>NC_089651.1:37082200-38349700 GCF_037042795.1 Molothrus aeneus | reverse complement strand
GGGGGCAGACACTAAAAAGCTGATAGCAGAGCTGGGAAGAGACTTGTATGGCCCTGGAAAACTAAGAGGACATCTTAAAACTGGGGTTGTTGCTTGACCCCTTCTTAGTAATTGTTACTCCAAATGTGGGAGCACGGTGGTTGAAAGCTGTATCTTCCTTGGCTTTTAGAGTTTGGTTTTTTTTTCCTGACTGGTTTTGATTAATCATGAAAGCAAAGCACTGGGCCCTCAGACTTTGTCAGCCCACAAAGGCAGTCTGCGTCAAAAAGAGCAGAAGCCCAATTTGAGCAGTATCCCATTCCCATTAAATTGCATTTCCAGTTGTTCAAGCTGGTTGTTTAATATGCAAGAACACACGTAGGTAAAGCAAGTAGGTACAGAGCCTGTTCTGCAGTATAAAGGAGGCATTAGGTTTGTCTGTAAATGTTTGCATATCCAATCCATCTGGCTAAGTACTAGACCATGCCTGGTTATTGTGCAGGACGAGGAAGGTGGGGAGGAGAAACAAGGAGCTCTGGAGCTAAAAGCCTTTTCCCTCACACTCCAAAGATACTAGATTACGTACAAGACAAAGAGAAGGCCGTGTTTAGCTTTCCCAGTACCTCTTAGCACAGCAGATTTTGGAATAAAGTTTTCCATCTCACAAATGACTATGCATTCTGGCCCACATCCAGCAAGTCAGTTACATGTGAACTTCATTCTAAATACTTCTGTAGTTATATTGGCTAACTAACATATAGGTTTAACTTTCTGATGAAACAATAATACAGTCTTTATTATGACTGGGAAGGTAATTCCTTCTTCCAGCATGTGAGTGTTTACAGGAAAAGAGATACACAAATAGATCACACAGTATGAGATTTGGAATCAGCCTTGATTTGAGTTCAAATCACATCTTAGACATTTTGTCTATGATTTGTTTGTTGGTCAAAGCCTTTTGCAAACATCTGTTCTGTCTAGCTCTCTGTGAGTTCCTTTTCATAGAGAGTTTCAAGTCTGGTGATGGTTCCTTAGGACAAATGATATGGAGAAATTCATGTAGTAATTCTATGTGCCTGGTTGTCTTAGCCTATCCCTAGAAAGGAGAGCCCAGTTCAGCAGAAGCCTCATTTGTTAGAGGTGCCTCTCCAAGCCACCAACTGAACCAACAGGCAAAGGCAAGATCATATTTATGCCCCAGTGCTGGAACCCACAAATAATATATTTTTAATCATGCAGCCTGGTTCCCTTTATCCAGTTCTCCATCTAGAAGCTTCTTTATCTGTTTAGTTATATATATATATATATATATATATATATATATACCTTCTGAAATGTTCTCTTTCTTTATCTCACATAGTAATACAGCCCAGTTACAGTCTGTCTTCACTAACAGTAAAGATATTTTATGGCTTTCAAGCTGGGATTTTATACTGTTACCAATTCTAGCAAATAATGCCATTTCATTAGATCAAAACTTTGCCTGTGGATTTGTAGCCAGGAAAGATTATACTCACTTCCACACCATGATTTTCTGCTTTAGACATGGTGAAAAAACAGGTAAAAACCTCTCTTGACTCTTACCTGGAAATGTTTTTATCATCCTGAAGATGAATTTTTGCCATTCCACCAGTCAAGTTGCTCTTTCATGGCCAAATCTTTTTAAACAGGCACACAAATATACATATATTCAGACTAAAAGTGTCACTTTTAGAAGAACAAAGCAAAACATTAATCTTGAAAAAGTATTAGGAAAAATCACACTGAGAGTGAATTTTATTTAATATACAAGCTATTTACATAAACTTTATGATCTAATATTAAGTAAAATTGGTATGGTTTATGAATTGGTGAATTTTTAGTGAACTCAGGAAATAGACTTATCCATTTTGTAAATAAGGCTTTGCCATATTCTTGTTTATGTTACACTAGAAGTGCTCTATAATATCTTGCAAATACTGGATTTTCTATGTAGTAAAATAATATCTTTTCTTCCAGGTGGTGCAGTGATGCTTTTGGTTTACGAATATGTTTATGCATGGCTCCAGGACACAGTTAATCACAAGGAGCATTTCTGAAAAAACGTACTCTTTAAAATTGCGTGCATTCTAAAATACCCTATAATAAAGCAAAAGTGATTCTTATCCTTTATGGTGTTGAATACCCTCAGATTGCACTGATGTTAATACAATTCCAAACAAATATGGTCTCTAGGTCCTGATCCAAGAAAACATTTAAGTACATGTTTTTCTGTAAGTGCATAATTAAATAGCCCTTGACATTTGTAATTGTTTTACTGGACCAAGAGAAAATATAAAGCAGACTTAAGACTGAGTTTTCAAAGGACAAACTGAAATTTTGTCGACACAGAATCATCCTATGCATACTTCTTAAAAAGTTTCAGCTGAAATGGCAAAATAGAAACTATCAGGGTATTTTAAAGTTAAAAAAGGAATAATCCTGGGGGGGGGCAGATACTAAGCTAATGTAAACTGACAGCTCCATTTACTCCACATTAAGAAAATGATCCATACTCTGCAACTCTTCAATCAGTCTTGGGTCCAGTTTCAGTTCAGCCCAGTATGATTTCAGCATTCATATAAGAGCTTTTCAAGTTCTTTGGAGTTTGGATAGAAAAGAACAGCACAAGTAGCCACAACCTTAAAAACATGCATACTGCTAAATATCCTACATGTTCTTAGCCATATATATTATATAAATCTCATTCAGATCAAAGATACTGAAAGTAATTAGAATGCATCAAGTAGCATAAAAAGACAAACCAACATGGGATTCATAGAAGAAATGAGTAAATAAATTAACAGAAAGAAAAGATTTTAGGCATATGACACTCTACTGCAAATTTTTTTTTTCACTTTGACATACTATCCCAAAAGAGCTGTCCTGTGATAAAAATGCTCAGTGCACCCTGACTGCCCCTTTAGCCTTTCATTTCCGCCATGGAATGGTGAAACAAGGTAGCCTATCTGCAGTTTTATATTGCTAGCCATACACCTCGAAGAAATGCACCTTTCTGTAGATAAAAAAATGTTGCTCTGAAGCTAAAATTTTTCCTTTTCCCAGTCACTATAAATATAAATATTCCAGGGATGTACTTGCATTCTTACTAGCCATTCCAACTCTGTGAAATACAGTAAATTCTGTTATGCTGACTCAAGACATAGTTTTTGTTCATGCAGTTGTGCCATTCTACATTTTCTCTTTAAAAACTCCTTAAATAATTAAAAATCACACATCATTCTCTTAAAATATATAAAATATATAGATATATATAAAATATAAAAGTGTCTTCATTATCAAACTTGGTTTGATATCAAACAAGCATATATCTTGCAAAGTTTCAGTATCTCCCCCATACTACATTCACTCTGTTGGCAATAATGTTCTTTCTATGAAGGAGGGACAACCCTTTTCCTTGGCAGTCCTAAAGAAGCACCTTTCTGCGTTGTTACCTGAAAATGGCAGTTCACATGTGAAGTCTCATCTCACAAGTGTTTTTAATGCATTGGAAAAGCAACAAAAAGCTAAAAATAGAAATGTGTTTTCAGCACTTTCAAGGATGCCTGTATTAACATGCTCAATAAGCCTCTCTTTTGTCTGAATTTGGCAATGGTGGTTTTTCATACCTATGCTATTTCATAGCTAAAAATCAATAAAATTAGCTCTGTTAAAGTTTATGGTTTTAAGGAAAGTGTTCCTTGTTACAGCATTTTATTATCAGTATTTGGCCAAAGAGAAGACAATACTAAGATAATTTCAAAAACTAAAGCAAAACGCTTTATAATTTGTCTTTTATTAATTTAGAGCATTCAAAATATAAAAATAAAATGCTTTAAACATACTTTATATACATATATAGCCTTTGGTTTAACATCCTTTCCAACATGATTTTTTTCAGTTCATAGCTCAGCCTGATCTTGGATAAAAGGAGAAACATTCAAAAACAGAAAACAGCATGGTATGGGGAAACAAACCTATGAATGTGCCAGCCCAATGCCCCATTACTCCTTGTGTAATATGGGCTGGAATTCAGATTTACACCAAAGATCTTCTGAACTGGGACCATGCAAACACGGTTGAGTTGAAGAGAGTACTGTTGGGCTTCACTTATTTCTTTGGAAACATGTAACACTCTGGAAATGAAGTGTAGACTTTTCAGATTAAAAAAATTAATTCTGCACCCACATATACAGAATATTTCCCAAAGGTACCCATTCACCTCAGTGGGTTCACTCCAGATTTACACCCAGGTACCTGACAGCAGCAGTTAACCCTTATTTATTATTTTTTAGGAAACAATTCCCTTTTTCTTTTTAATTTCATGTAAAATGGTTTAGAGTTGTGTGATAAGTGAACATATTGCAGTTTTCAGTTTACCCGTTAGTATAAGCAGTGAAATAGTCCTTGGGCAAAGGAGTATTCTACATAGTAGGTTTACATTAAAAAAAAAAAAAGGGAAACTTCACACTAAAAAACTCCATGACAGGCAGTTCACCAAGAGCCAAGGTCAGGCACTGTTGCTCACTCTGAGCAACACTTTCTGCACGCAGCACCACTGACTTCCCAATCAGGGGTAAGGAATCATGTACAGCAGGCAGATGCATGGAGAGCTGTACCTAAACAAACACAAAACAAAAATGGTTTATGATGGTGTATCCCATGGGAGGAATAATTAACATCATGTCTGTCCTTGTTTTATAAATTATCCTGGTTTAGCTGAGGATAATGAAAATAACTGATACAAGCTAAGGATCTGTCTGTCTCCCAAAACACACTAATTCCTCATTGGAATGTCAGGAAAGACAACTCTTATTCCAGAAATGACCTCATGTTACTCAAGAAAATTTGGAAAAGTTTTAACACAGGCACACTTTGTTACAGGCTTGCAAAGTCTTGAAGCTCAAAAAAACTGTGCTTTGAAAAGCTTCTCTTCCTTAGTTTTTTGTTTTCTTTTCCCTTTGGTGCCCCTTGTTTGAGTTCTATGGAAAACAATAGGTAGACTCACTCAATAATTCTGTAATCCAGTAGAACAACTAAGTTGAAAGATAAAATCCTCTTGCCAACTTAATCACTTATCTATTTATGAGCTTTTTCTTATCTTTTTTACCCATTTTGTCTTTAGTAAAGAGCTTATCTAGTATTAAATTAAATTCTTATTTCTTTTTCATGTTGTTAAGGCTCATCTTATTTCAACTATAACAGCATAAAGGCAGAACAACATCCATCATGTCACTAACAGTGTGGCAGAGTGGAAATGCACTTCTGTGCACTTTAACTTTAGTGGTTTCAAAGAAACATTCTTGAAAAAGTGTTCTACTGAATAACGAGGGTTTCAGCATCTCATTAAAGCTAAACAGCTGTTGGATATCTTTGAGGCTGAAGAAAATTAATCGCATCCAAGATCAGATCTTTGTTTCCTTGGGGCAAAAATATAATATCTGTGTTCTTTACAGAAATGTAGTTCTGTTAGCAATTTTTTAGTGCAAGAAGCAAAGGTGGCAGTAGCCAGAGAAGTCCATCCATATTTCAGTGGACATACTGTACATGACATAAATACTGATTACTTAGATTGTTATGAAAATTTACCCACAGTTGTCTTGGTGATGAAAGCTGGAAACCCACAAAAAGATAACTATATTTTAAGAGGGAAATGTATTTTACTTTCTCACTGAATTAGTGTTTAATATGGGATGCAGATAGAACAATATATGAAGAATAGTATTTTCTTCTTTGCTTTAACTATGTCTACAGTAATTTAAGTTATTGCAAAACACTTTTAAAAATACACAATATATTAATAGTCTATGATGGATATGAAATGTCACACCAGGCTTTTTTTTTCCACATTCATATTCTGAACATACCTACAGCATGGGAAAATCATAACAATAGTCAGAACTTTATTATTGCCCAAGGAAAACAGGTAAATTTTCAAAAATCAGAATTTTAGCTCTCTTGGGATTAAAGTTGAAAGCAAAATAACTGGCATGGAGTACTTGCCACTGCATACAGAAATGTAGAGAGGAAATTTGCTAATATTAAATAATATCTCTGTTTGTAGCACCACCACCAGTATACCTATAAGGGGAAAAAATGCTTCAGAACAACAATGTAAACTTTACCAAGAGCCATACTTTACATTCATTAAAGCAGAAAGTAAAGACAAGGTCCTCTTTAAAAATTACAACATAATCTGGACACAAGTGAGCTGAGAATGATGGTACAATTCTGTTTCTCAGTAGAGTTTTTGACTGATAGGGCTTTTTAAGCATCTCCGCACAGGTTGCACACTAACAGCATTTTCCTCTACAGTTTTCTGTTTTATTCAGGTATTTTCCACCCATATTTCTGTTTGTATACCTCATATGAATGTGTTGTTTCATGAATCTGGGAGGCTGGGTATAACTGGAGAGTTACTTAGCTGGATTTCTGCCTTTGACTCTTCTGCCAAAGAGATAACTATCTCATAAGATGATGAAGCCTCCGCTGTAGGCACAAAAACATGACCAAAAACCCCTACCTAAAACCTTATCACCCATCACCCCACCATGCAACGACATAGAAAATAACTAGAAATCTCCTTAACTTAAAAAAAAATAAGAAAAAGAACAAAGAAAAAGGTAAGAAATGTACTGGAAGTTGAAAACAAATGCTGTCAAAAGCCTCTATTTACAAATGGATAAAATCACAAAGATCTTACTACTGCCTGACGATGGCAACATGCCAGAAGAATCTGAAAGCCACCTATTGCCTTCATTCTATGTTTGATTACCAAAACCCAATAAAACAACAATAAGGGACCTCATAATAACAGTGGATTGTATAATCTCATCAATTAAAGGGTTGGTCTCTAGGCATTTGGCAAACACTTCCCATTCAGCCACCTTTGCTGATTCAAGGCATAGCAGAATTTTCTGTAGTGATTTTTCTTTATTGATTTTTGCACAAATCTTAGTAACAATTGCACATTTAGAAAGTTTGTGATGATTAAGAATAAATATGTGTGGTTTGACCAGGAGAGAGTGGAACAAGGCTCCATGAGCCCTTTGAGGGACACAAAGTCTTTAAGAGCGCAACACCACACTTCTCTCAGTTTCTGATGTTGTCTTCAGCTCTTTAATCCCAAAAGCTTTAGGGAAGACAAGTCACAAGGAGAAACGCCAGGTGTGGCCAGCATGAGGAGAGCAGTCCGTGAGCTGGGCTCAGGGGCCGAGGAGCCGGCAAGCTCATGGTGCTCCTGGAGCAGCTCCTGCATCAGAGAGCGGAGGCCGTGACGGAGTGGCTGCCCTCCCTGGCAGTCTGCATGCCCTTGAAGGCCAGCGAGGCGGGGATGTCACAGCTGTGAGGGGACAGTGGGGTGCCCCCGGCATGCTGCCAGCCATGACTCGCCATGTAGCTGGATGGAGCGGCGCTGTACGTCATGTAAGGTGACACCTGGGCCGGCGTGGCATACGGAGGCATGGCCGGTGCGGACACGAAACTGCTGACGGCTGGGAGGCCATTGGGTGCCTGAAAGGAGAGGGAAAGGAAAAGGATTTCTAAGAGAGTAAGACATGTTGGATTTGGTGTAAAATAAGCTGCCCTCAGATGCTGCTGGGGCTTTGTACCAAAACTAGGAACAGTGGGGACACCAAGAAAGAAACCCATAATCATTCCCCTGAATTTCATGGGCTCAGTGGCCCCTTCTGCTTTTCTTTTAAGACCAGTTACCCCACTGTGATCAGTACTTCACACCTCTCCCAGCAACCTGTCCCAGACAGGGACCATCATCAGATGATGAGGAAACACACAGCAAGAGCAAGGCAGGAACTGCTAAGGCCCCTGTACACCTGCCTACCTTGCCGCAAGCTGTTGTTCGTGGACCCCTCAAAGTCCATGGTTGCATCTAGTCATTACACTTGAGAGCTATTGGAGGGATTTGTAATGAGTCTCCCCCTTCTCTCTCACCTTGATGCACTTGGCAATGATTTCCACAGGTTGGAATAAATGAACTGCAACATTTACCTACCTTTCCTGAATTTCACACAGGGTGTTGGTCACTGTTGCAAGCCCAGCTGGGGAGTGCTGTGGCAGTTTAAGCTGAGTGTGCAGTGACCACAGCCATCCCAGTGGCAGGAGAGACAGACCCATCCCTGTGCCTCTCCTCTCCTGGCCCCGAAGGAGGGTGGGCTCAGCCTGAGCTGCCGTGGGCAGGTGTGGGCACAGATTTGAAAGCAACACTCCTTGGAGTGAAGAGGTAACCGTGGCTGGGGGAGGTGGAACATCTTAAACTCTTTGGTAACTGTTTGTTCAGAGCATGAGTCAGAACTTTAATAGTAGTATTATTGATGGTGACTTTTAAAAATCTGTTTTCTAGATACTTGGGATAAAAAACTTGCAAATGTTCTTTGCTCATAGTTCCCCCTGGTTTCAATAGGGCTTCTGTACACAAAACAATTGCAGGGCTGGGTCCTTTCCTGCAAGCTATTTTCCTAGGTCCTTCTGTAGGCTGGAGAGAAGAGTTTCTATTTAAATAGAGAAGGGAGAGTCCTTCAGTCAGCTATGCTATGATTTCACAATTAATGACTCCTTATTCAACTAAAAACTGTTTGGTGGTTTATTTCACACCCATAAATATTTCTTCAGCTCAACAGGTACAAACCAAGATCATTTATCTTGCTTCAGTTTCAATTTGTGTAGTGTTTGTTTTAGGATTTGGAGTGGCATTTTTTCTCAAAAATGTTTCCTATCTGGATATAAAAGAAGAGTATTGATTCATCAAGTCCTGTAGCATCATCACATGGTACAACTGGACACAACCTGAATAGTGCAAAGCTAAAAAATTAAACAGACTTTTGTTCCTGCTAAAACTTTACGTGGAGTTAACATTTCACTTGTTAAATTTCTGCCTGATTTCCAGTATTCACCTTTAAAAAGGGCACTGGCCTATTTTCAGGCTCATGAGTTACCTACCCATGTAGCTCACAGTTCCACTGTCTAGACTATCCTCTCATTGTCATTTGGGAAACAGAGCAGTAATTCTGCTGGTCTCTGTCAATATAAACCTGTACAGCAATCTAGAGCAGCAGGACACAGCAATGGGATCCTGGCCACAAGCTTCCAATAGGAATATTAACTAGTACAAAACTTACAGCTGCATCAGCAACATAGTTGTCATTCAAAATAATTAAATACTTTATTGAAGCTGAACTTGCTTTATTCTTCTGAAAATCCAAATATGTGATCTGACCAGTAACTTGTATTATGTGCCCCCTACTATGACTCAGAATTACTTTAGCCTCAGCTTTAAATATCAGTTCTTGCAACTAATTAATACAAACCTGCAAATAATTGCACTGCAAATCAGTAAAATTCTTGAATCACATGGAAAATTATGTCGTTGAATTCACAGGAAATAAAAAGTGTGGCCCTAAAAAGCTGCTTTTCCAATGTGCAAACATGAAACAAGAATGAGCACCTCTGTTTTTTGTAACAAGCACCAACAAAAAGCTTTGCACAGGTGCAGTAGATTCATTGAAGCCAGGTTGTAACACTGGGATATCAAGAGCCACAACCCAAATATATTCTGCACAGAGGAGTACAGAAACCCTGGAGGGGTGGGTGCTGAAAAGAGAAAATATATGGGACAAGTCCCTGAAGTCTCATAGCCATTGAGACAGCACAAACCTTCAGGTTCTAGACCTCAAAAGAGGTTTTTTGGACTCTGTGAATCCACCCTGTTCCTCAGGCTTTCCCACTCCCAAGGAGGCTGGTACCAAGCAGTGGGCTTAAGGCTGTGCCTGGAAGCCCATTTTAAGTAGGATTCCTCATTATGAGTTCTCATCTTCTGTGACCCCTTAGCTGTGCTTTGAGAAGGTGTGTTAGTAGGTATGGGGTAGATCTGTGCCAGGCAATGTGCCAACAAGGCATCTCTTTGCTGGTCCACCAATGTTCCAGCCCATGTCCTGGCCTACTGCATCTCCTACAGACAAGGCCTCCAGGGGTTCCTCAGCAGCCATAAGCAGATGACTTTGCATGATCTGAGGCAAATCTGAGCTTCTGAACACCTCACATTAATGCAGACATTATTGATAAATTCTTTATCAACAGGCTTGTTGAGAAATATTTGATCCAATCGCACGTATGTTCTGTGGCCTTCTGGCACAGTCTTCAAACTATAATTCATGAAGAAGCCCAGGTTTCCTATTGAATCATACTGTAGGTGCCACTTGGGTTGTTGTTGATAAAACAGATGGAAATTAACTAAAGATTCACTAGTTTTTGTAAAAGCTTAATTTAAAAGAATTACCCATACATATTTATGGCAGCCAGAACAACCTTTTTTTACACACACACACACACACACACACACACACACACACACGCACGCTCTTATTCAAAATAAAGTTGTGAAAACTGTTCTTTTTATAGCCTATTCTGAATGTGAGAAAGATCTTGCCCCAACTACTGAGGGCAGGATGTGGAGACAGTTGTGTATGGACCACCAGCTGCAACCTGTCAGAGGCCACCAATGCTGTCTGTCATCACTGCCTCACTGAATTGGTGAATCATTCTTATTTTTGTTGCACTGCTACAAAGGTTTACCACTCCAAACCATGATTCTGTGGGTGCCACAGATGCCCTCAGCCAAGCAGGCACCACTGGGATGGGCAGGCACTGGCCCAGCACAGAGTGCAATTGTGCCTCAGGGGAGGTTTGAGCCATACCCACAAAGCAGTCAGAGGCTTCCTCTGACCTGAATTGAAAGATGAGGGGATAGAGAAAATCTCACTCTATATGATTTTAAAGTATGCTACTCAAAAAACTCCAACACCCAAATTTTCATCTGACTTTCATCTGTGAAAGACTTGACCTAATAGTCTTGACACAAGCATTTTTATTTCTGAACAGCCTTAGATACAAAGCATAGGTTATCAGAAGGGTTGAATCTTGTCTGTCAATCTGGCACGTTTTACAAACATGACATTCACTTAAAATAAATGGAGGGGATTGAGTTCCATGACCCTGTATATACTGGATGAATAATTCATCCAGCAGTATTTCAATCAGAGGAAATGAACAGCAAAATCTAAACATTTGTAATTAGGACTGCAAGAACCCCATGGTGTTTATGGATTTTTAAAACCCTAAGAATTTGTTTTAAGTGCAGAGGTTCTTGAACTTGGCTTTTAAGTTTTATAAATATTTTTTTTCTTAATTTGAACCATCGTTTTTCAAGGGAAATCTAATTTTTTTAAGCAAACAAACAAACATTTAGTTGTAGCTGAACAAGAACCTTTGCTGTGTAAGAGATAAGGGTTCCCATTTGAAAGTGCCTACTTTCTGGCTTCTACAAATATCAATTGCTCTCAATTGCTGCTTCTATCAATGTTTTCAGACAACTAATGGAATAAGTATTTCCAAACTTTAGAGCTGCATTTGAAACCTAGAACACATGACCTCCCACCAACTCACAAATTCATTTAAACCTGTTCTTGCAAAGCTACCAGCAAAACAAGAGTAATTGGGTCAGGATAACAAGTTGGGTCTGGTGCCTTTCTGCCAAGTTGCTGCTGATACCTGCCAGTGACAGTAAAGGAATATTGAGGTAAGAAATCAAAACCAGGGTGGACATAAAACCTTGCTTTATGTCACACAAAGTTGTCCTACTGAAACAAGCAGACTGCACGTTTTCACCAGTAAAGGAGTTGGTTGAGTAGTTTTAACAGATGGAATCTTTAGTTTTGGTCACTTTAGATACAATACTAACTAGAGACAACTTTTTTTGTCATTATTTTCAGTCTGTTTGTGATTTGCAACACAGCGGGAGTGGGTGGATGAAAAGCAAGTCTAGAACCAAGCTAATGTAGGAATGTCTTTGGAATAAGTAATTTCCATTAGTTGCTTGGACTCCTAAAAGTCAGAGCAATTCTTTCACAACCAGAGATAACCACCACATACACCTTAATATATGTTTTGAAGGTTATGCTTGTATAATGTGTTGCAGAGCTTCAGCCTCTTCTCTCCTTCATGATAAGAAGACAAAAGGGTACTAGCTTTCTGGACAAACTTCTCAGTCAGCCCGTGTCAGAAAAACTACCTGATTTTGGTTTCTTCTATCTTGATCAAGAAGAACCAGAGAAAAATGCAAGCTAAATTTCACTTTTGGTCCTCATGGTATAAATTCTAATTATATATTGTAATGAATTTATATTATTTTGTTTCATTCTTTTCCTTCTCTGACTTTTGCTTGCTAGATATGTGTTCTCTCAGTATCAAAATTAGTTCACCTCCCATGTTCTCTTCCCATGTTGATTCTAAATATTTCAGAAAATTACCAGGAATGTAGCATTCAAAATCACAGTCTCGTATTTAGGTTAGCTATCATTAATGGCAGTAATGTAAAGGATCTCATTTCAGTTTTATGTGAATGCAAACACAAGCAGATTTGATGCCACAGGTGAATGCCACCTCAATTTTACACTCTAACTCTAAAGTCAATGTCCAAAAGAAGAATGTTTATTATTATTATTATTATTATCATTATCATTATTATTATTCCATTGTAAGATAATTGCTACAGTATTTAATTAAATAGGTCATGTATTGCATGGACTGAGAATGCAGACTTTGTAGAAGTATTTTAAATTCTATTTTAAAAAATGTTTCTGGAGAAACATCATAGCCTTCAAGTTGGAGTTACCTAATTGAGCAGCCTGAACGAGCTTGGACAGTGACTCAGCCCAAAATTCCCTGCTGCAGTCATCAGAAGTTCAGTCTGTGACACGGCTTAAGGGACACACCTCTGGTGAATAAGGTTGCTGTTTCCGTTTGTATCTCGCAATTCTAACACTGACTTGGATGGAATGAATCCTTCCTGTCCTTGGATCAGCAAGCTCAGCACGTTGCCTTGATCCTGCAGCACAGCCCTTCCCTGAGAGCCACTGAAACCAACCAGCAGAGGTACCAGGGAGCAGGAGCTGGGAGCACAGCAGAGTGCAGGCAGCAGCTTTCTCTGCAGGGATGCTGCCGCGGCCCCAAACACACACAGATACCCTCTCGCTGCTGGTTTTCACAATGAAAACCTTCAAACATTTTCTGGAAATGATGGCTCTTTCCCAAATGGCCTGAAAACACAGTCATGAAGAAGCTATTGCAGCAGTTGTTCTTTCCTCAGCAAGAAAAAGCATAGCAGGAAGCAAAATATCTAGTCTTTCAATCAGAAGAGCAAATCAGCACAAAAATCCAGAGGATATCTCATTTTTAGGGACATGCACATAATCAGTTAAAACGATTATGACAACAAGACAAGGAGCAATCAAACACAAACTGCAAACATCAAGGAAGCAAACATGCTAAATCTCTCTTTATAATTGGAGGTTAAATATGATTCATAAATCAAGTCAACATATGGGATCCCGAGGGAAGAGCAAACAAATTTTCCAAGTAAAACAGCAGCAGCAGGCGTGAAATGGAAATATCATTTAGGAAAATGGCATTATTAAATTATCTAAGTAATAAAAATGGAGGGTTTTTAGGTTTTAAAATCAATAAACTTAAGTAATATTTTTGTATAAATTGTAATTACTAAATTAGAGCTAAATTATGAAACTGCAATTCAGTGCTACAGGATGAACAGGAAAAATGACGCTACCACAAATCAATTCAGACCAGTGTTCCACTAAAATTAATGTGCCTACACAGGTAAGTCACAATTACCTAAAGAAGGGTTGCAAAAGTGAACACTGAGTAAATTTCTCCAGTTTATGATAATGGGTTTTATTAGAAATATTTTTAAGAAAAAATGAGACAAAATTGCTAAGGTGTATCTGAGGTGTAAGCTAGCCAGAGTTAATCCTGCAAATCATGGTTTGCTTTTTATAGTGCTGGAAAATATTCTTACAAAAATATTTTCATATTAGACTAAATATCCATATTCTTAGATGAATTAACTTATTTTATTGAACATATTCCTTAATTTCACTGCAATCAGCTTAAAATGAGACTCTGAAAAATTAGGACACAGACATTAAATAATTTTGATATACAAAAAAAACTTAGAAGAGGCAATATTTTGTATGTAAGATATTAATTTGGCATAATATTATAAAATATAATATTTGCCTTTATTTTCAAGAAAGAATGAATAGTGATAATGCATTGGAATTGAGAAGCTTTTAAAAATTACACATGGGCAAGGGGCTTACATAGCTGCTCTGTTGCTCAGCTGAACTGAGTTGATTTCCAGAAGACTGTGATTTGAAAAAGAGACCTTTCAAGAATGGAGAATTACACTATTTCTCTTTCACTGTAAGTTGAGCAAAGTAATGCTGGTATTCTAGTTGAAGTCACAATTAAAACAGACTTATTCTTAGAGCTGAAGTGCTCTAATATTTCAGACGTAGTTAGCTACCCAATCCTTTACATTATCTCTTTAAAAGATGCCATTTTCTTTGCAGCTATTTCTCCTATTGTTAAATTCAATTCACAACAATGTACTGCATAAGAAAATCACACTACTTCCTTCTAAAATAAAGTTCAGTCCTTTCATAATGAGCAGATCCCATTCCCTGTGTTTAATGTGCTTTTTTATTAACTTAAAGTTGTTTCCTTTACCTAAAGCCATCCCCAGCTGCAGTGAATAACACAGAAACCAGATAATATCAACTGAGTGTTTTAACTATAGTTGGGACATGCATCAAGATCACTCTAAATGATATTTTCTTATCCAGTTTTAAATCTCAGCCTCTTCAGGGAAATAAAATCCCAGTTTTGGAAATAGTAATAGTAACTTGAATTTACACACCATCACCAATCCTTTCCTGAAGGAGCCAGGGGCATTTTATGTCTTTCCCAAAGCAAACTACAGCAGAAACAGAAGAAAAGAAAAAAAAAATGTGAGGGGGAAGACGGGGGGAAGGAAAAGAGGAAAAAAACACCACTCAGTCTCTGACACTGAGTAATCTACCACAAAAACAACAGAGGAAAAGAGAGAGGAGAAAAAGGCATGGTGGATAAAGGCAGACAGAGGTTGCTGTAAAACCTCAGCACATTCTGAGGGAAAAGCAGGGAGCAAGAGCTTCCAGTGCTTCTTCAGAAGTGCAGTTGGTTTAGACAGCTTTCACAGTGAAGTGAGATCTACCATGGCCACCAGGCACACACTAATATGTCCACCTAAACATCTCCAGTGTAGATTATAGTTCAAGGTCTGCACTGTCATTGAATGGTTGCTTCCCTCTCATACGCCAGGTTTAGAAGGATGATATAAATCAAAGTCACTGCCTTTCCAGTGAAGATGCTGGATCTTGGGGTATGTTCTACTATTTAACAAACTTCACAACCAGACTATTTCAAAGTGTGGTGAAAACAAATTCTGGTTGCTTTAAGCACAAAGCCTTGTTCTGATGACAAAAGCACAACTTAAATTTGTCCTTAGACAGATATACTGGGCTTATGAGGACAATAGGAAAGCACAGGAAAAACAATCATGTCATATAAGCAAACTCCTTTGAGTTGGAATTAACAACAGATTCCCATAGTTTTAGAACAGATTTGCACAATAATTCCCCCTTGGTATTTTGGCAAAATCTGGAATTGGGCAGGGCACACATGGACTCTAAACAAGCAAATACACCGGAAGAAATAAACATTTGTTCTTTTCTATGCCGTTGGTTAACACCATAATGCCTTACTGAAAGGTTCTATGAAAAATGCCTTCTTAATATTATATACTTAGCAATATATTGTAATTTCAATATGCTATTATTTAAATGAAACTGGAGGAGGAGACTTATGGACACAGACCTTCGAAGGGATTCTAGATGTCTAGAAACTAGGCAAATATGGTAAAGTCTTCACCTTGTTCTCTTCATGGACAGCCAAAACAGCAGTCTCCTATGTCTGCTGCAGTTACTGGGAAGCTGGTACACTAAGAAGGGTGAACCCATAACCCATCAATTGTTAAATGCCCACAGTTGTTATGACTAGTTGTGTAGGCAATTCCTAAAAGCTGATAAATTGCCACAACAGACAAATTCAAACACACTATACAGTCTTTATATACTTGCCAATCTACTGCAAGAACCAAGACTGAACGGATCAAATCACATCCAATACCCCTGCTCCTGGCACTCTGCTTCCTAGCTGTGACAAGTATCTCCCATCACTCCCACTTCATGGTCCCTGATCATGTTCGTCATGGCAGACCTCCTGGTGGGTTGGGGTCCTTTGAGCAGAAGGTGCTTAGAGTGCAGTTTGAGTGTCATCATTCCATTCACTCACCTCTCTGACTTTCTTTATTAGTTTCATCCGGGTGGAGTGCCCTGAAGCCATGTGGGTTGGTGGACAGGGCACTGTGTTTTGGCCGTGGAAGCAGGTGGCCAGTAAGAGGCAGGTCTCACAAATGGGGTTCGAATTGGGTGCCATCCAGATCACCTGGGGAGGAATCGGGTGCATGTAGTGGGATCAGCTCATGCCCCTCACCCACAACATGCAATGACAAGGATGCCTAGACCTTGAGCAAGCTGTCTTAGTGGCAATGCTTTGATAGCAGGCCTGGTCTGGAGATCCTAGTGAGAGTGACAGTGAACCAGACGGTTCTAAGCCAAGGTCTCAACCCTTGCACCAGACTCTGCTAACAATGCTGCTGGCTACTATGGCAAGAAAGCAAATAAACACCACTCCTTCACAGCTTCACCCCCCTGCTGCCTGGGTATGACTGAAGAGCAGTAGGTCCAGACCTTTGTCATTGATGGATTTTGCACAGACCCATAGCAGGAATCCAGCTGCCTGGATCCAAAGATGCCAAATCGGTAAATTTGCTAATTATTTTTTTTCAGTAAATCATGTGTGTAGGAGGACTATGTAATTGGCCATAATATTTAAGGTTTCATTTTTATGTTCTCCCCAAGTAAGTTACCCTATGTTGTGGCTTCTAAGCACTGCATATGCAGTTGCAGATGCATGGGCACCAAATACACTTTTTTTAGTGTTCATCTATAAATGAAAGATCAGGAACTAAATGTTTGCATTATCTACATTTTCTGTGCAAGTCATTGTCCAGAGTTGCACCTACATTTGCAATCACTTGCCCTAAAATGGAGCCTTCCCTTGATGCTCTTGCAGCACACAGAGCTCACGGCCCCGGTCAGAATGCAGCCGAGGGACAGGGAGTGATATCCCAGCAATGCCAGAATCTCAATCCCCTAACAGCTGAGGAAGTTCAGCTGAGACAGACCTGAGGTAGCTGCTGCTTAGGGGTTTGGCCAGCGTGTCAGAGGAAGACTTCACTCAAACTATGTTCACAAACCCCTCTGAATTAGGAGGAGTATTTTCTGCAGCTCCAGTAGGTTTGGGATGAGGCCTCCAAACAGCACACCTTTTCCAGGGGGAGCTTGCCCTTAGAACCCCCACTTACACGCTTTTTCCCATTAATGAGTATCAGCTCCCTTTGGCAATATGTACATCTGCTTCCTGCAATGCACACAGAAAGTCATTCTGAAAAGAAATTATTTCCAAGCTATTTACCTCTCAGCAAATCATACAGACATATGTCAGGTCTTCTTCATTTTCATACATGTGTAATTACAGATCACAACTTTTTTTGCTTTGAACATTCATGATGTTAGTCCAGCAAGTCACAAGCATCAGATGTCTGAGGTCTGCATTTTAAATACAGTACATGTTTATTAAGCGGCTTGATTTCAAATGCAGGTTACAAATGTGTTCATATTGCAGTCATTTCAGCTATTTTTTCTTAATGCAGTAGTCAGTATAAGCTGTGCAATGCAAAAGAAAATACTCAGAATATTCATCCTTTGTAACAATAACATAATTATCTGTAGAAGCACCTGAACATCGCACTGAATGTGCCTCCCTGCCTAAATAATGCAATATAACTGAGCTCTGTATGAAATGTGTGTGACACAATACTGTCAAACTCTTGGAAAAATCTGTTTTCCTTTTCAGTTTCTCTGATTCACAGTCACCCTGTTTGAAAGCCATATGACAAACCTGTGAGTGTGATACACCAGGGAAATTATGCAACTGCTTAGGTATAAATGACAACCTTGGACATCATGTAATTAAACCTAAATAGAAACTTGACATGGTATCTTTTGGTTTCCTGTGGAATGTTTTGTACAAAATCACAGTCTGGGAGGCTGAACTTTCAACTCCCAAAACCCAAATATGAATAGCATTGCAAACAAAAGCCCCAGGAAATCCATAATACATAAAATGAAAAATGTTCTACATCCAGAGGTTCAGTTTCATGTTAAACTAGTGTGACTGCATATTGTCAAGGCAAAAATGTGAAGTCTTCCTGCATTTTTTGTGGGTGAACTCCCATTGATCTGTGGGAGAAGGGCTGAAACATAGCCATTGGAATCGATTGGAGAGGTCAACCTTGACTGCTGCCTGACAAGTCTGGGATGTCAATAAGAGTTTTGCCTACAAAAAGGCTACAGTATCCTATGTCTTAAAACAAATGTATATCATTTAAAAGAAGTGATCAAACAAATTTACTGTAAATGTACACGAGACGTCGTTCTTTGGTCTCAATTTTTCTGGTCTTTCTCACACAGAGGGATTTCCTGGGGGGATTTCTTGAGAAGCAAAATATTATCTTCCATGATTAAGGCTGAGTGACAAGTCCTTCACTTGCCTAGTAGTTATGGAGCTATTTGCAAGCTTTGGACAGGTGAACTTTGGATGTTGGTGATGCTTAAATACATAGATGAAATTTGTTGGAAAATGCAGAATTAGCCATCACTCACACAAAATCCAATATTAATGTGCTTCAGAGCACATTTCCTCTGCTCCTGTGGTGGAATTGGGAAGCCTAAGCTAAACATCCACACTTGATTCCCTCCTTTTGTAGGCACCTCTGATTTTGATAATATAAAACATAAAACTGGAACATCACAGAACGATCACTTCTCTTCTCTGAGGGAAATCTGATATCTACCTCCTTAAGACCCTTAAGAGTCTTTGTAACAAGCTTTGCCCAAAAGAGATAAGGAAATAGCAATTACCCCAAAGTACAACGACAGAGCCTATTTCACCAGAGTCCTTCTGGCATATTAAGTATCTCTGAGACTTCCCCATTTTCCCACCACTCCAGATACCCCCCTACTAGATTCACAAATGAACCAATATTCTCTCATATCTCCTGCTCACCTCTTTACACCCAAAACCATACACATTGCAAGACACCATGGATCCCATGATATCAGAGAATTTTGTAAATCTTTACTGTCACAGGCTGTCACTCCAGACTCAGTACACTTCAGTGAAAAGACAGTAAGTCAGCACTATTTGCAGCAGGAATTTGGTTCATAAATTTCACACTGTCTGGAATAAATATTTTGGCAAAAGGAATGTGGCAAAAACTGCAAATAATCACGTTTTCCCATCCTTATTTAGCATGATTTTTTAACATATTCTTAATTAGCAAGGTAGTGAACTTGTGACAGACAAAGCAATTAATGCACATTCAAATTAATTATCTGGATAACAATTCTGAATACTATATCAATAGACTGGTCTATGTGTTAGAACTTTCCAAAGCCAAATTCTATTTACCTATATTATTACAGGGAAGAAGCTGGGAACAACTTCCTCTATACCTTCCTTTAGAGAGCAGGGTTCTGAATATGGCTTTTCTGCCCTTTGAAACTCTCTGGACAATTTATTTGGATAAATGAATTCCATTTTATTAATAGCAATTTTCTCAAATTTTAAATAGCACGTATGCTTAAATAGCATTTATCAGGTAATCTTTCAGGATGAACAGAACTTTAAAGTAAAACTGATATCGACAATAGAATAGTTATATATTATGAAGATGAAATCATAAATATTGAAAAGAAAAAAGAAAAAAAGAAATGGTAAAAAATAGTTTCCAAACCAGCATTGAAAATAACTCAATTTATAAAACACTGTTTCTCAACACATCTGTAGAAGTAAATGAGATCCATCAGAGGCCATGGTTTATAGCCTACGAACAAGATCCTATGAATATTTCAGCAGAACTGCACGCAGAAGGCCCAGCCTGGAACCTAAAACAATGAAGCCACAGTACAGCTGCTCTTACAGAGTAGTGACAAGCTATATCTACTATTTTTAGCAAGACTGTTAAGGCTTGTTTTAGTCTTTAAGGAAAATTGTAGAAGGAGTAGTAACACTAAATCTAAATCTAATTCTATCTTTAACCATATGGCTACACTACAGCGCACATTATTTGTGTTATGAAATGAACATAATAATAATGGGATAATAGAAAAACAAAACAAATAGGACAGCATTGAGGGTGGCGTATTGTTTAAAAGGCAATATATGTAATTCATATATTGTGTTCACTATCAGGTGTTCACTATCAGGATCTACAGTATTTCCCACTCTGCCCGCTCTTTGCGAGCGTTCCCACAGTTTGCGCTCCGCATCTTGAATGTGAGAGTCTGATTCAGCTACTCTCACCACCAAACACGACCTACAAAAGTCTCCTCTACATGGATCTAAAAACAGACACAGAACTCAAAAAATACGTCCAAAACCTCTGTCTTTGAACAGGGAAAATGCTAAACAGCGATTGTGGGTTTTCTTCGACTTGGTTCTAAGTACAACAAATGCGTGGCCGGGAAGTCAGTGTGTCTGAGAGACCTCTGATGCATTTTGAAATGTTTCCATCACACGGAAAAAATGTTTTCAAAACCTGTGCTTTCCCAACGAGTAACAGTTGAGCCTTTTATAGCTTTTCTCCTGGCACGGGACATGATTAGCAAGTACAAAGATTTAGACAGAGATTTATTAAGTAACAGTTATATTGTGTTGTAATTAAAACTTAGGAAATTCGCCGTCTACTTAAGCGTTTAAAAATGCTTAATGTAGGAAGCAATTACATCTCATTTTCAAATTATTCCCCTGACTACGGAGCACGCTGCGGACAGAGTACAACGCGGCCGCAGGGGCGGAGGCGGCGGCGGGTCCCGAGCACCCGCCGGGCGGGGGCAGCCCCGGGCCCGGGCGCGATCGCTGCCGCCCCGCCAGCCCTCCCCAGCCCTCCGCCCGCCGGCAGCCAGGCGGGATGGGGCTGCTGGGCGCCGCGGCCGCCAGGCCGGGGGAGGAAGCGGAGAGAGGAGCGAAGAGAGCCAGGCGTTTTCCCGCCCGTCCTTGCAAACCAAAACCGAAGAAAGTCCGGCACCGGCTCCAAACCGAGGACGGTAGCCCGAGGCCGAGCTCAGGAGCCCTGTGCATCACTGCCCGCCCCCCGCCTCTCTCTTTACCTGGCTGTACTTGGCCTCCTGCTCAAGGGAGCTCTTCTCCAGCCCGTTCACGGCATGCTGGCTCGGCGGGTGGAAGCTGTTTCGGCCCAAGCTGCCCCATTCCTCCACCTTGGGGCTGGGGTAAGGCGAAGTGTCATTCACTGCTGGAAAACAAAGGAGCGGGAGAGAGGGAGTTAGAGGCAGAGACTGGGATTCGGAGGTGGATATGGCTTTGCTTCGGGATGGAGACGGCCCCCTCTCCCCATGCAAGGCACTCTGTGGGGCAGAGCTAAGGGGAAGCCGGACCCTCGCCCGCCACACCTCGCTGAAGCTCCCGGGAGCTCCTTGAGACGGTGATTCGTGGGCAGAAGGCAGTCAGCCCCGTCCGTGAAACCTGTGACAGAGATCAGCAACCCAGCCCAGAGCTGGCTGGCTCGCCCGTCCCCGCGTCCCCGCACCGGCGGGACGGAGCTGCCGCCCGGCGTTTATCCCCCCGGAGCTCCTAAGGGGTATTTACGGCAACCGCCGTGTGCGCATTTGTGAGTCAGAGGAGAAACAATACCCCGTGTTACAAACAGACCTGACACGCCTGCAGATAAACTGGGCTCCAAACACTTTTTGGAAGAAAAAGAAAATGAAACATAAAAGTAAATAAATAAATATATTATTTTTTTTAATTGGGAAATAAAAGGAAGAAGATAAGAAAGCGTGGAGGAAAAGAAATAACAGTCCTATTATTTACATGCTTATCAGCCGCGCCATGGGCATACCGGGATGATTTGCTGGCGGGCAAATTCCTCGAACGGCCAAATTCCCGCACCGGGAAGCCAGCGGAGGAGTAGGGGGAGCCCTGCCCCGAGCCCCGAGCCCCGCGCCCGGCCGCATCGGAGCCGCCGTGGGAGGGGGCTTTCCTGCCACACCACCCCGCCCGGCCCCTCGCCGTGCTGGGCAAAGGCACAAATCTGAAGTTGTCTTAAGAAATTGAGCTCCCTCGGCGAGCGCCCTTTTCTGCTGATCTCACACTTTCCCATGAATAGGGGCTTCCTTTCCGTGTCAGCAAGGTCAGTTTACCCTATAAATCAAGGGCGAGCAGCCCCCATCTGCGGCATCGGCCACTCCGCAGCGCCGACCCTCTGACGGGAAGGGGAGGGGGCGATTTCACACTGCAGAAAGATGTGTGCCGCTGCGGGGGCTGAGGGAGACGGGACAGATACCGGGGCACCCGGCAGCACCGTTAGAGGCCTGCCTGCCAATGTGGTGTTAATAAAGGAGGAACTCACAAAAAAAAAAAAAAAACAAAAACACCCCCCCCCCAAAATAAAAAAAAAACAAAAAACAAAAAACCCACCCAAACAAAACACAAAACAAGCAAACAAAACCCCACAAAATAAAAAAAAAATTTAAAAAACACCAAACCGTAAATTTCTCATGTGTTTGTAATGCACTCATTCTTTTTAATGTTCATTGCCAACACTACCTCTAGATTGCCTCACAGATTGCCAGGCGTGTATTTGTTAAAGTCGACTCAGAAACAAGCACATCTGTTTGTGCCAGTGAGGACTAGAATAAAGTTTATATCGTGAAGGGCAAAGAAGAACAAAGTTACATTTTTTACATGTATACATATTAAAAAATCCATGCTCGTGCGTACGTATGTGTTGCTTGAAAAAAAATATCACCTTTCTGATTAAATAAGAAGAAAATTATTCTGCAATGCCTGAAGGATCATTTTGCATTTGAAATGCTGGTAGAACTGGATTGTTGCTGTTAAAAAGGCAGTGAAAACAGAGATCACAGCTCCCACCTCTCCACTAATACTGAGAGAAGACTGGGACACAGAGATCGCTGTAGGCAAAGGTTATTTTGGACTGTTGTTTTCAGTGACACTTTGAGTAACGCTTTCACTGTTCGTTCACTGGCAGGGACCGAAATGGAAAAAACGTCCCTTGCTAGCGAGCGGCTGGGAGACGCGACACAGTTTCCAGGCGGAGGAACCGAAAGAATGCGCAAGGGATAAAAGAGGCAAATCTTGGGCCTTTGGTTTTCGTAGATCACCGCTTCGGAGGAAAATACACCATCAGAATGAAAGCAATTAGATGACATTTGAACTTCCTGCCGAAGCAAATTTGGGCTGATTGCGAAAACTACAGAAAATTGACTTCTCAGCAACGCCAAGGCAGTGCCCGTGACCGGAGTGCGGCAGCGAGCCTCGGTCGGGACCGGGACCGGGACTGGTACCGAGTGCGTCCTGGTGCCGCCGCACCCCGGGCCGGTGCCTCCGGCCAGCAACCCCCCTCCCGGGTCACAGAGGCGAGGTGACGGCCGATGTGTCCTGTTTGCTCGTCCGCCTGCAGCCCACCCAGGCCCTTCGGTCTGCCCACGTTCCGAGACGCATCCTCCAGTAAGCTCAGCGCCCTCCCCGCGCCGGGGAAAACGCCAGGGGTTTCCCGAATTAAACAACGAAACCACCTTCCGACCCTCGGAGAGGAAAGAACCCAGGAGCGGGGGACCGAACCCCTCCGGCCCTGTTTGGCTGCCTTTGTGGCCCCGGCTCCCCCCATTTCTCACCTTGGTCTGTGATGGACCGGATCCCCAGGATGTCCGTCACCGAGTGAGAGGACGGCCACGTCCTGGGCATGGCCATGGTGCTGGGGATCGCCGGCACCCCGGGAGGGGTGGACACCTTGGCTCCTGCAGCAGCAATGGGGCTGGGGTAGGGGTAGATGTGGTTGTAGGACAGAGCAGGCTGTGGGGGCGGCTGGTGCTGTTTGTAGGACTCGTAGTGACTCTGCTGAGACAGGTTCCCGATTTTGTTCCGGAGGATGCGGCTGATGGAGCTGACCGACGGCACGTTGTACTTGTCACACACGCCATCGGCCAGCAGGCGATCCCGGATCTCCCAGGCGAAGATGCCCGGATCCCTTTGTTTGTAGGTCCGGATATGTTTTACCACCGTGGGGGTGGTGACCCGAGGCTTGCTGCCGCCGATAGCCCCCGGTAGGATGGAGCCGGTCTCGTTGTAGCGAGCCAGGATTTTGCTGACACAGCCGTGGGAAACGCGGAGCTGCCGGCTGATGTCACACGGTCTAATACCCAGTTGCGCCAGTTCCACAATCCGCAGCCTGATGGCATTGGGAAGGGGTCTCCCGTTGACAAACACCCCCCCGAGCTGGTTCACTTCCCCGAAGGCAGGTTCTGCAAGCAAATGCACAAATACAGCCGTCGGACACGGCGGACGGCACAGAAAGGGGCGTCTGAGCTGCTCCTCATCACAGACAGATGTCACAGACAGGGACCCCCCCCCCTCCCCGGTCACTCCACGCACGCTTCTTTATAATAGCGGGATGCCCCCGAGGCTGAAGGAAGCAAAGGGAAGGGAGGAAGAGAAGTGAGACGTTAAAAAAAAAAAAAAAAAAAAAAAAAAAAAAAAAAAAAAAAAAGAGAGAGAGAGAAAGAAAGTAAGAAAAAAGAAAATACTGAAAGAAAGATAATCCGTGGCAACAAATGTCGGAGCTCTCCGGACTGTGCATCAAGCATATTCCCAAAAATAAGCACATTCCAGAGATGAAAAATTAGATCGCCCCAACAGACAAGTCAGCTTTATTGCCACAGGAAAAAGGAACGCGAAGAAAACAAAAAGAAAAGAAAAACATCGTCTAAGACGTGGGGGAGGGGGAGGAAGGAAAAGTAGTTGAGGAAATTCTTTTACATCTTGGGAGAGACGAGGGCAGCGCGGTGCTTCTGAGTCGGGACTAACTTTTTAAAGACCGTTCCTGGTGCTGTTAGCGCCTTTCGCTTAACAGCACGATTACACTGGGCTGTAAAACAAGCGTGTTAAAATGTTAACTGCTACGATCGATGTCAGGAATAATATACAACGTGTCACGGGCTCCAGCCATCCGCTCAGCTGCGATCCTGCCTCGCACTCGCCTAATAACACTAATAACAAGCCGACTAGTCATTAGCTCTCTCTCTCTCTCCCCTGCTCCTGACCCTCAACATGTTCTTACAACTTGTAGGAACACGAGCAAAGTCAATAAGGGAGCCGCGGCAGTGGCAGATGACTGCGCACGGGTGCTCCCCCTCTCTTGACAGCACTTGAACCCTCCTGCGGCTCCCGGCCACTTACCCATTCCTCTGAGCGGGACACCTCGAGGCCGGCCCTAAATCCCAACGGATCCCTATGCCCGGGAAGCGGCTCCCGGCCTCCTGCGCTCCTGGTCGCACCGGCCCCGAGCCTCTCTGATCTCCACTGAGAAGGGAACGGTAGCGTGAGGAAGAAAAGAACTACAAGGAAATCTACATCCCGACAAGAGAGCCTTGACTTCTGCATTTCAACCTCAGGGCAGCGTGGGCAGGGCCGGGCTGGGCCGGGCCCGTGGCCCACCGCCCCCCCGAGCCCGCCCCTGGGGCGGCCCCACGGCCCAGCCGCCCTCCCAGTGGCCGGGGGAGATGACGGACAGCGCGGCGGCGGCGGCCCTTCCGCTCCGCTCCGCTCCGCGCGTCGCTCCGCACCTGGGCCCGCCGCGCCGGGACGGCGGCTCCGCACCTGCGGCGGTGAGTTGCGCGGGGAGCGCCGCCGGCGTCGGGGCCGTGCCGAGCGGGGCCGGCGCCGTGGCAGGCACGGCTCGGCCGGCGGGGGCCGGGGCCTCGGCACGCAGCTCCGCGGGGCCGCGGCACGGGCGGCGGGCAACGCAGCGCCGCCCTTCCTGGCCCTTTTCCCGGACTAAGCAGCCGGAGAGGGGGCTTCGAGCCTGGCAGAGGGGTTTCCCCTTTCCCCGAATGAAGCAGAGCCGTGTCTTGACACACGCACACGGTTTGTCCGCGTTGAGTTTGCGGACCGCGAGAGAAGCTCTTCGTGGGTTTGATCGCCTCGTTCTAATAAAGCACCTTTTCGCTAACGAATGTTTCGCGGGCGGTGTACGAGAAGACCGTGAGCGATGAGAGTTGCGTCGTTTTTGGTGAAAATCACCAACCGGTCAGGAAACGAGCTGCAATTTCCCTTGCCTTGGGAGGAGACGGGACGGGGCTTGTAGCGCCTGGCACTGGGATGCTGCGTTCTCCGGCCACCGCACACCGGCACCGGGATGCTGGCGCTCGCTGCCCAGCGCAGACTGGCCCCGGTTTTGTTTTCATCCCCACACTAACACTGCACAAGGCTTAACCGTAAAATGTCAATGCCTCGGAGCTGACTTCAGCTTTATAAAAGACACTGATACACATTAGCAATTAAAAGAAAAACAGGCAAAGCTGGTAGAAATTAAAGAATGTGTGGGTCACGGCGTATATGTGGAAGAAATATTTGGTTTGGCGGTGTACGGATCCTGAGCTGACCTTGTGTGTGTGCGTCTTATGCCCTACCTTACATCGTGTTGCACACAGAGATCATGGGCTTCAGCAAAGGATTTGTCTTGGGTCGGGGTTTTTTGGGTTTGTTTTTTTTTTGTTTGTTTTTGGGGTTTTTTTCTGTATTAATCTATTAATCTCCTGAGATTCTTCTTTGTCGTTTGTTGTTTTTTTTTCAATAGAGTCTCAAAGGTACAGACTCTGTAAATTAAATAAAACGTGAAAAGAAATAAGGCGGTGGTCCTAGTGCACAAATTATCAGCAAGTAAACCACAAAATTTATGTCGCTGGTGTGCATAAACATAGTCTCGATATTATTTTAATTGAAATGTAAGATATTTTTAGGAAAAAAAAAATTGAGCGATATTTCAGATCCTGCACATATCGCAATGAACAATCCTAACTGTGAATAAATAAGATGTTGCAGGAGATTTCCCAGAAATTAGCGGCATGTTGTAAACGTTTTGTGATGAAACGAAGGTGATCATGGCTCTTTTGCAGGTACTTCCATCTGATCGAAATATCGGGGGATACTTGTTTTCTCCACAGGAATAAAAAAAAAAAAAAAAAGACAACAAAAAATACACTACCAAAAATCATCAACAAAACCAAACTCAAAAAAAAAAAAACCCTAACAAAACCAAACCACCACAGCAGGAACTTTTCTATGGCAGTTTTTTGGTTACTTCAAAAGTACGAGTTGCCCTTTCAGAATATCCCACCTGTAAATTGAGGTGTTTCTTCAACTTAGATAGAATTATCTCTGATAAGGGGAGCACTCTTCACACCCGCGCAAATGACACTGTCCGAAAGCGCTGGCATTTTGCACGGGCAGTAGTACTGGCAGGCGTTTGCTGAAGCCAGAACCCCTCCCTGTGTTGTGAACTGACCTCCTTTGGTTATTTTTAAGGCAGAAGGCATTGAACTAGTGGGACCCGGATCCAGCCTTAATTAAGCTATTTCTGTAATTAAACAGTGAAAGGAGGTGGGAATCCGTAAAACTTCCAATCCGCTTTAACACTTGTGGAAGTGGAGTTTCTTGCCGGGATCCCCGACAAGGCTGCTCGCCCTACAGCGTGTCCCCCAGCCCGACGGGGCCTGGGCTGCTCGCCTCCCCGGCCACCCTGAACACGCGGGACTCCCGCTGCTTCAGCGCGGTCCCGTGCCCTGTGGCCGGGGAGCATCTCCGGGTGCACGGGCGGTGCAAGCCCGACCCCGCCGCTCCTGGACCCGCTCGGCGCCTCTAAAGCTCCCCCAGGGTTGCTGGGATGCTCGGGCGTGACCCTGGCTGCTCTCCCACGCTGCCAGGGCAGCTCCCCTTCCCATCTGTGTCTATTGTGTTCACAGTTGGTCCTTCTCTTCCCCCTCCGCCGTGTCCTCCAACCTGTCTGTTCCCCCTCCTTCCCTCTCCCACCCCTCCACCCCCGAGCCCGCCTCTGATCTCCTGGATATTTTGTTTCTTTCCCGTTCTCAATGTGTGTTCCTGATGTGGTCCTGTCGGAAAAGCTCGTTTACTCTGCTCGGGTCTCTAGTGGTTTAAGGATAATGTTTATCAGAAGTGAACGTGCTCAACTTGTTTCCATTCAACTGCTGAGTGTGGGCTGAAATACCAAAGGTCAGATCTACAGTGAGTCGGTAGAGGGCAGGGGGAGACGAGAGGAATATGAAAACATAATATACAACAGACTGTTGATCGCTTCTGACCTGCCTGGCAAAAAGATTATTTTTTTCAGGTAGGAAATCGTTCTAGAATCGGAGGGGAAAGGCAGCAGGGAGGGGAGGGCGGGGGGCGCGGGGTCGGGGCTTTTCTACCCGGGGAAGGGCACGCGTGCCCGGGCAGGGGGCTCGCCCTGAGAAGCCGGCGGCTGCCCCGGCACGCACCGCGGCCTCACCGCAGGGATCCCGGCCTGACAAAGCAACACGGGGGGGAAGCTGTAAGAGACTCGAGCCAGAGCCAGACAGGAGCCGGCCTTGCCCTCCCATTCCTTTCCCTCCGTGCCGAGAGAGTGCCGGAGCGGTGCCGTCACGCCCAGCGCTGCCGGAGCCGCGGGTACCGGCCCTGGCGTCTCTCGGGAGTCGCTGCCCTTGTCTGCCTTCTCCCGACACTGCTGCGTTGCAGAGGGGAGCCAGAGGCGCTCCCCTTCCTCTCCTTCCCTCAAACTCTGCTCCCTCGCCCTCTCTCCTCCACAAAACAGACTCGGCGGGAGCTGCCCGCTGCAAATCGCGGGTACGGCTGCAGCAGCCCCGGTGCGCCGCCGGTACCGGCGAGGCGGCGGCCGGCCGTCCCTGGCTGCCCCCGCCCATGAAGGCCTTCTCCGGCGCTTTCCGGGACCGGGCAGGCCTCCCGACAGTGCCTAACCCCCCGCAGCTGAGAGCAGAGTCCCGACGCTGAGGTTTTCCCCCGCTCCGGCAGGGCTCCTTTGCGCCGCTGTGCTCACCTCGGCGTGTCCTACTCCTTCCTCTTAGAGCCGCCTTCATGAGGCCTTGCTGTGCCTCGCTCTGCTCCCCAGATGCCTCCGCTCTCCCCTTGTAGGAAGAAACCAGACAAATCCAACGCGGCACACACACACATACACCCACACGCCCCCTCTTTGAAGCTGCAGATTTTTATTGATTTCTTTTTTTAAGGGAGGAAGGAAGATAACCTCCTCACCTTCCTCGAGGCGAGTGGGCTACTGAGGGGCTATTAAGGCAGAAGGATGCCCACATAGTAACGCATTTGTAAGCACAAGGCCCCCTGATCCTTCCCAAAGGACACGGTGCCCCCGGCCGTGTACGTAGTCGGGTGGCCGTATTTCCCGAGGTGGCGTGGGGAAAGTCTGAGGGGCGGACGTGGCGCGGCGGCCGGAGGGACTGTCGCAGCTGCCCTGTCTTCCCCGCCCCCAGCTCCTGCCATGCGGCTCAAAGCCGCGAAATCCTCCCCCGGAAGCGATGCAGACAGTTTGGTGGGCAAGGAACACCTTGGAGCCGGAGCAGGGGTGAGGGGATAACGCGGTGTGGGTGTCGGAGGAGATGTTGGACGCCTGTGAAGGGCAGGTAGGGAAAAGAGGGCAGAGGCAGGTGGAAGGTTAGCGACAAAGCAGCGAGAACCTCGAGTTAAGTCCAGAGGTGACCCATCCCGGAGGGAAGATGCTGTGTGAAATTGAGAAAGATGCGACCCACGGAGCTTTGAAACGGGGCTTTCATGTTGCACAGAGCTATTCCTACACGTGAGCGTACAAAATCCCACGGAATCTCCAGGGATCATTCCCGTTTTCTGCGAGGAGCCAAACGCAGGATGAAGGGGCCTCCACGCATCACTGGCTGCCATGTGCATTTCCTTATGCCGCAAAATAGCTGAGCGCAGTAGGTTAGTGAGGGCAGCGTGCCTCAGCAGGCAGCGGGAGCGGGTGCGGGGCTGACCTCGCCGCTCACGCTCCCCCTCGGAGCCTGTGAGCCTGAAAACACCCGGCCTGACCCCCAGCTCTCAGGTGTGCTGACCCCTCCCCTCGTAACCTGGGACAAGAAAGAGCACATGCACCGGCAAAAGCCTGTGCGAAAGAGAAGGGGCATTTTCACAGGGAGACTGCGAGACGGCGCTCGGCTGCAGATAGAGACCGCTGCAGATAGATAGGGACGGCTGCAGATAGATAGGGACCGCTGCAGATAGACAGGGACGGCTGCAGATAGACAGGGACCGCTGCAGATAGACAGGGACCGCTGCAGATAGATAGGGACCGCTGCAGATAGATAGGGACCGCTGCAGATAGATAGAGACCGCTGCAGATAGGGACCGCTGCCCCCGAACAGCTCCCCATCCCCTTGGCGACCCCCGGCCCCGGCCCTTCTGCAGGGGCTGGCCTTGTTTTCCACTTTTCCCCTCTTCGGGGGAAAACGGCTTTTTGAGAATGATCTGGCACAAGCTGCTGGTCCGTCGTTGGTAGATGGTGAGTTTCTTGTTACAGCCTGCTACCTTATTTTAGCTCGCTAAAAACCACCGGCTTATCATTTGTGTTTGCATAAACTGCCCGCACTCATTCACTTGTGATTCCGGAGGGGAGAGTATTTTTATCCTAATTTAATTAACGTAGTACTCAAACATGCATGGAAATACACGCAACAACTCCAAAGCTCACACAAGCTGGCAGGTAGAGAGGGAGCTGTGTTGTGTGAGAGTGCGTGATTTCAATGTTAAGAAATTATTTCAACATCAGGGTCACGACGGAGAATGGAAATATAACAGGATGAAAATTTTGTTCAACAAAGTTTCATCACATACAAACGAGCCATGTCTGGACATTTCTTGCATATTTATGAAGTAATGATGGGCAAAATACAATCGGGTCTTAGAGTCACTTCGGTTGTCACAGACCCAAAATCTGAAGAAAACGAAACATAGCGAGAAATCTTTATTTCTACACAAGGCTTTTAGGTGCTCTGCTTTTGGGATAAGGACACAACCTCTTGCAGAGCTCTCCTCCCTGGCGTGCAGAAGCAGGGAAGCTCAGATTCAGTGGTCAGAAATGCCCACTCAGTGTCGGGCTGTGCCGAGGGTTGGGCCGGAGCCCTCCACTCGTTCTCGAGCAGCTTCTCCCGCCGCTCGGAGCCGGCTTGTTCCCGGCTGTTTTCCCGGCTGGCTGGTTCCCTGGCCCGGCCGGGGCTCTCAGTCCCTACGACACCGCGGGGAGCCGCCCGCCGGCCTGCTGGGAGAAGGGCAGGGTCTGTAGAAACTCAGACAACCCGTGAAGAGTGACTACGGGCGTTTGACCCATTCTCAGGAGAAAGGAGGGACGGACAGACCCGGTTACACTGTCGGGGTTGAGCCCGCCGTCCCGGGTCCGTACAGACCCTCTGCAGTGAAGGCATATGCGTGCACTTCACTGGGACACGCTGGAGGCGAGTGAACAGGTGAAATAAATGCACAGTATTGCTAAATCGGGAGAAAGGCCGGGGTTAAGGACGTCCCCGCGGACCGAGTTTCCCCGGCAAACCCCTCAGCGCCTCCCGCCGCTGCCGAGACCTGAGGCTGTCCCGGTTCCTTTCCCCGGCGTGGGGACTTCCTGGTCTATGGCATCGGAGCCACTGTCATATCCCTTTCACCCTCTCTGGAATATTCAGATCGAGGTCGGGAGGGTTAGGTAGGGTGTCTTAATGATGTGTTAGCTGCTTGGACAGATTTAATAACTTCGCCGCCAATCGTACTTAGCAACCCTTCTGGAAACCAGACAGTGTCTCATTAGGGCTTTCCTGGTGCAAGCATTTGACTTGAATGAGCCGTGTTGAGTTAATTTCTATTTGCACTAGGATTTGTTTAATGACATGTAGGGGAATAGACAATTCTCGTGGACCAGACCATTAAGCTATAGAGGGCTATATTTTTAAAGAATATTTTGTTCTAATAAAGAAATCGGTTTTTCATTTGTCACATGTTACATTAATTTAGAGTAAATAAAAAAAGATAACTCTATTGCTCTGCCTTAAATTATAGGAACCAATTGGGAATTCCAAGGCAATTTTCTCCGTTTCTGCCTCTGCTTCTACAACATCTAGAACCAGTGCCACCTACAGGAATAGTTGCATTTTCGAGCTGCTTTCAAGCAACCAGGATTCCGCGTTTTAGAGTCCTTGTATCTCTGTCGTCTTCCTGGACGAAGAGCTCTTCGCCTTCCTTACACAGCAGCAAGTCTGACTTCGAAAGGCGTTGTTTTAATTCGTGGCTTTCGTTTGAGATCACGGACTGATGCAGGTTCGCTCCTCTGTACCACGGCAGTGGGAGTGACAGAGCCCTTCCCGCGGAACCCGGGAGGCGCAGCCGGCCAAGGTGAGGGGCAGCACCGTCTGCTTACACCCAGAAGCGTTTCGGGGCTCGCTGGTGATGTCCCGCTCGGTGCCGGGGACGGGGCCAGGCAGAGCGTGGGCGGCCGGCTGCCAGCTCCCGCTTGTGCCGACAGAGCCCAGCACCCCTGAGGATACGGGGAACTTAGGGGCTCTCTGCACGGCGACTTAAGTCAATGCCGGGTTTTCTCCGGGCTGTGCTGATACGAAAGGCGGCTGTAAGCCAAGCGCGGCTCCGGGGACCTCCCCTGCACACTGGGCTTGGCGATTTGTAATGACGAATGCCTTACAGTGGAAGAATAATGATCTCCTCCCTCGTCTCTTTGGAGGAGGAGGCCTTGGCTGCCGGGGAGGTTCTCCCCCGCTGCGGCCGTGCAGTCCCACGGAGCGAGGCCGAAGGGGTTCGGGGGGCTGGGGAGAGGGACGGCGAGCACCGGCACGGAGCTGGCTCCGCCGGCGAGGAAGTTTTCTTGTTTGAATCTGTGTCCACTAATCCTTTCCCACGGTTAACCCGACCCCTAAATATCTGCTTTTGGGACCTAAGGCTATCCTTTGGGACCTAAGGCTGACGATCCTTCCTGACCAGACTTGGAAGTGCATCTTTTCTTTTTCTCGGTTCTTTATCTTAAGGGTTTCCAGTTCCTATAGCTTTGTGCAAAAACACTTTATCCAAAAATGTGTACACGGATACCTTCATCCTATGCATTAGGTTCGTTGATACTCTGTTGCTCTGGACCTTCGAGGTGACCTGGGGTTCTTCTGCAGGTGGGAACATCTGTGTGATGCAGCACACAGAACACAACTGTCCATCTGGGTGAAAAAGGGCTGCGTTTTCCTTCAAAACCATGTCTTCTTCTGCAAAACATAGTCACAAAACACCGAGGCGTTTGGGGTTTTTTTTCCCTGATAAGAGAGAAGAGAAGAGAAGAGAAGAGAAGAGAAGAGAAGAGAAGAGAAGAGAAGAGAAGAGAAGAGAAGAGAAGAGAAGAGAAGAGAAGAGAAGAGAAGAGAAGAGAAGAGAAACTAGCTTTTTGGTCTGTGCTGAAAGGTTTGTGGCCATTTTAATGTTTTACTGCCTGTAGAAAACTCGGTCATTACCGCCCTGAGGGTTTTCTTTCGTTGAGATAATAAAACGGGAACAACCCCCCCTCCCACACACACATCCCCCCAACAACAACAACAAAAGGATACGAGAAAAGAGAGCCGAGCTGCCCTTATTCCCTGTCTCATCCCCTCCTGCCTTGTGTGGATCCTGGGGGGCTTCAGCGCCCACCCCAGAGATGTCGCATTATTGATGCGCGTGAAAACAAATTACTTGCGACATGAAAAAGCAAAGGCGTAACCGGGTGCGGAATTCACTATCAGTTGCGGAGTTTCATAAAGTAAACGAAAGTTTCTTCCTCTCCGGCTCAAAGCTTTTGCGATGAAACTCAGGTATTTTTTACACGGCGGATCCAGGGTCGAGCTCTACCCGCATACACCATGCGTGGAAATGAAAGTGTTATCCCTCCACCACCGCTGCAAACCACGCAAGTGCCATACTGCAGTAATCCCCAGCAGCCCGCGCCGCCGCTCCTCCGCCCGAAGCCCCTCGGCGGCACGGCCCGGAGCGGGCGGGTCCGGCAGAACGGCGGGACAGAGGACGAGCCAGAACAGCCCGCGGCCGCCGAGCAGCCGCTGCGCCCCGGCCGGCAGGGCACGGGGGCCGGTTCTCGCTGCCTAGGTTCCGTTTGCAGCTGCAGTGTAATACGAAGAGAGTAGTAATAAATATAAGTACCCTCCACCCAGCTCAGTTGCAAAGTTGAGGCGCCGCAATATTTAACGCAGAGTAGTGCTGGAAATACTTGTTTTTTCCTTCGGAGAAGAGCGAAAAGATTTCTGCCCCTCACCACTGCCCGCCTAAACGGGACTCGTCTTCGGGGAAGGGCAGATGCCCTTCGGAGCGGAGGAGTTTTTTTCCCCTCGGGATTCTGGCAGAGTCAGAAAATTTCAGAGCGACTTCTCCAAGAGTTTTCTGCCAAATGCAGCGATAACGAGTAACCCAGGGACGATGCGGCGCCAGTCGCTCTGCTGAGGGGCATTTCGGCTTCCCCGCCGTGTCCTGACTCTGCCCGCATACCCCTTTTCCTACGCACGCTGATGTCCTTGTCCCAGAGGCGGTAGGTGTCCCACAAGGGTATCCCCCTGCCGGGACCTCCATCCAGCCCCGAGGGACGCGTGCAGCCCGCAGGATGAGGAAGACGGGCGGCCCGCAGCCAGCAACCCGGGACGTCGGGTCGACCTCTTGTCCCCTCCTGCAGCTGTTCCAAACCCAAATCCCGGCTACCGCCCAGGAAAAGGGCGCAGCAGGACCAGGGCCTGGGCTGCAGAAGCGCCCCGCTCCTGGCAACTGAGTCCCAATGGGGGAATTCCCAGGCAGGAGAGCCGGATGCGGCCTTTACAGTCCCTGTGTTGTCCCGAAAAGGGTTCTTTCACCCCGCGTGCAAGAAGCAGATCCACACACACTGCTCTGGGATTGCTTTCAGCCGTGAAGCCGGAGGGAAGAAGGCGAGGGGATTTTGCTGCGTACAGCCCTGTGCTGAGCACAGAAGCAGAGCCTCAGCAGCTACGGGCGTCTCCACGCTCCACGGGGGCTGCTCGCTCTTAGCCGCGGCTCAGGCTCCATCGGGAGATCCCAGTGTCCCGACTTGGCCCTGGCACAGGGAGCATGTCACAGGCCCTGCTGCTGACCACCTGCCCCCACCAGTGCCCTAGTCTCACTAGTGTTTCTTTTGACAATTTTCCTCCTCACCAGGGATGAGATTTGAAATATCTCCATGTGGGACATTTGTTTTCGGGCGTTTTAGCTCATCCTTGAGCACCTAATAAGGCAGAAAGTGTTCAGCAACGGGGAAGGGATACATAAGGGCTATAGGAAGCATGGCTTTTTCCTGCTGCTTATAGGAGACCTATACACTTGTGACCTAAATGCTTGTAGGAGATGTATATGATGGAGAAAAGGGTGATGCCAATGCCTCAAGAGAAAGTTTACTGCCAAGAGATCCAAGAATAACTGCTGCAAAGGACCCCTTGTAGCTCTGTTGCAGATGCTGCATGGCGACTTTCCATAGCCCTGGACCAAGCTTCTCTCCGTGGTAAAGGTCGATGTTTACCCTGTATCAGGAGAATCACAAGTGTCCTCGGCAGGAGGCCGAGCCGGAAGCTCCCCCTCCAGGTCCGTGCGACATCTACCGAAATTCTCTTGGCTTCCCAGACCGAGACCTGGAACCAAGGCCTAACCCAGGTGAGTGACCCTTTACCAGCAAAGACCTGCTTCTGATCACTTCGCAGGGGCAGCATGGAGTGGCCGAGGTGGGGCTTGGGTGCAGATTCATTGGTTAGTTACCATATCTATGAACTCAGCAACCGCTCAGCAGTTTGAGAAATGAATCTCAGCTTCATGTCAAAACATGCAGACCTTTGTCCGACGTCTCTCTTACTTCATCCAGAGTTCTGTGAACAGCCTCTTAGTCTCTGGATATCACGGTATGAGCCACATGGTTTCTATCTCCCTCTTCACATATATACAAACACCGTCCACTTATAATAAGATAAAATGTCAGTTAGGGGGAAAAACCAAATAACATCCAGTTGTTCTGCACATTTGAAGGGTTTGTTTATTCTTTGTACGGACACAATTTAGGATGAAGGTGGGGACTTCCATATGATTTGAATAAAGTACCCCTTCTACCTTGTAGCTTTTAACCTATATCTTCCACTAGTAATTTGTAACTATCAAAAGAAAACAATTTATGCATTAGAAATCCCACTCCTGCTAAATATAGTTGCAAAACCAAATAATTGCAATGTTGTGAATGGAAAAAATAATTTAAAATAAGAAAATAACTGCAGTTGAATTATTAATGTATTGGTGTTGCAAATTTACAATCATTTTGTATTTGCACAGTTACAGTGATGTAGAAAGTACAAAAATACTATCAAGACCAGCTTCCTGTACTAATAACTGTACAACTTCCTTTTAAAAATTGTGGATATTTTCTTCAGTTTAAAATTTCTCTGTCTATTACCTTCAGTATTTCTATGCCTACATGCATAAAATACAGTTTCTCATTTGCAAACAGATCTGAACATTCTCTTCAGAGAAAAAAAAATCTGGAAGAGATAGAATTAAATTGAGAATATGTAATTTAAATGATAAAAATTATTTTTAGTTTATCTTTCAGGAATGCTTTTTTAAAAAAAAAAAGTCAGATTTAGTTTTTGTGCTTGTACTGCCCAGTTTGTATTTTCTTTGAATGTACAGGTGCACACTGAATTTGGTCTTCTTTAGGTGTATGTATCTGGCTATATGCATGCAAGCGCCCACTCGTTGGGTTAAGGGACAGGTGTTAGGACGTGCAAATTCATTGGCAGTGAGGAAAGGAATTTATAGGCTCTGGCTCCGTGCTGTGGATCGGCGTGGAAAGGCCGAGCGCAGGGAATGAATGACGTTCGCTCCAAGGGCCCGGCGGCGTGGTGAAGTCGGACTCCCGCCGTGCCACTGAAGGACAGCACGGGCTCTTCCCCGCACGAGCATCGCTTTCCAACCTCCCCAGGTGACACCCTCCCAGCGCCAGCTCAAGGCGAGCACACGAAAGCTGCGTGAGCCTGTCCCTTGTGCCCCGCTCTCACAGCGGCTATTTCCCTCTCCCAGTCCCAGGGGATGCGGCTCCCGCTTTTTGCGACCCGCGCCCGGAGGAAGGGGACGCAGTGAAGCAATATCGGCTGTGAACGGGGTAAAATCCGCGATCGCTCGGGGTTTTATCACTTCAGAGAAAGCAGCTTTACGAAAGGAAAGCTGTACACCGGATAGCCTCACGTTGTGCACCCCATCCCTCACCTCCAGCTGGAGCACCCCTCGGAGAGAGGAGCAGCGGGGGGAGGCATCGGGACCGTTCTGCTTTGACTCCACGCACCGTGGTGCGGGTGCTGCGCGTAGCTCGGCTCCGCGGGAGAGGAGACCCTTAGCCCCGGCTGCCGGGGAGCAGAGAGAGCCTCTGGGCCGAGAAATGTTCCCGCTTTCTCTCCCGGCGGTAAGGGCACCGGTGTGCGACAGCCCTTTCCCATTGCACTATCCATAAATTGTGGCGTATATAAATAATAGAGAGTTGTGTGTGTAAATACACGTGTATGTGTGTGTGTTTCCATCATTAGTTGTGTTTTACACGAACCGGGACGTTTTTCTGAGAGCCCGATGTGGTTCCTTTCCCGGGAAATTTACCGGAACAACCAGAGCAGCCTTTGTCCCGGCTCCCGAACTGATGCTCCCCGACTGTGCGCTTAAACCCAACGTGTTTTTTCCTGTTCGTTAATGCTGCTCTTGGTGTGCTTTTGGACTCTCTAAATAAGCTGCTGGTAATATCCCTAAATCCCTTCTGGCGTCAGAAGCAAACGTAGCAAACGCCGGCACTTCTGCCTATTTTTTCCATCTCTCCTTGAATTTTTGAGGTGGATGGGAAAGGGGTGGGGGTACGATAATGTGGACAGAAAGGGAGAGAGAAACATATGTTCTTGAGTCTGGAGAGTGACACCTCTCCCGTCAAGAGCCTGCAGTCCGGCCGGAGCGGGCGGCGGCTGCCGGGCCCGGCTGGGGGAGCCCTCCCTGCTCCTCAGCGGGGCGGGCGCAGCCCCCGCCGGCTGCAGGGGCAGCTCCGCTCCGCCGGCTTGCCAAGCTGTTGCATGCCTAGAGAGGCTATTGTGCTTCTTCTAGAATATTTCTACACATTGCACGGTAGTAAAACGTGGTCTGCGAGAGAAGTGGCTGGCTCTGCCCGCACCCGCGGTCCTCGGGGCTGTCTGAATTTGCAGGAAGGGGATGCATGTACACCTTTGTTCCTCAGGGAAATTTAGTTTTATTCTCTTGCTAGGCTGATATTGGTAATGATTAGCGATTTGTAGCGATACTTGTTCCTTCCTGTTTATCAGAGATCTATCTCTCTGGGAGTAGCCACCACCCTCCAAAACGTTGTGTGTGTGCCTCTGACACAGGGGACCCCAGAAGGGGCTCAGGGTTGGACCCCGATGCCCCCCGACCGTCGTGGACTGGAGGGGTGTGTGACTCCCAGCTGCTGTGGGGTTTTTTTTCACGGGTCTTGGGAAAGCACCCCAGGAGAAGGAAACAGGTAATGGAAGCACCTTCTCCAGGCATTGGATTACGGTCAGCACACCGGCCCCATCCAAACCATGATCCTGCAAGCCTTTGCCCCACCAGGCAGCCTCTGGGTCCCGCCCAGAGCTGGGACAAAGGGTGATCCCATTGTCTAGAGGTGGCTGCAGCAGCACTGCATCCCTACAGCTCCTGCAGACACAGTTGTCGCGTTCCCCCTTCTGCCTGCCAGCCATCCTCTTAAAGTGCGGCTTCTCATTCAAAATTGAGAAGCACCTTAGCAGCTGCTCTCAGATCGCTCTGAGCTGTGGTTGGAATAACCCTTACTTGGTGAATAGCTGGGGTGGAGGAAAATCTCTGAGTTTAACTGTGCTGGGAATTTTCCACTTTCCTTTCACTGACAGAAACTGTTTGTTTTTTTTTTTTTCCCTTGGAAAGTATTTCAGGCCTCTGTGTGATTAAATTAATCTGCATCATTTGAGATGGGACATTGCAGGGACAGAAAATGAGACTTTCTGGTGGGTTATGGCAAGGCTGCAGGCACTGTAATGCAGAGAATATTCATATGCCAGAGGGTTCACTCTCACTGACTCCTGTCCTATGTCCCCTCTGACCTTGGAGGTAATACTGGGCTAAGGGCATTGTTTATAACTCCCTTGAATGCTGGAGTCCACCACAGAATATTTGAGAATAACTAGTAAGTTGTTAGAGACAGATTCAAGTCTTATTCATCTGGCTTATGGTGCCATCTGCTTGAAAGAAGGTAAATACTGTGTTGATAGTGGTGGTGATGATTCTCTTATTTGCTGTAACACAAGGAAACAGTATTGATACACTCCCAGGTTAGCTCTCACTGACAGCAGGTTTCTCTTTTTTCATGCTTCCTTTTGCCAGTCCCAGAATTATAGTTTTAACTTTCTGATTTCCCTCTTTCTCTGGTATCAATATTGCACTTGAATGAGATCACAACCAAACAAGGGCTTCTCTGCTAATAGTCTCTGTCCTTGAAGCCCAATTTTACTTTACCAGCACTCAATACTATGGAAGTCCTGTAATCCTTCCTGAGACCCAGTGAGTCACTTTGTGAACCACATAAGAAATCTCTGTTTTTTTCTAATCTTTCTTCAGGTCATATTTGTCTCACTGCAAAGATGCAAGCCTGAAAACCTTTCCACTGATCCCTGGGGCAACTGTCCCTTCAAATTGATCACAGTGCATGGAAAGAAGAAGTCTTCTCAGACAAACTAGTGTGTTAAACCACCAAGGTGATCTGCTGTGCCCAGCTGTGGCAGAAGGATGCCTTCCCTGCGCTGCCAAGTGAGTGTAGAAGCTGTCTGGCATTGGCATGCCTGGCATTTCATGCATGGTGCCCAACACTAGCACAGTGAAGCCCAGGTTTCCAGGTATGCTCTTTCTGGGCTTATTTCTACCATCATGTACCAGAGCAAGTAGTAGCCTACTCATCAGTGAATTTCACTCAGTCTTAGTCAGGGAGACGGAATTGGTCCTACAACAGCAACAATAGCTTTTTACCTGCATCCTTTCCAAATCTCCCTACATGGCCTTCCCACCACAATAACAAACAGAAGCTCCCAGAAAGCAGCAGCAAGTTCAGAGAGATCTGGCTCCTCACCAGTATGAGTTTTACCAGGTGGTGTTTGCTTTAAGACCTTGAGCTATAAAATATCCATGCTAGTATTGAACTCCTGGGAAGACATAAATCCTTCAATGCAATAGAGAACTAAACACTTTTAAACATACTTATCTAATGGATATCAGTAGTGACTTTCGTGCATGCTGTTTCTAACGTGAATCTACCTAGTCTCTGCTTTCAGAAACCAAAGATTAAAATGACTTCTAGATAAGTCCCTATATTTGATAACAGGAGTGGATTACAATCTCTCCCACTCTCCCTGCTATTACCCTTCCTTCTGTTCCTGCACTTGAATCTGGACATGTATGGACATTGAGGAAGAGGTTTTGCACCTACCAGCAGCTACAATACTTGTGTGAGTACTTCAGCCTGGTGCATGGTGATCAAGTCAGGCTGTGGGTTAACAGCTGATTAACTGGGCACAGCACCTCAGTACCAGCTTGCTCTGTGTGCAATGACTCATCTCAGGCATTTCTGAAATACTTTTCTGATTTTTTATTCTCTTTCATTTAGGTCACATCCAACTCCATATTGCAAGGTGCTGAGTAACAGCTCATGAACCCTATCAAGTAATGGCTCCAGGGTTTGTTTACCAACATCCACTGGAGACTCCAGCTTTCCTGTAGAAACAGAAACTGAGCCCAGGCTTATCCAGGTATCAAGCTGTCACATTCCTTGGGGCCTGTAGAGCAAACTGGCCTTTGTGAAGAATGTTTACCATGACTGTGAGGCAGCTGTGTTTAGAGAGTCATTTCAAGAAAGTCGAGAAATAACCAGTAGGATTTCTATAACAGATTTATACCTATTTGTAAGGGAAGAACAGATGTTCATCAATTGGAGCTTTGCATCCATCACAGGTAATAGAGTGAAATAGAAATTATGAGACTCAAAGTCACACAAGGATGCAGGGAAGTCCTCAGGGTCAACTCTAGCCCAGGTTTTAATTTATCAATCACTTCAGGATCTGTTCCTGAAGCATTAATAGATTGGTGTAGTCCTGATTTCTGTGCCCCTGCAAAGTATTCCCTCCCAGTGGGAGTGACATTAGCTTTAGGTTCTTACTGTGTGAACATTGTGCATGCAGTGTGTTCTACTTTTTGCAGCTTCCAGCTTACTAGCTATGGAAAGATATGCTGTCAGATTTAGGATGCAGGAGAGAGCTACTCACAGAGGCCTCTCCCAGCTTCAGGACAGGAGTAAATTTTGCTGTTAACAGTATCCTGTGTGTAAGGAATTCTGCCCATTTTCTTCTAAACTGCAGTGCCTTTCCATCCCAAATATCTCCTTTTCCACCAAGTACCTGATGGAACCAAGTATAGCACATAAAAGAGGATTGAGAAAACCATGAGGAAGCTTATTAAGGATGTGCCTTGGAGGATGATTTTTTTTCCCTACAAATGCATTGTAGGAAAATGCCTCCTACAGACTTTGGGGTAATCTTTTAAAGCTTATATTAATCACTTCCTTTCAGAGGTGAAACTTTTTTCACCTCCTGTAATTAACTCAAGATTTTCCAGACAAAAAAGTTTCAGAAATTTTAAGGTATGAATCGAATTCTTAATATTTCTACCAAATCCTTTGCTTGTTCCTTGCATTTTAACATAATTGACAATGAAGATTCTTGTCTCACTATGAACTTATTTTCTATTTTTGCTGTTGACATATATTTATGATTAAAGCATGAAGTTATCGTTACAGTAAAACTGGTAGAACTGCAAAAATTATATTTACTACCTAAATGAAATATCCAAATATAATGATAAATAAATTAAGTAACTCAGGTAAAAGATTTCTTTTCTCTCTATGAATGCAAAGTGTAATATTTTAGAAGCTGTAGGGCCAAGTTTTGCCTTACAATTCACCTGCTGTGAGTTCCAGAGAGGGTAGGAGCTACCAAAAAGTATGAAAGAGGATTTATACTGTATAACAGATGAAAACTGTCTTGTAAGCTCAAACTCTCACAGCTTATGTTTTCACTCTGAAGTTCCTTGAGACAGTTATTTGATTTATGAGACTCCAGTTGGTAGCTGGCAAACGCATGCAAAGAAGCCACAGAAGCCAGCAGCGCCAAACAGGCATCTGAAGGCAGAATTTTCTTTATGAAGTAAAACTGAAAATAATGCAATAATACTCCCTTACCCCTTCCAACAATGTCCCAGCATCCCCCTGCTGCTCTATCCCTTAAGTAACTGCAGTTCAGGATGTGGTGGAAATACTGGAAGGGAGGAAAATCAGTCCACAACTGTTTCTGCAGGGTTTCACTAGGAGGAGCCATACGATGTGTAATGAACGTGCAGAGCTGTTTGCAATTCGTGTACATCCGAACTGCTCCCAGGGCAACATTTCTGCTACTGCCATTTATCTGTGTAATAAATACTTTTCAAATAGATCAGAAGGTAAAATTCACACAAATTACTGTGATCCTTTGGTTTCTCAGTATGCTCTTTTTATAGACTTCATTCTGCCACCAAGAGGACAGTAACTCTAATTACCACATCACATACACCTCATGTAGGACTGCAGTATTTTGTGCAATGTTTCTATATCTTCCTCTATATTTAGTACAACCGTGAGCACAACTGGGCATGATCCTACCTAATGATTCACCTGCATTAGAAACAATTATGAATAGTAACATTTTGGGGAGTCAAGAGTGGGAGGGTGAGTTATCACTTGAGTTCCACAGTTCATCCCTAAGGAAAGCAAATTTAAGGTAGTGAAAATGGCACAGACTAACCCTACCCCAAGTTAGAAAACACTGGGGAAATAAAGAATGAATAATGAGGGGGACTGCATTTGGAAGGGCATTTACCTTACTGTTACCACCATGTTCTTTCAGGAAGCCCAAAAGTCCACGTGGGCACACCCCTAGAGAAGACAGCCACAGCTCAGCCTCCTGTTTTACCTCTTGGATGCTGTGTCCCTCTGAGGTGAGTAATGCTGCATGTCTACTTCTGGGTGCAGGGGTAAAGGTCTATAACTCCTTCCCACTTCTGATCAGAATTTTTTCCTCAGGCAATGCTAACCACTTTTCCCAGCCAGTAAACTCCTGAAGGCTGGTGGCAGATGGGTGGCAGCACCATATGCAGGAAGCACAGCTGTCAGTATCTCTCTCCAAGGCACACAGCTTCCACTGCCTGAGAGCCTCAAGGCATCTGCTACACCGTTCAGAGAGGGGAGGGAAACTCTGCTCTTGGAGTGATTCCCAGGGATGGTTAAGGGGTATTTACTTGGTGAGCTGGAACTGTATGAGTAGCTGACCCTGGGGAGGACCAATAGACATCAGCATCAGGAGCCCTTGCTGGGTCACCTTCATCAGCCATAAGAGACCTGGAAGGGCCAGCGAGTTACCCACCAGCGTTGCTCTGCATTTTTTCTGTTATAGGAACCACAAGTGAACTGTTCAAAATCCCTCAAGTGTTTACTTTTCGTTTCTGTACTGTATGAGGGGGTCCACACTACATAAATATGGAAGAAAACAAAAAATAAATACCCCATTTGCATATTTCCAGCGTACACAAAGGCATTAAGTTTCTTGCAAAATTAGAAGAAGTCACACATGTGATTGCTGGAGTATTTTTTTAGGAAATAAATTGCAGGGTTTTTTCCAAAACTAGCATTTAAACATTCTCCTTGCAGTGTGTTCCTTGCAAATGCAGCCTGGGGGCTTAGATGTCTCCCTGCTTAAATCTACTGTATTATTTCTGATTTCAGACAGACTCCATTGAGATCTCTGTGAAATTAATGATGTGACTTACCAGTATCATATAAACTGTTCCAAGAATACCAGCAAGGCATGGAAAATGGCAGGGGGACTGGAGACTTTCCTGAGAAGGTTTTACCCAGTGATGGAAAATATATTTGTGTTATTACTTTAGCACAAGTGTCTTCTATAATGCTAAGGTTTGCTTTCAAATAAAACATAAATTGCACATCTGCTTGGAAGAAATAAATGCAATAGTGCTTCAAAGACTATCTGTCAGGCTTAAAAAGCAAAGAGATGAGGATTTATTGGTGTTTTTATTATTAACATAAAAGCCTTGGGATCTCAAAATAGACCAGGGTTATAGGTAAATATGGGTTCTATTTTCTTCTTTGTTTGCCTTAACATATTATTAGTATCAAGCTAAAAAAGGATCATCTGAATTTTAATATGTTAACTGTGTGCACATGGATGTCTGAATTTTAATATGTTTACTGTGTGCACATGGATGTTAGCTTAATCAATACACAGATGTAGAAGACTGTAGAGAAAAGTATGCACTACAAGTATATTCATCATCTTAAACATTTCAGACAGCATCTTCATTCTGGAGATATTACTGGCTTAAAAAAACCGCACTCTTGATGTACTTTCCCAGTCTTTCAAGACTTTTGTGAAGCAGCAGTGGGTTGCTTCTGTGCAAAGGCTTGGAATGGACATCTATTTGCAAATGAACAAGCAATAAAGGAAGTGGGATTTTCTAAAGTAGATTACTTATAAAATTAAAATTTGAGGAAATTTGGGTAAAAATAACATGTCCAAATCAGGAAATATTTGGTGGCTTGAAGACATACACATTAGATTTCCTGCCTGAGCTGCTGGTGACTTCAGCCTCCTTTCCAGGAGAAAATTATCCTATGCAATGCTGGTTAAAGCCTTGCATGAGTCACTCTAAGGTGTTGGAGGGGGCTGTACAAATCCTGGTCCCCACTTTCTTCTAAAAATTATCTGCAAGAGGTTCAATTTTGCTGTGTCAGGACCGGGTTGAATCTTTCATAGGACTTAAATTAAATCCTTGGCAACCACTTTCTGATTTTATAGCAAAATCTGACCTATGTGTTAAAGTGAGGACATTGTTTTGCTGGGTTATTGCTTAATTACTAAATGAAGAAATATTAAGTACAAATTTAATGACTCATACAATATTTCCAAATGACATGTACTATAAAGTCCCATTTACATCCACCACACTGGTGTTTAACTCACTTTCCATTATTCCTGAGGCTATTAATGTCAGTAATTACAGCAGGTAACTTGTCTAATATTGAGTGTATTGTGGAATAAAGCAATGTTGAGCTCCTGCAGTGTGTTTTATATTAAGTACAAAAAGCTTCTGATACAGTTAATGTAACTATAAATCTTAACTCAAATGCTTATATGTCTCGTTTATGACCTGAATAAACTCTGAGGCAGAAGCAGGGCAGCTGAACAGCCGCGCGCTGCCAAACCGCACATTCAGCGGAATATGCACTTACAATATCCTTTTCATATTGAATAATAACAGAAAGACAGAAAACAGGCCAAGTATTTTCTCTAAATTAAGTTGGGTTCTTTTCCAGAACACTGAGTTTAATGGTAAAAAAAATCCCCAAATACACACGAACCTTAAAATCATAAATATCTAAATAGAATATAAAATTCAAAATAGTGGGGAGGATTTTTTCAAGTGGAAATCCAGCTTGTGCTTATGATAAGAGCTGCTCTACAGGTTTTGATGTGTTAAATATTGAACACCCTGCCACTTGGAGTATGCACATTGCTCTGCCCCTTTGGGGAGGCTCTGGATTGGCCTGGGTGTGGAGGTGGCCAGAAATCACAGTCACCTCTGGAAGAGCTGGCATTCACTGCCTGTGTGAGCTGCCAGAGGGAAACTGGACTGTGAGGGCAAACCTTTGGAAGGAACCTTTTGGAAGGCTGTGCTGTAGGTGACTGATAAGATGATTTGGTCTGACTCTGAGCTCACTTGCAATCACTGTTACAGCCCCTGAGCAGGAATAGTGTGTGCTGAGAACAAGGTAAGCACCACTTAAAGTCCTGCCAGGGCTCCGACTTCCAATGCCAGCCCCTGTGTGCTGTGGCACCTGTGTGTCCCCAAACATCAGCGCACACTTGGTGAGGTTCAGCCCAGGTGCCTGCAGTGTGAGTGTGGCTGTGACACGGGAGCCTGCAGGATGAAACAGGGAGGGAAATAATTTGTTCCACAAAAAATAAGATTTAGGTGCAAGTTGCACTGGAGATTAAAAAATTAGGATCAGAGAGAGATCAACTACCAGAAAGCAGAAGCCCTACTTCAATTATTGTTCACTGAAATAAATTCCTTTGGATGGGAAGTTCTCCTAAAGACCTGCAGTACAGTATGATCCTTTAATATTAAGCATGTCAACATTTAAATTGATGATGCTATTTTTTGTAGAGCTATTTACAAGGGGAGTATTTCCCTCTGAATTTGTAATAAATCATGTAAGACATCTTTTCATTCCATTTCCCTTTAGAAAGAAATATTTGGTAGTTTAAAATATTTAATGTAGTGGAAAATCTAAAGGGAAAAATAAAGCATCAATAGACTATTTCAGCAGCAGAAACCATTTGGGACCTGCTTAACCACCTAAGCTCTTCTCCAAATTTATTTGGAAAGGGGCATATAAAGAGCTCATCACTTTCCGTCTCCATTTTCATATGTGCAGCATATGCAATAGTTTAGCTTTGTACTCACACTCCGAGCTGATCTTGATGGTGAGCTGTAGCAACTTGAGATCACCATTTCTTTCTCCTTATGACAGTTCTGGAACATTTGCACGACTAATTACCTTGTTACTAGTCAGCTTTTTTTTTTAATATTTGACTTTATTTATGAATGTACATGCACAAGAAGGGTCGGAGCCACACACACAAGTTACCATTTTAAACCAGAGGATTATTACACCACCATGCTTTCCCTGTGCTTGTGATAGGAAAACTACACAGGCAAGACAAAATTTTACTCATGTCCAGTACTTCACCCTGTCCATTGCTCAGTACAGACCAAACCCAAAGACTGAAATGTAGGTGTGACCAAGGTGTTCCCCAGTTAAGTGCGAATCTTCCCCTGATTTCAAGGGTTGATGGTGTAAACTTTAAAGCACAGAGATGATGAATCATAAGGCCCATAGTATGGGCTCTGTCTCTTTCTGTATCAGTGTCTTTGTACAGATACATACATAAATATATCAAATATACACATTTACTTACCTCTTGTGTTGAAGATAAAAGTTTTTTGCTGTACCCAAACATTAACACATTACTTTTAAAAGCTGACCCCCATAAACAGCAGCATGTAATTTCTCCCCATACCCTTATTTCTATTTATTTTCATCAGTGCCTGGCTTAGCAGAGCCTTCTTCAGAGCTCAAAAAGAAATCCAGGCGGTGACCCCACCTCTCAGGCCTCTACTACACACCCCTGCTGAAATCCTGGTGAAAAGCTACACAAGACTGAATCACAGCATCAGTGTCAACACTACATACATAGGCATTTATTCAGCCAGAGAAAATTATGTTCCCTGAAAAACTGATTGCTGGCTTCTATAGGGCTGAGTCACATTAATCTGACAGACTACTTCCAGAAAGAGCAGCATAGCTATAAGGATGAGAAATGTCTCAATTATTTATAGTAAAAGTGTAAGTGGACATCCTGAAGGGATGTAATTTAAAAAAAAAATGCTGCAGTAAGGAGGGGAGACATGCTAGATGATGACAGGTGGTTTTCTCCCAGTGGAAGGTAATTTACTTCAGCACTTCTTGAGGGGCTCTGTGGCTACAGGAGGACTAAAGTAGAAGAGGATGATGAGAGAGAAATACAGATCAGGTATCAAAAGGGACAAGGAAACAGGGGTAAGGCTTTGAAAGTTCACACATGGTCAAAAACCTGGAATTCCTAAGAAGCAGAATTCAGGAAAGATGGGTGTGGACACCCAGGGGGATTGGGACTTAAAATCCATATGGGAGAGACCAGCACCTTCAGTTAAGAGGCTGACAGAAAGAAAGAATTGGCAATTGAGACTGGCTGGGAGACAGGAACAGCAATGGCTGAACCAAGCAGCCAGATATGAGGAAGGAACAGGAATGGAACACAGATGGTTAGAGGGGAGTAAGACAGAGCTAGAGGAGGAAAAGCTTTTTAGACACTATAGCCCATTCACTGGTCATTGCAGGGCAGAAAATGGATTAGGAGGACCCTGGGTCATGATGCTGCATGATGCTGCTCTGGTCTCAGCCCCTAGGAAAGGTGTCCTTTGTTCCACAGAGAAGCTGGCAGCTCATTATTACTACAACTTACCCTGTTAACTCAGAGGGCAGAAGTCCACTTGGAGGAGGTAAGAGTTAACCCCAATAGCGTGAGGCATAGAGGTGTTAATATGATGCCACATAATAGGAGTTTTGTTTTTCTACTTTGCTTCATTAAGAACCTAGGAAATTACCTACAAACACTCTCTTAAGAGAAGTCTGTGAGCTGCCAAAGCAAATATGCAAAGCTAGCAAGTGCCAGAGCTGAAGTTATCTGGGCTTTTTTTTCCCTTTCACACCAATGCACTGGCAATAGAGGAAGCCATTCTCTTTTCCCACAGAGGATGTGTCAGCTTTATTCAGGCTGCTCAAGATAAGTCAGGACTGTGTAAAGAACGATTCTTAGCCCCTTAATCATTTGTTTCAGAGGGAATGGTGTGTTTTGAATGAAGTTCAGAGATCAGGGAAAACAATGAACACCATTTTTCTTTAAGCTATTGAATATCAGTGTGTAGAACAGGGTGCATCCCTGCCTGCTTGTGCCACATATCTCTTGTACAACATTAGTAAGTTCTGACACCAAATTTTGCACTATGGTCACTAATTACATGTTCTCAGTTGTATGGATACCTGACTTGAGACTCTAGGGTCTGGTTTGGAAAAGAGCTGAGCACTCACAGCTGCAGCAGGACTCAGTGGGAGCTCTGCTCTGAATATCTTAAAGAATTACATAATGGTAAGTACCCCAATAAATTAGGAGTCTTAAACTGAGCACAAAAATCACTGCACTTCCCTGTTCTTCGGTTTTCCAGCTGTAAAATGAGGATAATAATTGGCGTGATCTGAAAATAAATTCACATTTGTGAACTGCTTAGAGACTACAGTCATCAAAAACAAGGGAAACAAATGAAATTAAAACTCTTTCTTAAGATCAACTGGTCAGTAGTTAATAGGGATTAGGCCACATGTTAAACACATGGAGGAAGCAAAATAGCTAATGGCCTTTCCATAAATGAATGACACCCATCCTGAGCAGTGAATGAGCTAGGGATCCTGTGGGAAAGGCACCAAGTATGTAAAGGTGACATCACAAAAATGGTGTGGAGAGAGCTAAGGATGCTCTCATACAGACTGCTCTCATACAGTCTCATACAGACTGCTAAGGATGGCCACCCAAACTGCTGCACCATTAACATCACAATAAAAATTAGTAATATGACTTATGTGTAAATGGAATTAGGGATAATAGATGCCTTAGAATTGTCTTTTAGATTTTGTGATTGAAATCAAGCTAAGTATTTCATGTATGTGGTATTAGCCAACCTTAATCCAGCTCAAAAAAAACCAAACCCAAGCCCAACAGTATGTGTATATGCTGTTACAAAAAGCTAATAGCAACTGGGTGACTGCCATATATATTACCTGGCACGCTGAAACTGTAAAGTCTGCTTTCACCATCAGACTGTGACTTATCATCTGGAAGTGATTTAGTTGTGTGGTTACCTTTGGGCTGCTGGGGTTTTTGGCTCTTTACTAGCAAGCAAATAACGATGGAGAATAAGACTTTAGCACTATCAAGTAAACAAATAATTGGGCTGGAGATTTCAAAACCAGAGGTGAAAAGTGATTTTGAAGCTGGTCAAAACTCTGTAGTTTTTATCCTCCATGGTTGTTATTAAAAGCAGCTCTGAAATCCAGATCTCTGCTCTCTCTCACTCCCCAGTCTCCTTTTCCCTTTAGTATGTGGTATGCAGGGAACATTGATTGAAATATACTTCTGCTCAGCCCTGCACAGTCCATGTCCATAAACCCAGTTTGTTTTCTGAAGTAATTTGCACGGTATACATCTATATCCTCCTCTAAATGCACACACCTGTAATTTCCATTAGCATCACTAAGAGCTACTTGTATATAATGAAGGGAAAATATGTGCTACACTGGGCACTTCACAAGAGAATCTCCAAATGGGTTCATGTTACCTCCATCTGACTGAAAAACCATGAAAATCACCTCCAATAAATTTCTATGACTGGTTCACATGGCAGGTGGCCCTCCATTAGAAATAGAATAGTTATACCTGACTTCTCCAATATTTATGAACTGAGGACAGAAATTTCAAGAACATATCAGCCCAAAGGCATCATTGTGTGTGGGATCACAGCTTTCATACGTACTGCATCCCAAAATGCTTTTGCAGAGTTATCAGGCACTGTTAGTTTAGCAATAAGTAAATGCAGAAGAAAACAGAAATTAGAAAGTGATGACAACTAAGAAGATATTTACTCATAGAAAAGGTTGAATTAAGTTGAAGTAGAGGAGTACTGGAAAGTAGTTTCAGATGCAGGAGCTCCAGGGATTTTACACAATACCAGCTGAGGTGAGAGCACAGAAAGGACCAAAGGGGATGCCTCAGCTACATTCACAGGAAGAAGGGAGTGAAGGGGGGAGAGTGTGACAAACAGGTGAGGTTAGAGAGTTGAACTGACTTTTTTACTATTTTTGTAGCAAAAATAATGTGACCAACAGGACCAGGGCAGTGATTGTCCCTCTGTACTCGGCATTGCTGAGTCCAATTCTGAGTGTCCAATTCTGAGCCCTCACTACAAGAAAGACACTGAGGTCCCGCTGTGCATCCAGAGAAGGGCAATGGACATGGTGAAGGGTCTGGAGAATAAGTCATATGGGAAGTGGCTGAGGGAGCTGGGGTTGTTTAGTTTGGCCAAAAGGAGGCTCAGGGTTGAGACCTTATTGCTCTCTACAAGTGCCTGAAAGGAGGCTGTAGCCGGGTGGGGCTCTGTCTCTTCTCCCAGGCAATGATGACAGAGTGAGAGAACAATAGTCTGAAGCTTCAGAGTTTCCTCACAGAAGGGTTTGTTAAGGGCATTCCCGAAGGCTTCCCACCCGAGGGAGGTGTCAAGAGTCACAATCACCATCCCTGGAGGTGTTCAGGTAATGACTTAGGCTGGCACTTGGGGCTATGGTCTAAGTTGACAAGGTGGTGTTGGGTCAAAGGCTGGAATTGATGATCTTGAAGCTATTTTCCAACATAAATGATTCTGTGATTATTCTAAATCTGACTTAGCCCATATTATTATTAGTGACTTATAAACTCCCATTCTCATGTACTCACTAGGAATTGTGTGGAACAAACTTCTAAGACTACTGTGGGGGGAAAAACACACACACAAAAAAAGCAAAACTTGAAAAATGTTACAGACATAACATGCTAAGCTCACATTTTCTGAAAGTATTTTCAATTATTCAGTTGAAGAAAAAAAATACATCTCTTGTTCAGATCATATTTAAAAGAAAATTCTTTCTTAGGAGAGTAGCCCAGTACTGGAAATAACTACCCAGAAAGATTATAAATTCCTTGTCCAAGAAAGTTTTTAAGGCTGAGCTAGAGACAATTGTGGCTGGCCTTGTCTGCTGTTTGGGATGGTGGGAAGTGCAGGGCAAATCTTGCAGACTCCTTTTTCCCAAAACCAGCAGTAGCAAGGGAAACGGGCAACCTGCATTTTTCTCTGTGGAGACACCTCTCTGTCTCTGACACCAGCAATCAACAGAAAAAATTACACAGAAATATAAGCTGTGAGACAGTATCACAGGTCACAGGAAAAGAGCCTAATAAAATTTAGATAATGTTTCATATTTGCTTCAAAAGGTATAGCTTATGAGTGAGATGAACAATAGCTCCCAAACCATCAAACTGATTTAGTTTTGAGAAGTATTTAAAATAGATGTAACATCAATGAGGGGTCCCTGAGAATGGCAGCCCTAGGAACAGTAATGCTGCCTCATGCCTGAAAGAGGTCAGGGATGCCAGGGAAGACTGGTGAAAGGATGTTTGTTCTGTGAATCCCATGAGATTTACATGGGAGCTGCTTCCTTACAGGAAAGATTTCAGCTGCTCCTCACATGCCCAGCAAGAGAAGCGTGGGTGTGCAGGGAAAGGGGCACCTTCAGGGCCAGGTACCAGCTGTGAGGGATGGAGCAGGGTGTTGTGAAGGTCAGGGATTTGGGCTGCTGGACACAGGACTCACATGGGCAGAAATGCACTCACACACTTTCAGCCTTTGGTAAATTCTGCTCCACACAGGTAATGTTCAATGTTAATCTGAGACGATCTGGGACAATTTTTCAGAAGCCACTGCCATCCTTGTATGTGTTAATGCCTCCAATATCCCAGGAAACACTCATTTTTAACTAGCTGCATCAATTCCTCTAGGGGCAATGGGTGTGGGACACAACAGCAAGTTTTGCTCAGCAATTATGGAATGATATCCATTTCCTAACCAACAATCAGACAAGAGCTGAGACTATGCCCAGAATAACCAGACCAGAATCAGACCCACAGTGTGTGATGTGGTGTCCTGACAAATCCCATACAGTTAGCAAAAGAATGAATCACAGCAATAGTGCGTTCAGAACAGTTTCACAAAAGGACCAAGAGAATCAGTGGTCTGGATTTCTGCTGCCTTTCTGGAGACATTCAGAAGGCTTACACTTCTTTCATTCCTCAGCAGCTGGTCCCACTCCTCTGGCCATGGGGTCAGCATGGTAGCACAGCCCTGCAGCCCCCCCACCCTCTGACCTTTACTGTGCAGCACAGTCCAGAGCCACGGAGACATTATGGCATGATGAGCCTGGCATGTGCAGGGCTGTGGAGAACTGGTGCAAGTTGAGCCCAACATATTTCACATCCAGAATGTGATCTGTGCATCTGTGACTATCAGGACAAAGAGGCTTTTGCTTCCTTTTTTTTCAGTCTCTTCATAACAGGATAGGCTGTAATTCAGATTTATGACCAGTCTAGGAGATAGGGAGTTGCACAGATTAAAGTACTGAGTAACAAGTGACATCCCATCAGCTGGGCTGCTGTAGCTGAGGGCATGAGTGCTCTTAGCACGCTCCAGATGCAAGAGATGGTGTATTAGGAGTTCAAGAATGCTCATGGATATGTGCAGAGCTTCAGAAGCAAACAAAGAGACAGAAATTCTTCCAGCCTTCTTCCCTGCCTCAGAGAAGGGACACTTGCAATTATGATTAGGACTAATTCACTAATTGAATTATAATGGGACATACTTTACTGTACAGATCTAGAGAAGAGTAAGGTGGTATAACATATCACACCTGCCCCTCACCCACAGATAAAATGTTTTTAAGGCTTTTTTTTTAGTTAAAGAGCTATAATTTGCTCTTTGGTTAAGCGGCTTGAGAGTGTTACAGAACTAGCAATATTGGATTAGCTATTTCCTGGGAAAAAAAAATATCCAAGCTCGGGGCAAAGCAGACACTCTTAACCCTGTCACATTTCAGTGCTTCTTACACCTGTGGATGATATTTGTCCAACATACCAAGAGAAAGTTTTTTATGAAGACAATATATTTAAATATACAGAAAGGGATCAAAAAGGGCTCATGCCACAGATTTCCTTTTGTCATATTAATATTTTAGGGCAAACTTGATGCTTAAAATATTTTCCCTAACTTGCCTGAAGCACCATAACTACATGAAGCAGTGTGCAAGATTATGTTGAAAACACCTCTTCAGAAACACTTCTAACACTAAAACAGTTCCCTGCTGCAAGCAGGAACTGGCTGATACCTCAAGAACACCTGGGTTTTGCCAGCTTCTGAACTTCTAGTGACCAGTGAAACTTCCAGACATGTTTTTTCTGCACTTTTTTATTGGTTAAGTTCACAGAAACCCCACTTAATTATTGCATAATGCCTTCATGAATCAAGTTTTTACTGTGCAATTCTAGTTGCAGTAAAATAAGTGTGCTTCATGTGTTAACAATTACAAGCTAGATTTATGAAACATCACACAATGTTTGCATTGGCTTTTCTAACTGCTTTATTCACAAAACAGTGTTAATATACCTAAAATAAATTCACCTTCCTTCTGAAACTCATTAAATTCTTGTGTCTCTGCACAGATACTCTTTAGTCTCCATGCACTCTAGGAATGTACCACATAAAATAAAGATGCTATGTTCCTGCTATTCTGTTCTTTTCAACCAGGCAGATGTGTTAGACATGGCTGGAGGCAGGTCTAAGCCTCATTTTACTGGGTTTGAAGTTACAGGCACATCATCTGTGATGGACTCAGTCCTAGAGAGCAAAGGGAATTACAGCAAGGATCTATTCCACCATAAAAGGACACCAAGAAGAACTTTGCTTTGAAGTTCTAATCTGTGCTGCAAGTTCAAGTTTGCTCTGCTTCCACTGGCTTCAGGGAATGGCATCTGTACTCCCACAGCTGTAAAATGTTATTTATACCTACGATCTAGTGGGGTCAGAGCTCCACAGAAATGGTATAAGAGAAAAAGCCAGAGTTGCCTTCCTGTAAGTGCAGGACTGTACACAATACAAGGCAGGTCTGTAGCAACAGAGCTTTGGTTTTTCAAATCACGTTTTGTCTAGATAGAAACTCAAATTAAATTTACTTGGTAAGAAATATTTCTTTTCCTATTTATTACTATCTGACCTTTTAAAAGTAACTTCCAATTTTATATTATAAGACAAAATAATTCCCTTTCTAATTCCTTTTTTTTTTTTGCAAAGTTTGGCTTGTTTCTCTTGTTTTGGTGGGGTTTTTTTGGTTTTGTTTTTTTTTGGGCTTTTTTTGGTGGTTTTTGTTTGTTTGTTTGTTTGTTTTTTTATATGGACATGTATATAAATTTATTTAGCTTTTTGTGGAACATGATTTATAAAAGAGACTGCAAGGAAGAAATTGGTGATGGAGAGGACTCTGCATAAGCAGGATATAACTGCTTTTCGTAGATCCTAGAAATCATAACAGTTTTATCAAAAGCCAAGTGAATTTCCTGCTTGGAACATGTAATCAGCTTGGAAAAAGTGTGGTTTTGTGCAATCTGTTTCCTGCCCAACTACAGTTTTGCCTTTGGCTAGACTAGCACCACAAGTCATAATCAATTAAAATTCTTGTTTTTCCTTTTGGAACCAAGCACTCGAGCTTTTTTTGTGAAAGTCTTAATGGTGGGTATATGTGTAAGTGTGAATGTTTTCCTATGTCATTCATATTAATGAAGGCTTGCAGGTGTATTTGTAACACGTTTTCTGAAGTAACTTGCAGAAAATATTTTTTTCTTTTCCTTCTCTTTATGGAGACAGGCTCCCTACAGCATCTGCATATAAAATCAAATTTTGTGGCAAATCAGACATTCCATACCCCCAATCAGACCCTGAACTTGTACCAAGTTTAATCTCTTCTCTGGAAAAATGTTCTAGGAAAAGATTCAAACTATTCTCCATTTCAGAAGAAATACACTACTAATGAGGCATAGAAATATTCCTTCAGATTGACCTAGCAAAACAAATTTGTTTCTTCTTCCATCACTTGAGTAATAGATGTTGACAAAGTCATTGAATTATTTGGCTCTGAGTCTAGCTGAAATTTGTCTGAATGGTGAGTATGAGAGAAACGTTACAGACGTGGCTCAGCCTTGAGCAGCAAGCAGAATTTCCTTCTAATAGGTGATAGAGCAGTCACTCTTGCTACCCCAGGGTTCTGAGGTTTTCTGAAACCAAAGCACAGAAGTCTGCTAGGAAGATGCACAGCATTTGCCAGAATGTGTAATTCCAGAGAACTCACCAAGCCTAATGAAATGTTTTCCTCTTCTCTCTGGGATTTGTGTCAGTATTCACATTCTTCCCACAAAAAGTGTGATTCAGAGCCAAAAGCAGCTCTTCCTGGACTGCTAGGAAATCTTAGACCAGAAATTTGGAAGGAGTAACCCAAGAGTACTCACCTAGTGAGGCTCTTCTGCAGAGCATTGATAATAATTAGATATTATCCATATTGTCCAATAACCATAATAAGATTCCCTGTGTTTAAAACCAGAGATTAACAAGTAATCTAATTCCAGTCAGAAGCAAAGCATCAAAATGAACCTCCCTCAGAAAAGCTCTTTTGCCTGATGTGATGTCTTGTATTTATAATGGCCATATTTTGCTACATAAGAAGGGTTTTACAGATTCAGACACGAACTTTTACAGATAACAGAAACAGCACAAAGGACTCTTACACATACAGTGAAGTCCTAACTAACATATACAGTGTTAGCACAGAAGAGATTGACATGTGAAACGTCAAATCCTCCTCTTTCTCTGGATATACCTTTTTCCTTGCAGCATTTTGTCTCAAAAATGTCTTATAGAGGTAAAAGCAACATCAGCATCCTCTGCTTCAACTTTACACTGCAACAGGAAGTTCCATTTAAACATAAGGAAAAAGAAATTACTCTGAGTATAGTAAAAAATGGGAACAATGCCTGCAGAGAGTGTTGTTTCTTTTTAATGGAGACATCCAAACCCAGGCAGACACTGCCCTGAGTAGCTGACCCTGCTTTGAGGGGTGGGATTGGCCTGGGTTTGGACTAGATGATCCCCAGATGTGCCTTCCAACATCAACTACTCTCTAATTCTGTGACCTTGCAAGACAAAAGAACTAAAACATGGGACATATGCTGGAAGTTTATTATCTTATCCCAGTTCATTTCAAACTTCCTGACCCTCATGAGGGTAAAGCCCTCTGACCCATGCTCACAGACCTACACATTTTGATTACACCTCCATAAAGATTTCCTTCATCATCAGGGTACAGTGTATGATGTAACTGAAAACTTGCACCAGAATATTTTCAAATTAAGTGTACCCTTGTACTTTTGTGATTGCATGTTTGTACTTTGAGAATCAAATTTACAGACCATACATCTTCTTTTAAAGCCTTTCTGTCCTTCCAGTCAGAACATCCCTGTCTGTGTCTACCAAAATAATTTCATGCCTTAACATCATAACTGTGCCTATTTACTTAAAATCTCTTGCTCTGGACATAAAGCAAAGCTCACCTTGACTTCTGAGGGCTTAAGGATTGCATCAGCAGAACCTTCTGACAAAATAAAACCTTTAAAACCTTAAATTCAAGACCAAGGTGTCTTTTTGCCGTATCAGTTTTGATAGTGTGATTTTTGCATTGCATAATTACATGTGTAAGGGATGGTATCTGTACAGTCTCTTGTGCCTAGTGATGTTTTCCAGGTCACCAGCTTCAGGTGAGCCAGATGAGTTTGCAAAAGACATGCATGCATATTTCCACATGTATACTGGTAAATCTGATGTGTCTGTGCATAGTAATTGTGATAGCTGCAGGTTTCTGTGCCAGTCCAGGGTTCTGTGAGATGCTGGTTCTGACATATATATATATATGTGTGTGTGTGTGTGTGTGTGCTGTCTTTCTTAAGGGCTTAACAAAACTTTTCAGTCTTGTGATTAACATGCAAAAATCCCAGATACAGTTATTCCTTTGAGACACAGGAAATGACTGTGATTTAGACTAAATCAAGGAAAGCAAAATATTTAGAAATACTTAAACCCACCACGATATGTGCTGGATTTTTTTTTTTTTTCTGTGCAGTAAACACTGAGTCAGGAAACTGATTTCTCTGCTAGCTTTCACAGTTTTTTATACCTGAGCAGAGGTCTGTAATTTACAATATCACAGAACCGGTGGTGGGTTTGTACCCACTTTGCACAGGCACATGGAGTTTCTACAGATGGGAAACGCGGGAGATGCGAGCATTCAAGCCCGGCAGCGAGAAATACAACCTGAGCCATTGGGTGTAGCAGCGTTGTGGGCGCCAGCAGAGGCCTTGCTCTGGGAAGCGATGCTCCGCTCCGGCTCCTCTAGAGGGGGGTAGATACCTGCACACTGCTGCCAGCACAGCCCGGCTGCAGCGCCCCGGCCTCCGGGCTCTGCCAGAATCCCTGAAAATGCCCCTGAATCCCCTGGAAAGCATCACTTGCTGGGGCTGGAGGCGCTGGCCTGTGGGAAGCCTTTAGCAATCCCTGCTCTGGTGCCTGTGGGGACTCAGTGGCATCGCCTGAGGTTCTGCTCAAAGCACGGCCACAGGCTGTGGAACCGGGCAGAGCTGCACACACAACCTGCTCACATCTCCTGCTCACTCATAAGTGCTCCTGGGCTTCTTCAGAACTCTCCTCCACTGCCACACTACAAGGCCTGAAGACACCTAGTGCTCTCCTGTCACACCCTGGAGGATGAGGCAATAAAGGTTCGGTTAAGACCTAATTAGATAAAGACTTAATCAAGTTAAGACTTAAGCGTGCCTGCTTGCCTTGTGGGCACTCTGGGAGTGAAGTTTTGAGATAGAGATTTGGTTTATCATAAGCAGAGGAACATGTTGCTCCCGTGAGAATGTGTGACACGTTGTTCCACAAAAGTCCTGAGCATCAGTAATGCAAAGTACTGTAAATATGAAGAATATAAACAAAATAATGAATATAAATAATTCCTCTTGCCCTCCTCATTCCTGCCAGTCATTCAAGAGATAAGGGAACAGAATGATGGCTAGCATGGATATTGTATATAAATGATCTTCGGATGGAAAAGGAATGTCACTTACTTGGAGTTTCCAGAAATTTGGAAGCCCCAGACACTCTGGTGTCGACATTCACTGCACAGCCCATGCACAAGGTGTCTGGAGATGCTGAGCACCTCTGCTGTGCCCCTGTCTTGTGCACATGTACTCAGCTGGATGTAGCTGCAGTGTGCTGAGTGCCCTGTGCACAGGCTGCCCATGGATGCACCGGCTGCTCTGCTTAGAGCTGCCCCGCCCTGGAAGTGCAGGAGTCAGGAGCCCCCCATGCACAGGACAAGCAGCCACTTTTTAAGCATGGGTTTCCCCAGAAGAACGAGAAGAGATCTTCTCTTTGCAGTCAGTGGAACTAGCAGATCTTTTTGGGACCTGTTTTGGCTTAGGGAAATATTTCCAACTTGTATTTTCTTTAGGTCCGAGCTGAACCACACTTAAATGGTGATACTAGGCAATATCCAAAACTAGAGATTTTCAGAAGTTAAGGTACTGAAAAAATGTCACCTTTTTCCTGTTCTGGAAAAAACCCTAGCAATATAGAGAAAAAAATAAATAAAATAAAATTGGATATTTTTTTGCCTCTTCAACACTGAAAGTAGATTAGGTATAATTTACTTAGAATTTAGAAACTCCTGCAAGTTAAAACTTTCAAATAAATAAATATTACAGAATGTAAAATATCATGGTACCATGGCAAGACTGCACATGAAAGCACAACAATTTTTTTATATTGACACACCTTTACATTAAGTAAAATCTTACATTGCAAAAGAGAAAATTTAGACTCAGTCTCTAAACCTTGTGAGCTTACAAATACAATATTACAAAATATATGTAATATTATTAATTTCTGTAATACTGTTTTGTAGAACAGAATTGCAGCAAAATGCCATCAATTTAACTTTAAATTTCAAAAGATCAAAATCTGTGTGAGAAAAAGTCCTTTCCTTTTTTCTTTTTCTTTTAAATTTTCTATGCTTATTGTATATTGGGCAATTTTAATATTCACCTTGGAGAGGGTGCTGGGTCCTCTTGTCTAGATTGTGCTTTTGAAAAAAAAGTTGGACCAGCTGATGCTTGGGTTCTCCTTCCAACCTGCTATTACATGATAATATGAAATTATTTCCTTTCCATGGTCAGAGCAAGGTCCACTTGCTGGCCATCAGGGATTTCTCCCCTGGTGAGAATGTGAAGCCTACATAATACATACATCAGTTAGAATTAACATTTCAAAATTCCTTCTTCAGGGCATCTTTGCGCTTTTACTGATCCTCTTCCCACTCAGTTTTTTTCTGTGGGATCTTATGGCATCAGTGAGGGAGTTTTACAGCTTTACATTGGTTTCATTAAGACATGAGCAGAACCAAGGAACTCAATTATTTTCTGGAGAGAGTTTCATATTTAGTAGTTCTCTGACCTGTGCAGTACTTTGGCTGCTTTTGGACACAGTAACATTTCAAAGCAATGACTTTTATCCACTACACAAAGATTTCCCTCCTTAATCTCTGTACCTGACTCTTCAGCTGATTCCTCTTTCAAAGGTCATTGAATTACCTTGCAGAAAATAGAGTAGACCTTTGGCTACATTCACTGCCTTGATCCCAATCTGCTAGGCTGAAAATCTCAGTTACAGAGGATGAGAGGGCTGTTGAGTTGCAAAAACTCACAATATCCCTCTTATATTTGCTTTTGTGATCTCGAAAGGCCAAGAAGACACATTGTAGTCAACAACAGCAAAAATTCCTAGGCTTGCTAAAATGCTTCCTAGGAAGTGAAATAATCACAGCATTTCTAAGTACTCCCTGGTTTATTTTAGAATTGCTGCTTTTTGACCATATGCACTTGTACGGATGTGAAAAGTGACTTGAGGTAAACAGAAATCAAATAAAGGTGCTCCAGTTTATTATAATTATTGCTGATTCCATGGAACCTATAACTGAAGTTAAGGTTATAAAGTATTTTACTTTATATAGCTCATTGGGTTGAGTCACAATGAAATTAGAAGAGGGTCGAACAGCTGAGGAAAACCATACACCTTTTTTCACTCCCATGCAAAAGTATTTTCACCCTCTGGATAAGCTGCAGACAACCTCTCAACTTCAGATAATAGGTTCTCTTCAGTTACTAGTTGCTTGCTTGAGCAATTTAAATTTTTCCAGAGAGAAAAGTCTAGAAAATGGGGATGTTCAGCCTTTTCTGAGCTGCAAGACAAAGCTGGTGGCCTGCGTGATTTGTCTATGCAGCTTTGCTCATTTGAGGGCAAAAATCATACTAAATATCTGCTTTGATTCTGAAGTAATTTATGGAATCCTGGGGTGACATAAGTTCCTTGCCAACAGCTAATTTCACATGAGTCTGTTCCAACATCGAGACCCTTCTGGGGCAGAAGTCACACCACTGAATATGGCGGGGTCTGGCTCCTGTACATGCTCTTGGGTTCTGTATTTATCCTGCTAATTACCAACACCTTTTGGGTGCCAGGCATGGATGTCTCAGCTTTCCCAGTTACCCAACCTGCCTGTGTATGGCCCCACCTGGGGCTTGGGAGGAGGGGTACCTGGCAGGCTCACACATTGTCCTCATGGCACAGAGAGCAGCAGAGGGCAGTTGTGATGGGGACAGAGTTAGAACAGGGGAAAAAACATTCTCCTGGTTCTGGGAGGTTCCCTGTGGTTTGGGGATCCTGTGGCCAGCTGGGAGGGGAGAGGAGCAATAAGACCCCCATGTTTCAAACCCAAGAGAAATGTGGCCAGGCAAAGGAAAATGCAAATTTCCATGATGTTTAAAATCAAAGGTAAATTGACTATAATGAACAACTCTTCCACAGAATCCTGTCAATCTATGTATTGAGTTTTGGTCAGTCATAATCAAAAGATTAAATTCTGGGGGAAGTAATCATATTTTTGATATGAGTAATCAGTGCTTGGACAATAACTATTTTTATTAGAACAGAAAAAAATTTGTAACTTCTGTTTCAAACTTTTGGAGAAACTTCTTTTCTCTAAAAAAAATTTTTTTTTGCAAAAATCAGAATAAAAATATTAAAATTGCTCATGACATGAAATACTTCAAAAAGACACCCACAATAAACTTCAGTCTTTTTGCATTGACTTCAGTGCTTACAGTTCAGGCTATTATGTTATTTTGCTAAAGTCAAAATATTACAACTGTATTGAAGTGCTTTGGCCATAGAAAGGCAGAGTACTTCAAGCTGATAAAATGAAATGTTCTCATATTTTTCCACTGAGCAACTTAGGTAAACCTTTTATCTTAGTGAGTCTTCAGACAACAAAGAACTAGTGGCTGGCTGCAGAAGGATGAAAGGAAGAAAATCACATTGTGGAGCAAGGGAAATAAATGGAGTGGAAGGTTAACAAGAGCTTTTTACTTACCAGTTTTAAAGGACTTTGTTTGGGAGGGAAAGACACTTTAAAAATAAGCATTGCTAGGATTCCCTTTCTGTGCTGTCTTTATGCTACCATGAAATATTTCAGGTTATAACAAAGAAGACAATGCAGGAGGGGGGAAAACAAACTGTGTTCTTCTCATGTCCAGGTCCCAGCAGCTCCAGCAGCTTCCTTGTCCTACTCACAAGCCTCTAACATCTACGTGACTTTTTCCTGTTTATGCTGGCTGTCCTACCCTAGAGACACCTACACAGAATATGAACATAACAACCTGGTGCATTTCCACAAGCTTCAGTTCTCCAAGCCCTCTGCTGCCTCCTGGTACATTAGCCAGTGGCATACAGGCTCCTGGCTCCAGCATGCACTGGGCCATTAATACTCCACTTGCTGGGGTAAGAACTGTTTCCATCCACTCATTCTGCTGCAGAACTAACAAATGTCCTGTTTAGTTTGGAACCACTGTCAGAGCACATCGATCTCCTTCATGCCTCCTGCAATGGAGCTGAGTATCAGAAAATTGCCAGCAAACTTCATTCCCTGAAGGATTTAATTTAATTTAATGCTGCTGCTGTACATTTAAGCCTGCAGACTAAGCAACAGTTGATATTTTTCTCAACACGTGGTTTTAAAGGCCTTAAAAACACCAGCTCAGTTTGCCTTTCTGTCCTTCTGAACAGGACCAAATAGCTATGTTGCAGGAAAACCTCTGCCAACTTTTTCCTGCCTAAAGCCATATATACCTATTAAAAATCACCGTCCCTCATGGCATTTAGGGCTTAATCAATATTTTTCTATTTCTATCACCACCTTTTAATTTGAGTCCCCTGAACAATGTTAATTCTTCAAGACTGCAATGTAATATGTCATTACTGTAAAAAATAGAAATGCAGCTTGTTATTTAAACTAAGGGCCTCACTCTGCCAATAAACATCAAAGTATGTTAAAGTAAATACAAACACAATGCAGATGCCCTGGAAAGGCATTTTGTATTGTCAGAGGAATGGGATGAGGCCTTTGTAGGGCTGATGAGTCTCACAGATTTACAGTAATTTGATTTTTTCCTTCAAAGCCCCAAGTCCTGGCATCATATGAATGTAAAAGAAACAGCTTTCAAAGAAGGTTAATTTCTAGCTTTTGTGTATGCAGGATATCATTTTTCAAAAGGATCTTAGAACCAGGTTGTCTATTACAATATGATTATAATTAGCTCATCTTAAGGGCAACATTGCAGCATGTTTTTTTCATATTACATCTGAAAAAAAAAACCCTCTGTTGAAAATTCTTGAAAACATTTACTTGTGTAGTGATCTTAAGAAAGATTACAGTGAGGCTAATACATTATTTCTGATGTAAATATAACATTTTGAACTGTATAATTCCTCTAAAATATTGATGCTGAATGCTAATTATAATGATTCTTTCTTTGAAAGGCTAATGTACATCTCAGATTATGTCCCAGGAAAAAATCTGGAGAGGAAGACATGTTCAAACCCAGAGACAGAGAAACCATGCCATGCATGCTTTCTCTGTTCAGAGACAGAGAAACCATGCAAACAGCTTACTTGCTATTTACAGCAGAAATGGAACAGCAAGTAATTTTGAAAGGCCAAAAAGTTGTTAGGAAAAAAAACCAGAAGCCGTGGCACTTCCTTTCCACCGGTTGAAGGGACACAGGCTAATGCCAGTACTCCCTGGAAGTAAACTCCTACCAGTGGTGCCCAGACTGCAGCCTTTAGTATGTTGTTACAAACTCCGCCTTTTTCATCTTGAGCATATTCATAGCTCTTTAATAACAAGTGTGTCTTTAAACTGCTCTGTAGAAATGGACAAAGGAGGTAGATTTTCAATAAAAGTTAATGGACCTATATGATGGCAGAATACAGAAGCTGTGCAAGCTGTAATTCCACGATATAGTTATATATTACACCGTATGGAAGAAGAAAAAAAAGAAAAAAAATGAACAAAAAGGGGGAAAAAGTTAAAAATAATAACTAAAAAAAAGAAATAAAGAAAAATAAAAAGGAAGGGGGGTTTCTGCACTCTGGATAACATCTCTATTTAGCACAATCCTTTCTCTAAAATGCTGTAGAGTCTGGAAGCTGTGCTGCCTGACTCTCTTCTCTGTTATTCCTATTTGTGTGATGCAATTTGCTGCCAGACAAGCCTGCCCTGGGCATCCAGCCGGACTGGGAGTGGACAGTCTGTGCTGGAGTGCTGCTGGATGCTAAGGAGCAGCATTAGCTCTCACCTTCCCTGCTGCTTCTTGGCATGCAGCCTGTTCCCATGACATTATCTGAAGCTGGTTGTGGAGATTTATGGTTTATTTTTTTAGCAATATTTTCAAGCTGTTATCTTCCAACTTGTAGCTACAGGCCTTTATACTCTCAGTCTAGCAAAGGCTCAGCTCTGTAAATCCACTTGTTAAGACTTCCCTCATGTCTGCACACTAAACACATTGTTAACCTTGACAAGCAGTTAAACACTTAACCAGCACTGCAAAATTTCAGTTCATTTTCAAGTGTTACAAGCCTTCATTTCTCCTGTCTGTCCTGAAAGCCTGGAATGGTAAGGCAATAAGGAAAGGAGTAAAATAGCTAAAGCCAGGAACTTAACTGGTTTATACCTAGGTAGCTCCACTAAGTCAGTGGGGCAATAGAGTATACACTGAAAATCTGGTTTTATGTATAACAAAATCTCAGTACTCACTGGTTTTCATAAGTCTACCTGTATTTTATTTCTCTTTTGTTGTTTTGCTCAGTGTGTTTATTTAAAAGAATGCTGAGATCTTATTAGTCAATATTGATTTGAATGTGCTTCAATTGGCATAGCTGCCTTGAATAGATGAGAATATCTCAGACTAAGACTCATGTCAGTGAGTGTTACATCTTCACAATGGATTGAAAATCCAGGCTCTGATTCTGTATTGCACTATTATGTTCTATAGTTAGGGTAACTCAAATGATAGGATTAGAGATGCAGAAGAATCATCTGAAAATGTTCTGAGCCAGGCTTCCCTTTGCTGGGTGTGGTACACAAAATGTAACATGCATTTCACATCCTAGTCATAGGCAAATTCTGTAGCCTGAGGTTTTGGATCTGGAAGAGGAAAAGGGAAAATGTTGCTGTAGTGGTTACTGCACAAGTGAAACACCAAACAGAGCATATGAGGATCAAAAATGAGCAGGAAGAACACAAACTTAAACACTCTGCGTACAAAGACTAATTACATAAAATAAAAGCTGGAAAAAATAAAAGAACCAAACGAAGCAGTACAGGAAATTTCTAAAAATGTTGCTGTTGACACTAAAGAAAGACAGAATATTTTGCCTGCAGCTGCAACACAGCTGTCACATCCAAACAAATTAAAACCCTCTGAGGACCAAAAACCACAATAAACTGTAACATTATTTAAGTGAAGCAGTATCTTTTATCTGCATCCCCAGCCAATTACTTATTTAAGGTGCAAAAAAGCATCCTGGGAGCACCCAGTGGCACAAAAGACCCTTCTGGGTCCAGGAAAGCTTAAGTACTGATTTTGTGGATGTTAAAATACATCTCCTTGCTGTCTTGCTGCCACTGTAAGAATTACATGGTTTTCCATCTCCATTCCAAAAGTCCTGATGGGATATTCTGAGGCTGCTGATTTTGGTGACCTAAGCAATCAGAAGGTGCAGATGTACACTTTTAAACTGAGTGCTGCAGTACTGCCTAGCAGCCTGGCTTCTCTGCTGCGTGGCCCTTCAGGCAGTACTGTACAAAAAGAGCAGCTGGGCTCTGCATGCTGCTAGAGGTTTGCTCCCAGGAGTGCCCCAGCCTCCCAATCCCATCCCAGTCGCACTTGGTTACCGAGAAAGTTTTTGCATTCATGATAAGGTGCTTATCCTGATTTACAAAGCCATTAAAGAGCAGGGCCCGAGTTACCTTTCTGAGTTAGTGACTCTTTACTCTGCTGGTCACAGGCTGAGGTCAGCTGAGGCAGGTCCTGTGCGTGCACAGTGTGAGCTGCCCCACTTTGGGTGGTCGCTCTTTCAGCCATTGTGAGCGTGGCCCCGAGCTCCTGGCGGCACCGGCGCTGTCACCTTCCCTGCGGTCAGGATCCGCAGGCAGCACGCGGCCGGGCTCAGCAGCCCTTGGCTGGATCCTCATCATTGTCATTTCTGAGGAATCCCTGCTAACACTGTTTTTTCAATCATTTCCCTTTAGTGTTTTGAGATGTGTCTGCGAGACAGGCACTAAAAGGAATGTTTGCTTTTTTTCCCCCTCTGCCATTCCATTTTTATTTTCTGTTTGCAAATGCAATTCCCCCCCGTGGTACAGCAGGAAAGCATGCATAATGTAACTATGTGAGCACAGCTGAACTTTTCCCTACTCTAAAGAAAACATTTATTATGGACCGAAGCACAGAATAGCTTTACAGAGTACTTCTTTGGTTAAATACATAAAATAAACCAGCTGCTGCTGTAAGGAAGCATAAAATATTTATCAGATTAAGTATGGATCGTGCAACCTTATGTTGACTGTTTAGCCTTAAATGCCTACTAAATCAATGCAACAGATCTGAATTCACAGAAGAAGTCATCCTTCTAAAGCCATTACTATTAATCATTACTTTAAGTTCTGTAAATCTGTTTGATGTTGTCCATAATACATATGATTTTGTGAGCTGAAATTTCACCTTTATTGTTAATCAATTAGATGTTTTTGCTGACTGGATGAAAAACAGAGGAAGGAAACATATTAGGGAAGAAAAAAAAAAGAATTAAAAAAATTTGAATATGTCTGCTCCAAAAACTGTAAAGCAGGTTTTTTTTCAGTGATGCAAGAAATTCCATAAAATGTGAACTATTATACAAAGGTTGCTCATTATTAAAGGTATGCCACAAAATGTCATGGCAATAGTGTTGTCATGGGATAAATATATCTCACTTTGAAATACTCTCCATAAATTCCACAGTCACCACAACTTCCATTTAGCTGCCGAGGGCTGGCAGGAATGTTTTGTTTTAAAATTAATCATCCACTATTCTTCCTTCCTGTCACTAGACTTAAGCACTGCAATATGAGGGAGAAAATCTTGGAAATGTTTTTTTATTCACCCAGTGCCCAAGTCTGGAGGCAGAAAGGGATATTCACAAACCTGATTTGGGGAATATCATAATTTTGAGAAATTCAGTGAAAGCTCTCACTTAGCTGCAGTACCCAAAAAAGTAAGCTGCTCTAACTCAAATAGAACTGACCATTAGGTATTTCAAGTGGTTAGCATTTGACCTGCAAAAATCTGCAAAAATATCACAAACAAGGGCCCCAGCATTATTGATTCCATGTATTTTAATTTAGGAAGGATGTCAGTGCACAATAAGTCACCAGAGAAGTTAGCAATGATTCAATTGAGTTTAAAACTGTGTGTGTGGAGCTGACTGCACACTCCTAAAGAAAATAACAATGATGTACAACCTTACGCTGGGATCAGCTTGAAAAAGAGGGCAGAGATGGGGAGGTTCAGCAGTCATTTATTCACTATTAGTTATTGTGTGTTCTTTTAGTCCCTTGGCTTTTTGTACCCCCTGCTTCCTGAGCCTGTGTGTTCAGGATTTGTCTGATGCCTCAGCTGGCATCTTCTCTGACAAACCTGCCAGAGGATTTGTTGGCTGTTTTTGTAGGGCATGAAGCAGAGTCAGATTCTGCCCTGTCTCTACACCCACAAGGATTAAATCACTCTCCAGTGCCTGCCCCTGCCCACAGCAATCTCAAGGGGAGTACATAACTCCGAAACATCATGCAAGTCCACTCAAGGTCAAAAAAACCCAAAAAGCACATCTGTGAGCATTCACAAAGATTAATTTCTAACAAGGCAGCAGGTTGTGTGCTCAGCAGTTGAGCATTGCCATGAAGTTGTGCTGGGAGAGGAACATGATGACAAGTGGGGGTGAAGTGGTGTGGAATCAAATTGGATTTATCTACATTGTTAATTGCTGCCCATAAGTAAAAATTAGCTTTTCCTTTTTTAACAGTACCAGTGCCTGGCTGAAAACTTTATGAGCAATTGCTTCTGGCTTTTTTTATGGGAGCTCCAGCAGCTCACATTTTGGGAAGCTGTTACTTAATATGATGTCACTGGCTCTGCAGGTGAGTAAAACACCCAAATAGCTTTTCTTTTGAAATGTTCTTGCAGCAGCTGTTTCAACATATGAATCATAACTTCTCTGCCTTGACAACTGCAGCTATTTGAATAGCTTCACTGAACAAAAGCATGACACACACAAATCCAGAATGAAACACAAATGTTTCCATGACATACCTGTTTCCACAAACTCATACGAGTGATTATTTAGAATTTTTAAGGCATTTTTTGTAGTTAATGCACTATGTGGATATCCAACCATCACACCACATACAACTACAGCAGTTGTTAGAGAAAGCTGATTTAGTAGAATCTGACCCTATTTTAAAGGCAGGGAAGTAGATCGAGGAAGCACAAAGCTGTATGGGATAAAAGTGTCAGAACCAAACTACATTTCAGAATTTCCTCCATCCTCATCTAGCATATCTCCTTTATATCATGTTACTTTATTACTCAAGATGGATTTTGACAATTGCTGTGCAAATGAACCTTTGAGAAAATAACTTGAGGGGATTCTACATGTAAAGTAGCTGCATAAACTTATTTTCTTGTTTCAGTTAAATGACTACATTTCTGCCTATGCCCCAATCTAGATCTGCCTTATTGGAGTCCTCATTGCCCTTTGGGGCTACATTTATATAACATGAAAGCAAAATGAGGACCAGATCTTTTAAAGCTTAGCTGCTCAGTTTTATTATTTAGGTTGGAAAAACCCTCTAAGGTCATTGGGTCCAACCATTACTCCAGCATTGCCAAGGCCACCATTAAACCATGTCCCTCAGTGCTGCATCTACACGTCTTCTAAATACCTCCAGTGACTCCAACACTTCCCTGGGCATACTGTTCCACTGCTTGACAATCCTTCCATTTAAGTAATTTTCCTAATGTCCTCTAAAACTCCTCTGGTGCAACTTGAGGCCACTTTCTCTTGTCCTATTACTTGTTTCTTGTGAGAAGAGACAGATGTGCAGGTCACTGTGACCTTCTTTCAGGTAGTTGTAGAGAGCGATAAGGTTATGCATTCCCTCCACGGCTTCTCATCAGACTTGCATGCCAGGCCCTTCACCAGCTTTGTTGCCCTTCTCTGCACACATTCCAGCACCTCAGTGTCCTTCTTGTTTAGTGAGGGACCCAAAACTGAGCACAGGATTTGAGGTGTGGCCTCACCACTGCCAAGCATAGGAGGAGGATTGCTTCCCTAGTCCTGCTGACCACTCTGTTTCTGGTACAAGCCAGGAAAATTATTAATGGCATTTAAGAAAGTGTGACAGGATAGAAAAATTACTATGGGTTCTCCTGGCTTCTTAATGCTACCTCTGATGATACAGATGTTCAGAGGATGTTCAGAGGATGTTCAGTGAAAATTATAAAGGGACCTTTTAGAATTCTGCAATTTTGCCAGTTTTATTCTAATAATTTGGTAGAATTCCACTAATAGAGGATATTTATCAGAACTTAATGACTACTTTAAAATGTGAGCGATACAATATAGTGTAGAACAAGGAATTACACATCGATATCAAGTATATATCCTTCTAAATGATCCAAAGCACAAAATACCTTTTGTCATTATGAACATCTGTTGAATGTGATGGCATTGGTCAACAGGACAGCTTTTCCCAAGGAAACTTTTGTCCTCTATTGCAGCTTCTCAGTAACTGCTTAAGGACTTTCCTTCTGTCTTACCACTCCCCTTGTTTTCCTAGCAGCACCCAGTTTTGGAGCCAGATTCTCAAGAGGCTTTAGGCACCTCATTCCCTATGGAGCAAAGAGTAGTTAGAAGCCTAAATGCAAGGTGTACCTGGGTCAGGGTCTCTGCCTCTGCCTGAGTAGCCCCTTTCAAGGTCATTGAAGCTACTGGCTGCCCCTGAGCTCCAGATGAACCATCTCCACCTGGGAGCCTAAACATCTTACACAGGGGTGTTACCCAGGAAGGAGAAGAGGCCACATGCTCCAGATACAAGCTGAACCTGGGCCCAAGATTATGCCCTGTCTTGGGCAAGCTTTACCCTTCAGCTGGAACCTGCCTTTCTGTACATCCCGTGAAGGCTGAAAGTGCAGGATAAAAGCTGAGCAGAGACAAATGGCGTTGCAGAGGTGGAAGGTACAGAGCTTGTATTCCAGCCAGCTCTTAACAGAGCAACTGCTGCAGTTTCATGAGCCAGATAACCCCAGTGGGAAGCAAAAGCCCCATCCCCTCAGTCTTTCCTGGGAGCTGAGCTTCAAGGAGCCCAAAGGAAGAAAAGCACAAGCAACTGACGAGCCCTGCTCATGCTGTCTACACCAGTTTGGCTCAGCACAAACTAGTCCCAAACCAACTTACAGAGCAATGGGGGGTTGTCCCTTGCTGCTTTTCTTTCAATCAACTTGCAAAATAATTTCTCTGGGATGATCACACAGAGCAAATGAAAAACTCAATCCTGAATCCTCCACTGCTGTGAGACATCCCTGTTTCAAGGAGCAAAGTCTCCTGTTTAAATGCAGAATGGAGGGCTTCATAAAAAGTGTAAGTCTTGAATAGCATACTTTCCACATATCAGATTTAATAATTATCCTTTATTTTAAATTAACAAGCTCTGGAGGAAAAAAAAAAGAGAAGAAAAAACAAACAAAAAACCCCCACAAAACAAAACAAGAAAACCCAGCAAAATAAAACTGATAGGAAAGGGGTTCATGATTTTGATGGGATGGGAGTTAGTTCACCAGAGAATAAGCATATTCAAAATTGGCTACAAAAGAAAGTTTATTTTGTTTGTTGAAGTTCTTAATAGGTTAAAGTCGATGTATTTAGTCATTAAAAAAAAAAAAAAAGAAATAAAGGAGCTGGTGCAGGTTGTTCAGATGTATCAAGAAATGTGCACAGCAAATGTCATTGTTCTACAAGGAAGGAGAGACAAATACAACATACAGAAATATATAGAAACCAGTTTTCCTGTAAGGTATATTCCATGTCTTCCACAGTCTTGCCCTAATTAGAAAGTGTATTACAATGAGTACCAGCTGCAAAGCAAAAAGACAAATAAGGGGTTATATTAATTTTCAAAGTCTAAAGCTGGTTTGTAGTTGAGAGGGAAAGATAAAAGATACTATTTTCAGATAATGAAGGAAAAGGGTTTAAAGTTATGGGAAAATTCATTACTGGGAAAAAATGAAGTAAAGAATTCTTTGGTTTTTACATAAAAGTTGAAATTTTGCCTGTTTTAAAAAAAAAAAAAATTTTGAATTTTGCCTGTTTAAAAATAAATTCCAAAATTCACATTAAATTCTGTGAGATCAGGTTTTCATTTCAGTCACTTCAGAGTATTGCATTTAACGCCCCTGCAGATACAGTGTGGAGAGGTCTTCCTTAAAGCCGGGACTGCACCAATTAGAGCCAGACGGACTCTGTGTTGATAATATTTTCTTTTCCTTTTTTTTTTTTTCCTTTCTCTCCTCCTCTATGAAAGTGTAGGGACGACAAACTGGTGTAGGAAAATACTTGATTTCTGCATCTCACATACATCGATTTGGTCAATCTGCTTTGCAATCCTCCACTGAGCACAGTAAATGAACCCATTCAAGTAGGAAGGGGGAAAAAAAAAAAGGAATTATAGAAAAAGCCGCTATTTTCTGAGGTGGTCGGAGGTGTTTTTGCGGCGGGGGCTGGTAAGGCCGCTGTACCCTGAGCCGGCCGGGCCGCCTCTCGGGCAGCAAACCGCGCGGTCGCTCTGAGGCTCCGGTTCGCGGGGAGCAGCCCGGTCCATGCTGCGGGGTTATCTCCGCCGGTGTCCGCCACAGGAGCGCCACGGCCACCGCGCCCGCGCTTCGCCAGCTCCAGGGCTGCGGGGACACGGCCGGCTCCCCTAGCCCGTCTCTCATGAGCCGCAGCCACAGGTGGCCGTCGGCGGATGAGCGGAAAAGCGTGCGGCGTGCAGCGTGAAAACAAGCAAAGTTAAAAAAAAAAAAAAATGAAGCCCCTTGGAAAGGTGAAAATTCATTCAAATGGGCGAGGGCCTGGGGGAAGCGAAGTGTTTCTGTGGATTTATCTGGAGGGCACACGCAGCCATCCCCTACGGGCCCACGGAAGCCAACAAGGTCTCATCCCGTGGCCCCCAGAGACGGGCCCACGTCGCGGGGCGGATCCTGCCACAGGACCCCGGCGCACCTGCGGGCGGAGCACACCGTGGGCCCTGCCGCGTACTTCTTACAGCCCCGGAGAAACGATTGCCCCTTCTCTTCCCGTGGATACCGCCGGGGCGGCTCTCGGTGGGACGCCGAAGGGGCCGGTACAGAGAGGTGAGGGCAAACCCACCTCTCGGTCCAAGGATGCCTCCCCACGGGAACGGCAGCTCCAGGGTCCCGTGGGCAGACACGCGGGAGTCTGGCGGGAGAGAGTGAAATGTGAACCGGCAAACCCCGAAATGAGGCCGGGCGGCCAGAGCTGAAAAGCGTCCAAGTCTGTCTCAAGCAAACCAAGAGATGAAACATTTCGGGTTATTACGTTCTGCCTTTGAAGCAAACCATTCCCCGCAGATAACAATGCGTAGGTATATTTAGACAGCTCGGCTCGTCCAAGGGGAATGTGTCTTGCGCTATTTGAGAAAAAACTCTAAGAGTAAGTGCAAATATTTGACGCTGAAGAGCTCTTAAGGCTTGAAGAGTACCATTTACTTATTTCTACACATCAGTGTGGGCTTAGGATGTTAAATAGATTAAAAGGCTAAGAGAGGTCACTGAAGTAGACTCTCTTTCTCTCATCCTGACTTTTTTTCCTTGCAAAGTTTTTGCACTTTCTTTCGAGTGTCCTTGGCAAACTCCTCTTAAGGGCCACCTCGGATACTGTATAAGTTTGTGGCGCTCTGAACCCCGGCCCCCTCCCCTGCTCTGGTCGAGCCTCCCGAAGCTCCTCTCCTGCGCAGGCATTCAGCAAATATTTGCCTGTGGGGTCAAGATATTAATAAGCGCTTTTCGGTCGCCTTTTATAGCCGGGGCGCTCGGGAGCGCGGGGCAGCGGCGGCGCTGGGGCCGGGCCTGGGCAGGTGAGCGCGGCCGTACCTGGCAGCGGGGGGGCCGTGCCCCTGTCCCCCGCCGGGCCTGGGCTGCCCCGGCGGTGACACGGGCACTCGGGGCCCAAGGGGACACAGGGGCGACCGCGGGAGTAGCCGCTCCGCCGAGGACGGACACGTCGTTCCAATTTAATCTCATTTAAAAAGACGTAACTAATAAATTTGTATGGACGGGGCTGCCGGAGACGTAAAGCAGAGTCGATAGTGGTTCAATCCCATTGAACCCTATTGAAAACCATGACAACAAGGAACAAGCTCCGATTTATCCCGGAGAGTTAAAGCACATTGTGGGAAGGCGTCAATCACCTATTATTCCAGATCTGAACAAATGCAAAATCTTGACTGGAACAAATGCTTCCAACAGGTCCGGGACATAGGGCTACATTTCCCTTTTGTTCACGGCCTAGCAGTTGGCATGTATTTGTGCTCCCCTCGCTCCGACCACCCAGGACGGCTGGGAGGCTGTGCTCGGAGCTGGGAGATAACTACTGTCACCAGGCACGCTTGATAGGTGGCTGCAGTAATCACGGCCTGGGAATCGTTTATATGGAGCCTGTCCAGTCCCGAAGAAATATGCGGGAAGGTGGCCAAATGAAGCCTTGTGCCCCGTTCATCTCGCCCACAAATCTCGCCGATATAAATCTCACCTCTCCCTCGCCGCTATTGCTCATTGACATTTTCCCCGGGAATCGTAACTGCTCCCAGAGGCGACACCCAGACCAGGGCGGGGAGGGGCGGTCGCGGCCGGGGGCACGCGGGCAGCAGGTCTGGAGGACGAGAGAGGGGCTGGATAGATATAATCTATACACAATAGCTTATAGATGCCTGTTTGGACAGGGAAACAAGAACCGACAAAGCGGCCGGAGAGAAGAGTATCTCCGCGTGTGTCTGAGTTTCCCTTTGCAGGCCCGCAGGGCACCGCCGCAGGGGTTCGCCACGTTCCCCCGTCGGGGATGCGCTGTGAGAGCCTCGGCCCGCGTTCAAAGGAAAGCTGATCTGCTGGGGAGAGCCTGGGTGCCTCCTTCTCTCCAGGCTTTGCTCCATCCAGCCGGACTGGCCTCCCGCTGCTCTCCGCGGCGTGCGCCGGTGCCTCCCGCGAAGGCGGCGGGGAGCGGTGGGGAAGGGCAGCGTGTCCCGCCTCCGCCCCCTGCGCGACCCGCGGGAAACATCGCCCCCATCGGTCACTTGTACTGCCGCCCTGCCGCCGGGGACCGAGCCCTGTCACTGCGGGCTTGCGTTTGAACGGCACGCTGGGCTGCTTCTTTCCGTGCCGTATTTTCTTATGAGTCCTCGGCGGCCATCGAGGCTGGGCAAAGCCCGGCCACAGCTTCGCGAGGGGACAGGGCCGCCCGGTGAAAGAAGGAGGGGAGGTGAAGCTGAGAGAAGGTGCTTGTCCCGCGGAGCGTCCCCGAACCGCGCCCAGACAGTGTCAGCACCCTCCTCCCGGGGGGCGCCGGTCCTCGGCTTCGTTTGCTGCCTCTTTCGGCAGATGAAGCGGCGGTCGGCAGGGACGGCGCGGATAAATAGACGCGCCGTGTTTGATCTTTTCTCCCCCTCCCCAGCTGGAGTCGTTTCATCACTCACACACCCCGTCCGATGAGATATTCCCTGGGTTAGTGATTAAAAAAAAAAAAAAAATCACCCCTACCCCCCTCCTGACTCTTCCTCATGGACCGAGTATGCCAAGCTCCCGCTATAATCTTTCTCGAGAAAAAGGTGCACCTTCCATCTACCATGCCCAGGAGACGCAAAAAAAAAAACCCATCCCAGAGATCCCATTCCTTAACGCACACACCCGCCAGCCTTCCCCGCCGAGAGCCCAGTCGAGGTGTGAAAAATGCCCCGTTGAGGGTAAGAAACCTGCCAACAACAAGAAGAGAATTTGAGGTAGCACTGCAAACAGTCCGGCAAATAAAACAAATAACGACATAAATTCCATCCAGATTTAAAGAAAGAGGCAAGAGAGGGGGGGAAATAAAGAGGGAGAAGTGGGGAGGGGGCTCTCGGCATGCTCTGCGGATGTCCTGGGAGGATTCACTTTGTCTGCGGATAGAAGGGACGCTGGTGGCTTCGGTGGCGGATGGAGGGGGGTGGTTGTTGGTCATCCACATGCCACCCAAGATGTTATTCACTGCTAACAATTACCATTATCTGTCCCCACTTTTGGCTAATCAGACAGAATATGTAATGATGACGCCTGTTTCCTGCTGTCTTTGGGAGGTAACGGGTTATTCTCTCATGGGGGTGGCGGAGGGGGGGGTTATACCTACTCCCATTAGGGCTTTAGCACTTGACTAATTCAGGTACTTAGCATCCTATAGACAGGGACGGTTTGAAAGCAGGCAGTGTTTGCAGTGGGGAGGACTGTTTATATAAACAGGACACCTCTGTAAACGACACTAATATTTGAGGTTAGGTGGCGATGGAAAGGAAGGTCCTCTCGAGCCGAGAGATTCCCCACTAACTGGACGCAATCCTTTCCTCGCAGCTTTTAAGGAAGGGGATTCGGCTTGGAGTGATATTTTTTTGGGGGTGTGTGCACAACCTACCATGGCCACATCTGGGAGGATCAGTTTTACAGTGAGGAGCATTTTGGATTTACCAGAGCAGGATGCTAATAGCATAAAGCAAGCCTCTGACCATCGCCACTCAGCGGAGAACTACACCGGCTCGCCGTATCGAGGGTGGATAGAAACAGACAGAAATCACTATCCCTGTGAGTATAAAACGGACAGGAATTCGCCACCTCCGCACAATTATCTTTTATTTGTTTTCCCCCCAATTCCTTTGACGAAGATGCGAAGCAGCGAATTGACAGTGTACATAGCCTACAGGATCGAGGGAGTCCAGGCTGGGAATTTTATAAAATATTACTGAATTGCAACAACGAATCAGCAGAAATGTCCCGGGCACGATCTTAAGACAGAAAAGATGGTTTGGGTTTTGTTGTGGGCTATTTTGGGAGGCTTTTTGGGGGCTTTTTGGTAGATCAGTGCATATTCTCAGCTATGGCAGAAACCAAAATCTCAGCCTGCGTCCACCACTCTCTGTGCGTTTATCGTTTAAGCCTACTTCCCGGATTAGTTTTTTACCCCCGTTCCACTGTTGCAAGAAATCCTGTCTTTTTGTGCTGAAGGGTTTGGGGCCACGCCACGCTCCGCAGAGGAAAGCTGAGCACCCCCGTGCCTCGCTTCCCCGAGCTGCCGCCTCGATCCACGCACCTGCCAGCGCGGCGGGCGGGCTCCGGCTCGCAAACCCAGCTGTGCAGCATATGGGTCGCACCTCGCACGCATAAATTGTGCCACAGATACACGGTGTTTATTGTATACCTGTGTATACAGGGTGCGCAGTGGGATATCGTCCTTTGAATGGGTGCGGGAACACCCCCGGGATAGGTTAAATATTAAGGTAATCGAGCGGCGAGCGAAAAGCAGTTATGAAAGGAGAGGGGAGCCCCATATTCTGTTTCAGTACCCAGGGAACACGAGGGCTGCAGCTCGCAATCCCCGGGCTGTGCGCGGCGAAGCGGCCGTGCCCCTGCTGGGATTGCCGGCGGGGAAAAGCGGGTCCCAGCCCGGACGACCCAGCCGTGGGCCCGGTTTAATGTGTTCGTGGGGTTAGCTCACATTTCTCCTTGACTGTTGGGATTAATCCGGCCCGGTAGACAGACGGGGCTCTCCCTGCGAGAGGCATTTCAACTCTCGGCGGCCTCCTCGATGCCTGCCGCGCTCCCCGGCCCGGGCTGCTCCCTCTCTCTAACCCACTCGCTGTCCCCAGCTTCCGACGAGAGCGGCCCGGAGATGAGCTTGCCCGACTCCACCCAAAGGTCGCTCCCCGCCCGCGGCTCGGAGGCCGAGGAGAAGAAGAAGAAGCGGCGAGTGCTCTTCTCCAAGGCGCAGACGCTGGAGCTGGAGCGGCGGTTCCGGCAGCAGCGATACCTTTCGGCACCGGAGCGGGAGCAGCTGGCCCGGCTGCTCAGCCTCACCCCCACACAGGTGAAGATCTGGTTCCAGAACCACCGCTACAAGATGAAGCGGGCGCGAAGCGAGGGCCCCGGCAGCCCGCAGCCGCGCCCGCCCGCCCTGCTGCGCCGGGTGGTGGTGCCGGTGCTGGTGCGGGACGGGGAGCCCTGCCGCGGCTGCCCCGCCAGCCCACCGGCTCCCGCGGCGCGCCCCAAGCTGGGCTGCGCCCTGGCGGGATGCAGCGCCCAGGCCGCCCTCGCCCTGCAGGGCTACCGAGCCTGCCCGCCCGCCGCCGCCCTCGGCGTCTTCCCCGCGTACCAGCACTTAGCGCACCCGGCCGTGGTCTCCTGGGGATGGTGACAGCGGCACTCAGCCCTCTGGGGCCGGACTCATCCCACGGGCGCGGGGCCGCCCGCCCCAGCCCCGGGCTGTAGCGCGGCGGAGGCGCCGCGGAAGGCGCCGGGGCACGGCGCGGCCGCGCTCGGGCGGGCCGGGCGGCGGAGCGCGGCTCTGGGGCGGCGGCAGGCCGGAACGAAGCTGGCCGGGGCCACGCTCCCCTACACCGGCCTCACCCGAGGGCGAGGATGCCGCGTGAGGCGCGAATTTTGTAAAACCTCTGCTCCTCCTCCTCCTGTTCGAGAGATTTCTTGTTAAAAATTAATGATCATCCTAGCGACCTAGTGTGTTTTAAAATAGCTGACTCTTCCAGTGACTAATAAAATGATTTTTGGCAAATAAATTTTTCCCGGCGGAGAAGTGTAGTTTTGACGATTGGGGACTGTTTCGTAGGATTGCCTCCTGTGCTATAAAATCTTAAATACTTGTCTCAATATCTCCAGTCGAATTTGACTTCCGAGTTCTTTTATTTTATCCATATGAGCCGGTAAACGGCAAATAAATTTTGCTGCAAGCATCTTACTGTAAACGCGGTCGTAATTCCTATGGGAAGCATGAGCCCAGAGTCTCCCGCTCTGGCGAGCAGGCTCCCACGACTTTGTGTTTTAAGCGGCGATGTCTTCCATATAGGCACTATGGCAGGATCCAGAATTAAGTCAATCTTTCCGTTAGCCTGAAATAGTTCCAAATTTCGACTGGGGAAGGATAGCCAAGAAAATTATGTTTTGAAACTATTTGATAAACTATTGATTTTATTGCTTTGGGGTGAAAATAATAATATATATTATCTGCCAACCGCCAATGGGGAAAAACCCTATAAATCTCCCTACAAAGCTAAATCCAGGTCCCTGAAATATGGACTAGACCGGTTGCTTCCATCCCTCCGACGGCACCTGCGGACCACGAACGCTGAGGGAATATTTGGGGCAAAGACCCCACGGGGACTGATGCAGACAACGTGGCCGCCGAGGAAAAGGTGTCGACGGAAAGGGACCCGCAGAAGATATTTAAGTGGGGATTTTATTACACTTTTTTTTATTTATTCCCTGTAAGGGGATAATTTTGGACGCGGTATGCCCCTGGGATGTGGTGTGCTGCCTACACATGCCGGGGAGCGCACGGAGAGCGAAGCTGGGAGGTGCTGCCGTCGCGAATGAGGAGGCGACCAAAAGCACGCACCAGTTTCCGTGGGTGATTTCGGCCGCCTCCCGAGCCGGCATGGCCCCGCTCTCCTCCCAGCTCTGCCTTACTCCGGGGCTTCGCACCCTCCACCTGGGCTGCTCGGTGTCGCCTCTGCCCCCGGTGCGGGAGGATCAGACGCAGCTACAGTGAGGACAGGCTGGGGAGAGCGAAGGGACTCCAGTCCTCCCACCTACGTCTCCTTCCCTGCTTGGGCAGGAGGCCGTGTGCCAAGACAGAGGCACAGAGCGGATCAGGCCTCCGGGCTGTGCGGGAGGACCTGGGGAAACAGCTTCTGTGTCACCTGGGTTTGGTTTTATTGTTTGGCTGGTTGGTTGGTGGGTTTTGATTTTTTGTTGTTGTTGTTCTTCCCCCGCCCCTTTCCCTTTATTTTTTCTCCTGCCATCCGAAATCTTTTTTTTTTCGTCTCAGCTGCTGGCCACCTTGTCTCCCATATGGATGGGGTTATCTTAGAAGAATCTCCCAGAGAATCGCTCCTTAAACCTCCTTTTGTCTTGGAGGTTGAAAAGAGCATTGTTGTGCATGAAAAGGACCTAGACAAAATCCGCACTGTTTCGATTCAGGACTGTTTAATCAGTCCCTAGTGACAATTTTATGGGTTTTAGGCGGTACAATAGCATCTTTTAAAACCTTGTGGCCTTCACGAAAACAAAGGGCTTGAATTTTATGGGCTTACAACTCCAATTAGAACAGTGCCAATGTGTATGGGAGATTATCAAATTTGTATCATAAAACCCCTCTAATAATAAATGATTACTGGAAGCTGGGGAGGGGCAGGGGGTAGAAAGGACCCAGACTTCAAGCAATGGACTTTGTCGCATGTAGTTTTAAGAGTACAGATGCTGCCCACCATTTTAACCCTTTGCGAGCCAGCTATGCAGTAGGATAATCTGTGAAAATAGTGTGACAACGTCATTAGAAAAGGAAACCAAGACAACGGGACAAGACTGCTCCTCCTCAGCGCAAATCCATCTTCCGTCAGCTTGCTGAGTGTTTGCAGCATCTCACCTGGAAGGGTCCTTCCCTGGCTCCTCACTCATCTGAGCTGCTGTCCTGCCCAGGAGCCCACACCCGGCCATGGGAAGGCTCTGCAGAATAGGAGGGCTTCCTTAAATTACTTCTTTTATGAGCTACTATACGCCCGGGTAATGACAGGGGATGTCCCTTCCTAATCCCAGGTTGCAGTAATTTTCTCTGATCACCAGCAGCAATGTCACCTGATGTGGGTTTCTTCACAAAAAATGTGTGATTTGTGTGTTGCCTTTTACCAAGCCCAGGGAATGGGAAAGGTGCAATTCCTGGGCACTGGGAAAGGCAAACGAGGTGCTCCAGCAGGGTGAGTGAAGGCATCTCAACAGGGGTGCAGGGAAGATGGCAGAGTCCTGTTCAAGCATGGAGAAAAGCAATCCCCCTTATTTTAATGTATCCAAGTAGAAAGAAGACTGTATTAAATAATGAGGCAATTCAATAGTCCATAGAGATTTACAGTAAAGAAAAAGTCTTGTGAAGAGGATAGGGTGGGACTGAAACTATTCCTTTTTCCCGACAGAAACAAATTAATCTGTCTCAATTTTAAGCACATTTAGCAAGGAAAGTAGTTAACTTTGCCAATGGTTAAACTGTATATAGGAGACACTTTTTAACAAGTGCCATTGATAACAGCTTTAGGGCAAGAGAAACTTAGCACCTTTCAAAGTAGTTTCTGTTACTTTGACATGTTTTTGGTAAGGCACAAAATCATCTCACTTGTGGGTTTGGATTTTTTTGCCTCCTCCTCAAAGGGGTGAATGCACAGTTTCTGCTTTTCTCTTTATTTTTCTCCACCAAGTCTCATTGTTACTTTCACTCTGCAAACAGGCCTGTGAATTTCACTGAAACTAATGAATAAGCATACCATGATCATAACCTAATGGCGTCTTCAGCTAATGAAAAGCATTGCTAACATCTACAAACATATTCCTGTGTGCTTTATTCTTAGTTAGTAAATAAACTATTGACTTTGCTAAGGCCCAGTCCTGTTTCAGTGGGAGCCGCTGGGCACATGTTTGTTAACTTAGAACTAAGACCTTAAAACAAGTCACCAGATTGCCTCTAGTTTTTGGACAATAGTTCCGAAATATGATCCAGCCTCTTTGTGATACTTCATGAACAAGTTGAGTGTGCCCCTGCCAATGCACATTCATCATTTGTCTTTGTATGTAAACACACTGTGCATTTTAAAAATTACAACAGATGAAAAACATCACCTCTGAAGCAGAGCTCTGCCATGCTGCAAATTTTCTTGTCACTGACTTAGGAAAGGCTCCTGGCAGCCGTGCAATATCTATGTCTTGGTTAATGAACCATCTGGAGTGTGTTGATATCTAAGTGCAGGTCAGGTCTGTCGAAACTTTTGGAATTTCAAACCCCTGTACCTTGTAGCATTTGATAGGAATAGGCCTTCTACCCTTGGTGAGAGCCCAGCTGATGCTCTAGGGTCACAGTGAGCTCACTTTGCTTTCAGAAACTGGTGGTGTCCAACTCTGTTTGTGGAGAAGCCCAGTACTGGCTCTCCCTGTACTTAGTGACCTTCAGAAGTTGCAGTTCATTGTTTAAGATCGTGTCTTACTGGACTTGAGTCCCCAGTAGCTGCTGCTTCTTGGGAGATGGGAACAGCTGAGACACAAGCAGGAAGGAGGAAGAAGAGGGGTTGTTCAGAGCTCTGGAATTTGTTTTTCCCAGTTACTGGGGAACTAGGGAACTGTCTGATGAACACTTGCCTGCCCATGAGAAGAGGTGAATTGTTTTGCTTTGTTTGTGTGAGTGACTTTTGTTTCCCCTCTTAAACTGCCTTTGTCTCAACTCATGAATTTTCTCACTTTTTCCTTTTAATTCTCTCCCCCATCCCTCAGTGGCAGAATGTGTGGTGCTCAGTTGCTGGCTGGAGTTAAACCATGGCACTCAGTTTAAAGAGAACTTCTTGTGGGAAAGGAGGCAATGGGTGGAGAGTTACCCATAGCAGAAAAGTTGCTTTCTGCTCCTCAGGCATGGAGCTCAAGTAACACTCAGGAGCAGAGGAGCTCAGATCAACAGTAACACTATTAAAATTATTTAAAAAAAACACACATCTACTGGGTGTAACATGCCTAAAGAGACCTCTGTCTGTCACCAAGCACAGATTACTGAGCTAGGAGATCAGGTTGCTTTGTTTTGTATTCAGGCTCACAATTGCCTTCTAAATGATGAAGGAAATCAGCTCTCTAGACCATGGATGTTGGCAGTTTTCATCCTATTTTTCTCCAGTGCTTTTCTATTTAAAAGAGGTCATAATGTGTTCTGGAAAAAGCAAAAATCTCTCCAGGACACAGCTACAACTTTTTTAATATTCAGGACCAACATGGAGAAAAGTCCATTTCTGACATCCACGAGTTTCAGGCTACCTTCCTGAATAAAAGGAAACCTAAACATTTACTTCTTCACAGATCTTTGCTGAATCTAATTCTTAAACTTCAGAACTTCAGAGTTAGATGTCCTCTTCAGAATCTCATGGAATTTGATTCCAGATGAGTAATACTTAAAAAGAGAAAAGAAACAGAGAGACACAGCAAAAAGACATAGGAAAACCAGTGAAAACAGTGAAAAGAATAAATTTCCCTGCTACTTTTGGTGCATAGGATGTATTTTCAGGGGACTGTCCTTGCTGCTTTTGAACAGTCAGGGGCATCTCCCATGCAGGACAGCCCTGTTCATTAGTTCATCATGTGGACAAAAGTGATTTCTTGATATTCCCACAGTGTTTGACTTTGCAATATTTTTTAGCAGGAAGCATCTGACTTTTTACACTGAGAATGCAGTTTTATGTCCTTATTTTCCTGTTTGAGTTGGTGGTGGTTTTGGTACTAAGGTAATGGCTTTATGATATTCAACACTAATCATGATTTTACTAAGTCATAAATATAGCCACTTAAAAATATAATAAAATATTGATCTGGAGAAAAAAAAAAACACTTCTGTTGTTTGTGTGCATTCATGTAGAGCTCCTAATTGGACACATCTGCTTTCTGCAAAATGCAGTATCATCCATGATGATTGCTTTGCCATCACACTTTAGAAAACTCCTCTTCTGCTGTTTGCAGGGCCCATTTGGGAGGTCCTCATGATCTCTTCCATTTCTCTGTTGCTTTCAGGGAGTTTCCTGCTATCAGATATCCTTCTATGCTATTTGCATGCACAGTTAAAAGGCAGATGTGACTGTTTTTACTCAGATTTTCCCTTTACTTCTGCTACACTGGCCTCAGGATGCTACTGTTGGTATCTTTAATGCTGAAGTTCTGCCTCCATCACCAAGTATTTCCCCTGTTCATGGTTTACCTGCCTCCTACTGGTGGCTGAGATGGTGTCAATATTCTTTCCTCCCTCATATTTTCTTTTTAAGCCAGTAATTTAATACTTTATTTTCTTCACCCATGTCTAATATAATGATCTCGGGAAAATAATTTTACTACTGTGCAATTTTCAAACTCAGACAGTTTTCCAGGTCACAGGTTGCTGAAATCAAAAATATGTTATAGGGAAAAACCAAAAATAAGTGAGGAACTATTGGACGGGATAACAGTATTCACTGATGGTTCAGGAAAAACTCACAAATCAGTAATCATGTGGCAGAATTCAGTCACAGGGGAATGGGACTCAGATGTAAAAATAGTCCAAGATTCACCACAAATTGTGGAATTGGCAGCAGTGATTAGGGTCTTTCAATTGTTTCAGCAACCTCTCAATCTGATCACAGATTCAGCATGTGTTGCGAATGTGGTGAAACGATTGGAAGGTTCACTTTTTGAGAAAAAAAACAAAACACCACAATGACATATTCATACTTATCATGTATGAACATACTGCCGGAAAACAGGGAACACAAATATTTCATCACTCACATTAAGGCACACTCGTCCCTTCCAGGATTTTTAGCAGAAGGGAATGCCTAGGCAGACAAGTTAACCATGGTCATTTCACAGACTTTACTGGATATTTTTGAGCAGGCAAAGTTGAGCCATGCATTTTTCCATCAAAATGCACAAGCACTGATGGAATCCTTTCGCATCTCAAAAAGCCAGGCGAGGGAAATCAGTCTGGACAGTGCTTGTCCAGACTGTCAGCTTGTGCAGCCACCTGCTTCCACAGGAGCAGTCAATCCACCAATTCTCAGGCATTTTTTCTAACACTACCCAGGCAAAACTAAGGGAGAACCATTTAGTTTTGATCAGAAATCCAGAAACAGGACAGACTGAAGGCCCTCTCAAAGTAATCATGTGGGGCAAGGGTTTAGCTTATGTTTCCACAGGGTGAGGTCCGAAGAGGGTGTTGGCGAGACACATGAAGCCCTACAGAACTCGGACACAGGAAGACAGGGATCCTGGAAGCGAAGAGGCGAGCACGCAGACAGAGGCAGAAGACAAGACCATGGACATCTCCTCCAACAACCCATAAAGGGTTCAAGGACTTGGGGTTTCTCTCAGGGGCTTGGTGTCACAGCATGGCAAAGCTTCTCACAAGGAGTGAAGCCACGAGCTTGAGGTTTGATCAGGTAATGCTCAGGTGCCTCATTCTTCCATCTATTGCCTTAGGCAGTGGAGCAGATTTGCCCATGGTTCAGGCAAAACAAAAAGTTTGGGAAGCTTTGGCCAATGCAGCAGCTTTAGACAGCATCTGCTTGACACATTCAAGGCCAGGGAAACCATTTTCAACATGCTTGGTGGGCTTGCCAGTGAATGAGTGGCCAAATCCAAAAAATACCCCTATAAAGATTTCACAGGTCATTTCAAATCCTGTGAATGAATGGCATCTTTGGACACAGTTCCTCCCTGTGGCTCCTTTTAAACCTGAGGAACTGGAAATTCTTGGGTCAACAAAAATGAATTTTTGTATAAAATTCGAACTTCCAGAAGTGACACAAACAGAAAATAAGACAATCAATGTCACTCCAAATCATCCTTTTTATAGAAATGCATCTCCTTGGTGCAAATACACCAAGGTGACAGCCAAAGCATCACTCCAGGTTCCAGCACAATTACCACAGGGAATCTTTTTCATTTGTGGGGACAGAATTTGGCCTGCTATCCCTGCAAATGTCAAAGATGGTCCATGCAGCATTGGAAGAATTTCATTGCTAACACCCAATTTTAGAATTTTTGAAAGAGCAAACACATAAGGGGAAAAGATCAGTGGAACAATACAGTCCAAATTGTGATGATAATGTACACACACGGGACAGGGCTTGGAGAATTGCAGTTGCAATTTTCTCCCCACAGACAGCATCAGGGGTGGCCTTTACTCAATTGGATCATATGGGTTACTCGCTGAGCAAGCATGCTTGAGTGTTTTCTCTTACACTGAGTGAAATGTGAACAGTGTAAGATGAGCAACTCTCCAAAACAGAGCAGCAACTGACTATCTGCTGGTGGCACATGGACATGGGTGTGAAGAATTTGAAGGGATGTGCTGCATGAACATGTCAGATCATTCAAAATCGATTCATGAAAATATCAAAAAGTTACAAGAAAGCATTAACAAACTTGGGGAGGTCACTGGATCCTGGATGGATGATGTGGTTGGATTTTTTAACCTTTCACCATTGTGGAAGGAACTTTTAAAGATAGGTTGTTACATTTTGATAGGGCTTGTGGTTCTTCTGCTCATTTTACCATGCATCTTTGTGTGCATGCGGTGGGGCATGAACAAAGTTGCAAAAGAGGTGGTTTTGGTGCAAAGAGAGGGGAGGGATGTCCTGGGTCCCATTGAGTAAAGGCCACCCCTGATGCTGTCTGTGGGGAGAAAATTGCAACTGCAATTCTCCAAGCCCTGTCCCGTGTGTGTACATTATCATCACAATTTGGACTGTATTGTTCCACTGATCTTTTCCCCTTATGTGTTTGCTCTTTCAAAAATTCTAAAATTGGGTGTTAGCAATGAAATTCTTCCAATGCTGCATGGACCATCTTTGACATTTGCAGGGATAGCAGGCCAAATTCTGTCCCCACAAATGAAAAAGATTCCCTGTGGTAATTGTGCTGGAACCTGGAGTGATGCTTTGGCTGTCACCTTGGTGTATTTGCACCAAGGAGATGCATTTCTATAAAAAGGATGATTTGGAGTGACATTGATTGTCTTATTTTCTGTTTGTGTCACTTCTGGAAGTTCGAATTTTATACAAAAATTCATTTTTGTTGACCCAAGAGTTTCCAGTGGCGTCCCAGGGTGGGGAAGAGGAAATCTGAGCAAAGGGAAGGCAAAGATGGTAAAGACTCTCCCAAGAAGAAGCAACAGAAGAAACGTCCTTTGACCAGGGGCAAAAAGAAGAGGGCCAGTCACTTTCCTCCATGAGGAGAGAACAGAGAACCTGAAAGAAATGAATTGGGAGCAAAACAGCGCAGGCAGAATTCAGAGGAGATCTGCAAAAGTGGTAAATTACCATCTGCATGAGCTGGCAGGAGAAGAGCTGGCCAAAGAGTGGCCCAAAAGAAAAGTTCTGCAGAACTTGATTCCAGATGACCGGAAGCTGAAATACACTCGTCCTGGACTGCCCACATTCAGTCAAGATGTGCTGTGCAAATGGTAAACGAATCGTGCAAATGCCTGGGTACCCTAACAATGCAATTAACAAATATTTTGATTTCTGCATCACCCAGTCAAAATAATCTTTTTTCAAATGAATTGTAGAAAAATTCCTGCCTGACATTGTCAGCAACCTTGTCCTTGCTTTTATGATAATTTGGGATGCCATCTCCAGGTCCGTGAGGATCATCTTTGGAGACCTCTGTAACTTTCTCAAGTCCTTTCCCCGCTTCAGGTGTAAGAGTTCTGGGAGATTTGATTGTCCTCTCTCAAAAGATCGAGCCTCTGGGATGTCATCATTTGTGATCCCCAAGGTTGGTCTCATCCAGCTGATTTCCCCGAGAAGCTGTTGCAGGTCGTGCAAATTGCCAACTTCCATTTTTGTGGTCTTATTGTTCACTCCGAGATCTTCCACCATGGTATTTCCATGATGCGATCTCCAGAATCTTGGAAACACTGATTTCCAGTCCTGCCTTCTGCACCTCTGCAATCACACAGTCACAAGCTCCTGTTGTGTTTGTACCTTTGCAGAGGCTCCTCCCTGCTGATGCTTGGGCCGTAGAATGCAAGTGGAGGAGCATCATCTGGATGGAGCAGGATGCTGAAGAAACAGTCCTTGAGATCAATGATCACAAGTGGCCAATCATTGAGAGCGAAGGAAGTCCCTGTTGAAGCAGTCCCATGTCCTCAATGACTTTGTTGATCTTCCTGAGGTTGTGCAGCAGTCTCCATGAGCCTGAAGTTTTCTTCTGAATGATGAACACTGGAGAATTCCATGGACATGGTCTCCAGAGGGAAAGTCCTGCTGATCAAACACCGGCATGACTTGTTCCGCTGCATGTGGTGGCAAAGGGATAGCTTTGGCTACCAGGGTGTTCTCTGGAACAGTCAGTGGTGGTCAAAGAGCTTTGGATAAAAGTGTCAGCTCTTCATTCTGATTTGCCGAAACAATTGAAGGATAAATGACAAGTCCAAGGATGCTGCTTCTGTCCTTACCAATTATTTAAAAGTCCTGTCTCTTGGGCGAAGTTCCAGTGACACCAGTAGGTATCACTGCGTGGCTCTCATCCATGAAGCAACCCAAAGTCCACAATCTTCTGTGGGCGAAGCACAAGGGTTGGAATCTCTGTGCAGACCACGTCTGTGCATCTTTTTTTCTGTTTGTGGAATGGTCAGTGTTTTCTTGCCCGTGCTTCTTGTCAGCATTCTCATGCACTTGATTGAGTTTCACATTGTTTACTGAGATCTACCTGGACTTTTGCATCTGCTAAAACACAAACAAATCCACGTCCCCGCAGGGACTCGAGGATTATCTCAAAATCTTGGAGGTGAAGAATGGGTCCTGATGTGAAAATAAAACATGGATCTGTTCTGTTTCAGTCTCTATGCAATATTGCATAGGGAAATGTAAGATAACAGCAATTAGAAATCAATCAGATAATACACATAACCAATAACACATCTGAAATCATACAATTATCAATCACTACAGCACTGAACTGTCATCCCAGAGTCTGCGACAGCTGATGAACCTTAAAACAACAGAGAACTGGAGAACTCATGTCCGGATTCATGTTTCTCCAAACTCCCTTTGAAAACAGGCTCAGCTATCATATATGGTCAAATTGCCAAGCCAAAAGGACTTGAATACTTTTTGATGCAGAAAACATCTGGGCTGATTGTCAATCATTCCATTCAAGTAGAGCTAGAACTTGGCCAGAGTTTGAACTCTAATTGATGGACATCACTTAATACATTTTAAAACAAGATCATGAAAAAAAAACCCCAGCATTTATGAATAGAAAACCTCAGGACTAAAGATCATTCAAACCACTGAATAATTAAATCCCTCCGAAACTTCTGTCAGGATAGAAATTCTTCAAACACAGCAAACCTCTTGAATTCTCGGCTGAAGTACTCTATAATAACTGAAGAAATAATAACTGAAGAAAACCATGAAACTGGCAATCTGGACTTAAAAGAAACCCAAAAAAATGAGTATTTAAGAAACAAAAAGACAAGATTCTGAAGAGGCACGTGTCTTGTAGATGATCACACAAAGAGATAGTGAAACACGTGAAAGCTGGTTGTAAATATTACAACAATACCTTGATAATAATTCTTATCATAAACTCTGAGAATTCTCATTATATAATCAACTTATCAACAGGAAGTGTTTGAAGGGGTTATGACAACCTTTTAAAAGTATTCATATAGCGTTAATAACAATCCTTATTTATCAGTATCACCTATAAAATCCAAAAATGACAAAGGTTACAAACTCAATACCAACAAAAATCTGAACCATTGGAGAATCAGCTGATGATCCCACAGATAGGATCTGACTGATATTTCTCAAATGCTCTGTCTTCAGAGACATTTCAGGTAATTGAATCATTACTAATACTTCTATCTTTATATGGTAGTCTCCCTCCCTGAGAGGCATTTTTCACAGTAGAAGATTTCCATCTATATCATATTTGGAATAACATTGATTTGCACTGGTTTCCCCTTTTTCTGTATCTAGGACAAAAGCCTGGTGCTTTCTCACTTTACACTGGTTTTGGACAGCTTTTTACATGTCCATCTTTTGCATCTGAAGCCTGATCATCTGGTAAATGCTCTCTCACTTCTGTGGGACCGAACTGTTGAGGAGGTCGGTGTGCCTCACACAACATGTGCTGCACCCGCGAAAAATCTCCAACTTGAGATTCTGATAGAGGCTGAAACTGTGTGCGGGCTGCTGGGGTTGCCTGTGTGCGGGCTGCTGGGGTTGCCTGCGTGCCCGCTGCCGTGGGACCGGAGAAGGGGTGCTACCTCGGGCACCCTCTGCACCCTGAGCCAGCCCCGTCTCCGCCTGTGCCGTCACGGAAGTGCGGATGCCCCCGCCCCGACCGCGCCTTCCCTGCGCTCGTCTCGGCGCAGGCGCGGTCTCGGGAACGCCCCCTCTCTGCCTGTGACCGACACGCGCGCTGCCCCGATCCCGATCTGGCTCCGTGGCAACGCCCGCAACCGGCGCGCGCGGTCCCCGCTCGGCCGGTGTCCGTGCCGCCTCTGCGAAATGGGGAAAAACCCTCCCCGCTCCGACTTCCGGGTTTTTGCGTCATTATCGGGCGCGTGCCGCGCTCCGTAGCGGTCGCAGGGACGCTGCAGGCGTCCCGTGTGCTTTAATCCCGCGCGGCGCCGCCACCCGTGCGCGTTCCCCGGGTGCACGCTGCTCGCGTGCCATCGCAGTCGCGCGGGTTGTCCCCTTCGCGTGCGTCTTTGACACCCCCTGCGCGAAACTGCCGCCGCCCCATCGCGCATGCGTCCGCCGCCGCGCCTCCCGCTCCCGCGGTCCCGCACTCCGCTCCGCTCCGCTCCGCCCGGCCCCTCTCGGCGCTGCCCCCGCAGCCGCCGGCCGTGCCCTGGACGGCTGCTGACCGCCCGCTGCTGCGATCGCGTGCACCGCCGTGCGCGCTATCGCCTCCACTGCTGCTGTGTCTGCGACTCCCCCCGCTGCCGCCGTGGCCCCCCCGCCGGCCTCCGCAAGCCCTGCGGCCGCCTCTGCGGCTCCCCCGGGCTGCTGGCCGGCTGGCGCCACCGTGGCACAGGTTCGCCAGTCGCTGAGAAGCAGCTCTCCCCCGGGTTCCCCGACCCCCTCCGCCCTCCTCCCCCTGAAAGTACTGGGATTTCTGGGCGTTCTGGGGACCCATGGGACCCTGGGGACTCTGGAGATGATGCCAATTCCTCCCACACCTGTTTGGTAGGGATTACTTTTGCCCCTCCCTGGTCGGTAAGGGCAACTACCACCTGCTGATGGCAGGATGACTTCCCTTCCCCTACCCTTCAGAGAATACTTGCTGCCTGCTGATAGCTGGCAGACCCCGCGGAATTCCACGAAATTGCCTCCAACATTACCCTTGCTGGGGATAAAAACTTCAAGGCCGTTTTATCTTTTTTCAGAGATTTTTACAGGATGTGTGGCTGTCATGCCCTGTAGGGCTGACAAGATGCTGGGTTGTTCCTGGGAGCATCTACTCCCCATGTTCTCAATTTTGACCTTTCTTACCAAAAGCTGAATCATCTGCAAGGTCAGTCCGGAGTTTGCCCTGGTCACTGTCCAGCAGCTCGCAGGTGAGGATTTTCCAGGCGTGCTTCTGGTCCTCCTCCCTCCGGGTCGGGCTTGAAACGAATCTTCTCAGCAGAGGTCAAGATGTTCCCTCCGGACCCGCTCCGTGAGAGTGCCTGTTTTCTGTCCCTCTCGGGCTGGGTTTCAGTGGCTGATGGCTGGTGGCGTGGCTGCTTGCCAAGAGCCCACCCGGGGATGCCAATTGTTGGGATCTCTAGCTGGTCAGAGTGACCCCGAGAAAAGTTCGAAAGTCTCTTTTCCCAGCCCGGCACTTGAAGGAGTCAGGGCTCTTCATTTCTCGGTCTCAAGGTTGTTTATTGTATCTTATCTGTAAAAAATTTTCTCCTGCCCTGCCGAGGTCAGCTCAGCAGGACAGTTCCAGGCACACTGCCTGCCCCCAGGGCCGTGTTATGTCTTTATGCTAAAAACTACATATACAATGTTTACAGTTACTTCCCAATACCTATCACCTATGTTAGACAGTGAGCTTCTACTCTAAACCAATCTGTAAGTGCCACCATCACAGCAGAAGATGGAGGCCAAGAAGAAGAAGCAGAAAGGCTGGACACACCCAGTTCCCTCCATCTTGCCTCCTGAACCCCCATACCCATAACTCTAAAATCTACTTTCCACTCTGTGATAACTTCACTGTTATTCTGCCTAAACTGTTGTGGCTTGCTGGTCTTCATATAAGGTTGGTAATTTGCTCCATGGGTCATAATCAAAACCACAGGTGTTTTGGGCTCTGTGCCAGGGTCCCTGAGACCCCTGGCAGGGGTCTTGGCTGCTCAGGACAGCCAGAGGGATGTCCTGGGTCCTGACAGGTTTTCAGAGCACCAGTGTGTATGTGTGTGAATACTGCCACATTTTTGTATTCACATCTGGCTACTGAAAAATAACTTTATCTATGCTTCAAAGAAACCTAGACTTTATTTATGTTTTTGGCTTTGAGTGCTATAGTTTAAATATTCCTTGGGCAATGGAGAGTTGAGTTTTGAGTGCACTGAAATTTCAAGACACTACAAGAATACTGTTCTCGTGTTTACATTTAAAAAAGATGTTGAAGCACTCAAGAGCTATTGTGGAAGAACTACAGGAAAGGTGAAGGCTTGGCCATCATCCTGTGGAGTGAAGGTTGGGGTAGGTGTCCTGTCTATTCTAGCTTACCAAAGAGGCTGGTGAAGCAACTGAAGTAAAAGCACCCACACAGCAAACATAATCTTGGGCATAAAAGGCTTTTTGTTTAGTGGCAATGTTTAATGAGGTCCAATAGTTTGACAAAACCTACTCTGAAATTTGTCACAACTCCTAACTAGTAGAATAATAAGGCCTTTTTTACCAGGATTTGGTGACAAAATCCCTGTATCTGAAAAAATTTAATGGGATATTTGAGCAAAAATATTCTCATTTAGTCATAGATATTTGCTTTGTGCTGAAAATGAATTCCAGGGATCCCCATGGCTCATAGTGTATTAGAGATGGCAACGCTTGGTCAGAACTGACCCTTCTGACCTTTAATGTGAACATTTATATTTGCTACCTGGTGGACTTCAGGTAGCAGAATGCAAATTATCACCAGTCTAGAGCTACTTTGCTTTCAGATAATCATGAAAGACCCCAATCAATCAGTACCAAAAAGAAGGTTTTGCAGCAGGTATAGCTAGAAATCGCTTCAATGCTCTAGCTGCATATGCCAGCCACCAGGTAAATGACTTGCCTAGAAGAGTTGCTGAATTTGGGGTAGACACAGCTGCAAAGGTAGTTAGTGGGGAGGCTGTGCAAGAGCACAGGCTGCATGGTGTGGTCCCACAGCCCACAATGCTGATGGCAGGTGTGGGCTCTCCTGGGCTGCCTGAAAACTCTGTGCCAAGCTGCACGTAACACTCTGTGTTTTTATTTCTAGCGGCCCCAACCTACAAGTGTGCAGCTCTCCTAAGGCAGTGATGATAGCAGAAGGGCAGATCCTCACCCTTCTCCCCAGCACCCTTTTCCCTGTGTTATGGCAGCATGAAAATCACCCATGCTGTCTGAGGTCCTCCTTCTGGTCACTGTCCTTTCTCCTTCTAGCACGGACTTCACAGAAAATGGGGGCTGCTAAGGACATCTTCAGACTTCCAAGGGCACCTTGTAACAGCTGGGAAAAGAGTTGAAAAATCAGGAGGCTGAGGAAATGTATGTGTGACTGTCTTGCTTTTTCTTTCCTCTTTCCTTGCTCTCTCTCTCCACCATCAGGCTATGCCTACTATGGAATCAGGCCAGTAGCTGCTCCTAACAGCCTCACTTTGCATTTTTCACTATTGTCACTGTATCAGCCAATCATGTAAAAAAAATCACATATTGACTTGGCAGGTGCTTCTGTTTTGAACATGATTAAATAACTTTTTATTGTCATCTTCAAAGCATTTTTACGGTCATTTACTGAGTGAAAGGGGCTCTGATTTTGTGAGTATCTGCCAGAATATGTTTGATCCTGTCATCATTTCTTCAGAAAATCACGCGCCTGTAGCTAGAGCGCAAGATATGGTAAGTGCATGAATTGTCCATTGCACTCTGCACTTACAACACTGCCTTCATTGTCAATGATAACAACAGCAGGGGAGAGATCTTGGGAGTTAAACTACCCGCTGTTTTCTCCTTGATGTTTGAGCTCTTGGATGCTGCATGAATCTCAGAGAAGCGAGGAGTCACTTCTTTGTTGATGCCCGATTTTATGGGTTGTTTAAACTGGTATGCTGTTGTAATTAGAGCTGACAAGAATGGAGGATTTCTATTTCAGAGGAGATGCTGGGTGTTTCATTGTGCATCCGCATGGCAGAATTACAGCACTGATGGAGACCTGGGCCATGCTTCACTGCTGCTCTTGGAGCTGCTCTGTGGCCTTCCCTTGGACACCCCATTTTGAGTTTCCCATCAAGCTCCCACATATTGAGCAGTATTCACATGTACCCCTCAAATTTCCCAATTCCACTGAATCAGCACTTTGCTGCAAAACACCAGTCAGAGCACTCCCTGTCAGCATGATCTATCTATGCAACAGCCTTCATTGACCTTCATCTGGGCTTACAGTTTTTGTGCACATCAAAATAGAAGTACTTCTTTCTAGATGAGTTAGGCTAGTAATATTGTGTGCATGAAGCAAAGAGAGTTACAAGTAGCGCATCTCTGTTTAAATTTAGCAGTAACCAGCTGGCCACATTCTGTAGGAAGCAGGAAGGGAGGAATCACAGGGAGGAAGGGATCTGATGAAAAATCAAGCAGAGGCTATAAAAACATTTCTCTAAAATGGCAGCATAATGAAAAAGGGATGCCAAGCAAAGAGCTTACTGATCATCTGTGTATCACTCATAACATACTCCAGCTAGCTCAGCCTTTGGTTTGGAGGGGACATGCAGGTGCTGGGAAGGATCGCTTCCCACGCATGGCATTTTCTGCGGGATTCTTTTCCACAGACAAAACTTATTTGTACTTCATTAACACCCTTTGAGAGAGGGTGTTAAAGCACAAGGTGAAAAAGGCATAAAGTTGATGAAAATGAGTGTCAGCATTCCTGAGAACAACCAAAATGAGGCTGAAAGCAGAGGTTTGACTCTCAAAAAAACCCCTATGGACTAAGTGGCTCCATCTTTCCCTCATTTTCATGATCCTTAGTCCCCCAGGACTACTGCACCTGAACTATTGCTCTGCCATCTGTATTTCTTACAATGCTGGCTGTGTCAGAACCTCCCTTTGGCAGCCATTACTTTTCCTCTCATAAAATTATTAACAGAGAAATGAAGCTTGTGTAAAATCAGTTCTCATGGAACAATTTGAAAGACAAAAGAGGCAGTTAATAATAACAATGACCTTTGACATAGCAACAAAGCAGCTCCTCACATCAGGAGGGAAAAATAATTTGTTTTCAGGACTTCTTCCTTTTGGTTGGAAATGTAAAAGGAACGAGACTGTAAGAGATAGCTAAGACTCACTTGACTATCTCTAGCTGTGCTGGGTCTGGCTGAGCTGGAGTTGATATTTCCCACAGCAGCCCTCACAGTGCTGTGCATTGCACAGGTAGCTAGAAAGATGTGGATAACATACCAGTGTTCTGGCTACTGCTGGGCAGGGCTGGCACAGCATCAGTGATGTCTCTCAACTTTCCCCCCACCAAGGGGCTGGGAGTGGGTGAGACCCTGGGAGGGGGCACAGCCAGGCCAGCTGATCCTAATTGATGAAAGGGATATCCCATACCATGTGACATCAGCTCAGATATAAAAGTGAAGGAAAGGAGGAGGAATGAGGAGGGGGTAGGGGTAGGGGTAGGGGTAGGGGTAGGGGTAGGGGTAGGGGTAGGGGTAGGGGTAGGGGTAGGGGTAGGGGTAGGGGTAGGGGTAGGGGTAGGGGTAGGGGTAGGGGTAGGGGTAAGGGGTAAGGGGTAGGGGTAGGGGTAGGGGTAGGGGATTTGTTATGCTGAGTGTTTGCCTTGTAGAGCACCCACTGCAGGTGCTGAGGCCCTGTTTCTCAGAGAGTGGTTGAACATCACTTATTGATGGGAAATTGAGAATAAACTTTTTTTTCTCTTTGAGTAAGAGCATGCAGACTTCTGCTTTAGTAAACTACCTTATCTCAACCTGTGAGTTGTTTTCTGTCTTATTTTCTCTCTCCTGTTCAGCTGGGATGGAGAGTGGTAGAGCAGCTTGGTGGGCACCAGGTATCCAGCCAAGGTCGACCCACCACACTAAAGGAATATTTCTGGCTCTGTTACTGTGTTTATGTGCCTGAGCCACATGTTCAAGACCATGTACAGTAGTATTAAAAATCAATGAGTCAGATCTCAAAAATCATAAGGCTAACATAAATAATCATGAGATTTAAAGAAAAAGGGATAACCTTTTTGCTTTCCAGTTTCTGTTTGAAGAACAATTTTGTCACATTTTAAATGTTTGATCTATTTTGCCTTTTCAGAAGAGCTCTTCAAGCTCAGTGAGAACTAAAATGGCTTGTGTTTGCATGTATTGTCACTTCATCATTTGACCTCAAGGACTCGGACACTGAAAATATTACAGTGGCAGACCTGTGAAAATCCTGGGTTGATGAATTTTACATTTTCAAAGTCCTGCTGTAAAATATTCTTCCCCTCATGTGGCTGCAGTGGAAAGGTCCCTTCAGCCTTATCCCTACCTTTAAAAGCATCATAAACCAGCTATTCAGATGGTGCTCATCACCATAGCAGCAGGAACATCATCCATCCATCCATCCATCCATCCATCCATCCATCCATCCATCCATCCATCCATCCAAACCCAGATGAGGGTTTGACCTGATTAATTTACTCACCTGACATTGATGTATGCTTAATATACATTTTCCCCCATTTAAATGTACACAGCTCTAGTCCACAGCCTTTGACTAATGTGCTATCTTTATTTCTCAGAACAGCCATTTGCCAGTGTCTGCATTCCAAATTAGCAACAGATCCTTTGAAAGAGTGATTCCCCACCCACATATTTCCCTTCAAAACCCAACTCATGGGTATTGACCCTCTGGATTGATTGGAACAGCATCCATGAAGTTGCAGGCCCAGCCATGCCACAAATGTGGAAAGATTCACAGAACTTTGACTGTGCCCCTTTCACAGGCCAGAAGCCACATGGCATTCCTAAAGCCCCTTAACACCTGGTCCTCCAGGACACTTGTATGTTACAACAAGTGTTGGACTCCTTACATTAACAGCTAATGCCCTACTGTCAAAATGAGAGTGAAATCAAGGTGAGAGAAAAAGTAAATGAAAGTGAAAGAAGAGAACATGCACACAGAAAGAGAGGAAGCAAAAGTGCATTGTCCTGGGGCAGCCACGTGCAGTTCTTGGGAAATCTGGAGTCTAAGAGGTGACCACTGCAGGGACAGACCATGTGCAGGTGAAATGGCTGAAGTAAGCATAAGGAATGCAGTCATTGAGGGTGTGATTTTTGTGTGCTCTGTAACTGTGGGGCAGTGCCATGGTACTAGCATTTCCAAACACTCCTGTCAACCTCTGCTGCACTGCAGAGAGGGGCAGTCTGGACAGCACATTCACAGCTGACTAACCAGGGCTGGTCGGGAAGCCAGTCTTTACCTCATGAAAACTGTGGATGATGGAGAGATTCATCCTGGCCTGTCAGGATATGGTGCCTCCCATGCTTGCTTGATCACAGGACTATCCAAAAAAGCTTTCCTCCTACTTTTCTGGTCACCCTTCTGGGTGCCTTTGCTATTTGATCTGACTTTGTGAAGTCAGAGCAGCATATATAGAGGTAGGTCGTGTGGAAGAAGAATCTGACATATTATATTTGCTGAAATATCTTTCTTATCTACTAATTATTGTACAGAGTAAAAGCAAAGGGTTTTTTTCCACCTTGCTAATCAGGAAAGAGGTAGATCTTAGCAAAGAGACAATTATGAAAATCAGGAAGCAATTTAATTGTCTGAAAACAGCTTAATTACGAAGAATATAATTTTCTTAAATGATAGTAATCATTTTCCTGGGGATTAAAGAATAGCAGATCTTAACTTCAAGGAAAATAACTTTTGCTATCAGAAACAAATGCAATTGAAAAATAATGGAAAGAAATAAGTAAATATTAACACTTTTTTCATGTTGTAGTGTGTCTGTGGTTTGGGGGGTTTTTTGTTTTGTTTTGTTTTTTGAGGTTTTTTCTGTTTGTTTGGTTTACTGTCTAGATATGGAACCAGTATTTATCTGTAGCAGAACAGCTTCTAAACCTATCAGCAGGGGAAAGGCTCCACATTGCTGTAGGAGCTTTCTAAATGTATGGCAATAAACAATCATAACCCCCCTCACTGGCCAAAAGATAAGAAAAATAGTACAGTAAGCAAGTAAATGCCTTGAGGATGCAGTGTTGCTGGACACTACAGACTTCAGAGAACCAGCACTCAACACTGTTAGGGGTGTACTTAGAAGCCTAAATATACAGCCTAAAAGCTCCTGCATCGACCTGTACTTTTAGAGTGATAGGTAAGGCCTGTCTTGTTCAGGGGAACACTTAATCTCTTCCTTAACTTCAGTGAAAACCTCATGATCTGCCTCATGCTTATCCAGATGCTATCTCTTGGGAGAAATAAATATAAATAATGACTGTTCCATACACAAATGCATTTTAGTGTCTTTATTTGCAAAGTTCACCCTTCAAACACCAGGACATTGCAGAATTTTGGCAGCCCCTTGGGCTTATTTACACTTATATAAACTTAGGCTACTGATCATACTGAATTTCTGCAATGGAATCTCTGCCTCAGCACACAACGTGGCTGGAATTCCTTAAGAAGACAATTGCACAATGTTTTGTATTTTCCAGCTCTTCACATTATTTTCCCCAAGTTAAAACATACGCACATGGCAGAAAATATTTTCTCTCTCCTGTTAATAACATGGTGAGACATTGGAAGAGGTTGTCCAGAGAAGCTGGGAATGCCTGAACCGTGGAAATACTCAAGACTAGGTTGGATGGGGCCCTGAGCAACCTGGTCAAGTGGAGGACGTTCCTGCCCATGGCAGGGGTTGGAACCAGAGCATCTTTAAGGTTCTTTCCAGCTCAAACCATTCCATGATTCACTGATTCAATGGCAAGATGGCTGAGTAATCTATCAGTTTGTTGAAGCTAGAGGGGCCATCCATTTCCCTTCCCATCCCTGGCAGTCAAAGTGTACAGGAGAATGTGAGTAAAAAGGGCAACCATGAAATGCAGTCCATGTTCCTTTGAAAAATGCTTCTTTAAAAAATATGTTTCCATGTTGCCACAGGAAAGCAGTATATCAAGGATTGAAAAATACTGGTCCTACAGAAGGAATAGGGAAAAGATAGCTGGGAAGCAGAGTCTGAAAGAGATCTAGTAAATCAGTTCAGTGGAAACTGACCTACAAATAGAGGGTAAAAAGCTAACGTAATCCTTGGATTTTGAAGAAAAGTTAGAAAGCCAGAGGAGGAAAGTGATTTCTCTCCACCTCTGTTTCTGACGAGATCAGTGCTAGTTCACTATGACGACTGACTGTATCCATATCTTCTGAATACATTGCAGGAGAACATGCAAACAAGATTCACAAACCAATCCAAATAAAAAGCTAAAATACTTGAAAAATGATCTCTGTTCAGCTTAACAAAAGCAAGACTGAAACATCATTTCATTGTATCATAAAGATTTCTTCCCAGAGACACATAGAGTTATCATGAAAATAATTATGATAAGAGACATATGGGATTTTATTCCTGAACCTTTTGCAGTAATAGGGCTGATCCACAGGATCAGCTGTGCTCTAGTCTTCCTAGAGGACACCCTCTTCATTCTAGGCAGAAAGAACAAAAATGGAGGCTGAAAGCCAGACAAAGCCAATCTTGGAGCAGCTCAGGCCATCAAGAATGTGCAAGTAATTCGCCAAGGTAAGAACTCTTAATGAAGATGCCCCTCTGCAATGCACGTTTAGATCACACTCAAGGCTCAAGGCAGAATGACATGGAATGACTGCTGACACACAGGAGGCCTGGCAACACGATTAATTACCTTCTGATTTTATTCTTGTCAGTGTAAATCAGTGCACAAGCAATACTACTAATAGGTCTGGGCTGAACACTGGGGCTCTGAGTCCAGTTTTGCAGGCTAGATCTTCACAGCAGGCAAGCAGGACGTCTTTGAGGAGAGCTGCAGAAAAGAGGATCTAACCCCACTTTCCAAGGTAAACTCAAACTCAAGCATTGCATCTTAAATCTTAACCTTCCCACTCAACCATTGTGATTGGAGAAGCTGTTGTTTTGGTTTGCATTTCTTCTTGTAAAGCAGGTTCTTTTTTTCAGGCTGAGTAGCACCTTTTACCAGCAGTGCTCAGGCTGAGACTAAAAATCCTTCTTGTAGACTAAGTCACTACTTAATGCAAGAATGGCTGTGGCAGAATCTGGCTGCAGTGCTGCTCTTGTGTTGAGGAGCACTTTAGTCACCATCAACCCTTGTTTGTTTTCATCAGAGAATCACTTACAGAGTCAAGAAGTTCTTCATGCAGGCATACAAGATCTAAGAAAATATATTATGTAAAATGTGTCTTAAATTACATTTAAAGGAGTTTTTTTAAGCCACACAGGTTCTTAACTGGTTATGTGAATGCTGATGTTTCGTTTTTATCCTTCATGCCCTCTTCCTGCTTGGGGTCGGCAGCACAGAATGTGAAAAGCTCCTCTGACACCTGCTCAGCCTCACTGAATTCTTTTTTAAGATGCCAGTGCAAAAGCATTTACTTTTTTGTTTCAAATTGCAGCTGTGGGATTCCCATAATTTTCTTTCTTTTTTTTTTCTTTTTCTCCCCAGGACATTTCTAGTTGTTTAACTCTCTTTCTGAACTAGAGCAGAGATTTTGTTGTTGTTTTGGATTTCCTTGCAGAATATGGATCCCCAAGCACAATCCCTCCTTGCAAAGAGGCTGCCTATGTGGAAACCAAGGGACAGGTGCATGAGGGAAGAGTTGTTGAAATGTGGTTGCCCATGTCTTGAACTCTAGCTGAGGATGCATAATTTCAAAAAGCAACCCTCTCCCAAGGAAGACAGTGCAGCTGCATTCATACCTCACACAGGCTGAAAACCACAGTGGGAACAGATCTGCTCGTGGGATCCATAGGGATGAAAAGGCATGATCAGTTCACAGAAAAAACAGACAACCTGAGAGCATCTCTAGAGATGTCAACAAATAACTGCAGGAGCAAACCCTGGCCCTTTCCACCGTGCAGGGACTGGCACAGCCAGGCATGGAGGACACACATATTTCCTGTGAGAGCACTCCACTTGTGTTGGCACCTCCAGATCTGCAAGGTCCCACAACCTGGGGAAAAGAGCTGTTTCAGCAGGGGTTGAACTGTGCAGTCAGACAATGCAATTTCCACCAAATCATGGCACTTTTCAGTCTGTAATCCCAGTGAGAACAGCAAATCATTGGTAATCTACAGAGAGGTGAATAGGAGCATATTCCATAAGTATGGAAACTGTACACTGAGATAAGTGTGAGGGTGAAAGCAATGGCTACAGCTACAGAGAAATAATAGAAACTAATAATAAAAAGGGAAATATGGTGGATAACAAGCTGACCATCAGCCAACAGTGTGTCCTTGCAGCCAGGAGGAACAGTGGTATCCTGGGGTGCATGAAGAAGAGTGTGGCCTTTGGGTTGTTGGAGGTGATCCTCCCTGTTTACTCCACCCTTGTAGGGGAGAAAGGATTAAAACCAGAAGATTTGGCAGAGAGGAGGGAATAGCTTTGTGCAAAGTGACCAATGCTACTGGGAATGCTAAAAATGTTGGTGTGGGAAAACTCCATTTATTATGCCTGGTGTGTTCATCCTCTGCCTGTTTGAGTAGAATTGCTGCATAGACTCTCACAGACAGGTTTGAGTCTCCTGCTGGGAGAAAGAGAGATCATAAAAGCACATCACCTTATGATGAAGTGCACAAGGTAAAGCCCTTTGATATATTCCCCCTGCTGCTGCCCACTAGGATGAGCTAAGCTTAATGGAGCCTGTGTCCCCACATGTCTCTTTTCTCTAGGATGAGCTAAGCCCAACAGAGCCTGTGTCCCTGTGTGTCTTTGCTGCCCAGTGTACAAGGGAGGTAATGAAATAAATCTACTCTTTGCATTTCAGCCATGGTTTGGTGGTTGCCCTGGTTAGCTGCATGTCTATACTCACACAGCCCTAGTAAGGCCACCTCTGGGGTGTTAGATTCAACACTGGTCTTCACAGTTCAAGAAAGACAAGGACCTACTGGAAAGGGTCCAGCAGAGCCCACAGAGATGAAAAGGGCTCTGTGGCTTCTCTCTTATGAGGAAAGACTGCAGGAGCTGAGCCTGTTTAGTCTGGAGAGAAGACTGAGGGGGGAATCTCATCAATGCATATAAATATCTCAAAGGCAGGTGCCAAGAGAATGGTGCCAGACCCCTTGCTTGTGCCCAGCAATAGGATGAGGGGTAAGGGCCATAAATTAAAGCACAGGAAGTTCCTCCTCAGCATAAGGAACAACTTCTTTACATTGAGGGTGGTAGAGCACTGGAAGGTCATGGAATCTCCCTCTCTGGAGACATTCAAAACCCACCCGGACACATTCCTGTGATAGATGATCCTGCTTTTGTAGGGAGGTTGGACTAACTGATCTGCAGAGGTCTTTTTTAACCCTAACTCTTGTGTTTTTCTGTGAAAACTCTTGTGTTTTTCTGTGAAATCTCTTCGTGTGGGCATGAGTAATATGTGAGGACACTTCTGTTTGCCTTGCTGGAGTCAGTTCAACATAGAAAGAGGTTATCCTACCCCTGCTAGAACAAGTAGGTGGAGCATCTACACCAGAACAAACCAGAGACTTAACAGAGCATGAGAATTAATTTCCAGCCTAGCATATGATACAGGATATTGTTCAAACCACCCAGACCAAACATTTCTCTAGTTTGTGACAATAAGACAAGGCACAGCAGCAGGTAGACAAGTCATCAAGCCAGTGTACCACCTCAGGGCAGGTCCCATCAGTTACTATCAGTCGTTACTAGTATTTGTAAGAGGACCAAGAAACTTGAGCTAATAAAGGTATCCCTGCTCCTAAATGGAAAATTGAATATGAGGCTATCCACTGTTCTGAGATTTTGATATGATGAGGTGAGAACAAGCAGAGCCTCAGAAAAACTAGTTATTGTGGAGATACTGAGCATTGCACAACACAGCTGGGCTACTAGAAGTGGAAAAAGAAACCATCAGCATGGACTACACTACAGGTTGTACATGTCTGAATAAATGATAGGGCTGTCCTGATCAAATAAAAATGGCTTCATAGATGAATCCACACTCCTATGGCCATGCAAAGAAGCATGAAACAGAGATTTTGCCTAGGAAGGTGTAAGAAGAAATTTTATAAAGTGGATACAGACTTATTTGAAGTCTGTGGAGGCAGGAGCATGGCTGAGAGGATGGGGAGATAAATCTCTCATGAACCATTAGCATGGAATAGGATTAAGTATGCTAAGATTGAAATGAGAAGCCTAATCATTTGAAGCTGACAGCTTTAAAATCTTACAAAACCCCAGTGTGATGCTGGGAAGAGACCAGGACAAAATGGGGATATTTTGTAATTTTAGGTAGTCACAGTAGATGGTCCACTCAGTTCACAGTAAAATTAAAATTAATCAGGGTCTAATGAGAATTGCCCACAATATCTGCCTTTAAATACTGGTGAGCAGGATGAGGGCAGTGACAGCCAAACCTCCTACAGCCAAGAGAAAACCTGGACAAAGGACTCATTCTCAAAACATCACAGATCAGTGATTTGTGAGCTGCTGGACCAAAATCCTCTTTCAAAAGACCCCCAAAACTCTGCTGCTACACGATCTGGCTTCTTCAAAACAAAAATCCAAGCAGCAAAGTAGATATGGCTCCAGCTAGCAAAGCAAAAACCACAATGATGACCTGATGGGGCAGTCCCAGTTCTGAGTCTTATTGCTTAACTCAATCTGTCCAGCCAAGGTTATGCTGCTATTTTGGAATTAAAATGGAACGAAGAGAAGTCAATGGCAGGAATCAGCAGGGAGGAACATCAGCAAGGAGCAATGAAGGGGGCAAGATATTGCATTGTGGAGATGATTAGGCACCTAAATGCCTGGGCTTTTAGCCTTTTGTAGAAGGCTACTTTCCTTGCTTAGCAAGTGTTGACATCACTGAAAAAGCCTTTAGGTTTCTTAGCCTGCCTAACTGCCAACTGCATTAATAATTTTCTTTCACTTTTCTAAAAACTTAATTTCCTTCTTGTTACTTTTATTTTCCACCTAAAAGTAGTCACAACTGTTGATATGGTGAGTTTGCTACTGTGTGTTCTGTTTTAAATAGGTGAAGCTTTTTATTTCTAAAAACATTGAATGAGAGTTTATGCTTGATGTACAAATACATATGTTCAGGACATTTAAGTACATAAGTTTCTCATAATTTGCATGTAGTACCGCCTGAAATCAAGGGGAAAATTTCCCTGACTTAGCTGTAGTTCCTTATGTAAAAAGTTGAATATCCTGTGCATGGAAGGTCAATACCACAACCAGAAAGCAGATATTCAATGCTAATTTTTAAAGATACTTCCAAAAACAGGAATGAAAATTACACCTAAAATGCTAAATTACGAGCTCTAGACATGGATCAATATGTTCTACTGCAATACAAAGGAAGAGATGGGGCTTTTTTCCTGTGAATTAAAGGTTTGTATTATGCAAAACTCACTCGCTATCTGCCTAATCCCCTAGAGGGCAGCATGACCTAAAAATAAATTAAACGGAGCTAGGCAATTAGGATTTTCCAAAGGCTAGTTATGTTAAATAGGATTACATTTCCTCTTTCCCCTGGCAAATTTCCACAAAGGTACAAGAAATAGAAGGGAGATACTTAGAGTTTCCAAATTATATGAGAAAACCAATATGAAAAGGTTGGCAATATAATCCTACTTTAATTTCTTTAGCTCATATAATACACATATTTAATTTTGCAAACTGTCAAAGCCAAGTGTGGTGTACTTAAGCATCCTCTTGGGTGGTTTCCTAAGAAGGGTTTTATGGCTTTGGTTTTGGATGGTCTCTTTTCCCTGTGCTAGCCTTTAGATTTTGCCTGTCTCTACCATTGATCGAAAGGCTTGATCCGGAGGTATCCAAGCACAGGGGAGGTAGGGAGCAGTGGCTAATTAATCAGGCATTTCTGGGATTTGGTGCTCTAAGGTAGTCCAAATGTTCCTCACATTGCTACAATCACCCAGTCCTCCAGGCTCCTTTTGTTGTCTGAATGAGGAGGGATATGTCTTTATCAAAATGAGGAGGTCTATATCCTGTGAGCGTTGCTTTGTATTACATAGTGCATGAGAATCACAGAACACCTTTGTTTTCCAAGTATGAGCTTCATGTTTGACATTAATGGAAATAATGAAGAGCAAGTTCAATCACATAGAGACTGTTTGTCTAATATAAATACAGCTCCCATTAGTTTCATTCACTTCCCATCCAGAGCTCTACTTTCTGGTTCACCAAGGTTCTATGTCCTTAATTTTCTGAGCAGGGAGAATTCACACACACCCCGACAGAGCATCTTTGGTACACACAACTTTGGTACACACAGCTCAGCTATAATTAAATTTAACAATCATAGAATCATAGAATCCACTGAGTTGGAAGGGACCCATCAGGACCATTGAGTCTAATTCCTGACCCTACAAAAGGCACTCCAAGAATCACAGCATGTGCTAGAGAGTGTTGTCCAAAGGCTTCTTGAACTTGGACAGGCTTAGTGCCCCTTGACCACTTGACCACTTTACTGGGGGTCCTCTTCCAGTGCCCAACCACCCTTTATGTAAAAAACCTTTTCCTGATACCTATCCTGACCTTTTTTGGATAAACCCCCCCTGACTCGGCTTCATGCCCTCATGAGAATGTTGAAGATTGCAATGAGATCTCCCTTCAATCTCCTCTTCTCCAGGCCAAACAGACCAAGCCACTCCTCATACAGTTTCCCCTCCAGACCCTTCAACATTTTTGTGGCCCTTCATTGGATGCCGTCTAACTTAATGTCTTTTTTATATTGTGGCACCCCAAACTGCACATAGGATTCAAGGTGAGGCTGCCCCAGTGCAGAGCAGAGCAGGACAATCCCCTCCCTTGCCTGGCTGGTGATGCTGTGCCTGATGCACCCCAGGGCAGGGCTGGCCCTCCTGGCTGCCAGGGCACTGCTGGCTCAGGTTCGCCTTTTCTTCAACCAGGACCGCCAGGTCCCTTTCTGCAGTGCCTGACCTGTGAGCCAGTTGCTCACCCATCCCATGATGTGTTTATCCAGCTGTGAGCTGACATTTTGTCCAGAAGGATCCTGTGAGAAACAGTATCAAAAGCTTAAATAAATTCAGAAATTCATCTACTGACTTTCCTAGATCAACTAGGTGGGTTATCCTTTCACAGAAGGAAATCAAGTGCAATAAGCAGGGCAATGGAGGGGAAAAAAATCCAAATGGACATAAGTTTTGTAAGCAGCCCTTAAAAAACACCATCATCCTGCCAGAAGTTACAACCTCTCAGTTCACATGAAGTCCATGATGTCTTTTTGTCAGTGTTTTGGCTGAAATGGGTTTTCAAGGTCTGAAGGCTATCTTCTAGAGGTGACACCTCTGCTTGGCTGTTTCAAAAAATTGCAGCAAGTGTAGCCAGAGGACTAGTAACAGTCATGACTTTTTAAATGGCAGACCCCATTCAGTTAACAGCTCCACAGGAGCTTTTCCAGCCAGCTGAAAAACAAGCTGGAGAAGGAAGGATAATGGTCCAGGATTATCTGATTTGAAGTTAAATTGATGGAAAAGAAGGTAAAGATGCCTTCTAACAAAAAGGTGCTATCTAGATGTGCACATTTTTATGCTGGTGTCAATTGCAGAAAGTATTTTTATTTACACTGGTCCCAGACATGCTCAAAGACAAATATAGAGATTCTTTGCATGAGGAAGAACAAAATAAATATGTGTGGGCAAATTAATAAAAACCCCCTACCAAGGGCAAGATTGATTATCTCAGTATATTTGGAACTACTTCACTCAAATTCCAACAGGAAAATATTGCTTCAGTCCTTTTATACTGCATACAGAAACACTCTGATATAATAGCTACAAGGTTTCTGGAATACCCTTTGCATGTGAAAAAGCATTTCTGAAGAAGTAGCTGACATAAAAAATTACTTACATTGCTAAATGTGACTGTTGGATTTGATGACACGTTTTAGGTTAACTAGTTTACATTTCTTTTGAAGTGAATTTCCTAGCGACAATGTTTGCACTATTCACCTGCCTCATCAAGGCCTGTTTAGAATACAGTGCTTAATACAGTTTTTAACCCATTATAAAGCCATGCACAGATAATTTAAAATGATCATAACAACTAACAAACACGTAATCAAGGAGCTCTTAAAATGTATTAAAATTCAGGTCTCTCGCTATTAGCAAAACCGCTTCATTAACATATTAAGACAATGTTCATTTGATAATTAGCTTCTGTTTCCTTTGCGTCCTGGCAGCTAAATCCTTCCTATGAAGCCAGAGGGGAAAAGTTTATGCTTCTACAAGGTAAAGTTTAGGTTGCATCCTTACTATTTTTAATCAACTTCCACATTTCCTTCTGGTACTCTGTTTTGGAAATGCTGCAGATTAAAGCCCACTTCATGGTGAACGTGGGACTTCAGAACAAGGAAAATGATGGGCTCATTTTCTTCTTTGGATTCATGCTACTCTAGTAACATAGGGATAAAGGGAATTTGGGTAAGAGCATTCCTTGTGTACTCCCTCTCTGGTGCACTTGTGCCCCATGTAGAGATCAGAAGTAGAGGAGAAAAATGAATGTGTCTCAGCCCACAGATTGAGAGCAGTATCATTGCTCTCTGTCCTTCTCCTAATCACCAGTTGCTCATTCCAAACAGTGTTTTTCAAGAGAAAAGAAAAATTAAGAACTATTATTCAAGCTAAAGAATGAAGCATTTGATTCCAGATTTTTTCTGACTTCAAATGTCAGCCACATCTGCTGAGACACCTCTGAGCTGCACATGCAATGTTGCATATGTTGCCACTGCAGCAACAGCCAAAAGAAGTAGCTTGTTTATAGTGAAGGAAGAGAGCAGGATTTATTTACATGAGAGGCTCCAGCTCATGCCCTGGATGCGTCCCTCATCACCATCACATCACCAGCAGTTTCCAGGGAAAAGTTCTCTTCTCATCCTCTCTCACAGATTTGCAATATACAAATAGCCTGGCACTCCTGAATATACAAACTAGATAAGGAGGCTATGACTCTCTTATGTATTTAATTTGAATATGTTCTGAAGCCTAAATATTAATTACATACATGTTTTACTCTTTAAAATAACAGTTACTGGATGCTTCAAGTATAAACATCCAAACTGTTTAGGAGGGTCTTGCAAGGTGGCGTGGCTGGGTTCTAAACAGAAATGGAATAAGTGTAGGTGAACATTAAGTGATGCACATTAAACAATCCTGTCATAACTTCACATATAATATTATGGGTTCAGAGATGACTACTCAGGAATGGCATTTTAAACCAGATGGTTATGAAAGGAAAATGCCATCTTAGTGCTTAGTAAGGGAAACAATGTTAAAATTGCCAAGGAGAGGAAAAGAAAACAAAGAGGAAAGCATATAAAATCATCTGTATCCTGAACAGTATGTACAGTATAGTTCTGGTTGTCCTTCTGAAAAAGGACATAGAGAAGGTCAGCATAGGTATGATTTTTTATTTCCTACACAGCCTGAAAAAAAGAAACAGAGTGACAATATACTGGAGGCGTATAAAGTCCTGAGTGCCAAGAAGAGGACAGATAGAAAGTGATGATTATCCCTCTCCCAGTAAAAGAGCAAGTGAGCATCCCATGATTTTGGCAGGTATAAACAAAAAAAAAAAAAAAAAAAGGAGGTGGTTCTCCACAGAATTTCATTAAACAAAAGAACTTTTAAATCAAAAATGTGTGCTAAAACTGTGCATGAATTCAGGAAAAGACTGGAAAAGTTCAAGTATCAGAAACTCAAAAAATATTAAATACCCATCTGGCTCAGGAGACTTCTGAGCCACAAGTTGCTGGAGAACTGGAAAGTTATTTTGGAGGCACATCACTACATGTTTTTCTTTTTACCCACTTTTTCTCCTTCATATATCTACTGTAACCATTATAGGATATTGTCTAGATGAACCTTTGATCTGACTTAGCACTGAAGCTCCTATATTCTCAAAATCTTATATGAGATGAGATTCTGCTCTGGGAAAGCCCTCGCAGTAAGAATTTTGACATGCCCTCAGACAAATGACTATATCTGTCCAGTTTAACAGAAATTAAATGGGGCCACCAGAGAGAGGAAACTGCACTAACTACCATTCAGTCATTTTGGTTTTTCTTTGTTCAGACCACTTTTTGTAACTGCTTCAGATATCTGCTGTAATGATGAGGAGATACAGTAGTGTCATTGATGTGTTCTCATTATTGGTGATTTTTTATTATATTTTTGTTTCAATTTTTGTTATTAAATTACATGCACTGAATTACAGAAAAGCTAAAAAATTACTTTGACTTCCACTAGCACAGACATAGACTGAAATGAACAGGGAAGGGGTTGTATCTTTTCATATATATGGACACAGAAGTTAGATGTCAAGCAGAGGTGTTAGATAATCAGTCTTTGCATCTTTTGTATCTTTTCCCTTAGAAAGTACTTATCTCTGCCTTGATATTAAGCACAGCTGGAGAAGAATCCATCTATTTTCAACCATCCATTTGTCTCTGAGATGTATGGGAACAGCACTTACAGAAGACAACAACCCAGAACACAGCACAAAAAATAAATTAAAAGAGGGTAAATGAAGTTTTTAAGCTTATGCCACATTCCCTTCCTTTCTTCTGACACATCACTAGAAGTCCTAAGTGGACATTTTCTTTCCTCTTCAAGGTTTTCCCAATGTCTTTCTCTGGGTCTGCCACAATTTTTGGGGCATGGAAACAACCTTCGCTGGTCTGCTGTGGGCTCCCCTTGTAAAGCCCAGCAGGGACCAGCCTGGTCACCCACTCTGGCTCAGGCCAGGCTGTCAAAGTCAAAGGAGGACTCAAATCATCACAGAAAACACTCTTACCACAGTGCCCATGACAGCTCACTCTCCTTTCTCCACATCTTGAGCATTTATCACACAGTTGTTTCTGTTTCTAAAGGAACATGGGCCTTGGACAAGAGGAATTGGATCAGGTGGCTCCTGGGTATAGTGGAGGTGAATCTCTACATGAGGGAAAGCACTTTGGGGCAGTGTTTTTTGAGGAAGCTGCAATAAGTTCAAGTCTTTTCCTCCCATGGAATGCTGTTTGGCAGTGGCATTTGGGAAAGCTACTGTTCATACCTTTTTATTTAACCAGCCAGGTCCTGGTTGCCCTCATGAACATGAGGTCATGGCATGGAGGTCTGGAACCACTGCTATTGCCTTTGGAGACCAATTCAGCTACATCAGGGAGCAGCCATCAGTTCTGAGGTACTCACAGTGTGTAACCGATACAGCAAGTTTCAGGTAACTTTCATTAATTTCAACTGGCATTGAGAATGCACCAGGAGGACAAAGACTTTCCTCCGTCTAAAAATGCAACATACTTGACCTTGGCACAAACAGAGTTTTTCCAGATGCTGTGATATATTTAACCTTCAGTTTTAGTTTCAAAAACTAAGTCTTGAGGTGTTAAAAACCCTAAATGTTTTTTAATGGAAAGTGAGAGAAAACAGCAAATCAGCCACAGAGAAGGCTCTGCCGAAAATTGCAGCTGCATCACTGTGACTGGGTAAAAAAAAAAAAAATGTTTTTAAAACAGAAACTGCTGATATGGCTTTTGATGAAGCCTCTGCAGCAGCTGTGATGGCTTTTAACTTTGAGTTTTCAGTGAGGAAAACATGATATTTCTTGCATTGTCATTATTATGAATAACACAGGCGGGTTTCAAAATGTGAGGCCAGGTTGAGGAGCAGATGTAAAGTTAGCTGTGCCTTGAACTGGACCGAATAGCAGGGGCTCAGCAGCTTGCTGGACGTGGTAAGTACAGGAAACATTGAGGTTGTCAGTACACAGCTCAGTTTAACTTCAGCACAAGGTGATGTTGGTGTTGGCTTGCAGCAGTGACACCCAGGATAATGTCTTTGAGTAGCTGCCTCCAGGGATGCCAAGGTACCACACGGTGAGAACAAAGCACAGAAGTACAAACCCAGTGTGAGAAGATGCCTGGTATGCCTCAGGGAATGCTCATCCCTTCCTGGCATATAAGAACATGTGCCCAGTGCCTCACGTGCTCTTCCTCTCATGGCAGAATTGCTCAGCCTCTTGACTCTCCACACAGGAGACAGTGGATCCAGGGCAGAGTATCCCATGAAATCTCTGCAGAAAGGGAGATTACCCCTTCCAAATTGGACTCTCTTTTGTGCAAAAAAGAACAACGAAGCAGTTGGTTTCAAGCATCACGTCTCTTTAATAGTATCTGCTCTTGGGAGAACAGAGGGCTGAGAAATGCTTCTGGCAAAAGGTGGCTGAAGAAAACATAGCTTTATGAAAAGTGCTGGCTTTGAGAAATGAACATTTTCAAAAATGAAGAAAATATTTCTGATTTTCTGGCTAGTTTTTCTTGAATTTCTCCTAAGGAGAAGGAAAGGATCTTGAAACTCATAGGTTCTTCATATTGATCTCTCAAGAAGACCCTGAATTTTCACCCTGGAAGCACATCTATGCTTGCATACCTATTCTCTGTCTAAGAGAGCTGGCAGTAGTAGTTGCTTTCTTTGAATATGTAAGTTAGCAAGAATGGCAATAGGGGTATACTACTGGAAAATACAGTTCAGTTTTTCAGAGATGGTAACCTTGAACCCATTCTGATTCCCTGCTAAGACTTATTATATAAATATGATTTGGGATTCGTTCATGCATGAGCTACGGATCATTCTCCAAGTAACATTTTGTATTTCTTCCACCTCTTTTGAATTTCCTTCGTTACTCCCCATGCAAAATTCCTAGACCTGGCGAGAGATGGTGGAAGGAAGAAAGGGTGTGGCCATGTCAACAGCGCTTCATGCTAATAGCAAAGGGAAAGATTGGTCAGAGATCAACAAATGCCAAGGACACACATCACCTATTGAAAAGTTGCAAAGGCAGCAAGTCTCCTTTGTCAGTTATTCTGGGAATAGATGTTAACGCTTCCACTGCAGATCTGCTCTTTATTGGCAGCTTGTTGAAATAAGAGAGTAAGTTTATTGGAGCTAGAGTTCCTGATTGGAGGAAAATGAGGTAAGGGGATTAGGCCTTTTCCCTTTTTGGAGGGCTCTGGAGGTAATTTTGATCATTCCTGTATTTTTTGTCTGTAGGAATGGGAAAAGCAAGACACCACTGAAGATCAATGGATATGATATGAGACCACCAACTGACCAAAGTCAAGACCCTGTGCCTGACTCAGTGCTGAATCTTTGACACTAAATTAAGCATTATGCTGTGTAAGATGCTTGCATTTATTATCTTTAATCAGTATCTTTGTTTAGACTTATTTTTTGGGAGTCACTGAAGTGATCTCACCAGTGTCATGGTGAGACCTATAGGCAGCTAGGTACCAATATAAGCTACCAAATACTGCACAGAATATCTGGTCCAATGCTTTACTTTGAACTTTTAAAAACAGCATTTCTTGGAAACTCAGGTGAAGGAAAAGAGAAAATATTAAGAGAAAAATTGTCTCCTTTTTTTGTCCTTCCTCACTGAACAGGGTAGAAATTGAGCTACAAGGTTTTGGGAGCCTTTGTTTCCAGTGCCCTGTGCTACATTTTGAACATGAACCTGAATAAAATTCCACTTATGACTGCTTTTCCCAGCACACTTGGGAACAATATGAGGCCAGGATAATGTCATCCACCACAGCTTCGTGAGCACTGCAGTCCCATGAATGTGTTGTGATCCCCTCTCCTACAAAGGGCTTTAGTTCAGGCATAACACAGCCCTAAACAGAGGAAATTATGGGAAAAATCCTCTAAAACTCACAGTCTTATCTAATGATTTCACATAAAGCTGATGATAATGTGATAGAACAAAAAAACCATTATATAAGACAATGTATTTCTTATATGGATTATCTTAGCTTGAAAGACAAGATGAAATTCTAAACTTAATAGAAGACGCAGAAATTAGATGTATATGTGCACACTAATGTTCATTAGCAGATTTTGAGTTATACAATTCAAGCTAGAGATGACAATGCATGCACACACACAGAATGACAAAAAATGGCAACAGTAACCCAAACAGCCATTTTTACAGAAAGATCCATAAGTGAGGTCAGGATTTATTTACTGAAATGTAAGGATTATATAATTAAACACAAAAAACAGTGCTTCAGATTTCTCTCTGACAAGAAAGCAACGACCTCTGGTTACTGATGTGTATCAAGAAATAGTATTTAACACTGTAGGAACATTAGAGTGTGTTTTCTTTTATTGCAAAGCCTATTTAAACCACTTTGCAAAGCTGATATCATGAACTAAACATACAGAGAAATAAAGATTCTTTTTTGAGGAAAATAAAATTTCTCTTTCTTCATATTAATACAAAAGATTTGAAAAACAACATGTTCTGGCCTTAAGCATCAGACTTACATTTTGTCTTTTGTTATCACTTACAATAGCACTGCTGCTTGAATACCCAGCCATATCAAATGTAAGTTATTTGTATATCTCTATCCTCTCAGGAAATCTTGACCTTGAAATAGAATAAATATGTAACATGGGTATTGGGTTTGTGTGTTCATAGCTAACACCACCAGTTCTAAAAACCATAGACACTGAACAAAAACGTGCAGAAGATGAGATTGTGCAGTGCTGTTTGACTCATTGTTGCAAAATGAGAAATTACGGTTTAAATGTTTTGCTGCCTTTGAATGACCCTTCATTTGTAATTGATTCAGCTCAACAGACTGCAATTCTCAAACCATCAAGATACAGAACTTATTTGTCCCATGTTTAAAGTATGCTTCAGTTACTCTACCAAAGTCAAACTGTACAGGATAGGACCTTTTCTGCGTGAGTGCTTTGGTAATGTGACACATTAACTTGGGGTCTGAGATGACTGGTTATTGAGACTGGGATTCTTTAGAAGCAAATCATATTTAGCGTCTGTTGACCAGCTCTGTTAAAGGAAGTGGATTACACATAACGCAAAACCTATAAAGAAGTCCACAATGGGCAAATCAATGGAAATTCTTTTGAATTACTACTTGAGGCAACTTTGAAAATTCCTTGTGAGTAGCCATTCTTACAGACCAATAAGAAAGCATTCCTTGCATTGATAACCAAGGACATTATCAGCTGCAGTCAAACTGGGAAACCTTGAGGAATGGGATTTTTACATGAAGACTTCAATGCCTGTGCTTCAGCAAGGACACAGCACAGACCTCTGCAGGCAGGAGAGTGGGGTAAAAAAGCTATGGTACATGACATGGGTTCTCCCTTTTGCCAATAGCTCAGTGTGAAGCTGGGCCTGAACCTTAAAGATACCCAAACGACAGATATCAACTTTAGACCTATAAAAGGTGAAATAAACAAGGTTTGACATCAAGGGATCATATCACAATAAGCTGGACTCCTATAAGGTATACAAAGTCTACTAAAATTGCTGCCTGTTTTCACCCACAAAGAGGAAGACAGTGTATAGGGAGGGCTCAAGAGCTTTTTCCCCTCTTCCCAGTCACACACAGTCGATCCTGGGCACATATCCACTGTGTTTCTTGCAAGTATGTAAGTGTGAGAACATGAGCAAGTGAAGTCTGCAGGAGAAGGAGCATGAGTGACAGAAGTCAGTTTTCTTTAAAGCAAATAATCACCCTTGCTTTCAAAAGGCCTAGAATTTTGCTTCGTACATTAATTTTCTTCTAGAGTACTAACACATGAATTATAAATCAGCTGTTGGACTGAAATGATAAACACTAATGTGACAAGCTGGGAAAGGTATCTAGAGACCGAAGATAGGTCTGATTTTATTTAATATCTGTAGTGGGATTAGGGGAAAATATTGGAAACACACTGGAGGCATTTGCAGAGGATTCTTCCCTGGGAAATGTTTCCGTCCTTTGCTGGGGACATCATGTTATACAAATGTATAATATGAAAGGATTAAAGGAGTCTTGGGAGATAAAAATAAAGCTACAAGACTAATCTAGGAAAAAACGGAAGGTGGAAGGAACTGAAGAAAGCCCAGAACATGGCTACTAAAGGCTCTTCAATTGCCATCTATTGATGATGCATATTGATGATACAATAACAACACTCAGTGAAGCTTGCTGTCCAGCAAATACTTCTTATGCTATGACTAATGAAATACTGTATCTTCTTACTGATTCTATGAACAGCAGGAAAGCCATTTATACTAGAAAAAACATCCTAATTATGTACTTTTCCTCAGGAAAGGAATCTTATTTGTTAGGTTTGTGACTTCATTTAAAAGAATGGGCAAGAAAAGGGTAGGGAGAAGGGATATGAATTTTTCACAGCAATATACTGTGCTCATGAATGTAGTTTTAAAAGCTACATTTCTACAACTTGGAAAAAGAAAGAGAAAACAAAAAAAAATAGGAAAACTTTTAATAAAGGCATATGAAAAGAGAGAGTGAGATTCATTCATGAGGAAAGAGGTAGTGATGAGCAAGAAGAAAGGACCAAGGGGGTAGCACTTAACTCCCTAGGCAGTTCTACTGTGAGAAAGAGAATGTCAAAACACCACTGTGCCCTGTGGCAGTCATTGTGCAAGGATGCTGGTGTTGGCCAAAAGAACTTGATTTAACATTCCTAATCAGCAATATCAGTGAGTAGATTTTTACCCAGAAACAACTACATTAACTACATTTCACAGTCTATACAGGGAAGCAAGTCTTTCTATGGTGAGTCAACTCCTCACAGTGTAGGTAAACTAGGACAAACGAGGGCATCTGTAGCAAAAACATGATGGACCACACATGGCTAAAGTGACGGAATAACAAGATGTGTGAATAAAAGCAGGTACTTGCAACAGAAAGAAAAAGAAAAAAGTAAAATGAGAGGAGGGAGAAAAACCTCAGGGGAAGCAATGACGAATCCATCTAAGACAAGATAAAGCATAAGAGAAAGAGTAACCAACCCTCCACTGTTGAAGCTATGCTACTGGGGGTAAGCCACACAACAGAACCAGACATTTGGGTGACCATGCTTGTGCTGTCCAATGGAGGGTCTGCTGTGCTGGCCTCTGACTGCCCCTGCTCCAGCCTGCATTTCATCTTCAACAGAGTAACAGTCTGAGAAGAGGCCAAGGAAGAAGTGAGCTGCTGTCTAACAGGTACAATGGGATGAAGGCTCTAGCCTTTGGGACTAGTAATCGTATTTAGATTCCCACAGGAATCTTAGTCCTATATTTTAATTAAAAAGAAGACAATCCAGTTATGTTGTCCACCTAGTTCTGTTATTTTGTGCAATTTACACCGGGATAATATAATTCAAACTGATACTGTATTTTCCAGCAAATTTCTTGCTCATTAAAATTACATATTTGGGCAAGTGGAAATTATAGAGTTCAGATTTGTTTTCTGTTATTCATGATTCATCTATAAGTACTCAGATAAATTAGGTAGTCACAGGAGACCATCAGAGCTACCAGAAGCAATTGTTCAGGAGAGTTTCCTAGTCTGGGCTAGTGAAGAAAAGAGTTGCAAAACTAGGTGATGAGAAGAGGAAATCCCACAAAATATCAAAGTTCCCAGCTAGCAGAAGGTTGCAAACAATAAACCATTACTCTTTAAAAATTAACATTTCCTGACAGATCACATATTGTGTCAGAAAGCGCTAAAGAATCATAACAATAGGCTTTGCTTTGTTAAAAATAGCTTGTCCCTGACTTTTTACTTTTTTCTCAAGCATTTCTGGAGTAACTACTGAAGTCAATACAGTTATATTCCAGGCACCTACCCTTTAGGAACTAACCTTGAAAGAAACATGAATATAGGTTATTTAAACATAAGAATCTTCTATCTTCCTCCCTCATACAATCACTTTGACAGGGATTTTATCATGTAGGTGGATACTGGAGATGGTTTTTTTTATTCAAACACTCAGGGAAAGCTTCAGCCACACTGAGTTGTCTTAGACAATGGAAAAGGCACATTTTCCCCCAGTGCCCCATGAAAATCTTGACAAACAAGAACCAAAAGGAGTATTGTCCCCTAAGTCTCTGTGGAAGCCTCTGTTTGCTACAAGTTGTATTTCATGAGGCTGCTGGCTGAGAGTCAGCCATACCATCTCTGACCTCATCCTGTGCCTCCTGGGCAGTGTGACAGGGACAATGAGCTGTTTATGACCAGCTTTCCAGGCTGTCTGAGGACAGCTGAGTTGGAGTTTAGCTGAATGGACACAAATAGCAGCTACCTCACCAATCCAAAAGTCAATCCAAAAGCTGTATGTCAGATGTACACATGGGGGACACACGGGGAACCCTGTGGAAGAGCGGATGCCAGAGAAACACATCTTGCAATACTCTATTTTCTCACCACTGTGTGTCAGCACAGAGACCTCCTAGGATGCCCTTCCCCCTGCACAAATGGCTGGAGAGAAATCTCCATGCTTTCTACTTTCCAGACCATTTAGAGACCCTTTGAGCAACTCATGCATTCATTGAGCAGCCAAAACAAATCTGTGCCTCTAAAATGGCCTTTACTCGTGTATGCCACTTTCTCCCTGATTCCTTTTCTCCCCGGTTCATCAGTTCTGCAGATTTCTTAGAAGAAGTGGACATGCAGCTGAATTTGGAATAGAAATATATTTGACAACTATGTGTCCTTCATATTCATAAAATTGTCTTCTCCTGGACTATTACTTGGTATCCTCAGCTCTCTGGGGAAAAAAAAAGAGAGAGAGAAAACCCATGCATGCAGATGACAAAGGAAGAATGAGGCTTAGGAACAGAAAGAAACAGATGAAAGAAGAGACAATCAGAGACAGAAGAAATTTGTTTCACTGAGTGGCATTTAAAAGAATTACTACTTCACTGGTCACTACCAGGTCACCCCTTAGTCACTACCAGGTCTCTACCCATTCTCAAACCTGTGAGATTAATACAAGTTATGCATGCATAAAAAGACTGGGAGGTTTGGGAAAAGAGAGATATTATACAAAGATAGTATACAAAGAATAATGGTCATCGTAAAAGTTGATGGAAAACATTTCCTGTGGAAAAAAGAAGACAAGACGTTTACTTAGGCATCTGTGGAGCTGTTGACTTGAAAACAGATTAATTTTATAGTGTAATAGTAAATTCAAGCTCGCAGACATTTTATGATGGTTTGTACTGTGTCTGTGTGCTGTCTTATCCACAGTACTCCACAATTCTCTGTTTAAAATTGATTGCACAGAATGGTCTGGTTCACCAAATAAAAGGCCAACATGCTTCCATATGGAGACAGTGGATTTTGGTTTTTCAATAACAGAATAAAAAGCTAAAGGCATTATTATCCCCTGTTGAGGACCAAGCATTTTGGAAGAGCATCTTTTAAAGTAAAAGTCAACAATACTTTCAAAAACACTAAAGGAAGCAAATATGCATGGAGGAAACAACAGCTAGAAAGAAAAAACTACCACTTTTTATTCAATTATTTTTAACCAGTAGAGAGAGAATTATATGTTTAAAAAGTCCCAAGATCCACATTATGTGTCTTCTAGATTTTCTATGCTGAGTTCTGGGATGTCATGACAGTCTCTGGTGTTGTATCTGAGATGGCTCCACAAGACTCAGGAGCATCCCTCTGGGGAACAAGGGCTGCTGCAGATACGAGGAGCAGGATTCCTGCCTGTGGCAGCACCCCTATCTTGCCTCAACAGTGATGAGCATGCAGTCAGCTCAGTAATGATTATCTGCAGGCTTTCTAATGCAATGACACAATATGGCTCAATCAGACCCTGTACTGCTCAAAAGAGTTCTGCAGTTGTTCTGTATGATAAGGGTGTCTATAAACAGAGATGGGTAAAATGTAGTACCTATAGCTGCTGCCTAAAATCTGGTTCAAGCTGTTTCCCAGCTACATTGATTTCCACCTCTCTGTCTTCTAATGTAAGAATCTAAGCCATGTTGGGCTTTGGATACAAACCTTCCTACTAGCTAAGAATGAAACCCTTCTCTGACAGGTAACAAATGTGGACACTGATGGGCAAAGGCAGGTCAGACACCTTTCAGTGCCTGGAAAGCAGTCATAACATTCCTGATGCTAAATAAGACCCAGTAAGTCCTGCTGTGGTGGCAACATGACTGATTTCCCATTCTCACCCTAATAAACTATGTACATGAGAATTAGTTATTCATACAAGAGGAGAACATTTGTGTCAACTGCTTTGACTGTGTGATGGAGCAGAGTTCTGTCAAATATTTGATGTTCAGGTGTACAGTTTAAGATTTTTTTTTTCCACAACTTTCTGCTCCCCAGAAGGAAGCAGACTATTAGATTTTCACATAGGCTTTACCTACTCAAAATTTGTTTAAGACTTCTGATCAATTGTTTTTTGGGTTTTTTTTTTTATTTGAGATGTTTGCAAACTGAAATTTCTCTCTCACAAAAGAATTTTATACTCCTCCTGAATTCAGACCATTTATCTAAACCACAAAGTTCTGGTGAAATTTCTCCTTCTGAAAAAACCCTAACATCTGAGACTTTCTTCACTTCTGTACTGAAACTGAGAAAAGAAGATTTTTTGGGAGATAAAATTTAATTTTTTATAACATCAGATTTTAATCAACAGTACAACTGGGCAATGATATCTACCTAATGCACTGGAGGGCAGACAAAAATGTGTCAATCAACACTCCTAAGGAGTTTAAATTAGATTTGCTCAAGAGAAAAGGATGACAATTCAGAAAAAAAAATCTACTGAAGATTATATGGTTTAATCCAGCTTTAAACTTGCCCTCTTTAATTATAGTGTAATATCTATTGAAGGGACTTTAATTTGTTAAATGTAGATAACTTTTATTGGGTTTGCATGGTAAGTTTTGGTAGCAGGGAGTGGGGGGAGGCTACAGAGGGAGCTCCTGTGAGAAGTTGCTAAAAGCTCCAGCCGTGTTCAACAGAGCCAGTGCCTGCCAGCTCCAAGGGAGACCCATCACTGGCCAAGGTCAAGCCCATCAGTGACAGTGGTAGCACCTTTGGAACATCATGGTTAAGAAGGAAGGAAAGAAAGTTAAGGAAAGGCAGAAGCAAATTGCAACCAGATAACAGAGGATTGAGAATATGTGAAAGCAACAACTCTGCAGACACCAAGGTCAGTGAAGAAGGAGAGGCAGGAGGTGCTCCAGGCACTGGAGCCGAGATTCCCTGCAGCCTCTGGTGCAGACCATGGTGAGACAGGGTGTGCCCCTACAGCCCAAGGGGGGTCATGGTGGAACAGATATGCACCTGCAACCCCTGGAGCAGCTCCATGCCAGAGCAGGTGGGTGCCCAAAGGAGGCTGTGAGCCCGTGGGAAGTCCACATTGCAGCAGGATCCTGGCAGGACCTGTGGAGAGAGGAGCCCACATTGGAGCAGGTTTCCTGGAAGGACTTGTGACCCAATGGAAGACCCACACTGGAGCAGTTCATAAAGAAGTGCAGCCTGTGGGAAGGACTCACCTGGGAGAAGTTCATGGAGGACTGTCTCCTGGGGGATAGACCCCATCCTGGAGCAGGGGAAGGGTGTGAAGAGTCCTTCCCCTGAGAAGGAAGCAGCAGCAGTGACTGTAACCCCATTCCCATCCCTCTACACTTCTGAAGGGGAGAAGACAGAGAGCTTGGGAACAAAGTTAAGCCTGTAAAGGAGGGAGGGGTAGGGATAAGGGGTTTTTTTTTAAGATTTGGTTTTACTTCTCATTATCCTATTCTGATTTGCATGATAAGACATTCAGTTAATTTCCCCAAGGTCAGTCTGTTTTACCCATGAAAATAATTGGTGATCCCTCCCTGTCCTTATCTCGACCCAAGAGCCTTTCATGGTATTTTTTCTCAGCTGTGTCTAAATGAGGAGGAGTGTGATGGAGCAGCTTTGGTAGATACTTGACACTCAGCCAGGGTCAGCCCATCATATAATGTAGGAAATAAAATTTACAATGAAAACACAGAAAAATCAACAAAACTAGGTGAAAGAAATCCAACTGGTGATTGAAATTCACCCCAGATATGATGTTTATTTGTAGGTTTGACTATATGGACAATAATTCTGGTAGGTCTAGTTAAAAGCTAATGTAAAAAGCTTTTTCAGTAACAGTCACTGCATGTCCAAACCCTTTTCTCCATATTTCTGGGCCACAGATTCCCTGAGATGTTTGCCCTAATTTGTCTCCAAACCTACTTCTGCAGTGGTTTATTCAAGGTCCATGAGGGTGAAGTACAGAGCCATTGGTCTCCAGCTCCTCTCACAAAGCCCTACCATGGCCCTCAAGTGCTGGGAAGTGTAAACACAAGTAATACCAACTTTAGGGAGATAGCCACCCTTGCCAGGTAAAGTGTAACAAGGCATTACACTTGTCACAATTTCATCATGAGAAAAACGTTGCCATTTCAGAATATGAACTTTCAAATGACCCTTTATTGAGGGAAGAACAGAAAATTGCTATGTTTGACTTGTCATCCCCCTTCTTCCCCCAAAGCACATTGGATGTTGGATCATGTTTGATTCAGCAAAGTTTACACCTACTGAACAGACTGCATCATTTATTATGGAGCTTACACATTTATTCATCTACAGAAGACACTTTGTGCCCCACAGGAAGAGGTACTTTTTGCTTTCTCAATGCATTTCATGTAGATGTGTTTGAGAGCATTTTCTGTGATCTTCTTAGTATGTGTGTATAGATGAGCATGTTTTGCTCAGCCATATGATTTCTTCCTCTTTTTATAGACGTTTTATATAAATAGCATTGAACGCTGATTTAAAAACATGCACAAAAGAATACTTCCTGTTTTAAAATCAGAGGTAAAAGACACTGCCTTATGAGAAAAGGAAGAAATACAGAAAATGAAGCATGTCCATTTAGAAGAGAGATCAGAACTGAATCTTATCTTCTAAGTAGCCAAGAAAACAAATCATGTAAGAATTCAGACCTCTGACCACCTCTGAAGGGGAAAGCTAATGGAAACAGCACCTCACTGGGGACATTACTGCATATCATCACCTAACAGTGACCCTGAGGGAAATGAAACTGAAGAGAAATGGAGCTGGATGTGAGGGAGGTGGAACTGTTCTCATTTCTGAATGCAGCAGCATAGTCTAATTAGATATACAGCACGGCAAAATGAATAAATACCAGAGGAAAAATATTTTCAAGCTTTGTAAAGGAATGACATGCAGATTGAGAGAAAGGCAAAGTCCTGTATTTCTAGCCATTTTTGATAAATGCAAGATACATAATGACTTAGAAAAGGAAAATTTAGAGAAGCCCAGCAATTGAAGGGGCTGCACATTCAGTAAAGTATTATGCCTTGCAAGGGACTGGCTATGCAAAACTGAGCATCCAAAATCCATTGAAAAGTTTCTACAGAAACCAGAATTTTGCAGATGTACAAACATTTCAGAATTTCAGACACCTCTTTTTTTTTTTTTTTTTTCTTTTTTTTTCTGAAGTGGTTGGTTGCTTTAATCCATCATTTTCCTGGGCATGACGATTCTGCAGCCTGTGTAATGCTGCTGGTACTCACAGTGCTCTGTGCCACGTAAGGAAGGTGCTCAGCTGTGAGGCTGGTACCTGTTTGCAAGCTGTCACACAGCCCCTGCCACCACAGCCAGCTCTTGCCAGTACACTGCTGGCACGGGTCAGCTGTGAAAGGGGGACAGGAGGAGGAGGAGGAGGAAATGCACTGTGGCTGGGGAAAGATTAGGAAGCTGATGATTTTCATCCAGGTGCTGGGAGAGCGTTGATGAGTGGCTGAGGAGCAGGAGGTGGAATGAGGGTGGAATGGGCACAGGTTTGGTACAAAGTCAGTGCTGGCAGCCCCAAATTGCTGTCAGGAGCTTTGGCCACAGCTAATGCCAGGAGCCTCAGCTGCCATCCCTGCCATCAGCAAGGGCTGCTGCAGCAAGCAGTACCCAAAGGAAGATCTGTTTGGAAACCCCTGCTTCATGTAATATGTATTTCAATTTAATGTTTCCAGGCTGTATTCAGGACCAAGTATTTCCACTGTAAAAGCACCAAAATTCTATAATGAAAAGCAAGTACTCTTTGATAGGTTTTGCAGTGCAAGCTTTAAATGCTGTAAGTACCAGAGACTCTTCCCACTGATTTTAAATGCATCCTTATTTCCCCTTCCATCAGAGTTCAGGGCCACAGGTGACCAAATGGCAGGGTGGACCCCTGCCTGCCTGCAGATGATGGCAGTGTACATGCTCCTGAGGCACCATGGGCAGCCCTGCCTGCAGTCACACAAGGAGGGACTGTGGAACTGCTGGGCTACCATGGCAGTTTTCCTCTCAAAATGTTTTTAGCAGCTTTGCAGCCAGTGCAGGCACAGGGACCACTGAGGGCTTCATTTGTCTGCAGCACTGAGCTGCTCTGACTGTGCATGTACTTTTAACCAGAAGTTCTGCCTCTCAGTCTCAACAGCAAACTCTGCTAGTTGTGCTGGCAGGGAGGGCAGTGTGGCCAGATAGGCAATGTGTGGATTTGCATCCCTTCATTAGTCAGAAAAGATTTCTAAAAGATGATCTGGACCCACCTATTGCCCATATGACCATGGGCTACCTCTTTGCATCTTATAACAAGTCATAATAGGTTCTCACCCTAAAACTTCTGATATTCGCCACATGTTTTGAGCTCACACAAACAAGATGGGATGGAAGTGTCACTTCTGTTCACCTGTGAAGCTTGCATCTCACAACTGGACAAATCCTTGATGCTGTCTCTGCTGTCTGGTCCTTTCCCAGGCCATACAGAACCTGAGGCTGGCACCCCAGTGGAATGGCAGAGCTGGCACACTAGTTTTGTATGTAGGCAGTAAAATTACTTCCTCCTTAGCCCTGTGCTAAGTGCTTGCTGAATGAGTTTGACTCTGCAGACTCAAGGACAGCCAGCTCAGGTTGTTTCCTCCAACATTAATACGTAAACAAGTTATTCGCTTGGTTTTTTTCAGTTAATGTTATTCAGAGAGAGTAAAATGCTGTAGAGCATTCATTCTGGTTCCAGTTGTGGAAATGGAGCATGTATAATTACCAGTGTGGGTAGCAGTCCATCTCGTAGCCTTACTTATGCCAGTGAAGGATATTATCTCATTATGTCAGCTTAGCAGTCTTCTTTCCCTGGAATTCAAAATAAGCAAGGCTCATAAAGGAATGAGAGAACAACTAATTATAAGGGACATTATTTTAAAAACTGAATAGTAGTCAAAATCAATTAATGGACTATTTTACATGATTAAACTACTTTCAAGAAAGTATCTAGGCTTTTTCAGCATAAACATTTCTACATTGAAAATGTAACTTGAACCTAATTCTATGGTCAGCTATTTTTTGAGTAAGTATAATATGTGCTTTCATTTCTGACAGGGCAAAGATGAGTGAAATTTTTAACTTCATTATGTCTACCATCCAAAGTAATTTAGAAGATAATCCTGCTACATGGAGACTCTTCTGTCCTACAATGTTAAAAATGACTAATGTCTGGGAAAACAGAAAATAGAGCTGCTAGCAAGGACTTGTTTTAGCATATGTTTCAGGATTTCTATTTGAATAGAAAGTGCTGTTCTTATTCAAAGATGAGATACCTCTGGACATTCAGAAATTTGTTGGGTGCATTTTTTAGGTTACAATACAAAGAGGCTTTGGTTTTGCTTCCCGGCCTTTGGTCCTTCAACCCAGCTGAACCTCAAGCTGAAATACTTTCTTTCCTTCTTGCTGATCAACTGCAGGAAGAAACATTCTGCAAGGCTGAGCCCATCTTTTCTTAAATCTGGGAAACCTTTCAATAAACCCTCGGTTGCAAGTGGAACTGTGCTACCCATTCCCTAGAAGTATGGGACCCAAAGAATCCTGCCAATGGATAACCAAAGGGAAGAGAGGTTGCTGCTGGGGCACAACAGAGGAAGACAGGGACATCAGCTGGTTACAGGAAGAGCCAGCTCATTTAGGAGCAGCTCTGTTCTTCACATAGCTGCAAGGGTGAGAGTTCTCTTTCCAATTTTGTCATTTCTTTTCTGGGTTGCTGGTTCTTCTTAGGATGAGGAAAAGGTGAAACGTTTTGATGAACCCATTGCTTCACCTTTCTTGGCAAGAAAAACATCCTATATTTTACACTGTGCAATTCATATAAACAAATGTATTTGGCAGAGCAAAAATTACAAAGTTTGAGCAAAGATACAGAGTACATGCAGTTGCAGAAAAACACAGATGCCCATTCGTCCCAGAAGTAATTCAGTGCTGCAAATAGTTGTAACTCACTATCCCCCATTTCCATTTCTTGTATAAAATACAGGAACTCTGCTATGTATGACAATACAGGTACCACTGGTGCTGGACTGAGCAAGCCACATACACTGCTTTTAGAGCAGACTCTGTGAAAGATGGAGTTTTGCAGAGTATTGCAGGGTAGTCCTGCTGGTGGAACCTGATCTGGTTTGAGATGCCTGATGTGTAGATTTAGAGATGATGGGAGCTATTGTCAGAGTTGTCAAATTCCTGGTGCAAGTCTCACAGCTCAAGAGCCTTTCCTGACATGTATGCCGTGCATATATCCATCCCACTGCACAACAAACTTTTGAGTCCCTGTTTACAGCAGGAAACACTTGAAAGACTGGTATTTGAAACTGAACTAGCTGAAACTGGCAACTGAACTGAACCCTTTCCTGGCAAGAGGAATGCACCTGTTAAATCAGCACCCTGGGCCATACACGTACATCAGTAACTGGTTAACAAAACCCAGCCCCAGAAACAATGCTGCAGAGTGTAGAGCTTTGTTAATGGGTTTGGTAGCAGCACCAATAAAGTTCATTGTTGAGTTTAGCTACAAATGATGTCCTTTGTGATGCAGCTTTTTACATCAGCTTTTAACTAGACCTACCAGTTGTACTAGCCAGACTGAGGGCATGATCTTCCCAGAGACACTGGTTCCCATGAAATGTAAAATGGGCTTCTGAAACATTTCTAGGTTTGCCCTAGGGCTTCTGAAATGGACCTCTTTGCTTAGGAGATTTCTGTGTCCTCTCTTCCAAGAAAGGAGCAGAAGAAAATCAAGGCAGAGTAAACATTGATTGGGTTTTTTGGTTTGGTTTTTTGTTTTTTTTTTTGGTTGGTTGGTTGGTTGGTTGGTTGGTTGGTTGGTTGGTTGGGCTTTTTAAGACCTGGGAAATGTTGATTTTTAAGGCTCACATGACAGATAAACAAACCACCTACCATTCTGAGTGGGCAGCTGAGTCACTCTGGCCCTACCAGGCCAGCTCACTGGCTCATGTCAGCTCTTCCTCCCAGGGCATCAGCCCTGGATGGCATTTGCATCTTCAGTTCCCACACTTAGAGAAGAGTGTGGGGCAATTGGGCTGCTCCTGCAGAGCAGGGACTGAGAGCAGCCCTCAAGGGATGGATTCCTGGGCTACAAGCTGAGAAGGTAGGAAGCAGCTGGGGAAGAGGCAGTCACTCACAAAAGGCAGTTTTTGAGTGAGAATCTTTTGTGTATATGACCATCAACTAGCAAGAGCACAATTTGAAACCGTTTGACTGTGCTGCTGTAAAGCAAGCTCTTGGAACAGGCACAAATTATTCGACAGTTCCTCTTGATCCAGGAGCGGGCAAATTTTACTTTACCCAGGGAGGGGGAAGAATCTTGCTCAGAGGCAGAGCTACCTCTATGGGAAGGTGTTGAGGAGGAGCTGCAGCAACAGTAAAAGAAGCTAATCCTTCACCCTAGATTTGGAGAAATGCACAGTGAAAACAGATGAATATCCATAAAATTACATCCCAAGGGCAACTGAGCAAATTCCCTTTCAGTTTCCTCATTGATATGATTTTGCCTCGGCTAGGGTGGAATTTCAGCAGCAACAGCAGCAAGTGTTCCGGCGCAGGTGATCGCCTGCCCTGGCGGCCCGGGCCCGGCGCTGCTGCGCTTTCCCCGGCGGCCAGCGGAGGGAGGGAGGCCGCCGCAGGTCCCTCCGCCCCAAGGGCCGCGGGCTGCGGCCCCGGCGCGTCCCTCGGCACGGGTGGCCCCTGCTCTGGCAAAAAAACCAAGGGCACAACGGGACAGAGGGCAGCTTCTGTCCGAATTAAAGCCACTGGGGGAGCTCAGGTCAAGCCGGAGACGGGGGAGCAGAGGAGAGGCAGAAAAGAATTTAGGGGCAATAACCAAAGCACTCGGTCACTCCGAAATCAGTGACAGCAGGGCATCCGCGGACGGATCCGCCCGAAGCCGCGCCGCTTGCGCGGGATGCCGGGCTGCCGTGGGCAAACACCGGATGAGTCGGCCCTCGCTGGGTGGCTCTGCTTGGCACCCAAGGGCGACGAGGAAGGGCCGGGGTTCCTGTCAGCGCTCCTGTAACTTGCCCTCGAGTTTTGCTGTGAAAACAAAAGCAAAATAAACAATTCCATTCTCCCCGTTACGAAAATAAAGCTCGGGCACCACACGGGCTGGTCGAAAGGACTCCATTGTCGTTTTTAAATGAGATATCTTTGCGACCGCTAGCCCTCCCCCGAGCCAGCGGGGAGCCACCCGTATCCCTGGAAGCGAGAGGTATCGGGGAACAAAAGGCAAACTCCGAAGTGACATTGAAAATAAAAGGGAGCTTTGGTTACCCCCAGGGTAAGGTCGAGGGGGAAAGGTCGCCTGTCCACCAGCGCGCACACTCCCGGCGGGCGCGGGGCAGCGCCCCCGGGCTCGGCCCCGTGCGCCGCCCGCGCAGCCCCGAGGGTGCGGAGCCCGCGCCCCGCAGCGCGCCCAGGACAGGCTGCGGCTCCCCGAGGGCGGTCCGGAGGCACGGGGGGGGCTTCGACACCAAACTGGGGGGCAGTGAGCAACGAGCCCCTGCGCCGCCCGCCGCCGCCAGCCACGCTGAAACAGAAAAGGTCTGCGGAAAATCAGACTGCCGGGGGCGACCCCCAGCCCGCCCCTCCACTCTGCACCCGCAGGCACGGCCATGTCCGTGTCCAACCCCACCCGGGAGCCGAGAGCCCCTTTTCCCGGCGCCGGCGCGGCCGCAGGCCTGGGCGAGGGAAGGGGAAGGGAGGGCGGCGAGGTGACCCACTTAAAAGCTGAGTTCCTTTTTGAAACACTTAAGAGACGACAGGGTTGAGGACTGTGAATGTATGCGTAAATATATACTCATGCATACCCACTGCCGGAGGTATGCACCCCCACGCTTGTATGTGTGTGTAGGCATGTCTGGGAACACACACAAAGCTCATAACTCCTAAGATAGCTAATGTAACGAACTAACATTTATACCTAAAAGCAGATAAATAGATAGATCCCGGCGGGATTCTGTTTGTAGGTATATACCGATTAAAAGTATTTTATATCTAAACAAAACGTGCTTGTATTTTTAACTATCTCTACAGCCTAACTTTTACCAAACTGTCTCAACAACCACCTTCAAGTAATCCTCCGCATAATCACCACTGTCTTGGGTGTATCAAAAACGCTTCAGGGCAACAATAAGTCTTGTATGTGTGTACTGACACTGCTGCGGCAGTGACAGTCTACTGACACTAAGAAAGCCAGATGTGGAGGGCTTGTATTAACTGCTGATAATGTCGGACAAGGCGATCCAACAGCAGTTCACACATCGGGGCGGGGGATGCTGCTACCCACTCGAGACTACCGGGGCACCCACGCCGACAAAGAGCCCTTTCCCGCGGGTCCCCACGCCGGCAGCCGCGGAGGGGCGCGGTGCGGCTGGCGGGCCGAGGCGTGCCCCGGGCCCCGCCGCCCCCGCCCTGGCACGGCGGCCCCTCCGCCCGCCGCCGCGGCTCCGGGAGCCCTGCCCTGGCACCCCGTACCTGGCCCCACCCTGGCCCTCTTGGCCGGGAACGGCCCGGCGAAGGAAAGGACGGGGAGGGTGTCGAGGACTAGGGCAGGAGGGCTCAGCCGTGCTACAGCAACTGGGGAAGGAGGGAAAAGAGCTGAGCGGAGGCAGCGCTGCCCTCGCTCGTACAGAGCTTTGCGAGTGGGGCCGCCAGGCACCTGTGGCGAAGGGGCCCGAGGAGCCCCAGCTGCGAGATGCTCCACGCCCTGGGCAGCTGGAGGAGCAACTGTGCGTGCTCTGCGGAGGGGTGAGGATTTTCGCTTTAGCCTTTGGTGGTCTCGCTGGTTGCCTTAGGTTCCCACACCAGGGGAGAGGTTTCGCCCGCTGTACTGAGGGATTTCTCGCACCCTAACGAGATAACCAGGGCAGGGGGGCTTTCCCACGGCGAGGAATTGTCCCCGTGAGCCACAACAGGCGTTTCCCCCCACACACACACCCAGAGCGCGCCGTGCCTAGGTAGCGCTCGCAGGGTGCGTCTCTGGGAGGACATCTGCCTTCTTACACGCCCAAGCATGTGCTTTCCAGGCGGGAGCAGCTCCCAGAGCCCTGCCCGTGGCCGGCAGAGACACAAGTCCGCCCTACACTCTATCACTACGGAAACCTCCGCTCCCGGCGTAGGTGTACTGGGCACATCTTCCATTCTGGGGGACATGGGGAACCAGAGGGTGTATTACACCGACATGCACAAGCAATCAGATGAGGTTTCTATGAGCTCGTTCAGAGTGGGTCGAGAGGGGCGAGTTGCGGCAAGATGCCTCGGTGGGGCCATTTTTCCAGGTGGTCATTTACATCTCTCCATGAACGCGTTAGATTTATACTGATGACCAGACGCAGAGAAAGAGCCCTGTCACAGATCTGCTGTTGCCACCTCTAACTCGGATCTCTCTGGGAGCGGCTGCTCCCGCGGCAGGGCGGGCAGGGCAGCGGGCAGGGCAGGGCAGGGCCGCCTCCTCGGCGCAGGGAGCGGGGGCCACAGGGCTGGGCAGGGGCTGGAGCCAGACGTGCACCCGTGAACTGATCCACAGGGAGCACGGAGCACCTCATGGCTTTGTATCAAAAAGTTACACCTAGAAAGCGTCTTTCTTGTTGAGAAAGAATTTGCGTGCGGTTTGCGTGGGACCCTTACCCTCTGCCCTCCGAGCCCTCCGAGCTCTGTCTGGCCGAACATATTTTATTTCCCTTGGGGAGGCACAGCAGCTCGTATAAAAAAGACATTGTTGTCTTTGGAGAGCCCTGTGCGCACTTTCAAAAGCTGATTCTTGAGTTCCCAGCCCCCGCAATCCAGTTGATGAGGAAACGCTCTGCGGTCTTGGTGGCACCGTTTCCATTGGGATTGGCACCATTTGATTGACAAAGTCTCCCATTCTTCCACCTCTCGAGTGTTATCAAAAGGATTGTGTGGGGTCAGAAGCTATTGAAGGGACGTCCGTGTAGCCGCATTTCTGCAAACACGGGGTGAAAACCGTGCCTTTCTCATGAAAATGCTTCCACCAGGCAGAACGCATCTCATCTTCCTTGCTCTCCTCCTTAGCATTTCTTTTTAACTCGAGTGTTTTACTGAGCAGCATCACCAGGTAAACGAGAATCTCGCTCAAGGCAGCCTAGGCAGGTCTCTGTCGGGACGGCCACCCTCCCCGGAAGCTGGGAGCAGCCATCTCTGGCAGACGAAACTCCGGTGGAGGGTTTGGAAGAAAAAGGAGAGTGCAGGGAGAGGATACCAGCGAGGAAGTTTTCTCGCCCGTTGTCCATGGTCTGACTTGCCCCGTTTTAGCTCATTTGGGGCGGGAAAGCAGGTGCAGAGGCTGACCTGTTTCCTTTACACCGCGTCCATCTAGCCCGGCTAAAAAGTAGCTAGACGTAGGCGCGCCGGTGTGCTCCTAACTCAGCGGTCATACAAGCCCAGGAGAGTTTCACCTGCTCCCCAGCAAAGGTGAACGAAGCGCTCCCTCATTACCTTCCCTCTACCAGACCCCGCGCAGAGCCAAGGGCCGACTCGCTCGGGATAACCTAACCGAGCAGTGTTTCGGAGGCGATTTAACCTGCGCTCATGCGAGTGAGAGGATAAATAAGCTCTGGCAGGCGCAGCCGGCGGCCAAAGGGTCGCTCGGGCGGCGCTCCGGGGCCGCGCAGGGCGGCGGGAGCCTCGCCCGCCCGCCCGCGTGTCCGAGCGCCGCTCCGCGCTCCCGGAGCCGCTGCTCGGGCCTACCCGGCTGCCCCACCTCGCACTCTTGTGGATGGGAACCGAGTCTCTGCTCCTGCCCCACAAATTGCGCGGTCACTTGCCGCCTTTCGCCTCTGATTAAAACCGACTGAGCCGTCGTTTTGGTGGATCCTGCAGTATTTAATTTTTTTACCTTCCATCCACCCCCTTCTTTTAAAGGTTCATGAAAGAGGCATGGGGATTGAGTGTCTGAGAAATTCGGGGTAAAAAAAACAACCTCAAACCCCAAGCAATCAAACCACTACGGCAAGGTCGAGTCTCTCTCTCTGTGTGGGAACAAAACCAAAGACCATACTCAAAAATATGCGCAGAAAGGGGAAAAACCGGGGCGAGGGAGGGGGGTGCGGGGGGAGGGTGTTGGGGGGGCGTGTAGTGTAAAGAAATGTTCCAGAGATCTGGATAGATAAGATTGAAAGGTTTCAAAAGAAAAGAGGAAAAATAAGAGGTAAAAACCAAACGCCTTTCTAGCCCAAAGTCGCCCTTCTCTGCCTTTGGTGACCCAGCAGACTCACAACCAGCCCACTTGGGGTATTCAGCCTTGAGGGAACTAGTGCCGAAAGAAGCAGCTGAGATGATGTAAGAGAGCTGGAGGCCTGATTGAAGGAAAGTTCCCCCGATTATATTTGTGTGGAAAAGCTCACCTCTTGCAGAGCTCTAAAGTGTAATCAAGACTGAGGCTTACACTTGAAGGATGTTAACTCTCATACGGGAACCTACTTTCTCCTAAACGGTTTCTTGCCTAGTGAATGAGAGCCTCCCAATTGAAGCAAAATGATCCTTATGTACTAATATCAAGCACAGCCACAAAGCGACCGGCTATTTATGCTGCCACTTTAGACAAAGATATTTAGTTATTCCCGGGTAGCAAGTGCACTTTTGCATTTTTAAGCACAAACCAGCCGAGCACAAACATATTTACAAGTGCAATTACTAAATAGTTACTTGACACTTCAGAGTCCCAGGGTTAACTGTACCTTCGCTGTAATTTTCTTAATATTCAGGTAATCGCTGTATTAAATTGTGGTTGTCAGGGCCGTAGGCCGGGGTGTGAAACACTCAGGGGAGGTTTCTCTCCTCCGCCCGGATCACCCCGAAATATAAGCTTTGGAGACACTAGGTGTTGGAAGATTTCTTCAAAGACCCGAGTGACATTAGCTACTGGCTGCCTGTACGTGTGCGTGTGGCTGTGAATGGATCGCTTTTGTTTTCACACCGGATCCGAGAACAGATCCGAAAGTGCCAGAAATTGCAGTTTATTGGAAACTACAGGGAATTCATTGGCAAGGTCGTGTAGCAGATGACCGAAGAGGTCTTCTCCATCCAGCTCCCGTGCTGTATAAATAACCATAGAAAGCAGCTTCAGCTTCAGAGGGACCACGAGAGACTGTGAGAGTCTTTGCCTTTGAGAATAACAAGCGACATTTTGCGCTAACCTATTTTTCATCGGTCTCTCGTCCCAGGCAATTAAATTACTGCTTGATTTTGCAAACTTGTGTCTTCCACCCCTCTCTGAGATATTTAAAAAAAAAATCCCAAGCTGAAAGGAATTTGTAGGTTTAGGGAGACAAACGAGCCTTGCACTGAGTGTCTTAGGAGACATAGAGAGTGTTCCCGAGATGCGAAACCCCAAGCGCTTGTTCAGCCCCAGCCGGCCGGGGCATCTGACAAGCCAGTGCGGGGAGTGCGGGGCGCGGGGAGCTGTGGCCCGGAGAGAAACCTCTGCCCTCCGAAGAGTTGTCCTCCCGGCGGCGGGGCTCCTTCTGGACCAAACTTAGTGGGGGAAGAGGGAGATTCTGTCCTTTGGCGTGCTGGCATTCCACCCCGTTTCCCCAGCTCTCACAAAGGCTGGGCTGACAGCCTTGCCACCCGGGAGCTGTTTTTAAATCCTTTCACCCACTCAAATGGTGGTCTTTTTTTGCTTTGCCTTCCATTTCCCGTCCACGATATTGTCACCCTGAGGAAAAAAAAAAAAAAAAAAAGAGTTGTGCTCACGGGGGTCTTTCTTTCTTTTTTTCCTCTCTTTCCCGTCCTCTCTGTCTCTCTCTTTTTTTTTTCTTTTTTTTTTTTTCCTAAAGACATAAAAAAAATTCTGACAAGTAAGACTTAAAGGTGTTTACCTTGTCATCAGCATGTAAGCTAATTATCTTGGGCAAGATGTAGGCTTCTATTGTCTTGTTGCTTTAGTGCCTATGCCCCGCCTCTGGTGGCAGCCTAAAACCTGGCGTCTGGCTAAAACAAACGAAAGGCAGCCCTGAGCCTCCACTCAATCCAATTAAGGCGGACTTCGTCCACTCGGTTACGTGTACATCCAACAAGATCGGCGTTAAGGCAACACCAGAATATCTGGCAAAAAAAAAAAAAAAAAAAAAAAAAGATTTGCCTCCCCTTCCTTTTTTTTTTTTTTTCCCCAGCCGCCGAATCATGTCGATGAGCCCAAAGCATACGACTCCTTTCTCAGTGTCTGACATCTTGAGTCCTTTGGAGGAAAGCTACAAGAAAGTGGGCATGGAGGCCAGTAACTTGGGGGCTCCCCTGTCAGCCTACAGACAGTCTCAGGTTTCTCAGCCGGCCATGCAGCAGCACCCCATGGGCCACAACGGAACAGTGACTGCCGCCTACCATATGACAGCGGCAGGGGTCCCCCAGCTCTCCCATGCTACGATGGGGGGCTACTGCAATGGGAACCTGGGCAACATGAGCGAGCTGCCGCCTTACCAGGACACCATGAGGAACAGCGCTTCGGCGACAGGATGGTACGGCACCAACCCGGATCCCCGCTTTTCCTCAAGTAAGTCGGCTCGGGGCTGGGTGGCCGAGGGGGGCTTGCCGCGCAACTGCCCCGACACACCGCGGGCAGAAGGCACGGGGGGTCCGCGACAGGGCAAAAGTCGGTCTCAAACCCAGACGCGTCCCCCAAACCCCAAATTCCTTCTCCTGCCCGAGAATCGTACCCGGTCTTTCCATCCCGGCTGGTCGCACGTCAGCCTCCCGCGGCTGCTTTTGCGGGGCAAGGGGGTTGGAAGCCCGGCTGTGGCGGGGAGCGGGAGCCTGGCTCTCGCCGTCCAGCGGGGCGGGAGCGTCGCGGCCCGGGGTACCAAAGGGAGCCGGCGGTGCCCGTCCGCCTGCGCGCCGCCCGGCACCGGGCGGGCGAGGGGGGAAGCCGGAGGCGCCGGGGCCGCGTCCCGGGGAGCGGCAGGGGAGCGAGCGGCAGAGTCCTCTTCGGCCGGCGCCGGCGGAGCCGCTGTCCGCGGCTGCTCCCGCCGCGGCTGTCACTTTAGGTACTTTCCTGGCCGTGCCCCGGGCAGGACGAGGGGTGAGTGGTCGCCCTTATTCACCGGGGCTGGGCCGGGCGAGAAGGGGGCCACCGCTCTCCCCAGGGACGTGAGCCGCTGTTTAGAAGCGCGGGTGCCCGAGGCCGCGGCCGGGGCTGGGCTGCCGGGGGGCTGCGGAGCTCCGCTGGGGGCAGGCGGCGGCGGGGGCTGCCGGAGCGTGGGGCCCCACTCGGGCCGGGCCGGGCCAAGCCGAGCCGCCTAAAACGTGCCGCCTTCTCCCTTGCAGTCTCCCGCTTCATGGCGCCGTCCTCGGGCATGAACATGGGAGGCATGGGCAGCCTCGGCTCCCTGGGAGACGTGAGCAAGAGCATGGCCCCGCTCCAGAGCACGCCGCGGAGGAAACGGAGGGTCCTTTTTTCGCAGGCCCAGGTTTACGAGCTGGAGAGACGTTTCAAGCAACAAAAATACCTCTCCGCCCCGGAGAGGGAACATTTAGCCAGCATGATACATCTCACCCCGACTCAGGTCAAAATCTGGTTCCAGAATCACCGCTACAAGATGAAACGCCAGGCCAAAGACAAGGCTGCGCAGCAGCAGATGCAACAGGAGAACGGCTCCTGCCAGCAGCAGCAGTCTCCCAGAAGGGTGGCAGTGCCAGTGCTTGTGAAGGATGGCAAGCCCTGCCAAGCAGGCTCCAACACACCCACAGCAGCTATCCAGAGCCATCAGCAGCAGGCAGCTACAACGATCACAGTGGCTACCAATGGCAACAGCCTCGGACAGCATCAGAGCCACCAGACAAACAGTGCGGGGCAGTCTCCAGACATGGGACAGCACTCGGCCAGCCCTTCCTCTCTGCAGAGCCAAGTCTCCAGTTTGTCTCACCTAAACTCTTCTACTTCTGACTATGGCACTGCCATGTCTTGCTCCACCTTGCTATACGGTAGGACCTGGTAAAAGGATTAAACAAAGAAGAGGGGAAAAAAGGCAAAAAGAAAAAAAATCCAACAAATTTTCCCAGTTACACAAATCTCTGTCCTCTCCAAACTACTGTGTGCTTTTTTCTTCTTCTTTTTTTTTTCTTTTTTTTTCTTTTTTTTTTTTCTTTTTTTTTCTTGTCAATGCTCTTCTCCCTTTCCCCCGTTTTACTGAGTGGTCTCTGAGGACCTCTAAGAGAGAGACACTTTTTTTGTTCCATTTTATTGTTACTGTTGATGGTTTTGGGTCTTTATGTTTTTTCTCCCCCAAAGTTGTCCTATGGGGTGTATAAAAATATTCAGACTAATAACCATGGAACAGTCTGCAGAAAGGGGACCATCTTTAGGCATGGTCTGAAGACTTGGATATCAGATGTACACTTTGCCAGCGTCTAGGACTTGCATGTAAATACAGAGATTTTGGGGGATGGGGTGGTTTTCCCCCCCAAAAAACGCATTCGCGTCACCCAGACACAAGAAGCAGCTTCCCCCTCCCCGGTGTCTCCCAGCCCGCCGCCAGGGCCAGCGGATGGAGACGTGGAGTCATCAAAGGCTTGGCTTTTATTTTCCTCCTTACGTTTGATGTGAACCTGTAGCTGTATAATGCTGTCAAAAGTTGGACTAAACCCATAGTTTTTAGTAGCCTGTATATTTTGTTGTAAAAAGAAAAGGAAAAAAATACAATCAACCAAACCAACCCCAACCCCCACCTTTTTTTATGGACACTGATCACCCCATCGTAAATCCTCCGGCAGTTTGTTATTTGCGCACGCCGCCTTTTCCTGTTGTAACTTATGTAGATATTTGGCTTAAATATAGTTCCTAAGAAGCTTCTAATAAATTATACACATTACGAATATTCTTTTTTATTTCCCCCTTTGGTTTCCTCTCCCGACGCTCCTATCCTTACATCTTTCTCCTTTTTTTTTCCCCTTCCCTCCCCCCCCCAACCCCCGCCCCCCCTTTTTTTAACTTCTTGGTGGAAAAACAAGCCGGGATGTTGTGAGAGCCCGGAAGGCCCCTGTCCCTCCCAGAGCCCAGACCCTATTCCCAAAGGAGAGCTGGCCAGAGGGTTAACGGGATATAGGATCAATCCTCAGCGTGCAAACAGGACAAGCAAACGCGTGGGATTCACGAACTCGAGACCGAAGGAATCGAGTCCAAATTCATTAGCCCGATTATTTTTTGGGGGATGAGGGTGGGGGCGGGGGGCACCTCAGCGACTTCTTGCTAGAGAAAGCAAAGTATTCCGGGACTAGAAATTCAAATGCCAAAGGCACGGAGGAGAAAGAAGGTAAAAGTCTAACGCCATTAGAAAAAAATAAAATAGCGAAGAACCTGCTGTCAGTATAGAACGTGAGTCCAATTTAAAGTGTCCAGTTTTAATACCTTGTAAGAAAAAAAAAAAAAAGAAAGATAATTTCTACCAGGTTTTCCTATGTACTTGTATTTTAAGGGAAGTACAGTCACCTTATTTATAATCAAAATAAAAAGATAGTTTATTGTGTACGACACGTAGTTTGAATTAACTTTCTTTATCAGGCTGTGTTTCATTTTCTACATTTCCATATATTTAATTTTGTACATATCCAACCCCACACGCCCGCACACGGCCGCGCAGGTTCGCCTGCAGAGCCCACGCCACTGCTCATGCGGAGGTCAGCCGCACGCTGCGGCTCGGTGGAGCACAGACGGGCTGCGCTTGGTCCGTTTGGGTGCTGGTTTTCGTGTCGCATTGTTTTTCTAAGAGGGAGTTAGTTTGTTTGTTAGCTTGTTTGTTTGTTGGGGGTTATTTCGTGTAGCCATGTGGGAAGTTTGTAAAGAAGGAGATGAGGAGAAAGTGCGTGCGCGCACGTGGGTGGGTGCGCATAGGTGCGCGCCGGGCTTAGGCACAGAACGTAAATATTATCGGTAATGCAAGGCGGTTAGACGGTAACTTTTCTGTAAATATATAAAGTATATGAAGCTAAACAGCTCGTATCTGACGAGTTCTAAATCCCAGTAATTCTCTATTTTTCAGGTCCCAAATATTCCTTTTGTGAGTGTAGCAAAATAAGAAGTATCCCCCTTCTAAAAGACCTCGTAGCGTGTTTTCCTTTGCATCTGCTGCTCGGTTTCGTTTTTTTATTTCCAAATCCATAGAAAGCGACCGCAGTCATTGAAACCCCTCGGAATTACAGAGGTGTTACAAAATAATAATATTTTTGAATTGAAAGGAAGCAGGTTGCCTGGGATGGAAACAACCCAACTTCCAATTTAAGTAGCAGCTTTTGAAAGCTCCAGTTCTTTATTTATACAAGATAGTCGGTGTTAGTCGGACACCAAGTGCTAGTCTGGCTGGAGAAAAAGGGAAGTACATGGAAGAAAAAAAAAAGTATCGGATTCTTTCTGACCCCTTCCCCCTTATTTCTAACTGGAGGACATCACGTGTGTCAACAGGAATTTCGAGACCTTTCATTCTTTAGGTTATGTCCTAATTTATACAGCGACGTTCTTAACCACCCCAAAGATTATTCAATTTTTTTTGTTCTTCTTCTGCGCAGAATATTCATTTCAGATCTATAGCATCGTGTTAAGCATGGCAGGGGGATGGGTGAGTGGGGGGCGGCAGAGTGTCTGGAGCCTAGTGCTGTTATTTCTGCTCAAAGAAGAAAGTGTTGGACATTCCTGGTCCGTGGTGCAGAGCTGCCAGCTTCCGCGGAGGAAGCGAAAGCAGGGTTAACTTTGAGGTTCTTTAAGGATTTTTTCAAAATTAGGGTTAGTTTCTCCCGGAGTTTATACGCAAGACCGAGGGAAAGTGCTCCGGTTAAGTCGACATTTCCCTTTCATATGTAATTAATGCGCGTTCTTTCAAACCTGGGAACGTTCAAAAGTGAGGAGCACCGAAAGGCATTAATACAGCCGAGAAATACTACAGCCCCCGCCCCCGAATATTGGAGTTAGCATGTTTGATACAGATCCAGTCAGTGACTTTTCATTATAGACTTCGGGGGAAATAAAGTAATTTTATTGTGTCTCGACAACCTCATAAACACATATTTGGTGGTGGGTGTAATTACTGTAATGGATTATTATGTACACTGACTTATCTTTCTTAAACTAGATTTAGTTTCGATTAAATAAACTCGTTTCCACTTTGTCTGATGTCGGCTTAGTTTAAAGTCTGTTTACTTGTTCCACAGAAAGGTGAATTCATCTCTTTATTAAGCACTAGAGACCGAGCAAACACAGTTCAAACTGTATTTACATATCAATCAGGAGAAATGCAAACAAACTGCTCTTTAACAATTTTTATAGAGTTTTTTATGACATTGTGATACTGCCTTTTATCATATTTTTTTTTTAGTAAACTAGTTATGCCTTGATTAGGGTGAAGATATTTGAAGGGAGGGGTGTAAATACAGTTTAGTCTCCAGTCTCCCTTGAGAACACTTATGAGAACTTAGTTACTGTATAGCTTTTAAAAATTGAAATTAAAATATGTTCCTCCATCTAAACTCCTGCTTCTTCCAATATGCTGGTTTCCAGTCTCCCGGTAATCAATGCAGAACTTGGATAATGGGATGGCAAAGGGGAGGGGCAGCATGATTCAAATCTGAAATGATGGAAGAGACGCACGTTTCCCAATATAAATGCTTTATCCGCGCTAGACCATGGGCACCCCGTATTTTGAGAGATAAAAGGATCTAGTGAAGAATGGCTATTCCCTCCCACTCCACCACTGCCTGGCACTACTAGTAAGCGTAGGAGAATCACGGAGGGCATTTTTTCCTGCTGTAAATAGGAATTCATTCTTAAGTTCCATGAAGTGTGCATGAAGTGGCACAGCAGGCTGTGGGAATAAAAAAAAAAAAAAAGAAAACAACAAAAAAAAGAAAACAACAACAAAAACAACCCCAAACTAAACCCCAAACGAAACACAAACCCAAACAAACAAACAAACAAACAAAAAAATCCCAAACTCTAGCAAAACCACATCACTGCTACGGCCAGAACAGCAACAATATCAAAAGTCTTGTTCATATAGGCTGCTTCATTTCAAAACGGGCTCTGGAGCCGGGGGCGGCAGGGCTTGCCCCGGGCTCTGCTGCGGTGCCGGTAGCAGCGGACGGGCGCGGCGCGGTGTCACTGTACCCACGGAGAGGCAAGGGATGAGGAGCTGATCCAAAAGTACATTGCCTGCATCTCGGTTCAAAAGGCAGTGCAGGACCTTAAGACGGTGTTGAAAGTGCGAATCCCAAACAATGTAATCTGAGACAGCCCTGAGATGACACCAAGAAAAGTTGCCACGGCTGGGAGGGGAGGGAAAAAAAAGTATTTTAGGAGTTTTGTAGCGCAGCGCAGGTAAAGGGGCCTCGCCGGGAAGACAGCCCCTGTTCAACTTTTCGTGACCGCTGCCTTTAGCCTATACAAAGGGGATCTGGAGTTAAAGACTGAGTGACTTCTGAAGAATTTAAGTCCTTTCATAGCCGTGTCGGGAGCAAAGCTGAGAATATTTTTCTCTGTCTGACCCGCTGTTCCTCTCATGATCCCCATCAGGGGGGAAAAAACCCCTCAAAACTCTAAGTTAATGATAATACTGTTTATATGTATCAAATGTGTACAGACATCTGACCCAGTGCGGCTGCTCCTATGAGATAGAGAGACGACTGTCCCTGGCAAAATGGTGAATAATATGAAATTACTTTTCTTCCCCCCCTCTCTCTTTTCTGGCTGCAAGCACATTAGGGAGCAGGTAAGGTCAAAGTTTTCTATATCCTATTTCTCTCAAAGGCTTCTGGTCAGTGTTATAAATAAGATGGTGTAAAAGATGTATTGATGTAAAAAGAAACTGAAATTCGTTTTGAAGCTTAAAAGAACTTACAACAGAAAAAAATTCATGGGAAACCTATAAATTAAAACATAAAATATAACATTTAATCTTCGATGTAAAGACCTTTGTTAGAGGGGGGCGAAGAGGGAAATAGTTTTGGTTTTTTTTACCATGACACAGATTGAGAAGGAAAAACATTTACAAATGGCCGAATGCATTACTTCCGAAAGACAGTGTAAATCTACTGTCCTGAGCTGGCGTATAGAAACGGAAAAAGAATGAAAATATATATTCTAAAAATATTTACCAAGATACTTACGTCTGTTTTAACTGGCTGGCTCCATATCTCAGGTTAACAACTATATCTGAATGAAATGACAACTTTTTCTCAAAAATGTTTCTATTCACTAAACACAGCAGGACTTTCGGAGTAATTTTAAATTATTTTGTAGGTTGTGCTTCTTTAGCGAGTGAATTGACATGGCAAGTTTTAGTGATCGTACATGACTTATTGAATTGATTCAATGAGAACTCCCCATATCATTCTGAGTAGCGCTTCATCAATACAGGGGCTCCTTAAAGTGTAAGGAGTAAAGGAAAAGAATAAAGCGCGTGTTCACGAGGTGGGTTGGTTTGCGGGGTTCTTGGGGAGGAAAGGGGGCTTTGTTTGTTTGGGTTTGGGTTTGTGATTGCGGGTTTTTTCGGGTTTCTTTTTTTTGTTTTTGTTTTTGGTGGGTTTTTTTCCCTTTTTAAATTGGAGGATAGTTGCGTTGCTTAGAAAACTGAACAAAGTATGAGATCGTCACTTCCATTTGTTCTGGTGGATTTCACCGGAGTTCTTCTCGATCAAGCATATTTGGGCAAGTAATAACGTGCGACAAGTAATAATGTGCGACAAGCATATTTGGGCAAGTAATAAGGCGACAAACTTACAAACACCTGGGATCGTAAGGGGAGCAGACTATTTTGCTTCACATCAAAGGTGTTACTGAAGTGGCTGAATAATTTCAGCGTGTTACTGACCTAATAATGTGAATCTGGGACACAATTTTTTCCAAGTTCCTCTCGCTGCATTTGTTTGTTAAACTTTTTGTTTTCAGTGCTGCTGCTTCTCAGAGAAGCTCTTAAAATAATACCTTTAACTTCACCACCTTCTTGGTCTCTGCTTTTGCTCTTACACTGGGCGTTACTTAACAAACGTACTGTTGCTACTGCGAACTAGGGTGCTCGGAGCTCGTCCTCTGCACCTCTATCTGCATTAGTTCACTTCAGAGAGAAAAAAACCATATGGATGGCCGATGCGGAGCGCTTAGTCTACACGTGTGCGTCTATACACGCATTATAGCTATAGATGTGTACGTCTGATAAGTGTACCTAAGAGCTGATGTGCACGGCAATAACTGTGGAATCTAGGGAGCAGAAGCAGGCAGGAAAACTCTTACTTTGAAGAAGCACTGCCCGCCGGCCCGTGTCTGCCATCCGCTCTTAATTTTACAGTACGGAGACCCTCCCGCAACTTTCCGCCTCGGCCCACCGGGGCTGCCCCGCCGGAGGGAGCGGAGCCGCAGCGCCTGAGCCGGGCCGGCTTCCCCAGAGCGCCGGTGGAGCCCGGCAGGGCGCCCGCTGCGCGTCCTCCCTGCCCGCGCCGCCTGCCAGGAATGCCCAGCTCGGTCACAGCTGCCGCCGGCGCTCAGGTCTCGGTTCCCCGTCGAGGGGAGCGGGGTCGATCCTGCCCTTTGCCAGCGGGCTCTGCACCCCGGCCGCGGGGTCCCTTGCGTGCCGAGGACAGGCTCTGACACAGCCCCGAGGCTTTGCTGCCCTCGCGAGCCGGCTGCAACCCAGCGGGGTTCCTCTCCCGGGGGCCACAGCCGGTCGAGAGCAGCGATTGTCTCCCTCTGCACTCTCTTAATGCCGACTATGGCAGGCTCTGCCTGCGCTGCCAGGCTGCCAGGCTGCAGGTGCTGTCGGGCAGACCCAGCTGTGCGCACCCACCGCCCCTCTCGTCCTTGGCACTGGGGCGATGCCCAGGCGGGAGGGCTGCAAACGTCGGGCCAGGAACCCCTTTGACTTTCGTCCAAGCGATGCTCCCAAACGCCCTGACAAGGTGTTGACCGCCTACGGCGCCTTGCCGTAGCTAGGGCGAGTGGCATGGGGCTCGGGGACCCGTCACTGCAACACACACCACACTTGCCTAGGGGGTAAATGGCAGGGAAGTGCGTGGCACCTCCACGGTAACCCAAAAAAGATCGAAGACCGGATGCGGCGGACGAATTTACGTCTTCCCAAAGGTACTGTGCGAGTGCGGCAAGGACGGAGGATAGGTCCCAGCACTGTCATCTTCTGCGCTGCCAGGAGTTTCCTGTGGCAGCCACTTTGGAGGGACTCTGCCGGGTGGTACCGGGCCGCCGCTGCCTTCGCGGTGCTCGACGGATAGGCGGGCCCGACCCCTGTCTGCCCGGCCAGCCCGGCCGCGGGGGCTCCCCGCGCCCCGCCAGGCACCCCCACCCCATCCCAGCTCGGGTTGCGTTTGGTTGCTTTAGTTGGGGCAAAGCAGCTCCCGAGGGAGCACCTGAGAAAGTTTGGGCGAGCAGAGGCGGGACGATGGTGGGTGGGAGCGGGGCAGCGCGGACGTGCAGGGCTGCTCCCCTCCCCCCAAGGGGGCGCGGCGGGGGAACCCCTCTTCCTGCCACCGATTTTTCTCCCCAGGGGGAGGGAAGCTGTCCACTTTCTGCTCGGTCTAGATACCTCTTTTCTCTCATCGTTTTTTAATTACTTTTCCGAATTCGAATGGATATTCTTCGGGAGATATGACAGGGTTAAAAGCTCTCATTACATGTCAATAAGATAAACCTTTGCATGGAGGTTGTCCCCATTCTTCAGTGTGCGGGCAATAGCTGTTGCTGCCTGGCTCTGACTTTTCCATGGACACACATACACAATCTGCTTGTCTTTAAATATGTCTTCCGCTCTCGAGGCGGAACCCAGACCTGGCAACCGTGTTGTCCCGTGGGGCTCGGGAGGGTGCTGGTGGATCGTGTATTTTGTGTTCGGTGTCACGGGGAGGCTGTGCGTGGCGGTGGCGGAGCGCCGAGACACGCCGCGCTTGTGGCAGTGGCGAGGCGCTGGAGCTGCGCTGCCGTGGGGAGGCCGGGCGGGTTCTTGTCGTGGAAGTCTGGGCACGGCGTGGGCTGTGCACAGAGTAGGCTCCGCGGTGGCGGCTGTGTGTGTGTGTGCGCGCAGGGGAGTGTATGTGTGTGTGTGTGTGTGTGTGTTTGTGTCAGTGCATCGCCTTTCCACAATGGTAGTGTAATTATCTAGCTGAAACATTCACAAATGGCAAAAAGTTGCAAAATAGATCGACCTCCCTGAGATGAGAAGGAGCCAGTTACAGAGCTGTGCAACCATCATGGTTTTTTTCAATACATTTTATACAAGAGGATCTAGCGAGTGATTCCGATTCAATACACATAATCAGTTTGGAAGTCCTATTTCCATTTGAAAACAGGCCTATTTGCAATCATGAGGGCCGGACACGCTATAAGATACAGGACGCATTCAGAGTAGGTGGTAGGTGAGAGAATCTACAAACAAGCACCAAATATTTTCTTCCTGCTGCAGACCATTTTTTTCCACGATGGTATTAATCACAACGTATTTTTGATCTATTTTTTTAACATATCCTTTAATTGCTTTAGAAAGCAAGGTTTTGACCTACAGAGAGAGTCCCGGTGGAAAAACACACACACACACACACACACACACACACACAAAACAAAAGCCCACCAAGTAAAAATAATGATTGGAAAAGCCTGTTGATTGTCCTATAAATCGCTTAGGGTTAACAGTCATTCAGTCATTTAATCAAAAATTTACCAGGTAAATAATCCCTAGGAAACGATCATTTTTTTTTTTTTTTAAATAAGGCCCAAAGGTGGGACGGGTGCAGGGGGTCTTAAGAGGAGCTACCACCCGCCAAGCCCAGAGTCCGGCACCGAAGCCGGCTCTCCTTCGGAGGAGCCCCATCCGCCGGGGCCGGGACCCAGGGCAACACACGCACCCGCCCGCGGGTGCCGAAGCAAACCGAGACTCCCCGCGGTCGTGGCCCTCGAGAGCCGCGACCCGTCCTGCTGAGAGGGTGGGGAAAAGGATGCACAAAAGTCAGACCGCAAAGCTTTGGGGTGATACGGTATCAGGGAGGGCAGACCCCCTCTCTCACCTCGTCCCCCCACCCCTCCCGCAGCCATCCCTTCTCCAAGCAGGCACCGCACTTCCCCGCCTCTTCTTGCTCTAGAGCAGTTTTTCTTATTCCTCAAGTACCCGTCGCCAGGAGAAAGCCAGGAGGCCTGCGCGTCCTCCACCATAATTATCCCGCCGATAGAAACGGGCAAGGAAGCCGAGGCTCGCCTGGGGCTACCCAAAGGCGGAATACAGGCGCTCCCAGCCCCGCGCGCAGTGAATTAATCGGCGTTTCCCATTTCCCTCCTTTACGTGTTTTTGCGGCGGTGCGCACAGCAGACAGCGCGCCGGAGTTGCAGGAAGCGGCCCGGCCCAACCCGGCCCCGCCCGACCCTTCGCCCTGTTCTCTGTTTGGATTTTGAAGGCAGACACTTGTTTCTTATAGTTAAATAGCGTTCCCGTCCCAGTCACAGCAGTCCTGCTTTCCCGGGCTCCCACCCTCCGCCACACTGTTTTATTCTCTTCCACTCTAAAACACCAAATCAGCTGTCGGGAAGGGCGGGGGGGCGGATATGGTAAATAAATAAATATTTGAATAAATAAGGCAATGTCGTAGAAATCTGAATTAGCCCTACAAGAGGCACAAACTGTTATTACTGACTTGCAAGCTACATGCACACTGACGAGGACGACAGGTGGATTTGCGCGGAGCACCGGGGCTCGTCCCGGGGCTCGTCCCGGGGCTCGGCGGGCCCGGCACTCCCCCGCTGTCTGGATCCGCCGGAGGGGCATCTCCGGACAGAGCTCCGGGACCCGCTGCTCACCCAGCCCCTTCTCACTCCGTTCCCCACGACCGGCAGCCCCTCCTTCTCCGTGCTTGCTAATAAAGAGCCGGGAAACTTCTCTCCACTGGGATTTTTAGTTTGCTTACTCCAGCCCGCCAAGGAAGACCCACATTCCTCCCTCCGCGCCAGTTCTTTAGGTTTGAGCCCTAATTAGGACTCGGGCCAGACAGCCCGGCAAGGGGCCGGGTGCTGGAGGCCCCGAAAGGTACTTTGAACAGAGTCTTCCCCGGCCCAAGGTTTCACAGCGACAAACCTATTCTGTCCTGTCCCTCTTTCAAAAAAAAAACAAACAAAATAACCAAAAGGCTGGGCACTGATCACTCGTGGGACCCTTCCTATGACCAGCCGAGCAACGGGGACAGGGAGCTTCTCCGGGCTGGCTTCACATTTATGATAGAAATTTGGTCGTGGGGAGAAGCTGCTAGCCAGTTTCTAGAAGGAAGGGGCCCTCGGAGCCGGCGAGCGAGGGGCGCCGCGGGGCTCCGAGCCGCAGCGCTCCGCGCCGCTCAGCGGGGATTGCCACTTGCTGAGCCCAAGCAGGGCTTCGCGGTGGCCGCTGTTTCCAAGGGAGAGCTGATTTCCCCCTGCCCAGTGGCTGGAGCTGATTCACCCACGAAGATCACGGGGTGGGGAAGTGGGTATGGGGTGCGAAAAAGGAGAAAGGAAAAGGACCAACTCGTCTTAGGAAAAGTTACTTCCCAGCACAAATACCGATGGTTTTATTCATGCGACGTGTCCCACCAAAATATATGTGATAATCATGGGGTGCCAGAAGTAGATTTTGGGCCCACGTGTTTTTCTCCTCTCCTTAAGACATCCAGTTGAATCGCGCCGAATTTCTCGTCACCTGGGAAAAACACTCCAGGGTTCTCAGCAGAACAGGGAAACGACTCCGATTCGATTTCCTTTTTTACGCAATTCCCAAAGAACAGTCTAGTTCTTTGTGCGTGTGTGTGCGTGTGTGTGTGTGTGTGTGTGACCAAAATCCAGAGATATATTGGGGGTCAAAACTTTACCCACATCGGTAACAGTCCCGAACTAGGAAGACAAGTTACCCCCAGAAGCATCGCGTGTTTTCACAGTCTCTTATTCCAGTTGTAATTTAAGAACTACTCCCACCCCCATGTCCACCGCGCTTCGGCAAAAGGAACAGGCGAACGTTTTAGGAACAGAAGCGACCTAAAAATTAGTTATGCTACAAGTGTATGTGTGTGTACTGTGTTAATGCAGACCTTCTGCAAAATCGTGGTGTATGCATATACTCAGGTGTGTGTAGATGCGTCTTCGCAGGAGTGTGTTCGTGTAGAAAAGCGTTTATTTTCCTGTTGAGTTATTCAAACATACAATAGAGAGCCGCACTAAATCAGGTTGAGATTTGCCGGGAGATAGGGTTAATTCAGTATAGAGAGAGCTATGAGGGGAAAAAAAGGTCATTAAACCCAAAACTTATCACAGGGTCATAGAAAAAGCTGTGTATTTCTGTGTATCGCTTGCCAAAGTGCAGACGGACTTTTTATTCTTCTTTATTTACATATTCGTTTGATTTAAATATTCACTCCTGGACAGTGGTCAGACTATCGATGGGATGGACGTATTCCAAGGCATTTTGAAAAGATACCAACCGTTGTTTTAAGGTCCCTGCACGGGTTTTTAAATGAGGGAACCGGGAAGAAAAGAAAAGAAAAAAAAAAAAAGAAAAAAAAAGAAAGCAAAACGGCACTCGTCCAAATGACTAACATTAAAAGAAAAAAAATCTGTTGCTAATATTTCAAAGAACAAAGGGATGGATAATTCTTATGGTCAATGAATACAAACTAAATACCAAAGCATCTTCAGGAATAAAAGAGAGCAGATGATGGATTTCATTAAATATTTCACATTTAAAAAATTATACCTTTTATATGTACTTGTCCTTAACCTTTAAAAGGAACTGCTGTAAATACAAGATCCGTACTTTCTCTAATAGATTTTAGTAGGAGCTGGTGACAGAGAACTGATTTCTTTTCTATTAGGCTTTAGTACATCTTTGTTGAAGGCCTGCAGAATGACCAGGGATTAGATTTGCATCTCTTAGACTCCCTGTGTGGTCTTTGTAAGGAGCTTGTAACTGTTAAAAATGACTTGTTAGGAAGCGTGTGGGCTCTCATCTCTTTGCTTTTGACAGAATGATTGTGAAATTCAGATTGTTCTTATAGGCTTTAGCCTGCAGATTCCACCTGAGCCTTAAGCAATTAGAGCTTAATCTCAGTGCAATCATATTTGAGTTAGAATTTATTGCACTTTGTTTACTTCAATTAAAGAGCTACAGAATATTTCGGAGCAGTTTTTAAGTGATATTCTCCAGGCAATAGTTAATTTTTTCAACCCCTGAATGTTATCCTTACCGCCCCATCGCTCGGCGGTTTGGAGTGCAAAGCACTCTTCGGGTTTCCCGGGCGAAAATGAATAGGAAACAGCAGGAAAGAAAAAACAAGCTGAAATTCCTTGCGACGCGGAGGGGAGAAGATGCCTGCTGCATCCCTTTCTTCTAGGAGCCGGCGGGAGTAGTGGCTTGCCCCTTGGCCGGACCCCTCTGCCTACGAAAGGGAAAACCTCGGGGCGGGAGGGGGGTGAGCCATGCCCGGGATCGGGCCCAGGGCTCGCTGGCTCTGCAGCGGTGGCGGCCGTGGCTGTCGGCGCTTGCGGAGCGTGGGCCGGGTCGGTTCCCGAGAGGAGTCTCCGCTGCCCACCCCCGCCCCGCCGTGGCAGCACTGGCACGGACAGCCCGAGCACATCCCCCTGCAAGGCGGCTTCCCCAGGGCAGCCCAGCAAAGCGACACCTAACCACGCCACCTGCCTGCCGCTGGCCGAGACTTTTACTGGCAGGCTACGTTGGTGAAACGGGAAAAATACACACTCAGAGGGGTTATTTCCTCGCTCGTATGACAAGTTTCTATTTGTGTTCAGGTTTCATATGGACAGCCCGAGAGGGATGCTTTTACTACTGACATTCACATAATTACGGTTTTCAAGTGCCATCCACTCATTCCTTTCTTCTTTTTTTTTTTTTCCTCTTTTCTCCCCACCCCCCCAACCCCCCAATCATTAGGGCTTCTTGAAAAGTCTTTATCAAATCTCTGTGAATTTAACTCAAAACTTTTCAAAAGGCTTTAAAATTTGAGGTTATTCTGTTTTAAATCTGGGGACAATTTTTTTCTCCTCATGTGAGAGAAATATTTGCCATGGATATACTCTCAGGGCCCGATCCTTTTCCTGCTGAAGTTACTATGAGAGACCTCCTCCAGCTCTTAGCAAAATAGGATCAAGCCCTTCCATGCTAATAGAGGTTTAATAGCATCAGCACATGCCCAACAACCACCATTATAACCTTGACCCGGTCAGGTGCAATGATATTACTCCTCCTAAATTTATCCTGCATTTCCTTGGTGACAGCAAACAGCTCTCTATCACCTCTCACAACCCACAATAACCCATAGGCAGTGATACCAATAACTCACTGCTCTTTTGTTATTCTTTTCCCTAGGAAGTCTAATAAGTAATAATAGTGAAAAATAAAAAATAATCACATCCTTCATCCTATCTGCATCCTTCAGCCCCATCAGCCTGTGCTGCTCAGAATGTTTCAGCCTGATGGTGACTGCTGAAGTACTCAAATTGCCATCTTTCTAAAAATGAGCGAGTTACCTCTGAGTAGCCTTTGCCATGATGTTGAGTGTGGAATGAAGTGCTGGAGCACAAGAGTCCCCCTGTATACCCTGCTCCATAACTGTACTGCTAGGCTTGCTCCATTTGCCCTGAAAATTTCTTTACAGGGAGCATTGGGGTAGTCTGGCATTATCACTTTAGAAACTTTGTTTCAGGCTGTTCAGCCTGACCTTTCTTTCTTGCAGGATTATTTTTAAACCTCAGATTTTTACTACTTTCTTGGACATGTCATGATTTACAGTTTGTCTTTTGCTTTCAGCCCAATAGCCACAGATGCAATTTTGCCTAACAAAACTTGATATTTACTTGAAAGGATCTATATATATTTCTGCATAATAAAGTGCCCTTCAGACCTTTCCTATAATGTGGAGATACATTTACCAAATAATCAGTGCTCTAAGAAAATAAAATAGTAGAATCCAACAATACTCTCTGCAGATTGTAGGATGCTCCAAACCAAATTATTTTAGTGCTAAAAAAATATTTTTATTAAAACGGTGTCATGCAGGCGAAAACATTTTCTTCCTGAAACAACAAGCAATTCTTGCCTTGAAATATTGTTAAACAGATGAAACCAACTCAGGCCACAGCTTAATCTGTTTTACATCAGGCTTCAACAGAGCTGAACTAGTTCAAATGACAAGACTATTTTGGTTATCAGTCCAAGAATAACCCTGTATCTCTGCTGCTCCTCATCTTTCCTCTGCTTGCAGCACCTGTGCTTGTGTGTGTGTGGCTTATTCACTGAAGGCAGACAGATCTGGACTTATGGCAAAGTAAATACAGCAAAGGTTCTACTTTGACAAAAGAAATTGACAGCTTCAATACTATCCTTGCTTGAGACAGAACCAAGAACTAGAGAAACAATGAAGGAGAGACTAAAGCTAGGAGGTAGAGGTGACACTTTTCTCAACATGCATGTATTGAAAAATGCTTATAGAAAAGGAAAAAAAACCAGGGAGAATCAGGCATTTTCTTCTAGCATTATCTCACACAGGATTAGGATAATGAGAGAGGCTGCTGTAAGAATGGAGAGCAAGCATGAAGAAACAAGCCAGAGCAATGCTAACATGCACAAAGCTCTGCAAAACCAGCATGGCATCCTGTTCTCTAAAAGACTCCAGACTTTATTAGAATTAGGAAGCAGCTGATCAGACTGTAGGCAAGTGAGCTCAATTCAGTCTATTTGAATGATTTTGACACTTCATGAAGGAAGAACAGGTTTCACAACACAGTAACACGGAAAAGTTACGTGCTGAAATCGAGGAGGGAGCAAAGGGGTCTTAAGTGATAAGTCCCTGAATTATGCTAAGAGGCATACCAGCAGGCTCTTTTGATATGGAAAGTGAAATACGACCTGCAACCAACAACTTCCTAGGATGTGGAGGAAGTCCTTCCCACTAGAGAAAGGGTGGACCCAGCGTTATCAAAACCAGGTCTGTAGAGAAGTTTGAGAAAGGTCTTCAAAACATGCAAAAGTGGCCTTGTTTTCCTTGTGCTGAAATTAATGGAAAAGCTTTCTTGGCTTCTAAAGATGTAATTATGTTATTCCTTTAGTGAGTATTTTTGGGAAGCTCAGAGGTGAGAAGAGATTTGACTGCCACAGAAGCCAGTAACAGCCAGTCAAAAACCCTCAACACAGCTGCACACAGAACAATGTTTTTTTATGGAGGGTTTTTTTAAATTTTGCTTTATTCTGAAGTCCTCTGTGCTACAGGTACACTTAAGTGAAGAAGTCAAATTATGAGTTTTCCTGCTTTTTTTTTTTTGCTAGGGTTGTTGTCCCAATATCTGTCTTGGACAGATCTATTCTGGAGTGAAGCCTGATGCATCCAGTTCTGGCTTACAGATTCAGTGCACTGGGATTTCTTATGAAACAATGAGGAATTTGTCTGTAGAAAGGAAGACATCAGTGACAAAAGCATTTCAGTATTTTTTCCTGTTCCTCCTATCCAACAATTTAGTTAAGTGAACCCCAGATGTCAAGACTGCTTTGTAAGACATAAGCTGCAGGACAAACATGTCCACTAGGGATATAAATAATGGAAACACATTATTTGTAATCCTTGACTTTTCAAAATACAATCTATGCAATCTTTATTATTGATTGTTTTAAAATTAATGCACCCAAAGCAATGAAATAAGTCTATTTGTTCACATTTTTGAGTAGAAAAATGTATTTGCAGTCATATTCTTTCTGGGTGCCTTGTCTCATCCAGGCCAGCCTATTCCAAAATAGTAAGGAAAAAAAAAGTGAATGATCCAGAGTCTGCTTGGCAATGAAGAGCTTGCACTGTAATATACACAAGTACCAAAGCTTGGAGGAATAAGGAAAGTGAGGTAGTGTATTCTGGAAGTTCTCTGCTAATCTTCACTGACTGAAGTGAGGAAAACTTCTGCCACTCATTTCCAGTAGTGTGCTGCACCAATAAAACCCGGGCTCTAATGAAAGGGTAAGGTTCATGGAAGTATATGAGGCTATTACAGCTTAGACAAAAATCCTGGCAATACTGCAGGGGCAGGAAAGAAATGAGGATGGTGTGAGTACTCAAAGGTTCACAGAAACTAGAACATTATTCATAGAGCAATGGTTAGGCTTAGAGAAAAGTCTATATAAAAAGGCAAAGTCAAATCAGACCAGTAGCTCATATAACTCAGTGCCCTTTCCTTGGACAACAGTACTAGCTATTACTTCTAAAACAAGATGTTCAAAGTGGCTAAGTATAGAATAATTGGCTTCAAAGAGTGCTATCAGAACTGTGTCTGGAAGCTTTCTGAACTTCATTAATTCTTGGACTTTCCCAGCTGTATCTGGGTGTACCAGGAATATCAACACCTTTGAACCATGACAATTCATGTTTGGCTGTTCAAGGTCTCACTTTTCCTGAGTTCTCAAAGAGGCAGGCTTCATAGGGCAACTTCTTTTGTGGTGTTATATTAAAGTTAGGGTTCCTCTTTCTCACAGTACTTTTTATCTAGGAATCAATTCCATCATGATGTTCATGCAGTGTGTAATGCAACTTTTTCTCTAGAAGCTGCAGAAATTGGAGGAACCTGTAGAAAAACCACATTTTTCCTGCTCAGTCAGTAAGCAATCTTGTAGGATCCAAAGGTTTTCTCTTATTTCTAACATCCTCTTTGGTGTTATCTTGTTTAGAGCATGAGCTATATACACCACTATTTTGAGCAGTACAAATATTATCCTGAATAGTTGGTATGTCCTCTGAAGAAAAAGAACCACAAGATTTTATGAGTCTTTTCATAATAGGAAGAATCACCACTTGCTTGTTTACTTCATATAGCAAATGGAAACAAAAATACGTCCCACAATCCAAACTCTTTTCTCTTCCTATATGATACTCTTAGGAGTATTGGGATATTTAAAAAAATTTTTTGCAAATACAAGTAGTATCTTCCTTTTTGTTCTTTCTTATGTACTCCATTTCCACCCCAGTTCAGAAGTGACATTTTAGTTATATTTATTCATGGAATACAAGCGTTTTTTTTCTGTTTATGAAATCAATGAAGTGTGTTTTTCCAGGGCAGTATCAAAGAGGTTGAGGTGATACAGTAACTAGGAAAAAAATTCATATAGTAGATGTAATTTTAATTAAGTAGAAAGAAACTTGACACCCTAGAGCCAAAAGCTTAGGCTAGGCAAACTCCAGCTGAAATAAGATGCAAGTCTTTACCAGTGAAGGTGTAAGAGTGATAGATCCTCTATCACTTTAAATTGAAGGTATATGTCTTTCTGCAGCAGGCACAGAACCCTGATGTAGAAATTACTGGCTGACATGTGGTCACCTGCTGTGTGCAGGCAGTAAGACAGAAGATACACATTGGCTCTTTCTTGTCTCAGTTTCAGTAACTCTGAGGAATCCTATACCAACAAAGCCTCTTTGTCCTTGAAAGGTCTCAATGCTCTCTTTTTCAGAAAGGGTATTACTGGAGATCAAGACCATTAACCACTCAATTACAGAGGTAACACTTATAACCTGACATCTACATCTATGCTACACCCAACCTGAATTCGATATATAGAGAAGTTATAGAACTTATAGAACCCTGGAACAGGAACAAATGTTTCCATTGGAGAAAAGTACTTCTGTCCCTATGTTTATGTTCAGTATACATGGAAGCACTGCTTATCTGTGCTTACTGTGTCATCCATGACATGTGTAGTCTCAACAAGCCAGTGAACCAATCCCAGCCACCTCTCTTCTCAGGGAGTGGCATTACTCACTTATCTCAGCTGTTGACAAGTCCATCCCATACACCTGTACTTCACAGCATTTGAACTCCTGGGGTCTTTCCAGTCTCATGAACATGGGTTTCTCAACAAAACAAGACAAACTGCCATAACACAGGCACATGAATGTATTGAAATCCTAATTTCCACTGAAAAGTCCACACTAAATCCCCCACTAATCCATAGTGCCTGGTACTGACCAGTTGTTACAGGGGTCCCATACTCAGTCCTGAGACAAGTTCCCTGATGGTTTCAGTCTGTCTAGAGAGAGCAGTCATATGATGGAAACACATGGGAGCCATTTTTCTTGACTCTATCCAAGCTACAGTTATTTTGGGCTCTTTGTGTATGTGACTCAAGAGGAAGAGGCCTCCAGAAAGCTTTTACCACCTGTCTTTCACTAAATTTAATACTTCTCTTTCTCACTGCCATAGCTCCATTTTTCTGCCCCCTATGTATCTTCTCTGTTTCCAGTCAAAGTGTTTCTGCAGGGAAAGAGGGAAAGAGAGGGCACAGGAGTCAGCTCTACTGCCAGTTCGTGCTGGTGTATCAGGAGATAACTGGGGTTGAAGAATGTACTTTGACAGGCTGCTCCAATAAGCCTCTAACACCTCAAGTGAAAGGGCTTCTTCAAACCCAACACAGTCAGGAAAAGGAAAAATCTCAATTAATCTGAAACATGGTTTTCACTTGTATGCTAAGAATCAGATTAACTTTTCAATTCAAACTTCATATCCAGTACAATACAACTGAAATAAGATTTGAGGGTTGTTTTTAGAAACCTTTGCTCCCTCAAAATATTTCCAATAAGGGGACTTCCAGAAAAAAACAGCATGGTACTTTCTAATGGAATAGTATCATTTGCCCTCAATGTGAAGCACTACTAGACCAATATTATTTTTTAAAAATGCACATGGTTTGGAGACCTGAGATGTTAGATATATGGTCTATATATCTCAGAGACCCAGATGATATATTCTGTACAGGACTGTACAGGAATTACAGTCACATTTTTCAGATGCCTCTAACTCTCAGAGTCAACTAAGTATAAACATAACAATGAAGTTAATGACTTCAGAAAACATTTCAATTTTAGCTACTTTGTTTTCAAAATTATAGTAAGTAATGACAGGAAGGAGACAAAGAGGGGGGAATGCAGATGGTAATAATGGGAACTCAAATGGCTGCACAGGAAGAGGAAGATAAGAAACCCAAAGGAAAATCATAAAGCCAGAGGAAACAGGAGGATATGGAAGAATTGGACTATATACTGGTTGTACTGAAGGAGAGAATTCTTCTTTTTGAAAACTTAATTCCATAGAAAGGCATTTAATATAAATAGGTGATTGAATACTGATTTATTACAAGCAGTATCTATTTTCTTTGAAACCTACCACAAATTGCAATTTCAGTATGTATTTTTCTGCAGATGAAAAAGACTGAAAAACTGTCTGAGCTCTGAACTGTCACAGATTTCTGCTTTCTCCACTGTGTGGATGACCACTGTCACACACAGGGCCTTTCTGGTGCAAAGGTGACAATGATGTATAGATTAAGGGGAGCTTAATCATCTGACTGTAGTATCTAAACCCCAGAAATAGGCCCAGCTTCAACCAGGGAAAAAGAGTGAGAGAAGAGTTTTACCCAAATGAAGAAAACAGGTTAGAGAGAGCTGAAGATACGGGCTCAGTGATCTTCTGGAAATTTGTAGCATGAGGAGGAACAAGAAAATAGCCTGCTGAACTGTGCAGCTAACATCTCAGTCACAAGTCTCTCCTTATTCTCTTTGCTCTCAAATCCCTAGAAGCAGCAGGAGCAGCGTAACAGAAACAAAAGATGTAGTACACTCTCACTGACCCTGAGCCTGAAGAGGCCTCTCAGCTCCAATTCCACTTTATAGAAGTGTGATTTCATAGGGGTCCAAGAATATGTCATGGTTGTCTGAGGGCCATAACAGCAGATGGAGAGAAAGGGTAGATCCTACCTACTGTCAGCATAAAATATACACAGTATTTCAGCTGGTATTGATTTCTTCTGCAATCCAACAGCTGACAGACTTCATTCTGGTGTTTGCATTCTGCAGTTTGTTTTTGCATATTTTAGCCAACTGCCTGTTCCTACTGTCCCTGCATCCCTCCTTAGCATAAGGAGAATGTGATGGCCCAGAGGGTCAGTGAGAGCAGTGAGCACAGACTGATCACAAGGTGCAGCTTCAAAAGATGCAGATTCCAAGTGGGAGATAGAGCTCCCATTGCAGACTGGGGATAGGCTCCTATATGATGCAGAGCTGAAGTTCTTGAACGTCAAATCTTCAAATGTCTTGTTTTAGACCCTCTGGGTTTAGAAGGGGCCTTGTTCTGGTTTCTTAGAGTCAGGATGGGCAAGAATGAAGAAACTTTCTAGGAAAAAAACCCCAGCACTTTTGAAACAAGAATAAAGAATTTGAAAAGTGGCATGAAGAGGGGATAGATAAATTAGCAGTGAGATGAAAATTGCAGAGATTCCTTTTGTGTGTGTGCATAGTTAATGGGAAACATCAGATGTTTAAAAGCAAATGACTTAGAAGTGGTGGTTTGTTTTAATATTAAATAAAATTAATTGCACTGCATATCTCTAGATATTAAAATTCCAGGGGCACCAACTAAAGTCAGATGATGAATTCTTACACATTCCACACATCTTTAATATTTAAACAATCTGATTTGCAAAATAAGAAAATACATGCTTTTACAGCACTGAAATAGCTTTTTATTATTCCAATTTTTAACTCCCTGAATGTATGTATCTCCACAGATAAACAGAGATAAAGATAGGATGTAGAGGATAGCAGCATTTACTCCTGATTCAAAATTATCTTGTGTGTGAGAGAAGGGAAAAAAAATCCTTTATTTTCTTCCAGCTTTCTCTATGTCTGGATTTACTTTCTTCGTACATTTACCTTAAAAATGTAGCTCTGATTTAGAAATGCAGTCACCAAGTAGTATGTTTCACATATACACTGTACTTAGAGAAGGACACCAATTCACCAAATTACATTTTACTTTAGAACATAAAAAGCAACATGCCAATGGAAATATTTCTAGTGTATCCACCAAGAATGTATTAAGAAAAAAAAACAGTTTAAAATGTAAGGATATTGAATTTATCTGGTTTTAAGCAAAAATCTATTGAACAGCAAAATTAAAGGTATTGTACTGCATATTCCTGCTTAAAACTGAGAAAAACACTACAGCATCGCTGTTAATTAGCTCCAATCAACATGAAATGCTTTACTACACTTCTCACATCAATTCTTCACCTGAGCTTTAGAATAAACATTTACCATACTCTACATAAAGAAAATAACTAGAAAGTATATAGATTTTTCATTCAAATGATGGAGTTATTTCAGACCGTATTTCTGTAGCAGAGAAGATATTTTTTAAAATTTCCATAAAACCAGAGATTAAACCACTGAACAATGTGGCTTATAATTTTATTTGTGTGTGTTAATATCTATTCTTATAATCAAATCATATATATTGCTTTTTAAAAGATCTTTTAGCCTTTCTGTATTTTTTTAAATTTTTGTGTACTTCAGTTATCTGCTATGCAAGAGAATAATTTGTAAAGGCATCATATAAAAATCTCCATTTAATGCATTATAAATAATGAAGTGCTACATTATAATAATTATTTCCATATTAACTGAATGCACAGCTGAGTCACCTGTATTAAACGTCTACACTTTGCTTAATGCCTTTAAATAGCATCTAATATTTCTTCTTATTGCAATTATTCAACTGATATTCTGGCCCAGAGGAAGGTGCAGAGTTAACTTGTATAAGGCCAACGACTTTCCAAGGAGAAGCACCCTATTTAATGCATTATATCTATGTAATTTAATTTTGATTGTGCAATGTGTGTATTTAAAAGGCTAAGACTCCTTGCATCATGCATTTCAGAAAGGCACTAAACAGCTTCCCATTTTACATAACAGCTGAGATGAAATATCTGAAATGCTTTCTTTCCAAAAAAGTGGCTGTAACTTCAGAGTGAAGGATGCCAAAGCTTGTCTATGGATTAACATCAGTTAAAACATCAGAATATAGTATTTGCTTTTACAGGTATTATTTTAAAATCTGGGATTCAGTATTCACTGTGTACATATTTATAAACATGTACATTTGTTGAAGTCAGAGGCAATGCTTCCAAACTCAGAATATTTTTTTTTAACAAGGATACATAGACAATGCAGAATACAAAAAAAATATTTTGTCTAAAAAGCCATACTAAGCAAGACAGATCTTTTTGTGAACTTTCTGAATCCCAGCAGACATTATTTATTATTTGTTCACCGATGCTCTTCATGTTGTAACAACAAATAAGTAGTACTAAGATATTTTCTGCCCCTCAGTTGTAAATACCAGACCCAACCGAAAAGGGGCCACCTTCATTACAAAAGTGAATGGGGTCTGGGATTAATTAGGAAGAGAGAATGCAAGGATTCACACTAAAAAGGAAACTACCTTGTATCATTAGTTTGATTGATTTTGGGGGAAAAAAAAGAAAGAAAGAAACAAACAGTAAAACCAATCCCAAATCCCTTCAAATAAGGAGCGAAAGCAGAAGTAAATGAAATTCAAAGACTGCTCTTAAGCTTCTCTGAAGTCTCATTTGTACTTAATAAACTACGGCGATAGAGCATATGCCTTCAAATTATTTAATGCATCTATTACAGGAGATATTCAAAACTGACCAGCAGGACAATTGTGCCATTCATGTTCATGTTTCAATTAAACATTTGTGAATGAGACACTTTGCTTGTAAAAATTGCAATGTTCTTAACACATTGGCAATTTTATGATCAGTGGCTAATGAAAAATCACATTGCTGACCCCATTTTTTAGTAAATACAATGTCAATGCCTCAATGCCAACTTTCAGTATTAAAGTAGTCACAGAATTGTTTCTGAACTCATTGTCTCTTAAAGCAAATATATCTCAGGGAAAGGTCAAATGGTTTAGGTAAAAATATTTGAATCCTTTTGATAAACAAAGTTGTAAAGCGAGTTGTGGAGTTACAGAAAGTTAATAATAGACTCTGGCTCAATAGGAGGATATACTGTGTGAGAAATTTTAAAAGAGAAAATTCAATCACCTAATTTGTCATAATTTTCAACAGCGAAATTGTCTTCTGCTAATGTGGAGAGAATCTGCTGCGCTGTGTACAACTGAAAAGAAAAACTTTTAGAGAAAAAAAAAAATCACAAGCACAAAGCAGTCTATCAAACACTTCTATCTAGAAAATACTCGTACTTAATTCTGGTCTTCTTCATGCTCCTTGGCTGAGGATCAAAATTCTTATTTGGACAAAACTCTCACAGCTGTCTTTCTCTAGATTTTTGCCTAAGCAGAAGTGACAAGAATTTGCCATTTTGTACACCAGCCTGGTTTTCTGCACTCTCGTACAAATTTAAGCCACTGGCTTCAGCTGAATTATTTTTGGTATACATTATTGAATGAGAAAGAGCTGATCCCTTGGATTACACATTTTATTTACATAATGTAAATGTAACTCTAAGTCTTTTCACGAAATTACCACTAATGAAGCCTAGGAAATATATTAATGGACTGGTGAAATCTTTCTGTCCTAATCTTCTCTTTTGTGTGTTACTTATTGTAATAGAATCAATAAAAACAACAGTACTGAGAAAGGAAGTAGAAGAAAGAAAACTACTTGGTGGCTAAGCACACAGGACAAAGGCACAGAAAACAGCAGCACAGGGATGAAATATTCTTTACAGAGTGCTCCTATCCAAAATGAAATGAATGAGCCATATGAAATCCTGCTTCAACTTTTATATTAGTATAAAGAAAACTGATTTTTAAAGTGTGCTGCATTCATTATGAGAAAGATTGAAGCAACAGATATTTTAGAGTTAAAAGTAAAAAAACAATAAATGAATGAATGAACATTACATGGTAATCTATTTAGAAAATCTATGTAAGCAGGCCTGACACTGAAACACGTTTTGGGAAAGATCCATAAATATGGTATTCAGCTGTAAGAATTGCAGGAATCAGATCCAACAGCTATGCCTGCAATTCTTTAATACAAATGAATATATTTAATTTCTGTCTTTCTTAAGTAAAACAACTCTTTTCCATAACAAACGATTTCTTTTTCTGGGAGAAATATGTTTTTTAAGACCATGCCTATTTACCTTTTAAGGTCTTAAAAAGATTTCTTATGCAACCTCACGAACAGGTGCCTAAATAGGGCAGGGAAACAAAGAGAAAGTGTTGATAAAATACAAACTCATCAATAATATTTGTAGTTATTAACAAATATGAAGTACAGAAAGATGTTCCAAATCCTCTTTATTTGGCCAACCAGTTCAAAGGAACTACTTGCACCAGGAGAGCAGAGTTTTGGTCAAATATGGGTTCAGACGCACCTTTAAAAGAAGTACAGAAAGAAAGAAGACTCTAGAGGAATGTTTCCCCTGGGAAGAGTGGTTTACTGCAAAAGCAGAAACAAAAATTGAATCTGAAATACACAGTTCTTGCTGAATCAAAGTAAAGTCAAATAAAGTCAAAGAAGTTCAGGCACACTGAAAAGTGAGTGTAAACTCACTTTTATGCTGTATATGGGGGGGGGCATGATATATTTCTGTCTGACTTGACTGAAGGCAGAAAACATTCTGAAGGACCTTTTGTTTGATCTCTGATGGCTGAGTACCCACCTTGGGCTTTCTCCTTATGTATGGATCTACTGAGACGTGCTGCTGTTGAATTCAACGGAATTGAGCCCTAACTGTGATTGGGATATGAGGACACATAATTAGCTGTGTTAGAAAACTGACCCTCAGTCTTTCATTAAGATGGAATTTTACCCTGTAAAATTTGAATTAGTAAAGACATTTTAATCAGGAAAATAAAATAACCAAATGATTCTCCTCTGTTGTTATTTTTACAGCGCAGTGAGACAATGGTAGGGAAACTCACTTTAGGTGATATCACTTAATTAGGAAAAGCATCCTAATCAGATCCCCCTCCAATTGCAATAACTGTGGGGAGTCAAGTACATTTCTCTATCAAAGTAGGAAGCTGCACTGAAGTATAGATATTGATAATTTAAACTGTGATACAAGAGCAATAGAAGAGAGGGCACAAACACTAAGACAGCAACCTCCTATTTTCTATACCCCAATTTCAGGTCTGCTTCTAAAAGATACATGCTACAGCTGTTATGACATTTCTGCACCTCCACTTACTAAAATAATGGCAGGATCACTACCTTCATATCTAAGACTCAATGGCATATAGACTACTCTCATTAGTGATTCAGTATGAGCAACTGAGACCACCTCACTCCTTGCATTTTCCTGATATTTCTATCCATCTTACTTAGTGTTGCATATTATATATGGGAAACCTGGAGCCTGTTATGGCCACAGAGAATCTCTTGCTGGAAAGTTCCTGTGGTTAGCAGCTATACTGCCTGGTACTTTTGGAAGCGCAATAACCCCACATCCTCTGATTCAATTAAGGCAACTGTGGACTAATGGTAAGTTAAGCCTCCTGTATTTATAAATATGCTTACAGTTTCCCTCTTTACATTTATCTCCAATACTATGAGTGCCCATTAATGATAGCATTTTACACCATTCAGTTTTTTGCATAGGAGAAGTGGCTTTGGCTTACTGGGCCTGATACTCTGCCTTCTGCAGCACACTAATGCAAAGCCTAGGAACTCCAGAAATCCCCTTCAGTTTCAGAGTAAATCTTAGGGTGTATTTCAGTGAATCAGGTTTTTAGTGCGGCACCTCCTCCCTAACTACAAGTAGCCAGGCATAACAAAAGCCATACAGAAGGGAAAAGGAAATAAATACTAAAGTACTACCAATTACATGCAATTAGTTGCATTGCCAACACCAATCATTGAAAAGTTACAAAACAGGCTTTAAGATCACAATTTTTAATACATGTGTAGAATCCTGTTCATGCACTTACTAAATTTGAGTGTTTGGTTTCCCCCAGAGTTTTCCTAAGCAAACAGCTGCTAGCAACTTCAGCACTAATTTGGGGGGGGGGGGGGGGAATTGACTACATATTGACTTACATATTGACTACACAGTGTTTAGTAGATTTGAAAAGAAAGTTTTTTATAAAGTTCTTCATAAAATACTCTGAAATTAAACTATCCTGGCATAAGATGGTAGGTTTTCTGCTTTGAGGACACGAGTAAATGTCTAGGTTTTACCATGTTGATGAAAAATATGGAAGTAGGTTACCAGTACATTCTAGCTAAACTCTGTTCAGAATACTCATAAATGATGAGAAAGTGGAGATGCTATGAGTAAAGAGATACTATTGCTGATACTCAAACTCTTCAAAACTAGAGCTGATTATGGAGAATTTTAGAAAGATCTCAAGATCTCACATTGAGTAAGTGGCCACTAAAATGACTACTGAACCTAATGTTGATGTATGCAAAGTAACAAATCTGAAGAAAAACAACCCCTTTACATACAGCTCTACATACGCAAAGATAGGCTCTAAATTAACCAGTGGTGCAGGAAGGAGCTTTTGGCCATCTTTTTGTATAGTCCTCTGAAAATATCAGTTCTATGGTCAGTACTGACATATGAGGAACATGACATGTTAGAGATTACTGGGGGAAATAGAGAAGAAAACAGAAAGTATATCCGTGTCAATGAACAAATTCATACTGCAGCCACACATTAGGCTATAGCCCTACACTGAAGCCACAACACAGGAAAATATCATTACAATGGATTCAGGGGAAAAAAAAAGAAAGAAAACCAGATCAGAATTATCAGTAAGATAACAGTTTCCTACCAAGTCTTAGTTCATTACACTAAGACTCTTCAGCTTGGAAACAAAGGCCGTTAAAGAATGACATGAGGAAGATGAATAAGGAAAAACAAGTGGGCATCTAGTGAAAGGATGAAATAGTAGGTTGAAAAGTAACAAAAATAAATGCTGCATAAACTTTTCGTGAAATTCATTGTTGCAGGGTTTTATTGGGCCAGAAGCGCAAGGGGATTAAAACACAAACAATTTTTTGTAATTAAACTCTTCATGTGTTTATTAGCCACAACATGACCTCAGTGCAAGTTTCTGCCCAGGAAATCATTAAACCATTGATTTCTTAGATGTCTAAGGGAAAACACAGTAGTATCATGCTGTATTTCCCCTATTTATTAGATTCTGAGAGTTTGCCATTGAACGCTGTCAAACATTGCATCCTTGATCATTTAGATCTTATCCAACAAAGCCATTTTCTCCGGTAATGTTCATATAAGAATTTCCTGAAAAAATGAAAACTGGCATTTTCAGGTAGTCTCATAATTCCAGGAAACAGAAATTCTGAATAAACCTAAATATTAGGAGTTTCCTCATAACATCACAAAATGTGAAAATGTCCATGTGATGACCTGGAGAATCTGTATATAATGGAAAATTCCAATTAATTTTATCAAACTCCTATGCCATTGTTTTATCTTAAAAGCTTCTGAATTGGCTATTTTTCATCATGGCTCTGCCATGTATCCAACTAATGAGAAACAATCAAAACTAATTTTCAAGAAATGAAATGGCTGCAACCACTTATTTCCAGCCTTTCTGAAGGATTTGAAAGAGCAGAGGAGCTAACAGGACTGCTTTTAAACCATACAGTTTGAAAGACTGCAGGGTCACTCGAAGGTAACTTGCAGACAGACAAAGGATGCTGGAGCAGAACAGATGGGCATACTTCCAAAGCAGAATGGTTCTGTTTAACTGCAAGATCAGATGAAAGAGAATAAAACAGAAATACAGAGGGAAAATTCTACAGTTCAGGGAAAAGCTTATGATGGCAGGATAGGAAAGACAAAAATTTCTGCAGAGGCACTCTTACCTGAATGTGGAGGGCAAAGAAAGACTGAGGAGGTAACGAAACACCTGTAAAAGTTTGTTATTGTTGTCAGCCCAGGTACAGAGTGACTAATTTCAAAATCTTCCCAAACTTTTGTGTTTCTTACTGCTACACATGCCCAGGAAGTGATAAAGGAGAGCCTGGAAAGTTGGAGCTTGAGGTACTCATTTTAATGAGAAGCCTGGCAAGCCAAAGCTGCTCTTGCTGGCTTATGGCAGGTGGGCATCAAGAACCCACTTTTGTAAAGGGATTAAAGATGAAAAGTAGATGCCTAGGATATATGTCAGTGGTGCCAAGGAAAGAAGCAGTGCTGCAGATTACTCAGCCTGAGGAATGCTGAGAGCAAACTGATCCACAAGGCTAGGACCCAGCCACGGAGTGTGTACTGGGATGAGCTTTACTAAGACTGACTTAGAATCAGTGAAATAAAGAATTGAACAGGGAAGAGCAGAAAGCTTGGAGGACTGAAATTTGACTGCCTCTTTGTGTGCAGCCTGACACACCGCAGTGCTGATTTCCTCTAGCCTACAGAAAGTAAGAGAAAAACCAAGCCTCTGCTCACTGTTCCTGTGGTCACCTTGGGTGTGCGTGGCTGAAGGCTAGAGCTTCCTTCCTTCCTTTCTCCTTCCTTCCACTAGGCATGGAGTGACTGCTGTAGAGCATTCACTTTGCTCATGCTCACTGGACATCTGCACTTTTAAGTTAATGCAGGGAAGAAATCCCTTTGCAGATCCTCTGCTCTACAATGAATTTTACCTTGGGGTAAACAAATATGGTTTTACTGCTCTAACCTTTAAAGTGATTTTCTGTGACATGTATACTACCCATGCATTTTACTTGTAGCATGTACTGAATAACTGATGCCTTGGGGAAAAGATCTACAACTCAATCCAAATCTGCTACTCTGATTGACCAAAGGTTTTTTTTAATCAGCTTTTCTAGCCTAAAGGATCTTCTGAATAAGCTAATACCCTAGAATATCTTTGAAGCTTAATTTCTAAACAGACCATCATTTCCACATGCTCATGTACAAAGGCAGCTTTGTTTGCTCCTCTGTATATTCTAGGTCAACATGAACATGTAATGTTCATGTTGTTGCAGTGATGGTCTAAGAGTGCAAGTGAGAGCTGACGGACCTGGGAGAAGCAGAGACCTTCCAAGCACAAAACCTTGAATTGTCAGCATTTTTCTAAATAGTGGGTCTAATCAAAGATGTTATCTCTGCAAATCTCACTTCACATATCACAGACTTGCACATTGTTACTTTTATAGCGTAACACTGCCTAGATAAAACTCTTATGTATTTTCATGCTCCTTTTCACTGTCAGAAAAAGATTAAACCATAAATAATATTTTAGATTTACGCTAACCCCAGTAAATATATTTACTTCATTTTATGAAGTTACTAGAAAGTCTTTATTTGATTTTATCTAATTATCACATAAATGCAGGAACATTAAGTGGGCTGATGTCAGCAATCAGGACTGCTTGTTACACAACATCAGTAACAGGGGCTCAGGTATGAAACAACTGTAATTATAGGTATTTACCCAAAATGTATGTCAGTTCTAACTGATTAGCTGTGTAATTCCTTATAAGCAACTGAAATACTTTATAAATAAAAATTGCAAACTTAGCAACCAACCAATATAGTCATAATATAGAAGTTTGATTGATTGTACAGTGATACTTAATTCTCTATGTTTTTCTTTACTTATGCTGATCGTAAGAAGCTTCTTCCTTCTTAGAATTCCTTTATTGGATATTTTTGTCCTTCTTTTTTTTTTTTTCTTTAGTTTGTTTGGTTTGAGATTAATGTAATGGCTAAAGAAAGGTAAGTCTACACAAGGTTCAGAATATATCTATCTTGCATGTCCATTAAAACTTGACTCTACCATGGCAGACACAAAAAAGTCTCTCAAAAATATTTCATCATGGTTTCATCAAGCTTGATGGTACAATTAGTACTTTTCACTGGACTAATCAACACGTGCATCATTCTGCCAAGTGTTGTATTGCTGGGGCATTTATCCCTTCAACACCATGTTGTGGCTATGGCAGCTGACTTAGCTAGCTTGTCATGGTGAAAACCGACCCTTACCAATATTTAAGTGATTCTTCTTTTTCTTGTATCAACTGTTGCTTTAAAATAAGAGACACAGAAGTACAGACAAGGTGCAATGAGATATAGGCTGCACCAGAGTGACATAGGTGTACTCGTGTAGTATCAAATACTGACATCCATAAAAACCAGACATACTATCAGCTATGAGGTTGCATTAACTGAGCTACAGAAAAATGTTTTCCTCTGGAAGGCACATGAAAAACCTGTTTTGGTTAATGTCAGCTACGTCACGTTTTATAAACCCCATTGAATTATTGCATGTCACATAGGCCTCTCAACAAGAGTCCTGCAGCAGGTCTCTGCAAGTACCTATTTAGTACCACACATAAAAACCTCAAACATAAAGCCCACTTTGCTCCACTTTGGGTTATTTCTGCATCAGCAGCAGAGCAGGTTTTTGCTTTCAGCATCTTTGACTGCTGAAACACAAAACTGCTGTGCACTTGGAACAGTCTACCTAACATTGCACAAAGAAGAATGAGTCAAAACAGCTGCAGTCTGTGGCCATAATGGATATAACATATTTGCCCTTAATTTATAATTAAGCAGAGTATGAAAATCATCATCACACACATCAAACACTCCTCCACATCATCACTTACTATCATTTGGCCACAGAGAACGGACTTTTCAGCCAGACTTGTATGTTTGCTTCTTTATATTTGTATAACTTGTCCAAAATATTTAATTTAGGGTTAAGACAGGTAGGGCTATACGCAGATGCTCAGATGCTACTGGCACAGCCAAAATTGAACCACAACAGACCATTCATGTGAAAGTATTAAGTTGTCTGACCTGAAGTGAGCTGTCACAAACAAGTGTGACAAAAAAAGCATGAGTCACAGCTATGTGCAGCTCCGAAAAGCCCTTGCTAGAGGAAAACACGTGACTTAGCACTTGCTAAAGCAGGGCCACTACAGTTTACAGCTGCTGTCAGCCCTCAAAGCTCTTGCTCTTCACAAACAACAGTACTTTATGCATGAAGACTGTCTCAAGAGCAAGACAGAGGAGCACTGATGGAACCATATTCCATTGAAATGTGCTATTTTATCAGTTCACTTCAGAGGAAACATTCTGCTTTATCATTTACAGGATGTGTCTTAAGCACATGAAGTAGCAGGAGCTGGGATTGCAGGAGGATGGATAGTGCTGCCCAGACTGTACATGCATCCAACAGCTCCCTGCCCCCAGCATTCCCCTCCCTCTCCATCATTTAGCTTTAGTTTCCTGCTGTCACTAGTCCTTCTCCCTCATACCATGATCTTAGCACCACTTGTGTTGCCAGGACAGTGCTAAAGACTTTGAGGAAAAGGAGAAAGGAAAAGAATATGCGGATTGATAAAAGCCAACAGAAGAGGCATCAGATGTGCTGCAATTCTGCATTGCCTTCCTTTACAGCAGGCTTTGTTGTTCCTCTTGAGGGCATGTATTTTCACAGGGGCACAGCCTGAGGTACCCATTCACCATCTTTTCAGGAAGCCACAGTTGTGTTGACACTGGACTTCACCCTTTCATCACTGGCTGCAAAGAAGGCAGGAACAGACTGCTGTGAGCATGGACTGAAGAGCAGGCAGGAGATACACTGCACACCCCAGTAAAAACCTCGCTCCAGGTGTATTAAGGGGAGTTTAATTATGTTACACCTGAGTTTTCTCTCTCCCCTGTTTTTAAATGCCATCAAATAGGAAGAGATTAATGGGTTAGAAATATTCTGATAAACCTCAGAAATGGTGTGGTTAGTAAATCATGTAGCTACAGTAACAATGTGCCCTTCTCACAGGCCAAAGACAGGTTCACTGCAGGGCTGGCCCCAAGGATGTTCTCCTGGCACAGGTGCACAGGAGTAGTACAGGGCTGAATGAAGGGGAATTTGTATGACTGCACACACCCTCCCAGCAGCTCAGTCCAAAAGTGAGTGTCCCAAGGAACACTGAACTAGAATGGCCTTTAGGCTCCTCCAGCACTCTCTTCTAGCCCTGGACAGTGGTTCAAGCCGGCACTGCACACTCAATTAAGCAAGTGATAAGGGTATGTTGGGAGGGGACACTCTTCTGTGCAAGACGCTAGAAGTTTGGGGCTCTGTTAATCAGCTTGATCAGCTCAGAAATGGCTGGAACCCCTACACATATCCCTCACTCTCCTCGAGGCTTGGTCATGGTGCCCCTAAGGCAGTTGCCCTTGCCGGGGGTAGTAAATTGGTCACTGTGCGGTGCTGCTCTGCCTGCGACAGGGCAAAGGTGGCCTGCAGGTATGGGCCGTGCCTCAGGCAGCAAAATGGCTGCCGGGCGGCCCTGCGGTGAGGGAATGGGCACCCATGTGGGGGAAGTACAGCGATGGCCGTGAGGCGTTGCCTTGGCTCAGCCGTCAGAATGGCGCCTCTAGGGCCTCCGCCCGGCCGTGCTAAGGTGATAACACCGTCCCCGCGGAGCAGCGCGCCCGGGGCAGGGCGGAGGCCCGGCGGTGGCGGCGGCGACGGGAGAGAGCGGTGGCACCGCACAGGGTGGCTGGGCTGCCTGCGCTCCCCGGCTGTGCTTTCCGTTTCTTCACGGGAAAAAAAAAAAAAAAAAAAAGTATTGTCGGAGAGCACGGCCAGTGAGTTACAAGCCCCCGGGCGGATCGCCGCTTACCGGGACGGTGCGGCCGCGCGGGCGCGAACACGAAGCGCCCGGTGAGCGGCGCGGGGGTGCCCACAGCGGGCGGCGGCCCCACGCAGGGGCGGCGGAGACGGCGGGGAGTGGGTCCGCCTCGGCTTCCCCGAAGCACTCGAAAGATACTTTAAAGGCCGTGAAGAGACACTTCGCGGAGCTGATCCATTAATGTCGCTTTATTAGCAGCTTGACACGAGAAATACAAAATTTTCGGGGCGATAAGTTTATGTTTGTTTGTTTTCTGCTCACAATGAACCAAAAGAAATTGCCGCTCTCGGGAAGTGCCAGGCGGGGGGGAGGGGGGGATTGGGGGTGGAAGCGGGAGGCACGGGGACGCGCCGAGCCGCCGGCGGTAATGGAGGGTTCTGTTTGTTTCCATGATTACAGCTATAAATAATAATAGTTAAAAAAAAAAATCTCGACACTTTCGGGTGCTTTCATTCTCCCTGCCCCGGGAGTTTCCCCGGCGGCGCCCTGCCCCCGGCCGCGCTCCTCTGCGCGCCGCCGCCGCCGTTGTAGTTCAGGAGGATCTGGCGCCAAAGCCCGGCACGGCATCCCGCGCTAAAGCCCGGCACTGCATTCCGCGCCAAAGCCCGGCACTGCATCCCGCGCTAAAGCCCGGCACGGCATCCCGCGCCAAAGCCCGGCACTGCATTCCGCGCCAAAGCCCGGCACTGCATCCCGCGCTAAAGCCCGGCACGGCATCCCGCGCTAAAGCCCGGCACTGCATCCCGCGCTAAAGCCCGGCACTGCATCCCGCGCTAAAGCCTGGCACGGCATCCCGCGCTAAAGCCTGGCACGGCATCCCGCGCCAAAGCCCGGCACTGCATCCCGCGCTAAAGCCGCGCACGGCATCCCGCGCCAAAGCCCGCTCTCATCCGGGGCCGCGGTCGGGCTGGGGCTCCGTGCCCCCGAGCGGGCGCACCTGGCGCTGCTCCCGCAGTTGGCCGCCGCCCTCCTCCTCCTCCCTAAACATCCCGCTCTCCGGAGTTGCAGATCCGTTCCTTTTTTAAGCCGTGTCCTACTTTGTTTGGCAGGTGAACAAGCCTGAAAATGGATATTACAGCTTTTTATGATATAATATCTCTCTAATTGGTGCTTCATAGGGCCGTGTCTGAATTCTTTTCAATTAAGCCCTAAACTACAGTAACTGTTTCTCTCGGTACATGCTGGAAAAGCCATTCACCAGAGAGGCGACTGGTACTGCACAATTTCAAAGTACCTTTAATGTGTCAAAAATGTTTTGTGAAGAAAGCAACACTGTAAATGCAATCACCTACATTGGTGTCCCCATTGTTAAGCGTGAGCCAAAGTATTGCTAATTGTCCTGCGTTTTAGCTGGGTTTTTAGAGCATTATGTAGTAAGTACACCGAAGGGTCAATTTGTGAAGTGAAATACTTAGCATGCAAAGCGTAATACAAGATGCTGTGTAATACTTGACCTCTCAGCATAATAAATGTAGCAGTGAAACGCTGTGCATTCAGGATTCGCTGAATAGAGCCTCCGCAGAGGAACAAAACCAGAAAATGTTCTCTTCATTCCTCTTTTTTTTTTTTTTCACTAAGCGAAAATTATTCTTTATAATGGCCATTGCAGCAATTAGCCAGCATTTGGGGAGAATAAATGTGCAGAAATAGCAATTTCTTATTTTAAATGAGATTTTTGTATGGAGCCTGCAAATTACTTGGAGGTATATGAATAATTGTTGCCTTAGTTTTATGCTACAGAATAGGGTGTGGGTGGGTATAAAGATTTCCTATTTGCAGTTAAATGTTTAGACATTTTATTATTTTAATTTCACTCTCAGTCTGTCTCGATTGACCCTGCTTTCCCCACTGATCATTTCATGTATGCCAGGAAGCAAGTACTCAGATGATGGAAGGTTTCCAATTAGAGCTTTATGGTTTGTGTGTGTGTGTGTGAGTGTATGTGTGTGTTGGGGAGGTGGTGGGGTGTCGATCCTTTTTTTTTTTTGGTTGCTTTTTTGTGCGTGTGACATGCAAGTGCAATCAGGTTTTACTCTGGAAGCTACTACAGTGGTTTGAATTTTGCCTGCTAAATCAAAACATTTTAAGAATGTAGCATATTTGATGGGCACTTCTCATTATCCTCTAGAATGGTAAACCTAATTGGAGCTTTATTTACACATTTTAAAGGTTTTGTGCTCTGAAAAGAGAGATGCAAAATTCTTTCTCTTGGGCCTTCCAGATTCCTGCATTGAGTTTTAAGTGGATTGAAATTTTTGTGCTTCACTTGCTAACGTGGGAGAAGTCTTGTGAATATGAAATTAAAACACTTTCAGAGAAAGCATGGGAAGTTCTGACAGCTAGAACCTATTAGGAACAGTTTGTTTCAGAAGAATTAATAAGCTTCAGCACGCATTTCCCTAGAGCCGAGCTGGAAGTTTATACCCTGAATATTGGAACTTCCAGTCCAACTCTCTAAAGACTTGACCAAGAGAAAAGCCTGGATAATTAATTTAGATTATATGACTTCTGCTTACTTGATTTAAAACTTTCCTCTGCTGTGTGAGTTCTCTCCCTGTGCACTTATTTCCCCCTCGCCACTTATTCTTCCTTCTCTAAAGTGCACATTAGCAAGATTGCAACTGGAAAGTCTGAATTCTTGGCCAGTGAAAAGACATAGTCTGAAGACAAGCACGGTTCTTTTACCTAGTCCATATCACTGAATGGCCTCAGAAAATAAGGATTCTTTCACAGAACTTAAATTAATAGCAAGAGTTTTCCACAAGTTTTACATCTTAATAGTGTTTGGGGCTTTTTTTGAAACTTTATTTTATTTTTGGTAATAAATATAATTTCTTTTGAATGATATTAACAATGAGTTAAAATTAAATATGCAATCCTTGTATCTTGTTTATGTCTGATCCTGCAGTCTCTGTGTGTTTCAAAACTCCCTCCACTTCATTAAGGTGTCTTATGTCCAAGGTTTTTTGACTGCGGTCCTGAGTTCAATGCAGTCAGTTTGTATTTCATATATCTTTAGAAGGAATTACTATAAAATAAATTTGCTGGTGACCATAAGAAACACACCCATGTCACAGTCTCTATAAAGGGGTAATTATCTTTTTAATAACCTTTCTTGTTTCTTCTCCTCTAGCATGTCTTTTTAATGGATCTCTTTGATAGAAGATGAACAGCTAGCCTACAAACTGAGTAGAACCAATGTAGAAATTGCCAATGAGCAAAAACATAGCTTCTAGAATGAATATTTGGTAAATCAAAAGTATTGCAATTAGTGCCTTATCCGGAATTTTTCCTCCTAATTTACTCAGTGATATTAGAAAAAGATTCCATGAGTTTATGCACTGGTAAAAGCATAGGCTCCGCATCAGTGATGGTAACAATTACACTGCAATGTCATATTTGCCATATAATTTTGGCAGCCTGACCACAATATTTTCTGTGAAAATCCAGATCATCTTTGGATTTTTAAAGAAGCTTATCTACCACAGAAAACATCCATTCTAATTCAAACTTTGTACTTTTTTGAGCAGCAATGTGTTCTCATTTGAGTTGGAGAGTCCTCACTCATCTAAGTTTTCAGTTTTTACATTGCATGAAAGCTAAAAAAAAATCTCTGGCTAGGTTCTCTGCTGAACTATATTCTCTTAAGTCATTTATTTTGCACAAACAAACTGTTTGTCTCCTGGAGATATCTATTACTCTGCAAATAAAAATTTTGGCTGTCTCAATGAGTGGAATCCATGGGACTAGCTTCTAGCTTTCAACCATCCCATATTACATGAAGTCAAGAGTTATTTGCTATATGAGCAATAGGTCCTTCAGTTTTTTCAAGGTGTAGATAATTAGATTCACAGTATAAAGCAAGCTTGTCTTAGCAGAAGATAGAGAAGACAGCAGACTCAGTAAATTATTAAAAATTTCCCCGCATGGTTAAAACGTCCATAGTTCAAATTGTAGATTCCAAAGATCAAACAATAATTATTGCACACATTATAGTCTCCACAGCATACCTCCTGTATTTTACTTTTGTCTGTGCCTGTTGCTGGGAGTGTGATGATGACTGGATATACTAGACTACTCTTGGGTAGTCTGTTATATTTAAATAAAAATATCAACTCATTTTTCATTACCCAGTCATGACTAGTGTCTTCATAATAATAGTTGTAAGCAAAAAAAACCTAATAACCTGTGTTTTGTGATGCACAAAATCTTCCCACATAACATGTTTTCAATATATATTATAAAAGCTCCAGTATGATGAGGAAATCTGTAATGGATTTTTGTTTCTACCAGCTCTGGAACAGCACAGTCAGTGGAGCAACAGAGAATGCATTGCTTCTTCAGCATCTTTGTTCTTTTATGCCTATTAGTTTTTCATGTGGTATATAAGGAAAAGTAGTTAAGGACTATCAAAATTAAAATTAATCATATTTTCAAACCAGTCTATATATCTAGGAAAGCTAAGGACTTGGTCAAAGCAAAGCCAAATCCCTGACAGTCATCAGCAGTATTGTTCAGCCAAAAAAACGTAAGTGAAGGAAGTACCTTTTTTCCCACCTCAGTTTGCCCTGGCTTAGCTACCTTTATGACAATGATACTTATACCTTTCAGTACTTCAATGGTTAATTCTCTTATTTAAATAGTTAAAGAACCTAAACTAATCTAAGCAATAATCAGAAAAAGTCCTTAAATTTGGTAGGTGCTTCCAGATATGATGTTGCCTATAATTTATTGATCCAAAAGCAACCAAAAACATAGCTTCAAACATAGCTACAAACATGTAACTTTGCTGTTTCATATATAACAGTGATAATCTTCAGAGATACAGGGATATTTAATTAATGCAGGGCAGCCAATAGCCTGACATGATATTTAGCAACAGATACACAATGAAAAATGGTCACCTAATGCACTGTATTAACCTGATTTTCAAAGTAAACACACATTTCTCACTGCTTTAGAAAAGTTTAATTTACTGTCACATGTATATATATATATATATATATATATATATATATATATATATATATATATATATATATATAGGTGTCTCATTTAGGCAACTTTTAATCTATTTCTATATGCTTATCCGTTTCAAGAAAGAGGGAAATAAGTCTTCTATTAAGGTCAAGTTATTTGCTGGGAAAAAAATCCCAAAGAAGCTCCTCAGCTGTGGTAAGATACATCTACTATCTGGTAAATTAATTTCAGCTTCTTTATAGAGATAGTCAATGATGAAAGTGGTTAAGCATTGCCTGATAATATCTATGTTTACAAAATGACTTAGCAAACAAATAAACAGAAATAATTTACACAGAGAAAATTTGTTTGATTCAATGTACTCTATACATTAGTGGCTCCTGCTTCTGTAAAACTGAATTATGCCTGGTAGGCAAGATGGTTCTTTTGATTCATTCACTTACTACTAGATATTAATGAGGAATTTTTCATTTAGAGAGAGAAAAAGGCAGCTTTGTAGATGCTGCCCATAGCTGCCTCCCTTCAGTGTTCTTGCAGATTTACCCCCAGGTATAACTCTTCCCCACAAGTAGACGTCATGCACATGGTCAATTAAGAGACTGAATCAAATATTCCATTCACAAAAATAACCCATATGCTGTGACTTCCTAACTCTTTCACTTAAGCAGATCCATAGTGTAAAGAAGTGTAATTGATGGTGTACTTAACTGATTAAATTCAAATTTTTCAGAGAAAAAAAGTGTCTAAACAGGTGTTGGAAAATAGCTTACCAGAGCATTAACCTGGCCTTCAAAGGTAACCTAAGGATGTGTATTGTATAAGAGAGGATGGAGGGTTGGGAAGATATCAGTATAAAACATTTAAGGAAGATCTACATGGCTTGTCTTTTGGCTTCTACTGAGTGTTTTCCTTCCTGCAGTTTCTTCTAAACATTGTACTGTTAAATTGATTAATTTTCCATGAATTATGGAATATGCTATCAATGTGGGTCATTTTGCCTCTTAATCTAACTTTCTGATATATTAATGCCACATGTGATATTTTCTTCAATATTTCTCTTAACTCCCAACATAGGCCAGATGGTTCTATGAGAAATATGCTTCCTTATACCAGAGGCCAATTTTCACTCCAATTTTATGTTGTCAGCTCTGTATGAAACCAGCAGGAAATGTATGTGTATGGCAGAGAATGGAATTAGCCCAAGACTGGATATATCTGGTTAAAGGACAAAAGTCCTTTAGGTGTCAGTGTTTATAAGAAAAAAGAAGACAACCTATAAATGTGGGTAGATATAGATGATACAGATATATGCAAAGTAGCAACCACATCAGCTTTAAACTAAAATTGTCAGTAAAATGAAAAAATAAGAAACAACTATACTGCAGTAGAGGAGCCAATACATGAAATCCAATACATGCAATAAATGAAATGGGAAAGAAGTCAAAGGCACTCAAAGATGATGTTATAAAATGGCAAAAGATAAAAAGATTAAAACTAAAAATTGGAGTAGCTTTATTTGCCATGCCAAATTAAGCATAAGATGTGTGAAAGTTGTCCCTTTCAATCTTGTTTCTTTCTGTGGAGCATCATAAAGGTATCCAGGATTTTTTCTATGAGTTTGCAGATGAATCCTAAAATTGCAAATGGATGAGATCTGTTTTTTGAATGAGACCTGGCTTCAGGTTGAGATCAAGTGAAACCATTGATTTACCATAATTCAGTATAAACATATAAATAAGGACCGGTTCATCCACTAGAATCTGTGTATTTATGAATTGTGACAAACTATTAAGGACTGTTGAGTTTTTCATGAGATCAAATCTGGGCATGTTTCCTTTGGCTGCAGTATTAACTCCGAATATATCATATAACTCCAAAACACTATTATGTTTCTCCATGGATAAGGATAGATGTAGATAGATAGGTAGATAGATAGATAGATAGATAGGTAGATAGATAGATAGATAGATAGATAGATAGATATAGATAATGTGTGTATACATATGAGCATTTATACAAGACCTCTATTAGTAAAATATATTTCTTCCTGCAATGATAACTCTGAATCCCTGAAGAGGGCTATGTGTTACATAGCATTCATAATATATATAAACAGGAAAAATTAAAAAAATATAATGGTTATATAGTAACACTATGTTTTAATACATGAATTCATCTAATGGAATTCATCAATAGACATGAAGAGAAACTGAAGTCTGGGATATTGGTTATCCAGTTTAAAAAAAAATTAAAAGAATAAACAATCTGTTAGATTGAAGTGGAACTTCGACTTAGTACAATAGGATTCATAGCTGTGTTTTTCGTTTTTAGCTGCTAAAAACCCTGAACTTTAAGTACTTTTGCTATGAAACAGTAAGCATTGCATGGGTTAATTAGCTGTAACTTCATTTTCCTCACATATTTCATTTGAAAAGCAAAAATTAAGGATCAAGAATTAATTAGCTATGTACAAACTACGAAAAATTGTTGAGGCAAGTGCTGTCTTGGTAATTCATTACTATATTTAGACATTGTAATGATTAGATTTTAAAAGAAACAAGCTAATTAGAACATTTTTCCAAAGTCACACAGAGGTCAGAGATGACAGCGACCTTATGTAAAATGGAGACTAAATATCTGCTATTCTGCACATTGTATAGAACTGGTACAGTAAGGCTAAAGCCTTTTCCTGTTCAATGGGTTGGAATTAAACATGCTAATTTGAGATCTCCTTCAAGTATTTTATTTAACTACTTTGGCCTTTAATTCCTTTATGTTGCATCATTTAATGTAATGCTATTTATATATACGAAGCATGTTATACTTATTAACCAATGTGCAAAAATCTAAAGTACAGATTTTATGTAATGGGCTAATTACAGGACTTTAAAGCCACCTACTGAGTTTTGCTAAGCTTAACAACAGGTTCACTGAACTGGATAAATTTATTCAAACTTGTGGAAATGAATCCCATTCTATGTGCAACCGTACTGGGAAAACACACAAATTATACCTCAATACCAGTTTAATGGGTCAAACAGTGAACCTGAATACCAAACTTATCTACAATCTTGCAACAGCAGAGAAGCTATAGGCCCTGGGTGAGAAGAGGAAGTGCTCATTCATAGTTTCTTCCTCAAGTTTGTAAATAACTCCCACTTGGTACATGGGACAACCCAGATTTTCAGTTGTACAGTTGGTGTAATTTCTTATGGTGGTCTTTGAAGCTGCAATTTTAAAATGCAATAAGTTTTTCATATGCAATTGTAGAAGAAATACAAAAGATATGTTCCTTTGCTATATCTTCCTATTACCCCTATTATATGTGTGATTAATTTATTTATGTATTAATTTATTTGAATATACTTTTAAAACTGAGTTTACTTCAGTCAGTCATTTAATATGCATCCACTAACTCTGAATTTCATCTAAATTTTGTGTTTATAAATTGAGTCAAATATAATCAAAACTCATCACCTGGATCTTTGTAAAAATGGAATGAGATCAGAGTAATGCAAAAAAAAAAAATCTGTTATTACCATACTCTAAGATAGCATTCAACTTTTGGCTTCACTATCTGAAGAATCTAGAAGATGCTTAGGTTTCCTACTTATTGTTTAAAGTTTTAAAGAAATTTGTGAGACTTCTACTTCCTTGGATATCCAAACTTACTTCACTTATTCCCATCAAGTAAGTCTGGATTTACTTCAGTGGAATTCAGCAAACTAGGTTCCCTAGTATTCCTCTTTTTCCCCAGCTTTGAATGCTATTCAAATTAAAGCAAAACGAAAAGGTCAGTTTTCTTATTCTAGCCATAACCTGTCCTTCAAAAATGACAAAGCAGTTTGCTATTTTAAACACCACTATAGTCTAAGGTTCATATGTGATTTTTTCGTTTCCATTGTTCTTCAAAGTATCACGCAGATTATCTAATAAAAATCTTTCCTCGGAAATTGAGTATTCTGTTGCTGATATTTTATGTATCTATATTCTGTTTTGGATAACTATGCATAATCTATTCAGTGGCTGACATTTGGGTCTTGATAGATACATTCAAGCATGTACTTTCAGGAATAATAATGTCAGTGCACTGTGTTCTACAATGCGTGCAATGAAAATGTGCCTCATAAAGCCCATAATTGTTGCTTAAGTTACAAAGATGATTTTTTTCCCAGTAAATGAGGAACAAGCCACATAATCTTGCTAACACTGTATGCCCAGGAAAGAAGAGTTTAAATAAGAAATGCATAAATTTAGCAGACTGCTGTAACAAATGAAATGGTGTAGCATTGAAAACATTTGAGGCAATTAATCAATGCTGTGTTTGCACATATCATTAAATATATTATACTAAGTTTAGATTTGATTTCTATGCTTCTTTTATAAAGAGTTAAAAGAAAATACATTTGAATTCATGCTGATACTGAAAACATGCTCCTAGCTCCTAGTTTCTTGGATTTCGAATCATTTCCATTAACAAACAGCTATTTGCCCTCTAATAAAATATGTCATTATGCGTCATTCACATCACACAAAAGAATCACTGAAAAATCGCCCCAATGATGGCCAATAATTACACATTTTGCTCCTGCACGAGCAATGAAGAAATCTGTTCATTGGAGAAAGCAGGTGCTGGGGCATCATGCTAATAGTCAATGTGTGCCACAGTAATTAGCCATTGCAATTGCTAAAATTAACAATTAGCTAACATGCAATTCTCTTTTTGCAGGCTGCAGTTTACTTTGTATAATCCTTGTATGTTCTTAGTAATTATTCTGACAGCTTATTATTTTTATTTTTTCTGGTTTGAACACAGCTTTAACATTTGAATCAGTCTACCCAAATGTTCAACAGGCAGTATGAAACAACTGCTTCACTAGGCAATTTCTAAGGAACAAATTTGTTTTTATTCTCAACTTTGTATTGTTCAAGAAATACACAATTCTTTTGTAGAGTAAGAACTTCTCATCTTATTTGAGAGCTTGGGACCACAGTGAAGGTCTTGAGTCTTTTTTACACTGGTAGAATATAGAGGATCATCCCAACTTTTCAGAAAAATTACTATGAATTACTTTCTCTGAAGCTTGGTTCAGACAACTACTGGTCACCATTGTTTCGTGACCAGTAGTTGTCTGCAGAGCTGTTGGTGGCATTCTGTGGAAATTGGCAGGTCAAAAAGTTCTAATTCTCTTAGTTACTACTGTCAGCTAAATAACACAAAAAGAATCATGGCATATACCAACCTCTCAATGATTGTAATTTGAAAATGTGATTGTGGTATCCCTGGAGCTCTTTGATTTACAAACCTGTTCATATTCTATTAGGAATTTTTCAGATTCATCACTAGCATGTGTTTCATATTGTAGAAATAAAAAGAAAACCCACACCAAAACCCACAACCCAAACTTACTGTGGTAGTAAGGACTACCATGCACAAACTAATGGTATGTCCTCATCCTGAATGCTATATGTTGGTCTTGCAAGCCATCTCAAAAGAGATTAACAATAGACGTAGGAAATAAATTCAAGAAGGATGAGCTATGGTGTGGAATGACATTTGAACTGGGAAAATTAAACAGACTGAGCAGTATGGAAAATATTCCATATGATTGAGATGCAGTAGTGGCTTAAACCTTTTCGGGTGTTGGGGAGAAAGTGAGTGAAGAAAAGTAATTTTGTCTTCTTAAAAAATAGTTGAGGTGTCCAACCAAATTGAGGGGCAATAAATAAAATCATTCAGTTTAAAAGGCTGAAAGAAAGGACTTTTTCTTATGATGCATAATTGAGTTGTGGAACTCCTTGGCACAGGAGGGCATTTGGGCAAATGGCTAAAAGAGCAAATGTAGGTAGGTCCCAAGCAGCACCCATGATTTACTCAAAAGGCTCTGAAACTGTCAGGATATGCAACTGTATTGCAAGAAAGCTCTGTCCACACATACATGGCTTTTTCTCAAATATCTTACACCTCATTCTAAACCATTGTTACAGAGAGGCTTCCAAGCGAGATTGAACTTTGGGTTGACCTGTTCTAGTCATCTTTTGTTTCACAAATTGCATGAAATCCTCAGTAATGGGCTATAACAAAGATGTTGAAGACTTGTATTTTTTCGCTACATATTCAGGTCAAAATTCAGCTCACATACAAATCTGTGCAACTCAGTTGAAATCAATGAAGGCTGAAGTATTTGCATAGGCAGATGATACTCTGTTTTGCTTTGTGATTTCTTTAGTATTAGTAGTAGACGGGTAGAGATAACTGGACCCACTGAAAATACTGACAGCTTGCTAACCAGAAGGGATATATTCTTCTCCAGAACCTGCATAATTCCAGGGACTCCAGTGGAATTCTTCCCAATTTTATAGGTGTAAGTGAGAGGATAATAAGGCTCAGGGAATTTATGTAATCTTCTGTAATCAGTGTGGCATCTGTATCTGGCACCAAACCAAGAGCAGCTTTTTAAACAGTTCTTTAAAGCTCTTCCATGTTTTAAAAATATTTTAAAATGTGATTTGCTCCCGTGCATGCTAACCAGCAAAGTGTGTTAGACTGAGGTAATATATCTCAGCAACTGTAGTTTTTTGCCTTAGTTTTTAGTAAAAAATCTGAACACAGATGGAGTCAGAAAGCAGTGACAAAAACATTCTCTGAGATCAGTGTGATTTTCCCAAAGAAGACAGCGAGGTAGGAGAGTGAAACTAAACTATGGCTTCCAAGTTTTTACTTAAGACAATAAAGGCAGAAGGATCAGTTACAAGAGTCAGGATCTCAGTCAGGCATATTTTGACTCTACCCAGCACACTAGGCTCAGTAATTCTGTGACTTCCATGCGATATTACAATCAGTGCTAGGAAGCAACTAATAAAAATGAGAATGGAAAACGTATACCATTTCTGAGGAGCTATCTGTTATTGAAGGTAATATTCTTGATGATTGTGACCTCTGTGGACTGCAATGAAAATATTTTCATATATTTCAGATGAGAAACAAAACTCTAGAGTCTCAGAAAAAATTAGCCACTCATGGGCAGTTTAAACATCTACATCAAAGAGGGCAATCATCCAAGTTTATATGTTAAAGCCACAGGCACTCCATGCCTAAAGACATTTAAATTTTAACTGGAAAAAAGTCTGTGCACATCTAGATTGCTGTTTTTATCATGCTAAGAATCTTTCTGCTGCCAGTGATAAGTGGAAGTAGTAGTAAACTGAGCTTCACAGTGGCCCTTGACATAGGCATATCCTGCCTGCAACCTCTGTGGGGCAAAGGGCAGCACACAGGAGAGTGTGATTTTAACTTTGCCAGTCAGGGTTAATGAAAGTTCACAAACTTATATTTCAGTTTCACCACCAAAAGAAGAAGGACTTTTATTAACATACTAAAGTGATGTGTTGGGTAGCCGAGGCATTGAGACACACCTATTTTTGCTGCTTCTGATATCAAAGTAGAAAACTGTCCCACAACAGATTTTCTACCTGGTACAATTTTTCCCAGTCTAGTTCAACAGGAAGTATGTGTCAGAGACAAAAAGTTTCAAATAGATTCTGGCCCTTGAATTTGGTTTACATAGGTAAAAGTTCAGTGTGCATTTTCATAGGTACTTCAGAAGATTAGGAAACTTAAATTCACCAGAAAAGATAAGACTTTTAGTTCTTCAGTGAATTATACCTGTTGGATAAACTACAAAAGTACTGTCATGGACTTAGGGCTTCTTCAGCTTGAGCAATTATTCTCAGTGCTAGGCTCAGTCATGTATCTCACCTTCCTGCTCTCTGTCCTAGCACACTCTCGGCTCTTTTCTAAAAAGTGGAACACTTTCCACAGGGACATTGGCTATACTTCTTTTGGTGGGCTCGATGACTTCCTTGGTTGCATGGAAATCTGAGTACATGTAGCTGTCTTTTGTACAGAGGCCTTCATGTGGTCAGAAGGAAGGTGTGGCCCTTGGCAGGTTCTTTACTGGGTGCTAAGAGGTCAGAATCCTGGGCCACCCTGCCACATATACAACTTTGTGGACCTAAAGCATAAAACTAGGTTATTTGAACCCAAGAGAGTAAGATTTAGAAGAAAATTTAGGAAACCATTTCCTCTGTAGGTTCCCAAATAAGCAGAAAAGAAGATTTCACTGGAACAGACTAACTACATAATCACCTTACAGACAACATCTTGTTGGGTCTTGAATTCATTAGTGAAGTATCTGTTGGTTGTGATGCATCCCATGGAGTTTGTTTCACAGCAAGCCCTACAAATAAAGGGGAAAACTAGAATCACTTCTAATTGTTGCTTCATTGTCATGTTCCACATAATTTTGTTGAGAACTAAATGCCGTATCTCAGTCCTGGGGGAGAAAAAGGAGGGGAAATGAAAAGCTTAAGCTTGCATAGCAATAATAGAAATACACAGCACTTAGAAGATTTCTCTGAATTGAGGGAAATTCATAATTTTAACACAGTAATCTACCTTTATGTGTATACTTCATTGATATAGATCAGATCAGATCATCCCCATTAAAGCCATCTCAAGTTTCTTCAATAGCACACAGTGGTCCAAGTGATGGGCTCTAACATGCTATTAGGAGGGTTCAAGTAATATCATATTAGAAGAATTGTTTTTATACTACTCACATTTAGTCCAATGTGATATAATGGTTGCAATTGGAGTATCATCAGACACTAATCTTACTTCTCAGTAGCTACTGACATTATACTGTGAGCATTCCTGCTTAAAAATGTTCATTTTGAAGACATTTGGGATGACCTGAAATTCACAATGAATTAAAGATAAGTCACAGATGTTCTATATCCCCCTGCAAAAACTTTGAGATTAGTAATTTCAAGATCATGAAAGATCATGAGCTATTGAGTTTAAAATTGATCTTTGGACTAAACTGAATATGACCACTGTTGTATCATAGTCCTTTTTAGGAAAAAAATATAAAAATTATCACATTCATGCAATTTGCTGATATTTACTCATAGTCATCTCTATAATAAGTCAGCAAAAAGTACCAATACAGCATTAGAAATTTTAAATTCTGGCACATGTGACAAAACACAGATTTTTGAGATCTCTTGGTGCCACTGGTGCAACATGAAGCTTCAGGACACTTGGACCTTAGCATGGGTCACCTGGCAATGAAACTTTGGTTTCTTGTTGAAATAAAGTATAGGTTCTTAAGGTATAAATCAAGAAAGTTGATGGATTCACAGGGGAAAGCTTCTGAAAATCAATAAGAGATTTACTGTTGGCTTCAACAGGCTTTGGATCAGGCTTAGGTCAAGATCTTCAGTTACATGAATGATACATGGCTGATCTCTCTGTGAAAGACACATATCAAGGACATGAAATCATGATTCCTTAGACCCTGCAAGTAACCTAAATGCCTCTATTTAATTTCATTTTTACTGGGTCTCAATACAGGGGCACAAAATACAAAGCGAAATAATCTCCAGAACCAAGACCAATTATGGAACAATGAAGTGTATTTTATTTTACCATCATACCTGTTAAAAATACACTAAAATATACATTTACATATATACCTATACTAAGATCTACTGAAGATATAATAAGATATACATTTTTTAGCTAAGAATGTTAAGACATTTGAAATTAATTATAAATTAATAACATTAACTATATTATAGAGATTTGTCCTTTGAAAGGAACAACACTGTTAATTAAATGGACTCACTTTTTTGTGAACCAAGGTAGATGTAAAAGGCAAAATGGCATGGTCTCCAGAATCTGCATAGTATAGAGTAAATGTCTTCAGCAAGAGGACAAATATATTGTAAGCTTCCTTATTTAAGATACTGCTGTATATAAACCAAGGCATATAAAATTATGTTTCCTTATATAGAGACATCTAATCAAACAAGAGCGAATCTACTGCCAACCACTACATACTGTTTTGTGCTTTGATAGTAAAGGAAAGCCAAGTTTTCAGCCTGGGTCTAGCCTGACTCAGGCCATAACTTGTGAGTCCTGCTATTCTAACCCTTTCTCTTGATCTGCTTTTCAGCATGTCTTAGAGTACACAGCTCAAAGCAGCAGGGGAGTTTCTTAGCAAAGGGCCACCCACTTGCATATTATTCCTTCCTTGCCTGTGACATGACACAAGAACAAAGTAGACATTAACCGCTACATTAAACCCAGAAGGAAAGTAATCAGTAACCTGTTATTCCCTTAATAAAGGGAAACACATGCAGTGTGAAATCCAGAAGACTAATCAATAGCCCCAGACAATGCAATGTGCCAAACAAATTGCAAATCAATTAGAATCCTTGTTTTCTTTGAAATGGTTCACTATACCTAAAGCAATTACTCGTTCATTAGACCTAATTTAACAGCATGACTGCCCTAGCAACAACTGGCAGCGTCTGGCTATCAAATGGAAGAATGGCAGCTTATTTCTGTCTGTCTGTGAGTCTAATGCCAATCAAAAAAAAAATTGAATTCCTTTATATAAGAAAACTTCTCATTAATGGGTAAAATATTTTCTGTGAAGGAAAGAATCAAGTATCCGGTTTGATTTGGTTGAGTTTGATATTGTTAATTAAGTAAGGGAATAGATGTAGGCTTTGTATGAAGAAATTCTGGAATTCTTAATATGTTTCAGTAAGTTCCAATGCTAAGAGAAGCAAAAAAGGGGAGGAAGTTTTATATCTCCTTCCATAAATCCTTCGGGCTTTGGAAAAACTAAGTCCTAGATGTGTTTGCATCAGCAGTATGTTTACTTCAATTGCAATGGCACAATAAGATTAGCGTGGTCCAGCACAGGATGATACAGATTTGCTAAATGGTCCATAATCCCTTTGATGGGCTCAGAGGGCATTCAGCATTTGATACAAACCCTCCCTATTGTCTTCCCTTGGCATTGGATCAGGCCCCTAATACCCTAACTACAGGTTTAAAGGGACGTTTTGATATTTTGTTTCCTGCTCTATTCAGTGTTATATGATAATAACATAGACATATGGGTCTTAAGAGATTTTTTTAAAGCCTTTAAGTTTTTAATATGTGTTCCTTTTTCCTCCCGGCAAATCTAAAACTCATGAAAGCAATTTTTTCTTCTTCCTCTGCTGTGGTGCACAAAAATCTCAAGACAAAAGGGATGTACTGAAAATGGGGTCAGTTGGCAGGAAACCACCTTCAGGAGAGGGGAGTAGATGCCTTGCCATGCACAGGTATTTCTAACCCTTACAGTGAATAAAGGCCAATAGGAATGTTTCATACCTTTAGTGATTGGTACCAAGGGTGTTTTTAGGACCTAAAAACAGGTCCAGAGTTAGCTGAGACTTCCTCCTTTTTACTCTAACTGGGGCAATGTACTGCACTGTCAAGTACACCTAGGGTTAAGAGAGTGCACTAACAAAATGTTTGGGATTAAACCCCCTACAATTTTAGCCTGAAAATTTAACCACCTTTCCAAGAGGGTTATTTTTGATGGTCATGATTTGAAACCTTTATATTGTTTATTGACCTTTAAGGATGTCACATTCTTCTATAAAAATCCTTGTAAACTCTTCAGTGTATATATATGAGCATATATAAAAATATACATAGCCTAAATATATATAGCCTATACATATACAGCCTAAATATATATGTATATATTTATAGCCTCAGTTGGAGTATATTTTTGTATTAATTGAAGTAATTTCTAATTTCCCGCAGATAAAAAAACCCTTCAAAATTATTTTAGAAAGCCTTTAAACATTTTGAGTCTATATTTAGTGTCAAGTTGATTTAATTACTTTTAGAACAGCTGCTGTTACAGGGAACTGGAGCTGTTAAAACTGACCGTAAGTATTTATCTGAAGATATTCAACTTCAGTGTTCAGTCTTGTAGGCCTGCTAGACTTTATCCTTCTGGATCTTGCCATCCTTTCTGGTAGTGTAATACTCTCCCCCACTGTAGAGAGTATTAGTGAGATGATATTTTAATTTTGAGAGGATAATTTTTAATTTTGAGAGGAGCTTTTCTGGAACTTTGTCTCTTATTTTTGAGGTCATCAAGGGCTGATCAGGAGATGGAAATGTAAGAGGTAAGTGCAGTAATCATAAAAATATAATAAATAATCACAGTTCCATATTTTACCATATATACTTTACATCTGCATGTATATGCATATTTGATGTTTTGCTGTAAATTCAGAGATGACTCATTGTTCCTAACATCTTACACAGACCCAAAGTAGTTGAGCTTTGTCTGCTGGAGCTTAAGCAGGTCTTACAGACCCAAGCAATGCTTGGGGTTGCAACTTGACTAGCAAGCACAAATATGAAGATCCTGTCAGAAAGACTTGGGGACATTGCATCCAAGTATTCCTGTATCTTCTGGGATTTCTGAAGGCCAGTCTTTTCCTTGGAGCGCAGACTAGTGAGTCATGAAAGGCACCAGGAATTTAAGGAATATTAAATTAACCACCTATTAACTTATATCCTTAATACTTTCAATAAAAGTAGGACAGTTGTTCATGCCCTCACTTTGATGGAAACCTTGAATATATGTTCACCTTTTTTTTTTTTTTTTTTTAATTCAAAACAAAAGTAGCCACTAAGCAATGGACATATAGTTCCTATCCTTGCATCTCATTAGAGCCTATGTGACTTAAGACTATGTACCAGCACTCTAGTGTGCAGGTATGGCAGCCTGAAACACGTCCTAAACAGTTTCTTCTTGTTTTGCCAGCATTTGGAACACAACAGAATCTGAAACTAGCCAAAAGACATCTAAACACTTGTAACTGAGATACAATCATTGCTTGGCTGTTGCAAAGTAACCTCTTGATATACAGACAGTTGTGCCTTTTCATTTTGTGGGATCCCTCACAGGTGAACTCTGTATTTTTTTGTATTTATCAGATTTCAGACATTCATTAGATTTTAGCACTGCTCTGTTTTGGAATTGAAGTCCTCTGTAGGTGGTTCTGTCACTTTCTCAATTTGCCACAGATTTTGAGGCAAGGCCTGAGAATATCTGCCAACTGTCTCCATGCCATGGCATCAGGGTGAGGGACCTGCTTATTGGCAGGCCTAGTCCTGAGTTCCTTTATCTTTCCCAGGTTCCATGACCTGGTTGGTGGGAAACTCCAGACAAACAAAGTTAGACCAGGGAAACTCATTGTGTATTTGATCTTGTGAGGATGTTTCTATGTGCAGTGCCCTGACACCTAGTGGATTACATTTAGACCTTTCAAAAACCTCTGAGTAGATGACACTTTGGAGTCTCTGTATGTCATATAAAAGGGCAGAGGCATATACTGGTCAAGGTGATGAACATGCTGTATGTGGAAAGCACCCACACACAAACATTAAAGGTAATTATTGCTGTTTCTTCTTATTATTTTATGTTCTTTTATAGCTCTTATTCTATATGTTATATCAATTTTACAAACTTGAGTAGGAACCAGCACTTTTTGCTCTGCAATTACAAGTGCATTATTAAGAGCTGTAATAGACAAGTTGAAATGACTGCAGTATATTTAGGGTTGCTTGATGCTCTTTGGGCTATACATATAGCTATTCTACTTCCCATGCCAGAGGTAACCACCCCTTTATCAGATGTTTCAGAACTGAATATATATTTGTGCCTCAGATTATCTTATCTTATCTTATCTTATCTTATCTTATCTTATCTTAATCTTATCTTATCTTAATCTTTCAGCATCTCAGCTTCAAACTCCACATTATTTCTAAAGATAAGATTCATTTCACCACAATTAAGTAACCTAAAAGTGATGCACCTGACCTGCCAGCCTTTTAGAGTCCTTTTGCAGCTACAGAAGATAGTCAAGGAATTCCAGACACTGTTAAGATAATTGAGACCCACACTGTGCAAAGTGTGCATTTCATATTTAGATTAGTAGCAGATAATGCACGATACCCACAAATCATCCATACACTTATGATATATAATGTTTCGTTAGACTCAAAGATTTGGTATTACCACTTCCCTTGAAAGGTAATACACCTCTGCTTTTTTTTTTTTTTTTTTTTTTTTAAGAGTGGTGTTGGGGAGAATATAACTGGAATATCTTTTTATCTTTCAAAATAAACATTTTCTCTAGAGGATTTAAGAGTAACTGAGGACATTATTTTCAAATAACAAAGCATTTGTCATCTTTGTCTGACTTTACTCAAATGGTTTAAGACAATTCCTCAGTAGTCACAGCTAAGTATCACTTTTCTCATTCATGGTTGGCAATGCACACATAGGTGGCAATTTGATTTCTTTGTTGTCTGTTTGTTACAAGGGTAATAGGACTACAAGGGATCTCAAGATGTCCTCGCACTGATCTTCCAGCCCCAAGGCAGAATCCACTCTATCTTGAAGTTGATTAGGCAAGGAAATGTAATCTGTGTTTTGTGTTCTGGTAATTAAGCATTTTACAAAGATGTGGCTGTGGCTAATCTGAAGAATGACTATGCATATACATATGTATGCCGTGATGAGGCATCTCTCAATGCAAGAACGAACTGGTCCTAATAGAGCTGCACATGTTCCAGTCAATGCATACCTAGCAGTTATATTGATAATGTATGAGTAAAAAGGGGATGGGATTCATCCTCTCATAGTGGCACCGGCTCAATAGTGAAAAAAACTTACTTCAGTGTTTCAATGGACATATGTAAGAAGAATCCAGAGAGACAGAATAAAGAGCATTCAGAAAGAGACTTTACTCTTTAACACTTTTCATATAATTCCACTCCTTATAAAGGGCTGTTTTCAGGCTATTGAAAGGGCTTCTTCCAGGCTATTGACAGGGTGATGACAATCACCCAAATTGTCCTGTTGAATTAATTCCCTACACTGAAACTATTTATTATTTTGTACTATGTAATTGAGGATTGAATAGCAAAAACGTTCATATTTTTTCAAAGCTTTTACAGCATGGTTCCTCATCCCTGTTGGAATCTTTATCATATTCAGCATCATAGTGAGGCCACTTTGTCATCTTTGAAAGGTCATAGAGATCAGGGGAATGTCCATGATAACTGAAGAAGGGCAAATGCTGAATCCATCTTAAAAACAGGGGCAATCTGGGAAAGTACAGGCCTTGTTTCAGTCACCAGGACAATCACAGAATGACTCCTCCTTGAATGAATATATGGATCTAGGAAGATAGCAGTTGGAAAGTCAGCAGTTAAAATCATGCTTTTCCAAATTGCTTTTGATGATGGATCTGTTGATGAGGAGAGTGCAGTGGATGTCATTTATCTTGTTTTATCAGGACCTTGGACAATCCCTCCAACATCCCAGTGTCTGAGGTGGAATGTTAGGGTCTCGATTGTTGAACAATGGTTGAGTAAATAACTGTTTGGGTGACCAGGCTCAGCTGGTAGTGATTAGCAAGTCCTTCTCTCTCTGGAGGTTGGTTACAAATGGAGTACAAGAAGGATCTCTCATGGGACTGGTCCTGTTAACCACTTCCATCAATGATCTGAAGAAGACAGTGGAGTGCTCTCTCATTAGATGTGATGTGACACCAAGCCAGCAGGACCACCTGATGCAGGGCTGCCAAGGGACCCAAGATGGCCTGGAAGAAGAAGGCCAGCATTACAAAATTCAACATGTGTAAAGTCCTGCCCCAGGAAGAAAGAGTCCCTCTGCTCTCCAGGTGAGCTGGTGGTCTTGTGGGCAGTGAGCTGAACGTGAGCCCTCAATGTGTGACCTTGTGGAAGAACATCCAGGGCAATAGTCACAGGAACACAGCCAGCAGACTGGAGAGTGATTATTGCCCTCTACTCAGCCCCCAGAGACCACATCTAGACACTCTCTCCAGCTAAAGAAGCACCAGCAACATGAAAGGTAATGATCAGCCAGAGGGAGTTCAGTGAAGTGCCACAGAAATGGTCAGGGGTTGGAGCATTTGCTCTGTAAGGAGAGGCTGTGGCACTGGGGCTTGTTCAACCCGAAAAAGAGACAGCTTTGGAGAGATCTAATAGCAGGGCCCCCGTATCTGCAGGGAGGGCATTGTTTCTCTGGATTGACCTAGCAGCTTTACACCAATAGCTTCTGGTATCAGTTTTGGGAAGAACACCTGTCAGCCATGGTGGTGGCACTGGGAGAGTCATTCAACTCTGTGTAGGGCAGGTGAAATTTGGGTAGTGCTGCCATGCAACCAAAATAACAACCTATAGGAAAAGCAATCAATCAAACAGATCTGATTAAAAAAAGACAAGAAAGGACAAAGAGAAGGCATTGATCAGTGATTAGAGTAAAAAAGCGTATTTTGAATTAACAAGCAATGAAGAAAATGTTGAACTAGTACACAGGGAAAGAATACCTCCACAAACAGCAAGGTAAATTAGCTCATAACAAAGTGGTCACCAATTTAGAACATCAAACCCTCACTTTGAAAGACTTCACATGTATTCTGAAGTCTTCAGTTTTATTTGTTTTTAATTTTCCCCTGTTCACTGCAATCAATAGAAATGAAGGGTACTTAGTAATTCACAGAGAGTCCCAAGCAACTTGAAAGATTGACACTACCACAAACTTTTTGTGAGATTTTGGGCATCTGGGCAAAGATTCTTATTTGAACATCACTAAAAGGTGTGCTCTCTTGCCCAGGGCAGAAGTAATTGGAAAGCTCTGGAAGTTTATAATCCATATTCCAAAGATGGAATATTTGGAATGGATTGACCATCCACCATAAAAAAACCTGCACAATAAAAAAAGGTAAAATATTTACCTGAGACAAAAGCAAGACCATATTTTGTTCCATTTTCAGAGTATCTGAGCCCTAAATACCTACACATCAACTTCATAATTGTTGCAATAGACGTTATAACGATATAAGACAATTTACTCCAGATTCCTGGATAAGAGGTGAAAAGTACTTTCAAATTATTCAAAAAACTCAAGCTAATGCAGATTACATCTTAGAATCAGATAAAAAACTCTACTCACACAAACAAAATTCAGTTTAGAACAGCCATTACATTTTATATGCTTACTAGTAAAGAATTTTACATTTTTTCACAAAAAGGTGCATGTCTACACACAGGTGTATGAAAAAATGATCTGTGATAATAAGGAACCACCATTCAGCTGAAAAGATTGCAACAACTTTCTGTTCCTAAGATTGCACATTTACACATGCTTTTTCAAACCATATGCATGTTTGTATTAACAAATTATTCACATTTTTACAAAATTATAATTTTAAAATATATAATTTTAAGTTCAGGCTTTTGAACGCACGTAACATTTTTGTAAAATGGTGCATAGAGAAATTAGGGTAAGAAACTTCTTGAGCCACTATTTTTAAAAAACATTGTTCTATCATTGGTTATTATGAGCAAGTTTATTACAATTTTTTTGAACTTGGTTTTGTGAATTTTTCTGTACCAGTAACATTACATGAAAAACCTAAAATCACTGTAAAAGATTCAGGGTGATTTAAGACAGCTGTCTGGTAGCAGACCCTGACTTTTGAGGATCAGTCTACGCATTAAAAGAGAGGAAAAGTTCAGCTAAGCATTATAATGAAAACTTAGAAGCTGGGAGGTTTCAACATTTCCATGAAGATGGAAGCAATGAGGTTTTATGTCAATGCATCTTATCTGTTTCCCTCTTAAGGCAATTATTCAAACTGTCCCCCAACTTTCAAAAAAAAAAAAAAAGAAAGAAAATAAAATATTATTATAGAAAACTTAAAGAGGTTCTCTCTCATTATATTTTTTCCCATACTGCCAAGACCAGTCAGTCAATATTTATGAAAAATAGCATTTATGACTCCTATCACAATGCTATAAATGGCTTTTTCTAGCAAGAGACTCATCAAAAATGATTAAGGAGATTTTCTACATGTGATGTATTCTTCTTTATTGCAGCTCATGCTTCAGAGACCTGATTACTGGTAAAGCACAGATAAAAGCTATAACAGAATGGTGGTCAAACAAGTGGAGCCTATAAAGTATGCACTCCTCTTTTGTTTGCTGCTATACAAAAAGTGAATAGACAAGCCCTTTTGCAAACTTGCAGAGGACCAACTTTTTCCCTACCCCCCACTCCTGGGAATAAGCCATTTTAATTATTGAAGTTTTTTTGTTTAATCTTCCACCAACAAGTAATATGAATATTTTATACAACACTGATGAATGCTTAACTAATACAGTTCTTCATACAAATGCAAACTTCCTTTTTACTGGCCTCTGGTGACTATGCATCTAGTGCCAGAGTGGCATCATTCAGCTCCAGTTGCTATAGCATTTTCAAGAACCTCTCTGTTCTTGTCATAAATTATCTTTAAGTGAAAAAAGCTCCAAGGAGGTCTGCAGCAAACTGTATCATATAATGGATTTCTAAGCTTTGGCAGAAAACACTCATCTTACTTATATTCTTTTACCATCGATTGTTTAGTGACCCTTCTTTGGGATACAGATGAGCATAACCCTGAAAAATGTTTGTGTTGTCTTTCTCTTGTTGGCAGCCTGCAGCATGCATGATCTAATAAATATTGGCAGGACCAAATGAAATAATATAGAAGAGCTTCTCTTCTTTAAAGTCCATAGACCAAGAGACTCTTGTCACTTGTTAATATCTCCATCAAACAGTGAAGTGTTAACATATGTGATACGACCACGCAATCAAGTAAGGACCGATTTGTTGACTAATTAAACCAACACAACAAGCTCTTTAGCACCTACAAGTGACAAGTTTAGAGCAGGCAAGTGGAAACTCTCAATTGAGTCCCCTTTTATGAGACTATCATGCCAAATTCAATTCTGACTGAGTAGTATTTGAATGTACTTGACTTCCACTATGTGCTGACATGCTTACAATAATTCATCATGTGTGACAATAGCCCAATATTAGAGATTTATGATATATACAAAACAGTTACAAATGAAATGTAGTCCTAACATGTGTCTGCTTTACTTATCCACAGCCTATTGATATTATAATTAATGGTCAATTACTTAGGGATAGAGAATAGAAAATAGTCATTACCAGTTTCAGTCATCATCTGTTTTTGGCAAATTCTGGAAGTAAATGAAACCGTTTTCATAGTGTTTGGCGGTTGCGGGAAAGTACACTGTTGCTCACTGTTGCAAGAAGGAATGGGTTTCCTATCTGTTTTGCAGTTGAAGAGTTATTTTAGGAACATAGTATTTATTTTATTATTACCACAATGTAGGTAAGTTTTGAAAAGTGTATCTGGGAAGAAGAAAATATAGTGAACACTGCATGAGAATATTTTACAGAGATTGCTAGCACTGGCCAATTTTACACACAGACAAACATGCAAAGCCAACCCCCAAAGAAATTTGAAAATGTAAATTCAAATTCTTTTCATTGGAAAAGAAGCACTTCCTGTTGACCTTTCACAGTTTTAGGTCCTGCCTTAATAATAACAAGATTACTGTGAGTCTAATAGTCCTGTTCATGGGGGAGTTCAAACCACTGGGAAGACAAGATCTGAATCAATTTTGGGCCACTGATTTTGCAAATGATTATAAGTACTCTCCTTTTAAACTTTAATAGTTCCACTGAAATCCCTGAGGTTATTGATATGCTGTGGATGTACATTGTAGTATTGATATATTGCAGTATGTGAACCCTTTGTCTTTAACAAGCAGCAACCAAAAGCCCAGACACTTCCAGGTTCTTGGAGTGCTCATTCACACTACTATCAAGGTTCAATCTACTCCTCATTAAACTTTCATCCTTGAGGGAAATGGGGGTTTTCCATGGTCAGGAGAGATTCAGATACCAAGGAAAGTATTTTCAGGGATGAATCAGATGGTAGTCCCCTTCTTAAGTTCCCAAGGAGACAAATGTGAAGAGGCACTTTCCTGGCTCACCTGTTGAATCCAGTTGGTAGGCCAGAGAAAAGTCTCCCTTAGCTCTGGATCCTCAATTATAAATCTTTCCTGCAGTATATTAAAAAATGAAATACAGTTAGGGTGTCTGGTCTTGAGGAAACAACATCTTCAACACACACTTTTTGATAATTGCTCAAGTATGGAAATGAAGTCAGGAAGATAAAAAAAGGAACTCAGAACAAGCAGAAGTAATCTCACTAAGGTTGTCATTTTGAAGACGTGTTTTAATTACTGACCTGGTGTGGAATGCTCCCTGTAAACAGATGGTTGTACCAACACAAATGATATAGGCAGTCTCTTGGTTTGGGTATTGGCATGCCTGTACTTGAAAGAAAAGAGGAAAAATGAGAAATAACCTTGGATTTATATCTGGCAAATTGCTCTGACTGTTAATTTCAGCACTGATATTTGCAGAGTGCTTTGACATCATCAGTTGGAAGAACTGCAGAATATTTTTTTTCTGCTTCAGAAGCTGGTAGGGACAAAAGGACTTCTTTCCAACCCCAGGGGAGAATAATTTTGGTAATTCCATTCATACATTGCTGCTAAGCATCTATTATTAACTAAACTTTTAATATGAGTTTATTAATGTCTTTAAAAGTGTAAGGTTTGTCCCTAGATGTAAATGCATTATTTTTCAGTATTCTCAATTCACTTTAAAATTACATCCAAATAACTAAAAAACCCTAATTCATCAAACATATAAAAATTAATTGTCAGAATTTTATATAATAATGACCTGGAATCTAGATAAGCATACTTTATTTCAGACATAGTCATTCATACATGGAAAAGAAAAGCTTTGATGCAATTTTCATTGATACTAGTACAAACAGCAACAATGTAACACTGAACTCATACATACTAACTCCAAGTTTAACATACAAATTAATTTAGATATTTTATTACCTAAAAGCCTAAAAGCATTAACTAAAAAAGCAATTATTTCAGTAACCTTAAAGAAGACGAGATCTTATAGACTTGTGTTGCTATCTGCATCTCCAGAGGAATTAATGCAATTTCAACAAAAGAATTGTATCACATTGAGTTGTTTCATATAATGCCATTGAAATGTAAGAGGTTCACAAATGGTTGATTAAATTTAAGTGGAAGAAACACAATGAGAAAAATTCATCGCTGGTGTAATTCAGTTGTCTCCTGCAGTTCCACCATGAATGGATAGGACCCATGACAGTCTGAGCTTTTTCTGCACTATGATAACTGAATTAGCTAAATTAAAATCCTTTAAATTCTAAAAACTCCCAACAACCAAAAATCCAATATCTGCACTCATATTATACAAATAAAATAGAATTAAAGAAAAATACATTGAAATAACATTAAGAATTTGATTTGCTAAGACAAGTAGATATACAGAGGAAGCTCCATCACTAACACCCACTGTAATCAGTATTGATCTTGTAGGTCACATCAAAAGTGTTTCAAATCCATCTAAAGATACCAGGTGCATGATAAGACTACTGATATTACTGAAACAAACCTACTATCTCTTTTTCTCTCTTTTTCTCATCTTTGGGGAAGAAGAGAACAGGGGTTTGTTATAGATTTTCAACCGAATTCTTAAAGAATATTTCTGAAAGAGAAGTCAGCAGGAACTACAGATAGTAATTATCTTACAGAGCTGGGCATTTAATTTCTCTTCAAAATTTATCATGTGTAAGATCCACCAGTTGCAGTAACAATTGCAGAGGTGGATCAGTAAAGAATATCTACGTAGATTCTATAGGATTTATGTTTGCAGTGGCACACGTATTTATTAAGTGAAGATATTTTGAAATGCAGCTAACACTAGGGCTTCTCGCACCCAGGCTATATTTGTTATGAAAATGAATATGCAGTTCCCCTCCCAGTTACCTCAGAATTGTTTGAAATTTTATTTCTAAAGAAAGTTACCCACTGCTGAAATTCATCTAACAACCTCTTTCTTTTTCATACAAAAGGCATAACCTACTTTTATTGGAATAGAATTTGCATACTAGCTCCATCAGCATGGTTTTGATAATCATACAAATAGCTGCATTCAGTTATTTATTCATTTAGACACTATAATTGGGAGACCAGAAAAGCTTCCAAAAGGAGAGATAAGATACTAGGAAAAAGCCCCTTGAATTTCTTTTAAAATGAAGTCAGCAGATCTCTTAGTTTGTAGATAAATTATTGGATTTGAATGTAAAAGCCTCAGAGAAAAATAGTTCTGTGAATGTCAGAATTAGGGAACCTGGTTCTATGGTCCCTCTTCTGTGTTAGGTTTGATGTCTTGTGGCTTGATGGCTGATGTCGTCCCACGATCTCACTGGCAATGAGGACACTTATTTTGCACCCCTGCTCAGCTGCCTGCTTTCATGTATCTCCTACTCAGCTTGAACCTGAAATCGCTCTTTTAAGAATTCCAACCTTTCTGTATAATTTCATTGAAATTAGACTACATATTGAGGAATTACTAAGGGGAGCGGGGAGCAGCAGGGGGAGAGGCAGAGCAATTACACAAACCTTTTTCATCTTTAGAAAAAAAGCTAAAAGTCCCTCATATTATTTGGGCTTCCATGACCTCAAAAAGTCCATTTCTCTCACTTTTAATCAATACACTTGAATCAATATTGGCATAATTTTGGATTCTTTTCGATCTATTGCTTAAAAAACCTGAATGTTGAAGAAATTATTTAACCCATTTTCAGGAGTTGCACAGAGCTGTCCTGTGGAGTGGAAAAGTTACAAGACCAGAGCACATACAGAATGTTTCTAGTTTTTTGTCTGGAATTTTATGTTAAGATTTTTTGAGGTTTGCGGATAATCTTGGGACATATCTCAGTAAAAAATTAAAAACTCTATCAATAGGATCATGGCTGAATGGGTATACTTGGCTAGAGTCTTGCAAGTGCAACGATTTTACTTTTTAAGAGACAGAGTTGTAGTGTGATCAAATTTGAGTAAGCTCATATTAGATCTGGACCCATTTCTGCTCCCAGCTTGGATCTGGATCATTTCTGCTCCCAGCTTGACTCCAAAATATTACATAGTCTGTTTTATTTAACATCTGTATAAAACAAGTATGTCAGACACTGGATTTTTCACTTTATTTTAGATACATAGTGCCTTGTAAAATTTCCTTATTCCATTTACACAATATTTGTACTTGGATAATGTATCAATTTCAATGAAAATATTCATAATTTTTATTGATAAAGATTAACTGCTGATAGCCTATGTTGGGAAATGGTCACCAGGAGTAACCACAAGTCAAGGGGTATAAGTAAAGGTATTGAATTGAACCATTAGTAATGTCTGTTACTTATAACATGCCAGTCTGAGGTTGTGAACATTTAACTGGCAGATTTGTGAGCATATTGGACAGCTCTGTCTTGGAGAGTGGCAAGACCCAGCAGAGGAGTGTTAGCTGTCTAATGTGACATCAACGTCACTGACACAGCCCTAAATATCTTGGATATCTGCCTGCATTCCCACCTTGCTCTCTCTTTTCCCTTCACCACATTCTTAATTTCCTTTATTATACTGCCACACAGCAGCACTGGACGTTGGTCAAAATGGATCAGTTTTAAAATTCAGGCTTGCATCTGTGACAAGAAAAAGAAGAATTAAGAGATAAGGTAGCTCAGAATGATACAGTTCAATGGCTCCAATAAATTCACTTTCTCTTAACAAAGGCTGAGTAGTGCTGCTGTGAACTGACTGAAACAGCCCATATGCACATGGGCAGTTTTAGCAGTACAGTGAGCCCTGGGCATTCAGGCCACAAAGTTTCTGTGCCCAATGGTACACCACGGTGTATAGCCCCTAATGCCAATGAAACTACATGGGAATGCTGTAGTGTGAAGCCTTGCCTGCCTTGAAGTCAAAGGAGAAACATGATTGACCTAAATGGTGGCTACAGTCTCTCTTCAGCTTAGCTCCACTGATTAAGATCATAATCCACTGCAAGGCATGGGAGTCCTGTTGATTGGAATGGAGTTCATGTCAGCTGTGGATCTGGCCTAGTGATGTCAGAGGGCCACCTGCTATGAGGGCACAAGCTATGAGCAGAAGATTTGAAAGGGTAGTACCTGGGAAAAAATGTTCTTTAGATATTAGAACAGATCTTGATCTGCTTTTGTTCTTATCAAAACAACAGAGATTGTCACCAGAAACCATGTCGGTGACAATCTCAGCTCTTGAGGTGTCATCTCCATCGCTCTGTTTGGGCTATCACTGCCACAGGAAAGGAGGACAAAGATAGCATTTCTGACAATGAAATTAAGATGTAAGCACAGGATCTCTCTACTTCAGTGTTACAGCAGCAGTAACCTTTGCCAGCAAGGCTAAGGAACATCAGTGTGTGGTTACACTTGAAAATAGATCAGTAAGATTTGCCAGTGACATTCCCCAGTACCTGCAGAGATGCTTGCTTCCATAACTGAGCTCCAGTTCAATCTTGCACCTGAAAAATAAATAACACTTATGTAAATAACAACCAGAATGATATTCTATAGGCTGTGGTTTTGTGCTTGGTTTTTTTTATTCATTGGATCTTGAAACTCAATAACAGAATTCCTACAGCCAAATAAATTTTTTTAGCAGAGCTGAGCTCAAGCTTAAAACCCTCCACCTCTGGAACCTTGAGCTGGACTACTATTTATGTCAAAAGTGAAACTGAATACAGTGATATGAACCTACTAACAGGAGCCTTCCATCTCTTCAGTAGAATTGTTGGTTTCTGTTTAAGTGAAGGCTAGGGACTTGAACTGCAGGGATGTTCGAGCCCAGGACTCAGGTGCATTAGAATAAGCAGAGGATACTCAACAGTTTCCATTTCTAAAATATTATATTAGATTTTGTGAGACAAAGAAATCAATGTAGGACTCCAATCTACAAATCAATTAACGTTCATATAGCAAAACACTTAAATATATACTGCTACTGAAAGAAGAAATCCTGGACATTAATGTGAATTTAATTGCTCCAGTCCATTTAAATGTATCCAGCACTCTCTCTCCATTTTGTAAATGGAAATTGAGACCGAGGCTGAGTGATCCACTTCTGCACACAACAGTAGACAACTATGTTTGAGACAAATGTTTGAGACATTTCTTGTTCCATCTGTTCTCCCTTTTCCTTTGCCAGAGGTTGCTGCCACCATTGTAGGAAAAGAGGTTTGCTCATTCCCCAGCTGCTGCACTTTCTATTTCAGACTCAGTGCAAACTTTGACAGGCATGAAGTTAATAGCCAAACTAGAATGGCTGAAGTACAGTCACATATTCTTTTGCCATTACTGAGACTGGCTTAGTTATCTGCAGAAGAGAGGTTAGGCAGGGAGCTCACAGTGGGGATGTGCAAAACCCCAGTGACAATAACCAAAACTAACTCTCAGAACTTGACAATCTAACTCTAAAAAGGATAACTATGACTCCCTCAAAGCCTAGAATTAAAATCCTCAAAATTCTTGTTTTTCCAGGAAAGTGTTTCTAAGGAATACATAATTTTCTATTTTCCTAGGTTTATAAGTACTGGGCTGCCCAGTTTATCCATCTTGATAATGGCAAACTACCATTTTTATTATCCTAAGACTTACCAGCATCTTGAATACTTCATAGATCCTGTCTGTCACATCTGGATCTTGTTCATATAGATCTCATAGAGCACATTTAATAGGCTAAAGTCTGCACAAACACAGGCAGGAAAGAATACAGTGCCTTTTGTAACACTGAGGAATAGGTAGAGGATTTTGATACATTATGGGAGATTTTTGTTTATGTTTTTGTTATATTTCAAGCTGAAGATTACAAAGTCCATCTCTAAGTACCAGAAAGCCAAAACTTGTTCTGGGCTTGTTGATGTCTCTGTGCTTCAGAGCTGTGATGGATAGCCACCAGAGGAAAGCAGCATATAAAAAGATGGGATGCAATTCTTCCGCTCCGTTGACAGGGCAGCACAAAAAGTGGAGGGAAGCAGGTATCTGGGCTATAACACCTCCTCTGTTGGCTAGGTATGTATTTTATTTTAAGAATTGACTGAAATTCAGTGCATTTGGTGAATAGAGTTCTGGTGAAGTCACAAGGGAAATCTATGGTGGACCTCAACAGCAAGTTTCCCAGCTCAGCTAATGCCGCAAGCACTAGGTTCTGAGTTTTTTCTGAACAATATTTTTACATCAAGACTATTCAGTAACCTCAGTATTTCCCCAGATCATGGCCAGCATCTTCCAAAACAAAGATCTTAATTTCTATATTGTAGCTAGAAAAGCAGAAGAAACCTATCATGTTGTTTGCCTTCATTAAATTAGTATGATGGCTGGCAGAAGACACAGACTGTACTCTCAGGCCAGCAAAAATTATTTGTCCATCTGCAATAATGGGGGGGTTAAATTCCAAGTTGTTGAGAATCAGTCTGTTCTAAGAGAAGATTAAAAAAAATTTAGGATTTCATACTTGTACGGAGAAAATTATAGGCAAGCTGAAATGAAGGGGTGCAATTTTGAGTGAGGCAAGGGGAACAAACCAACAGAGTTTGTTTGATTCTGGGAAGTAATACCAAGACTATTTTTGGTATTTTGAGACCCTGCCTAAACTCATGTGGCAAGACTGCTGTATGCCTATGCATATGCATATTCCATTTGGCAATACACTCAATACGGCACTCAGCCACCTACTAAATAATAGAACTTAAAAATGGAAAATCAAATGACAGAAGAAGCTATTTCCAGGTATTTAATCAAAGGGAGGATCAGAGTACAAAGCTCAAGACAGGCCCAGCACACAACTCTGGCTGAACTGTCACTCTACAGCGGGCTTCAAACATCTGCATTACTTTGACTGAAATACCATGAATAATTTATAATAGAATACAGAATTTAAGAAAAATAAATTTTAGAAAAATTAATACCCCACAGTAATCACCTGGCTTCATGTTTATTAGCGAGGTGTTCTGGGGTAGAAAACATCATTGAGTTTATGAACCTTTGGGGATGTTTCTTTTTAAAAATTAACATTTCATCTTGATATTATTTTAGTATTTACCACTCGGTATTGTCTTAGATGTCATCTTGGCAAAGGGCTCCTAAACAACTGCCACTTTTAGCACTGCTGCCAAAAGGCCCCCTTTCACAATAAAGCATGCTGTGCTTTGGCAGGAAATCAATAAAGTGAAAATCTGTTCTCATCATCCATACATTTACCATCACAATCAACAATCAAAGGCAAGACCTGGGTTCTTTATCCACAGGCTCCAGCCTCCCAATTTTCTGCTATGAAAGGCAGCATAAATTAGAACCCTTGGTTCCTGTTAGCTGGGCTTAATGGGTATGATTTATGAACCATTAAATGAGGTTATGTAAATTGATCCTTAGCAGAATGCTAGCACACAGGTGACAGGTGCAGTACATTTGAATGATGAGTCCACAAGGGTTCTGTTCAAATCAGATTTCAGTGACATTCAGTTTTAGGAAGGAGAAATATGTTGTCAACAAGGAAGTGATTTAAATAGTGCCCTGGGTTTGTCAGCAATTATGCTTTTCTTCTTAATTGCTGCAAACTATATAAATTCTAATAGGAAATAAATTACTGATTTACCAGTTAATGACAAGGGGATATAGACAAGAATGGTTCAAACATTAAAAAAAAAAATTGCCTTGTGAGGCCATATTCAGTAATGATTTCATTTATCATATTAAAGTTAACAGCTGCTTTAAAGTCACACGGTAAACTTTGACATGAGCTAAGTTATATTGTTTTTATTGCTAAGCTGAAGGGAACTGGGTTTCTGCTACAGCTATGGATGTTCTTAAAAGGATGAAATCATATGTTTGCATAGAAATTAGGATAAATTTTGCTTGCTATTTTTGCTTGGTTTTTTTATCTTAATAACCTTGTCAAAAATCAGACCACATTAACTATGTTTAAAGTATTCTGGCTTACTCTGACAGGATTTTTATATTAATGATGAAAACTAATGATCTGATGTTTGGCTTATTTCCTTCTCATTTCCCCTAAAAGTGACCATAAGGATTGATTAACTGTCTTATAATAATGTTTTGATATGAAAAAATGGAATTGCTCTTGTACAGCATTGAAATCAGTGCCATCGCTGTTCAGGCTGCTTTGGTCTGGGTAGGTGGGCTCTTGGAGAACAAGACATATTTATGTGACTTAAGTTCTTCTTTTCCCTAGACTGGTTAATAGCATGCTCCAACTAGTGGCCTGGCACACCTCTGCTTAATGAGTGTTTGCATCTTCCTTTGAAATTGAATGGAATGAAACAGCAATAGGAATGAAACAGCATGCATAAATCTGTCTGTAACTCAAGGCTTTGAGGGCAGCAGGTCTAGAGGAAAGACTGTACAGACAGGTACTTGAAATATGTAGGATAGTAGGATGGTGTGAAAGCATTTTCAGAGGCTTAGCCATATTAGATCATTTTCATCTAAGGAAGAAAATACACAAGAGGAGAGAGAAAGAGATAAAATCCAAAATATCAGTTACCTGGGAGGCCTACTGAGATTTAAGAAAATCTGAGAAACCTCAAGATATTTACTTGTGTTGGTCTATTTTTGCCAACATGTTCATTGGCTGCGTATTTCCTGTTTTTTTCAAAATTCAGTGAAGTTTGTTCAAGTAACAAGCATCAGTTGCTAATTGAATTAGCCTCTCCTTTTGTGTTTTAGTTCAATGGAGATTCCCTTCAAGGTTCAGCTGCTTACTCACTGCATTGTTCCGCTCAATGCTCATATGTTGCTCGCTGCAATACTTCCCCTTTCACAGAAGCTGTCACTTTTATTTCTGTGAAGAGGATCATCAGGAGAGAGTCCAGTGCTTTTGGGGGTGTGGAATGCAAATTAAAAGGATCACAAGGTTGCAATGTTGGTAATGCAGAAAAAGCATGATGCAGTTTCATCTGTGAGGAGATGAAGTACTGGGATTTATTCTGGGTATTAAGGAAGAATTCCATAGCCTTCCAATCAACAATATACAACAAAGCTACATCGAAAGAATGAAAAAGATAAGCCTTAAAAAGCTAAGGGAAACTGCACTGCACTTGTCTATGTTAACCTCATTTGGTATCTTCTGTGACTGCATTGCCAGTCTTCATTACAGAAGACCTGCTTGTGCTTTGGAAGATCCTGCTTCTGTTTCACACTTACAGAAGGGATTGTGTACACTAAGACAACACAATTATTTTTAAAGGCATCAGCCTGATCTAGTCAAAGTTATACTTTCCCACCACCTAGCTTGCTTTACATTGCCACCTTAAAGTCACCATTGCAAACACAACCCTGTAACTCCAGATACAAAAAAAAACTCTTGAAACTCTTGGTTTTTTTCTCATGTGGAAGTGTATGAGATGGCTGATCTTCATGGGATTCATGGATTACTGCTGGATTTTATTCTCTGTGAACTCTGCCTGCAGCATATCCTGTGTTCTCTGACAGTTCCTTTTTTCACTGGGGCAAAGAGCAGATGCAGTAGAAACCATACAAAAGGAAAAAAAGATGTATGGTACTTCCCTCCTCCAGCCTGTAGTCATTTTCCACTTAGGTAATTGGTGCATGCAATATCGCTATGTTTATTAAATTCTGATGCACTTATTTTCCATATAGTTGTCCCATCTTCTCTTGAACCCACATAAACTTTAGCAAGACATTCCAGATGTCAGCTCTTCTCCTTTTACTTCCCTTGAACCTGCACCCATGAGCAGAAATTCAAGTCTTAGGACTTGAAGCATGATTAACGCTGAAGCACTGAACTAGAATGAGGATTTTAGTTTCTTGTGCCTCATATTTTTATGTTTTAATACACAACAATTTCTGTATAGGATATAGAGACAGTCCCAACCATATATAGAATATATATATCAAGACAAAAGTAAATGTCTGAAATCCTGACATCTTCTTCTATAAAAGGTCCTATAGGGATTCCAACTGTATTCACTCTGGGTTTCGTTACTGAAGGAGCATAGCCCCAGTAACTGCCTGTTGTAAGAAAGGGGGCAGCATCTCATCATATTCCTGATGAAAATTGAAAGAAAATGGTGCCCCAAACTGCATTTTGTAGAGTTCTCCAATCAGCTTTGGGTAGAATGGGGTTCTTGACATTTCCTGGAGGCATGTTTTACCCTGGAGTGGATTTCAATATAATGAAGCCTAAGATAGACAATATTGGCCTGAACTGGTAAAACCACACAGTGCAGAACAGCTTTAGAGAGTCAGAAGCTTAGGTTTGAAAGTAGTCTGGTTGTGTGAGTACAACACAGTGATGGAGGGAAGCCAATACTCATGAATTAACACTACTGTAGTTACAGAAGTTAAAGGATGCAAATTCAGTTCATAAGTCTTCACATGATGGTACAAGCAGCATATGATTTACGTCCCTTTTAGACCTACCTTTGAGTTCTTCATAAACACTCAGACCTGTGCTGTTCCTTCCCTGATGGGTGATATTATCCTTCCTGTGTTCCAGACAGGCAAGCAAAAGTCAGGCAAAGTACATCCTGGTTGTCCTGGAAAGAGAATGTGGCAAACACTCTGCTTACTGAAGTTCTCTTTTGCACCAGATTTATGGGTTTATTTTGAATGAAACCAGGCTAGGGGAAAAGGATTTATGTACGCCCCTACCTAATGCCCTTCTGCAAAGAATTCTCCAGTATAAAAACACTTTGAAATTCCATAATGAAGACTTAGGCACTGCCATTAAAGGCCAAATTGACAATGACAAGTAAATATGTGTGTCAAGTTTGAAGGACCAAGGACCTAATTTTCTTTTATGTTAACTTCTCAAGGCACTTCATTTTCACAGTAGGGTTTCCAAGGGCTCTAAGATGCAGAGGTCAGAGCTTGGAACAACATCGAAGCACAAACATGATATCTGAGAAAGTGACAAAATAAAAATAGCATCCTTTTGTGAAAATGGTTGCTTGTGACTTTTCAGCATCACACAGGAACTCCATGGAAGAATTTGGGATAAGAAGGAATTAATTAGGACAGCATTTCATTGCCTTAGTCATCAAGGCTCTGAGTTCCTTCCTACAATTCCTTTTCTCATTGACTGTATGCTTTCTCAGGCTTTAGCAATTAATGAGATAGGGTTACTGAGGGGGCAGTATCCTGAAACATATTAAATGCATTCATCCTCAGAGTAGTCTGTATGTACAGTGAATTAAGATTATGTTTTTCATGCAGGAAAAGCTTATGAAATAATGGAATTAAACAGTGTCTTACTGTACTTTTAATAGTAAAGGCAGTCTTAGTTCTGGTAATCCTTAGTTTGAGCATTTGAATATATGACCTTTATACAATTCTTTCTATGTGGATTTCTTTAAACTTTGGTTTTTTATACTTTCCCAAATTATAAAATCTTGGAATTTGGAAAAACAAACTTTTCATTGCGTGTCATTGCATGACCCCTCAAGGAACAGGTTCTTCAGCTGGACTGAAATATTTAGGGCCACAGAACTTTTTGCAGCTGATCAAAAGACAGATGAGAAGGTCATCTGAAGTTCTGGTCCCTCATGCAGACAGCTTCTTTCTCATGTCCCTTCCTCTTCTCCTGTCTTCACAGTGTCATTTTGACTGATTGAGTACCATTATACCCATCCTCCCACCTCCAGTTTCTCTCCTGTTCCCAACTTCTTCCCTAACTGGTCCTCCAGTTGCTCTCCCTTTACTCATCCTACTTTATTCTTCATGTTACCACATCAAGCCTGCTCTGCAACACCCTGAAAGTCCCGGGCTTTCCTGCCCTCAGCTAAAGTGCCAACCATTGCAACACACATCTCTCCCAGCCTCCACCAGCTCTGTTCCAGGTTTACTGCAGAGAACAACTAGATCAGCACAGCTTATAAAGGCTCCAAAAGTCACAGAGCAATTTCACTATGAGGCAGAGGGTACAGAAGTCCTAAGGCCCGGTCCTCAACTCAGTTTTTTCACGTGTAGAAGATTATTATCATAGAGCTGGTGTCCTAGATCCTGGGCATTTCTTCTGGAGCCAGGACTCCAAGATGACCTCACCAGGCAACCCCTATTTTATTGGTTAGAAATACTGCAGAAGGGTACCTTTTCCAGCAAAGAGCATGGAAAACTGACACATTTCGTCAGATTGCTAAATGAATACATAAAAGAAAAAAAACTCAATAAATTTAATTGCCTAAAATTCCTTCAGCTTTGTATTCTGAATTAATTCATTTATATGAACACATGTCCAAACATAATCTCCCATGGTGAGACCTACAGGCTTCATCCCCACAAAGGATGAAAGGCTGAGGCAGAAACCAGGCTGCTATGAAACCGCTCCAGTGGGAGCATTTCTGTGTGGTTATGGAAGAGCAGGAGACCAGGCCATTGTCTCAAGTATCATTAACTGGCTTTTCTTGAGGAGTGACTGTAGTCCAGAGTGAGTATCCATTTAGCTTGTCACTGACTTTTGTCTCCTCATATCAGTTTCTTTTCTTATTCCAAATGACTCATGGAAGAATCTATGTGGAGAGAAGAGGTTCAGATAGGAAGGAAAAAAAATCCTTCAAAAATCACTTTCTCAAGTAGTTGCCCCCATCTTGCCTTTTTCAACAGATTTTTCTCTCTTTCACTCATTGAAGAAGTAGAAGACAAGGAAGTATATTCATATTGGTTATTAGCATGTGTTTAACAATTGCTAGCATTCATGAAAGGATTTCAGACCCAATTCCAAGACTTTTACAATTACATCCTACAATTATCTTCCATCTATCATCTAGATATATTCCTGTTACAAATATTTTTAGCAAGATGCATCATAGAGGATTAATCCTTATGTGAGCGAATGGTAGCAGACGTTAGAGTGATTTGCTGAACTTTAATTTTTTATCCCACAAAAAATCATTAAAAGATCAAAATAATTGACTTTAGGTATATATATTTTTATTTTTGTTATTAATTTTTATCACTTTCCTGAATTTTGTGTCTAATGTCTAGTATTACATAAAGCAACATAATTATGTTGCTTCTTTTTCTTATGAAAAATATGCTATAAGTGCAAAGTTGTTTTTTTTCTTGAATGCTAAGAGTTTCTGGTAATTATTTGCTGTGAGCTTACTAAATTATTAAAATAAACCAAAAAACCTTCCACAAAACAATGACAACAGCAACAACAACAAAACTTTGCCATGAAAAGTGATGTCTTTCAGATATCTCAGGTAGCCTATTGGAACTATATATTCACACAATATGCACATGGTATTCCCAGCAGTGTGCATTGTACCTCTGCTGCAATTTCTATACTTGCACGCTCCACAGTCAGTTGATTTTCTTCTCTTTTGGAGACCAAAGAAAGTGGGTGATATGCTCTGTTCTGGTTCCATCTGGTTCTCATCCCATGCCTTGACAAAAATCCTTCAGTGTTATTTAAACTTTCCTTTTGACATGAAACGCAAGTTAGGTCAGTTATTGGTGATGTGCATCCCACACTCTTTCAGTAAAGGCTACAGCAGAAAAAGAAGCAGTAATTGTAATGGAGACTGTGAGCATGGCCTGCCATTCATATCCTCCTTGGCACAGCACCAAATAACAATTCTTCACTACCAGTGAAATTAGGACTACTAGGGCAACAAAACAAACCTAGGGCAATGTCAGGGCAAAGACCACCAGTCTTCATCTTCTGCATGGTGAGGAAGTTTTGTCTCTTAGAAGAGGTTCAGTAATAGATCCTTTCAGTAACAGTCATGATCCTTTCAACTTTTCTGCAAATGCAGAAAATGCAAATTTCACTGCTATTTGGGTTTTGAACTGACAAGTTCTGAAAAGACCGGAAAGTCAAACTCAGAGTAATTTATTCTAAAGCCTGTGTTATGAGTTTAATTTTATAAAGTAAAAATAGTGATCCCAAAATGCTGGGAGAATTTCAGAGGGAAGAGCTTTTTACTTCTGCACTTTTAACCAGGCTCTTTTTGAAATTTCTGCTCAGATTTATTACTGTATGTGCTAATTTATTTCTCCATTTATGATTGTTTTGACAGCCAAATTTCTCATTTGCATTCAGCTTGATAATTTCTACTTTGGCAAAATTTTAGCAATTTATTTGCACTACTATTAGTAGAATAGCACTTGCCCAGCATTTGTCCCAGTCAAGAAGGTTCTGGCTTTATATTCCAGGACTTCTGTAAGCGACAATTTTTGTGCAATTTCTATACTTGCCCTTTCTATACTTTAACTCTAGCAATGATAATACTGAGGGAAAATTACTCTTTTACAGCTTTATATCAGGAAACAATGGCCACTGCGAAAGGAATAAAGTTGGTCAGTAGGAAAATAACTTCCACCTAGTGGCTTTCCAGAAAACTGCCATAATAGTGAATTTCTTGAGAAACTCAAATTTCTATTTTTACATAATTTGGAGGTAATTCTGCCACTGCAACCCATTTGCAGTCTTCAGTGAACTCAAATACATTACCTACGCACATATATAGTGCTTAATATGTAGTTCATGGTAATTTTAGTATCACCATGCTTTTGGATTTTTCATATCATCAACATCATTCTGAAAAACTTTAGACTAAAAATTCTTATGATTGCTCATAGCAGACTGATTTTATTCCATCTTTTCTATTTCATATTGATAACATATTTAAACATCAACTATACTAATATCCCCATACCCACTTCAGAAAAAGCTCTCTGTATTATCTCTATACTTAAACTACCAGCTCATCAAAATTGTATACACAGCCATTTGGGTAGTGTGGCTTAGTGGAATATAAATGACTCATAAATCTGGTAAGATATGAATCTGCTGTTTAATTTAAAAAGGAATTATTCAAGAGTTTAGTATCATACACCTACCAGAGGTGAATAAAGAAAAACTCCTGGAAATGAAAACTCAATACATTATTTCTCACACCATTGAAACAATAACTATTCTGGATCAGTGATTTATTATTAATTTGCATGAGCTGAAAATCTGCCCCTAGGCTACTCTGAACATTTTATTTTCTCTGTAATACAAGTAGTAAGAAATTATCTAGGCAATAGAGGTAAGTTTCTGTGCTGTGCAATTAGTGTCATATAAAATTCATGTTGATTATCAAGGATAGATGTATTGGTTGAAAAAAGGTATGGATAAATGGCATTGCCTGATGATTAATTTTGATTCAAGAAAAAAGATTTTGGTCTTTGGGCTAAATTCCAAAACATAATCCAAACCTGTGATTTTGTAATGGTAAATTAAAAAAAAAAAAAGCAATAGTAACAGTTTAGCAAATATATTTTTTTAAATCTAGAAAGTAAATAGAGAAGCCCATAATAAGCTGCAGTGAAATTAATTTCACAGTTCTTAAATGCGTAAGATAAGATAAATGCAAAAAACTAAACAAGCAGAAAAAACCCATAGCAATTACAACAAATTTCAGATTTTTTTCTTTTCCAGTAACCTAACACTAAAGTATTTTGTAATATAAACAAGGGAAATAACCATTTCCTGCTGCAGTCTTGTCCTTTATAGAGTCATGTATGCTTCATGTGGTTTTTTTTCCCAAATTATTAGAAGGTGACCATGGCATATTCTTTGAATACCATGGGAAATTATGCAAGATGCAGAAAAATGAGATTGTTCTTTTTAAGTTAACTACAATTCTCAAAACTATCAACACATATATTCAACTAATTTACTACAGTTTTCCTGTCAAGAAAATGCATAAATATTAATCTCTTAATATTATCAATATATGGGCACTTGTATTTGTAACATTAACTTAAGCTATCTGACCACCCTGCACATAACTATTACGTACTCTGATTATATACACTGTAGCTGGGGTTTTGTCAAAAAAAGAAAAAAAAGAGCAGAGTCAGAATAGTCAAATATTTTTAAAATGTTTCAACTGCCATTTAAAAAAAATCCTATTGTATTTTGTGCTCACAATATTTACCCTATATAGAGAAAGCTTTTATATATAATTTTGTGTGAAATGGGTAAAAAAATGAGTTCAGAATCAACCAGCTCTGTGGAAACTTTGACTAATCCAATCTGTTGCTTGGGAGTCAGGGGGATGGAAATATTTTAAACAAGTTAATTAAAATAAAAAACTATTTTTAAAATCAGATAATTACTATATGGCAGTTTTCATTAGTATGGGCCTTATCAATGGTGTTTTTAGTAATTTTTGCTTGCATCATCCCCTTCAACGTCTAATATTTAAGCTATTATCTTTCAAGTGTGCACTATGTGGACTAAGTCAAACCTGTTACATGAAGCGTAACAGTACCATGTGATGAGAATGAGGCTTTAAGTGTATGATGGAAAATCCACAAAACCAGGCACCTTCCTGAACCCTGGCTGTGGCTTCTTTGAAGCTGAATGACCTTTAAATGTAGTAGGAATTCTTCTTATTTTAAAGGGTGGTGAGATCCTATTACTCTCTTTCAAACCATCAAGGAAGTGGAAGTTATCCCAGCAGAACCAGGAGTGATGGGAGAGGAGATGCAGGCCTCTAAGACAATGTGTTCCTTCATCTCCTTCTTACCTAACCTGGGTGTAAACCCTCGCAATAATATTTTCAAAATCTTCCATTTTTATTCTGATGGTGTGTAAGGAGATGTCAGGCACAGTTAGAGGACTGCAGTGCATCCATTTCTATCTGTCTTAAGTTTTCATTACAGCTCAGAAGTAGAATGTCAGTACTTGCTTATTTACTATAATGGGTATATATTTATTCAGGCTAGTGAATTGCAATTAATCTTGTTTATGGAAGGAAAAATTAAACAATTAAGCAATCAAACATACTGTACAAATTAATCAGAAAAGATTACAAGGAAGAAAAAAAAAAAAGGCATATGACTCCTTGACTTTGTTCCAAAGATTTAAAATTCTATTTTGGAATAAGGAAAATCCAAACAACCAGAACCCATAAAAGTTTTTAAACAAATAATTTTATAATTATGGGAGGTTTTTCACATCATAAAATGGAATTAAATTTCTTTTAATAATTATAAGCAATATAAGCAATTCTCAGTACTGTGAACGGATAGATTTCATACCATAATTCTGGAGAACTTGAGTGAAAATAAAACCTGCACATTCCCACATCCTCCAAATTAGGCAAATAAAACACTCTGTAATGCATGAAAGCCTTGTTAAGGTTGTCAAAAATGCATCTGGAAACATCTGGCTATAAAGCAGAAAATGACAGAGGTTGAATGCAAACAATATCAGCAGTGAGAGAAACACATCACTGTGATAGAGTCTGACACCCAGGTGAGTCCTGCTGCCCAGCACTAATCTTAGCCAAGTCCTGCCTCTGCTCCAGGGAGAAAGACAATGTATAAATAGCTAGGAGAAGAATATTTTAAAATATTTCTAGGATGGTTATTTTCACAATATCTATTGAAGGAAGATGATTTTTGCTCCAATTGGAAAAGTGATGGAACTTGAAAGGTTTTTGTTGCTTTAAAAATGAATAAATTTTCATAAGTTTTTGCATTTTATCAAAATCCAGACACATCCATCACCTTTATTTCCTCTCTTTTATGACAATAGAATACTAACATTGGTTGAGTTTGGGCAAAAAGAAAGAATTTTATTACTAACTGCTGAAGAAATAGTTAAGCTTTCCATTTCTTCAAAAGAGTCACTGCTGCTAATGTTTTTCAGAAAGAGTACATTTTAACGACAACAAAACTGCAAAATAATTTCAATTGAAAAAATTTGACATGATACCTAAATATGCTCAGTTATTGCTTTTCATATGATATAAATAAATTCCAACATCTCTGCTCACCCAAAATCTGAACTTTGCTGACCACCTCAGTGGAGGGAAGGGGGCTCTGTGCCCGTGTGGTGCATGAGTGCGAGCATGTCCATGTACACAGCTGTGTGTGTGTCTGGTGGGACTGATCCATACATATAGGGGTGAATAGGAATGGCTTAGGGTATCTTTTACAGTGGGAGGATGTGATGTTCTATAATTAATTACCAGAATTATCTAAGAGCCACTACAGCACTCCACTATGTGGTACTACCAGCCAGACTATAGAAGAGATTTATAAACCCATCACAGAAAATACACAGAGACAGATGGCCTTCAAGAGCCACGTAAAAGGAATGACAGCCATAATTCTTACTCTTTTCTTTAAAACCCAGTTTCTCCTGTTGTCACCAGTCAGGTTGGAGTACTTTATATTTACAGCTTAAAGCTCTAAAATGGATTATTTTATTACAGCATAGTATCATGACACTAGGATATGAGGGCTAGATGATTTATTCACTTTGATGCAAGTAAGGAAAGCTTTTATTTTTAAATTTCTACCACTCAGTGCAGTGCGTCAAACAATCAGTTTTAATATCTTTAGGGTTAAGTGCACTCTTGTAATTTAGAATTAAATGATTTTTATTAAGCACTTTTGCTGAATATCTACAAGCTTTACAACTCTGCTGATTAAGGATCTGACAGTGACTGGTAAAGCAGCCACCTCCATGAATTAGGGAAGCATTAGGGAATGCATTCTGTCTATGTTCCTTAGTGCTTAGGGAGTATTTCAAAATAAGTGCAATTTCTGTAAAATGTAGTCATAAAACTACAAATGAATCAATGTATGTGAAACCTAGTGCTTGCAACATCTTTAACAGATTAAACGTATTTTTGTCTAGAGTGAGGACAGATAAAATAACCCAGGGGTGAAACTTAAAGTGCAGAATTTCTGAAACATTCCCCTGTGACACTGAAACATATAAATGGAAAGCTAGCTTTGAATAGCCAAGGTCTAATGGCCAGATTGCCAGTAACAACCCAGATTTGAGGGAGGCCTGGCCCAACAGCCTGGGCACAGGGTTGGGGACCAAGGAATGCCCGCTGCATGCTGATATTAACCTCCTCTGCAAGCTTGCACAAGCTCCTTTATTTCCAGAGATGTTGCTCCCTCTGCACTCTCATTAACTTCAATGGGAGCCAAGAATGCACAGCACCTTTGAAAATCAAGCGGTTAAACTCACAGCTTCAGTTACCCATCTATAAAATGAGGCTAAACCTTTCTTACCAGTCTCATAGAGCTGTTGTGAAGATTAATTAGATAATGACTGCAAAGCCCTTTGAACATGAAAAGTGCTAAGAATTATTGTTACCAAATGATGGCAAAGATTGGGCTATTCTTCATTGCTGTCAAATAATAATAAAGAGATGTGCTAGTCTAAGAAAAGGAGAGGTGGGAAATAAAGGGCAATAATGGCTGCTGTTGTTTGCGCATATGATACTGAATAATCTTTGCAAGAAGAAGCCAATCTTGTGAAAAGCTATCTACTGTAATGGTGCTAGGGTTATTGACAGGTCTGGCTATAAGTGCAGGTTCCATTAGATACATCAGCCACTATGTATTCGCAGCAAATCTCACTGATGATTGCCCTCCTGCAGAGGGAGAGATAAGACAAACTATGATTGAAGTAAAAATGTAAACAGTTAAAAAAAGAAATAGAAGTCAACCACTGCTCTCCCACAGGGGCAAGGACCAAGGATTGTTGCACCTGTGAAGCAGTAATAACATCAAATGTTAATGTGATATATGATTGTAGCACAGATACTGCTTCAAGCTCTTGCTGAAGAATTTATGTTGTTTAATATTTTTATATGTATATTAAGTGAAGTGCACTTTCCTAGTCTGGGGCAGTTCAGGGCACAATACTGGCAAACTGAAGGGGTTTCACATGAGTCAAGTTAACAAGAGCATTCTTTGGCAGCACAAGTTACAGCTTGTGGTTTTTACAGGTCTCTAGCAAAAGCCTCTGAATTGATACCAAACCTCCTAATCTCAGGGTTGTGCTATGAAGTAGATGTGTTATGTTTTTCTCTTTTGTGTTTGAAGCTGATATTAGACCCATTACTGTAAAAATATATTATTAATTCATATCAATGCATGATATAAAGTCTTCTGTTTGGCAGCTGGAAAGAAACTGAGTGATATATCAGTGCTAAAAAAGCACCTCCTATTTTCACAATGATATGGAATGTTTACAGTAAACGGACATTAAATAATGTTCAGATCTGAAGAATGGCATAATATTAACCAAAGAGTTTTAAAACAATTGGTCAAATAGGCATTCTAAGGTTGATTTATGTTTGTGGCTTAAGAAATAATGCCATTTGTGTGGCTGACCCTTCATCTGGCCATTAGTTCTCCTGTCCATCCACACACTTTCCTCCATGCCCAAATAATTTTCACCCTTTGGGTTAGTTGCTGTAACATTCAGCAGAGGCACAGAAGTGGCAAAGAGAATTAATATCCTCCACATTTAATTTAAATAAAATACTGTCTAGGTGGAACAGACAGCCTATTCATGGCACAGAGGAGAATTCATTGTCCCTTACACTTAGGAGCAGCCAGCTTTTTCAGTGGTCAGACATGTACTAGCCAGCCAGTCAGCATGTCTGTGCCAGATGTGCTGGCTTTTCCCCAGCTGGCAGGATAAAATACAGAGGTAGAGAATATGTAAAGAAGAATACAGAGGGCAGGGAGTACATGCAGCTTTTGTTGTACTGGACATTTTGTACTGAAGATGGAAGAGAGCTGGGGAGAAGGACGACTATATTAGAAATCAAAGACACTGGAAGGAGTGAGCAGCACTGGTGTGATGAGTTAGGTGATGTGATGGAGGAGAGCTAGAAACACAGAGGGGATGACATGGCAGAACTGCTTTGGGAAAGATTTAGAGGATGTGGAGAGAGTTGGGATGACAGCAGTGAGTGGGTGGAAGATATAACTCCAAAGAAAACAATGTTTAATTATTTCTACTCTTCATGGAACAATCTTTAAAAAATATTGTAATGCTCTCAAAGTTTCAGTGATCTGGAAAACATCTAACATGTTACCATTTTTCAAAAATTCCTACACATTACCAAAGTAAGTAAAAATCTAGTGACCTTATATTCATTCCAGACAAAATACTGGGACACAGAACTGAATGGGATCTAACCAGTAATGTTATAAAGACAGTAACATAATCCATTTCAGTGAATGAGTTTTCACGGAAAATTAATGATAGAACCGATTACATCCTTAGATGAAATGAAAAGTTCTGTTGCTAAAGGAAGTCACTCAGTATAACTGAGCTGTTTTACCTTTACTCTGACCTTCTGGTTAAATATGACACTACATAAAATCTGTGTAGCAAATTTTAACTGGCGTGAAAAGGCTGATACAGCCAAAAAGTAATTGCACAGAGGGCATCATTATATAATGGGGTTCCACATAGATCTATTCTTAGTTCAGTGCTATTCAATATCTTTATCAATGAGATGGAAGAAAATAGAAACTTGTTGTTGGTAAAGGCTGCAGATGCCATATTCATATATAAGAAGTTAGTACGTGACCTGATTTTTAGACGCACTAAACATATTTAGGCAATGAATAAGGAAGATTTTGGCTTAGAAGCTAAAGCCACAAAATATGTGGCTATTGCAGTGCAAGCTTTAAAGCACCTTTTGAGCTAAACTCATCCCAAAACTGGCTTCATAACGGGTGGTAAGAGAGAAATGCCCCAACTAGCCAGTACAGAATGACCCTGTTCTTCACTGCTTAGCCACCGATTTCTGATCTGTCAGATGAGAAGAAATCTGCTTCATCTTAAAACCCTCACACAGAATTAAGCACTTAATTGCTATTTCATACAACCAAGCTGTCTAGAAATGAGGGTGCTCACTTGGCCATGTGGACTGTCAGGGCTAAACATCCCTCTTTTGGGTCAGCAAGTTGACAGATGCACTTCTCAAGTACTGGAAAGGTGTCTTTGCCTACAAGTTCATTTGGATGGAGATGCTTTCCAACTCTCCTATTTAAGCTTAGGAATTACATAGAGGTGCTACCAAAACACCACATATGCTCAGACTAGCATTAGGTAATGTAATAACTACTGCTTCTTCTGCCCTTATCAGCTGATGGTGAGAAACAGATGACCCCAGTTTTTAAATAAAATTATTCCATGCCATCACACTTGGTTTTGAGACAAAATCTGGTGTAAGAGAAAAAAGTGTGAATAGATAAGCTGGTGCTGGCGGTTTCTCTCTTTCTATGCATTTATAAGTATAAAAAAATAACAAGCATCAGGATCCTGCACCTTTGGGGTCTGCATAGGAACATGACCAGAGTAGGCTACCAGCACTGTTGGTTTTTCCATAAAACTTCACTTTCCATTGAGATCAACATAAAGAAGATAATACACAAAGATGTCATATCTCCACCTCAGGGACATCCCATACCTAGATCAGAAGATAGAGAAATATCCCCAGATCTTGCAGTTAAAACATGGCCTCAGAGAACAGAAGGTTTTCCTCAATCTTCACTGCCTCTCAGTATCTTACATGTTCTTATTTGTCCCCTCTTATTAATTTCCTTTGGGGTAATGAATGAAAGACTTTCTATCTCTCTTAATAAAACTTTCTTTAGGCCCAGGAGTAAAGCAAAGGCCTAGCATAGTCATTGCAGCAGACAGGAGATATAAATGTACTGGAGGAAGGCAGTGAAAAAAAAAATCCCAAAGCATTTTTATTAGTTCTGATAACTAAATTGGTGATAATAACAAAGGATGCTAACCCCTTTGGCCAAACTACAGGTAGCTAGGGAGAGAGGCTGCGCAGACCTTCCTGAGCCACAGGTTTATTATAGTGATCTTGGGCAGATCACTCTCCAGATGCACTCCATTCTTGCACTGCTGGAAGTACTAACAAGAATGCTACACGCAGGTGTATTTTCTATAAAGTAGACCATTACCAGCAAAAAGTAAAGGGAAACTATCAATTCACTTAATGCTGAATACCTGTGAGCATTCAGTTGCTGCCACTTCTGGGCACTGATGGCTACATTTGATTATCTGTAGATGCTTATGACCTGCATTCCATGTTGTGACTACCTGATGAGCTGGCCTCCAGAGGGCTGGCTAAGCTCCTCTGTGGGCATTGCTGCAATGCAGGACAGGGTCACTCTGTGCTCTTTGAGTGAGCCACCAAGAGCTGCATCTTATCCTGTCTCTCACCTTGTGTAGAAGTTTTGGAATCTATAAAGTGATTTTGGATGTTGTTTTCAGGGCCATTTTATAGCCCTGTTGGACTGCAAGAGCAAAAAAACCCTCTCCATGTTTAGAGTATGTTCCTTTATTTATACCTGTCTTGCTTTTTAATAACTTCTGATCCAAATTGTCTCAATGTCCTGCAATAACAAAACAGCAGAATAACTGTTTAGTTGCAGTGAGCCTTCATTGCATAGGGGATGCTGTGTCTGGGCTGTGGTGCTGGGTGAGATACCCAAACTCCTAAGCTAAGGCCTTAAATGCCTTAGCTGCAGTCTAGCCATTCCAGCACAGCTGTCAGCTTGGATCAATTTTCCCTTCCAAAAAAAATGCTGCCATCAGGAGGAATGCTTTGTGGCTGAGCTATCTTGATCCCCCACTACATTTGCAGCAGGGATCTAGACTATTTATATTCTTCAGAAAACAGCAAGGAAAGAGCACTCCTGAACTGGGAACCAATGTGCACCCCATTTCTGTTGTAACTCTAATGTCAGGAGGAGCTGGGTAGTCTTCTGAAAGAGTTCCTCATCTAGATGACTGGTGTGGATGCACTGTGGCAAACAACTGCAGTCTGGTGACCTGTACAGCTCCAACAAAAGTCAAATGTTTTAGTAGAAATTGTGGAGTTTGAAATAAAATTGAAATCATTTTGCCTTACTTGATTTTCTGCCAGTATTTAAATACTTCTTTAACAAAGAATGGAGTTCTCCCCAGTAAAGGTAATTAGTAGCTATCAGTGTGCAATACAGAAATGTTTTTCTCATTTTGCTCCTACAAAGAGCACCGCTGTGTATCACATTAACACTGTCTGATAGCAACAGATGACAGCTTTAAAAAAATCCAACAAGAAAATTAACAGTAATGCTTAAAAAATCATCACTAAAGACCTGACCTTGCTAATTGATATTTAGGATGAGCCATCAAATCAGTTCTTTGAAATAGGGCTGGCTGCTGTTCTTACATTATTGAGATTGCTATGTTGTAGACTTGTGATGGTATCAAGCTGTCAATAAATGCAAATTAATGGCCATTGACACACAGTTGCAGAAACAACTACACCTATGTTATCACACCCCCAGGAGTGTCCTTACCATCTACACTGCCTACTCACTATCCATCCCTCTTTGAGCTCTTCAGCTGATAGCAAGTGGGGAACCTCAGAGCAGCCAGACTTCAGAGTATTATGGAGAGCTCAATGGTACAAGGAAGCCTGTCCCTACAAAACCACAAGTTTGGCCCAAACTGCAGTTCACACTGCACCTCAGAGTGACTCTACCTCAATACACAAAACAACACAGCACAAATGTTTCATCTTAATAGTGTCAAATGGCTGAGATGGGGACACTCAACTTCTCATCTCAGTGGGAGGCTCATCTGCTTCTTTTCAAATGGAAATTGGATGGAAGAGACTACTCATTTAAAACAGTTACATCTGTGCAGAGATCACTGCCTGTTCTAGTGTGCAGGCCAGCCAGGGAAAACACTGAAACATGCCTCAAGCAAGGCTAAAGATGGACAGTTTGTAGTTATGTACAAGAAGATACAGCATCACCCACTGAGGAAAGAGGAAAGCATCAAAGATTCAAACACAGGCATACTCTCAAAATAGCTGCAAATTAAATATTCAACCTATTCATCCTGTGCAGGCCCTATTATGGACAGACTCACAGAAACCTCCACTGCCAAGAGTCACCACACAGCTCCAGTAAGAGATCTTATGCCGGGGAGAGAGCGTGAGACCACTGCCAGCAAGGGGGAGCTATCTGGCACTTGATACCACAGCCAAGAGCTGCTCTGTCCCTAAAAAAAAGATGGAGGAACAATGTTGAGTGGGGCCATGAGAGCAAACTCAGGGGAGAAGGATGGGAGTAGGCAGGAAAATAAGAAAAAATTGTTTTCCAGAGAGATGCTGGAAGCTCTCTGACAGGTGGGGGGCAGGCAGTTGCATGCTTCCCCATACATTTTCTTTGTGCTCATGTGAAGTCAATGACTGTTGCTTTAAATCCTCTCTGCTGTCTGTCTCCAAAAAAAAAAAGGATTGAGAAGAAATGTGTATAATTATACACAGAATATTAATCTTCTTCCTGGTGATCTACAACTCTAGCATATTCATCACACTGGAACTGTGCTCAAAAGTATTTTCATCTGATTAAAACCGCTGATTCATCGATGCATGTAATCCTTTCCTAATAGTATGTATGTAAATGGCTCTTAACAATTTCCACATCAGTTTTTCCTCATTTTTCATTGTTATGTGATTTTCTTAAACACTGAGTGCAATTCTGAACTTTTATGTTTTGATTGAGCTTTTGGAGAAGTAAGGTGCAGTGATCTAGGCTACAGATTGAAGAAGCTTAAAAACCTAACATCTGATTTTAGCTCTGGCCACAAATTCCCTCTGTAGCTTTGGATAACTCATTCCCATCTTGCCTGCTCTGGGATGAATTCTACAGTCACCTCCAACTCTGGACCCACAGTTCTTTTAGGAATTGTGAATACTTAAACTTGCTCACCAGCCATGTACTTCACTATTGCAAACTCTGCCAAAGTTCAGGGTATGAAGCTCAGTCTGACTCCCACTGTACCACCATGCCTTTCTACACTTCCGCAGAAATTCGCATCGGAAGATACTTAAACACTCTCACCACAAATGTAGCCATGTGCTATTCTTTGCTTCTGACTCCTTCTGTACCTCCTTCCTTTCTTTACTATTTATAGGTGGCAGCTTGCCTAGGAGATGAGACAAGGCTGCCAAATGATTTCACAGCAGTGTCCCACAAGGAAACTTGGGATAAATCTTACCTCTATGCTCATGAAATAGAAATCCAATGCTAACAACTTTTGTTTACAACACACAGCTCATAGATACATGATGCAAACAAGAAATAATGGCTCATGGGACTTCAAATGTCTGAGAATAACTATCATATCCTTAGGATGAATATTTGTAGCAGTCTTAGCACCACTCTTGTCCAACCCTTCAAGGCTGGAGCCCAGTCCTATAGGCCAGAGATACTACCAGTTAAAATTCTCACTACTTAAACCTCTTTCCACACATGTTCACAAAGGCTCAGCAGCAGCCCACTTGCAGCAGCAGCATGAGGCCCTCTCATGCCCACTTCCTCTTGCCCACAGCAAGAACGTGGGTACATCCCACCTATGCCTTTTCAGAAATCTGAAATAGCAGCTGTGTTCAGAGCATGTGAAGTGTGTACCTAGGAGACTGATTCTGTGTGGAAAATAATGTTAAATATTTATTTTATTAAAAACAAAGACATGTACTGACCTGCTTTTTGTACCTTACCCTGGTGATTAGAGCATTTCTCCCAAGTTCAGCTCTCTCGGGCTGAGAGACAAAGCAAGGTCAAAACCACAGCTCCCAAGAGCTTCACTGTTTGGCTGAAATCTCTTCCTGGGACACAAATTCTACATTGGTTGTCAGAGCTGTCAAATGGCAGTCCTAAAATGTGCACAGTTTTGTGAGTATTTGAGGAAATAGATCATACTCCGATCCCCAGTTCTCTCCATCTCCTTTTTCTTCAGAATTTACTTAAGCATTTCATGCCAGGAAAGGATGCAGAGTTCTTCAGCCCACGTGGAAAGAAGTTTGTAAAGGGTTATTTATACAGCTGGAATTGTGAGAATCTGGAAATCAGTCTTTCTCTTGTGTTAGCTCAGGCAGCTTTGTGCTCACCTGCTGCAAACATTCTGAGTTAATGAACTCCTCCCATATCTTGATCCTGAGTAGTTAAAAACTTGTAATGCTCAGTAATATGATATCCAAGAGTCTTTATGAATTTAACTACTAGGACAAAAGTTTCCATTCTGAATATGCAAATGCCTTCAGTGCCTCTGAAAATTAGATCAAGTCTCTATCTAGTCAGTGCCTAATTTTACAGTTGATGTTCTGAAATGTTTGCCCAACCTCTGTATTTTCTGGTTTTTGTTTGTAAAAATGGAACATTAATACTTAATTGCTTCTCAAAACTTTGTGGGAATTAATGCTTCTAAAGCATTTCAAGAATGAAAAGGACCACATAAACTGACAACTACTGTAATTAAGTATGAATTATTTAAAATGAAAAATTTGTATTGCAAATGAAGTGCTGGAGGAATGTATTGAACAAACCACCAAAAACTTCACAAAAATTACTAATCAAAACACAAGGCTTAGACATCTTGCAGTACCACCTCTTAACAAAGAACTGAACATCAACTGAGCTGTAGCAATTGACCATATATGCACATAGCCTTATTTTGATGGAAAGCAGTTTCATGTGAAGTATTTTACCTTGCATTTGATTTAGCCAGGAGGATGCTTATGGTCACTCAGTTAGCACTGACGTAATGAGGAGCCCTCAAAAGTAGTTTCATAGCGACTGCTAGCAACTGACAGCCAGCTGTTGTGTCCTCATTTTGCAGTATCCAGACTTTTTTCCCTTCTAGTATTCAAGAAAATATTTCTGTGGGGGACTAACCACTGTTTTATTAAATGGACATAGAACAGTTAGATTTAAACTCCTGTAGTGTCATATGATCCAGTACAGAGAAATGTCAGCATCACCACTGCTACTACTGAACTTATTTGAAAAGGAATGTAACACTTCAGGGGTGGAGCTACCAAGCTATTGGTTTTTGTCCTGTGTACATAGAGCATACAGACCATGAACTGCAAGTGAACTAGAAGCATTGTTAATATCCAACTTTTAAAGCAGAATTGTTGTACATGGCCTACATCTAATTTTTCCCCCGCTTATTTTGTATCTTAGTTTTGAAGCACTTAGAATGAAAGGGATATAGGGTAAATAGCAAGGGTATCTCTTTAACTTTCTGCTAGTTTTCTTTCCAAATTGGTTCTATGAACACTGTCATTCAGTTTAAAAGACAATGCAGTAAACAAAGTGATTTAGCTATTTTGCAATATTGTTAAATTTCTTATTGGATTTTTTAACTCTTTTGCTATTTGTGAAACAACACCTCTTTTAAAGAACATTTACTGTATGCATATAGGATTTACATTAAATAACTCAAACGAGTATATTCTAGGCAAAACATAGATGGTTTTGGGAAAGGGAAATGAATTATTCATCAAAATGAATAATATGGCATAATAATACATTTATATTTAATAACAACATTCCACTAATAAACAGCTAACAATATTTCTGAAACTCCCCACCCCCAAACAGGGGTGTTATTACTTCAAGTTTTGCAGACATTTTACAAAGTTGTTCTAGTCAGAAAAAGGCCTGATGGCTGGAAAATAGCCAACATAATGTCATTACTGAAGATGGACTCAGGGAACACTTCAGGAAATTATAGACCATTTAGTTTTGATGCCTTTTGGGAGGAGGGAATCTTAAAAAGCATTTTTGGACATTAAATGGGCACCATTTAGGAAAGCACAGCTTGATGAAGGATAGCTAGTATTGCCTCGGGAATGAAAGGTCATGCTTCACTACATTCTGAATTTCCTTCAGGTTATACATAATCAGGGGACAAAAATGTACCATAGATTTTGTTTTCATTTTCAGAAAGAATTCAGGAAAATTTTAAATCAAGGGCTAATAAATTGTGCTATGATGTTGGTAAGGGAATAAAATAAGTAATTTTTCTAAGAGGAAAACTTTATTATTCTGAAACAAATAGGTGTAGAGAAACACAGGTATTAATAGCAGGGGTTTGTATTTCCACTTTACATATATTTTGTGACAATAGAAATAACAACATTAGGCTATCCAAACCCACATCATTTAAGTCTCAATGGAGTACTTAAGCGTGTATATAACTCTAAGCAGATGCTGAAGCAGTATTGTTAATGTAAGTGGAATTATTCAGGTGCTTTAATGATTTACAGAGGTTCAGCCCCTTCGAATATAAGGTCCTAGAATCCAGATCAAAAAATAGTATTTTTCAATGTAAAAATAAATAATTTCTGCAACATGTTCACCAGGAAGCTAATCTGATAATTACAGCACACAATTTCTTAACCTCTCCCTTCTTAACCTCTACCGCTAAGAATTCACTTACAGGTATCTGATCCATCCATCATCCTCTAGAATTTGTTGTACCTCAGCTCAGAAAATTTTGTGTGCTTTTAAATATGAACATCTGATATCATTAAGATTTTTCAGAAACAACTGAAAATTTTGAGTGTCTCTAAGCTTGAACACCAGAGAAAGAAACCTTTGAAATATGTGCCCTACAGAAACCAAGTGAGTACTTTCACATCTGAAAATCAATCCCATTTTAAAGAAGACCCAAATTTAACTTGAAAAAATTGAGACACTCAAGACTGTGAGTAGTAACCTTCTTGATATCCTTAACTAAGATAAATGAATTAAAGGATCTAAGTTTAATTGTGCAGCACACACAATAGAAATCTATTTTTATGACATGAAATTATGAAATTTAGAATACTATAGTATCTGTTCAGTAAGTTGCATTATTATGTCAATTTGCATTAAATATATCACTACCATATACATAATACACACTGGAGCAGATTTAGCTAAAAAACTTTCTGCTATTTCTTTCTCTAATCTTTTTCTATTCCCTCTCCAATTTCAGTAATAGTTTGAGATTTCAATTTGAATGTCAAGTTTCATGTTGAAAATTTATAGCTGACTGCAATTCTGGAAATCTTAAGGAAAAACAGAATTAGTTTGCAAAGAAGCATTTTGGTTTTCATTTCTTCCAAGACATATGCAGACATTTGTTTGAGGCCCAAATGCGACAGCTAATATGTTATAAAATTACCCTTCAAAATCTTACTCTTTTTTTGAGTGTCAGATGAGAGAAATCCTAACTAGGATAAACAAGGGGAAGACTGACAGAATTAAAAGAATGTCAATATGCAGAAAGATTCTAAACAATTATTCTTGACATAGCGTTAATCTGAGAATTCAAACATTCTCCAGATCATGTGCAGTGCTCTGAAAATAAAGCACAAGAAGAATACCAGATAGACCTCTGTCTCACAGAAATCAGAGGAGGTGTTGCCCTTACAAGACAGAGTGGAAGAGGAAAAAAATGAGCACTTCCATAGTACAAAACACAGAAATGTTGGGAACAGGATCATGACTTTGAAGAGGACAAAAAGAAGAAAATACAGAATTTCCAAGGCATCACTGCTAGAAGTCCAACTGAAAAAAAATGGGGGTGGGGGTAGTGGGGAGGGGAGGGAAATAGCTCATTTGTGAGCCCCAAATCAATCTCATTGTATTAGCCATCTCAGAAAAAAAACTGAGAAGAAACCAGACACTGAGTCGTCTGCATTGTTTGGTAATGAGGTTCAAGCAAACAACAAATGGTTTTATATGGCCTGGATTGGCCACAGAACATGGAAGCTGAAAGGAATCCTCTCAATAGGATGTCCAGAATAAAAAAATCTGTGATGCTGCAAATAACCCAGAGGATATGGCAGAAATTCAGATGACATTTCTCCCTGAGGAAGTGTGCTCAAGCTGAACCTGTAGCTCTTTAGTTTCTCAGTTTCAAGTGTTTTCTAAGGATGCCTTAAATTCAGATCAGGAGTCACATCAAGTTACTGTAATTGATATTTCTAGATAAATGATTAAAAATCATGGTCAAGCATGTATTTTCCACCTTTAAGAATGCCTGTCTTAGGAACTGCATATTTAGCTCAGAAGGGACTCTTGTCACACACCACCTGTAATTCATTTCAGCATTGTTTTGGACAGACTTCTGAAATACTATGATCATGCTGGTAACACCAGCTGTCCAAATCAGTATTTTACATAATTGAGTTGAGTCTTTCTAAAGGTCTGCTTCTTTGGGGGAGGGGGCCCTTATCATCTCTGGTCTTCAGCAATAAAATACAGATTTTCAGTGTGGGACTGTGAACTCCCCTCATCTTGCAATTCCATTCAGTCACATGCCTGTCAGTAGTTCTACAGTCCAGATCCATAGCCAGGCTACTAATTCTGTGGAACATGCCCCAAGAGACAAAATGATAGCAAGATTCCCTTGAAATTCTGCTGTACCTATATCTCTTAAACCTTTTTCTAGCCTCTAATCATGATTTTCTTGAAGGTGATGATTCCATTGATGTCTTTCTATTACTAATGAAATGAAAAAGATGTTGGCATCAACTGTTTTCCTTCCCTGACAACTAATTCATTTGAAGTCAATACATGAGCTTTAGGAAGAAACCAAACTACAGCTATAGCTCATGTGCAATGCAGACTGTCACTCAAATGATACAATCCTGCTTCCTGACCTGACCAGATGGAAGTATAAACACACTGAATATTTCTGAGAATACAAAGTTTAGCCTGGCCAGATGTGTATATGACAAGTGTAACTATGGCCTCATGTGATCCATATGCAGATGTATACAGGAGTATTGAATAATAGGGGAGATTTTTTTCATGTGCTATTGTTTCAGCCTTTTTAGAGGTAGTTTGTTTAATTTCAAAGTTAAAATAAAAAAAAAAAAACTTCAAGACATTAAACTTGTCTTTAGGGTGAGGTAGTTTGTATCCAAACTATTTAAAGCTGATTGGATGGGTATGCCTGGCAAGCCAGAGCTCACGAGTTCAAGCACTATAAATTTATATGCTTTCCTGCACACTACCTTCTTTCAGTAAAGAAGCCCAGAAAGCAAGTTAAAGAATGATTTGTCCAAGTTCTGTGAGGTTTTTACTAAAGAAAGATGAAAATTAATCAATGCCTCTCTTTTGGACAAATCAATGTGTAACGAGACTCAGTGGTTTAAACTAAACTCTACATAAATTCAAACTAGAGGACAGATTTTTTTTCATTTTCCTGATAATAATTGAAACATCATACTCAGCATTTTGGTAGATTTTTTTATATCTGGAAATTTTACAATCAAGACTAACATTTTTTCTCAAATATACACTAATTTCCAAAGGAACTAATCCCAGGAAAATCTTAGATATATGTTATGTGGGAGGTCCAGCTAGAGAATTGTAATGGTTTCTACTGGCTTTATACTATACAAACAAGCTAAGAACCTGTGACTGAATAGTTGTTGCTACACCACTCCTGTTTGGGGAACAAGCATTATGGTCACAATGCTCTTTCAGTGGCAAAGCTCTTTTTAACTGCAGGCTAAAGTATCGGAGCTTAGAAAGAGATTTCTAATTTGTCAGGATCACCCATTTTGGCTCTTCGTATTTCTTTAGTAATTTCACATTTCTTTCTCATTTTCCTATATCTGTGTCACTGAATAAAATCATAAAAATTATCAACACCTGGGTAAATTCACCCATTTATTTATATTCTAATATACTGATCTGTCATGTACAAATTAAGCATTAAATTCCAGTAATTCAGTGATCAATATATGATTCATATGTTTCCCCAGGGAGTGACACTGAAAAATAAGCATTCAGTAATTACAAATTTCTTCAGTAAATACGATACAGTATTGCAATTTGAAATAATACTGTGAGAAGACTATAGCATGAAGAAGATTGACTATCACCTAAGACACAAATCAGGTGTCTTAGATGTCTTCTGATCACAGAAAAGCAATATTTAAAGCTAAGTTTCAGTAGTTAAAAACTGGAAAATAGGGCTTTTACAGCATTTTCTGGCTACAGAATAAGAAAGAGTGCTCAAGAATATCACTGTATGTAGTTTAAATATCAGTCTTCCACTTTTTGTTCCAAGACTGGTGCAATTTCACCTTGGAGACAGCTTTAAGATAAGGTTTATGCATTAAATCAGCTTTTCTACTTTTCAAAAGCACAGATGTGTCAGGATCTGTCACCCTTTTATCTTTGTGAAGAATGCTAGGCTAAACTGAATCTGATTCTTGAGCAAATGTAAAAACTGATGAGGATGCAAGGGATCCCAACCTTTGTAAACACTGGCATAATCTGCAGAGGGACAAAGAGAGAGAGAAAGAGAATGTGAGACATTGGGGAAAGAATTCACAGTGCTTAGGAGCCCCAATTATGGACTAAGATCCTGTTTGCATTGTTTAATAACAAAAGATGGTTCTTGCCCCAAGGCACTTACAACAAATGTGGATTTGAAATTAATTTTCAAGGAATGCTAGGGTAATTGTGTGTGCACTGTGTTTAACATATAAGACAACACACTTTTGGAAATTACATGTATTAGTGGAATAAAGCCAGCCTGAGCCTGTGTATTGTTAAACTCCATTCAGAAGATAAAAATTATTGTATGATATTGGGCAAAGACATATCTTTCCATTAATAAATTCCAATTTTTAAATGCCTTTCTATATTAGCTATAGAATTTATGTACCTAGCAGTATCTGAATGAGAAAAATAGAACATTTTGCATTCTGTCACTGAATGACCTTGATAACCATAAGAGAAATTAGAAAATATGTTCTATATTTGTTACAGCAAATGTATTCTCTAAAGTATTACAGTAATCATTTTTAAGATCACAGTAATTTAACAGTTCCTCAGTTGTTCAAGTACTCTGGCCTTGGATGATTGCTTGAACCTTCACATACACATTACCTGAAAAATCTTTTTAAACGTTTTTAATACTTCAAACTCTTTATTTTCCTGAATATATGTTTAAAGGTAGTGTGGTTTATGAAAGGCCAGGTGAAGATATTTAATGATCTTTTATCCAGCAACTGAAGTAAAATGAAACTATGTCCAAAGACATAGTGTTTACTCTTCATTTTTATGAAAATATTTTTATTTTCTTCTTCAACAGAAGAAAAAAAGTGAGCTTTCACATTAGGCAGGAAGTACCATTGTTTCACTCCTAGGCTTGGATCTAGGAAATAAATTCTCCACCATTAGACCCCATAACTCAATTCTTCTCAGTGCTGGTAATGGATGAACTTGTCTCTGTATCTCACTGCAAAATCATTACAACCAGTGTACATCACTGCTGGTACCCTTGGGATATTACCATTCCCTTATGCACCAACAATCTTTCTGATAGCAGTAATGTCTGGCAGAATGCTTCGGGAATTTTCAGTTCTTCTTTCCCTTGTGTTTTTTCCTCCCACTCTCCACCCCTTTCTGTAAGGTGATCTTGTGAAGCTACTCAAAGAAATGTCATTCCTCCCCAGAACTCCCCAGCTTCTTTCACCTAGAGCATTGCAACCAGTTCCAATGTTTCATGCAGACAATGAAATAATGTTACCTATGAAACTACTGGAGAAGCACAAAACTTCTCAGACATAAGGCCTTGGCTCCATTTCTGGTCCCTGAAAGTGTCAGTCACAGTGGACACTATGCCCAGAACTACCTCTCACATTCCTACTTTCCTTTGTTCCCTGAGCTATTTCAAGTTCTTGTATGATGCAAACCTATTTTTCCAAAATTGTTTCCTATGTAAGCCAATACCTGGTTTCTTTCTTCCTCAGATTTCTTTCTCCCCTTCAGTCAAGGTTCCCAATCTCACACCTCTTGCACCTGTCTGCACACAGAAACCAGCAGCATTAGGCTGGAAGAACTTGTATCTGCACTGTTTATGGGTGTGTATCTGCAGTATCTACAGAAAAGTGCATTTCCCTGTGGGACAGTCACAGGATGGTGCACATGTTGGATCACACCACTTCTCTCCTTGTGAGACCTAATTTGTGAACCTCAACTATCAGAAAGCAGCTGCTGGATATATCTGAGCCCTGTCAAGAGGCAGGCAGTTTCACAGAGCTCAGAATGACATAATACTGCACTCTCAAATTACAAAAGCCAGTTCTCCTCTCCTAATTGTTACAGACTACAGGATTTCCTCCTTGGCTCTAAAGATTCTTTTTCTGTTCTCTACTGGAGTCTGTCAGCAAACCTGAGAGGATCTCTTACAGACTTTCTCTGAGTATAAGTGATTATTTATATATTTTTATATTTATAGGTGATATATAGAGTCTATACTTTCCCAGTGCCTTGCATCCTTAAGCCCATCCTTTGCATCCACAGCAGAAAATGCAGGAAGTACTTCTTTCCTCTGAGCATTCACAATGAATTCAGAGCAAGATTTCCTCTGATTTCTGCCTGCCAAAGTATTGTGTACTTGAGTACATTCTAAAATTTCCCAGTACTTCCAAAGGTTGTGCAAGGCTGTGATTCAGAGAAATGGTGCTGAACATCTATGTCAGAAAGTGAGCTGTGCTCAGCTGTGTACATTGGCTCAGCTGTTATGCAGACACCTGGCAGATAGAGACCTTCAGCTGCCATCTGTGCTGCTTGTATTGTGCAATCACATCTCTGTAATCTAAGAGTAAAAATGGAGGGGAAGGAGTAGCAATAACTGTGGAGAAAGGAGAGAGCAGTAAGTTTCATATAACCTCTAATATCAAGAAGTGTAGGTCACAGAGCAGTTGATTTTGCTTGCCACAAAAGCAATTTTCACAGTAGGTGATATACAAAATTATCCTAGACACATTCATTTTTTTAAAAGAATTACACAGACATAAAATTCTTGTCATACATAGGGCAGTAACAGTCATTACCAGAGGAACTGTCAGAAACCTTCTTCCAAAGAATCCTTTAGAGACATCACAAGGAGAAGTTAGGTTTGTGTAACCTGTGGAGGATAATAAATTTTGAGTGACACTATTGGTAGCTACTTTTTACAGCAGCATCTCTACTTGCTGATAACTATCCCTTACCTTCTCCTCTAAAATGAAAAAAAAAAAAAATTAGAGTGTCTACTGGCAAGAGGTTTTATTCTTTAATACCTAGCTCTGTATCACATGGACAGGAGCACATCCCAACACCAGAAATTGAGGACATGGGAAAGCAATAGTGCAGAAGCAATGTAGTACAGTGGTGGTCTCATCATGCTTTTTGGGCTAAAAGGGAGGCAACCAAAGACCCAACTAGACTGACAGCTCTTGTAGTTAACTTAACCTCTTCTTTACCTTCCCAGCCATGCACAGAACTCCTCAGAGCTTTCCAAGTTGAGCCGGCTTCTCTCAATATTAAAAGGTTTCAAAAAGGGTCTATGAGGAATAAATGGGGTAAATTAGAAAATTCATTTATACAATGGCAATCATGCCTTCAGCTTTTGTAATTGGGCTTTTGTTACCAGGCCTTTTCATATGTCTTTTCCTTAGAGGTAACCTCATGTCTGAGAGCTAAAGCAGTTCTCCTATAGACAGCCCTCTGCTCCCCAGATGCCAGGTACAGATTAGCTAAGAAATTATTTCTCCTGTAATTTTCATCTCTGTACCTCTGTGTTGGTTTCTGTCCTTCTGTGTTGGTTTTGACCAGGTTTAGATGGATTACATGTTTATTATTGTATTTAGAAATTTTTTGAACAACATGTGTATGTTAACCCAGAAACCCATGTATACTAATATGAATATACATATAATTTACTTGCACTTGTTTTTAACAAATTACTGGTCTTCTGACCAAAACCAAGCTCCTCCTACATGTTCATACATTGAGTATGCAATGCAGTAAGATTATACTTCAACCTATTCTGCAGATCTACAAAAAATTAAATATTATTTCATAATCTGTGGTTGTTTGTTTTTGGGTTTTTTTACATAGTTGCTAAGGCAATGTGCTGGAGTTTGTGATTTTACTCAGCTGTCTGTTTATTACATTTTAAAAATAAAAGACTTACAACATTAAGTTGTATTTATTATTTCTATAACCTCTGCTATTCTCCATGGACTTCTGTGTAAGAGACAAAGGCAGCCTGATGTTTTGAACTACCTTTTCTCAGAGGAGATGATGTAGGGGAAGGTAGGTAGCACTAGACAGTAGTTCATTAAGTGGCTTATTGCTCTTCCAGAAGACTCCAGAAGACTGTTGGGGGAATGTATAATCTGTTAAATTTCCTTTGTTTTGCAGTACATGCTTGTCCCCCCTGCATGATTAGCCCAACATTTGGCATCATTCTTTGCTGACACCCTTCTCCTCTTCCTATCCCCATCAGGAGAAGCAGGAAGCTCCCCATGGCCTGACCCTGCTGTTCTGTACCGAAGTGTCTCCTGTCTTAATGCTTCTCAGGCAAGCTTGGGAAGCATCTCTGTTGCATGCTAGGCCAAGCACAATCAGCTTGGAAGGTTTTGCTCCTTGTGCTTTTCACCCTGCCATTTGCATCTTCAATTCCTTGTGTTTAAGGGTTTCTGTGTATGCAACACATTTCAGTATTTATTTTAATGGTTCATTAATATTTTAAAACACAAACCTCTTTTAATCACAGAATTCCATCATTTATTTAGGAAGTCAGGTGAACAGCAAATGTCTACAGATTGTAGTTTCACCACATGCAGACTATTCTGAAGATATAATTTTCAGGGTACCTCAGTTTTGAGGCTTAGGAAAGACCTTTCTCACCAATCACTTCAGTAACTCAAACTTGCTGCTTCCATTGAATTGGGAAAATAGTACGAAAGCATGAAGTGTTTATTAAGTTTAATGTTTTTGTTCACTAGTTTACTGCTTTCCCATCTACCCTTTACTTGCAGAGGACTTAAAATAAGATAGAAGCTAAAGGAAGCACACTTATCCTGCTGTTGTCTATTTAGCTTTCATTAAGCAAGTTGGTGCACGGTTCACACTCATTCTCAAAACCAGCCCATCATCTAAAAGTATTTATGTAAGACTCTTTGCATTATATACCAACCTCTGCAACACTAGTATTAACTACTGACATCTGCCAAGGCTGACTAGTAAGTGCTTTACAGTATCAATTCATCCCAAGCAAAAAGCATGTTTGAGTGCTGCAGTGCTCTTGTTAACACCAATAAGAAGTATCAGAGCTCATATGACACCTAGCAGAAATTAGTACCCACATTCAAAGAAAAGCTTTTGTTATTTTCCAGAGTATTATGTGGACTTTATTGAGATGACTGCATCTGACACCTGCTGTAATATAAAATGCAGCTATAATTAGCCAACTGATGCTCTCCACAGTTTAGGTCGAATCCCTTCTGTGGGAATTATGCTTTAAAATATTCAGAACTCCAAGTGGCTCTCATTACATTTAATTTTTACTTAGAATTAGGTGGTCTAGAAAAAAAATTTAGGATTGTAATAGCCCCCCGCTGAATGCCACACAGCAACGTGAAAACCCATAGATTTTTTTTCCAAATAAAAAAATGAGAACAAGCAGACTACACTACAGCCTTCAATTGAAGTCTGGCTTTGCTTAATTGTACTTTTTGCACTCATCAGTCTCTCCTCTTCAGAGCAAGCTACAAAAATTGCCTGAATAGCCAAAGAAAAGTTTCCCACAGTCACTGGTCACAGAAAAACACCATTGTCCTTCCTCACAGTTTGATGGACAACATTTCTATAAATGAGTAGCCAGTCTGTCAATGGTACCCTTGCTGAAAAGGCAAAAGAAGAGAACAGATTCTGCCAATATCTGACAAAGCATGTTAACACATAATCAGGCATTCACTAGTCAGGCAGCTGCCCCTGGGACCTTCATAACACAGGTGCCTTTAAGCCATTTCCTATTCACAGATAAAGGAAACAAGCAGGAGATACCTGGGAAAGGAGCAGTCTATTGTCGCCTGTCAAATGTCCATCTCCTAGGCTGCCTGTATAAAAACAGAAAGAACACAAAAGAAACTTCAGCCTGAATTGCTAAATTATAAAACAGCAAAATACTCTCCAACCCCATAACTTTAATCTTCATTTAAATAATAATTTAAAAGGTAACTAAAGGAGCACCATGTCTCATAAGATGTACCTTCCTTATTCTTTTTCCTGCATCAAACTGAGCAAAAGACCAGTCATGTCCCCAAGGCCAACAACTAGAATAAAGTCATCAGTGGCTATCCCTGGACTGTCACCTTCACTCTCTGCAGCTTTGGTATGGCTTGTCCATGCCTAATCTGCTCTCTGCTTCACCCAGCTGAGATTATTAAATTAATCTTTAAACAGAGGAAACTGGAACTTCCTGAGGGATCATTTTAGTGTGAATAAAAGTCAATTAAATTGCAGAAAAATACTCTTTCCTTTTTTTTTTTTAAACAACTTTAACTTAGTGGGCCTAACAAACAAGAGACATTTCATAATCAAGGTTATCTAAAGGCCACTAAGTAGAGTGACCATTTTAGCTGTGAATAGATCACAAAAAGACAACAGCTAGCTTTAAGTAAAGGAAAAGATTTGCAGTTTGTGATGGTGCAAAAAATGTCTACTTCGTACACTCAGCATATTAAATGCTAAAACTATAGTTCTAAGCAGGAACTCAGTTTATATTTAAGTAATTTCATTTCTTTTTCATGGAAATTTTAGTAGCACTGCCTGTGTGTTTAATGTTAAACACATGAAAATGCTTTACCTAATTCTATGGAAGTTCTTGATGGAAGCAATTCATGGAAGCAATACCTAGAAAATTGTTTCAGAGATGCACCACAACAACTGGAATTGCCCTGATTTTGTTGGGAAGCTCCTGCAGGTAATGCACTGTCTCTGAGGACATAAAAGGCTGCAGTGCAGCACAAAACACTTGAAGCAGAGATGGAATACTGCATGGTATGAGCAAATAAGTGTGCAAAACTCTTCTCTACACTTCCATATGAAACAGTATTGATGTCTTGCCTTCTCCTCAAGCACGTTTCCCAAAGAGCCTAGTTATGATTTCTTGCAACTACAATTCTCTTAGCAGATCTACTCTTTCATACAGGCTGTGTGTGTGTGTGTGTGTGTGTGTGTGTGTGTGTGTGTGTGTGTATACACCTGAAATTTAAACAGGAAAGTCTCTAAGCTCCTGCAATAAAGTTATTCAAATGGAATTCATAGTAATAATGAAATTAAGAGGAAGCTTAGAATTAATAAGATTAAGGTAAAATTCAATATGATAAAATGTAAATAAAAACATATTTCTATCTTTTGCCATTTTTTCTTGGTCAGTTTTCAGAGTTCTGTTCTATGAGGTCTCCTAGCACTGCCCATACCTGTTCAGCTTAGCTACAGTGACACTTCTCAACTTTTTAGAAGGTCTGCTTTTTCTCTGTTGAATCAGTTTCAGGTCATTATCAAATTTACAACCTAGGCCCAGTCTTGTAAAGGCTTTTACCCACAGGCTTAGCTTTATGCACATGAATAGTCCTTTAGAATTCATTAGAATGATTTGTGCACAAAGTAAGCAGGTGCATGGCCAGCTTCACTGAAAGTTTGGGACCCAAACTTCATATTCCCTATTACCAAATGCCTCTTCTGCTTTAGAAAAATATTGACAGTGTAAAGATGAGTGAGATCCTTTGTTCATTTACTACAGTACAAATAACTTTATAGTTACTTTATATCAAAAAAGGGCATTATGCATTTACTCATAGAGGAAGTCAAAGAATACTGCAGGTGGAATGAACACAGGAGGGCATATCCAGGGAAGCTTACAGGATTCAGGTACCTATCTTACTTTGTCATATGGATATATGAATTCCTTAAGGCTAATTTGAGAGGCTCAATACAACTACATAATACAGGCCCCTCATTTCAACTATTAGTCAGCAAATCTCATATCTAAACTAGATCTGGATCTAGCTTTTGAAGTCTGCCAGGGGACTGCCAGAACATGGAATGATTGATCAAACCAATAATGACAGATGTGGTCTATTTAATGATAACTGTCTAGCTACTGGGATATAGAAATTTATAAGTTGAACTGTTGAAGCAGGAGATAAATTTAAATTTTAGCAATATAACTGTTCCACAGAAAATGCTAAGAAGATTAAAATGTTTAGAAAAGGACTTGGCTCCTAGATAAGCTGTATGAAAAGCTTGTACATAGCACAACTGAAGAATCCTATTTAAAATATTCCTAAGCATCCATCACTATTATTTATTTTAAAATAATAGTCAGATTATACTAATAAAGATGCAAACTACAGCTTTTAAAATCAAGCACTCAGTAATCAATAGTTAAATAGAATAGTTAAATTTTCTCTGACATAAATATGCTATATTCCTGTTTCCCTGTTAAATATAGATTTTTCAAGTGTCCCGTTAAACTTGAGTTAAATATATAATACGTACGGCATGTACATATTAATGCAATGGAAAATTATTAATTTTTAGTCTGTCTTCAGGTATGAATGCTTAATTTCACAATGTTTGTATCAAATTACTGACAGTTTGAGAAAAGAGGAAACACTGTGATCATAGACACCTACTCTGCAAGGCACCTTCTACATTTTTATAGGATAGTCTCACAAGAAAATGATAGGAAGGAGATTTATAATCAAATCTTTCAAAGTAGCTATAGAAGTCTAGAATTTGCAAACACAGAATAACTATAATGATGGTTCACTGACTTCCTAAGAAGAAGAGCTGTTGAGCTAGGACTTGCAGGGGTCAATTCTCAATCCTAAATTATATAACTGAGCTGGAGGATTTTGTGCAGAATGCTAATCGTATTTGCAGATGGCAGCAAGAAAGGGGGCAGGCGGGTATATAGAATTTAAATATGCTGTAAAATTACTAAACAAAGACAATAAAAATAAAGACCAAAGTAAGGAAGAGCACAAAGCAGTATTAGAAAATCACAAGGGTAAAAAAATTCAGAAGGGAAAGGTCATGGGTATATGTGCATGCCAGGATAAGGGCACTAAACAGAATGCAGGCAACAGCATGAGGAATGTTAGGAATTATCAAATTACTGCAAGTCACAAATGTAAGATACTTAGAGGTTTGTTGATTTGCCTTTTTTCTCTAATGGCAAATACATCAGGTCTGTATTTCCACCAAGACATTTTGTACAAATCCCATTCCAATCCTGTCTGAACAGGGCTTTCTAAACTTTGATAAAGTGAAAGAAACACCAAGAGGTCGGCAGAGACATTTGCTTTGAAGGAATGCAGCTCCTATTGGAGAGCCAGATTTGCAATTCAGAGCCTTATTTGATGAAGTTAATAAGCACATGACTACATTTTAGGGGAGCAAGCTGAGGTTTTTTTCAGCTGGGTTAGTGCTTAAAATTAGGCACCAGCTTAAGTATCTTGTTGAACCAGGATCTATAAACTTCAATGGAGTGATGCCTTTTCCTGAGTACTTGGGAAGCAACAGAAGTGAAGTGCTCTTAATTCTGAAATTAATGCTTGGAAAAATAAATAAAAGCTTTTATTTTGGAGGGACTTGGTCATTTCCTATTTTAACCCTATTTAACAATTTAATGAGTACAATACTATCAATTTTCTTTTTATAACTGAGATAATTTAGTGCAGCACTGATAATCTGAATATTAGGAAAAACGACATTTACAGCAGGGTGTCAAACTGAACCGTTTTCCTGGGGCTTTGGACAAAATTTAGAGTATTGTTTTTATCTTTGAAGTTCCAAATTATTTCAGGGGGGGTTTTTTTGGTGGTTTTTTTTTTTCCAAAGCATTGCCTCTTTTGCCTTTCTCTGCACTACAGCTGACATAAGCAGAAGTACACAGCATGAGCTTTTCAAGTCAGGAGAAAAATCTGTTTATACGTTACACAGCCTCCTTAGCTCAGCACTTCACTCTTTGGCACAACAAACCTCAGTGACTGGTACATTCTGTCAAGCACCCACCTTTCTTTGGGTATTAGTTAGAGACAAATTAAAGTGTGAGTTCAGAAATTATGGTACTGTAATATTCAGCAGAAGAAATAGTGATAGCATTTATGACAGTGGTGACCAGGGAAGAGAACTTGTATCAATTTACTGAGGCTTACTGTGATTTTAAATTGCTTAAAGACACCTAGACTCGAAAGAAGTGAATATGTTTACCATTTTACAAACAAAATAAAAAGAAGCAATAGTCCAAAACTGAAAGAAAATACTTTTCTGTTTCAAAATAATTTTACTCCAACCACAATATTTGATATTTAAGAACTTAGTGGATTTGAGCTTATATTTTCAAGGTGGTTTCAGTGGGAGAGGCTTTTATATGCCTCAACGATCCATTCAGGGACAAAAGCTGCAGAAGATTTAATATTATCATGACAACTCTATCCCTGAGTGTTGAAAGCAACTCCAGATTACTCCCTCCCTTGTTTGTCATATTATTAAAATATCTGGACATTACTGCCAAGTTAGACATATTTAAATCTTCTGATTCCTCTTTCTAAACAAGTATCTCTATCTCTGGCAATCCACTTCTTGCCAGTTTTCTATAAATTTACTCCAAATTACCAGTATCTTTCCAGCAATGAGAGCTTCCAATATTTTATTGCTTCACCAGCTTTAGTGAGTATGCCATGTAATTTCCTCTGTCTTTATGGAGGCCTGGATTTACTCTGGCTAGCTTTACTTCCAGAGGCGATTACAAGTGAATTCATTTTTACTGTGCAAATTCCAGTGAGCATATAATCATTTTCTGGAACCATTCTGCTCTGGTCTGTCTCTTCCAGTAGATATGAAGGTTTAACATCTTTGCCTTAGCTGTATTTGCACATTTTCCCCTCTATGTTCATTTTCTTACATGCTCTCATTTTCCTAATCTCTTAAATCACCTTGGATTATTTCTGTTCTGTTCATGTTTGTTTAATGCATTGCATAATTTAATCTGTGAAACTTCAGATACCAAATGTATTCAACTAGCAGCTGCAACCCAGATCAAGGTCTTCTGAGACAGAGCAAGTAGGAAGAAAGCCTTTCCCCATAGGAATCGTTACTGTTTCTCTAAGAGGAGAAATTTCCAAACAACATGAAGAAGGCCAAGATCCAGTTTCTCCTTAGTAAATAAAAGTTGGGCATCAACAACTTTACTGACTACTTCATGGTCTTTTGCCTACTCTTCTTGTAATGAGCACTGAATAAAGAATGGTGTATCACCCCTACCGTCTCTTGAAATCCTCCACATTCATTAAATCTCCCTTATATTTCCATGTATCTTTCTGATATTTATATGCTTATGTATTGATTTTTCATTTGAAATGTTTTTTACCCCAAAACAGCCTCTGGCTGCAGGTAAAGATAATATGCTCAAAAGCAAAGGAAAGATCTTCGGTCTCCCAGTTAGGAAAGCTGCACATACCCTTTGCTAAAGTAGGACACATCTGCTCCATCACTCCAGGAAAGCTGGAATCTATCAGGTAACTGAGCACTCATCCCTTGAAGTTATAAAATGGCTCAAATGCCTGGACTTGTTCTGTCTTATTAGGTCATTGGGAATTCATTCAGGACAAATTGTCTCTTCCAACACTGAGGAGCAACAAGCAATTCCAGGTTGTTACATCTGTGCTCCATATTCTGCTCTGGCCAGCAGATCCCTGATGTGTCAGTTCAATGTTGTACTGCTGGTGGGGAAAGGGAAAGGGCAATGTATTTTCCTTTATTCCTGAAAGCTTCATGATTTGATCCAAATGACATTTTACATTTGGCAGGGTTGCTCGAGCTGCTTGTCCAGAGACAAAACTGCAAGAGGCAAGGTTGGTTGAAGCAGCCCTTGATCACAAGCTGGAATTAGTATTGTTGCACAGAAATGCAAAATAAAATTGAACTAATTTTCTTAGCTGACAACCATACTCTGTACATGTGTTCAAAATGTTATTTGATAAAAACTGTGTGTTTTCAGAAATTAAGTAAACTTCTATGTGTTTTACAGCTTCTAAACCACAAACATATTCTGCCATAAGTATTTCTGAATCCAAAGAACGGTCCTTATCAACTGAACACAAGCAAATGCCATCTAGTTTACCCTAGATAAGATATTTTTGCAAAATGCAAAATATTTGTAACCATTAAACACTGAAGTCTTCTTTGGAACTAATTTTTCTCTGGAACTAATTTTTCTCCGGAACTGAGCAGAGCTTTCTCAGCTTGAGTCTCCTCAAACGTTATGGGTTGCTGGTGCTGAAAGCCTTGTTTAGTAACATTTATTTTCACTATATCAAGGTACATCTTATCTGAAAAAGAACACCCAAAACATCAGTCAGATAAATTCATCTGCCTTTCTAAAATTTTTATTTAAGAATATGTCAACATTTGTATATACAACTGCACTCACCATTTTTCATGGGAATAAAAAACATGGGGGGTAGAGGGTCAGGGAACAGAAAGAAGTGTGAAGATCAAAATTTGGCTATCAAAAGAAACATCAGATAGGAAACCTTTGTAAGCATTTTTACTTCCATTTCTTAGGAATTTCTACTTACTTTCTTAGGAAAGAAATTTACAAGTAAACTGTCTTACAGGGAATAGAATTTTGCGATCCCCATAATCAAGAGTACTCTGACAAACTTTGCAGTCTAATTTAAAAACAACCCTGCAGCAACCAGAAGAGGCAAGGCTTTGAACAACACGTATGAATGCAGAAAAGTGAAGGGGTAACCAGAAAGGCACAGCTGAAACAAGGGCGGCAATGCGCTGTACTGAAATAAGCACTGGCGGTCCTTCCCCCACGTGATGGAGCCCTCGCTGGGGCTGGGGCCGCGCCGGCAGCTCCCGGAACACGCGGCCGGAGCCGGGGCAGCGAGAGCGCCCTGCCGGCCGGGAGCGCGCCCCCACTGCAGCCCCGGCCGGGAGCGCGCCCCCCACTGCGGCCCCGGCCGGGAGCGCGCCCCCCACTGCGGCCCCGCCCGGGAGCGCGCCCCCCACAGCGGCCCCGCCGGCGCTGCGGAGCCTCGCCATTGGCTGCCGCGCCTATCAATCAGCGCGGTGGTGGAGCCGGCGCCAGGCGTTCGTCATCGCGGGGCGACGGCGCGGCCGCGGCCCGGCCCGGTCCGGTGTCATGGCGGCGGCGGTGGCGGCGCCCAGCCCGCTCCCGCCCGGCTCCCGCGCTCCGGAGGTCGACCCCGCCGCCTCTGAGGTAGCGAGCAGCGCTCTGCGCTGTCTGGCCGGGCTGGCGGGGCAGGTGAGTGAGGGGCGGGCAGAGGGAGAGGTCCTGGGCGGAGCTGAGCTGAGCTGAGCTGGGCGCCGCGCCCGCCTCGCATCGCCTCGCGTTGGGGGTCCGCGCAGGGCTGGCTCCTGCTTCGGCCCGACCTGCGGGGCCCTCGTGGGCTCCAGGAACAGGGAACAGCGCTGGACAGCACATAAGTCTGCCTCACAAAAGGAAGCTGCCTCTCTTCTGGGCGTTGCTTCTGCCAGGGCTGAGCCGGCTGCCTCTCCTGCTCCCTCCGGCCGGGGCAGCCCCGGCGTGCGCGGCCGCTGCTGCTGCTTCTCTCCCGCAGCCGGAACCGTGCCTTGGCCTCGCAGTGACACGTGCGACTTTGTAGTTTGACGGATGATCTCTTCCATGGGAAGGTGCAATTTGCTTAATTGCTGTGTCTTAATTAGTTACTCTGAATTGAGAAGCTCCTGAAAACTTACTGTGCATTAAATCAAAATAAATGATCAGGAGCCCTGCCTTGGTAATGGCATGCTATGAAACACACAGTGTATCTAAGGGTCAGAATTTTTAAAGGGGCTCTGCTCTATGTTACATAAGTTAAAACACCTATTTTATGTTTAGTAATGTCTGTGAGTTGTGAAACAGATGTCACAGCAGTGGTGGAAGGCCCTTACCAGGAGAAGGTTTTAGTAATAACTTATTTATTGCTACAAACAATTTACAGATTAATTTTCCACTGTGGAAACATTTTATGTAGTTCTGTCTAGGCAACAAAAGCACACTCTTACTTCGAGAGTTAGCAGTTTGAAGGTTTGGGGCCAGATGATGAGCAATATCTGCAGGAGCTAGTGTAACTTAATGTATGTTTGGTACAGAGATGGGCTCTTGGATGCAGAGGCAGTTTAGGAATAGCTGCTGGCTAATCTGAAATTATTTTTTAGAATTATTTATTATTATGTTTCACATCTCATCTGTATAGAATTCTATTATATTTGCATTTCTCCAAGTATGGTAGCAATTGTCTCTGTTTTCAAACAAAAGGTAACCAAAATGAAGGGCTTGATAATTCAGGCACTTAGTTTTGAGTCTCAGTTTTCCTGTCTCTAAAATGGTCACAAACTACCTTGGCTTTTGAGCTGTTCAGCACTAAACAGTGTGATGTTCGGACACAGCTGACTCATAGGATTACTGAGGCATGAAAACTATCTATTGAGGTTTAAAGGCCCCTTAATTTTTCCTGGTGAAAATTCTGAATGGGATCAGTGAAGAACTAGTGACTGTCAGTTTATCTTAGTGTGAGGACAGCACTATGAATGACAGTAGTAGAATCAATGAGAGAAAAGTTGGAACTCTTGTGTTTAGGAAAAACAGAAAGGAGACCAAGAGGAAAGTTTCCTAAGCTTTTTTAACTAGGCTATTCATCACAAATTTATTAATTGTTTCTAAACTACATTAAAAACTTTTATTTTTCCCTCTTGACTTCAGCAGCTTACTTTTTCTCCAAAGCTGGCTCTACACCTAGCATGTCACTGGAAAGTCCCTGGTGATTTTTAAAAATAACTGTGTGTGCACAGACCATTGTGAGAGAACTTTAGAGTTGCAGTAGAGTTACAGTAGCTATGGTGAAGAGTATAATTGTCTTCTTTGGTGTTTGGAGTGTCTTCTTTCCATGACAACAGACACATTTTACTGTCCAGTGCACCGGTTGGATAAGGTTCTGGTTGCTCCATCTTAGCTGTGAAAGTCCTTTTAGTTGCTCAGTTATGATCCTTTCCAGTTGCTGAGTTACACACTTGTCTGCCAGTGCTTGAGTTCTGACAGATTTAACTGCTCTGTTTTACCCCCTTATGGATTCCAGTAAACTGTCTTGCATTTCTTACTGAAACTACTGATTCCCCATTTCCCTTCTATAGAGATGACTGAGCATGTGCCAAATTGTTAGCAGTCACAGTTTGATTCATTATAGTAGTTTAAGTTGGATTTATGCTAGTAAATTGGGCTGTAAGCAGGAATATTTCTGGCACAGGAATTTTTCTACTGGAGCAATCAATGGCAGTACGTGACCAGGAGGACATCTGAAAATAACAGCTCTTAAAACCAATATAGCTGATCCTGAAAAATTCTTTAAGATTCAAGTGATAGCCAGTGTTTACATAAAACAAATTTCAAAGGGCTGAAATTACATATGATCCTGTAAATTGAATAGGCTGTGGACTTGTAATTAGTCAAAGGCTTTGAAGTATCAAAACACTGAATTTATAAATCTGTCACAGTTCTAAGAAGCAATAGGATATGAAAGACTGAGAACTTACTCTATTGTACTAGAAACCTTTGTTGATGCAGGAGGGGTTTATTCTTGATTTTTCTTTAAAAGCAGTGTCTGTGAGTTAAAAATATGACTGGCCTCTAAATTATTTTAAGTTAGAAGTTCTGTTGCTTTTTGTGCTTTGAACCACCTGGACAGGAGTTGTCCATTATGATATGAAGGCACATATCAGCTTTTTCTTTTTAAAAAGGAAGGCTTATTAGGAAATTGCAGTAGCACTTGTATTTTGTTTCGTTTGGATGACTTAATGTACACCTTTTTCACCCTGTCAGTAGACTGTAATGTAGCATATAGGAGATATTACTCTAGAAACTTCAGGCAGAAATATGTGCTTCAGATGATCACATGCACAGGCTTAATTCCTAAAGTAAATTTTATTCCTACTAAGTTCTAAATACATTCTTGATTTTGAAACTTCTTCAGGATTAGTATATCCTAGGACATTATTTTTCCTACATCCTGTGTACTTAGCTTAAGTACTAAACAGGGATAACCATTTGTGAAAATTTTCTAAAATACATTATATGTCTAGTTAGACTGTCTCCTTTGCTGTGTAATTTGGGAACTAACCCTGAATTTAGCAAAGGTTAGTTAGTTTGACTAAAGAAGGAAGGTTCAGGATTATAATTCTTTACAAAATTGTGTTAATGCTGAGATTTGAAACTAAGGTGGGACAGCTTGTCATCCACAGCTTTGCCTTCAGAGTGACAGAGGCATTTCTTGTGTCCAGTTCTCAGTGTTTCATACACTTTGTGGTGGCTTCAGGACATGAGTGCATATGCATTTTGTTTTCTTGTTTGTAATGTTTGATGCTGTTAGAAGTTAAATGTCTTTAGACCATGAGGTAAAGGTCACTTTTGTCATCTTCCTGAGGTGCCTTTTTCTGTTTCCACCCCCAGGTTTTTTTTAATGGAAGGGGTGAGGAATAGATATACAAGTATGCATATGCATTGGGAATTCAGCGTTGCAAGCAGAGTACCTGTAGGTCCTCTTGATTTCAAACAAGAATTTTATCTGTATTTAGAATTTGGGGTATCACTTGCAGGATGTTTGGTTGGAAAACAACCTTCTTACCTGTGGGAAATGAAAGTAATCATCTTGTTAAGATCTTGAGAAAAGCTTTAATGTAACAAAAAGGGCAAAGTTGGGTGTGAAAATGTGTTATCCCATTAGAGTTTATGGACAATTATCTTTGCGTTAGAAAGTGTATTTATAGCTTATAGAAGACACACAGTTCTTTTGAACAATACTTCAAATTTATTACATGTGTTATTCTTTATTGTCTTGGGAGTTAAATATTGCAATTCCTTGACAGTGAGAATAGATTGTGGCAATTGTTCATTTCAATGTGAATGCATATTCAGGAAAATAGTGTGATTTGAAAGCAGGTTTAATAGTGGTATGTGTAATCTAGAGTTTGTTAAACTTTGAGATATTAAAAATATATATATTTTTATGCACTTTTAAAGCTTCCTTTGGGTTAGCAGCAAGTTAAAACTAAAGAATGTGCCATGGTGTTACATCAAGACATGGGTCATGCAGGCACAGTCTTGCAATCTTGGAATAAAATACATGAACTTACAGGAGACTGCTATCCTGGGTCATGTTTCCTCGTGCTGGTGGTTCTAGTATACATTAAAAGAAAAGATGGTGTGAGTGATTAACATGAACCCACAATGAAAGTGTGGTGAGTTAGTAAGGAATTTTTAATTTTAGAATAAACTCTACAACTACTAGCTTTCTTGGAAAATGATAACTGCCTGGACTGTAATTAATATCAAATCTTTCCAATGTTCTTGTCTAAAACTGGGATGGGTCTATATGAGGCTGAGCATAATTGTGGTCTTGTAGGAGTCTTGTATACTTTTTTGATGTTAATACATATAATATAATTTTTTATTGTTTTGCCTGTTGAAGCTTAATCTCGGAGAGGATATTGTGAAAGTTGTAATCGATTGGAGCAAGCTTCAGAGCACATCAGCACTTCAGCCAGCCTTGCTCTTTAGTGCACTTCAGCAGCATATTTTATGTTTACAGGTAAATATTTCATGGGACACATTTGCCTTGACAAAAGTGATCAACAACTAAAAGTATTCTCAACTGTAAAATTCCCGTAATTTTATTCTTACATTGGTGTGTTGAATAAAAAAGGATTGCAGAAGTATTAAATGCTTGGGATTCCACTATGCTCCATAGGTACTCACATTTATGGATTTTTCAGATTAGTGGGAATAGCCACTGTAGGTGAGCAGGCTGAATAAATGCAGCCTCATTGATTTCTAGACTTGCATTGTAAATGTGATACATTTCCATCTATGGTGGGTTATAATTAAGCAATAAGACACGGCAGGTGTGTGTCATGCTATGATAATGATTCCATGCGTTGGGTGAGTTTTGAGGCTCATAGAGTGCTTTCAGTGGTTCAAGAAGTGGCATTATCCCAGCATGACACATCCTGGAGTGTCTTACTGCAATTAAATATATTTTCAACGTAGGTTTTTTTTTTTTAAAGAGTAATTTCTTTGACATTAATGTCTCATCTTGCCAAGTAGCCAGTCACCATTACTGTCATTTCTTTTAACTATTTGAAACTTTCCAACCCTGCCAAAAGTAATTGGCAGGGCATGGCAATGGCAAAAGGCATTGGCAGGGAGGGTTAGCAGTTTGTCAGCTTGTAACTGAGCAGTGTTTTGACCTTGATAGTTCATATGTAGAAGATGGGATTTGAGTACTACTATTTTGCTTGAGCTAGTTAATGAATTATTTGAGGTTCCTAGTGCTGAGAGGATGAAAAGGGAAGTTTCTGTATTTTCTTGTCTATAGGTAAAAGACCTTTTGTTTTCCAGACATCCACCAGATCTTTGGTGTGATGATGAGCAGAAAGAGAAAATATGCAAGATAAATGCAAATAAATTTACATCCAACATATAAAAATGCTGCAAGTGGGAGTTTGATTCCATTTCAGAAAATTTGACTGCTAAAAATCATGTTGTCTTTAAAAAAAAATTAAAATCATTTTTAGAGAGAAAATAAGCAGTGAAATTCAGACTAGATGAAACTGATGGAAATTAAAAAGAGATAGGGACATATATATGTGCTGAGGTTTTGATGTTACATTGTACATAAGAATTACTGCAGTAAAATAAGCATTTTTCCTGCCATAAATGTCAGTGCCTTTTCTCATTTAATTTCATGACCTAAGTAGATAATCAACTGTGTCAAGCAAAGCATGTGTTCATGATAATGCCTATGTATTTCATGTCTGTGTTCTCTCATTCACTTGGGCAACTACGGTTTCAAGTGGAGAATGTAGTGCTCATGTGATAAAGGCTTTACAGTGTAAGAGCACCAGATTTCATGTTAAGGAGGAAAAATACTAAGCCTTACTGTTCTCAGTAAGCATTTGAATGGCATGTTAATTAAGTGGCATGGATGCCAGTGATTGAAGCTTTGATTTAGCTAGTAAAACAGGAGTATGGGCAGATTTTCACAGAAATTTGGGAGTTTTCCTCTACAAACCTCTAAAAGACAGGTCAGAAAGGTCAGAATCATGATGTGCACAATATTTGGAACTTCTTTTTAATCTTATTACTGTGTTCTATCAGAGGAAGATGTTGTAATTCCCAAAATTATTTCCATTAGTCTGGAAATTATAATAGTACTTGTCTTCTTGGCTTTGGGACTTTGGACTTTTTATTTTTTTAACCCTAATACACTGTTTTCTTTGTTCAGCCTCTCTTAGAAAAACTCCAGTCACTGATCAAAGAGGAAAATATAGGCCATGTTGAACCTGGAGGTAAAACAGAAAGCCAGACAAGTTTAGATGTTTATGATGGTAACAGTCAGACTGAAGAAAAATATGGAAGTTATGACTTGAGAGATCTGAAGGATACTCGTTTTAATTTTGATCCAGAAGTGGTCCAAATAAAAGCTGGAAAAGCAGAAGTAAGTGATTTATGTGAGTTTAAAAACAGAAAAATGAAAGACCTTTCTAAATTTTAAATTTAAAGAATGAAATAGATCTATGCCTTCATGTTTATTACCTGCAGATTGACAGGCGGATATCAGCCTTCATCGAGAGGAAACAAGCCGAGATCAATGAAAATAATGTCAGGGAATTTTGCAATGTTATTGATTGTAATCAAGGTAACTGGCTAGCCAGACTTTAATCTTCATAGTAATTTAAGTTGTGTGGGGGTTTTTTTGTTGGTTTGTTTTTGGGTGGTTTTTTTTTGTTTTTTTTTGTTTGTTTGTTTGTTTGTTTGGGGTTTTTTTTGGTTTTTTTGTTTGATTTGATTTTTTTTGTTTTTCAAAAGTGCTAATCTGTATTTAAAACAGAACTTTTTTTCAAGAGTAACTTTGTTTTAAAACTTAGAACTTGCATGTGCACTGCAGATGTCAGATAGAAAAATAAATTGAGAAGTCACTGGATGACAATGTTTAATGCATCCCATACAGAAAGATTATATCTATTATTATGTTAATTTCAAGAACTGCTATCTTAGATCATGATTTTGTAGCTATTGTTCCCAGTGTTTTAACTAGGTGTTCCTCCAAAGTAAATGGAATTGCAATTCAGAAATGTCTTGTGAGTTGTATATTGAAATTGAAGTTAATTTAATGCTAGTTAAATTACAAAGTATTTTTTACAATGATTTTGAATTACTAGCTACTTGAAATGACTTTTTCTTTTTAACATTGCTCACGTTGTAGTACAATTGGCTGTATCTGTAACCAATCTTAAATCCATCTGGCAGACTGGATCCCATTTACAGGATCGGTAACTGTAGCCAAATGCATCTTGGAAGTTAAGACAGTTTTATATACATAACTACATAAGTAGTACAGAGATATTTTCTAAGTACCTGTGAACCCACATGTGCATTGTCTCTATGAGAAACTTAAGCTCTTAGAGATCAAAGCTTATTGTTCAGTAAGCTTTGTAGAGAGTTTAACTGCTTGAATGTTAGTTGGAATGCAAAGGACAGCTGAAGTTTAGTAGACTATGCTAGATAGTGAAATATTGTTTCCCAAAATTGTTATGTACAGAAGAATTGATAATAAGACTTGTCTCGTTGTTCAGGCATAATAAAATATGTGTAGATCTTTGGTGTAATGAACAGAGATTTCTATGAAAATAGAAACATTAGAATAAATTAAGGTAATCCATACTATAGATTTTATGGTTAGGCAAATGAAAGAAGTCACATGGATCAGAGTAAATGCAGAAAGGTTTAGGAAAGAATACTGATGAGTAAACTAGATAAGTCAAAAAACAGGAGAGTTTCAGAAAAGGACAAAAAACCAGAATAACAGTAGTAAGCAGGAGAAAGGCTTCTGTACAGGAAGAAGGAAATAAGTTACAGAGAAATGCAGTGAAAAGTAAGAACCAAATAAATTTGGTCCTGATCCAGTAAACTTCTCTATACATGTGTGAATACATTTATATGAGTGACTCATCCAATTAAAAGCAGTAAGTCCATGCGAGTGTGTGAAACTATTAATGAGCAAGTGTTTATAGAATGAATTAAGTATTCCTGATTTTATTTTATTGTTTGAACCATTTAAATTAGATTTGTTTAAAGCATCAAAGTTGATGGTGGTTAGAATATTTTCAATTATAAATACATAATTTGGACCTCACTTGTTATATCATTATTTATTTAGAAAATAGCTGTGCCAGAACAGATGCAATTTTCACACCCTATCCTGGATTTAAAAGTCATATAAAGGGTAAGCAACTCTTTTAATACCCATTTAAGTATCCAGATATAGCAGCACTTCTAAGTTTTTGATATCAAAAGTTTTTATAGAATGCTTAAAAATGGAAACTTAATGTATTGATTTTTTACTCTAGTGAATACTTCTACATCTTCATTTATGTCTTTAAGGTTTTAAATCCCTTAACTGCTTCACTAAATGAATGGTTAGGCACTAAAGACCAAAACAAAATAACCTATTTTTATTGTCTGAAAGGAAATGTGGAAAAGATAAAGCAGGACCGAGAAGCTGAACAATACTTAGTTTTTCTTCTAAGGTGAAACCATCAATAAGGAATTGAGATTAAATAGGATTATCTTCTATTTTTCATTAGTTGGTGCAAGTGTCTTGAAATAGAGTATAATTTTGGGACAGTGGAAGTTTCTTAGACGTGGATTTATAAGAACTGACAAGCTGAGGAATGAATTTATCACTGCACTGTTTTTTGGAAAGGAATAAATAAAATAGAAATTATGTCAAACAGAAGTTGTGTGTAAAACATTGTTCATCTGCTGCTCTCCAGGTGTATGCAAGTTACCCTTCTTTAAAAACAAACAAAATACCCAAAATGAGAATGAAAACAACCCTCTTTTGCATTTTTGAAAGTGGTAATACTCAGTTATCCGCTTGATATTGATCCTAGAAACCACCAATTAATTATTTTTAATTCTGTAATTTAGAATAATACTGTAAAGCAAAATAATAAGTTTTGAAAGGCATGGTGAGCTAAGAAGGAAATGGGAAAGTGAGTTTCATTTTAGAATCTTTCACAAAGAAACACTTTCAATAGTCACTGTTTTAAACTGAGTGTTAATTTGTTGGTTGGATGGCAGCGTAATGCAGGAAAAAAGGGAAGCTTTCACTTCAAGGAACAGTTCATAACTGAAATGTGAAAAACACTTTGAAAGGAATTGGAAGTAAAACCAGCATAAATTCAAGCAAGAATGTAGCATGTTGCACTCATGAAAGTGTATGTATGTGTGTGTGTGCTTCAGCATCTGGAGCTGCCAATATAGTCTTTAAATCTGCAGTGCACTGCAGTAGTTCTATGAGGAGAACTTAAGAAATTACTCTGATTTAATGAGAAGTGAGCAAAATCTTCTGATGGAGACATGGCTCAGCATGGGTAGAAGATAGTCCTAGATGCAGCTAAGAGTCACTAAAGCTTTTATCCAGATGACAAAAATTCAAAGTGAACTTCCTTGCTGAGGTTTGTATTGGTTTTTCAGTTGTGTACCTCTCTTCATCTTCATGTATTTATGATGCTTCCTGTAATATTAGTCTGGCCTCTTCTTTGCATTCGCAAAAGCTCTCATGTGCAACTGCTGACATAGATATCAAGGTTTCTGCTGTTAATCAGCAGCTGATGACAAATTCTCAACACTGCCATTCTACATGAATGTATGAGTAATTCTTTTGCTTTGCATATGTAAAATCCAGGGGTTTTGTTACGTTTAGTTGCTCGTGCAAAAAAATAAGAAAATGCTTTTACTTGAACTTTTGATCTTACTGCGTGTGGGCCCTTCATATGCAAGACTTATGTAAAACTGATTTAATGCAGGTTTTTGTGTTTCAATATTTTGATTCTTTTAGTTAGATCTGTTTTGTGTTTCATGTGCATATATGTGTAATTTATTTTCTCTTTACCTAGTTTCTAGGGTAGTAAATACATATGGACCTCAGACTAGGTCTGAAGGAATGCATGGGTCCAGTCACAAAGCCAGTGTACCCATGCATGATTGTGGAAACCAAGCTGTTGAGGAGAGATTGCAAAACATTGAAGCACACTTACGGTTACAAACAGGTTTGTATGATGTTATAATTTCGACATTGGTGTGCCATTTTATATAGTTGTGATTACTGTGGTGAAACTGGGCAAGTCTGTAAAAACCAGTTTTTGCTTCCAGCAACAGAAAGAGTTCATCTTGACTTGCTGGCTGTTTTTCAGAACAGCTTCCAGTGCTAGTACTGCTCTTTTCCCTTTACATTAAGGGAAAGCAATATTAAGAGTGATAAGTTAGCCAGTTTAATTAGTAGGTGCTGAGTGTTGAGTAGAGGGCAGAACTGAAGGAGTGAAGCTACCTGCACAATTGTTTCTCTGAATGGACAAAATAAATGAATGGCAAAAAAACCCCAAACCCCACATTAGTGCTATTTTGGTCATTTGTGGAATAGAACTGTCTTGTCTAACAGACCCAGAAATAAAAGGAAATGGGTATCAAAAAGCAAAAGCTTTCTATGGCCTTGGTTGTCAATACAGTTCAGAACCAGACTATCATTTAAATTGGAGTAGCCAGTACTTAGTTGTGATAAACAGTTATTTCATATAGTTCCTTCATTATAGAACACTATGGAGTTCAAATAAGATGCTTGCTAAGGCTGATCTTTTGATCAGTTCTATCCGTTCTATGGGGAAACAAATCCCAAGCTGCTGTAGAAAAGATGGAAACAGCAAATGGGTTGAGTTAGGATTTTTTTGGTTGTTTTTGTGGTGTCAGTGAGTTTTGTTGTGGGCTTTTTTGTGAGGGTGGTTCTTGGGTGAGCTAGGGTCTTTTTTGTTTGTTTGGTCATTTTTTTGATTTTTTTTTCCCAGACAGACATCAGCCAACTACATGAAGTTGTCTTAGTGCTTTCATTGACTACACTTGCTTATCAATCAGGTTTTACCCTGAATTATATTAATTATCCTTCCTTCATATGATCCCATTCATTTGTTTTGTTCAGCTACTGGTTGATAGCTAATCTTGAAGAATTCAAATGTTAGACTTGCAATCTTTAGTTAAATCAATATTCAAGTGATTTTCCTAATTTATTTTGCATTGCAACTGATGTATTTAGGTGGTCCAGTACCAAGAGACATTTATCAGAGAATTAAGAAGCTTGAAGATAAAATCCTTGAGCTGGAAGGACTGTCTCCTGAATATTTTCAATCTGTAGTAAGAAATTTTCCTACCTTCTCTCAGCATATCTAAATGTATTTATGCCTTTTGTGCTTGAATCTTTGATGTACAGAGAAGAACTTAGAGTCGGAGGGCAGACACTTTTAATAAACAGCTCTGGATTGGTGTAGTGGTTACGTTACATGTGGACCATCTAGTCAAGGTCATATTTACCTAATTTGTCACTCAAAAGAAGAAAGTGTCTGTTGGGGGGAAAAAAATTGCTGTCACCCAAGCTTAACTAATTTGTAAGAAATGTGTCAGAAAGTTTGTATTTGTCCCCCTTGCCTTAAAATCTGAAGTGCTTCTTATGTCAAGAAAATTGACTGAAGTTTTGATTTTTGATACAAATAATTAATGGCTTGAAACAGCTGAAATCATTTGGGCTTCTGTACATGATCTGATTGCTAACAATATGTGAATAACTTCCAAAAGGATGAGGGAGTAAACTGTCTGAAAATTGCTTCATGTGATTCTGTGACTTAGTTTCTTTTATTTCTGGTTTTCAGGCAGAGCTCTGTCTCTCACTGAATAATACACCTTAACCTTCACTCACCAAAGGGTATTAGGGCAAAGAGAATGTTAGTTGTTACTACATTAGGCTCTATTTGATTTTAGAAATTTCTTATCTGTTATCTTGCTCTTCTTTCCCCATGTAACAGTAAGAATGTCTCTTCTACCTTTGTTGATTGCAATTTAATTTATATCTTCTCCCTTGAGACTAGCCAAAGAAGAGTCAGTTAATAAAAATCAATAGCAATAGTGCACATTTTTGTTTAATTATTTTAATTTGTGTTGGAGACCAGTAAAGTTCTTTATTTGTGAGACTATTCCTTCTGGCTGAAAACCAGAAGTTAAAACATACACTTTCATAAGCTGAGATTTCTATTGAAAAGGCTTTAGGACCTCTAGGAGGATCAGGGCGAAAATTGTGATGGTGGCAATAGTAGTTTTGCACAGTAATTAGCACATTTTATCTGAAGTTTTGCATAAATATTGGCGTGGATATAGGCAAATTTTAGGGATGAAAATATTGACAATTTCAAAAGCTCAATTCTGTCTGAAGGAAGCTTCAGTTAAATTGATAGTTGTTGACTGCCAAGTGTGGAGAAGCTTCAACAGCTTCTGACTGCTCTCCAGTAGTATTTCTCATGATCCAAAGTACTTAATTATGAAAAAGGTTTCTTTAATCCATGGAATGGCAGTCAGTGGGATTTTTTTATAAAGACTCTTAACAATATAGTTACAAGAATTATTTGTGATCTTCTGTCAGTGCACCATTAAGTCTGTTTTGATTGTCTTTTCTTCAGAGCTGTTCTGGCAAGAGGAGAAAGGTTCAGTCTCCCCATGTAAGTGCTATTAACTCTTGTTTTTCTTAAGTTTAGGATGTTTTGAGTGGAAAGTAAGCAGGAGTTCTATGAAGCAAGTATGTAAGTTGTCAGAAGTAGCTGCATCAGTATTGGATAGTTTGCTGTCAAAGAGAGTAGGAAGGAGACAAAAAGCTAATGGCTGTTAAAATGAAATGAGTCTTCTAAGAATACATACTAGGGTTTTCACCAGTTAGGAGGATGACTGAATAAAACAAATCTATGATGCTGTTAAGCTGAGAGAAACAGGCAATTTCTGTATTCTGATCAGCCTTCTATTAATGTCTTCCATTTTTGTTTTGTGGCATAGTGGTTTTTGTTGATTTTAAAATTATTTTTCAATTCGCTTTATTGGTTTATGAAAAGACAAAAGTAGAAATGGCTGGCTTGGCAAAAGTACTGCAGAAGGACCCAACATTATAGCAGATATTAACCTGTCAGTAAGAATTGCCATTTTTGCAACACCATCACAGGGGAGTGCATTTACCATGTACCTCTTAGGCCACAAGAGAAGTTATTGGTGCAGGTAGGACCATGGCTGGAACCTTGTCTGCTCCTAGCTATCACCCTTGGAGACAGATGGATTGGGGAGAATGCTTAGAGTGGGCTATGGGCCATCTGATACTTGAGAAAGTAGGCTTGTGTAGGAAAAAAAATGTCCTGCATAGGGTGAAATATTTTTATTGAAAGGATGATGGCCTCCTTGTATAAGAAAACATAAAAGATTACCAAGTTAAGTGGCACAGAGGAGCTTGATGTTGGGCAGTAAGCAGAAAAACCCTTTAGCTGTAAACCCAAGTTCTGCAAAATCTAAGTAGTCTCATCCAGTGTTTAATATGAAGAGATTTCTTAGGGTGGTTTATGAGCAGACTAAACAAGCATCTAATAAAAGTAACATGAATGTATTGATCCACGATTAGGACTGTCTTTCTTGCAAGTTTACATTCTTTTTCCTTTAAATTTAAATAGGCAAAGACTAAATTCAGACAATTCTGCAGAAGTAGTTCTATCACTTAGTACAATATGCAGTGACCTCAAGTATCAAGTGATAAGCCACTTCTCTAGCAATTACAAGATGTAAATGATTGTGATTTTTATTTTGTTCTTTTAGCAGAGCTATTCACTGGCTGAACTTGATGAAAAGATCAATGCTATAAAACAGGCATTACTGAGGAAAACAAAAGAAAGCAAGTTCAAGGAGGCTGAGCAGCTTCTTCGATAAAAGTGTTTTCAGAATCCTCATCATGATTTACACGTACCTAAACCATAGACCTGAGCAGTGTTCATCAGAGATGACTAGCAATGAAGACATAGCATGCATATAAGCTCCCTTTGGATGATCTTGAAAGCTTTCTTTCAGAGTAACTTGTTTAAAAGCAGCCTTATTAATGAAATAGTTACTTTAAAATGAAGACTGTTTCAGGAATGTCATTCTAATAATCCGTTCCCTTCTGTTGTAAAGGAGGACTGCAGCATTGTTTGTATGTGAAAAGTCTTAACCTGCGCACCAAAGCTACATCTCACGTGTTATTCTTGGTGACTAAGTATTCAAAAGGAGTATCTTTTGGATACTGTTCATGTAAGTAGTTTGCACAGACTTCTGAAATTAAATTCTTCCTCAGAAATACACTGACTTCGGGAAAAAAAATTACCTAAACCTTGCAGAATGCATGCTTTCTTGTGGGATTTTTTCTGCATTTGTCACTGTTTTCACCGCTGTTAGAAATGCAGCAAATTGCATTTGTGTTGTGACAGGTGTTTATGGAAACCCTGTATGTGTAAATAAAAACAACTGTTCTTCACCTTTTCAGTGTCTTGTGGGAATTCAAATTTCATGACGTGTTCACAAACAATGTATTCTAAAAATCATCCTAGAGGAGATTTAGAGGAGCATGCCAGCAAGGCATCAACTTCCCTTTTATATGCATGCTTACATGATTGAAGCATAGATGCTAGCTTAAAGTCTGACCTTTGGCCAGACAGTGAAGTGAGATTGTGTTGTGACTTTTTGTTTGGTTTTGTTTGTTTGTTTTTAATAAACCATTTTCTATTTATATAAGTTTTATTTACGGTCTGTTATTATTTCAGTTTAGAAGAAAAGTTGCTGTTACCGAGAGAGTTTTATGTAAACTGCTCTGCTTAGAGCAGTCATATTGTTCATGTCCCTGTATTAGTCTCTGTGACAGGTGTTGTGAACAGTACTGACTTAGCACAGCCTTTGAAGAATATTTGGTGTTTTCTGTGACCTCGTCTTTTTATCCAGAATAAATTTGTTATAGCAACTGCAGCTAATGTTTCTCTGGAGATAAACCAGCAGAGATGGGAGACAAGGCTGCTTGAGCTCTTGTCCTGGCTCCAGGAAGGGTGACAGTATGATGGTAACCTCTGAGGTGCTGCTTGTCCTTCCAGGAAGAGATCTGAGTGCCTCAGATACAGCAGTGGATATGAAGAGGTACTGTTGCAGGTGAAGATTGTTGTGTGTGGTACATATCAGTACAGTATTCCTACAGAGACAACTTTTGTTGCATGAAGCCTTGCTATTGTTGAACATCCTAACAGTATGTTTTATGAGGGATGTTTTGGTGAAGCAGCACAGTGAGCTGTAACTTTCTTACTTCAAGTCGAGAAGCTTTACTTCTTTTTATGGTCCTCTGGCCTAGGAGTCATAGCTCCAAAGAGTACAATGTATAGTTGCCAAACCACACACTTCAAATGGTTCTTGAAAGAGTGGTAGGAGATGGCTGTTACAGGGCATGGGGGAATGGCCAAAGGGATGTAGCTTTTATAAAGCTGTAGCCCCCACTCGTGTGCATCATAATACAAGTACTGGTAGCAGAGGGTGACATAATGAATAGCTGAGGAAACAACAGTGGGTGTACTCTGGATGGTAATTTATTAACCCTATGTAATCTATCAAATACATGTGACAGACAAACTTGATAGATGGATGTCGTGTGGCATTCATCTTGCTTTGTTCCTAGTCACTCTTGCCATTATTTGGTTTCAGGTCTGGCAAGCTGTTGGAAGTTTCCCTTCCTCTGCTGTATGACTTTATGCAAAGAGGCATAGAGAAGCAGGATGGATGCTCTTCTGTGGTTCAGTGCTACTGGTCTTACCAGTTTATCCTTCCTTGCCTTTTGTCTCCCTGGGTTTTACCTTCTATGACTAACTTCCACTGTCAGGACTGTTTCTGCAGAATGATGAGCTCTGACCACAGCCCCATAATAAAGTGGTTGTTGCTTTGACCTCTTTCACCACCCTTTTTCCAGAACTACAAATTCTTCTGTTCTTCCTCTGCATCTGAACACTCCAGTGCTTGCTGATAAGTGCAGCTGCAGTAGCTGTAGTCTGAGGGGTAACCAAAGATTAAGCAAAAGCAAAGGAAGTGCTTACCATCTTGTTGATGTGTCTCAACATGTAGACTACTGACTGAGAGAGTAGGGGGTGGGTACTGATTAAGAACTCCTCTCAGATGTCCTCAGTGAAGGTGAGACAGACTTTAAATAAAAAGCATGCTTGCTTTGAGCCTAAATCAATGAAGAATCTGCTCTATGCTAATTATTTTAATGGCAGTGGATTTGCTCACAGGCTGAGATACCATCTTACAAGAAAACCAGAAGAAAAGTTTCTCAAATTACTTGCAAAATAAAGAGCTCTGGACTGACAGGCAGAGAGCATGCCTGTTGCTGTACAATAGATGTTCCTGCCGTGTTGCAGACAAGTAGAGGTGTCCACAAAATCACTTGTATTCTTTCACAGGAAAACTTCAAAGAAAGATACTGGTGCACTCACAGCCTTCCATCCCTGAGAGAAATGCAGCAGATGGAAGTTTAGCAAGAATCAGAGGAACCCTGAGCCCCTTGCCATCAGGCAGAAGGGGGGGACCTGAAAGATGGGAGGGATTGGAAACAGGTCCCTCTTTGGAAGGCAGGAGAATGCCCTACCAGCCTTTCTTGCCATCTCAGGTGCACTTGTGGAATTGGGATGAGATTCTGGAACTTGATAATCAAGCAAGTGATAGTGAAGGAGAAGGTCTACCCAGGGGCTCCCCCAGAGCAAGTCAGTCAACCAGACACATTGCAACTGTGGGTTTTAAGAAAGAAATAATGGTAATTGTTGTAGTGATTTCCTTCTCAGGGAAACAGGGCCCTGTATGCTGGCTGGATACATCCCAAAGTCTGCTGCCTCCCTGGGGTTCAGGTAAAATATGTTCACTAGGAGACGAGTAACATCTGATTATTACCCACTTCTGATTGGCTGGGTTGTCAGTGATGAGGCAGAAGAGAGAAGTTCTAGAGCAATTAAAAGGGACTTAGGATGCTAAGATAACTGGCTGAAGGGATAGGAGCACAGGTGGTGTTTCCCTCAATCCCTTCACTAACAGGGAAGAATGATAAAAGTGAGCTTTTGCCTTTCCAGTTTTCACTGTAAATAACTTAATGGCATCCTCGTACTCTTCCTGAGTTGCCTGCCCCTTTTTCCAAAGGGTATAAACTCTTGTTTTTCCCCTGTGTTCTAGCAAAAGCTCCCTTTTCAGCCAGTCTGGTAGTCTTCCCTGCTGGCTTGCTTGTGAGCACATATGGACAGCCATATATACTGCTCCTGTACCTTTCAGATTTCCTTCTTATAGTATGCTAGCCTTTAAGCCACATGTTGATCAGGTGGGTTCTCCTGTTCCTTTTATCATTCTTCCCTGTTACCACCCAGGTTTGGGTTACACAGTATTCATTCTGTATAAAAGGTATTCCCATTTGGGAAATCTTGTACTGGACATAACTACAACCAATTGCAGGATGATATATCACAAGGTTCAGATTAAATTCTGTGAACTTTTCCCTCATATGTCCAATTAAAATTGAAATGAAAATTAAAATACCAAGTAATTAGGAATTGCATTGCTTAATTAACACCCCCCGAACAGGGTTAGCATTGTTCTAGTGTACAGCTATTCCACACTATCAAAACCTGCAACCCTACTGTGCTGTAAACTCACTGGAAAAGACCGAATGACCACTATATGTATGTCCTGCTGGAGAGATATTGCAAAGCATTCCAGGTTGCCAAGGAACTTATCTGAGCTGCATCTCTACTGCCCTGGTGTTTGCAAGGAGCACGCTAAAAATCCCTGTAGCCAACCAAGAACTGAAAGGATAGCCTTGTTTCCACTGCAAGGACTCAAGACAGACTTTTATCCCAGGTTCAATGTATAAAATTCACATATGAAATTCTGTCTCCTTATTTATGCTTACCTGACTGCTGATCTATTGATCTTTCCAGGTTTTGTCAGAGTCCAATAGTCTGTGTTTCATGCTGCACTTCAGCTATTAAGGGCTTCCAGTTACAAGATAAAAAGGATAATTGTACAACGCTGTAAATTTGGCATTAATTATTTGAGGAAAATGTCTAAGAGCATCACTATTAGAGCAAGAATATTTGTCTCACGTTGCTGTTTAGCACCTTGTGCGAGAGATGTGGTAAAATATCAGAGCTCATGTTACTGTGCAGTTCTGCAGTGCATGCATGATCCGTTTCCTTGCTTCAGGCTCCTCTGAGTGGGGAGCGATTCATCTCTAGGAGGCTAATTTCTTACAGTTGAGTGCAAGATTTTAATAAATAAACCCAAAAGTGAAGTGCCCTTTTGAACAGCCCTCATATCAGCAGGTAATATCAGTAATTTAGAAAACTCAAACCATTCACCATTCTATCCAATGTATTGTGATCAGTCCTGGATTATTTATTTATTTATTTAATACATCACAATTTATCTCTTGTTTTAATTAAGACCTTACAACAATACTGAGAAATTTTAACCCCAGAATTTTGCTGAAAATTAATTTTTTGAAGGATGAGCAGTCAAAATACCCAATAAAGTAAATTTTTGATTGATCAGTTTGCAAATCATTTGCACTGATGAGAATAAACAATGCATTTTCTACAGTAGCAGATGCTGTAGCAGTAGCCATCCTCTCCTCAATGAAAACCTAGAGAGAAGGCTTTGAAGGGGCAATAAAAGGCTCTGGAAAGATTCCCTTACAGAATCTTACCTTTTCCCTTGCCCCATTAAAGTGGGTGTTTCCCCATAACCCATCCTGTTGAAGAGCTGTCAAATGTTCCAGGCTTCTGTAGCTGCAGGGCTCTCCCTTCAGCCATGCTCACACAGGAACCCACATAACCCTCTCACAACTGCTCGCTCCCTCAAAGCATGGCTGAAACTATCCCCAGCCCTGCAGGCTCCTAAGGATCCAGGCAACCTGTCCAGAGGGGCTGGGCTACATTGCCTCTGCTGCCAGCATTGCACTAGCCCAGATAATTGCTCCTGTGACTAGGAAGAAGGTTTGATGACATGTCAGATAATCCATCCTGCCCAAGAGCAGTGAGACCCAGCTCAACGGGTCTCCAGGAGTTAAGGTTTCTTGACATTTCTTCCTAGGATATGTGAATTTGACTTCTTCTGACTTTAAATGCTATCTGATGGGGGAGAGGTGGGAGAACATACTGTAGAAAATCCAATGATTGAGAAACGGGAAAAAAGAAAGCACAACTTAAAACAATTACTTTTGTAGATCTAATGGAACTGCTGCCTTGTCATGGACAAAACACTTAAAAATAACAATGAAAAGCATAGGCATTGTTTGAAGGTATTATTTAGAAATAATCTAAATTTTTAAAGGTTAATTAGTGTAATTTACCCATCTTGATTATTAAAAAGGTTTATATATGAACAATAAACATAAGAGTTCAATCTATTTTATTTCCACAGTTAATTCATCCACATCTGACTAGCTTTTTATGACCATCTAATTGATTTGTAGAATTCTGTCCAGTACAGATGGGCTACTGTTCATGACTACTTTCATAGCATTTATATTATTGTTGCTCTGATTTTTATTCAAGGCCAAATAGAGGGGAATATAAGAGCGTGATGTTCACCTAAACATAACAATGACATAAAATTTCTATTTGGCTCTGAGACAAGAATACATTTGTGGAGACAATCTACTATGAATACAAATAAGTTGTTTATACATAAATATAATAACATTTCTTACTTAATTATGAACTATTTCACCGGTTCTACAATATGCTGTTACCAAGTTTTGCAGCAACAGCCAGGCTAAATCAATGGTCACAAACTCATTTGGCTCAAAACTAGAATTATACACCTACTAATGCTTGTGAGAGAAAAAAGCTATGCCTTTGTAGCCTGTTCTGCAATAATTCCAATAACCCTCTAATAGGTAGTCTCTTACACAGCTGTACATGCATATGCTGCATTATTTCATACATAGTTAATACATACAGAATTTTGCATTTAATGGAAACTGTCAGTCCCCCTTGAGTCATCAAGGCCAGGGGAAGCTGGATAGCTTCTTCCCATCAAGGAGTCTCATCTCTTAGTGAAAACACAGCATGAGCAAGTCTTCACCGAGCTCTGGCCTGTAAACCTGTCTCTTGCTCTGTTTTTTTTCTGAGACTTCTGGGTATATCAGGAGTAGTATGAAAGTTCTGCATTGTAGTTGCCTTTAGACAGAGGAATTGTTGCCAACCCAGATCCCGAATCACCTAAATTATTTAAGTAATGAAGAAAACTTCCCTTAATTTCCTAGTACTCTAACCTCCACTTTATGTAGTTGGAGCTTCATGAATGTAACTTCTGTGTGTATCAGCAAGAAAGCAAGATGTCTGCAGAGCTATTACAGTAATGAGAGGCATACTTTATGCCAGTAATTTTGTACATCTCATGTTTGCATAAGTTAACCAGCTGCTTCTCTGGCCAAGAAGGCATGTAGTATCCAACAAGCTCAAATCCTGAACTACAGCCTTTGCACAAAACTCATGAAAAAAAGATTGTTACCTTCATGTATGCATCCATTTTTCAGAATTTGTTGTCACAAGTATAGCATCATAGAATGGGAGAGGAAGGCAGAAGGAACCAACTGTTCAATACAGACTGAACTACCATTGATGGAAGGCAGCCTGTTCGGATAACACAGCTAAACAGATTCTACTGCCTCTAGCTTCAGTGACAGGGTGCAACATCACACTTCCCAAATTATCTACCACAGTTTAACACGAGACAGCACAAGAATTCCTCATTGCAGCAGGAAACCTTCATTGACATGTTGCAATGGCTTATGACAAAACCATTTCTTGCATTGTGGGGATGAGAGACCTTCTCTTCTCACATTCATAATTCTTCATTAGTATATGTCCCAAACAGCAAAGGAGGAAAAATACTACAAAATGAAGAGTATTTAAAAATCAGTATGTGAAAAGTTGCTGATTGCTTCTCACCCATGGAAAAACATCCTCCAGCACAGGTTGAAGGATGCATCAGTTCCAAACTCACACTTGCAGGGAGCGTTTCATCTCCATTTTGGTTTTACAACAGCATGTATCAAATGAAAACTCTTCTGGCCTGTTAATTTCCCTTTCATACAGGACATGTATATGGACTTGTCTTTTAGCTGTGGCAGAGTGTTTCACTGAGGGCCTCTAATGCAATTACAAGTCAAGCAAGCAGTGAACAGAAAAAATAGATATAGCAAAGGTGAAAAGCCATTTCAAATGCAATTTGAAACAAGACAGAGAGTCAACAAGAGACAATGTAAGGTTGTTCCAGGTATTGGAGCTGCAGAAGAGAAGACACTTACCCAGCACAGATAGCTATACAGGTAGAGAAGAGACCAGGGTGTTACAAGATGTGCCAAAGGGGAGTGCCAGAGACTGACCTTGCAGGATGCTACACAGAAGGGCTGTTAGCACAGAGGAGATGAAAACAAAGGAAAGCAGTCTGACAGGAGAGGAAGGAACCACTTCTGGTTACATGACTCTGACAGGTTGCTGCTGCTGCAGGTTGCACAGACACCAAGAAGTCTAAAGGTTATCAGGTCATTAAATGCATAAAGGAGAGCTGTTTCTGTGCAGAAGAAAACCAGACTATTAGTCCCTCAGAACCTCTCAGAAAAAGGTATTTCTGACTCCTAGCGACACAGAGCTCCATGATTCTGCCTGCAACAGCTACAGGCTTCAGGAACCAATTTTCTTTCAAAATTACAGGTTATAACAAGGGTTCAAGGTTCTTGGAAGATTAATTAAGAAAGGAATCAGCTTCACAATCTAGTTTTTTATGGAGATTGTATAATCATTTTTGTAACTCCATTGAATTTATTAATTACAGAAAATTTGTAATATCCTTTCACTATGTCAGTATGTCAGTCATCCAAAGACTGCTGTGTGGCAACAGTGAATGTTACTTTCTTGTGTTTTTCTGATGGAAAAAATTTAGTACAGCAAGATTTAGAAAAACAAGTTTAGCAGGTACTAATCACCAAGAACATGGCATACCTTCACAGCAAGAAAGAAATGCTGCCACCCTACTCACCCTATCCCAGAATGCTCCCTGGGACTACAGCCACTTGGTATGTATTTTAGTCACTCCCATTCTTGACAAGTTAGCTGTGCAATCATGGGTCCCTTTCCCACCTGCTCTCCCTTGCTCAGATTACAGCCCTTGTCCTCCACTTTTCTGCCAAGTCTTTGGTGATCTTCTCATTATTCACTGCTTGGAACATATGAAAAATCCCACTGGGGTAAGGGAAGTCCTTGAACTGCTGCCAGCGTGTCATTATAAGGATGACATGCTGGTCTCAGTTTTAAAGCAATGCACCCTGGTGTCATGTGGGGTTCTACAGCTGAAGTCAGCAAAGGCCTAAAATACAAAGGAGTAGAAACAATGAAAAACAAAGAATTCAATTACACTAAATACAAACGTCTGTATTCTGGGAGAAACAATATTATCATGATTACAGCTCTCTCTGGAGACTTAGCAGGGACTGATCCAGTGCTTTCTCATCCTCACCTTACTGGTGAAGCTCTGTGCAGGCCAATTGCTCTTTCCATGTTTATCCTTCGGTTCCCTGTAGGTAAATGAGGATCATAAAAACCAGCTCTCTTACAAGGTTGGTGTCATGATAGATCAAGGAATGTTCAGGATGCATTTAGGTCCTGCACTTAAAATGGTACCTGGAACAAGAATAAGCAGACTTTTCAATATGATCTTTTCTTAGCAATGCTATGGAGTAAAGGCACGTGAATTTTATTGTATTCTGCTGCTGCAAGACTTTAGGTAAACTGGTCCTGCAGCTGAATCCAAGCAAGCAGAGTTTTACAGCTGCTGAAACCAAAGAAGTGCAGGCAGAGCTGTGTGTGCAGGCAGTTTCACCACAAAATGTCATCACAAACTCCTTGAACCACCAGAGCACTCTGCTTTCCCTTGTGGGTCCCTGCCTGGAGCCTCCTTGGCCCCGTCCTTGGGCCAGTCCCACCACCTGCCACCACCGCTTGTTCCCTGCCCTTCATCCAGGTGGGTCTGAAAGCAGAAGCAAGACCTCAAATGGGAAATCCTTACAAGCAGCATAGCAAAACTTTTTTTTCTGATAAAACTTTTGAGCCATTCTGTGTGGCTGCTTAAGAATTTATAATTATTCTGTTCCCATTTTTTGACCCAGAAAAATTAGTAAAAAACAATTTGGAAAGATGCATTCCCTTAGGAAGAAATTGTTTCTGAAAGCATTTCTTTGAAGGAAAATGAATTATTAGTGTCTCTCTCATCTTGATACTTAGATGTCTCAAAGAAAGAAACAAAAACAAAATCCAGAAACTTATACACTGTTTTTATCTCTGCTTGTTTCACAGAAATAATGTTTTCAAATTGAAAGGAATGAAGGGGTGTGGGAAATATTGAAAAGTCATGAATCAATTTCAATCAATTTTAATTCCAGTATAAGAGGAAGTAATGCCACTTGTCGAAAACAAAGCAATCATTTCTGACAGCTAGATTTGCAAGAGATTTATTGCTGTCTGGAGAGAGGTAAAGCTGAATGCTTCCCTGCTTCTACCTCCTCATTAATTGACTTCCAGCGCTGTTTGATATATTCTAGCAAAGTTTCTTTTCATCCTGTGACTCCTACTTTCCTTCCCTTAAATCGCATTCCCACACAAAGAGAATTACTTCTTTTTCCTAGAGTTTTAACTTGAAACTTGGATTTTGTATGCAGCTGTTTTATAAAAATATTTTTATTAATGAAAGATATCTTGATTTAAAACAGATGTTAGAAAAATCTGGAATGATAGTTAGATTAGAATAAAATCAAAAATAAAGATAAGACTGGAAAGATCATCAAGTCCCTCTTTTGTGTCATTTTACTGTGTTTTTTTTACAAGCTGACTTTTCTGATACTTTGTGGTTGAAATAAGCCAAAATCCTCTGACAATGCTTATTCATCATTTAGCGCCCAATAATAATTTTGACTGGTTGTTGCCTAAACATTTTACTAACTAATTTCCCCCTGAAATCTATGAGTGTTATGGATTTTACATGGATATATTGAAAAGTTGAACGATTTTGCTTCTGTACTACAAAGAAAGGCAGGAGCCTCCTCCTTTGGAGGAACACCACAAGGACTCAGCCCTCCCTGAAGGTTTGCAAGGAAAACACCCCAGTGGATGTTTTCCTTGGAAGTGGAGACCCCTTGACTCCTCCAATGAGGATGTTTGCCCAAGTATCTTCAGGTTGTTAAGAGGTTTAATTCATTGCTAAGTCCTTTTATTCATTTAAAAACTGATTCTTCTGCATACAGTGAGCTCAGGTAAACCATGAAACAAACATTCAGACGACAAATGGCACTGAACATCGGCTTCATTATCAAACCTATTTAACTCAGTTTTTCCACTGCTAATTTCAGGTTTTTGAACTGAGGAGGAAAAATTCACTGCTCAGCAGAGCTGCTACCTTACTAACACACTCAAGACCATGTCTGTACCTAAAGGGTGCTTTTTCCTAGACTGTGCTGTTGCCTTTGGCAGCAGTAGGGTTTGAGAGACATGTTTGTTTGACTGTACTGGAATTGTTATCAGCAGTGATTAAATATGTTTTTTAACTTTTATATTCAATTCTGCACATAGATGTTTGAAAATTAAAATATATTAATCTTTTCTTTTTATCTGTAACCTATCTTTTCATAGGACAGTTTGAAGCAATTCACATTTTCCACTAAAAACTTAATGTTAAAAGTAAGAGGTTAACAATGTTTAATTTCAATCTAACAGGTTAACAAGAGTCTAGTATCAAACTTTCATTCCACACACCAGGGCTGCTACAAACACAGATCTCATGCACATTCTTCTGGTATGCCCAGGGCGTCAGAAGCCCTGGACTCAGATGAGCATTGGAAAATCTCCCAGATAATAGCAGTGGAAGACCCTGGAAGTTTTGAATTAGGCAGTAGATGTAAAAAAAAAAAAAAAAAAGAAAAAAAGAAAAAAAGAAAAAAAAGAGAGAGAGACGACAAAAAGCCCTCCACAACAAAACAAACAAAAAACCACACTGCAGTGTGTACTCCACTTAAAATACACAGTAGCAGAAGAGGCTTTAACTTGGAAATTTAAAAATTTGAAAATTAATTAATTTACTATTCTTGAACAGATGATATATCTCCCTTTTCTATGAGATGTGATTTACACACTTGTTCATACACATGAGGGAAGAAGCTTGATTGGTGCCCATTACTTGTGTAATTTACAGCAGCACAGTGAAGGCAGCTGTAAGGGCTCCTTGCATCATTAAAGACCCATAGGACTGGGCCCATCTTTTGTTACGGATGTTGAGATTGAGATCATTGTAACAAGTAACTTTCACAACTTTCAAAATACTGAGAAACAAGTATTTCATCTTAGATTTCACCCCTGAAGTCTGTCATTACCAGTTAACTAACTGTTCCCTCCAAAGAGAGCCCACAAAGCAAAAGTATATTTTCAGACATTCAAGAGGCTGTCAGTGTGACACCCAGTCTTCCAGGCAAATTCATTAGGCCAGAATTAAATACTTACTGTGGAGGAAAATATAGGAAGAGAAACTTCAGCCTTTGTCACCCATACTTTTGTTAACCTAGACTTTGCCAGATTTGCAGCATGTCACAACCGGTGCTTGCCAGGGCCATTGAGGCAACAGGAATGCATTTGCTTTGTGAAGTAGTTTCCGCTTGCATGTGACAAAGCAGCTAGCTGGCTAGTCAGCCCCAGTCAGTGTCTATTTATGGCAAAATGTCAAAAAAGAATGTCCTGCATTTGTGGCTCAACAATAATGAACATGGCTAAATCTGAAAATGAACAAAGGGAAGTGAACAGCTTTTTAAATCCTGAAGAACATTCGATTCTTGGTGTCCTTTTTGTCCTGATTGTTTGGGCTGAAGGCTATGAAAGGACCACCTGTTGGGCTGCCATTTTGGGATTGTGCTAAATGCAGGGATTGCATGAAAGAACACTTTCCAAAATAACCTGGTATTATTATTCACTTATTTTATAGTAAATCTGCATTCAGAACCTGCAGGAAAGTATAAGGCTTTTTTTCCTAAGTGAAATTTAAAGCTGTAAGTTCTCTATAAACACATTTACTGTGGATGTATGATTTTATAGTGACAATCATGATTTTTTTAAAGGAGCTCAATTAAGCCTTTGATACAGCAGTAAGTTCCTCTGTAATAGAAAACCAACCTTGTAAAGTAATAAGATGAAGGAGTGATTAAGTTATGAAGGACTGAGTATCTCTGCGGTTTAATTTAGCAAGAACCACTTGCACAAAATGTAACTCAGGTATTTATTTTGCTCCTGGCACAAACTTGAAATTTTTAGTGAAGACAATTATTTTTTAATATCCATGAGAATGTTCTTGGATATAATTTGCTTTTGCTCAGAGGCTGTACTGAATTATGCTAGGATTTTACCAAATTTTGAGAAAGTTTACCATAAACCAGTAGAAACATATTTTATTTAAAAATGTGCAAGCAGTATTCTCTTTTCTATGGATTTTTTTTGTGCACCGTCAAATGATAATGGTTTGTTACATAGTAAAATCAAGACAAATGTTGCCTAAATTAAAAAAAAAAGAAAAAAAATCATTTGTGTTCTAGAAATATCATATCATCCAGCTGTAAGTTTTGAAGTTGAGATATTCACACATAGAAACTTCCACCTTATTCCAACAAACACACCCATTAACGTATTAATAAAGCAAACCTTTCTATGGCTCTTGAATAATCTCTATTTAGAGCCAATGTTAATAACACGTAGAAGAGCAAGGAACAAATGTGTTTTCCAAAATGTTTTCTTTTTACACCCATGGTAAATTCTGAAGATTTTAACATTGTGTCCCATTTATAATCTTATTTTTTCTTAAATATAGATGCCTATGTAAATTTATTGACATTTGTATGGTATTTACCAGGATGAGCAATGAGCCTTCTCTGTGCCTATCTGAACTTACATTTTCATATCATGCTACACAACACATATTTTGAAAAACTTTATATGAATTTTATCTGACTTCATGATTGGAGCTGGTTTACACAATTAATTGGAGGGATAGCAGAGAGGGTTTTCCACATGAGCAGCTGGATGTATTTCCAGCTGCTTTCACCAGTTTCAAGAACAAAAGTTATAACTAAAACTCAGGCAGTAGATCTCATGGGTTTTGCTTATTTTTCATCCTCAGAAAATTAAGGAAGTTTTATGGCTGAAAAGGAGCCATAAATATATTAGTGTAGGTAAAAGAGATCTTGCTTCCTAGAAACCTCTTGTATATCTCAAAGTAGCAGAAACTGAGCTTAATGTACCACTATTTTTGCAAATAAACCAGGATTTTAAATATATCACAATCAGTTAAAGTGACTCTTAGAAAATAATTATTTTGTTGGTCAAACAAAACTGCTAGTCAAGCAGATTTTTACATGTGGATTGAACTATATTTCCTCCATTTAAGAAGAATGAGATTTTATGTGGCTATCTGTTCAGAGGGGGAAAAGGTGAGGTGGAGCAGTGTACAATGCACGAGTATAAATTAATGTCTGGATTTATTGTTCACCATGCTGTAAAAGGTATGTACTACATACAGATATTCTATCAGAGAATTATGGAAACTGGAGCTAGTGAGCAAAAATTACTTATGTCTGAATAAAAATATATCTCTTTGGGAGAGAGATAACATGTTTGGAACCCTGAGGGTTAATGAGAGGTAAACTGGTGAAGGGGGGAGAGGAGATAAGGGAAAAAACAGAAGCTGAATAGATGAAAGAAGTGATTCAGTGGGAAGCATTGTTGATAACAGCTAGGTGTCAGAAGCAAACTAGAAAAATGGGAAATGCTTTAACATTGGCAGGAAAATAATATTAAAAAAAAGAACTTATACCACATAGTAAAAAGAAAATAAGAAATAATAAAAGGCTTTCAGGCTTTCTTTGGTACGCATCAATGAAAAATAGTGCCAGCAAGCAAGAAAGAAAGCACTGAAATGGAACCTCTCCGAAGGTATCTTGGGGAGAGGGGCTCATTGTCCCATTCTTTTCACATCAAGAATTTAATTTTACATTCTCTTTGTCTGTCTTGAGATATACTTGCTGTTATTCTACACTGGTTACTTTTTTTTCCTTTTCATCCACTTAGGTAGCCTACCCTGGCAGTGAGAGAGCCAGAATGGGAGAAATCTAGCCACAAATTAAATCATCTGGCTGTCCCCTGCAATGTGATTCTTGAATAAAGTTTTAACTGCACTCAAATGCAGAGTGGCATCCTCTTTCCTGAATACTAGAGGGAACTGCAGCTCTTTAATTTCCCTCATTTTCCGTTCCCATTTTAACATCTGTCTTTACAGAGCAATTACATGTCTGTAGCATCCAGATTTCATTATGCTCCTGCTACACAGGATGCAGATATACCTTACAGAACTTGATTACCTATACTTCACTTTAAGCAACTTCTACAAAAAGTACCAACTTATATTGTTCCTCTGAAAAGACCTACAGTAAAATGTTATTAGCAGAACATTAAAAAAACCCCAAAAGCTATTTGCTTTTTAGCGCCAGGGACATTCCGGTTCTTATGTACGTAAACTGTTTACACCCATCCCCCATGAATTCCTAAGACAGTTTCTCTTATATTAAGCTTCCTTTTGGTGCCCATAGCAACACCATCTAGTACTGAAATGTTCCTGCAGGGTTTGCAGGAGTCCTTTCAAAACAAGATGCTGATTCTGCAGTTATTGCACACCCAGCTACTTGTATCGGATTTGTAGGCTGTATCCTCAATAGCACATGGAAGGCAATTCTTTTGGCCACTGACTGTCCTCATCACCATTAGGGACAAAACGTGTTATGTATGTTTCGGTTTGTTTGGATTTTCTTCCCAAAACCAACTTGAGTTTTTTTGAGTTTTGCATTTTGAGTCTACTTAACTGTTTGAAGAAATGGAAGAAGGGGGTGGGCTTTGCAATTTGAGATGATTCTGCTATTTTATTTTCGTTTATCTATCTCCAAACACATGGACATGCAAATTGATATCTGCCCTCTTGTATGTAGCTTGGGAGCCACTTTCTGATCTTAGGAAAATGGTGTGAAGGTAGAAAAGGTACACTTAGTTAAGAACCAAACTGGGAGAAATTCATTGGGAGTCCCAACAGCTGGCTCCTGCAGCTCAGGTACTTTTACCAGAGCTAGCGTACTGAGAGCCCAGGTCCTTTGGGACAAAGGGTAGCAGTCAGAGTCACCTACAGTGAGCTGGACCTCGGCAGAAGCCACAGATGTACATGGTGGGGCAAAAAGGAAAAGCCTGTGTCATTGCCACTGCCCCATCCACCTGTGTGCATGGGGATTGAGGAGGCTATAAAGCTGCTGTGTGAGCCTGTGTGCCTCCATGCCTTGTGCCTGCATGCTGGACATGGCAGCAGATTTCCATTGCAGTGCAGAAGGCTGAGGTATCCCAAGGTGTGCTCAGAGCCTCATAGTCCCCGGTTCCAGATTGTCAGGCTGAAAAGAAATTATGCTGCTTTCAACCACCAGAGTCATGCCCTTTGTCAGTGCCAGTCATCTATATGATTTTGGCTAAAAAAATGGAAAGGATCAGGGTCGTGACAATACTTTGTTCGTTCATTTTGAAAACTGTATTTCATTTAAATTCTGTGTTGTGCCATGCTGTGTGCTAGTAAATGTACCCTAGGATATTTTTAAAGCTATGAAAGTTCAGTAAATGGAGACTTCTCTGCAGGACTCAGCTATTAAATCTTTGCTGGAAAGTGGGAGCCACGTCCATTAAAAAATTCATATTCTGGTAAGACTAATCACATCTTTGTGCTACTAAAGTATGCTTGAATTCAGATGTTAATCACATAAATATTTGCCAGTTATACATTGTGCAGAACAAACGCCACAGTTTGGCAGGGTTAAATAACCCCTTATCTCTGAAGTTATCTTGAGAACATGGAAATATTTGGGACATGTGTTCAGGGTGAGGTGGAACACTCGCCACAGTGAGGCAAAAACACTCCCTTCCCTTGCCATCATTTAGCAAGAGAAAAGTTCACCTGGAGTGCAGCTGCAGGACCCTGTACTGTGCACAGCAGTGTAGGCTGAGCTCTGCTCCTGCTCTGAGCACAGGGCCCCGCCTGGGGACGGTGCCAGCAGCACCCCAAGGAGGGCAGGGATGCTGCTGGTGGGTAAAATATGGAGATAACATTTGATCTTTGTACAGAAAGGGGACAAGGGGTGGTAAAGCCCCCTTGTCTCTGAGACATGCCTTGCCTGTGCTGGCAAGGAATCAGATTGAGGTGTGCAGCAGGCTTGTGCTAGGGATGGAAAAACAAGGCCTGGTAAAAGGGAAAGCTTGAAACTCCTTTGGGGGAGATGGGCCACAAGTCCCCTTCTTCTGGGCTGGCTTTAGCAGTCATCCCAGAGCAGGAGTTAAGCTGGACAAACAGTGTCTGGAGGTGCAGCATGCCCACCTTTCTTCCTTGCAACCTTCACATATACTGTGAAAAAGGTGTGATTCTGAATAATTAAGAATTTGAATCCAAGTTTAATTTTTAATTTACTGTTCATTAAAAAATAATAGTTTTTTATGGCTCAAATACCCTTTTCAACTCACAAGGAGATGTGAATGACTCTTAACATTACTATTGGGCAATCATATTTTTATCTGATGTCATTCTTCCTACCCAGCTATAAATTCCCCATTACTGATAATTAACTCCCTGTATGGTCATTACGATATTGCTTTGAGCAAAATCAAGATCTCTGGAAATTTCCTTTGTTTCAAGTCTGGCAATCTGGTAAGCATATCCAGCCCACTGGACAGTTTCTTCCACCCTTCTGGGAATATAGCTCGTGCAGAGGAAAACAAAATTGGGGGTAGTATCGTCTGTGTTGCAGGAACAGAGGATTACAGTGGGGAGGAAAGGATGAATTTGCAGCCCAGCATGGATCTGGCAGGATTTATTTGGTAATTTGATCAAGAAGTGCCACATTAACATTTCTGTACTGGACAGGGTCAGAACACAAGGCTGGAGTTAGAGGGAGCATCCAAATGTACCAAATTGCTTGATCCCAGCTGGCACAAACAGGACTAGACAGGAGTTTGAAAAAAGAGAGCCAAAAAATCTGGACCAGTACATTTGTTTATAAACACAAGGGCTAGAAATATAATTTTTACAATTGGTTTATACTGAATCATAGGTTATCATCCTGGGTGGGGTTTTGCATTTGTTTATTTGGTTTTCTGTACTGATCTTTCTATCTTTTTTTTTTTTAGGGAGTGTTTCTTTTATGCAAAGGAGTCCTGATCCTATACTAACCTTGAGAAAAAAAAACATTTTTGCTGTGATGGGTTTTAAGTAGAAGCTGCAAAATCTGAAAACATTTTCTTCCACTTTGTATGAAAATTTCTCTTGTGAAGATGCATTAATCCTGTAATGTTAACAAAATATCCAGTTCACAGTAGGCTGCGTCTTCCTTGTATTTGTTTGCTATTTAGATTTCAGAAAGAGCCAAGATGTGGAGTCCAATTCATAATTTAATTAATTCTGGTTTATGCTTGTATAAATCTGTTGCTTTTGAGTTATTTTAAATTCTTTTGGATTAATTAAAATTAGTAAAAAAACCTCTCAAGACATATGCTGCCTCTTTCTGAATGTCTAGAAAGTTCCTGGAAAAACTCACAATGAAGTTTTTCCCCAAGATAGTTTCTAAGGATAATAATAAATCACATGCAATGCTGTCTGTGTGCATCTGAGGAAATGCACACTTTATTAAAAAAAAAATTAAGAGGAGAAAAATTACTAAATGCAAGAATTCCCGTGTAACTCGTGGCTGTCAGGTTGCTCTCACTGCTAAATCCTGTCCCATTTCAATCCAGATCTGTTGTCTGTGTTTCTTGCAAGGGAGATCCTAGCCTCCCTTCCAAAAAACTGTTTTGCTACATGTAGCTGCAAATGAGAGGAAATCTGGGCTTGTGCCCAGCTATCGTAAGCTTCAAAAAATTCTCTCTTCTGATAGTCAGAATCAATATTTACCAAGTCAAGAAATGCCACTCCTCATCTGAACACCCTGAATGCTTGTACCCAGTCATAACCCATCCCTTTGTTATAATTTTGCTCTGTTGAACGAACACAAGTTCTTTTCCTGGAAATATAAAAAAAAAATCATAATTGTTGATAGAAGTTATTTTTTAACAACTGAGGCAGTAATCAGATATCTGATATAAAAGTCTGAAGAATTAAGCATAGTTAATTTAAGAGAAATTATGAATTTCATCCCTGAAACTATAGAAACTCTGCAGATTAGTTGCTTTTAATCCCATTTAACTACAGCTGCCCATTTCATTCTTCTAATCTTTCCTCACAAAAACATCCTTCCAACTTCTCAGTCATGTTTTCTATCCTCCTTGGAATTTCTCTCTATTTGTCTACATATTTTGAGCATAAAGAGAGGCCCAGGGAGAATGCAGGATTCTAGCAGGGATTCTATCACCATTGTGCTAAATCCATAATTAAAAAGGGTTAAAGTTAATATATTTAAGCTACAACAGCGAAACCACTTGATCACACATGACAACAGAAGTATTTATAATTACAATGATTGTCTTACCTCTCAAATGGTCAGACTTAGAGTGTTTAATCTGTATAGATTTGTTTTCTATAATGAAGATTTTAAGGACATTTCCAACACAGTGCAATTTCCACTTGAATTGTGGAAAGTGAACTATTTTTAAAGGGTTTTTAAAAATCTTGATTTTGGTCTGCAAATAACAACCTCCTTCACTTTAACACTGTTCTTTCTATCTCAGTGTGGCAGGACCCCTACGTTACAGCAGCACCCTCCGTATGCAGCCACAGAGCAGGCAGGATGATGCACAGTAGGAACCACAGCTGCAAATAACATTTCCAAAACATTTTTCTGCACTTTTACTGAGATGCTTAAATAACACAGTTGTGATGAGGAAAACCCACATGTTCAATCCATCAAGCATTAACTGAATGCAAACAGAATTTGCTTGTGTAAATTTTATTATTTAAACGCTCTCTAAACTGCGTTGAAAAAAGCCCAGCTGTGTACAGGAACCCCAAAGCTATTGACTGCCAGGGTGTAGTATTACACTCTGAGACAGCAGAGATTACAGTCATACAACCATAATGTCCTTGGTTTATTACTTTTCTGACCTATAACTGAAACTGAGAATAATTTTAAATTCAAGAGCAACATTTGTGCCACTGATGGGCATGAACACACTGCCTTGGAACCCCTCTCATGCATTGGGACCCCAACAGGGTAATGACAGTTCCCACCTTAGAGAAGTCTCTGATCTGAAAGGCTTCCCCCAGGCAAAATTTCTCAGTACTTTGCATTGTCAGACTCACAGGCATAGGGTCCAGGAAGATTGGGGATTGGGGTTTTCTTTGTTTTGTTTTTTGGGTTTCTTTGGGGGGTGGGCTTGTGAGGTTTTTTGGTGGGGTTTTTGTCAGGATTTTTTTTTTGTTTTGTTGAGTTGCTTTTTTTTTCTTTGTTTGAGGGTTTTTTTGTGGGGTTCGATGGTTGGTTGGTTTTGATTTTGTTGTTTGTTTTTTTTTTTTTGGTGGGGGGGGGGGGTGCTTTTTGTTGTTGTTGGCTGTTTTGGGGTTCTTTTCCCAACCAGTGCTGTTCTGAATTAATCCAAACCAGCTAACTTGTGAAAATAAACTGTTCTCTCCAAAGACTAATTTAGTGGTACAAAGCACATATGCATGTGTACCTTACCCCACCCAGACACACCTGCACAATTACACACACACACACACATACATTTACATGAGTAGATTATTTGCATCTAAAAATTAATTACTTATCTGTATGCACACGTGTTATTAAGATTTATAAAGACTACGCATAGATTTAGCTACAGGTTCTCCCTAGTTTTCTAAAAATTTGGATCATAGTACGGTCCTGATGCTTTTCATCCCTCTGCTTTTTACCCACACACCATAAGCATGTGATGTTCATTTGTATACAGTATAGGCAGGTGTCAGGAGAAGATGTATACAACCTATGTATCTGTATATGACCATCATGCATTATTTATAAAATGAGTTTATTGCATATACAAACAATAATTATTCTAAACATGCAATTATATATCCATATTTGTATGTCTATATAGATTTTTTGTCCTTAATGGAAAACTTGAACTGCAAGCAGCCATGTCAGAACTCAGATGGTTAACATTCACTTCTTGCTGTTTTATTGCATATTACTGTGCGCTCCTGAGCAGCAGGAGCAGATTCAGGCAATTACAATCAAGTCAGGGCACACGCCGTGGCTGAGCAACACGATCATGATGAGGATACTGATGAGGCACTTATCGAAAACCCCACATCATCCACACTCATCAGCCACAACATGTCACCCCAAATGAGGCATCAGCTGCCTTCAAATGGCTCATTGCACACTGTTTACAGCTTTCTTTGGACCCACTTTTGATTTTGCGGTCAGGACTTAGTTCAAACAGCAGCTGACTGGCACTGGCAAGCCTCGGGATTGAGCCGAGCTGACTTCCCAGGAGTCGGGAGTGTTTTGACACGGGGCCTGACCAACGGAGAGGAAAGGTCCCAGTTCAGCCCCCCCAAACATCAGTCCCTCTGAGAGTGGAAGGATGAGTTATTTCAGAAGAGTTTGAAATCAGAAGAGGAGGGGCAGCACAAGAGAGGGGAAAAGCAAGCAAACAAACAAACAGCCCAGCAGCACTTTGTAGTATTTTTTATTTCCTGCCTCCACCTTAACAAGCGGACAGCAAAGAGAAATCTGGCAGAAACACTTTGGACCAGAGCCCTGGCCTTTCTGGGACCCCTTGAGTCACTTCCATGGTGTGAAAGGGTCTTTAAAGTGGGGTCACAAGTCATGGGTTCTCTATTCAGACCTGTGTAGGACTTGCTCTAAGCTGGTCAGAAAACTTTTCCTGAGCTGCAAACTCCCCATTACTGACTTGGATTCAGGGAGACCTTTCTTTCTTATTTAGTTATTTCTCCATAAAGCAAGCAAACAAGAAAGAATGAGCAAGGAAGGATGAGAACACATGAATGGTTCCTTGGGATCAGCCCCCTGCTTGAGTGAGGGTCAGGGATGAGCCAAAAAGGAAAAACTCCAAGCCAGAGATACAGACAGGGACTCCCTCCAGCCAGCTCCAGCTGATGGGCACTCAAAAGAGGGATTTAGAGATTTACTGGAATAGCAAAGATCATGTCCAGACCCTTGCCTAAACCAAGTGGAGTGAGAACTCTGATTGGTTACTGCCACAGAGCATCACCCTGGGCTGAACTGGAGATGCTTTCTCCTGCCACCCCTGCATGGAAACAGGCATTTCTGCAGCACGGATTAGAACTAATTTGTTTTGACAAATAGAGATTTTCTGCTGAGAAAGTGCTGTGTCATGGAGCCCCTGACACTCTGCCAAATAGAGGTGAAACGACCTCGGGGTGAATAGAAATCCAGTCCTTGAACTTAAGATGTTAGCTGATGAAAACATGTACTAATCAATTATTGTCAGTTCATATCTGTTTATGTGAGAGACTGGAAAAAAATGTAGCTATTTTACCTTATCCTTCTTTCTTCTATATCTCACAGTAGCTCATGAAATTATTTTATTCATTAAAGACAAAGATCAAAATCCCCAGACAATTGGCTTCTATACAATTAAAAATCTTATTTTACAAATAGACAAGCTAATAAACTGAAACCTGATTCACCTGATCTTCCATGGCCATCTTAGGGCTGTAAAGCAAATAAACTCCCTTCTGAGTTTTCAATTGAGGGGTAGGATTTTATATATACATATATGTAGTTACCTTTATGGTTACAATGCAGACTGTCTCAATAGTTCTCAAATTCTACAAGGCAGCAAATTCCCTCTGGATATCAAATTGTAGCATCATATTGCATTGTGAAAACATTTGAGGCAAAAATAGAGGATCCATGAAGTTTTCCCTACATTTATACATATATTTGAGGGCTTTTTTTGTTTGTTGCTTTCATTTCTACCCTATGTTGCCCAATGCTTCTTCTCTTAGGGGCAGATTCCTTCTGCTTACAGAGATTTTATTTACTGCTAAATAGAGGAAAATTATTTTCTAAAATGGCAAAATAGTTCTAGGAGGGACAGAAAATAATCTGTACCATCTGTTTATCAGTCTTATTTACTGAGACAATATTTTTTTTTATTTTCCCAGGGTTAGCAAATGTCCTACACAAGTCCTAAACCCACTAATACCCTCAGAATAGCTTTAACTTATTGTTAGGACTCCTATCATGCTATCCTCTCTGTGGTGCTCAGCAATTTGAGCAGGAGGAGGAGGAGGTAAGAGTGTGCATGCGTTAGGATGTGACAGCATAAAATCCCTGAAAACTGCTTGACCGAAATAAAATTGAGCTGCTCGGCGCAGCGCTGCAAAGACACGAAACTCTGTGTGAATGATGCTAGATAAGAACTGAAGCACCGGTGGTAAAGCATCCTAATTACAAACCTGCGGTGCAGGCGGAATAATGGACAGAGTGGCAGCTCTTGTGGCTGTGTAAAAAGGAGTGGAAGTTTGCATTTTGGTGGCTGTATCTTGAATTGAAAGAGGGGGGGAAGGTAAAAGAGAGAGAGTAAGAGACTGTGTCTGTGTGTGTGTGTGTGTGTGTGTGTGTGTGTGTGTGTGTGTGTAAAGAACTGTTTTTGGGTCATCATCTTACGCTCTTTGTGATGCACATTCTAATTTAGGCAAAAGGGATGCATCTTTCAAATGCAGATCATGTTTGCATTAGAAGAGCAATGAGAACACTTGTCACTTTCAGAACATTTATGTGCTAGAAGTACTGTTAGCAGAAGAGCAGTTTAGATAAATTCAAGACTTTTTTTTGCTGATCACAAACATTAAGCTTCACACCTGAAACCCTCAACCCCCTGCTGTGCTCTAATCCTAGCACCATTCACCCTTAGAGACTCAAAGTGCTGTGCCACTGCTCTCAAACATTTGATTGCCCTTACTTTGAATGCCACCACCTGCAAAAATGCCTTTTTATTCCCTTTGAGCCTCTTGAGAAGGAAGTAAAAATGATAATTCATGACAAACATTAATTAATTGTTTACAAGATGATCTTTTCTTTTTCTAACTTCTGTTCAGCAGACATGTTGAGCTGCAAGACTCCACGCTTGATGCCAGAGCTTGTCAAGAGGTCTGCATTGTTGTTTATCACTCAGGCATAGGATAGACTGCAGGTCATTGTTTCTGCAGTTCAAGTAGGACTGTCTAGTTCTTGTTTGAAGAATGGAAGTGCCATGCATGAGTTACCCAGTATAAAAGAACTACCGGTTCTAAGGAGGAACGGGGATTTAGCTTCTACTGCAGAGTAAATAAACATTTTTCACCATCTCTCGCTCCATGTGATTTTGGAAAGGTCAAGAGGTGCCATTACAGTATTTTAAAAGCTTCAAATTATGTTTAAATAACGTATCACTAAACTCAGAGAAATCTTATCGCAATTTAGGAACCTATTGTCGTACTTTTAGTTCTTGAATTCACCATCGGAGGAAGACGTGTTTTGAAAGGAATGTGCTGTTGTTAGGAAGGCTGAGATTACTCAAGGCTGGACATAGCTTCTCCCCCAAACTAAAGCATAAATCCTTCCTCCCAGCAATGATTTAACTGAGTCCTGAAATTCAAGAATTAGACTGACCAAAGATGTTACAGTTGTAATAATTGACATGAGTATCCCAATGACAGACTAAAAGAAAAAAGTACAGTCACCTAAAGTTATTTAAAAATATAAAACAATGCCACCAAAATATTGAAAGCTGGGCTGCAAAATTTCTCTCACAGAATTATACTTATGCTGCTAAAGGTGAGCAAACAGGTTTGGAAAGGAACTCAGCTGCCACTGCCTGACTGAATTCATTATAAAGTGTGCTGACCAGCACCTTTACAGATCAAAGCTTTTGTTTACTCCTTTTTTTAAAATATTTATAAACATATGTTTATTTACACACATGTAAGCATACATCTTGAAAATGTTGCTCTAATCCTCTTGAAAAAAACAACCATTCCAAGAACTTTAAACCACATCAAAAGTCTGGCAAAAAAAAAGGTAAAGAGAGTGAAAGGTCTTACTTGTAGGAAGTGTACAGTAATATAGCTTCTCGCTGAACTCTGGTTTCCACATTCCAAATTAGGAGCCCTTAGATCACGGCTGCAAGGCTAAAAATCAATGATATTTTCTGAGTCAATACTAAGGGTTGCACTTAACAGACGTGGAGACTAATAAGGTATGCAGAGGGAGTAAAAGCAGTGCACAAAAAATTCAGGCCTTCATCTTGGCGACGATCCAGCACAATGATGTTTCAACCAGATTTGAAAAAAAAATAAAAAAAAATCAATAACATCTGTGGTATAATGGTTAATTAAAGAAGCTCTTCAGCAAAGCTCAAGATGAGAGGCTCGGCCTGAAATTCAGACAGCTGAAGCTTGATTATCAGGAAAGAATGCTTTTTTAGCTATGAGTGGATAGGCCAAAAGCTGCAATGTGTGGAAATGGGGGAAAAATTGCTTTTATTTTAACTTTCTTTAAGTAATCAATACATGGTTTTCACCTGCATTAGGAGCTGTTCAGAGCAAAAGCCTCTTTCTATATGTCTATATAAATATAATGCATTCCCTTTGGAATCTATAGCTTTAGAAAAACCCAGCAAAGATAAGCAGAGTGGCTGCCTGATCCTAATTCACAAATTCTCCACTTTCCCTCCCCAGCCTCAGCGCTTGTGGCTGTGCCTTATGTACAAAATCTATCTGATGGCAGATCCCTTCAGCTACATTATCTTTTGATTTAGTTTAATTTTAAAGGCCCGAGCCTTTTAAAGATCAGTCCTGAAAGAATATAATCAAAGACTGAATATTAAAGCATGAAATCTGCAGTAACCAGATAATTCTATTGTCAAATTCTGCATTTTTCCATCCTCTTCTTTTTTTGGTCATCTCTATCTAAAATATATATGCACAGATTTACAGCAGAAGGGACTATTTTAATCCATGCCCTGTGTGATATTGGACAGAAGTTTTCAGCTGGTAATTCTGGTGGATTTTCTTAGAGAATCTCTTATTTAGAGATTTCACATTACAAAAAATCTATCTCTTGGCAAGTTGTTCTGAAAGTTAATTAGCATTATCATAAAACCACCTTTTTTTAGCCTGAATATCTCCTACCTACTTGTGTCTTGGTCTGCAGAGTTCAAGAACCCTGGGCTGTTAGAAATCATTTCTCTGTAGAAATTACAGATCACAGTCATGCCTGGTCTTCATCTTCTTCTGGTAAACTAGAAAAGATGGTACCTCTTTACACTCTTACAGTAGACAGACTTTTTAATGTAGACAGATTTCACAGATTTTTTCTTGTAACTCCTTTTAACTTCATGCTCTTTTTCAAGGGCAAATAGAAAAACCCCCCTCTTCTTTCAGTGGCAATGTCACCAATGCTTAACATCAGGACTCCGCCCTCTACTTACTTTTTTCCCATCGATCCATCCAAAAACTTCCCAGCTGTGAAATCCCTCACTAAGAGCTCAATTATTTTAGCTACAATTATATCAACCCTTTTCTCCAAAATGCATGTCCCTTCCTTAAAAACAATAGCAACATTCCTTCTTCCACGGGGTGAAAAAAACTTGTATTCAACCATGTTACAACAAAACCTGTTAGAGTACAGCTCTGGAAATACAGCAACTCTTTCATTCTGCAATGCTAAGCAAAACTTCTCCCAAATATTACAACTATTAGGAATATAATTTTCTGTTTTTCAGGAAATTACAAAATGCAATTCAAACAGATGGCAAAAATGTTTTAACTTATCCAACAGATGAAGTTTCAGGCAGAAAAAATTTGTTGGGTAAAAATTATTTGTTTGAATAATTTAAACATCTAATTCAAATTTTTATGTTAAGCTAATGTGGTGTCTATTTATGCACTGCTTCTTAAAATGTACATAAAATTAACTATCAAGACCTGTTCCAAAATGTTTTAAAAAGTTATTTCTACACTAGCACAGTATTTCCTTTCTTTTTGCTGGGTGCAAGGTCTTGAAAGCATTACTTTCTCCAGTCTTTACAAATCTAAACAACATTGCTCATTAAAAATTGTTATAATAAATGAGTTCAATTCATAATAATAAGGATCTAAGAAGTCAGGTCATTCTTTTTGAATTTTAAGGCACAATGTAAGCATAGAAATAAAATCAGTAGTTCTGAAAACTCAGAATTTTCAGGGCAGGGCTTCCCAAAACAATCAGGATCAATTTACTTACCCATCCATTTAAATCAATGTTAGCTTTATGGCTGTTTTCAAAGGGAGCAGACCAAAGTCAAGAGAGAGTACAAAGTAAAATCCTGCCCCCTTAAACTTTCTGTCAGAATTCTTCAGATTCCTCTGGAGTTCAAGTGGAATTTTCCTCAGCAAACAGCATACCCAGTGCAAAGATCTTTTATGTCATCAGCACTGAAGAAATGAAAACATCAGCAAGTACATATTTGGAAATATAACTGCATTCATAGTCAAGACCAAAGGAGACAAACATCATTTAGAAATGGCTGCACCTGATTTACTCCATGTAAGATGATGTCCATCAGTGCATTTGGTTGTATGTGCCAAACTTATTTTAGCATGCAAATTCTTCCTGAATTCAGTTTTATTTGATACCTATATATGACATCCAAAACCAAATAATAGTATTTTCTTCCTGGGCAAAAAGTTCCCCATCCCCTCAAGACATATTGCAAAGCATCACATTAACTGTTCCCTGCCATGATTATAAGCTCCTGCAGGCACTGGACCAATTCCAATTGCCCCGTCTCACACAAGGTGAGAAGAGCAGTGGTGAAGCCTCCTTGTTCTCCCACAGCCTCCAAAAGAGCCAAACACTCCATTAATAAAATAGTTCTGCCTTGTAGACCTCCTCACATGAATTGACAGCTCTCCAATCTACAGCAGCCCCCAGTGAGATCCCTTGCAAGGGTCGTCTGAGCAGGCAGTCTGCCAAGAGATGACACACTGAAATGGTGTCATTTCTAAACCCAGCTTTAATAATGATCTGGCATTCAGCTTGGTCCATCAGCCCTACTTCCCACAGCTCCATTTAGGTAATCAAGTAGCTCATTATTATTTGGCATGTGTGGTGCATACTCATTGTTCCAGGCAGAATTCCTCCCAAAAGGAGCAGGGCCCCCAGCCAGATGAATGGTGGCTGTGAGGGCTGCAAGAGCAGGCAGTGGGCCCGGCACTGGGTAAGGATTTGAGGCAGTCACATTAGCACTGGGCTTGCCAGTCGTGCTCTCGGGATCATGGAGAAGGCCCAGGAGCCAGAGATCCGGCTGAGAAACTGAGTTAGCATGAAGTTTGTATGTCATCCACGCTGACTGAAGTGTGGCAATAGACAGCCTTGAACTTCCCTGACCTTTGTGGACTCTCCAACAGGACCTCAACACCAAATTGCTTTTCGCCTCCTTTCTCTCAGAAGGTCCCAGTGGAACGTGGCTTGTAATTGGTCTACTGAGTACACAGAAAGCATCATCTATGTCACACCTTGTAGTGTGTGTCCCATAAATGAGTCCCAGAAATGTCTTTCCTATGATGTGACATCTGTGTCTGACCTGGAACTTAATCAAAAGTAACCTTTGTAAATCTTGGCCCATATAATCAGAATATTTTTCCCTTTTCCCTAAAACTTGTTCCCTCATGAAGGTTTCCGAAATCTGCTGGACATGCAGACACCAGGGGCAGGATGTGCAGAACTTTGGACATGAGACCAGTGTCTAAATGACTGTGTCTGTTCTGTTGGTCTAAACATAGGACTGATATGACTTGGATCTGGTCACAGCACCAGCTTAAACACTTTGCATGGCATTGCTTCCAATTTGATTTTGAATAAACAGACTGTAACCATGCTTCAAATCTGCTCATTTGCAATGCCCAGGAGTACAGAAGAAAGCTGAACTGCATTTAACAATAATTTCTGTAATTCCTTCAGACGACTGAGACCAAACAGGAGCTTGCAGAACATTCTTGCATCCCTAGAAACCTTAAAAAGACCAAAGATATTCTTAACATATGTCTGAGTAAGATACTGAGATAAGGAAAGTCACTTAAATGCTGGCTTTAATGAATCTAGTAATAAGATTTCTAGTAACTTGTTTAATTTGGAGTATTTTTCATCCCTGTCTCTCCTAGAAGGTTGATTTATAATGTGAAGTGGCAATCTTTGAAACATGGGAAACATACATACTAGAAAACAAGGAGATCACCAGTGTAACTCACATTCTTTAGCCCAAAAAAGAGATACCAAAGGTATCTTTGAGTTGTTGCAGAATTGGGGCAGTGATGTAGAAATGTGAAGCCCTATATTTAATGCCTAACTTCTCTGAGACCAAAGAGTAACTACAAATGTGCATTGCAGTGGTTGGCTGAGCCTTCAGGCAGAGATTGCTCTCCTTTGCTTGCTTTGGTCTGAGCAGAGACATGCCTGTGTTTCCTCTTCCTGCTTTAAGCTGCAGATGCCATGACAGAACTTTGCCTCAAAAGAGGAAACAACTGGCATGGGATCCCCATGAAATTCCAATGTGTTACTGGCTTGATGTTTTTCTCCTGTACGCTAAGGGCAGGTGTGCCAAAGGAACACTTCTGATTGGAATCAACGAGACAAAATTCAATTATACTTTGCAGTTCAGCCTCTGAAGTCTTACCAGCAAAACATGATTCAGTGTGAGATACTCCCACACTGCTTCAAACATGCACACATTGATATGAACACACTTCTGCAAAGTCTGGAGCAACAGAGCAGCTGGCAAAATCAAGAATTAACAGACAAACTGCATTCCAAAAGAGCTCTTGCTCAACAGCCTCTCTAAAAGTACCAAGAGCCACATGCCACACTGATAAAAGATACCTATGTCTTCCTGTTGTTTTCTTACCTGTGTTTTGAATTATGGAGGTTTTCATGCTTCAGTGTTTTGAAGAAGATTGTACAGACTGCAGTGCAAAAATGGCAGGTAAAAGCAGATAGAGGTGATAGAGTTTAAATAAGATCTACCTGAGTCAGAACAGCAGTCAAGTAATGGATCTCCTTAAACAAATTTATCCAAAAGGCAGAAGTTTCAGTTTAGAGAATGTCTGATTCATCTGTGCACCAATTCATACATCCAGATTGATTCTGTCACCCCCGCCACAACCACAAAAGAAATACAGCAAGAGGCAGACCTCTGCTATCTTTGCAGAAATTCACTCTTTTGACTTCTGGGAGTTACTCTGGGTTTACAATTAAATAAATGAGAGCAGAATCTAGCCCATGAAACTATAAACTCAGCTGCTATCAGGCAGTCTTAGAATTCACTATTAATATCAGCACTGAGAGCTATTCTGATTACAATTGCAAAAGAATATTTTATATCCACTTTTACTATCTTATTCAAATACAGGAAATGAGTCAATCTCCACTGAACAGAAAAACCAGTCAGAAGAATTGAAGAGTCATATTATTCAGCATCCAGCTTTGAAGTGAAGGAAAGGAAAACTGATTCCTGCAAATAGTCTGCAAGTGGAACTGTTAACATATTGCAAAAGATCATATCCACAGACTCTCTTGATACAGTGGTTTCAGTTGTTCTCTTCAAAGCACACACTGCCATGTGGATACTCTACTTCACTAAATGCCAAATAAGAGCAAAAACTACTGAACAAAAAATGTCTATCAAAGTCTTCCTGAAGTAATTCAACATGAAGTAACTTGGATGAAGAAAAGTGAGGCTGATACCTGCAATTTGTGTCCTTAAGTATTTCTGTCCAATGCTAACAATAGCTCTCCTAAATTTAGGATTTTTGAGCACTAGTATGTTTTGTATAATTCCTACTTAAAGATGCATTTTCTGTAATAAACAGCTAGACCAAATACACTTGTTTCTCACTATAAACAAAGTATTTAAAATAGAAACCAAATCACTTGCCCTTCCTTGGTGTCAAGGCTTGAGCTGGCTTTTCTCTTGGAGCTCAGACTCTCTTCTCTTTTAATGAAGTATTACAGACAAAAAGAAAAAAGAGGCACCAGCTAGATGTACTTTTATCCCTTATTTTTCATTGAAAGCATGTGCCTTCTAATGCTTTTAAGAAGTTTAGTTCTTAAAATCTACATTATGTTCTAGCTGTCCTGAATGGGGGAGTGAAGCCATGGAGGTAAAAAACAGATTAAGGACAGGCTGTACAAGACTATCTAGGACTTTGGATATGAGTGTGGGTGCTTGGTTCACTACATGCTTGTAGTGCCATCCACAGCAGAGTTTAAACTACCAAAGATATTTTTATAGAACAGTCACAGCATAAAAGGAAGGCATGCATGAGCCAGGAAATGACAAAGAAAGTCCCAGGAATCATCAGGAAATAACCTTAGTGAGGTTTGAGCTGAGGAAAACTGTGGAGAGGAGCTCTTCCTCTGGGTTTGCATTCAGAAATTGCCACAGCAAGGAAAAAGACCAAGTTTCCTTACCCAATCATTTGCCATTTTATTTTCTTTCAATGATTGCCCTGGAGATATCCCAGGGAGTCAAGTATCTTACCTGTTCTCTGAAAGAGCAGTGTTCTTGCTCACTGGACTTAGAAAGCCATGCTGCCATCTCCCCTCCAGCCAGGCACAGGAAGGCTGCTCTGTGAGTTGAGAGTGATGGTGCAGCAGAGCCCGAGATCTGGAACAAGGCCAGGCACAAAGTTGTGAGCTTCTCATTGGAAAGAGGGGACAAGACATAAAGGGTGGTCTTTATAAGAGAGAATTTAAGTTAGAGATATTCCGTAATGGATAGAAATATTATTTCTAACATATGATTTCATATCTTTTAAAACATTGTCATAGGGTACTTTGAGACACTTCAGAAATCCTTTGAAAAAGTGTAAATTACAAATTTGGATGATTCCTCCTAAATATCGATGTTGCAGTTACAGTAGTGTGTGTCTAGGTCCCTTCTGTAGGTCTTACAAGTATTTTACATTTAACAGGAGGAAAATAAGTGACAAATCAAATGAGTAGAAATCATCAACAATGTGTATTGAACAACCCCTGTAGGTAAATTATAAAATCATTTAGTATGTTAATTGTTTTCAAATGACATCTCAAACTCCAAATACTGAAGTCTGCTTTGTCTCAACAAACACAGGTTACCAAGGTCATGTTAACTACAGAGCTCTTCTGATGCCTGAAGTCACTGAGTGGTGGGTGAGACATATGTGTCCCTTCCTCTTCTTTTTTTTTTTTTTTTTTCTATTTTCTTGTTCAGGATTCGGGTATTTTTAACCTAATGGACAATAAAAGCTTTCCTGGTCCATGGGCAGAGAGAAGCCCAAACAAGCTCAGGGCAGTTGCAGCTCTTCAGCAGAAACAGGACCATGATTCCCCAGAGGAGGGGAGAGGGGCAGGGGGCACAGCGCAGGCTGAAGCAGCGAGCGTGTACATCCTGCTTGCCCTCGGGAAGCACGGGCACAGCGTGGCTGGGGCTGGACAGGTGGGGAGCCTGTGCTTCACCCCTTCAGAGCAGTGACACTGCAGAAGGGCTGACACTCACATACCTTCCTCTGGGGGCTGGGTGGGAGCTTCCCAGCTCTGTCTCCAGAAGCCTTGGGTTAGCCTACACAGAGACACTCAGGAGAGCTGAATTAACTGAAGAGAGAGATTTAAAGAAAATGCATTAAGCTACAAGAGCTTTGCTACTTTGAGTAGTAAAGTGTTTTCTGTTTGTTTTCCATTAAACTTAGATTGTCCAATAAAAGATATTGCTTCTTCCTTAAAACCTCCCCTGCCTTCTTCACTTCAGCCCTAAGACTCCTTTGTTTATTAATGAATTAGCTCTAGTGTACCTGTATCAAGGCAATGACACAAAATTCACTTTATAACAAAATAGGAATATATCATTACCCTAATAGACAAGGATTTTGAATTGTGAATCTCTTTGGCTAAATGAAACCCTAGCTTCCAATAGAATTTAATAGCACATTGGTTAGCTCTTACATAAAGCTGAACCCACAAACTGTCTGTGTTGCAGCAGAATTATGGAAACTTGCCCTGACACACAGGGTGTTGTGTCAGTGCTCTCTGGCTCTGCAGGAGGGGGTTGCTTTCACACAGCAGCCCATCTTCCTGTGCATGTGTGAGGGATCCTCAGTGCAGCATGTGTTCACCCACACAGCTGGAGGGGTTCAGATCTTCTGCAGCAAACCACTGATGCTCTGCACACGTGGTCTCAGCACAGCTCAGCTCCCTGAGTTTCCTACCTTTCATCTGTTTATGTCACTGCCCTATTGTCAAAGCCTTTTTTGTTTGTTGATTATTAGTTTATGTGGGGAGGTAAAGGAAATGGGTCTCTGGTTTATTAACATTTTTGAGTCTTTGTGTAAGCATATCCTCTAAAGTTATGGCCTCTCTTTGAAGGTAAATTATATCTTTTCCAATTTTAATTAACAGTTCATGAGTGGATAAGCTAAATAGCCATTTAGAACTATGGAAATGTAATTGCTCCACCATCTGGTCAGCTGTAATATTTTATGATGACTATATGAAGGAATAATATCATATTTTTACTACCACAGTAAACCACCATGACGCTTTCAGAGCACAGTTGTGCTGATCTGCATCCTGAATTAGAAGACCAGCTTCCTGGATGTCATGGCTGATGGCCAGGTAAAGTATTATTTATACTTCCCTTCACTTATTTTGAAGTTACTGCTTACAGATGCTTTGGTTTAGCATTGACCTTTGTTAAGTAAGCAGGAACACTGAATGAGGTATATGACATTTTAATTTTTTCATATGCAATTCTGATTTCTTCTGCAGTTATGCAGAGCGAAGGAAGAGTTGCCATTCCAAGACCAATGTGATATTCTTTGTATTTACTCTGCTACTTCAAAGGGAAGAAAGAAAAATGCCATTACCATAACAATGCAGAATTCATGTGTCACAACTATAATAGAACTCTATTAACTTGCTGGCTACTGAGTCTTGGCAATTTAAATGTAGCAACACAGTTTTGCTGCAAATGTCTGGTCACAGAGGCCATTCCTTAGATGCTATTGTGGAAAGGGTCTACAGCACTGGAAAAGTATTTTTTATTTCTGAAAGGAAGGACAATGGTGAGAAAAACAGGAACATTATCTGCAGAAATTGACTTTTTTCTTTTAAGTGGATGACTGGAAAATATGTAGACCTTTACAATAAGAATGTAAATTTCAGACACAGCTTTGGCAGATTTAAAACTTTGATGAGGTCTTGGGTAAGGACAAATAGAGAAGGGGTGCCATATGCAGAAATTGATATGGCCAAAATTCTGTGGCAGTCCATAGGAACTTTACCACTGACTTGAAGGATTCCAGACTCCATCCTACACTGGAAAGATCCTAACTATATTTAACAACTTGAACCCAGGCTGTTATGCAGGAGTGCAGTGAAACACATTAACCAGAACACTAGACACAGTAACAGGATCAAGGTAGGGCTCATATCTGTGAACGAACTGCTAGTGAGACTTGTATGTGAGCTCGACAAGTTGTCAAATAATTCATTCACATAAAGAGTCAAGATATTGTACTTTGCAATGTCATTAAATTTCACATAGTGAGAATTAGCACAAAGAAAATATCCAACACAGAGTCTGGTGGAATCAACTTCCTTGTGAACTTTCATTCAAGGTTTGCTTACTAGCACAGAGAGGATTTTGCTTGTGATTTGCAGATGGAATACATGCATTCTCTTGCCCATCTGAGGAAAGAATCAGCACTTTCAGAACATTTCATTTTTTATCAACACAAACAGAAATATCAGATTTTACTCAAGTGTTATGGGACGGCAACCTGAGCCTCCCATGAAACGCGACCCTGTGCAAACAACTGGCAGTGATGCAGAACAAGAGGCCCATGGTTATCTAGGGCTCCTAATGGCCATGTCTGTGTTAGCATTTGGGTTTGGAGGAGCCCTGAGGTTTTGAAGCCAGTCATCCCCACTCACCCTGTGTTGGTTCAAACAGGATGGGTTTGGTGCACTCTGGCTGGATTCCCTCCCTTATGGCATCCATTGCTACTCAGAGCTTCCTGATGCTGCTAGGCTTTGGGTTTGTCTCCCCCATTTCAGACTCTTTTCAGGATGTTTTTTCCTTTCATGAGCAGTGCAGTCCTATGCCACAGCTGGGATCAGTTCCAGGGCTGTGCACTAGAGGGCAATTACAGTCATACATTCGCCCTGCTTCATTACAATAATATTCTTGCAGTAATGCAGAATATGCTGATGCAGATATCCTCAATTACCTGCAGGATCCTGATGACTACAAATCACTCTCTGCAGGCTAGCAAATGGTACTTTTTAGCTGTCTCCATTGTATAAAATAGCTTTGCATTTTGAAAATTACCTGAATATCTTATTTTTATCCACCTAAGAGAGGAGTCTCCTTAAATAATCCCATTTTCCACTGATATCCATTTAGATATTACTTCTTTATCTATCTTTTTAAACTTCAATTTAAGAATGCAACACCAGTGCATATATGGCTCTATAGCCAGATATTGGAAAACAATTCAGAGTTCAAATCACTGTTTTGTTACATGAGATTTTATTTAAGGTTTTATACGTTTTGGAGAGAAATATTCCCAGCTCTGCAGTGAGTAAAGAGATATCTTCTGTAAGAGCCTGATTTAAAACCATTGCTCTCAGTGCATTTTGTTATTTAGTTCAATGAAAACAGAGGAAACTCCAAATGTTGCTTTTGTTGCCAAGACATTAATCAATTTTTAGTTTCTACAAAAAGAAGGGGTGGAGGGGTTGTTTGTTTTGGTTGGTTGGTTTGTTTTATTCCTCAGACAAGGACCACGTACAGTTTAGGAGTTTGTATGTCACCTGCTTTGTGGTGACACTGTGACTCACTCCTTCCTAGCGTTATGAGCACAGCAGCCTGCAGGCAGGTGTGATGGAAGCATCTTTAATGTCTGTCAGGAGAACACCTGCCTGTGAGACACAAAACTTGGTGAGACCTCAAGGAAAATCTGCCTAAGAACAATTCTTCATGTGAATTACTGGAGACCTAGGTAAATGACTGCTGCTGGAGCTGAAGGAGGAGGCAATTGCTAATGGCAATAATACAGTTTTCCAGGATTTGGTCAAGCAGAAGTCATGTGAGCTTTTAGTGAGGCAGTGAGGACTGAAGATAGATTAGAAGACCTTGAATGAACTTAGAGGGAAGAAAGCAGTTTCTGTTCTGCTATTATTCAAGTAAAGCACTGTAATGTCTAAAACAACAAATATCTGTTCCAGAATCACTGGACCCATGTTTCCCACCACTTTTGACAGCAGATTTACAACTGTGGCCATCATATATACATACTTCACTGGAATTAGAACAGAAATAACTGCTGGCCAAAATCCTCATCTCACACACCTCTTCTCACATGAAGACATGAGCCAGGCTGTTCCTTACTCAAGGCCCAGCCTACTTGCTGAGCTTCTCCTATCAGAAACTCCCCAAGCCTTGAGACCCACACCATGGTCCTAGGGACCACAGCATCACCCTTGAGACTTGAGGTGATCCTTTTTATGGTGAAATATGTACTTGGTACCGCTGAGAGAAGTCTGGAGACACTGCTCTGCTCTAGCTTTTAACTTCCCCACAGCTCAGAGCTCACCTCCAAAGACCCCCCCAAGCAGCCCACTCCTCTGTTCAGAGCAGGTGTCAGAGGGACCATTCCTGGTGCTGTCTTTTCAAGGAAGTGTGCAACTTGATGCCTCTAGTCCCTGAAGGAGCAGCTGTTTCTGTTGGTACTATTCTGTCTGAGATGAAAATCATCCATCTTTTCCCTTTATACTTAGAGGGGGCTGGAAAAAAGTCTGTATAAAGCTTTAGGCCTGCTATTCTTACTGTTGCATTTCAATCACTTCTCAGATTCAGGGCTGAGTTGCTTGTCAGCTTTCCTTGTGCTACTTAAGACTATAGTCTTCTCTTTTCTCCAGAAAACATAATTTTATTTATAGGCACATTAGTTACAAGAGGCTCAAAGGAAAGAAAAGTGAGGGCCTTGAACAAGGAAGAGAAGATGATGGGTGACCAGAACAGGACAAGGAGAAAATGTAGGAGTGGCATAAAGTTAAAAAAACCCAAACAACCAAACACTGAAAATGCAATGCAATATTCAACCAAATATCAGACTTAGATGGTGCTCCAGATGTCTGCAAATACCCCTGCCAGCTGCAGTTTGGTGAGTTCTCCTTGCATTTTGTCCTAATCATAGAAATGGCAAGGGACAGTAAAAAAGAAGAAATTCCTCCCTGGGTCATTTTGCTTCTGTGGGGGACAGGGAACAGAAGGAAGTAGAGTGGGGAGAAGAAAGACTTTTGTTGTTCTCCAAATAGTTCTGGGTGCAGATTGCTCTCTTGCTAAAAGTACTAGTGCATAAAAAACCTTGAACAACTTGTGGTGAAGGGGAATTCATTAATTCCTAAAGATTATTAGAGTAATATTAATTATGGATGGGAAAGTCAAACACAATAAGCCCAAAAATGCAACTCAGATCAGAATATGGCTACTATATGGAAAGAATAAACACAAGAAGCAGGAAGGAAAAATTCAAGTGAAAGAATAAATATACTGTGTAAACATTACCATTTGTTTCACTAACACACCTATCAACCTTCTATTTCTAACTTAAACCAAATGTTTCTTCTTGAGTTCACAAAAGTTCTCAGTTATCATGATTTCTAAATACCAGGGAAAGAGAAATTAAAAAGAAGTGAGATGTTTGAACCCCACAAGCCTCCACAACAATTTAAAGATGACACTCTGCTAAAAAAACCCCACTTTGTTAAAAATGCTCAGTTAAAATCAAGCGTGATGAAGTATGTTTTAAAAACCTCTTATTTGCAATATATTAAAGAGAAAGCAAATATTTTCATGATTTTGAAGCAATGGGAAGACCAAAAATACCAAAGTCAGGGTTTTACCTGGTATGTTTTTCCAAAGGAAGTAGAAACTATCTATCAAAATGTTGCCTGTTCTCAAGAATAAAAAAGGAAAGAAAGAACAAAGAAAAGAGAATGACGTTAAAAATAACATCTGTATCGTCCCCAAACTAAATTATTATTTTACCTTAGGTTTCACCTCAGATAATGATGTAGAAGCTGGGAACAAAACCAGCTTGAATAATGAGGAATGTATCCAGAAATGTTTAGAATATAATTTTCTATGTTAGCTGGTAGAAGAATTCAATGTCAAGAATTCAAGAGCTCAATGTGTTCAAGGAAGGTACACCAAATAACTTTCTTCCCAGACTATTGAAGGGACTGACATATGAAATTTTGAGCCCTATAGAAAGGAGTTAAAATAAAAATCTGTCAAGTCAGAGAGGGATTGTGTGACTGAAAAAGAGTGAGCAAAACACCTGCATCTAAAACAGAAAGAAAAGGAGACACGGGCTAGAACAGACCAGTTGTAGCCTGACCTCAGCAGCATGAAAAGATTTCCAGCATATAAATGATACACCTCCCCCCCACCCCCCCCTTTTTTTTAAGTAAATAGGCAACTCAGGTGCAAAAGACGGCCTTCTGTAATAAATGCCCCCTTTACAACCTTCTGGGAATATTCCTTCCATGTTCCTTACTTCTGTCTTTGCCAGGCTCTGACCCCTCTTCCCATATTGGTGTCTTCTAGACAGGACCTCCTTCCCTTCCCTTCCCTTCCCTTCCCTTCCCTTCCCTTCCCTTCCCTTCCCTTCCCTTCCCTTCCCTTCCCTTCCCTTCCCTTCCCTTCCCTTCCCTTCCCTTCCCTTCCCTTCCCTTCCCTTCCCTTCCCTTCCCTTCCCTTCCCTTCCCTTCCCTTCCCTTCCCTTCCCTTCCCTGCCCCTCCTCTTTGGCTTACAAAAGCAGTTGATACTGTACTGTAAAACTGTGACTGTAGTATTCAAAAAGCTTTTGGGCTGGCTGCACGTTATTGACAGAATTCCTCCAGAAATACCCTTTCAAGTATTATAATACATATAATTTTTCCTTTAATGATGTGTGAAATCCAAAGTGTCAGTCATGCTCTGCAGAGCTAATAAAGTTAATTTTTGGCATAAGTGGCACATGGAACCAGCACAGCACACCCACACAGCCCACTGCCTCCCCACTCCCTTCTCCACTGGGACTGGAAGGGAAACAGACCAGACCAGAGATCTGTTCCCATGTCTGTGGGGGAGGAAAAGGACAGCATTTCCACCTCAAGAGCAGATGTATTACAGTGTTAGCCCCCCACACTCAGCATCAGCATGGCAGCAGCCACCTCTATCAGCTCCTGATTTATCTTTTGCTTTCTCAGGGATTTGTGAGGGGACCATGAGTCTGGTTTGCTCCTTCTGAATGCCTTCAATTCTCTTATTTGTGAGAGCTCTTATTCTTCTGATTTGATATATCAGCACACATTTTTATGTTCTCTTTAAATTTTGTTACCCCCACCACATCTTGGGGACTTCTCTGAGCCACCCACCTTTACAGGTGCCTGTAAAGGTAGAGCAGGCACCTGCCTCTACCTTTACAGTTCTCCTAAAGATTCAGATTTTCAAATTAAATAGGCCACCTTAAGCATACACCAGCCTGTTCAAGTTACCCCAGATGCCATGCACAAACAGATGGAGGCTCTGCTGTCCCATTTCTAGTGGAAAGAAGTTCCACTTCCCTGTGATGGATCTTCTTTCTGTGCTTCCCCTTATGGCTGCCTGAGGGTATTTAATGGGTTGGAGAGTCTGAGGAAGAGCAAGGAGGCGTGATCTTTCATGAAAAGCAGAAAAGTAAAAGAAGAAAAACCCCAGATCCTCTAGTGTTTAGCACTCAATAGGTAAGCAGGAGAAAGCCAGGTGCAGAAACAACAGGTGTAAGAGAAACAACAGTACAGGTGTAAGAGAAGGGGACAGATCCAAGGTCAACAGGATGCCAAGGCAAGCATGGTAGCTTGCTGTACAAGCCTGATGATGGCCCCAGCCTTGATCCAGAATCCTCTGGATTAATGTGTCCTCTCTCCCCAGTCTCCAGACTAGGTGGGGCTGACCTCAATTTGTCTTCAACACAATCTCTATACTCTTAAACTCTGCATTTTCCTCCTTTCTATCTAATTCCTAAAGCTTCTGCTAAGATTTATTGCTATCACCCAGATTTATTCTAACCTCTCCCACACCTCCCTCAATTTAATCTAGATGGTGTCCAGCAAACAATCTAGCCTTATTTGCCTCTGTCCCTCTTTGTAGCACTGATATCTACAGCTCCAAGATGAGTATGATGGGCTCTAATGCTTTTATGTTGATATATGAGCTCATTACTGGTCTGGGAACTTCACTTCCAAAAAGCCTGAGCTCAGCTGCACTGAAGGCCTTTTTGGTGGAGCTGGTAGGTTCTAGATGACTGCACAAAAGAGATGGTCAGCATCAGTACTTGAATAAAATGCAGTCATCTCAGAGGGTGAGAAGCAAAGGGTTTTGTACATGTACAAAACAAGAAGCATATGGGGTAAGGATCACTATGGAGCTATCTCTAGCTGGGTGCAGAGTTCTGATATGAAGTTGGTGCTTGGAATCTGGTAGGCAAGTGGCAGAGTAGTAGAAGTTAGCAGCCTAAAACCTCTTGTACTGCTAACATAAGGAGATGATGGCAGCATGTGATGGCCACTGCATATAAAGCCCTGCTCAGCTTTGCTGTTAGCTTGTATTCTAACCCCAGTTTCCTGTGCATGGCCCATGCCTGGCATGCAGCAATCTCTTCGGCTTATGTGGTGGAGGATCTGCAAGGAACACTGATGGCTGTGCCAAGCAAAGATTTGCAGCTGGTAGGAAAACCCCTGGCCTTTGTTTTTGCAATGGTTGAAGGCTCCTTTATACAAGTTCAAAGGGCAAGGGTTTGCCTAAGCATTTTTTCCACAGTGATTTTAATTGTGCAATAAAATAACTAATAATTCCACATGATATCTAGAGTTGGCTGCCAGATTTCCCCAGGAGCCATCAAGGGTGTGAAAGAAGGCATGACAGAGTATAGAGGCTACAGGAGTGGGTAGTATAGAAAAGAGTAGCCAAATTATTCAACTCTACAGCATCATTATCAGATAAACCACTTAGAAACATTCAGGGGTTTGTGCTCACTGCTGTTTTCAAACTGTTAAAATGCCTCTTGGCTATCCCCAAATACCTCAGCATTTTAAAACAGCAGCTTCTCTTCTCCATCCCAGTCCCTAAAATGCATAAACTGCTCTCAACAGTAGAAATCACAGACTCATTTGTCAGCAACTGCAGCCAAAGTTTTCTTCATCCCTTTCCTATAAAGAAAATACCAGAACTTCTGCCATGTAATTGGGAGCTTTTAAGAGGAGGTTATTAGCAGAATGCTAAATTTGGGGTATTTCATTATCGTTACGTCTGTCGCTTGATTTGTGGCACATGTACAGTTGCAGTTCAAGTTTCCTGGAATTGGAAGAGAAGTCTACACAAAATGCCAGGATAAATTTTAGAGAGATTACTAATATGCAGAAGGGGTTGGTTTAAAAACAGCAAGCCATGACTTCTAATCAATGCTTGACATATGTCCAGTTTTCTAAAATTGAAGTGAAAGGTGAGGCTGGTTATTCATAACACAATCCAGTCCTATTTATTTGCATCCACGCATTTGAAAATCCAAGTTTACATTTTTAAAGCTAAATAAAGTTGCCTTGTGACACTCATATTGTATCTATTACATATTTCACTTCAAAACCTCATCTCTCCTAAAGCCTCTTCAGTGTGCTTGAAGTAGCACAGCAAAAGAAAAGGAATTTTCAGTTTAACTAGAGCACTGACATTCTGTTACACAATTCGATCTCGTCTATTTACCAGCTCTCAAAAAACAGAAGACACTAAACAAAACAAAACAAAAAAATAATGCTGAATGCATCCAGCCAGCAGTGCCATAGGTGTCTGAATGCATTTGTAGCTTCCCTCTCACTCATCAGTGTAATTGTTGTCATCTTATTCCATTTTTTGATTAGGCTGGTCCGCCAAGCTCCCAGCTTTTCCTGGCCAAACGTTCTTCTGCTGGTTGTCATGGTGACTGCATTGTTAGCGGGGAGAAAGGCTCTGTTGTCTGCCATTGTTCTGTTGTGCTTTAGGTAATGCACGAGGCATCACAAGTGAAGTGGATGGACCTTTTTTGCTCGGCATCATTGCCGAGTATTGAAAATCTCACATAAAAAAGGAGCAAATAGGCCCTGACCAAAGAAATAACCAACTTCTTTTTTTTTTTCCTTTTTTTTTTTTTTTTTAAAGAAAGCACGCATTATTATAAAGAGGTAAAACAGCACTGGCGGTTAACTGAATAATCGAAGAAAATGCTATAGAAATCATATTTATTAGAAGAACAATTGCCATGATTTGGATGTTACTATACAAGAGTAACCATTTGGCAATTTAGCTTGAATATAGTTTTTAAATATTCATTTCTCCAGCTTGCAATGTCATTTAACCTCAGATTCCATTTAGGTTAAAACACTACACTCTAGGAGTTGAATACAATAATTTAGTTTTTTAAATTTTAATCCATGAATAGCTGCTTTTAAAGTAAGCTACCAGAGTTTATTCCATTTTATACCATTGTCAGAGTATCTAATCACTGGTTTTTGTTTTTTTTCCCCGGAAAATGAGGTTTTACTCCAATTTTAACTAAATTGTCTGAAAAAAAAAATAACAGGCACTACTCATAGGTTGACTTTGACACTCAGAAAATTTCTTTAAGAGACAGAGAAATTACACAAAAAGCCTGCAGAAAGTTCTTCAAAGAAACTTATTTAAATGGATTACCAGACAAGATCTTGCCTTTATACTGTTATTAATTAACACCTTTTCAACAGCAAATACGCATTAAATATTGAAAAACCTAAAGCAAATCCCAACTGCCTTAAAACAATCAATAGTATATGGTTTGGGAGTCCAGTTTCCAGCCTCTGTTCAAATTCATCTGCTGATCCCATTAAGGGAAATCAGCAGGGTACCAGCATTTCTCTCCCATCATTCCAGGAGAAAAAACACCTTCCAGCAGAACCTGTCACTGGATGTCACCAAAGTTCCATGAATTTGCAGGAAAAACAGCACAATTTTATCAGAAACACTCACGAGTCTTAAAGAAGGCAAGTGAAAATAGGTATGACAGCCAACCCAGCTTACCTGCAAAGCTGGCAAGGCCAGACCTGCGCTCAAGCAGCTGTGGATGTGCTCACTGTCTCTTGTGGAGCCACTGAGGCTCACATGCTGTGGCTTTAAGCTGCCCAATACCTGGAGTGACAAGAGGTTTACAACTGCTGGCACACGCATCTGCAAAAGTGCCCAGAGTGACTTAATTTGGGTTGTAATACATACTGACATACATTCTTCCCCTTCAAGTCTGTAAAGTGAGAATGACATTTTTCTTTTTCTTCCTTATTTAGTGAGTTTTTTTTTTTCCCTGATTGGTTTTTGAGACTAGGAGACTGGATCTGTACCATACCCCATGTGTCTCCTGCACTGGGGATTGCTGGTGGAATGCACAGCACCTATTTTGCCTCTTAAATTCTCAGCTATGCATGTGTCAAATTGGGAATCTAAAAGGAAATGGTAGGAGATGCAGATTGCCTTGCAGGGGAATCAATACAAACATATAATCTAAAGAGTAGCTCTTTGACTAATACCAAATAATTGAGGCAAAGATGAAAAAAAACCTTTGCCATGAATATGAAACTTTTTAATAACTAATATGCATTTCAGGAAAATGGTATGTCCTTTAGGAAAAAAAAAAGTCATATCACAAAGTTTGTCTGCTTTTAAACCTCAAGAGTGGGGACTCCAGACCAACAAAATTAATTGGACATCTGTGCCACAAAGACTTCCCGTGAGTACTACCTCTCCAAATCCCCTATCATTTCTAAGAAATGTCATTTCTTAGAACTTATAAAGTTTTCTAAGAAATGACATTTTTAAGCTAGAGAAACTGGCAGCCTTCATACGAGCTGCCAAGGAACATCAAAGAATAGTGATGCTGAGTTTGCTGTGGACTCAAGCTGGCCCCAGCACTTGCTGGACACAGCAGCAATCCTGCTGTCCTCACTCCTCTGCTCCAGGATGCTCTGGACATGTGCCCAGGACCCTGCATACAAACACCCCTGAGACTGGGTAGTAAATCAGGATTTATCATGCTCACATACATGCACACAGATTATTTACTTGCACAGCAGCAGCAGGTCTGCACACAGCCTTGCACCAGCTAATGCCAGCTTCATCTATGGCAGAGGTATAATTCCTGATGAATTCCTAATTCTCTTTTAATTCTATGAAATTACTATATAGCCCAGTTCATTTTACCCTTATTAAATTCAGGAGAGCTTTTCCATGAGGGATGGCTTCAGAAACACTAATATAGGACAATTGCTGTTTTTTGGAGAGCTCTATTGCAAGTGTATTGCCTTCTCAGCTGGAAAGGATGATTACTGATGTCTGAAAAAGGTACTTACAGCTTAGTACACAGTAAACATGTATTCTGTTTTTCTTTTGCTCTGTTAAACAATATAATACATAGCAAAAATCTACAGAAAAAGCAATCAAAACAGACACACTTAAAGAAGAATCCCAAAGCTTCTTAATTTGTACTTCATTCTTTCCGTCAGCATTTCCACCCGCATTCATCACTGAATATTCATTCCTGCTTCTGTCTTTGGGTTGAATGTGGCAGCAGCCCAGCAGAGTCACACAGGTATTCCCGTGAAACGGGTGACAAAACATCCCTCCCCCATTACTGCTGCATGGCGGGAGGGTCCCCAGCCCCTCTCTGGTTTGGGAGAGCTGAGCTCCCCATCAACCCCCTTTCCCCCGCCTGATGCGCTGAGAGCTCCCCCTCCTGTTACAGCCAATCTTAACTGCAGTCGACAGATTAATATTATTACCTCATTTTAATTAATTCCTCTCCTCAATTCAAAAAAGCACATCTGGTGCTTTTCAGAGCCAGACAAAGCTTCTTTCCTCCCATCCTCTCCTGAACATCAATTAATAACTTGGCAACAAAAAGAAAAGAAGTGTTTGTTCTCTGTACCTAACAGTCACAAGTGACAGAGAGAAAGAAAAGGGACTTGCTACAGACAGAGGTCAAGGGAAATGACAGAACTGCCAAATCTTCTGTGTTTCTGCAACTCAGCAGAGCTTATTAGTGACACAGCTACTGTGGCAGTGCAGTTTCCAGACCAGGAATTGTCTCACATCTCTCCAACTTGAAGTCCACGAAAAATGATGTGTAACTTGTCTCACCAGTTCAGGCAAGTGGTTAACCATTGGCTCCCAGGCAACTGCTCAAGCCCAGAAGGTCATTTCAGACCTTACTGAAAACATTTCAACTCTCAAATCCACAGTTCAATTTATAAATAGAAGTGATTCCCCTTCCAGAATTTCTCAAATCTCTAAAATCTCCTAATACAAGTAGAAGATATGCAGCATCCTGAGCCCCCAGTTTTACGCAGCTCTGTGCCTTGCGAACACAACACAGTAACCAGTGGCACAGAAGACAGTGAGGATGAAAAACAATTCCCAGTTCTCCAGAACACGTGGAATTCTCTTTGACTGGGGAGATAAAAATAAGAGGTTACCATTAAAAAAAGAAAAAAAAAAAGGTGGGAGTTTGGCATAAGAAAGGGCAAAAGTTTGTTATGATCATTTGTGCAACATTAAGAGAAGCAGCACTAAACTCTGACTCTGGGTATGTTCTCACTGGCCTATGGTCTCCCACAAGACCAGATCTGCAAGCAGGGAGATGTGAAGGCCAGAGCTGAGGCCAGGATGTGCCCATCTGGCTGGCAGGGTGGGTTCACCAGCATGGGCCATGCATTGTGTGGGCAACCACTGGTGCTCTGCAGGTGGGAGCTCTGGTGGCCATCAAAGCCTGCTCACCTCAAAGTCACCATTGGACACACATTCAAACATGGCTCAACATTTGCCACTGAATTTTGTGACTGTTTCCTCTTTTCCAGCCTGACCTCAAGAAAGATACTTGATGCCAAAAAAAGCACATGAAACTTCCCAGGATGATAAACATCCATGAGAAGTAAGGAGAAATGCCACTGAGTCAAAACCAAAAGTGAGGTAGAAATGAAAGGAATAATTTATTAGTTTTTCACAAGTGAACTGGTGTCATATTTTTCTGTGTTGTCTACATGCAACTCCAGAATCTCAGTTTTTCATTTCTCATTGCAGAGACAGGCTTTGAAATTACTGTCCAAAATGGCTTCCTTCTTTTAAACTCAGCATCATTGCTAACTCAGTAATTGAGATTTGTGACTTGCTTTGGAGCTTGTCTTTCCCTTGGAATTTCGTTTTGTGGATGCCTTTATCCCAGCTTTGTAGCAGCTACTTTCTTCCACCTTTTTATTTTATCTCCTTTTTTTTCCCCCTCAAAGACATTTAGTGTGGATTGCTCTCATGTGATTTCAGTTCTTCTTTGGAATCTGATTTTTAATGCCAAAATACCTCAGCTACTATTTGAGGTGCTAGTACATGAAGTTACACATTTCAAAAATCCAAATAGGCATGAAAATGAGATAAAAACTATTTATGCATAATTTATATCAAACACAAACATGTATTTTGTATCAGATGAAATGTCTTCTCACAGGCTGGAATTTTATTAGATATGAGGTGAATTTCATGACAACTAAAAAAAAATCAGAACAAAAAAGCAGGGGGAAATAGCTAATAAACACAGATTTTAAAAATGCAAAATTTAATTCAACTGTACCAAATCATAAGTTTCAGGATACTAGCAGCATGCTCACTCTTAAAACGTGCTTTAAAATTTCTGTTTTATTTTTATTATAGAACTGACTGCCACACAAAACAATGTAAGGGAAGGAGCTGTGTTAGCTAATCTGCTGTAATCCTTTCAAATCTCTGAAGGAACAACAAGCACTTGATAAACAGGGTCAGGCTGGGGCAGGATTTTGATAGGAGACATCTAAGGAATGTCTAGGTGCTTCAGGAAGGGGATGTGGGTGATTTAGCAAGATAGCTAAATCAGCAAGCTTTCTCCCCCTCCACTTCGGTAAGGAGTAAAGGGAGCAGACCATGTGCTGCAGACAGAGCAGCCTTTCAGGGGAGACAGGTGTGGTACAAGAAATCCCATTCAAGGTATTGTTTTATCAGGCAGTGGTTCTAACAGACACCAGTTCAGGTAAGCAGCACATTTTGCCTTGTTACTGATGGATAAAGTATTTCCCACATCAAGTCCTAAAAATTACATGGTGTTGTCAGGTGCTGTTAAGCCATGCCATAAACCATGCTGTTCACCCATTGTCTCGAGCCACTTCTCTCTTACACACTTTGTACATGTTAAAAATGTGTTTCTGCAAAGTGCTTATAAATTGCAGGAATGCCAGCTGCGCCCATTACAGCTATCACCCATAGCAGTTCTAGTGTTGGTTTTAACTGCTGATTATATGTATAATCACCAAAAGCAGATGATATGAAATACCAGAAAATATTTTTAATTAACTCCCCACAAAGTTCTCATCTGAACCGGAAAAATAAATAAGGTAGAATTATTTTAGAAGGACGTACCTTGCACTTCTGAAATATTATACAGGCTGTGCTGGCAAAAACAACTGCTCTCCAAAAAAATACTTGATTGAAAAGTCAGTACCTGTGACTTACTGAAAGAAATGCAGCAGTTTCAATGAAAAGAGTAAAAACCTCTCAGACCTCATTTTATGCTTTTTTTGTTTCCACTGAGCATATTTTAAGACTAATCAGCCTTATAAAAGGTACCACTGTTAATCTACTGTTTGTCTTCATCTTCACTGCAGCTGCTTAGTAGATAGAGAGCAAACAAAACCAGAATAAAGGTCATTCCATTTAAATCCTTCAGAGTGGAAGACAAGGACTAAATTATTGCTGAGAATTACATGAAGGAAAGCCCAGGATAAGATACATATTGTTTATTATTTGCCAGACCCATAGTGGTACTGCATTTACATATTTGTGGAGGGATTACATTAACATTTTATGAGATTAACTGGGATAGCACAGGGAGATTCTCTGATATAATGTCCACACAGAATAAAAGTACAGACTGTATGTAGCATATATGGATAGTGAGAAATAACCCAAACTTTCCAGCTACCAATCAATTGTAATGCACCAAATATAATTACATTTTTTCACATTAAAAATGTAAATAATTTTATTACTTCTTATCATGCAGAGCATGTCTGAATCACATAGGATCGTTAAGGTAAAAACCTTAATGGATCATTTTGTTTTCTTTCATAAGACACCTTAAACTCGCACTTTCACATTTTTAAGGCAGAAGGAGCAATAGCACAAAAGATCACTTTTATGCTAATAATAGGAAATAATTTCACAATAGTCAAATATGACTACAAAACCCACAAATTTTTTCTTCAAATTAGGAAATATTCCCTCGAAGCTACTCTAGAAATAATACATAGTAGGTTTAGTGTAATCTTTAGTATGAGAACACACGTTCTTTAGAGCCAACAGTAACACCACTTCAAGAAGGAAATGCTGTGTGAAGAGAGGATCTTGCAGCTCTCTCCCACTTTAAAATCAAGTACATAGGCTCCAGAATATCGCCAGCCCCCAGGAGCCTGATGGCTGCAAGGTGTGAGTCAGCTCCACCACTCCGACCTCTCGAGTGGCCGCAGGAATGTCCTGGTGTGGCTCCCTGCGCTGCCTCGGCCTTCGCGCACTCGGCCTCTGGAGGCTCACTCAACACCGAGGCTGGGCAGAAATCAAATATTAGCGGTAGGCATCCACAAAGGAAAAAAGAGAAGAGAAGAGAAGAGAAGAGAAGAGAAGAGAAGAGAAGAGAAGAGAAGAGAAGAGAAGAGAAGAGAAGAGAAGAGAAGAGAAGAGAAGAGAAGAGAAGAGAAGAGAAGAGAAGAGAAGAGAAGAGAAGAGAAGAGAAGAGAAGAGAAGAGAAGAGAAGAGAAGAGAAGAGATTTCAGGAGCTTGAAAAGGACCTCTGCCCACATATGATGCAGGTGGGGGTGAGCTGCTCACAATGTTGTGATCTGCCCTAGGAAATGGGCTCTGGTGAGAGGGGTAACCACACACACCAACACAAAGTTTGTATCCTTCTTTTTTCAAGGAACAATTTTCACAGGAGGTTAGTCTCAAACACCAAATCACTGCAGATTTACAGACAGCCACAAAAAAATCCTCTTTTCCCCCACCCCTTTCTCCTGCTCTCCTTTCTCCTCACTACACACGAGATTTTTTTGCTTATCCTGTTTGGTCTCCCAGAACTCCTTCACCCTTTCAAGCTGAGTAGAGAGTGAAGATCCTTTAACCACAGCCATTCATTGTCTGCGTCTGGGTTCTGTGAGAGGTGACAGCAGGGACCCAGACCAGGGACATGACCCCCAGGGGACCAAGCCATTAGGACTCACTGTGTTTACAGGTCACACCAGTGATTCCTTCAGCTTGTTAGGAGCCAGCAAACCTTTGTGAGGGAGTTTTGCCCCAGTCCCCCAGATATCTTAGCAGCACACTGAGTCAATTGGATCATGTTCGTTTGGCCACATCCCTTTTTTTAACAATTCACCTGCATATGTTTAATCTTATGTGGCTCTCCTGGGCTTTGATATCAGTAACTGGATGAATTACAAAAGCAAACTAAAAGCTGTGGGTCATAAATCTCTCAAGTGCCAATCACTAGCAGTGGAGTTTCTAGGAATACCCACAAACAGAAGATTCAGAATGAGGCAAGACTAAGTGTTTTTCTCCCTTTTTTAAGGAACACAAAATAAAAAACCCTGCTTTTTATTTTGTGCTACTCTTCTCTGTAGAGTATGCCTGCTTGCATTGGGAAACCTAACCAGTGCCTGCATTCCCCATACAAAGCACACTTCATTTATCCATTTAGGACATACATAGCTTTAGTGTCATAGTGCTAAGGACTTTCACTAAGGAAATAATGAAATACAGTCAACTATTGGGTACAATAATACCGAAGATAACAGTCATTACTAGAGGCACTGAAGAAACACATAAAAATTCTAAAACTGTCAGAGGTGACATCTGCAAATTATGTCACTTGCACTCTTACATCTGTGAAATGTCTTGAAACACTTACACAAGAATGTCACTAACATAATTCACCACAGAAATGTTACAAGGATGACAAGGATGACAGGGCTATATAGGAAAAGTGCTAGAAATACTTAATATAAGGAAAAAAAATTCTTTATGGCATGTAGAAAAGGAGAAAAAGATTATTAGTCACATGCTGACATGCTGAAAGCAGTCTGAATTTACCTTAGTGCAAAAAAACCCCTGACTCCCCAGACATGTATTATTGTTTTAGAATATTGGAAATCTAACTAGAGCTCAGGATTTAACACCCTCTGTATCTGGAAACATGAACATATGTGTCTGTATTTTCTTGTGTGCACATAAGGTCAGAAATTCTTTCCCCCTCATTCCCTGTTCTTTCTGTGAAATGCTGCTACTGTTTTGTTTATTGTCATAAACATCTGCAATCATGACATTCATGTGTCATTTCAAGTACTAGGATAATAAGAAGAGACAGAGGTCTGTGGAGAAAAACAAAAAGTCCTAGGAGGCACAAATGGAGAATGTTGCTTTGTTTTCCTCATTTGTTGGAAAGAATTATCAAGAAACAAGTCACCAACAGACATATGTCATCTAATGCATCCACATGCATTTCCAACAGCATGACACCTGCCAGTGGTGCTGGCAACTGCTTGAACTTTAATTCTTGATGATGCTAGACTAAGTTGATAGCATACATCATTAACAGCAATTTGGGAAACATATGTAACACCACACAAGAGCTGTTTGTCCAGTTTGATGACATTTTCAAAAAAGAAAAGTTGTATGGCAACACATCAAAAAGGGCTTTATGTATTTGTAAAACACTCTTTATTGTTTTATCAAAGTTGACTTAGTAGTTGGGATAAAAAAAACAGAAAGGAAGAAAAGGATGGTATCCAGCTTACAATTATAACTAAGGAACTAAAAAGTTATTTATTTGCAAATGTTAGTCTCTTGAAAGGAAGTTGCATAGAGATTGAATTAAATAATTTATCTAACAAAGAAGGCATTATATTTGTAATATGTAAATATTGACTGACTTAGCTAATGAATGGCTGTGTATAAACAGACTCCCTTTTTTATTTCCACTGGAGTCTAGAGCAGACAGCTTTGTATATTTTACAGTCTCTTGTACCTGAGCCAACAATTGATAGCGGTGGAGATCAAAGCCTTGATACAGAGATGCCAAGCAATTTGTGTATAAATGTGCTCCTTAAAAAATGATAAGAACACAAAAGAAGTTTTAAGATACTTTTTTCATTGTTTAAATGGTAAATAGCTAATTACTGATGAGTTATGTTAAAGTTGTACACAGTGTACCAACAGGATGGAAGTCAAACAAAAGCTTTCCATTTTCCCCCCAGATTTGTAAATGAGAAGATATTTTACACTAAAAACAGCCAGGACTCTTTCTGTTCTCAAAATTAAAATTTCTTAACTACCTAATTATTTCTTCAGAGTTTATGCAACAGGCTAGGGTGTCATTTTTTCTGCATAATTTAACTAAGGTATTTAAGGAGATAATAAGGAAAAAAAATGCCTTCAGTGTCCATAAGATGCTCGCTAATAATGTCTGCTCCACTAAAGTAATTTTTAACACATTAAAGTATATATTGGCACACAGATTGAGAACATTCAGTTCAAGACTCAAGCCTCTTCATGGTTTCTATTAAAGTTATGCTGCCTAATTTATGAGCAGGCTGTGCATGTTATGCTTCCATAAATCATTGTGTAAAGAAAAGTCAGTTAAAAGTATAAAAGCAATCAGATGTATTTTACAACCAGCTTGCTGAGATTGTAGAACTATAGAGAGTCCTACAATGTACTACAACTGTACTACAATGCCTTCAATAATTTGAAAAACTCCATGTATTATGCTTTGCTTCCTATATATTGTCTGAAGGGTTAAATTGTGTGCACAAGTATTTTCTACTTATATAACAAAGTACTTGGCTTCTTCACTTTTTATTATGCAATAGAAGATAATAAGTCAGAAGTAAAAATGTAACACTTAACTATGGCTCTTAGAAATGAACATTATAACCCCATCTCTTGAGTTGTTTTCTCACACTGTATCAACAAAATTGGCTAGAACAAAAGGGAAAGGTGAATAATATCTGAACAACAGACACTTACTTACTGCTGTGTAGTACTAGGAGACAGGCAGACTGGAGAGGAACTGAGAGAGAAAGGCATCTCTCCATGCAGATGTGTTTTAAAAAGAAGAACAACAAAACGCTCTGTGTGTGAGTGCAGTGTGTGTGTGCATGTGTGCACACATGTGTGTTTGTGTATGTCTGCAGAGCAACAGGAAGGGAGTGTTGGAGGGACTGGAAATACACCCACTCCAGCTTTAAACCAGCCAGCTCCAGCCCCAAAACCACAGTGAGCATGCAGTCCAGGAACCAGAGCACATCCCAGCCACTGTGATCTCAGCAGCAACCTCTGTAGCAGCCTGGGTTCCAGTTCCTGCTGCCATCACACCCCTGCCTCCAACACAGACTGATCTTCTGCAGCAGCAGCAGCCTCCCAGGCACAGGCAGAAACCTACAACAGTGCACCTACCACCTCCCTGTCTCACACCTTTGCTTTCCCTGTGCTTTGGGGGAAATCTGAACATGGATTTCTCTCTCCAGACACCGCTTGCTTTACCCAGGTGTAAAGACATAGGCCTAGAAATCTAATTTTACTACTTTTTACTCCATTTGCTCTAATTAAAAAAGTTGCAGAAGTTGAAAATAAATACTGAGTGGGAGTAAGTCCCTTTACTGCTATATACATAAATAGCTGTGCTCATACTTACTGTACTGCAATCCAATCCCAGGCCAGCCACAGATGAAAAATAAACATCATCAATCATAAAACTAACAGTAAGGCAGAAGTGGGGTTTTGCTGCCAGTTAAATCTAGGTTTGACACGTAAGAGGGACCCTGGTAAGGCACTCTGAGATTTCCAGATGGAAATACAGAAGTTGGGCATGAGTTGAGCAGCTACAGGACTATTTTGCATCTCTCACCAAGGGAGGAGAAAGCCCTAATGTAACAGTGGGAATGGGACAGGGGTCCCACACAACAGTGTGGGTACCACAGCTGGGATGCTGAGGGAATATGGAAAAGTATTATTATTATTATACCAGCACCAAATAGGGAATATGGAAATAAGATCAAAGAATCATACATTAAAATTTAAGAACACAATTAATCCTGAAGATTTGCAAAAGGTGAATTTCCATACTGTTATATGATTCTACAGGTTGTCAATAGTCCTTGCAATCCAATTACTTACATAACTGCCTGGGAAGTAAATGTCTCTCTTCTAATTTTCTTGCAAAATTAAAAGGAAGAAGATAATTAGAAAATTCAAACTAAACACTGATACTGATACCAATTTTAAAATTTCTAACCACAGTGAAATAGGCTGTGTTTTACCGTGTAAGGCATAGAAGCAACATACAATGATTTGACATTTTAAAATAAATATTTTCAAAGAAAAATGCTAAAAATAGCTCTTTCTGTATTTAAAGGTCCAATTCAACCATAGATAACCACTAAAACATAAATTCCAATTGCAATCCAGTTACAATGCACACCAAGCACAAAAGCCCTCTAATGATCTTTGATTAGTTCTTTATTAAATTCATCAAGGGAGCAAAGAAAATTTAATAGTCTTCACCATTTGTCATCTTTCTGATTACAGTTTTGATTAGAACTTTCAGCTCTTATTTTCTTCTTTCCTAGTCATGGCTATTACTGTGATAGCACTTCTTTCCTTTAGTTTAAGAAGTATGAGATAGGACAAATGGAACACATTTGCAATTAAATTTGTAAAATATATATGTATTTAACTAGGTGTGTTAATGCCCAAAAAAGCCTAGTTAAGAATATAAGATCTTAAAAATGCAAAATAGCCCTTAATGGAATGTCTCTACACTCATGCCACAAAAATTTTCATAGCCTCAGGTAAGTAATATCTTGATTAATATCTTAACTAATCAAATACCTTAAAAATACCCTACACACAGATTTCTGTATAAGAAGAAAAAAAATTTCCACATTTGAAGAGTAATTTTAAATTTTTAGAAACATTTTTGAGTGTGTTTTACTGTTTTGGTATTCAGTGTTGATTCACTTATTCAATACAAACAAACAAAGAGTTGTTTTACTTTGCATTAGTGATACCTCTATAATAAAAAATTGGAAAGAAACTAATTGAAATGTTCTAAATGGATGAAACAATTCTCACAAAACTAAGCACAATGTCAGTAAAAAATGTGTGCATTTCAATCTCTGTTAGAAATGTTGAAACTTTTATATTCCCAATACAAATCCTTCTCTGTCACCTTCTGTATGAAGCAGGCCCTGATTCACTGTGAAGAGTGAAGGGAGTTGCAGTTTTCTTATTTACAAGTATTACTGAAAAAAACCCTTCAGCAGCAAATACTGGTTTCATTAACAAAAGATACATTAAGCAGGCACTGGGTAAAATCCTGAAAAACTCCTGAACCAAGGGATAAAGTCAGGAAGCCCATCTTTAGCCTAAGGACGTCCCAAGCACTGGGCTGAAGAGCCATTATTTCTCTCCATTCTTACATCCCCAGACCAGGGAACCTTTAGATCTTCCTTAGATCTGAATGTTCAAAAGAAACAGAAGGTACGAGCTGCACTCCACCCTTTGTGTATCCTGATAACTCTGCATTTTCAGGATGCTTTTTAACATCATGTCATTACAGGAACTGCTCTACCAAACCAAAATGCTTATGACATACATAAATTGCTTTGTTGCAATTCTGCTGAATATTAGTCTCTGTATTTTACAAATCTGCATTTCCAAGTGCATAAGTGAGAACTTCCACTAGCTAATCTGACCTCTTTTTCTTCCTCACTGGCTGTTTACAATCTCTTATATGATCTTGCATTTGCAGTATCACCTGCTTGTTTCATCTTATATGATGAAACAAGCAGGTGATACTGCAAATGCAAGATGTTATTTTGGATCTTTCCCTTGTGTATGGTGGTGTATTTGTCGTGTGGTCCCAAAGGCAGCAGTCATTTGTTTGTATCACATTTGGCTTAATAGTCGTAGCAAGGGGAAAATGTGGAGAAAGGCAAGGAATAATGGAGGCATTTAACATTGGTGTTTACAGTAAAATTGGTACATCTTCAGTGCAGCAGATTCATGATGTGGCTTTGTCACTATTAAAGGCTTCATTGTAAAAATAAAGCTTTTCAGTCATGAAAAAGCATCATCTTCAGCACACAGAGCTTGCAGAGAGCCAGAAGTGGTAAAATCTGCAGAGGGGCTGATAGCATCATTGAGAAGTCAAAGTTTTACACCTCCTAACTGTTCTTTATTAGAAAATGATTTATTCATTATAAAATAGGGTTTCAAAATGATAATGGGATTAATCAATATGTTAGAAGAGAAAGTATTGAAATAACTTCACGGTTGGCACAGCCAGTTGTCGGATCAGCTCTCCCTTTCATAGGCACTTGTTATAACAGGCAGGGGGCTAACCCTCTCAGACATGGAGCTAATCAGTCCTTGAAAGTCACTTCATCCAGTGGAGTGGAATAATGTACTCTAGCATCGTTTGTCCACCTCTACCATTTGGAGCAATGTTATTTAGACTGTCCATTTTTGCCTCATCAGCTTCCATTTCAAAGAATTTTTTCCCCCAATGTCATCTTTTATCAGAACATCAGGTTAAATGTATTGTCTCCTACTATCCCCTTTGTAGTGGGCATTGTAAAGACCAGTCTGTGAATATATAGCAAGATAAAGAAAAAGCAGCTGCATAGTTGTTTAAGCTTGATTAAGTTCTCACAGAAAGAAAAAAAAATCTGGACAAGAGGTAAGATCACAATTAATGACCAAGAACAATATTTCCAGCAAAAAGTTAACTTAATCAGCTTGCTGAACTGCAGGGTCCATTTACAATTACCATGCAGATTGGGTAGCTTTCATCCTTCAGGCAGTGCACGTGCCTGCCCACCCTCTGCAAACAGATGTTCTTTGTTTCATTTTGCAATATTTGTTTCTGCTCTCCTCACCACAGCTGGCTGCCTGCCCTGCCTGCAAGAATTGGTTCTTTTCCCCAGTCTGGGCTGGGCCTAATTGAACATGAATAGATTCCCTGGCCCCAAACAGGATCACTGAACTTGAAGAAGACAAAAGCTGATGGACAAGGACAACAGAATCAACTTTTCTTCACAACCAGCTATGCCTCACTGTCACTCAGTGTTATCAGAAAATTAAATGTTCACAAGGAAAGTTTTTTTATAAAAGAGGTATGTCTTTCTCCTAGTACTTGGATATTCCTCCTTGGGAAATTTCCAGAAAATTAATAAAAGTAGGACTGGATGAAACAATGATGACAATTTGATTGTATTATACACAGAATTCACCTGTTCAGAAACCCTCTTACTGTGTTAATTCCACTATTTGATTACATTTATTTTGTTTGTAAGGCAAATGTGTTTTGCTCTTGTCATAATACTGTCATTTTAGATGATCCTTTCTCATGTCTGGAGGAGGCTGGTATCAGCAAGGAAATAGACATATTTTGGCGTTTGTTGATCCAAATCAATTCCTAAAATGAGCACTTAGATGTTTCCTCTTTGTAATGCAGCAATAGCATGCAAGTGGCTATTTAAAACATTGCTTACTCAATGGCCACCATAGGGCTTCTGGTGACTCCAGCTGTGTCCCTGTGTCTTCCAGTGTTTCCCGTTACCTATAAAAGATCACAAAAAATCAATTTTATTTTGCATAAATGATTGCCACTTATATATCAATAGCACAAAACATGGTGCATGGGTTTAAGAGTTAGCACTACCTTCCCTGAGCTGGGAAGAGTCTTGCTGTCATGCAGAGGAGAATATTGATGCCAGCAGGATGTTTTCAAGAGGTTTCTGTGTTTGGGCCATAGTGTAAAAAACATCTTGCTCAATTAGCTTTTTCCTTTTTCAATGTCACTCTGTCCGTAATCACAGTGCATAATATACTTATTCCTGACCAAACAGTTGAAACAGAAAGGAAGCTAATTTGAAACCAACGGCAATTCATTATGCACATTTTTCTCTTTTGATTAAATGATTTGTTCTTTAAAATAAAAAAAAAAATTGGTCTTGTATTGAAAACCAGTGAGCTTTACTTTAGGAAGACAAATAAAACTGAAAAAACCAACAATCCCCTCTCAACTTTTCCTGCAGAAGAAGAAATTTTCCATGGACTTTTTATAACTGAAGCTACTTTTTTTTAAATTTTATGAATATGTAATTCACTTATTTCATCACAGTGTGTGTAATACATCTGCTAGAGCTTCCTACAGACCTTGGTTCTCTGCTGTCCTCCCAGCCAGTGAAGCATAAGCAGAAGTCATTACACTAAAATTAAAAGAAAATGGGGAGGAGGAAGAGGAAGAAAGATAACCATCCTGAGGCACCTTCGCTGCTTCCATACAGGAATGATTCCTGATACCACTCATTTGAATAGAAAAATGAATTGTGTTTTTTGCTGACGTTTTCCATCTAGTTACAAATGGCGTTACTTGAAAGGCTAACTCAAGTCTTTTGCACTGTGAGAGTAATAATGTATAATGGTACTTATGTGTTGTAAATTAGGCCCTCGCCAATAAACATCCTTTTCAACTAGATACTTACTTTCTTGAATTTCATAATACAGCAGAAATAACCTGTGTGAAACAGGAAATAATCTATGTGGAACAGAAAAATTAAGTTAAGGAAAAGTAACTTTGCTATTCAGCAAAAAATTATTGGGTAGTAATCAGCTTCATTCAACATAACTTTCTAAATCAGAAATAGGAAAAGAGAGCAAATTAATTTAGAGTCTTCACAAATCACAATGATGATAAAGAAGATAGTTGCAGATAACGAGATGTGTTGCTTTCAAATATGCCACATGATCACAGGCTTATTTATATACAGTTAATGTTCTTTGTTTATCCCTTTGTTATGATTCTGCCAGATTTTCGTTTTCTATCTTGCCTGCTGTGGTTCTTCATCATTATATGTATTTCTCTCACAAGAAAAATCCTGCTAAAATCATTAGTGCTTCTGCATTTGAGTCCGTAAGCAACTGTTCACTGAATCATCTACTTTACATCTACATGGAGGAATAAATTGATGCTTAATTGTTTTATGGGAATAATTGATGCTTCAAAGGAGAGTAGGGGACCTTTCTCCAACTCTCCTGTAAAAATTGTTTAAAAGCATTTTAAATTCAATATCTTGACAATTTCTGCCTTAATACATCAGATGAGATCTTAATTGATAAGTCAGTGGAAGTTGTAAGCTGAAACAAATCCAGATAATAGCTGAAGGCTAAATTGAATGGATTGCGTATCACCTGTATTATTAATTGAAATTAATTAAATTGTTTAAATTAACAAAGCATAGTTAGAAAAGGAACATGCAGTTATCTTTCCAAAATGGATATGGCATCCTGAGACTTTGCTCTTGAAGGAGGGACACAGACCAGTGCCCCCCAACTGCCTGTGCTTCAGTGCTCTTCTGCAGTGCTTTCAGCGTCCTGAGTGAGCAGACACTACTCCCTCACTGTCTTTGCTTACAACTATCAAATCTCTCCAGTGGCCTCTCCTATGACTCCCCATCCTAAATGTATTTCAAATCCTGGTACAATTATGGGTAGCTACGTGCCACATTACCTGCTAAGATAGGTGCTTCATGCTGAAGTTGGGGGATATCTGGCTGTTACTATTTTTCTGCAGTCTGACATTACAGTGCAATTGGAGCAATGCTTCTGAAAGACCAGTTCAGTACATTAGCTCTCAAATATGAAAAAATACACTTTCATCATGGAAATTATTCACTTATAGCAGCACTTCAGCAAAACATTGTCCACACTGACCTTGCAATTATATCACATCTAGTGTGTACTGATTTACATACTGTATGCTTTTCCACCTGTAATTGAGGCTATTAAGCAGAACGCAGAGACTGAGCTCCACCCTCTGTATCTACCAGATTACACAGAAGGTGCAAGCTCAACAAAACGTGCTGGGGATGCTGCTGCTGAAGCTGCACTATGAGGGCTCATTGCCCAGCAAAGGAACACTCCTGCCTGGCAGATGATTCTCAGCATCTTTTGTTCAGTAAAGGTTATTCCGTTCCTAGTGTAAATCCCACATGCTGCTTAGTAAAAATCATTCTAAAATAAGCTAATCTGGAAAAAAAGGGAGACATTGTGATGACACAGTCTCATTTTTAGGATTAGACTGGAATTAAAATTTTAGATTAGATTAGAATTTTTTCAGTAATTTTAATGCTGCTGTTTGAATTGCTCCTTGGAAAAGTACTTCTTTGTATTTTTGGTATTTTGCCAACTGAGTGAAGAACTTCTAAAAATGCTGAATTTTTAAACACCAAATCCCTTTTAGATTTAAATAATCATTTGCCCACAAACTTCAGGATTTGGGAATGAATGTGTCAGGTTCCTCTGGGTCTTGAAAATACCAGTAAATTAAATCACTACTTTCATTCATATAAAAATACCTTTAAATATTTTATTTTACAACACTTTTTGTTTTGCACACTGTTTGGCTATTAATGTACTGTGAGCTGAGAATAGTCATGGCCTAATTTGCTTCTGAAAACGTGAAAAATGTCTAAATCAGAAATGGCCTGAGGGGAAGGCCCAGGGGAAATAATAATATAAATGTAAAGCCATCTTGAGATCTTAATCTGGAATACTATTTTACATTGTTCTTGCCATATAAAGTAATTATGGGATCAACTATTAGAAGACGTTGAATTAGAGCCTTGGATGGCACCAAAAATCACTGTTGTGAAGGACAGGACAGGACATTTGCATGTGAAAGGATTGTGAATAGTATCTGTAAAGAACTGTGAAATTACTTCCATATTTATTATTATAATTTTGTATCATCACAGTCTCATTTCAGCATGACCTGCAAGAATAGATTAAATTAATGTCATTTTCTCTTCTTGTTAACATCTTTATCACAAGAGCAAGCTGTCACAATTTTAGTGTCTAGAATAGTCTGCGAATTACGGAGGGCAGGAGCAGGACCATTTCCCCATTCTGCGCCTTGGTTTGCTCACCTCTCCCAGTTCCTTCTTCCTTCCCCACCACGCAGAGTGACAATCAACATAAAAGCTCTTTGTATTCTACCCTCCAGTAATAAACAGAAGACTTCACTATTTTAAACCTCAAGGTAAGTTAAAAGTATAGAAGAACAGAACTGAATGAAAAAAGAGTGGAGAAAGAGGAGGTTTGAACGGAGGCAAGGTTAGAATGGATTGCACAAGAAAATGAAAGCCAGTGTATACATACATCTTTAATGTACATACAATACACATGGCTAGAACACACACTGTCAAAATAATTGTTTTTACACTGATGATAAGAGAAAAATCTGGCTCTGGAACTTCACCAGTAGTTTTCATGAACAAGTACTTTGAACCTTAAAAAGACCAAATCTCATAAGAAAAAAAATTAAAATTGGGCTTTGGGAATGTTGTCTTGTTATATAAGCATATTATGAAAAATTAGAGATTATAGTTGGTAATTTTTGTTTTATTTCTGCCTTCCATTTTCCCATTTCCTTTTTCTTCATTAACTTCAAGTAAATGGACAGGAAAGGAATTTCATATCAAGGAATGGACGTCAAGAATTTCAGAACTGAAATTCTGAGACATTTTCAGAATATTTTCCAAAAAATGAAAAAATCTTTCATTTGGATACCTGTTGAACAAAGCGTTCAGGGCTTTGTAGCTAGTCAGTGGACAACTGTGTGGAAATGAACATGGACTCAGGAGAAGCAGTATGAGCCACATTTGGTTATTTAAATCTACTCAACATTCAAGGCTTTTGGAAGACCACACATCTGCTCCCTTTAGTTTTATTCTGCTTGGTAGTGAGCAGCAAGGTGAAACCAATGACTTAAACAAGTAGACAAATTGTTTTAACTGCTAGTGAATGGACTGGGGGTGGCTTCACCAAAACAGGGCTTTCAGTACTGACAATGCAGATGATCGTCCTTTCTGACCATTCATCTAACCATTCCTTAACCTCTATCTGCCAAGCTGTCTGGGTTAAAAAGAATACCACAACTTAATACCAAGAGAGCATTTGAACAACAAAGCTGACAGAACTGGGAGTACAGTGATGAAGTTTTGGACAACCTGCTGTTCCTTCTTAGCAGCAAATAAAGTGGTCTGGAGCATTATTTACATGCATAATTCATAAGGGTGCTTCTTAGAGGAAAGTAAAACCAAACCCTCGTGGAGTTCCAAAATAATCTCTAATTTCTCTTTGATATGCTGAATATGTTGACGGCTAATTTTTATCAGAGATTTTTGGTCTATGAATATCCAAAGGTTATAACTGCAGACCAGTTTCCAGAAGGATTAGAAGACTAAGGTATAATTTGATGTAGGTCATGTTGTTGTCAAATGATGGCTTTTTAACATGGTATATTTATATACTAATTCCATTGTATGCAAAGGGTGATTACTTATTTAATGAAGAGTCTTTGCTGGAACAGAGTTTTGTCACAAGATAATGGTCTCATGCTGTTAACTAAATGGGAAATCATTTACTGTAAAATATATACACTAATTTATGAGATTACCTTGTAGAAGCAAAGATCCAGCAATGGGATGTGGGCAAACATAAGAAAATACATTATAAGAGAAAGAATATTTGCTTGTTCATAACAACAAAAATGGTAACACACAAAAAACCCTCTACTTTGTTTCATCTTTGTATCCAAATACATATACTGTCAAAAGCTAGTTAAATCAATGCATGCTATATGTATTTGTGGGAAAAAAAATTCCCTCAATGGTGACTGCTACAGAGCTGCAGAATTCAACCCTTCTGCCACTTGACACTGGTAAATAATAAAAGGTTATTTTGCATGAGTTTCTATGCCTCTTGGTGTAGGTACCTTCCACCCCTAAGTACACATGTTCTGCATTCAGCACGTGTTCACGGAGGGCTCCCAACTCCTCTTTCAGTTCCTCTGTTTCCATTATCAATATAAATTAATTTGCATATAGGAGTTTCCTAATATTCCTGAATGTGGTGTTAATATACAACTATAAACTCCAAGTGTTAATCAGGACTAGTGAGGCAAATAATCTCCCTAAGGGGAAAGTGTCAGTTACATAATCAGAATACATTAAAATCTGGTAAACCGCATGTTTTTAATAAAAAAGAGCAAAATGAAGGGCTGAATTTATAGCCAGCAGACAAAGGTCCCTTAAAAATAGACCTATTAATGCTTCCCACAAGGTCAGATCAAGGATGATGAAATGAGAATTGACCAAACACGAGAGCAATTCCCAGCTAAATAAAAAGCCAGATATTATTTTCTTCACTGACAACAGAAAATGAACATAGAGACAAGAAAGGTTGATCACTGATGCCAAAAATGTGTTTTCCATTCTCTGAGCTTTCTAAAGTCTCTTCTTTTATCCATTTTCTATTTTTCATCATATTGCCATTCTCCCTTTTTTGTCAATGACCTTTCTTCTGTCCAACTCAGCTTCTGTCTAATGACCTGAAGAGGCCTTCTTCACAGCCTGGAAAGCTTTATATTTAAGATCCCCCTCCTTCATTAGAGTGAAAAGTGAACAGCCTCTATGTGCTGGGTGTTAATGAATGTGAAGAAAGATTTTTTTTGTATGTGTTTTACACATTATGTTCTTGACTCCTTGAGGTGCTACAATAAATTGCTGCGCTTCATTTACAAGGAGTGATAACAGAAGCAAAATGAGGATCTGGCAGCAAATTACTTCTCAGTTCACCCTGGGTCAGGCTGCTGGGGCTAATGAGAAGAGGTGCTCTAATTTTAAACTCCTCCTCAACCAAGCTATTCTTGCATTAATGTTCACTGCTATAAATTGTAAAGTCAAATGAAGGAGCACTGTTGAAAATTAACCAGTATTTTTATCTTTTGAGTACCCAATAGAACATATTTTGGCTTCTAAGCCTGGTGGTTATCAAAGGCAGCACAGCTACACCAGCCGCTCCCGCCTCACCACGGCAGGATGCTCCCCACACACACACACCACTGTTTCTGCCTTTTCTTTACTTGAGAGGCAGAAATGGTATGGCTTTACAACCAGATTATAATTTAACTCAAAGAAGAAGGTGTTTAAAGCCAGCCTTTTTGTGTTGCTTTAACAGGACACTGCACACAGACATTAAGATTGTGCAGAATCACTCCATCCATTTAATGCTGCCACATGTTTAATGAATTGTAATTGTGTATCTGGAAAGACCCAGTAAATCACTGACCCATTTGTGTCTATGAACTCCTTGTTGCTATAACCCAGAGCAGGATTTGAGTAGTTAATGAGAAACTAATGCAGCACCTGCTTCTCTCATGAAATATCTTCCTAAGCCTGTATTTTGTCAATTTGATAAAATCAAATACAATATAAATAGGAAAAATAAATAAACCCCAAACCAAAACCATAGTGGAAGGTTCACAATCAGGGAGTTACACATCTTTGAAGAACATGATTCCTGATTTTCATGACTGGATTTTTATTGATAACTTGGCACTGACTACAATGACATTAATATATTTGAAATATATATCAATGACATGGCATTCATTTTTTGTGAGATGTGTCTGTCCTGGTACATTCTTCCATGAAATTACTACATAACATACAAATTAACCACACTACCCTACTCTAATCATTGTAATCAGTTATGTTTTCATGTGTACATTACTAATATATAAGGTTGTTGTAGTTCTTGTGTGTGGTTTAATTGCTTGTTTTTGCATATCTTGTGTGATTGATGATGTTCTAGAAATCTTTTCCCCGAAAGGAGACTTTCTAAATTACTTTGTTTAGATGCTAATGATTGTATTTCATTAGTGGCCCTCTCATCCAGAATCATCTTTAAATGAATGAATATGCCATAATTAAAAATCTGAATTATGAATTACTTTGAAAGGAGACAACATTGTCCCGATTTCCCACTGCGACTCAGTGTTATTTCAATTATGTAAATATGTTTAATCATTCCCCTTTTGTTTTTCTAATTATTTAATATTAATGTTGCTTTACCCCTTTATTGCTACAAGAAGGGATATGGCATCTTAAATGAGAGTACTTAGACAAGTGATACACAGATGACTAGATTCAAGCAGACATTTACCAGAATGCATAACCCATTTCAAAAACAAACATGCTATTAACATTCATACTAATATAGCAACACTAGCAGTAATTGCCCTTCATGCATGTTTTGTCTTTATAAACCTAATGTATTCACAATGTACAATCTCCAATCAATTTTCCTATCAAACTTAAAATCCATTTGTATAACTTCAGATTCTCTTGAAGTGCAGATTTTAAGTAATGAGATTTCTCTGCCCAGAGGCTGCACTTTTTCAGTAGTTTAAAAAACAGATATAAATTATAAAGCATCTGGACATAAGGTCTTCTTTTCTCACTGAAAAAGGCCATTATATTTTATAGGATAGGCAAGCAAATTATTTCCTGTGAGTCTGAGCAACCTGAAAAAGTTAATGTTCCTGAAAATTATGCATAATACTGCACTGCTACTGAAATTCACAAAAGTAAAGGAATGAGGTTAATATCCATAAAATTGTCAAAATCATAAATCCACATTAGGCATTACACACACTACATAAGAGAAAATGAAAATTAATTATATTTACAGATCATGGAAATGCTATATGAGTTTCTAAATAGATTATAGTCTAAACCAAAATAATTTGGCAATTGCTTTGAAACATCCTGAAGTAGAATTCCTAGAAATAAGAGTATCTCACTCCTCAGTAAGACTAGCAACACAAGTTCAGAGAATTATTTAAAATATCTATTTGTAAATAACCTGATGTATATAACCAGCATAGGAGACAGAGAGAAATGTAAGTTTTATTTCTATATGCTTTGAACAACACTACAGCGCTGTGAAAAAGTGAGAACTTATTAGTGGAAGCTAATGCATCTCTTTCAGTTTTTATCAGTAAGAACTTTTTTAATTTAGAAAAAAAAGTCTTTATTTTTAATCATAGGTCTTACATTTTGCCAGTGACCACAGGTCAAAAAGGGTAATGAAATGTGCATGAGTATTATCAGGGAAATCATTCTGCCACTTCCAGTTTGAGTTTATTATTCTCCGCTTTGCAGTTTTTGCAGAGAGAATACTTCCAATTAGCACTGCTGCTCTTTTAGCCTCTGAATTACCCTTGGATTATTCAATACAAGGGAAAAAAATTGGTAACAACACATTCTTGTTTGGAGTCTTTAAAAATAAAATTTTCCATAGGCAAGGGTAGGGTAGTCATTTTCCATGGACTTCTCTGTACTGATACAGCCAAAGTGGTGAGCTTTATTCATCACATCACTCTTGCCATTGGATGAAGGTCTGCCTGCAAGCAGATTTGTGCATTTTGTCAAAAACACACACACGTACAACCAGTTGAGCAAGCACTATTACAACATGTATTTTTATATAGATGTACTTTTTGGCACTAATTCTTCCGAAATCATCTTTAGTGGTGCTGACATTTTCAACCAAAAAAATGGCACAAGGTAGCAGCTGCAATTTCTGCTCTATTACTATTTTGTGTGTACGCGAGTGTTTGTGAAACACTGTGTGTGTGTGAAACACTTCATTTCTCTAACTAATTAAAAAAAAAACTAATAGAAGCAACCCCTTAGTGTTTCTGCATAAGAGTTCCAGTGAACTACCTTTTCTTCACAGACCACATCTCTTGAGAGACAATACTTTGTAAAAACAGTCAGAGGAGAAGAGAAGAGAGAAACAGATATAAAACTTTAATGGGCTGGCATGTTAAAAATGAAGAAAGCAAACAGCAGGAAGCTTAGCCTAGCAGGCTCCATTTTATATGCTACATTTTTCACAAGCCAGTTTCATTACAAAAATTAGGAATGGTAATTGCGACATATAAATGTAAAGTGTCTCTCTTGGCCCAGCACAGGGGATAAAAACCCCCAACCAAATCCCAAACTATAATGCCACTCTCTGTTCTCAGGATTCTTAAGTATGCAAATAGTTTTTCCACTTAAGATCTCCCAGATACAGATCTGGTCAAAGCAAATTACCTAAACAGTTTGCATTCATCAGAAAGGAAAAGAGATGATAAGGCAGATAAAACCAATGATTGTAGACATTTTGAACAAAAGCCTGCCATTTTACAGAGGCGATTATCTTGTACTCTAATTCTCTAGTTATATTAGTAGCAGAATCTTATTTTCATATTATAAGATAATGTGAGGTGAAATGGTAGATAAAACCTAACTTCCCTGAAGTGAATGACAAGATTTTAATTGACACAAATGGGGTACTTTTGTTCCAGGGGCTTTATGCCATGTGCAATTTTTTCAGTGGTTTTTTGTACAAATATTAGCCTTTCTAACTGAGTTCTTTAGCATTCAGCATTATTTGTGCAGCCTATGTTTCACCTGCTCCCATGGAATTATTCATCTCAAACCAAAAATCATCTAGCGAATCAGCTGTAATTCAACTTTCTCGTATTAATTTTGTGAATAAAATTTTCTTTTTCTTTTACATTGTAGGTAAGATGGCCATAATGCATGGAATTATGATGCAGAATGTTACTCTGTGAAATGCTATGTATAATTTATCTTCTAACAAAATACAAAGGTAGAAAAAAAATCTTAGTTTTTGTATAAATGCTTATAATCCTTGTCCCATAGATGTCCCCTAAAATCTATGACTTTATTACAAATTTTTTTTGTCGAATGTCTCATTGCTCAACATCTAGGACCAGTTCTTCTGTACCTCTTGAACACCCATGCTCTGCACAACAGGATGTTGAGCATGCACCTCTTCCCAGCTGAATACAAGGAGTAAGAATGATGGTGCCATGAAGCTCTGGTTCATGTGTTACAAAGCACCATCCACCATGCAGTAGTAGTGGCCAATTTTAGAAGCTCCATGAGTGCCATCCCAAAATGAGAATGATGGCACATTGGCCAGTTATCTGGGTGAGTATAAAAAATTTTCCAACATGTCTTGGGTGAGAACAAAAACACACATTAGGAATAACAGTACAAATATTTGATGAAAATATCAATGAAACAGTTTTTTACAAAAGGAAGGAAGATTAAACAGTAAGACTATAAAATAACATGATTAACACAACACACAGAAGCTGAAAAAGCAGGTAAATTTATTACAAATAGTATTCAGGTTATGCTTCAGACTTCTGGGTTTATGCGAATATCTCTGACCCATTTAAAGAAAACCCAATAAATTCCTTGTCCTCCCTGCAGGGGACATAAGGAATAATAGATTATTATCCTCTTCATAACCATTTGTGACATACTGAAAGACTTGTGTCCTGTTCCCTCTTTTGTATTTCCCATAAATTGATACAGACACATCATGCTTTCCATACAGTTTAGCAAATATTTAGCAAATTCTTTATCAAGCCTGTGGCTTCTCTCTCCAGAGACTTGCTTTGTCCTGGAAGTGCCATGTCCAAAGCTGGACACAGTACTAAACAGGGATACCCAACTCTCGCATCCATAACCTCAAGCTCCCATTAACACCTCTCAGAATGGAGTCTGCCTCTTTTTCTGCAAGAATTCCTCCAAATCTTTCCTAGTTCTGCTGCTTTTTACAATCTTCCTTTAATGATCACCACTGGGATCACTTCTGATGCAGTGGATAAAGCTAGTCTGACTCTTACTTGTAAATGGATTTTTCTCAGATCAAAGTCTTAGATTAACCTTTAGGAAAAAATGAGATATTTGTAATATCTAGTTCATTTTAGAACAAACTAATTATTCCAGACCATAACGAGTGACTGGCAGTGTCATTAGTAAAGATTGTCACCACTAGCAAAGCCCATTTTATGACAAAAAGCACTTTGTGACAAAAAGCATAAAAACGGAACATTATCACAAAGTTCTTTTTACCTGGTTCTGAAATAAAAACATTAACAGGCATATAAGAGGTTTTAGTAGAATCAGTTCTTAATTGCTTACAGCTTTTTCAGCAGATGAGAATATTAAACTCATCAAAACAAGAAAATCTATAATTTGAATAACACAAAAGATCTAATTTAACTTCCCCTGTCTCCCCAGAGCTAGTACTTACATCACTGAGATAGTTCTGGATATGTCCCTGTAATTGCACAAAACACTTAAAGAAGCAAAATCAGAAACAGCTTCAGTTTTATTTTAAGTAAAGGAGTTGGAGGAAACACTTCCTTAACTGAAGCCATAGGTCAGGGAAAATCAAAGGATCCCAGGCCATGGCAGAAGGCAGATGCCAGGTCAAGGAAGGGCACCCCTGGTCTAGGCTTGGGGTGGTCAGACTGAGTCAGACTAGCTGGGCATGGCAATGATAAGCCAGGAGCCTAGAAAATGAATCACAGAATTGTTAGGGTTGGAAAGTACCTCTGGAGATCAGCTTGTGCATTTGTGGACATGGCTTCTCATCCTGTCACTGGGCACCACTGAAAGGACTCTGGCACCATCCTATTGACATCCATCTTTTAAATATTAAATACATTGATGAAATCCCCTCTCAGTCTTTTCCTCCTTCTCCTCTCTAGATTGATGAGACCTCACCTGTGCTGGCTAAGCTCCTGCCAGGCTGGTGAAAAAGGCAGAGACTGAGTGCCAAGTCAGTGAGGGCTCACTATTGATTTTAGAGGGTTGAACATCAGAAGGAATAACTACTATGTATCTAAAATTGCTAGACTCACCATTTCACATGGTAAGAAATGCCTTCTGAGGTTGCACGTTGTTTTCAGGGGCAGGAGAATCAGATTCAGACTACCAAAAAGAATCGTGGTTTTCTAGTTCAATGGCTGACCTGAGACATGGTGGAAGTTTTTACATTTTATTTTTAAAAGCCTGCCTCTTCAAACCTATTTTTTACACCCACTTCCAGGTTCAGCATCTTGACTCTGAAGTCAGTTTTAAAATGAGACATTGAGACATATTTACTTTTAAAATATTGAAAGAATCTCAACTTATTTTCGGTCTTTTCTTTGTTCTAACTCATTACTAATTTGAAGCTAATTTTGTAGAAAGTTTTGATTCCTTTCAAGATTATTCCAATGGAAAAGCCATACCTACATATACATATATGTTTATTCTATTGTTTCCCCTTCTAGCAATAAGACACTGTCTAGTAATAAGACAATTTTTGAGATTTGCTGAACTGTTACAATTATGTGGTGAAGCCTGTGATCTGAGCCAGGTATTGCTTTGCTAAAACTGTTTTTTTACACAAATAATGTACATATAATTCTTTTTCCCAGAACCCAAAAGGAACAGAAAAGAAACAGTTCATCTGGGCATGCTTCCAAGTCTGTCTTTTCAGACAACCAATCTGCTCAAAAGAAGCTTGGTCTTGCCTTCTTCTAAGGGGAAATGCCACTCCAAGTTCTCTTGCCTCTCCTGCTGCACCTCTTGCTTTCCTGCTTCCACAGCTGTGTTCCATCCACTGCCTGAGCTCTGCATTACCAAACAATGGTAATTTCCACCATCCCCCAAAAATCATCATCTTAGTCTTTCATATTTCTAGCTATTTTCTACTTTAGACACAGACTTCTCTTTTTTCCTTGTTTGCTTTCATAAAGGAGCTTGACTGCCTTCTTTTATTCAGTTGAAATTAAGTAAAACAGTGTGCCAAATAGCTTGTCTATGACTGCCAAAAATAAGCTTGCTGGAAGCCATTCCTTTCAATGCCATATACCTGTCCATTGTCCAAGTGGAATACAGAACAGAGATCTTGTGGAACATGTCTCTGATTCATCCCCACTTAACTAACAGTGCTTAGTTGTTTCTTATCCCAAATATCCTCTTACCCATGACACTGTGCCCTGGATCATATTTCATCTTCTAATGATGCCTTTGAAACCAAAAGAAGTCTAAAAACCCCAATATTTTTCAAGATACACAATCCAGGAGATCTTTTCATTGCTTGTAGAAACTTTTAACAAGACAGCTGAGCAAGGGAAGACATATAAATTAAGCTTTTTCTTCAACAAGCTTGAGGAAGAGAAAAGGACAATCCACCACAGTATCTGGTCATGTTGCTGTAAGGGGTTTTAAAAGATCTTGTAGCATGAGGAAGGCAAAGAGATGCCCTGGCAGAGAGGAAATAGCCCTAAGAATGCTGAGCACCTCTCTGGAGTAGCATGGAGCAGCTAATAGCCAGCTTTCAAGGTAGCTGAGATGCTGAAGCAACAAAACAATAATAAAAAGAAGCTTGCTATAAAAACAACCTAAAATTGTGTTCTCTTGTCTTCTATATTTGTCCCCATGGTCACAGACCCCATATTATGTATTCCTTATTTTAACAGATGAAGTAAAATTACTTTTTTTAACTGAAATGTTGTGATAAAGCAGGACCACTTAGAAGCACACATGCATACCTTTCCAAGATCGTGTGCAATGCTCCTGCAAGAACTGAGTCCTGATTTTGCAGATAAAAAAAACTTGCTGTCTGAGTTCCCCAAGGAGCTGCTAGCAAGCACTGGAAAAATTAGTGAGGTGCAATATTTTAGTGACTAAAATGTTTCCAGATTCCTCAAGAAGTTCTGCCTAGGATGAAACACTATGAAGCTTTCTCTCAACAGCTTCTTACCTTAATTAAAAGGGAAAATGAACAGTAAGGAGATCTTCTCTCTCCCCCTTCATCATGAATATCACCCCTATGCACTGGATGGAACCACTACTAACGTGCTAAGACTAAGACTAGGATCTTTTATTCCAGGAATCAATCTAGTCTGCAGACGGGAAAATGTATGGCAGGTGTGGAGACAAAGGGAGGCATTGTCCCACTACTCTGCTGAGTAACAGGCACAGGTGAACCAAATTTAAAGAAAATAACCATTTCAGCAACCCCTCAAACCACCATATGAAGTAGGAAGTGCAATTACATACCACCTATCACAGAGCAAACTGCAGATGTGATCTCATTAAACCCTGATTTGATGTTATGCAAATTTTTCTTTTGTACATTTCCACCTAGACTTTGTTAATACAAGTCTGCGTTAGCTCCAGGTGAGAGACACAACCAGGAAGGGCAATGTTTTGGTAGTAGTGCTAAGAACAACTCCTCCATCAGAAGAGAGCATCTCAAAGGCCACAGCAATCTCTGGCAACCAGTGTTTTTAATATGAGTCCCTCATCTAGCCCTTCAGATAGGATGGCCTTGACCCCTGACCCTGAGCTGATGTGAAATACCTACAGGCCACACACAGATTTGCAGAGAGAGGGCAAAGAAGCCTTTAGGTCCCTGGTGCTCTCACACCTTACTGCTCCAGCAGCTGGGCAGCTTTCAGGTTCAAACTCAAAGTACAATAATTAAACCTGTTGCTTTTCCAACCTCTGAACCCTGTTCAGAAACAATGTTTCTTCTATGCTGCATTGGAGCTAGTAGAATCTGTTTTGCTGTCACATAGGAGTGTAGAAGCCAGGGCATGGCACAGAATGGTAACGCTGACAGCAGTGTTAGAGCAATAGTCAAAACTGCTTTTGCCCTGGCAGTATGCTATGTATAACTTTGTATTTCACAAGACTTTGCCGTTTATGGTGGAGGCATTATTTCTTCTCATCTTTTAAGGTTTTTGGTTTTTTTTTTCCTTTCAGAGCAATGTTATTTATAGAAATAATTTTCAGTTTTGACCCCCAGCCTGAGATCTGGCAATTTGAGCCCTTTTCATCAGTGTTAGCAACAGTATGGAAAAACTAAACTTTGGGATAACACCATACTCAGCTTGTTATAACTAAGCTCATGCTATACAGAATCAGCTGATTAAAATATGTGAATAAACAACTAAATATATCTATCCATTTTGGCATCTGCAAGACATTCTTTGTGGAAATCTACATGGCAAGTTACTTAAGGAGCTTTCATAAGGGACACTGACTGTCATGGAGGGCAGACTAGTTATTGTCTAATGTATAATAACCTTCAACCAAGCAGAGCTTTCTTAATGGTTGGAAAAATTTTATGAGCTGCAAAGGACAGTACTACACTAAAGTTGAGAGAGAGAGAGAATGATCCAAAACCACAAGAAAAAAATTGTTTCTCTCTTATGAAAATGTATAACTATTGTGAAAAGGATATATGGGTAAACTCCCACAAAATATTTGGATAAAACATTTGCATGAAATGCTGGCAATGTTATGTAAACACTGTGATTAAATGTCTAATTAATTATTATTATTTGCATTACATCCATATTTGAACATTCTAATTGAAGGACAGTTCTGCTGAGTTCAATACTATACAAATATGTCAAGGGAAAAGCTCCATTTCCCTGGTGAATCTGCAATCCAAACAGCAAATGCAAAGTAGAAAGAAAAAGAAATTAGGAAGTGACTCAGCCAAGAGCATAGAGTAAGTCACTGTCAGAATGATGGGAAAAATAAATTCAAAACAACAAAAACATTCTGTCAGTCTTATGATATCAGACCCCACTGCCTCAATTTAAATCATGAAACATGAAAGCATGTGTAGCTCTGTTCATTCAAAACCACATCTTCATTATCCTTCTCCTATTACATGCCTCTGTCTGTCATGTTGACTTGGGGAGTGTGTTGGAGACAGAGACACCACTCACCCTGATGTTCACGTGGCAAACAGGGAGAGTTCATTCTCAAGCCCTTCCTTACAAAGGGCATTTGAAAAACCTGGTCTGGATATTTTGATTGGTCTGATCTCTACCTCCCTTCAGGTTCTGGCCAGTGAAATGCTGCAGCCTTGGGAGAGATGTGATTGGGCAAAGCCCCTGTCAGTCAGCCCAGGGGCTGCTTACTTTGCCTAGCACAAACCAGCTAGTATGTGGCAAATCTGTCCCTATTTACAACTGAACCTTCTGAACACACTCAAACATCTGAAAGGCACAGATATGCCTTTCCTATTTCACAACATAATCTGGAAATTTAGCCCTTCGCACACTATGTATATTTTATATGGGACAGTACAATTTGTGAACTTCACACACATAAACCAAAATCAAACAAACCCCAATAGATCAAGTCAAGCACCCACTGAAAAATACCAAAGGATGAGATGGGCAAAGATCCCTCAAGCAGAAGAGAGCAGTCCTGCAATGATGTTTGAAGGATGAAAAAAGGTGTTCTTACTAAACAACATTCCCAGATCCAAGGAGGAGTTGATACTTCCACAAAGCTGGGCTGGTGTTTAAAACAAAGAGCAGAAACAGCCAGCCTCAAAAACAGTGTAAGCAGAAAGATTTTGCCTTTGAGAAATACAACAGTAGAAACTGGATTCTCCAGCAGTTCTGTGTCTTTTTTTTATGGTGCTACAAGAGAGCAGCTCTCAGGTTGTGGAACCTTGCACTGGGTCAGTGGTACATGCTGCTCCCAGCTGCAGCATCCTGCTGGTCCCACAGCTCCTAGGCAATTGGCACATAGAGCAGCAGCCTGCAGCCAGAGCAGAGTACATCACATCCATGTTTATAGTTTTTCTACACATTTCTCTACTTTTTAATGGAAGAAGATAGACATTTTAGCTGCAAGGTATACAGAAATCTTGATAGAGACTGGGAAGCAGGAAAATCTGCTAGAACAGTGGGATGAGAAAAAGGAACTTGTGTAGCTGCATTTTCCCTAGAGCATTTTTTCAATTTTTATGGAAGAGTATAAAAGAAACTTTTGTTAAATACTTCTGGCTAAATACAGAAAATTCAGTTTTGGAAATGTTGCCTCTGTGACTTGTGTTGCCACCCACCATGGTGGACAAACCTTCCCAAGCTCAGTACAAGGTGGTTTCCCTTCCAACTTAGTCATCACTGCCAGCCTTGATAATGTGTGATAATGTGTACAAAATCATCCTTGCACTGGAGTCCAGCTCAGAGAGACAAACAAACCACAATTTCTAGGTGGGAATTACTGGGTACATAATATTGGTGGTAAGCTATGGTTTTTTGTTCAACCAACACTTCAATCTTCTACTTATTTTGGAGTTTTGTTCAACTCCAGCCTCAACAACTTCAGTCAGTAAAAAGACAACCCTTTCAAACCCCTCACGTGGGTTAGAAATTTCAACATTGTTAAGGAAAGCCTGTATTATGAAAAGGGGGGAAAAAAGACATGAATTAATCATTGTCTGCCTTATCTGATGTTGAAGAGATTTTTCAGGCAGAAGTTTTCAAACAATCTTATAATTAACCTTTATTTCTACTCACTCTGTAATTCACAATTCACAAGTATATTCGCACCCAATTGCAGAATTCATGACCCAACCTCTGCAACTGTATTTACAGATATTTTAAATATAAAACAGAACCCCCCAAGAAACAGCATCTTCCTCTTCCATTTCTTCCCCTCCTGCTGAAACACACCTCAGAAATCTTTTAAAAGAAAGATTGTGTAATAACTTGCAATCAATCCCAACACCAGTTTTACTGCAGTTACAGCCAAGCTATACTCAGGACCAGATCAAGGGATAAGAAAAAGGTAATTTTCTGTCACATTTGTTATCCATTCTCATTTCTCACACAGTAAAAAGCAATGAGCTAGTTAAGTTATCAGGACAATTTAGAGTAGTCTTTCTGAATTAGTTATCTGCAAGGAGCCTCACACAGCTGTCCCACCAATGGCAGAACTCCACAGTGAAGAAGCAGAATGAAATCACCTCTTCCCACCACAGGACTCCAAATGCAGAAGGAAGCTGGAAAAAACAAGACTAGTGCAAGGTCACCACATCCAGGACTGGAAATGGCATAAAATCCTGCATTAAGTGTCAAAGATGTGCCTAAAACTTCCAAGAAGATCAGACTCCTGTTTCTCTCTGTAATAGGCTGTTATGACTTTTGATCCTCAGACCACTACAATGTTATCTTGAGGATAAACAGTAGGACTTCGCTATTTCTATAGGAAAATGGATATCTGCTGGGATCTCTGAGGTTCCTCCTTGCTGCCCCTGGTAGCAACACCTTCTCCTGCTTATTTGTGACCCCGGCGAGCCATCAAAGCTTCCTACAGCATTCCAGAAAGCGTGAGAGGACAGCACCAGGAAGGTGAAGCAGTGACTAGCACTTGCCAAAGAGCTCTGAAGAGCCCAGAAGTGTTGCAGATCACAGCACACCACAGAGCTGTCCAAGCTCAGCAAAACCTGGCATACAGCTGATTGCCTCCGCAGCCAGGAGGGCTCAAAGCTGAAGGAAGTCACAATTTGTATATTTCAATTCACAAATATTTATTACAATATATCTTGGAAACGTTTTGATGGTCCCATGGACTTTACAGCTATTAATGACACCAGAAGCAGAAAAGCTGAATCTCTGGTAGCCTGTTTGAGATGAATACATTAGCTGTGATCAGAGTGACAATCTGGGTAGGAGGAGCTGAGTAGGCAGCAGCCAAGCTACAGATCCCTTCCTGACTGGATTCATCAGATGTATACAACTCTGAAGGGATAAATATCTCAGCAGCTTTTCTGGTAAAGGGCAATTACCAATTCAGTAGCACCAACTGGCTAATGAGGAACTGAATTAACAGAGCTGACAAGAGCTCAGTTCCCCCATAGTGCTTGGATTATAGTGACTAGGAAAAGAGAGCAGCATATATCCAATTCATGAAGGTGTGCATTAGACCCACCTAATCTTGCTGCCCATTTCTACCCCCTTAAACATCACAAGCCCCATTCTTGCACCTATAAGAGATGGAATTGGTTCTACTATAAGTATGATTTAAGTAATTTAAACTTGAATAAAGTATATTATCTAGTTCATAATCTAAATTTTAATGCTGTATGTTAACCAAAGCTAAATTAATCAAAACTACTCCACAAAAAGCCAGATAGAAGAAATGGGCACTTTAAGTATGGTTTTAGGCAAGTGATCTCCTTTATCAGAACCTGGGACTCTGCAATCATTATTTTGTCTTCTTTGTGCCTGTAGCTTTCGTTCTCCATGATGGTTTGATCCTTTTTGCCAAGCCTCTTCAGTTGTAGAAAGCTTTGGTTTGCTTTCCAGTTCAGGTTCCTGTCTGCTGCTTCTAATCCTCATTTTCATTCTTGCCAGTTAGTCATCTGATTTCTTTGATCCTTTGTAGAAAATCTTGAACTCCATTTTTATTCAGATTAGAATCCAGCGTTGAGAAGTAATGTTTTCTTTTCCTTGTAGTTTTGCAGCCTCTAGCTTGGTAAATCTTGTTTATTTTTTTCCAAAATCTTCAATTGCTGCACTTGAATTTTCTGTGGTTTCAGGCCATGCTTCTGACCTACACACAGCATCTGTGACAACAGTTATCAGCCTCTAACAATTGCAAGGGGTGAACATCTTCCATGTCTTCTCTCTTTTTCAGTTCCTAATCGTTGTTTAGGAGCTAATGCTGGTGTACAGCACTGGGAGAGCAGTAAGTTACCCAGCTGCAACAGGCACTGCTTGGACTCTCACAGCCTTCCAGGTGTGTAGGACAATAAGATCTTTCCAGGTCTTCCAGGCACTGAGGTGGGGGAAGCACTCTGAGGATCTCCACTGTTGAATGGGAAGTGCCTAAAAACCCTTGAGAACTTAGGGGGTCTAGGCTGGCATCTCAAGGCACCACCACAGCAGAAATGATAGCTCCATGTGTGTGCCAGAGTACAGCCCTCTACAGGTGACTGACAGACACAATTCACCCAGCTCATGCAAAAGAGGATGGCACTTGACTTTAGCACAGGTCATCAGGATGAAGATGCTGGCGGACAGTAGGATCCCTTCCTTGGTGTGCCAAAATGATCATGAATTCTCAAAAGCCAGAATGGTCATCTGAAATATCACTCCAGTGTGATCCAACTGAAGTTTCCTGGAGGTTCCTGTCCACAAAGAGGGAGGAAGATTTTTCAGTTGAAACCAGTGGAAGCAATAAGTTGAGTGGGGTAGCTGAGTTGTGGCCTTATGAGGTGACTCAACTGCTACATCAGTGTTAACTGCTAATTCCTTGTAGAGGACAAGGTGTTTAATCCTCTATTTGAATACACCACTGTTCCTTAATTGGTTTAGCAGTATGGCCAGTGCTGTTGCAATTAGAACAAAGGTTCCCTTTGCATAAATCACCTAGCAGTGTATTCTTCATCTCCATGCGTGGGGCGAGAGAGGACATTGAGTCTTTAGCTTCAGAGCAATACAATGTTCTTAGGCCTCCTTTTGAAGAATCCCATGAGGATTTTTGGAACCATGATTATTTTCCACCAGAAGGTCCCTCCTGGAGACTTCAATGCCATGAGTTTAGGATTTTTTCAGCCACTGTTATTACAGCAGTATTTAGAATTACATGAGATGCTTAGTGTTAAGGATGCTAAGCCAAGAACACCCAAACTTTTGCATTTTCAGACAGACATAATCATGTTGAACACTTCTCTGGGGCCTGCCTTTCTATAAGTAGAACAGACCATGCCTGTACATGAATCCCAAAGGTTCAGAATTTGGCATAGAAGACATCACAGATGCAAAACAGTATTGAACAGGCCTTGCAGATATAGACTTTGAAAAAATAATAATTTCAAATAAGAAAAGGAAAAAAGCTCTTCACACCTTTGCAAAAAGATTTACAAATTTTAAAGTTTGCAAAAAGGATGAGCTGAGCAGTCACTGGGTTGCATCTGAAGAGTGCTAGGGAACAGCCATTAAATCTGTGTTCTTTATACTCATGCATGGAAGCATGAAAGTCAGAGTTTATGTACATGTTCTTGAAAGATCCTGCTATTCAGATTTCTGATTTCTCACATGCATGTGCCTCCCGGTCCACACTAATGAGTACTCAAGGAACACAATACATTGGCAAAACAGAAAATAGAGTCCAACAAACAGACAACATGTAACAATGCCAAGAAGCCATGAATATGCTGGTTTAAGACACTGTTAACAAATTTTAAGGACTGCCAAGTTACCTAGTTCCCTTAAGTATAGCTAAACAGGAAATTAAAAGCCAAGGGATCATTGCAGAAGTCCTTCTGAATGGGCCTTTTCTATAGGAGGATTAGTCACCTGTTTGTCCAGTAAGACCCATTATTTGTCCAATAAACACCAGTATATATATATATGCATTCATTCTTTACAGTTTTCATGATACACCTGAGATGCTGCAGATACAAACCCTGAGTGGGAAAGAGATGTTGAATTAAGTTTTCTTAGTAATTACCCTAAGCAGAGATGATCTTTTGTCTCTTGGTCTTATCTATCAGGCATTAATTACTTCCCTGGTTCCCTACAGCTTCAGAGTTTTCCTAAGCCTCTTTCTCTTCCAAATACATTTCTTGCATTTCTTACCTGTATAGAGCTACTGAGCCCTTTGTTGCCATAGTATCCTTAATTGTTCCCATGTCTGTCCTCTCCCATTTTCTACAACATACAATTCAAAAACTTTTGCCATCCAGGATCTTAATTACTGACATAAATCACATAAGTTAACAAGAGAGATATTAAAGAGACCTTTAACACTGTGATATTTGCAATTTATGGTTTTGATTTAGCCACTTGCTAAGACTTGACAGAAAACAATTTTTTGTCTTCTAAAGCTTTACTTTGTTGTAACCCATAAACAGTGTGAAATAAGAAAGAAGCATTCAAAAGCTAAAACCTACAAATATAAAAGCAAGCATCCCCCAATTCTTAAAATAGAGTTTTTCAAACAGCTTGTCTAACTATGGTGTTCCATGTCCCAGTGCCATCTTCACCTCCCCTGGGATCTTCATGCTGTTTAGCAAAGTAGGTAAAGCATTTTGTCCAGATGGTAATTTGTGCTCAAAAAATGCATGACTCATGAGGATAGTAAAAGAATAGGCTAAATAAAAAACAAGGGGGGAAAAGTTCATGTTACTTTTCTTCCACCTACTCACACTACATTCTGGTTCTGAGGCTGGTGGCTGGTGGACAAGCAGGAATAGCCACATTTGCTTCTCTGTCATTGGATTGCACAGATATTTATGTGTACATACGTGTCAAGTAGTTATTCATTCAAAAAAGAAACAAAGTCAAAACCAAAACACCCACAAAACACCAAACAACTTGTGATTTATTTGACTCATAACCAGAACTTGTAAAGAGAAAGCATACGAAGAACTAGCAATTCAGTAGTAATATTCTGGGCAGGAAATTTCACCAATAGATAATGATATATTTAACACCCACTACAAGATTTTATTTTCATGGAACTTGTTGAACAAGAAGTACCACATGAGCACCGGGACACGGGGTGTGTGTAGAGGTATCGCCCGGTGAGCACACCTCACACACCTCCCGGTCCTACATTTCCCATTGATGTACCACAGCCACACTGACAAGTATTCCGTACTTTGGGAAGGGAAAGCCGAGTGCCGGGCGGCGGATGCCGGACGAGCAGCGAGCCCCGTACGGCCGCGGCGCAGAGCCCGGCGGTGCCGCGGCCAAAGGCGGAGGCGCAGAGTTTAGGAGATGCTAAAGCCGCGGAAAGGAAACGGCGGGTCCATTCGCTGCTGCCGGCTTGGATACGCACCGCCACCCCACCTGGCAGCGGCGGGAACTCCCGCTCCCTCCGAGGGACACCCGTTCCGATCCCTCCGGGGGACACCCGTTCCGCTCCCTCCGGGGGACACCCGTTCCGCTCCCTCCGGGGGACACCCGTTCCGATCCCTCCGGGGGACACCCGTTCCGATCCCTCCGGGGGACACCCGTTCCGATCCCTCCGGGGGACACCCGTTCCGCTCCCTCCGGGGGACACCCGTTCTTGCCGCCCGTTCCGCTCCCGCCGCCGCGCCCCGCGCCGCCGTGTCCCTTGTGCAAGGGCGCCATCTGGCGGGAGCGGCGAGTGGCGCCGCCGGGGCTCCTGTCCCTCCGCCGCAGGACACCGGCAGCCGGGCGGCCCCGGGAGGCTGGAGAGCCCCGGGAAGCCCGGGGCAGCCCATGGAAGCTGGGGAGCCCCGGGCAGCCCATGGAAGCTGGGGAGCCCCGGGCAGCCCATGGAAGCTGGGGAGCCCCGGGCAGCCGCGCGGCCCCGGCTCCGCCAGCAGCACCGCCTTTGAGGCGCCCGGCACCTCGCAGGCCAAAAGAGTAGGAAAGGTGCTAAAGGTGACTCGGCAGCGCGTCGCTGGAAATGCCAGGGCTAAGGCAGGGGAGAAGTCTATTTTTTAATTATTACCTATTCTTTTTTCATGGAAAGTGTAATTTCGAAGGGATTTAGTCACAAGGTAGCAGTTTGTCATAATAGACCATTATTCCATCGTCAGGGTCACGCACGGGAAGTTCCCAGGGCCCGCTGGTCTTCCCGAGAGTAAAACACAGGGCGCAAGAGGAGAGAGCCGAGCAGGGACCGGGTTCTGCGAGCGCGGGAGTTCACGGCTTCCAGCTCTCAGCTACTGAAATAACTACTTCAGGGGCAAATTTAAATGCGTGTATAATCATTCACACTCATGAAAAACATTCGGGGAAAGATTCTTACCAGAGGCTGGAGCTTAAGTGAAGTATTTGGGGACTGGCCACCCCCTCATTTTCATCATAGGGATGCCGAATTCCTGTTCCTCTAAGGAATTTTTTTAAAAAGCTCCTCAAAGATTTTATGCCTGGATGTTCATGTTTCTCTGCAGCAAAAAGATGCTATTCTCTGTATCCAACAAACCACAGTTACAGTGCTATTTTATATGCACATACTTTTCACCTTTTTTTTTTTTTTTGGTCTACTTACAAGTTTTCCTCTTTTAAAAAAGTGCAACCTGCAAACCTGCACACACACAAAAAAAACCCAAACCCAAAAAAACCCACAGAAAGTGATCATGCTCCTGGCGAGTCCGAATCTGTAGTTATTTGCAGCTCTCTCCTTCAGAACTACTGCCTCTGAATTTTAAAATTACTTATCTCAAGAGAAATCGGTATGCTGGCAGAAGAATAAATCTCAATAGCTGTATAAGAATCTGTATTCATTCAATCTCTTGTTGAGGACTTTGCTTTGTAAGACAGTATTTTGTAATATGTCAGGTTTTGCTTCTCTGGTTCTTTGTTGTTTAAACTGATGAGCAATAAGCTACCTTTTCTTTTTATCCTCCATCACTAAAAAGTTAGCAATTTTCCACAACAATAAATGGAGCATAGTAAAGAAAGTAAAAACTTACAGTGAAAAATGCTTGGAAAAAAATCTTGAAAAATCATACCTACTCTTGTTTGTAATGTGTGAAATTATTACAAGTATGTTCACTATGAGGACTATTGATAGATTACTCACAATTTAGCTAAATTCAATGAACCACATACTGTGCCCATCTCAGTAGGTGACTCATGCATTTTGTATTTCAAGTATCAAATGTTTGCCAAAAACAGTATTTAAAAAAGTAGGAAAATGGTTCAAAAGGGCTTGTGAATAGGTTGGGACTACCCACAGGCAGCTCTTACTTATGTTCTGACCACTTACGTAGGATTTCATGGCACTGCTGTAGTGTTCTGCTAGAAGTAGTGCTTAGCCACAGCAGCCCCACCTTACGCACTTCATGTCTTTTTCTCCCATATATTGTACATTCTTTAAATACACACACATTAGAATTTAATGCAATGCTTTAAAGCAGTTGTGTTTTAAAGAGAAAAGCCTGCAGAGTAAACATTTTCCCTACAGAGTTACTGCTCTGTAATTTTATACACATTTCCTAATTTTCCAAGCACCATGCTTTGCCCCTCTAAATTTCAATGTAAAAAAAAGAGCAAACAAATCAGCAATGTCAAAAGAATAATTTAGCCGATCTCTGAATAATGTATAATACTATTTTAAATCAAATATTTCAATATAAAGCTCCAGAATCAGGTCCACAAGAAGGATCAGGCTTCAGTCCTCCTGGTGTTGACACCTTTTCACAGTTTCAACACCTGCAGGGTGACAAAGGATGCCGCTACATGTTGAAGACTTGTAGGTTAGCTTAGATTTAGGCAGTTTTCCAAACTCTTTCATACAGAGCTCAGAATGCATCTGCATCTAATTTTTACCTTCAAGTAAGAGTTACCTGATCCCAGAATATTGTGCATTGCATATGCACAACATCCATGTATTATAAACTCTTTTGTGAAAGCAGACAATCATGTGCCTTTGTGGTGTGGGATGAAAGGGGACAATTTTTTTTTACCAGGACCTGTGAATTGCACACATTTATAGAGGGTGTGACTTTCAGTGTCTGTTTTCTGGATGCCTTAGAATGGGTGAAATATTTGGTGAGATATTTTTGCATGTTTGATGACTCCTTTAATTCATCACTAATCATCATCTTCTTTCCCAGCATACCTTTGGCATTTTCCTCCATGAGCTGGCTCTGTATGACAGAGTCCCTTCTGATCCCTGGAGGAAGCCAGTACAGTGGCATCTAAAAAGTGATCAACCTAGAGTTCACAGAATCATAGAGTGATTTCAGTTGGAAGGGCCCTAGGAGATCACCAAGTTCCAACACCCCAGCCATGGGCAGGGACACCTGCCACTAAACCAGGCTGCCCAGGGCCCCATCCAAGCTGGCCTTGAGCACTTATGGGGATGGGGTTCTCTGGGTGACCTGTTCTAGCATCTTATATCCAGTTCCTAATATCTAATCTAAATCTACCCTCTTTTGGTTTAAAGCCATTATGCTCTTGTCCAATCACTGTGTGTCCTTGGAAAAAGTCTCTCTCCTGCTCTCTGGGAGGGGTCCAGGGAGGCTGCTATAAGATCTCCATGGAGCCTTCTCTACTCTGGCTGAACAATCCCAACTGTCTCAGCCTCTCTTCAGCACCTCTTGAGAGTTGCTCAATCCTTCTGATCATCTTTGTGGCCTCCTCCTCTGTGGGTCATGTTGACTAGGGATATATTATAATAGAGCCTCTATTCTGGCCTTATTATCAAGCAGTGCAAGATAGCCCAGGAGCCCAGTCCTCAGGGAGGCAGGGAGCCCGAAAGCTGGGCTAGCTCGTGGCCATCGCCGCAGGCCACCCTCTAGCAAGCTTGGTGATTATCAGCTCTTTAGTGATTGCAAGCTCTCTTGGGATCTCAGCTCTTGCTTGCTAGGTAGGGAGCCCTTGGCTGAGGCTGCAGCAGACGCGAGAGAGGAGGAGAGGTCCTGGCGTTCCACAGCGATGTTTATTGGGGAGTCTGTCAAGGGTCCCAGCGACAGCTCTTCTTCTGTCGAATGGGCTAAAACAGCCCCTTTTATAGGGTTAAGGGGGATCCAAACTTGACCAATAGTAAGGGTTAAGTAACATGGCCTATGGGGTTACAGAGATAAGCTATGGGGTGGGGGTCAGAGACAGGAACTTATGTTGCTGTCTCAGCAGTTCCTATTGTTCAATCCTCCATGGGGCCTTACCCAGGTCCATGGGGTTTACTACAATATATTAAGTTGATGGAGTCACAACTTCCCTATATATGCAGAATTGCTACAGTTAAGCATAATATTGACCTCTGAACTTTATTTAATAAATTAAAAACCTAGCATGAAGTACATTTCATTCATTGCTTTGTCAACCACTTCACATTTGTACCCTGTGTTTCTTGCAAAAATTGTCAAAAGAACACACGTGGAAAAGTATTGTGGGAAAACATTTTATTTATTTTAGATTCATTTAACGAGATTTAGCAACCAGGCAGCAAATAGGAAAAACAACATCAGTATGCCCAGACAATTCTCTAAAGGCCTTTACCAACTGTTTTGTAACAGGATCATTAGCATCCTGCCTATGAATTACCAAAATTGATTTCTTCATATTGATGTGGGTGAAAGTAATGATACTTGAAGGAAATAGAAAATTTTAAGCAGAGAATGTATACATATTTTGCTGGTAATATAAACTTGTCCAAGTGTTCTGCATTGGGAGTGAATGCATGCACAAGATGGAAAGTCTCAAACAACATACAGATTGTATTTTTTAATACTCTAAGATTGAGGCATTGCTCCACTTGGGAAATCATGTTAATTGTTAAATGATGACAGCTGTAATATTAACATTTTTAACAAGGGGCCAGATTATTGCTTTACTATCCATGCATCATGCTAGAAATGCTTTTTAACATCAGAGACTCAATATTTATCAAGAGAATTTGATTTAGTAATAACCAGTATAACAGTACTCCACAGTTTCCATTAGTTTGATTGAATGTTATATCTGTCTAAGCAAACCAAGCATTAGGCGCTTCACTGAAAGTCACTTGTCACAGAGAAAAATATAATGCATGAATATTTCATTAGTAGATGAATACCCATAAAAACTTTACTTGAAATGCTTGAAAGCACCTACTGAATGCTTGCCAGTTATCTCATAAAACAGAGATGGTAGTAATGCTGCTGTTGAAACAGGAAAAAATCTATTAGATCATTTAACGTACTAAAACAATTATGGTATAATTATAAGGAACATAATTATATGTTCTTGATGTCTTTAACAGTGCAAGCCTCACTAATTAACATTAGAAATTCAATCAAAACAAATTATGCTTTAAAATTTAAGGATGAACTTAAAGAGAAAGATCACATTTACCAAGTCAAACAAATATAACTTTAAATTCCACCTATAGTAGGCAAACTCTTCATATGTATGTTCGCAGTCTCTCTCTCTTTTCATCTTCTAAATGTTACTTAGTGTATTTGGAGATATATTGAGAGAGAGAGAGAGATGTATACATACATTCAAATTACTTACTATTATAGAGAGCTATACTGTCAGTTTTGCCTGAGACAAAGTCCAATTGGGATTCTTGTGGCCTTTAGTTTAAACTTTAAAGGAAGAGATTCATTCTGTTTCTGGTGTATTTGGGTGTTCTCTGCATATACCTGCATTGTGTATAAACTTATCATAAAATTTTAATCTCTGATTCTCCTTGGTTTCTATTTTACTGTTCTCTGTTGCTTTTCACCTCTCAGGACTATGGGACTTTTTATAGAACAAAAAACCCACCAGTTTTTGGGGAAAACATTCCATTCTTTTAAAAAGTTTAGATATGTCATGTCATTAGGACACCAGAGAAGATCTGCCCAGACCTTTCCCTGTATGAACTATTCTCTTTGAAAACATCTGTTTTGCAGAACTGGAATTAGCCTAATTGCTTCAATCCTGTTGTCATTCTTAGTTTTCCACTGGAAGGGATTTCTCTGAGGCGCAGGCTGGTTCCAGTCAAAATATACAGGTTCTTTTTTTGTTTCTTCATAAACAAACATTGTGTTTCACATCAAATAGGCATCTATGGCTCTGTCTCAGTTACCACTGTGCTCCACAGGAAGGATGGGCACTTGCTTGTAGCCAGCCCCTGCATCCCTTCAGAGAGGGAGGGGACTTCCAACCAGCTGGGATGCATTTCTCCGGAGGTGTCCAGTGAAGCCCAGCTCTGTGAGCAGCACAGCCAGTCAAGGTATACAGAGCAAGAACACTTGAAAACTTTGGAAATATATAGAGTAATATTTAATCCAAAAGAAACAACTGCCATTTTTTGTTCAGTATTAGAGTGTTAGATACAAAAACAAATTTCAAAACATCTGAATTGCTTATGGAGTGGAAATTCCCCATTTTTGGCTAGCGTTTTTCCTAGACTGCTACTGATAGTCTGATAATTCTCAAAAAAATCTTGGTGTGAGGACTATGAGATTTCAAGTCCTTATTGACCATTTTAAAAGCTGGTACTTTAGACCCAAGTCTATTCCCAGAAACACCGGACTTTATCAGAGCACATCAGCCGCAGCAATGATCAGTGCCAGTGAAAATGTGCAAATTTTTCACAGAATAATTGCATTGGAGTATTTGAATTCTAAGAAGAAAATTCAGACAACTCCTTGCATAATTTGATTAATCAACACCTCCTCAGTGAATAAAGAGTCTCTCATGCTATTAGAGGTTGAATGGATTCAAGAGCTTTGCTGGAGAATGACAGCAAAAATTGACTGAATAACACAGAAACAAACTTGTCAAGTCCTCCACATATAAGACTGCTTTCTATTTCAGGTTCTATTCCATTCTTCCACAGAACCAAAGATGATGGGATGTCTTGATCCTCCATATAAGCCCTTTAAATATAGCAGTGTAATGCTTTTTTTTTTATGTGACAAAATATCCCTGTTATGGTTGGGCTGCCTGCTCTGCTTTCACCCCTTCACCACACAATATTTCTCAGTGCAGCTGGAGTATGGAGAAACTCTCTACAGTTTTTCCTTGAGAATTTCTAAACTACATTACATTCCTTCTGTGAACTGGAGTTTTCAAAACAATTTTATTCACATTTTCACCATATTCATATGGTCAGCTGTGCAATACAGTAGGCTTCTGTTATTTGGTTTAGTTTGCAAATGTTTTTAGTAAGGCTTACAATAAAATATTTTCCAATGCCTACCATCATCTTTCCTCTTCTGAAGAACCACCAAAATACCTCTGTGGCCCTGGCATGCATTTCGCTGGTATTTGGAATGGCAGCACACAATGACAAATAAATAAATGGTAATAAAGAAAAAAATGTTACATCAATTTCACTTTGAAACAAATGATTGCAAAGCAGCTGATTACAACTGGAGAGAAGATGTAGAAAGGTAAAATGCTGGTAGTATCAACTGGAGTGAATTAACTGGGGTACTCAGGCACAGTCTCAACAAGAGGATTGACTGTCAGAAGGAGATTTTAGTGGTGTGAAAACTTGCATTGCATTTCTTCAGCACACAGAAGAGCAATCTACCTGGTTTTCCCAAACATTACAAAATCAATCAGGCATTTTCCCTGTCTGTTGTCTGCTGAGAGGGATGGAGAACCCTAGAATGAACAGGAATGAAAAAAGACCAGAAAATCTTTATAGTACACCAGTACATTTTGAAGAAATACACTTATTTCTGATAGTTTTTTTCTTAAAAAGGAATTTTTAAAAACACTTTTGGAAGAAAATATAGCACTTATTGTCAATTTGAGTATTTGGCAAATAAAGGGAGAAGTAGTAGAAAAACATTTTGGATGCTGCAGGACACTCAGACTGAGTTTTTCATGGAGTTTCATTCAGACTGAGTTTCTCATGGAGTTTTCTTTTCCAAATTTTATCTAGCTATTACAGTCATTTAAAAGGTAATTTTTAACAGAAATTCCAACACAGTAACTAATAATTTTTTTTTTTTTCTCTTCTGCTTACAGCCTGTTGTGGCATTAGTTACAGTTGCTTCAATAACTTCCTTAAACATCTTCAGCCTATATATCACCAAGTTAAATATGTCTTCACCAGGTCCAGGAAGGATTTCTTGGGAATGTGAGGGAGATTTCCAAATCTACTTGTCTGAAAGAACCCGACTTTTATTTTCAGATTTGAAAATGTTAAACTATTTTTTCCCAGTTACCTGAGATGCACATGTACTGCACATTTCTTCAGTATTTTAAATCTGTAGTTAAATGGGTTTAGCAAACAGAAAATCAGTCTATAAGGTGAATATTCTGGCCTTGAAACCAAATACTCTGAGCCCATGTTAATTTTTATTCCACTGCTGCAAATATAGCTATATTTTTGTCTTAGATGCAAGGATTTCTTGTCAAAGTATTACACCACAGCAGAATTAATATTTTTTAACATATTTTATCTGGTGATCAGGATAAGAAAAAGTAAAGTCCCTCCAAAATAAGCTTACTGCATTCTTAAATTGTGTCTTGCTAAATAGATTTTAATCAATGTTATCCATTCACAAAAATTAGCAATGTGATGCATAACAAGAGCATAATTTGCTGTACTGGGACAGTGACAAAGCAGAGTACTACTTACCCTGTAATGGCCATTCAGATCAGAAAAGAAAAGGGGAGGCACACCAAACTGATAAAGACACATTCTGACCTAATGACCAGGATCTTGGAAAAGTGGTTCTTCAATATTCTCAGCTGTTAATTCTCACAGTTTCACTGTAAGATAGCACAAATGAAATGGGGGCAAAGTCAATATTGGTGTGCTTAAGTTAATGGCATGGAGACAATGCAGCTATAATATTTTCATGTGTCCACTTATGAACTGTAACTTGTGGTGTATCATTAGACTCTGCAAAGAGGTGCAATAGTAATAAAAGGAGAAAGCAACATCTGTCCTCAGAAATTACTTTCCCAAGGGACAAGCATGAGAGCAGAAGGAATAGCAGAGGGGTGGGTCAAGGAGCATTTTGCCATCTGAAAGAGAGTAAAAAGAGTGAGCTACAGGTAAGATGAGAAGAGATGCCATATCTGTCATCCTTCAAGGAGTGCTCAGAGAGGATGGGCTCAGTAGGGAAGTGCCAGCCTCCATAAGGGTAAGTTTCCACCCTCAGCAGTTAAAGCAGGGAGCTGCGCTCAGTGTTGTGCATTGACATTCAAGCAGGAAATCTGACATCACTCTTTTGTCACACTGATGTAACAGGCTGTGATTCATGTCTCTTTAGAGACACTTTCCCAGCATGGAATATGGAACTGTGGCCCTTGAGGGAGAATAACAGCATGAAATATATGGGTATGTGCTCCTGATGAAATCAGCATTTTCTTCAAACCTTCCTCTGAAGTCCAGAATTTCCAGGACTTCACGTGAGTGTTCAGCATTTATTTTCATAGCTACTTAAGCAACAAAAAGATTTCAAGGTAAGAATTGCAGCTAAGTAATTTCTGACTCGCCCATCTGGAGGACATCCCAGCTCTCTTCAGTAATGCAAGTCTTACCTATTTTATTAACTATTGTATTGCTATTTCATTAACTATTGTATTGCTATTTTATTAACCAAACCAAAAGGTACCACAATGGCAGTGCCCCATTTGCCTTGCTGTCCAGGTTTCAGATGGGATAGAGTTAATTTTTTCCTAGTAGCTAGTAGTACAGTGCTGTGTTTTTTGGATTTAGTATGAAAATAATATTGATAACACACTGTTTTGGCTGTTGCTAAGCAGTGTTTATGCTCACTCAAGGACTTCTCAGCTTCTCACACCTCCCCAGCAGTGAGTCAGCTGGGGGGACACAAGAAACTGAGAGAAGACACAGCCAGGACAGCAGACCCAAAATGACCAAAAAGATATTCCATATCATAGGGCATCACAAACCAAGGGGAAAGGTGGCCTGGGGCCACTGCTCAGAAGCTGGCAGCAGTCCTAGGAATCCTAGGAAATGCTGACTTTCTGAATTCATTGCTTCCTGACTGGAGGTGTTTAAGCTGGTCCATTTTACTGTGCATTGCAACATGCAGATATTCAGTTACCAATCCCCAGCAAATGAAGCAGTAACCAGCAACATCATTGAATGTCTTAACAGAATTTTCTGAATTTGTCCTGCAAATGTCAATGTACTGGTTTAATCAGCTGATGGCAGCATCCTGATAAAAATTATATTTATTCATTAGTTCTATATCAAGTTAAAGTAAAGCAATTAAAATTCCTTTACACGTCCATAGAAAAAGTAGATTTAAAAAAATTCACTGTGTTGATTAGAAATTTAACAAAGAATTAGTATTGTTGATTCTAGAAGTCTTTTTTTTACCCTTCAAAGAACAAGCCATAACGTACTAGAGGTCACATTTTAGATCTAAAATATGGACATAATGAGACTCATTTCTTTTTTACGGTGCTTTAAAATCTCCTGATGAAAAGTGCTATATAAGACCTTGATATTATTATGATTAATGCTCATAATCACCATCTTGTCAGTACTTTTTCCCCTTCTGACCTTCTAGTTTCCATGTAGTAAAAGGCACTTACCTCACTGCTTGATCAAGCTCTTAAGACAGCTCAGGCAGCAGGTTTATGCCTCCTTTCCAGGAGGTGGATTCAAGAATCTACCTAGGTGGCTTGATAAAAGGAATGGGATGCTCTGGAAAAAAATATAGAAAAAAATTCTAAAAAATCATTGATTCTTATTTATCCAAGGAAGTTTTTCTTCTCCTCAACTCTCAGGCTTTTTTCTCCCTGGGTCACTGTCCCTTTAGGTAGGACATCCATGGAAATCATTCTGAGTGATTTTATTTGAGATGGGATGCATTAAGGATGGTGTTTCAGCAGTGAATGTTTCAGCAGTTAATGTTTCAGCAGCACTCATTCCACTGCAACCACTTCAGGCTTGTGGGCAAAAATTGGGGTTATCTCCCTGTTTTATTTTGGCTATTGGGCATAAACTGCTGAGATGCAGCCTCATCAGAGACAGAATTTGGAGAAATACTGTGAAGAGAAGTTAGGGTTTGAGGAATTGTGTAAATTACACTTTGGTGCTTTTCTGGTTGTACTGGCATTGGTGTTTCTCACGGGCTGCAAAACAGCAGCCTGCAGACCTTTACAGGAGCTGCATCCTTATGTGAGTTATCAACTCCACAGCCCCACCCTAAAGCAAAATGCAAACTCACCCAATAAAATCCTGGTCTCAGCAGCATTAATGACAAAACCTCCTCTAGCACTGGACAAATGTCATCTATCCTCTGGCTGTGCAAAATATTCTGGAAAGCTTTGTTCACAGGTAGAAGGACATTGTCTAGGTTTTTTTTTTAATGCACACATTTCAAAATAATGGTCTGAACAAGTTTTTTAATAGATGTCTTTGAAAGTTTAACCACTGGAACTCTTTCCCCAAGAGAAGTCCCATTACCAGGCAGGGCTTATTGAGTGTAAATCCATTTATAATGAGCTTCACTCATACTTTTCTGTAAAAATAAAAAGGATGGTTTTTGTAAAATACTGAAGATGCTTGAATATGAGATAAGAGCAAATACAAAACTTCTCCTAATTTACTCACATATCTGTAATTGAGCTGTTCCTAAAGAAGAGCATTAATGTGCTCCTTTGAGTGAAGGGTGACAAATTTCTTTCCTACTTAATACTATTCCACTGTGGTGGAATATTGAACTTAAATGAATTATAGCTACTTTAAAATATTTTAATTAAACATATCAATATATTAATCAATCTCAATTATCAATGTTTATATTAAATGCATCAATATAAATGTGGTGGTGCTGGACAAACTGCTTATATAAAGAGATATGATTTCATATAATATTCCACTGCCATATAGCTATATTAATATACCTCTACACCACTGGAGATATCCAAACTTACAGGAAACTTTGGGAAATGGATATCCTGAAACAAAGAGATCAAGTAGGGACTTCTCTGTTATTGCAGATTAACCAAATATTATTTTAGGAACTTGCTTCTTTTCTGTTGCAATGTTTGTTTCTGTGTTTCCAGGTAGCATTTCTCCTTATGAAATAGATCAGAATGCATTAAGAAAACACTTAATGATATTGTAAATAGAATAGCTGAGCAAGATTATCAAGTAAAGCTACTTGATAAAATCAAGTAAAGTTCATTTATTTTACCTTTCTGTTAGTTCATGTCTCGCTACTGTAAGTAGAAGATATTTGCATTCTAGGTAATGTGACTGACCTGGGAATGCCAGTTCCCTAAGTTCTGGCAAGGAGAAATTTGTTACATATTTAAAATGAGCAGAGGTCAGCATTTTCAGGCTATGATCTGGCACTGCTAGAGCAGGCTCCCCACCCATGAAACCAATGTAGTGCTTGTGGTGGTATATCCATAACTCTGAGGCAAAACTTTAGTTGATATATTTCCCACTGGAAAATTAGAATTCATTTCCTAAGTTAATGAAACTACATAATGGTTTTGGCATTAACAAACCTATGACCTACATTTTTCACAAAACAATTGACAACTACAAGCATTTTTTAAAAATACAAATATCTCTGGAAAAACTCACTGAAATAAAATCAGTCAAATTCTATTTTAAGGAGGAAAACTCCCTAGATTTAACTGAAACTTAAACCAGGAAACTTGTATTTGGAATAACCATGTAAGTATTTATGTTTCTTGCCACTAAAGTTCAAGACAAATTTCCAGAACTACACACATTCAGATGTTTAATGAGGTCTAAAATAATAGTGGTTACACATATTTATAGCTGTTTTGACAAGCTGGTAAGATAATTAGAAGCACATAAACTGAATAGGGAGTAGGCTTTTTGTGCATCAGATTTTCTCTTTTCATGACAATTTTCCAGTGCCAAGTTCCCTACAACAGTCAGAACATCTAAACATTATAAAGAATTAGTAAAATCCACTTTGATATTTTTCCTCTGAAATTGCCTATATACAGGCTGATTTCCAACAGGTTAAATATTCAACTGTGGGACAAACCTGCAGATCACTTGGTTTTGTCTTACTTTTCAAGTAGGGGCAGCAGGTGGTATGGGTCTCATATGTTTGCTATTTTCTTTGCAGCCATCCTTAATGTTGTTTTAGCTTGGGTGGTACTGGAAAAGAGGTGGGTAAAGGGTATAAGGCAGTTTGATATAAATATCAAATAATATAAATTATTTGAGTATAAAGTATAAATTTTATTTCTTAAGGTTAACTATCCAGATTAAAAGGCAGGGAGGAAAGGCCTCTAATTAGCAGGAGTTGCTTAACTGTTACTCAGGAAAGAGGCAAGGAGTTCATGAAAATAATATCTGAATAAATATATTCTCGTTCTTCAAAATGCCCCCTCACAGTAAATGTTTAAGCATATGTGTAGGCCATTGTAGAGGAACTGTCACTAGGGCCATCAGAGCTTGGTCTTTGGAAAATTTTGTTATCCAACAAATTTAATAAGTCCCAAATTCACCTTAAAATCTTCCACTTTTCTTGATAGTCACAGGCAGGTGATCAACCCTTTTCCATGCCAGATCAGTCACTCTCCACTCAAACTCAGATGTCTCTCTGAAATAACCTTGGTTTATATTATTTTTACATTTCTCTGTACATTTTTCTCATTGCTTTGCTGAATTAGTTGTGTTTATTTTTACCTCCCTCTGCCAGCTGCACAGATACCACTAGCTGTGAGACAAAAACCTTCACAGCTGGAAACAGCCTAAAATAAGCACTGGGATGATGCCACAGATACACAGCATCAATTAGCAGTGGGAGCAGCTGTTGCAGCAAGCAAAGACCTTCCTGTGTTTGGTTTGCACCCTTGTCATTTAGCATCAGATGACAGCACTCCTCATCAGGATGCAGTCATTGCACGCGTGCTGCGCAGCAGTCATCCCAGCCCAGGGGGCCAGAATAAGGCTTTGGAGCCACTTCTATGCAGCATAACCTCTATTTTGAGACTGTAAGTAGTGCACAGGGAGTTTTTGCTGGCCCTAACGCATCTAACCATCCCTTATGGGGAGCAAAGCACAGTGAGAGCTTAGTCACTGAGGAGCTGCCCTTTTTTTAGGTGGCCCAGATTGATGAGAGTTCTGTCATCTCAGTGACACTGTTCCAAGGACAATGCATGGCACAGAGGCCTCAAAAGTCACTGATGATGGTGCAGAGCTGAGGGAGTGTTATTTACATGAAGTCATCTTTCAAACTGTAGCAAAGATGGTGGCTCAGGCTTCTGCTACTTGTCCATGATTTCACAGAGAGACAGACAGAAAGAGGGCAGGACGATGAGATGAGAAGGAGAAAAATATGGTGCAAGAGAGAGGAGAGAGAAAGGGACACATTAAACTCAGGTTGTAAATTATGGGCCAGATAATGAGCCTGCTTCAATAAATTAGTGTTGTTAAACCAAACACAATTATCCTCCCAGTACTCTCTGTGTATGCAGGTTGACATCCTAAATGTTGTTGTTTCACCAGGAATCCAAGACACCATCACACATCAATCTGTTATAACCCTGCTGTGGATCATGAGCAGAATCACTTGAAATGACTTGCCAGCAAGAGTTTCTAAATGATAAAACAAATTTAGGTACTGTGTACAAAGCATTTGGAGGGAACCATAGAATGAAATGCATTGAAATAAGCTTGTCTAAGACAAATTGCAGCTTGGAAACACACAGAAATTTCAGTGCCCTCTAGGAAGAATGCTTTATAGGAGCAATTTTGGTGGACAGGTGACTCACATTAATTCCCTCAAATGCTTCTTCTTGCAATTCTCAATATATGCAAAATTAAACATAAAGATTGTTACGAGATTAAACATAAAGATTATTAAAAGATTCCAGTAGGTCTTTAAGAAGTACAAGCAGAGCATAGAAGAAAATAGGAAAATATTCAGCCATATTTTTGTATATACATTGAAATAACATCATCACAAAATACAACACTGTTGTAAAATAAGTTCTTTATCATTGAATTGTTGTATTTAATTCTAAACATAGTCATTTGTACTGAATCCAACCTCAAATTCATTGAGGTTTAATAGTTTTAAATTATTCTTTAAGGGAAATTAGTAATGAAGAGTCAAATCCCTCACAGTTGAATCACCAGGAAAATATGAAGTGAGGCATTTAATCTCAGTTCACAATGGGACAGTTCATCAAGAGAGTTAGTAATCTTTATATTACTCACACAAATAGTAGGAGGTTTAGGGGTTTTTTTCCTTAGAAAGTATTCCTCTGAGCTCCAGTAAATGCCAATGCCAGACCAGAAGTGCATTTTCCATGCCTAAGTGTTTCATTCCTCCTGTATTTTAAAGCCTCTGTGAAAATATTAATTACCTCACCATGACTGTTTCACAGACCATAATTCATGTAACTTCAAAAATTCTCAACAAGAAGACAAAATAAAGTCAAAAACGCCACAATTTCTTCCCTTAACTTGCTAAAAGCAGTCCACAAAACTCAGCCATAATTTGCATCATACACATTGAAAAATGCTTAAACCTTCAAGATATCTATAAAAAGTTGTTGTAGACACTCAGAGCTGTGCTAATTTTTATACCTAGAGGTACCATGTCTTTGCTAAACCACCTTTATACTGATTTTCTTGCCTAAGGCTGTCCAAAATGCTTGAGCCTCTTTTTCTGCTGAGCCCAGGGTGTTGGGTCTGCTTGGTCCCCCACACCCTCCCTCACCTTATGGTGGTGGTGATGTCTTTTTCCCTCATCCCTTGACATCACTGCCACCATTGGGCTGCTCTCTGTACACAGCCATCCTCCTCTCATCTGGGAGGAAATGGGTGATGTGAGCTCCTCAGATCAGGCTGGCTCCAGTGGGACAGTCTGTCCAGCTAATGCAAGAGGGCGTGTGTGCCAAACACAAATCCTCAGTGTATGTGGAGTCCAATAATCCTGACAGGGCTCCTTGTCTTTAACATCTTTGCTGTCTGGAGTTATAGACTTTGAATACACTGCATACAGCTTCTGATTTTAATACAAATTTACCCTTACACTTTGTGTTACTATTGGTGATGCCTACATAAGCATTTCTATTCTAGTTCTATTATGTAAGGACATTTCCTCCACTGTTTTAGTCATCACATTTCAGCTGAGCTAAAGAGCTGGATTAAATGAAAAATTTTTTGCTCACTGGAGATTACTGATGCAAATCCAAATGGTTTAAAAGAAAAGACTACCTGGTAGAAGTTATTGTACACCTTGTGTACAGGAAGGTTATGTGCAGGCATCCACACCACAAAACCACTCCCCAGTTAGAATCTGGCCACAGTCCTGTGGCAGTCTCAGATGGCATTCAAATAACAGAAGAGCATCAGAGACAACATCAGTCTTTAATCCACCACAGGTAATCATGTTTGGGCCATGAAGAACATGTGTGAGTACAGAAGGGCAGGAGTGCTGCTACCAGCCCTTTCTGCACTGTGAACAAACTTAGGGCCTCTGTTCTTGGGCTGTCAGTGCAGGGCCTTTCACAAACACTAAATTCACGTAAAAGTGCTGTAAAGTTTTATTAGGGAAAAAACACCCTTTAAACAGTTGGTTCAGTTCTCTGCTGAAGGAAACCTTTCTCCTTGAACAGTCAAAAGTGCTCAGACCAAGACAAAAGTATATTGGGAAAGTACATTTAGCAGAAACTGGCACCAAGCTAAACAGTAATTTTCACATGCCAAGTGTCACTAGCGCCTAACTTTGGTTATAAATCAGGTGTGCCCGTGCATTTTCTACACTGAAAACAACAGTCACTGAGTTTTGCCTGAGTTTGTGCTTCACTCTTCCACAGTCCAGACTAAGCCAAGACATACAGCACCATGTATTAAGTGAAACTGCTCTCAAGAGCTTGTCAAATTAAACTAAACAATGTTACATTGCTCGGTGGGGTTCTCTTCTCTTTTTTTTTCCAAAGAAATAGTATATGATTTTAACTATTACAGCTGAAAACAAAATGAGAATGCCATCACTTTCTCTTTTATTTTTCACATTCCTGTTACCACATGGCAGGTAATGCAGCAGTAAAATGACATTAAAAATGTACAAAGATGCATAAGTTGGAACTTTGGAACTTCAGCCCATTGGGCTTTTGTGGCTAATTTCATATATATTCAGTGTCTGAAAATGTATTAGGGTAGATAGGTAGATAGATAGATAGATAGATAGATAGATAGATAGATAGATAGATAGATAGATAGATAGATAGATGTACTGAAGAGCCCAAGAGTCTAATTCTGATTCATTTATGCTGAAAATCTGTACATGTCCTGCACAAATAGTATCAAAATAGAGTGAATTACCCATACACCTTTTTTGCAAAAGTAAAGTGCTTCCATGTACTTTTACACAGTATGTATATTTTAAAAGTTGCCTCCAGATTCAAGAGGAGTATGCAGGATATTGATACCACTTTAAGAACCCAAATCAAAAATACAACATTCAAATCATCAAAACTTCTGCAAGTTTCCACAAGAGAAACCTCCTAGGAGACTGAGTTTCTGCACAAAGAATGAGCAGAAGTGCTCAGGTCCTGAAAGTACTCAGCAGTTTGATGTCAATCTCACATCTAAATGCACTGACATTCCCAGAACAGGGAATGTTCCATCTACCTCACCCTCAAGAGCTGATATGTCGGATATATCCTGAGGATGTCTAACCTCAGAAGAAATGTGGCCATACCCTCATTCCCACCCTTCTTATCCTAGCCATTTGTAGTAGTAGTAGTAGTATCAGAAGTGTTTCCTTGGGATCAGGAAGGATCAAATCCCCCTTAGACTTCTGTATTTCTGTATTCCATGTAAGCATCTTAACCACCAAACTGCATCAAGCTGCCTGTTCTGCAGAAGCACATCAGAGACGCGCCTCACCCTTCACTCGTAATGATGGATTTACAAGGTTATAGAGACACTTGCTCCTCTTCTCCAAGATGACTTTGGACAGGAGGCAGGGAGACAATTCAGGAACTGGCAAGGCATGGTTCTCTTTTGCTAGTCATGTCCCTAATGCTCCTTGGTATTTCTTCCCAAGGATAATTATAGTTGCTCTTCACCCTGCTCCCTAAATTTTTCATCCAGAGAATGTGAGATTGTTGATGTATATTCAGTGTGTGGCAAGACGCTTGGAAGTTGGATGCTGCCTTGCAAATCCTCCTTGGTAAGTCTCAGCTCAGTTGTTTAAGGAACCAAAACTCTAGGTTTATTTATTTCATTTTCAGTTAACTCATTTAATTTGGTTTATGACTTTCAATAAATAGAACTCACATGTCCATGTACCTTTAGAAGCTGAGTCCTCGGCTGATTTTGAAGCTGTGGATTAGGGTTCTAAATTATTACAAATCCATAGGAAATTTTATCAAATATTACTTCCTTCAGTATTTGCAAAAGACTAAAATAGCTAGAGATAAAAAACCTCAGACCTCATTAAATATTGTAAGGTCTCACTCTTGCCTCTACCCTAAAAACTGTAAAATAGATTATGTAATGTAAAAGCAAGCTATAATTGGATGAAGTGGGACTAAAAAATTGCAGGTTTATGTTCCCCCCTAATATTAATTCTCTGCCAAAGCACTTCATTAAATCTCAGTTACAGGTCATAGTAGCACCATTAAATAGTAGGATATGTTCAATAATTATGTACCAAGCATGGGTCTCTATTGCCTCACTTCACTTTGTGAAAAAGGTAAATGTGATTTTGTGAGGCAAAATTTCCATATCCACCAGACATTTATAGATCAGGAGAAGGAAATAGATTTGGCTGCAGGATCCCCTGGTGTTCTTCCTCCATAAAGTATTTTCTCAGGTTACCTATGAAATCAGTGAAGCAATGGTACAGCTGTTCCTAAAACATGCAGCTAGAAAAGATTAAAACTAAGGGAAACATATGCCTTTGTTCTTCTTAGATGAAAAAACATCTGATAATTCTTTTGCATTTTCAGTGATTTGACTGAAAAAGTCAGCTGAGCAGTGTGAGGTAATAAGGAAGCAGGGAATACCTGGGTCTGTAAGGGCAAGCCTGATGCTTGACTCTTCCCTAATGCATGGAAGAGCCAGTACCAAGGAAGGGCAGCCATACCATGCAATAGCCTCCTTCAGCTTGCAGATCTAAGGCATTCAACCTGGATCTGTGCTCTTGACAGAACAAAGGATCCCAGATCAATGACAGTTTTGGTTTCCACTCTGGCCAGCTGGTGTTGGTTAATGCAGGGCATGTTCTACCACAGCAACTTAGAGAAGGAACTCATTATTTTTTAAGTGAATAGTCTGGTTGTTTTGGTGGTTTTTTCAATAAACAGTTTAGAAGTTCAAACTACACTATCATCTAGAGTTTATGATTCTTTTCCTCTGATCTACTTTATTAAAATAAAATTGATTGCATTATGTAGAGATGGTTTTATTCAGCTTTTCTGCTGCTGAACACTCAGACTGGATAATTGGCTACCTGATACATACATAGTCTGTATAAAATGTGGTCCTTTAGACTCAGGATAATTTGGAGGGAAAAGCATCCTAGACAGATGTCTACTCCATGGTTTATAAGAGTATGTGATACCATCCTCACTTCTCACAGCTAAACCCTTGAAAACTGGGAGATTGACAAAGGGACACAAACGTGAAGAGCATTCATTAAAAGATGTAAATAGCCAAGATCCGTGCTGTTTTGTTTCAATCTTCTTTATCCTGTTGAAAACAGGAAAGCCTCCTGTCATGCAGGCTCAGGGATTTTCAGGGCCCGATAAAGGTTAGTGACATTTTCAATTCATGTTTGTTTTCATTCTTTAATCATGAACCCTGTGTCAGCCTGAGAAACCAGCTGAGCTTAATCCATAACCTTTTACAAGTGAAACATTAACGCACAGCATGTTCTGTTGTCTTTTTAAAGCAATACAAAAGCAAAGGGAGGGGGAAAAAGAGCCAAACATACATGATAAAACATAGCAGCAACCAAATGTGAAGGTTACTTGAAAGCATTTACAGTTGTGGACAATAGCATATATTTAGGTCATTAAATTCATCATGTTCAGATGTCATAACTGCTGGTGTTTTTCACAAGAGCATTCAGGACAGAAGAATAGAGGCAATAAATGGGAAGAGCAAAGTAAAGATTATCTAGAATTTTATCCTATATTTTGATAAATAGTCTAACACATTTCAATACCATTATTTTTGATTGGTATTAACTATGGAGAAAATATCCAACTAGTTTCTCCTCTTTCCTTCTGCAGATTAATTCATTCCACTAGTTGGCCCTGCAAGTTTCACCAGGTGAGTGGACAATGCTTTAGGGTTTTGTGGCAATACAGTGCAGCAGAGTGAATTTTGTGCAAGGTCAGACTACCGGCCACGTATGGCAATCTTCCTGCCCCACCAAGCATGTGGAATGGCACACACTGAGCAAACCTGGAGAGAAAAACAGCTCTGACTACAAAGCACACAGGGTCAAGAAAGGATAATTATTTCTCCAGCTTGTAAAAGCCATCATGGAGAAAACCTGACCTCCTGTGTCTCTGTTGGATAACAAACACAATACACGTGTATTAAAAAGGTTCTTGAGTTACAAACTTTTATTACTCAGAACAAGAAACCATGTTAATTCATAGAGAAAAATAAAGAAACAGCAGTCAGAAGCTGTCTGAAAACAGAACAATAAGACATAAGTAAAAAGGTATCTGATTTAAAAAACCAAACAACCTAAGATGAAAAGGGAGCCCTCAGGAAAAGTGACTATTAAGTCTGAATTAGTGCATGTGCCACAGATAGTTCCTGTGAAAAAGAAACCTAAACACTAGCTTTGTAAAGTATTGCTGATGTATCTGAGATTATAAAGAGATGCAAAATAAGGGAGATTTCATAGGATTTATTTTTCTTACCTGAATATCTGTGTTCTAAACATCTTTGGATTCTCTATATCTGTGTGATTGGATTTGAAGAATAGGCTGAAAAATTATAGAGGAGAGGGAAAAAGAGAAAGGGAGAAAGGAAATAACTAAAATGTAGGCAGAGTGATGTGTACACACACACATATGCAGTAAAATCCTAGAAGGGCCATTTCCTTAGCAAACCAGTTTAAAACATTGAGACATAATTAGAGAAAGTTGACATGTGAAGACAAAAAGTAGAAGGATGTTACTCCACTGATGATGCACCAGATGTGAGCCTGTTGCCCAGCCCAGGCTGCCTGACCATGACATTTTGCCAGTACCTATGTGTCTGCTGGCCACCACAGCATTGAGACTTCCTTATTTAGCTCAAGGCTAAGAAAATAAAAAATGTTGAAGCTGAGGCTCACAGAAACAGCAAAGTATTACACTACCTTCAACATGTTACTCTCTTGTGCAGCAAGAAGTTAGGCATGGAGAGCAGGACCTGCATGCAAATCAGCAGGGAAATCAGTCACTGTATCTGCCAAGTGCCTTTCCCTCTGGTTTTTCAGACAAAGTTACTGGTTAGACTGGAGGCACAGAGCCACAGTCCAACCCTGACTTCAGGAGCAGAGTGCGGAGGGAGACCAGAGTTCCAAGTTCTGCTTAATTACCTGACCTGCTCCTGAGGCAACATAACTAATTATTGAGGACATAGTGTAGCATTACCATCAAATCCTGAAGAAGTAAAAAGAGGCTTGGGAGGATTAAAAAGGCTTTTATGGCTGGGGAAGTATGTATGAAAGAAAGTCTATTAACAGCTGAGGGCGATAAAATTAATTGCAATCCAAAAAACAGGTAAGATAATAGTCTTGCTAAATGAAAAATAGAAAAAAAAATCAACTGAAAGGTCCACCAACACAGCCATTGGTAGTCACATGTATGACTCTACAATTTACTTATACATTTTAAACTTGTTAAATTTAAATTTATAATTTAAATTTACAATTTAATTATTTATACCATTTAAATATTTCATTCATCCTTATGTATTATGAGAATTAGCTAAGAAATTTATTCACTCACTGATTATTATAACTTCAGAAAGTATATCTGCATATTCAAGCATGACCTGTGATGATGTTGTAGCAGTTTCCAGAGGATTCTCTAGTTTGACTCATATCTTTGTGATCTCACTAATCCATCCATCATCTATCTGATCTTTGTGTTGACTAGCCTTCTCTATTTTATAACTCCCTTAGTGTTTCCCTAATTTCTTTTCTGAATGTTTTGCAATTCATAGTTTAAGGTTCTCAGCTAGTTTTTAAGAGTCCCTTTTCTTTGGCTGTATTTCTACTACTAATGAGCATTTATCTTTAGGACTTATGACAGTGTATGTGCTTGTCTTTTCCAACATATTCAGGATGATTCATGTCCCTGGTTAATTTCCCATTCTCATCTCCAGAACTGACTGTATTGCATCTGTCACTGCAGTACAGAGTATCATGCTGTTAATGTATCAGTTAAGACAGCCACACCACTGGAAACTCCTGGTCCTTCCATCTTTCAAAATTCTTTCACACGAGGTTCAAAATAAACTTTATATTCATGTTGAAATGAAATTTTTTAGTGCCCAGTCCAATGGAATCATTCCTTCCCATTTGTTCTTCCCACTGGGGTTTGATACTGATGACAGAGGCCTGTGAGTTCAGTGGCATGCTGTTGAATCTGCCATCCCCCTAAACCTTTGAGATAAGAGGCGTCAGGCACTTTCTAAATAATAAATAAAACAAGCAGTTAGTGGGTGATGGTGTTTTTTCAGTTCTGTGGTTTCAGCACTGTGGTTTAGGTGTTTTCCCTCCTCTGACACAAGCTTTCTGTATCATGGCAATATCCTCAGCATTTGCTTCCCATGATCATACAATACAAGGAGATGATTTTTTTTGAAAGGGATATCAGTAAGATTGCTCAGCTGTAACACTGTTACGTCCACATTCTTTGTAATGGATTAAAAAATTCCCTTCATCCAGTCACAAATGGCCAATTTAAACGTCCATACAAAGCTGCAGATATTCACAAGATCAGCACAAAAGCCGTTAGCCAGATTTTGCAGTTTTGCTGGGCACTGTCTCTCTGCAATGCTTTCCTGAGCTGCATTTTCAGATCAGCACACATCACAAGTAGTAGTAGTAGTACCTTAGTAGTACCTATGAGCTGTGTGGCCCTGACTTTTTTCTGTGTTTCTGTTGTCTTAGACTGTGAGTAGCTGTATAGGTTGGCAAAGTGAACACTGCATAAGTGCAAACCATTACCTGTGGCAAGTCTGGCCACAGAGACCTTTTTATCATTACTTCTTCTCCCTGCTTCTGAAGTTGAATGCAATTTGCTGTCTCTTGTTTTACCAGCCTTAGAGTTTATCTGCCCCTTTGCTTCTATGGTTCCTTTATCTGCTGTCTATGTGTGAGCTTATTTTACCATGTCCCACCAGCTCAAACTCTTACATGGCAGCAGGGTCCAAAAAGGCCTTAGAGCAGAAACTGGGCTTTACAGACAGTATTTCACTGCATCACAAAATTTTCACTTGTGAATCATTCACAATGCTCACAATGTTCACACTTGGTCTAGACATCAAGTTCTTTCACTTTTTAAACTTCAAAATGTCACTGTCTATTGAACATTCAATTTCTGGCCCTGGTTGGGTTTTTTAATTTTATCAGATTATGCTTCTAGGGTGTTAACTGAGGAGAGATCGGGACTGCTCAGGTTACCAGGACCATTATATGAAATTAAATGCCTTTCTGCATTATTACATAAACCCAGATCAATGTTCTCTATTAGTTTTGAGAATTCCTATTGTTAATAATCCCAACTCCTGTTACAGGAGTGACTGATGGATTTACTTGACTTTTAATGGGCTTCTCTTGGTCCCAAGAATTAGATCACAGAATCACTAAAACTGGGAATGAGGAGGTGAAACAGCAAAACAGAGCAAAGCAGAAATTTCAGAGTCTGGAAGCCCAGAAGTGGGTAATGTTAGGCTTCTAGTTCCTTTTCAACTCCTAATATCAGGGCTGAAAGACTGATGATCCCAGTCAGCCTCAATGAGAGCTACTGTATTCTCAGATAACAGATCTTCAGTTGCAGTTTTTTCCAAAGGAAAAAACAAAAGGTCCAACACCTGGTGTGCCCGGGCCAGCACTTCTCACCCAACACATCACCTGCTCTCACCCACAGCTGCGCTGAAGTAAGCAATACTCTTTAATGTCATATCACTGCTATTTGTTCACTGCCTCAACCTCCCAGAGGGCTTCCCCCATTTTCCAGATGCAAATTGCAATAATTAAAACAAAGTCCCCACTGCTGGTGCCCTGAGTACAGAACCACATGTTTCAGGCTGTGCATTAGGCAGAACTTGAGGCAAACTGAGCCCAAAGTCATGAGGCTCTCTCCATAGTTAGCAGGAGGTGGGGGTTGAAGCCAATGGGTATCCTTGATCTTTAGCATACCATTTATTTCATTACATCTAATTTGGTTGATATTATCAACATTATTACACTGATAGTTGTTTCAACTCAGACTAATTTAATTGATAGAATTCTGTGTCCTTGCTATTATATGAGACAATTAGCTCTCATTAGTTCACATTTCACTCATTTTCCACTGACTGATTGCACTACATACTGATACTTGCTATCAATATGTAATGCAATCAGTCAGAGGAAATGTTGGTATAGTATCTCTAAAAACTATCACACTTAACATTCTGATTGTCTTCAAAGTACCAATATTTTCCTATAACTTAATGGTTTCATAATGCAATGTTTTGTATTAATAACAATCTTTTTAAGGTCACACAGTTAATCACATACTGATTAAACAGTAGTTAACTAATGAGGGTGACAACTTATTAATAAATTGCAGATTATACATTTCCGTTATTCATTGTAACCTTTAAAGAGCAGAGCTAAGACTGAGGGTTGACTTAAAGACTTTTTGCCTCTTTTCATATATATTCCTAAGGTTTCTTTCCCTGAATTCTAGGCATTATTGTGTGCTATTGCCACAGTCCTGCTGTAACCATATGGACACCTTTAGCAAAGCAAGAACATGCAGCTGATTCTTAGATACAAAGGTGAAGGGGTTACTTGAATTGTACTACTGTTAATTTATCCTTTAAGCACCTACAGCAGGGAGTCTGTAGTGGTAAGAACTGAAAAACAAAGGTCTATCAGATTATTATATCAGAAATGCTAAAGATTCGAAGGAAAGAAAAGGGTAAAAGTGCAACCAGCTTAACGTAATCCACTGAGCTTTCACCGAAGCTCACCTCAAAATGCAGCAATAATTTACTCCAAAAATTGCATACCTATTGCGTACCTATTTCTCTTCTTAAAAATTTGTATTCCACTACTCACTGGTGTGAATTTGTAGCCATGTTTTATAAATAAAAAACTTCCAGTCCTTACATTTCTATGAAGTATAAAATCCCTCAAAATGTCATAAAGCACAGATCATTCTGTGAAAAATAACAGTCCAGCATTCTTCAATATGTAATTTGTAAATCTCATCTATTCAACAGCAAACACGTTTAATCAGCTCTACAGTGAATCTGAAATGGACTGTTAGTCTTGAAAAGTTAACAACATAAAAAAGCATAAAATAAATGGTTTGCACTTGGGGACTTTAAAAATTCCCTACAAACATATTTTAAAGAGTAAATCCAAATTAGTCTTGCAATGCTAAATTTGATGCTAAATAACGACAGAGGACATTTAAATACCATACTTACTATAATAATCTGTGTTTGAATCATGGCTTCCATGAACTGGGCTAAGCCTTTAGACAGAAACTAATTGCTACAAACATTAATTTTCAAGTCCCTTTTGTTTCCTACTGCAGGCACCTCTGGATGCAAAAGGTACCCAATTAGCAGAATTCATGGTTCTGATTGTGCATTGTGGGACTAGTATAAACACTGCTGATTACTATTCCACTGTAATGGTTGATTTTTTTTTTTTTTGATTGCTTAATAAGGCCATCTATTCTGCATCAGACACTGTCAGGGCTGCTGGTAAAATCAGTTAGGTCACTTTTTCTGGTCATAGTAGCAGGAGGAGCCTTGTGATGGTAAGAGATGACTAAAGGCATAATTACAGGCTATTTAACCACATCTGTTTCCCCACTTAACATTGTCTGCTCAAGTTAGTTGTAGTTAAATATATAAAAAGGAAAATAATGGTGAAGACACTAAAAATTACTATTACATGGGTAAAACTCTAGGGTTTGTTATAATTACAGAAAACAGAGTTTACCATGATTTTTAAAAGGCACTAATTTATATTAGAGAGTTTCTATACACATACACTCTGGCTGGTTGCTGCTGCTTTTATAGCCTATGTTATTTAAACATCTTTTTGTACAGAAGAATTAGTTGGAACTAGAAAAAAAATTAAGATTACTATCCTTACTTGAATTTTGCTGTACGTCTTCATTCAGTATAGTTACATGACAAGACTCTTTGTGATTTTGTGTTTAAGAACAAATACACAGAACACTACCAGTTCCTGTCAAGGACAATGGGAAGAGCAGAGAGCTCTGGGTACCTCCATATGTTTCTCCAATCATACAGGAATACTGTTTTCATCCTTTTATTTATAAAGGTAAATCACTTGTTGTCATTTCTGAATATATTGCTGCTTCATGATGAAAAATAACACATAAATAAATAAGTACTGTCAAAATCCAGCTTGCACATGCACATGTAGCCTGACCATCTAGAGCAGCAACATGTCTAGCTAACATCAGGACACATGTTCTGTTAGTTACCTGCACTCTTTTGTTCTGTGTAGATAAATGACATCATGTAATCAAAATATCCACTGTAACACTGTAGCCTTGACAGAACAAGGAAGATAGCTTGGTTGATTGTTGTAAAACTAAGATATTGAAATATCAGAGCAAATAGTGAGCTTCTTCACATCAGTTGCTACCGACAGGCAGATTTTTAGCTACCACCATTGCAAAATCCACTGAAAACAGTGAAGTTTTGTCAAAATAAGGCAGGTGTCCTTTCTTGCTCTGACTAGGAGTCCTAGCACGAGATCATTTCATGCTTTGAAATACACATAAGGCAATAGAATGACAGTCTATGTCGGGTAGGATTATGGCCCTATTTCTTTTATTTGGGTGGGTTTTGGGGATTTTTGGTTGGTTGGTTGGTTGGTTGGTTGGTTTGGTTTTCAGGCTTGGTTTGGTTTGGTGTTCATGTTTTTTTGACAGGCCGTTGGAAATAAAGGTATAGAAGGAAAAGTTAGTTGTTTTCTTCAGCTTTCCAAATGCTCCGTTGATCTGGGACCTGTTTTTGCTGGATACAGTGGAGGGGAATGATGAAGCTCTGCATCCTCAGTTATGCACTAGCACTATATTTGTAACCATGAGACCAAAAAGAGTTAGGAATCAAATACTTTAAAAGCAAAAATGCAGTAGTAGGAAAGAGGGAGTAAATAAATAGTACAATCCTAACCTCCCAAGTGCATCAGAAAAGAACATCCTTTCAGAGCTGAACATCCCAGGATCAGATGCAAGAGAGGGTATAAGCAGCAAAGGCACTGGGGTGCTCTGCTGCCAAGGAGCTGTCGCTGCACCTCATGTGCAGTGCAAGCAGAACCTGCTGATTCTATTAAATCTGTAGAGGCTTCTGTTAACACAGGGTGCAAAATGGTCTTTGCTTGGAGATGTTTGCTTGGAAACAAGTAGTTATGACAATGCACCTCCCTACTGTGCATGCACTTTTGTACACACGCACTCACCTATGCATATACATGAAATAAGATCAGAAATGTGATTGTGCAGGATTGAGAGATTCACTATTCTGCACCCTGCAGAAGCATCTGTATTTCAATTACATTGCCTGTTCCTAGGATTAGACTTCTCATTTTCATCAGATTCTCACTCGTGGTAATAGATTTAACTCTGACCTTATTCTTCATCTATTTCCACCATAAAGGATAAAGAAAATGAGAGCATTGTTCCTGTTATCATTATTGCCCTGTTCCATTATTCTGTTTTCTTCTAATACAGAACTACCCTTCTAGCATGTCTTACTCTTGGCTCCCTCCTTTACATGTTGTCCAACTGCAAGCAGCTAAGACAACATTTCTCTGTACCTTTCACTCCCTCCCTTTGGATCTTTCAATCCCAAGTCTTGCTCTTCAAATGAAGGCCACATAACAACTTCACTCCTTCAGCTGCACTAGCCAGTCAGGCCTCTTAAAACAATTCTTGCAAAAGAGTAGATTCATTCTTTAACCATTTTTAATGAACTGCAACTAAACAGGTTTCCATAGCACTATTTACCCTCAGTAATTTTGGATGTTGAAGTTCCCAGTGTCGCAACATCCATTCTGAGGAGGAAAAAAAAAAAGCATTAAGAAAAAGAGATATGAATATGATACAAAAACCTATAAGCTACCTGTACTATCAACTGAATTTCTTAACAACTTTAAGGACAGCCTGAAGTGCCTTGTGTGGTGCCCTGTGTGAACAGCCAATGCACTCAAACCCTGCCCATCACACATCATTATTGTTAAGAAATGGCCAGTCCATTTGCTCCAGTTTCTATATTTCAGGTACCTATCATTATCATTTACCTCTGGCCTTCTTTTTTAGCTGATCCTTGCTGGCCTTCATCTCATGAATCAGTTTAGGGGACAGTGCATCTTCTCCATCTGGAGCACAGCAGCTCTACAGCATTCTCCTAAGCATGGGCATTGCAGAGACAGGCAGCATCACATACACAGAGATGGTGGACCAAGGGGTGAGCATTCTCTGTCAGAAGAGAGAAAGAGGGCTACAGACATGAAATGGTCATATATTCTGTGTATATGTTCAAATTTCATGACAAAGTCACCATCGAATGGTTCTGCAGCTCATGTCTCCCGTTATCAGCAGGTTCAGGATGAATCCACTGTTCATGTAGTGGTAATGTGCTGTAATTTAATCAGTCATAAACACAGTAGGTAATCTGTAGCATTCCCCATTTTAGTGCTTTTTTTCCTACCCATTGACTTGACTGACAAAGGTTTAGCTTTTTCATAAAAGTAAATTTTTTTAGTAGTATCTAAAGACATTCTGGTTTTGGATGGGGGAGGGAGGGAAGGTCCTCAAAAGCTATGGCATGTTTTTCCATGCATCAGTAGCTTATGTCAGCTTATAACCTTCAAAGAATGCTCTTACAGAAAAATATTAAAATGGCCACGCAATATCAGTACAGGCTTAATGTTCTCTCTTACAGCCCTGTTGGACATTTGCCATTTTCTTGTGAAGATTTAAGGATTTTACAGTTGCTAAAAAAGGTTTCTTTCACACCCATGTGATGAGAAGCAGGAATCTAGGGTGCTGCCTTTGCTGCTGTTTAATATTGTTTTGTTCAGCTTGCTTTGTGCTGATTCACTCTAGGATGGGAGTCACTCTTGCTGTTATACTCAGTCCTCAAGCTGAAGTCTCCATTTCTCTTCCAGATAGGCTGCTCTCTCTCATAAGCCTTTCCTGAAAGAACCACTTCCAGAAACACAGCCTAATACAGCACCTGTACTCAGAGATGCTCACATACCCAGTAACTAGAACTCAACCACAATGTACAAGCACTAAAGATGATTATATAGAATTAACAAAGGCACAGAAATATCTCATGTGATTCCCACTGATCATAAATCCTTTTATTAAGCATTTTTAAGACTGAACACTCAGAAAAAGTTTAGATACATAACAAGAAAATATTTTAAAATCGATACATTTTTTGGCTTCATACATTGGCTAAATAAACTTTAAGAAACATATGTAAAAATTATTAAACGACAGACAAAGAGTGAATAACATTTTAAAATTAAAGGATGAATTATTGTTAATATAGATCTCAAGTTCAAACTATATATTTTACAAGAGAAGAGTCTGGATACAGTTTTTTTTATTTCCTGTGTAGTTTCTGATTTCTTGTGTTATTTAAATCTATTTAAATCTACCCACTATGCCAAGCAGTGTTACCAAGCAATCAAAATCTGGAAGCATACAAGTGTCACTGAGGACAAAACATATAGATCCTGTATTTTGAAAAGCATGTTACCCTTTTGTGTCAAAAATATTATCCAGCAACTTTGTTCCAACTGGATGTCTACCAAAAAAATAAGACAAGTTGAAAATCAGTGGAGTTAAACCCCTTGGAGAGATGTAATACTGTGAGTATAATTGAAATGTTAATAATTATGTTCACGCTGATAATTACCAAGAATAGTTTGGTATAGTAGTTACAGAGCTCACCTTTCACCTCTGGGTCTTGGATTTGATTTCTACCTGGGAGTGCATGAAAAGAGTTCAATTATCTCCATCTGTCTTTTAGTGGAAGGATTTTCCACCCCTTTCATACTTCAAAAGTAAACAAAAATAAAAATAAATGGACAGAAAGAACATTTCATGCCCCCAACAGCTAATTGGTATGAAGTTCTGGGCGTTATTTTTGATAAAATTTGACAGGAAGTATTACATAGTTTAGACCATTTGGAAAAGACACAAAATGATGGAAAAAATGCAAACTGAAAAGAAATCACTACTCCTTCCTCTACCATTCCTTTAAGTATTTTGAGTATAACATACAAAAATTACTGTAGTGTCATAATGTAAAGATAAAACACTCGTTGCTGTGCAACAGCCTCATAGCTATGAATCCAACTTTATCAACACAACACCAACACTTTAGCACAACACTTATCCTATTCAGTCTAACACATAATGAGAGAAGGAAATAAATTACAGTTTATATACAGGATTAACAACTGAAGTTCAAATTAATACATTAAACAGACCCAGTATTTTGGTGCTGGGTTTTAATTAGCCCAATTTCCTCCATCTACCTGCCACATATAGCAGGAAAAGAGTAACACTTGCTGGATTATGTAGGGATCTAAGCACATGGGTCTCTTAACTTTAGGGTTTCAGAGATTTTATCAAGTTCTGGGCATCTCTTTAACACCATGATAATAAGAGCTGGGCAATAGCTGAAGCCCTGATGCAAAGTTATAAGGCAGTATGCCACTGGGAATTTAAGAACCAGTGAAGCTTGCTGTATCATGAAAAGTGAAATCTCAGGGAGTCCTGCAGTGATAGGCAAAAATTTAAAAAATAAAGATAAAAAAAATGTAACAGCAATCATTGTTTATGAGACAATGCAATTAGTTTCCATCAGTTATATACCATTTACTATAGTAAAAATTTATTTAATCTGTGAGTTGTGCAAGTCTGAAAAAATACCCACAAACACCAAATCCACCATGTTTCCATAATAGGCAAAGATGCATTCCTTAACTGTATCAAGAAGATCATCCAAAGGGGATTTTATTCCATTCCTATCTGAAAGCAATGCCATCATTATCTGTGCTCTCCTTTCTTAATTGTTCCAGAAGCTGAGATAAAATAGGAAATGAAACAAGATCTAGGCACCACAAAGAGTATATTTTAGAAAATTTAGATTCTAGTACTTTAATACCACTAGACTGGAAAATAAATACAGTTAAAGCCTGGAAATGAACAGGAATTCTCCCATGGATTTCAGCAGCATTCAAGAGAAATTTGAAATAAATGGGGCTAACAGCAAGAACGTGAGAGTATTCATCTCAGCTTAGAATTGAAATATACAGAAATTGCTCCAGTTACTGATAGTAAGACATCCCCATTGCTCCATTCCTCTCTCCCTTTCCCTGGTTTTAGTTACAAGTGCTTTGATTTTAAGTCAAAGGGTAAATACTGTGTTTATATATGCTTTGTCCCTTTTCTTTCAGCGGTGTAGGGAGACGTAAGTGGAACAGAAGGTACTGGGGGTAATGCAGTCAAGCACAAGGCCAAGATTTTTTGAAATCAAGATTCACTAATGCTGCTTCACTAACTCTGCCTCAGTTAGAGACAGATACATAGGGACAAAACCCTTGCCTTCTGTAGAATATGTCCATGCAGTTTCCTGCTTAGGTTATGCATAGTTTTATTTTTCTCAGAATTCCCCTGGCACAAATCAAATATATGATTTACAACTATGACACCTGCTCCAATTCTTCTGAGCACCTTACTTGCTTGATTCCTTCTGTGCAGTAGAGCCAAGTCACTTTTTCTAATAAAAGTACTTTGTGATTCTTTGTGTCTCTCTATGCTAAGACAAGGTAACCCTAAGTGGACAAATTAGCTACAAGAGGTTATTTAGATTCATTTAGGTTATAAAAGACCTCTGAGATCATTGAGTCCAACTGTTAACTCACCACTGCCAAGTCCACCACTAAACCTTGTCCCTAAGTGGCATATCACACTTTTTAAATACCTTCAGGAGTGGTAACTCACCCACTCCTCTGGGCAGCCTGAAAAAAAATTTTCCTAGTAATTTTTTTCCTCCTGCAGCGCAACTTGAACCCCTGTCCTGTTGTCCTGTTGCTTGGGAGGAGAGGCCAACACCCACCTGGCTACAGCCTCCTCTCAGGCAGCTGTAGAGACTGGTAAGGTCAGCCCTGAGCCTCCTTTTCTCCAGTCTGAACACCTCCAGCTCCCGCAGCCACTCCTCATCAGGTTTGTGCCCCAGAGCTGCCACCAGCTCTGTTGCCCTTCTCTGGACACGCTCCAGCCCCTCAGTGTCTGTCCTGTCAGGAGGGGCCCAGAACTGACCACAGCACTCAAGGTGTGGCCTCACCAGTGCCCAACACAGGGGGACAATCACTGCCCTGCTCCTGCTGGCCATGTTATTTATGGTGCAGTCCAGGATGCCATTGGCCTTCATGGCCACCTGGGCACACACTGGCCCATGTTCAGCTGCTGTCACCCAGCACCCCCAGGTCCTTTTCCACTTTGCATCCACTCTGCCCCTGGTCTGTAGCACTGGCTGTTGCAACCCAAGGGCAGGGCCCAACATTTGGCCTCATTCAACCTCGCACAATTGGCCTCAGCCCATGGATCCAGCCTGTTCAAATCTGCAGAGCTTTCCTACCCTCCAGCAGATCAACACCTCCATCCAACTTGGTGTCATCTGCAACCTGACTAAGGGTGCACTCAACACCCTCATCCAGATAAAGGTACTAAAAATGATTGAACACAAGACACTGAGCCCTGGGGAGCACCAGTAGCAATCATGAGCCAAGTGGATTTAGCTCTATTTGACACCACTCTTTGGCATCACCCATTCAGACAGTTCTGTACCCAGCAAACACTGCACCTGTCCAAGCCATGAGCAGACAATTTCTCCAGGAGAATGTTGTGGGTAATAGTGTCAAATCCTTTGCTGAAGTCCAAGTAAAAAACATCTTTCCCTCATCTACTACACTTGTCACTTTGACATAGAACATTAATTTATTAACTGAACAGTCATTTATTTAACAACACTAAAGTTTGGTTTCACACAGCTAGTAGGAAACTTTATGTGTGAGCCACACTTCCATTTGGCAAAAATGTTCACCATTTACCATGTCTACAGTTTTAAATGCTACAATTCTGACACATGAAAACACTAAGTACCTTACTAAAAATGGAGACTTCTGAATTATCCTAGCTTTTCTTTGTAAAGCATCAGGATTTTTCATTCATCCAGTGGCATTTGAAGGTCTTCCTGAGAAGAAAAATACCAAATGAGTCTTGCATTTACTGCTGTGAAATAAACACTCTAGTCCCTGCATAAAAAACCCAGTAATATTTGCATTGAAATTGCTAATTATGTGGACGTAATAATCTGTCTGGTAATAGAAGCACCTGAAAAAAAGGAGAAGAAGTACAAGATAATTCTGTGGCTGTGGGAGCTGTAAGATGGAAGGAACGAAAGCATTTGGAAAGCATCCTGCCCCAAGTCTCACCATACAAGGACCAGAGTCAGAGGAGAGGAGTTGAAAGGCCTTGCTGTGCACATTTATCTTATCTGAGAGATGTGCACAGGCACAGCACTGCAGGACTGTGCAGTGTGTGACAATCTGCCCATGCCCTGCTGCATTCTCTGGCTGCATTTCACCTGTGGCATTGCCAGTCACATTTTTAAAAAATTACAAACCTGCATCAACAAGAGTCTTACAGCAAAAGTTACCTGGCAATTAAAATGTATTTTGAAAACCTTGAAGTGATAAAATGCATAAAGCTGCAGGGAATGCCTGAGACACAGGAAGGAATAGGGCAGGGAAGAAGAACCCCCTCAGTTAAACATAATCAAAGGCTTTGATATTAAATGTTCAGCTGCTGTAATGTACCCACAGAGTTTCAAAAGAGTTACTACAAGGTTTTCACTCCTTGGGCTTTAAAACAGGAAAAATACTAAACACCAAGTGAAACTGTGAAAATAGAGAATCCATTAAAGATATTCTCACAGTAGGACACAACAGTCCTACTATTTAGTGGCTTACAGATGGTGGGTTTGCAAAGCACATAGTTATCAAATAAATGACAGATGAAGGAACTTAAAATGGTGATTTCAAATCTGTATTTCTTTAGCCTTGCTCTATTTAAGAGAGGTTTCTCTAAAAAAATGTTTAGATACCAAAGGATTCTGGCCTTGAATCTCCTTTCACACCTGTTTTACATGGTTATCTCATGCATTCATGATCCCAATCAAAAATATAAACAATTCCACTTCTTCAGGTATAGCTTGACTTATTTGTGTCCCTGAATCCTCCCATTTCTCAAGAGGAGAGATATGGTGCTTTACATTGTCATTACATATGTACTCTGTATTATGTTTTTCTCCACTACTAAATGTCCTTCTTGTTGACTTCATAAGCATTTCAGTACATGTGAGGATATAAGCAAACACAGCATTTCAAGTACAGATGCATTAACACCACGTGTCTTGCAACACTGCTGCTTTTCTTTTGTGCACTTAGTCACAATGTTTCACCAATGCCAGCCTGTGCTTCAATTGGCAACCTTACATTAATTTTTCTTATCTTTAAAACTCCACCCATTTCTAAACTTGACTTCTAAAGAGCTAGTCTCCAGTTTTTATGCACCCTATTGATTTTCTTTCCTGTGCCATATATATGAGCTTTCTCTTGCTTGTATTTAACCTTATTATCAGATGCAACTTTTCAGTCATGCACCTTATAAGCAATTTTTTGTTGTTGTTGATTTTGTACTATGAATGTTCTAATCTTCGCCCATATCTTTATTTTCCTTGGAATTATCTCACTGTTCTAGACCAGCGTATGTCCTCACATGTGCATCCAGCTCCACTGTGAAAGCTGTTGCCTGTTGTGTACTCAACACAAGTTTGTCGAAGGTCCCAGACCACTCACTTGCTCTGAGACCTGGCATTACACAAAATAGTGGTCTAGGTCATTGTTACGCTCAGCTCCTTTTCTTCCACTTTATCCAGCTCATTTTGACATTTCCAGGCTCTAACAGCTGCTTTTCCTATTGGAAAATGTAAAACAGTGTGAGGAGGCAGTGGGTGGGCAATACTTCAGTGGAAGAAAAACAACTCTGTACTCTTTCATATGTTGCTCTCCTTTGATGATATCACAGGTCTAAAGAAGTACTTTCACACCTGCCATCAGTAGGACTCCTGTAAGTTACTCCTCTGTACTCTCTTCTTCCTCCTTTAAGGTGCAAATTTTACACAGTATTTTCTATAGGCATGAGTTGGGAATGAAATACCAATTAAGGCACTGCTTGTCCCAGCAGCTGTCAGTGATCCCTCTGCCAGCAGCCCAGTGCCACAGCACAGGCAGCTGCTCAGCCAGGACCCGGAGCAGGCTGGCCAGAGGATCCCTGCCCAGCATGATGGGGATCCCCAGCCCTGCACAGCTCCCACTTGGGCTCAGCTGCAGCTTCAAACAGGCAGATTCCACTTAGCACTGAGCCAGCTACATGAGGGACTAGTAAATTGTCTCTGAGGTCTAGCTGAACTAGAAATACCCTTCATTTTTATCTTAACTTTTTCCTTCTTTCCACTGCTGTATTATTTGCTCTCTGTGGAATGACACAAATTTCCCACAAATTTTTTCTTCAAACAAATGCAGATTTCTGCCACTTGATCAGCATTTGCCTTATGTATAGATTATCGTTCACATTAAAATTGAATTGAAATATTTTATGACATTAAAAGTACTGGATGGCCAAAGGAAAATAAATCTACCTTGACCTGTCCTTTATCACTCTTGGCAGACCCTGTTCCAGTTCATCTGACATTTTGGCATCTCTAACTGATTTCCTTTGGCAAATCATTGACTGAGTTTTTTAAACACCTGGGTTTTTTCACTGGTTTGGTTTTATTGGTTTGTTGTTTTTTTTTTTTTTGTAAATAAGTATGCATGCTCTACACTACAACATGTTAGCTTGGTTAAAGAGCTTTTTCTCCATTTTTCCACAAATACTGTTCTGTTGCAAATGAAGTCGTAGGGCATTGGTTTTCTGCGTGTCTTTGTAAATTGACTCTGCTTTTTGTTGTTGATGTTGTTGTGTGCCCTCCCTCTTCCCTCTGTCTTCTTCATATTTCTATGGCTGGAAGACAAAACTGAGCTGGTTATTGAGACAGTATCATTTATTTGTGTTCTTTAAGCAGGCTGTAGCAGAGCCAGAAGATAATGGGCACCTCATTTATTCAGGCTTTGAATGATCATATTTAATTCCCAGTGACAGCTGTCTTCACCATATTAGCATTGCAAATCAGCACTGTTTTGTAATGGCCTTCTATTGAACATGATTCAATTATGTGTGGTCCGTAGCGAGGCAGGATACGGTCTTAGTATCTATAGCAATATTTCTGCAAGCTGCTGCTCTTTACACTGCTCACATTTAAGCTGTCTGTTTATCACAATGCTTTCCTTGAACTACACTGAACTCTCTTCATTTTGCAGCAAAATAAAGAAGAATGAATATAATTTGTTAAAGCAGTTATCTGGTCAGCTATATTACATACCCTATCTTCTCTATACATGCCTGGAATCAGGAAACACTTGTTAAAATAATTGTTATTATACTTAAAACATTTATGTTACAAAAGTCATTAAAACAGATTTAAATTACTATACAGTATTAGATGGTACTACATACTAAAGGTCAATGCTGGCTTGAAGAAAAATTGTAATAACATATCCAACAGGTAAATTTTGTGTTACTGTCACAGTTTTCCAAGAAAAGGGCAGCTAGGTTTAACTTTGATAAAAGAATAAAATAAAGATAAAAAATATTTTAAAATTACAGTTTCAAAAGCTTTCAGAAGCCCTATTTCATTTACTGTGGAATGCCTAAATCCTGTGCCCCATAAATTCTTCTTTTCCTGCATTGTGAGCAGACGTGTGCATATGACATTTCAGACTATGCTGTTGAAGGCCTGGATTTCAAGACCACAGCTTAAAACGTGTGTGTGTTAGTTATAACATAAAAACCTTTATAAATTCTGATTCCAGCTGTAAGATAAGTTCTCCTATTGTGTTAGGCAGCCTCCAAAAGAAAAGATTTCTCTGCACAGATTCAGCAAATACATGCTTCAGTCAGTGCAAGGTAAAGCACAGACCTTACTCTTTTCTTCAGGTTTTCCATTCCTATGTTCTCTACAACACCTAGCTTTTTTCTTGCAGAAATCTCATTATACACAATACAACTGTCTCCAGCCCCAGGGCTCTTAGCATCCTTCATCTCAGTGACAAAGTGCACCTATAGCAGAAATACATTGTTTATTCCACAAACCAGAGTGCTGGGCCATCATTCTAAAGTATTTGCTAGATCAACAAGATGGAAGGTTCTTTAGTCATATACTGACCTTGAACTGTTTAAAGATACTTTCTAGGTAATTGCAACAGAGGAGCTGATATTCCCAGTTTGAGGTTAGCCCAGGCAAAGATGCCCCAGGTGGGGTGGAAGGTGGCAGAAAGCCACACTAACCATACTATTTCCTCCAGTGACACTGCACTGGATATCACTATGCATATATCGCATTCATCCACTTTTTAAAGGATTACTTAATGAGTTTTTTTTCTTTTTTTAAAGTCTTCATTCAAAGCTTTCCTCTCCACTGTCTCCTCCAACAGATTCTGTTGTCTTTTTTGCAAAGATTTGATACATGTTAATTTCTTGATTGTATTTGATTGACGAGATTTTACTACATTTTTGAAACCAAAGAGCTTATGTGAAAATAATGACTGCTTCATCACAGAGGGTCCACTGCATTTTTTTAAAGCAAGATCCATTTGTTGTTCATGACTGGGTTTTTTCATGTATATCAAATTGTACACTCACCTACCTGGGAAACAAACTGGGGTTTATGGAACAGTTTCATTTATTTTTATCATGCCTACTGCATTAAAAAAAAACCCTATGTATGTACAAGAAAATACCTGTACATGTTATTTTTGCACATGGTCCTTCATGAAGCCACCCCAAGAGCCTAACAAGAGTCAATTACATTAACAGAGTCTCAGGCCCCAGTCTTAAGAGGTATTTAGATATATAGTGCCCAGAAATTACACGCAATGTCAAAGTCTGCTCTGGTCAGACACCCAGAAAAGGGAGGTGTCTTCATTTATATTACACTGCTTGAGCCTTTCAACTGGCTAAAAACTGTTAATAAAGGGAATTAAATAATACAAATAATGGATAAGGGAATAAACCATAAATTTTTAGAGTCACATTCTCTAAACTCCTCACAGACATTCAGAGATTTTTAAAAATTAGGAGGAAGTTGTTCATGTTTTTTAATACATTTTTTCTTTTCTTTTTGTAAAACTGCCTTGAAAGATTTAAATTAAAACTCTTTTTCTTGACACAAACTAACAACAGCAACAAAACTTTGTTTAAGGATGAATAATAGAACAATGTAAAAGAGCAAAGGAAAGCAAAAGCACACATTACAAGCTCTACAGGGAGAAACACAGTGAAAGGCTTTATAAAACAAAGTGAAGGAAGAACAAGATCTTATCTGTGCTCTTCAGTTCTTTCTGAAGAGAGAAATAGTAAATGCTAAAATGAGTGTTTCCCCATTTTGGAAAAATGGGAATTCCCAAATTTTGGTAAAATGGGTATTTCCATTGTGCTTAGTAAACAATTGAACTATTCAATTGTTTGAGTAGTTCAAATAAAGGCATGAAGGAACTCGTATATATCTGTCCTTGGTTTGACTGGGATAGAGTTAATTTTCTTTGTAGCAGCTGGTACACTGCTCTGTTTTGGATTCTGTGTGAGAATGATGTTGATAACACACTGATATTTTAGATGTTACTACATGGTGCTTACCCCAAGTCCAGGTCTTTCAGTGTCTCATGCTCTGCCAGTGAGGAGGTACAAAAAGCTGGGAGGGAGCTTGGCCAGGACAGCTGACCAAACTGACCAGGGGAATGTTTGACAATATAGAATGTCATTCCCAATGTATAAACAGGGGGGAGTTGGCTAGGGAGGACTGAGCACTGCTTGAGATCAGGGTGTACATCTGTCAGTGGATAGTGAGCAATTCTATTGTGTATCACTTATTGTTCTTGGGGTTTATTACCCTCTCTCATTTTTTATGTCCCTTTTCCTCCTCTGTCTCCTTCTCCCTATTATTATTGTTATTATTATTATGTTTCAGTTACTAAACTGCTCTTATCTCACCCCACAGGTTTTACCTTCTTATGATTCTCCCATCTGTAGCACCAAGGAAGAGCATGGAGTGAGTGAGCAGCTGCAGGGTACTTAGCTTCAGGTACTTAGCTGGCTGGGGTTAAAATGCAACAATATCAAAATATGTCCCTTTCTTATCACAGTCTTTCATCTCAGAAAAATTGCACTGTGACTAAAAAGGAAGAGCCAGGGGAAAGCCTACACTGTGAGAGGTCCTGATGGGGCTCCTAGTGGAGCAGAATGCCATGCTGCACCAGTCTGTCACATGGGTCATACTGTATGACCCTTCTAGATCATTCTCAGGTGCACATTTTTGGATATTGACTTTTGCACAAAATATTTTTCACTGTTTCTTTGCCTAGGGAAATGTGATTTCTCTTACCACAATATCTTCCTCTCATCTAACTTCACACACACACAATCACTATTAACCCAAATTTGAAACTTACAAACGATTGCACTCCTACAGCTTTCCTGAAGACCAGCAGTTAGCGATAAAGTCAAAAGGACAGGAATGTGTGTCTATCCCAGAGGACCACAAATAGCCTTTGCAGCTGCCAATGCAGCTGGCACAAACAGGAGGTGAGGTCCACGTGTGGCACCCACTTGGTCGCTGTGGTCACTGCTTGGTTTAGGACTTTGAGGGAGGTGGAAAAGGGGCTGTAATACTGGAGACAGTAGACTCTAATCCATAGGCACCCAGGCTCCATTGGCTTTATCACTCAGGAAAAGCTTTTTTACTCTGAAATAAGTAAGTTCTTTTTACATGAAAACTACACAAAGAAAACATCACCTCCTGAGGGTGCATTGCTGTTATGTAAGAGTGGTCATGCTTACAGTCAATTACCACAGAAAACCAGGGAGTTTCTTTCTATATTGCTGTATGTAATGGATACTAATGACAACTTCCTCCACCTGTCATGTAATTTGGTGTAATTAATGTAATTTGTTCTGGTAATTGTAAGAAGGTCAGGATCAGAGTTCATGAAATATGAATCACTTCCACATATTCAATATTTATCATCCTGTGCTACCCACACATGCCATTATTGTACAAATAACTTAATTGAGAAACAATAAAGGTTTCTATAAAATAAAATAAAACTTTCATATAAGTAAGGAAAGAAAAAGTAAATCCCTCAACACCTTATTGTTCATCCAGAGGTACATGTTTGGTAGCATTCATATAGCATAGGCCACCACTCCAAAATCTCCTATAAGTGCCAGCCTTCAAAAATCTTTACTTATCAGCTCCATTAACACTTTTTCTGCATTGCAGAAACACTTTTTCTGCTACTTGCCCCTGCCTCAGATGACTTTTTTGCAAAGTACAGAGGAAATTAATGCAAGCATCAATGGTGGAGATAAAGCAACCAGCATTGCTCAGCTTGATCTCAGGAGACTGTGCTCATGCTCTCATGTATTAGTCTTAGTTAAGAAAAATATTAAGCAGGGATTTGGAGGATAATGGAGTAGATTGGATCTGCTTACAGGGATATTCCCGTTTCCCAGTTTAGGGGTGGGTATAGGAACACTACAGGGGAAAAAAAAAATGTGTCTGCCTGGAACTTCAACAAGAAGGTGGAGAAGGCTGGGCTTCAATTAGGTTTTCTAAATCTGATCACAGATTTTCTGGCCTTCTTTCTGCATCTGCATTTTTGATAGTCTTCAGATTTGTTTCTTGATTTGAAAACATGTTTCTGATCTATTTCCTGTCCGGTTACATGTAGTAGTGCTGTGTTTTCCTGAAGCTGTTGTTGTTTGTGATGAATGGGAACTACTGGAATAATCTGTAGTGATGCCAATTCACATTCACTTGTAGTGCTGCTGACATGATACATGGTAGTTGTTCCAGACTAACTGGAGCTTGGTGTTCACCCTCAATCTTGAAGATAAGGACCTAAGTATGCAGCAAACTGTTGTGAAAAACCTCGAGAATCAATCAACAGCTTAAGTTTAGTGAAGCAAGGGGGGATGGATTTTGCAAAGCAAGGGAATTAAAGGTAATAGAAACATAGGAAGGGAGACCTTTGCAGCAGTATGAAGAATTGTATGAGGAGCAAAATTACAACAAAAGACAAAAAATTATGCCACAGTATTGGAGTCACAAGATAATGCCAACTTCTGCTACATTAAAAGAAAGGAAAGATTTGAAATGTTGCTGCAAGAATCATCAAGACAGCCTGAATGGGAAAAATAACCCACATAGCAAGCCCATCTTATGTGCCTCATTGACAAGTCTCGCAGCATTCATACTCAGAAAATGAAATTGTAGGCTGGAATTAGAATCAAATGTTAGTAGTTATCTCTGAATTGAACATGAGTTCACAGTTCTCTTGCAGGCAATACGAGAAAGCTGGTCTAAGATTTCAATTTGGACAAAATAAGTCAAGACTGGCATAGAGAGACAGGCTTGTGAAGCCTCTTCTAACAGGTTGTCAAATTCATATTTTCACAGGCAGATATGTAGTGATACAGTTCACCCAGATAATCAGCAAAGGTGCTAAACAGGACTGGTCCCACACTGAGCCCTGGGGAACCCCACTGGTGCCCAGCTGCCAGCTGGGTGCAGCTCCTTCCACAGCCACTCCCTGGGCCTGAGCACCCAGACAGTTTTTCACCCAGCAAAAGGACAGAGCACCTGTCCAAGCTTCTCTGGGAGAATGCTGTGGGACACAGTGTCAAAGGCTTTGCTGGAGTCCAGGTAGACAATATCCACAGCCTTTCCCCCATGCACAAGGCAGTCAGCTGACCATAAAGGAGGTCATGCTGCCCTCCCCAGCTTGTCCTGCACGTGCCCTGTGATGCACCCCAGGCAATCTGCTCCATAACCTCCCCTGGTACTGAGCTCAGGCTGGCAGGCCTGTACCTCCTTCCAGCTCTTCTTGTAGGTGAGCATCACAATGGCTGACTTCTCGTTGCCTGATACCTCCCTGGTTAGCCAGAACTGGTGGAAAATGATGGAACAATTTCACCAGGTTTCTTGGTGAACAGTTTCTAGGTGGATCCCATCTGGCCATGCAGACAGCACAGAATCCAGTAAACCCTGAGAATAATTTGAGAAAGTGCAGTGTATCTGTTTGGAGAAGATTCTGCAGTTACTCCATCTACAATCTTTTGCAAGTCAATTCCTTCACCAAATATCCTACCCAAATAAATTTATGTCTTTGTGGTCACTGCTTCTGGAGTTTTTGGGAAACCAAAAGCAATAGTTTCTCAACATTTTCTTAATAGGATTTAATGAAGGCTACTGCAATGAACCATCAGCACCTTTAAAGGCATTACTTATCAATGGTAGTTACTGACAAAAATGGAGTCACTATGGGTAAGGAGGAAATAAATGCCTAGATTTTAAATTGAAAATATGTGTTTGATTCTTTAGATATACAATAGAGATATTCTTTAGGAAGACATAGTACTATTTAGGGAGAGTATTATATTTTTTTAATTAGTTCCTAAAAGAAGAATGCCAGTTGATAAAGTGGTATCCAAGACATTCATACTTTAAATACATTGTGGCACACAAAATTCAAACAATATACATCACGTGTTTTCAACAGCTTAGTCACAGTCTTTCAGGGTTAATAAAGTCATATATGTACATTGTTGTATATACCTGTCCTTTTGCTTCTCTTCATTAGGAATAAACAGTGTAGTTCTGATCTTAAAGACAAAATGAGTTAAAAATCATCAATGTCTTCATCATGAACATTTGTCCTTATTCGAGTGGAGGCTCCTGTAACAATTACTATGTATCTAGGCAGCAGCACTACAAGTGAATTTGAATTAGCATCACTAGATTATTCCAAACAACAACAGCTTCAGGAAAACATAACAGTACCACATGTGAACAGACAGAGGATATATTAGAAAGCACATTTTTGAATCAAGAAACAAATCTGAAGACTATAAAAAATGCAGATGCAGAAGGAAAGCCAGAAAACCTGTGCTCAAATTTAGAAAATCTAATAGAACTTTTTAATAATATCTGACAACTGCACCACAAAAATCTCTTACTTGTACAACATGAAAGGCTACAATCAGAACATCCATTCAGACAGTTGCCTTGCCAGAGAGTACTGGTGTGTACAAAAAAACCATTCCCTGTCACATTCTCCAACACCGTTATTGCTCTACTACCCTTTAGAAATGTCATGCAATTAATAGAGTATAATGCATGTTAAATATGTCCCATATATGAAAAAGTATGGGAAAACTTAATTACTGTTAGCAGGAAGAATATTTTGCATTGTAGCTTCATAGTTTTAATCCTAGAAAATGAGAAGAAAGATGCCTGCTCTCTCCCTCCTTCCTCCAGTTGTTAATTATCACCAGTATAATTGCATGCAAGCAGCACTAGTTCCCACTTTCATGTTAAATTGTGGAAGTTTCATTACTAAACACACAAATAACAAATGTGCTGTTTAATGCATTCATTTTGGGTGGATACTTTGGAAGAAAATTCTATCAACTTTGTTTGAAATTTGAAAAATCTTAGTTCTGGCAGCAGAAACTGTACTGTTAAGAGAAAGAGAGCACATCTTTTAAAATATTACAGTCTGAATATTGTTACAAGAATTGACAACTATTTTCCAGTATTTTGTTCCTAGGTAGGAGGAGAGCTATTGTTTATACCTTACTTATATCAGACTCAGTTCAGTGGGCCAGCATTTCTGTGACTGCACAAACCAAAAAGCAGTCTCATTTCAGAAGGCCAAAGCAAAATTGCAGGGATAAGTCACCAAGAAGGTAATTAAAATTTTCCATTTTACCATTTTCAAATGTTTTGAGGAAATATTTCTTCCCTTCATATTAATTTTTTATTAAATTAATTTCAAAATTGTATTATCAACTTAAAATACAAAATCATTTTCAAGTATGGTCAAGGTTCATGATCTGCTTTTTAACAGCATGAAGAAATGAAGCCTGTGGGTCTCAGATATTTTATTTAAAATTGCAGAGTAACAGCAGGAACTGAATCCTGCTCTTTCTTTTCACCCAATACTTTCTCTTCATTAGCCCACAGAAAACAAAGCTACACAGATACTATCTCACATGGACTGCAAGTAAGGAATTTTTTCATTTTGAATATTCGTACTCCAGCATAAATGCAGATCCCTCTTTTATTCTGGCTTCATAAAAGTGTCATTCCAGGAGCTCAAGAAGTGAGTTCAGCACAGTTCTGCAAACAACTAGTTGATTCCATCAGGTGCAAACATACATCAAACATAATCAGAAAGCAATTGGCAATGATCATGATGCATTAGACATGGCAGAGAGGGTGAGAAAAATGTGAAAAGTTCAAGGCAGTAATTTTGAAGTCTAATCCTCACTGATACCTGCATTCAATTTGCATCTCAATTTTTGACACAAATTCCTCAAAGCACCTAAATGTGGACACTGAAGCACATGCAATGACACCTGAGCCCTGCTCAGGGAGAAATGTTCTCAGAGTCTGTCTGAGTCTCAAAGATTGGGATGTTTATGCAGTGCCCAAGCCAGTGCTTCTCTTACAGCACAGGCTTACAGCATGACAGGAGCATTCAGCCCATGGCATTGTGCAATACATCCAACAGCACCAGTATCCACCTACATGTGGTGTTTCCAGCCAGTCCAACGTGACACAGCAGACACGCTACTCTTACAGCTGGAACCTGTCCAGATGCACACGCATCATCACATGAAACCAGTGCCCTGTCTAATGCTGCCAGAGCTCTTACCCTGGAAACAAATGTCAGAACAAGTCCCAGCTCCACGAGGAAGCTGCCTCATTGGAGGACACCCATTCAAATGAGCTATGTCATTCTTCAACTTTCAGAAGTGAATATTCCAAAAAAAATACTCCGGTACCTGTTTATAAATTTGAAATTTCTATAAGAACACTTGGTCTTTGAAAGTTCAACTCAGTATTTCAGTTGTTGAAAGCAATTTTAACAGCCAACCTTTCCATTTTCTCTCATTTCTCCCATGGCATGAGCTCTAAGGGCTTCATTCTTCCTCGAGTATTTACGGCTTTTTTTTTTTTAATTCAGTATTCTCAGCAGAACAAATCCAAACTGTATCTTTCTCAGCTTTGTGGTCAGGAGAATCTCATTTTCTCTCCTCAGAAAAAACCCTCAGGATTTTTCCCTCACTCTCAGTGACAACTCTGCTAACAGAGTTAGCTTAGTAGCTAACAGACATCTCTGCTTTGTAGACCTTCCATGTGCCAATTCCAAAACTGAAGTTCTGTTCACGCTGGGCCTTGACGTAGAAAGGATCATTGTCACATTCGCTTCGAAGACCTGTGAAGACCCCAACATTCTCAAACCAGGCTGTTTTCTGTTCCCACAGAAATCACACATTTAGTGGGAGCAGCCCTTGAAATTTATGGAAGTCTCCACATTCATACAGTAATAAAGAACAAAAACCACCTGGGTTACTGTTCTTCTGGTACTATTTTGTAAACATAAAGATATTGAGAATACTTAACCATTCATTCTTTCCTAATTTTGCTTCACTAAAGCAAAATTACAGAAAGCATGGAGAAACTGAATTAGCATCCCTTGCTAGATTGTGGAGATATATGTCCCCCATTTGTCCTTAAGCCATGCAATACTTATTGAGTCTCAAGTTGTATATTCTATATTTATTCCTTTTCCTTAGTAACATTGAAAATATTTGTATACCATTACACACATGATAAATGTCTAAAAACTGTCATTTAATAGAAGGTTTTGGTTGGATCATTATTAAGATATTATTGATTCAGAAGTGCTCAGTTATATGACATTTAATCATGCCGCCCAAAAGAAACCAGGTTAGCTTTTATATTGACAATAGGCTGGGATAAAGGATAGCAGAATCAGAGCTCGCATACTTAGCATTGAATAAACCATATTTTCTAGGCTGCTTTACATAAAAACAGATATGCTAGATCAAACTAAAAACCAAAAGATTTTTCTCAGCTAGTGGCCCACACCTGATGTTAAGGAAAAAAAGAACATATGAAAGAGGGAAAGTAGAACAGTAGCTGCCAGCTACTTCTGTTTCAAATAATCCATCTCATGTTTAATAGCTCTTCACGGTCTTTCTTTACAAAATTGTTTAATCATTTTTTAAACTTATTTGTAATTTTGGCATCCAATGAAAATTAATCTCAACATGTAATATTTTTATGCAGGAAAGAGCTTTCTTTTGTTTGTTTTAAACCTGCTGCCTAATAGTTTCCTTGGGTACCCCACAGTGAGTAATCATTCCCTATTCAGTTTCTTCATGTCATTCATAATTTGCTATTCCTCCCTCACACCCACATTTTGTTGTCTCTTTTCCAAGCTGAGGATTACTGCCACACAGTTATGTCTCACACAAGTTGTCCCATACCTTAGCCCTCCCTCTCTGCTCTTCTCTCTGCCCTTTCTATGTCTATTTTCCTCTACGCTTCCACAAACCATTTACTATGATTCCATCTCATCAATATACATATAATTAAGCTTTCTAATGCTTTTTTATTATTATTTCTACTCTTTCCCAGTGCTTCCTAGTATCCTGTTTTTCTTTTGATAATGGTGGCTGAGATTTGGGCTAATGTCTTAAAGGAATTAATCAGAAGAGTTTTGAGATCTTTGCTAATTTAGAGTCCACCGCTATGAGCTTCATCATTAAAACTGTTTTTCCCTCAGGATGTTTACTTAGAATTAATTTAGTCTTTTCTCAACCAACCACTCAACACTAATTCCTTACACAACTCCTTACAGTAAGATTTGGCTATCTTGAATAATTTCATATCTGCCAAAAATTGTCTCATTATTTGCACCCTTTGCTAGATCTATTAGGAATATATTGAGTGGCACACAGCTCCATCCATTCATCTACAAAATCTTTTAGAAAACAATAATATATCCTACTCTTTTTTCCCCCTGTTTTTTAACCCATTTCTAATTCAGGAATAAATTTATTCCATATCCCATTAGTGGAAAGATGGCTGGCAGTAAAATCAGAGGAAACTGAGAAGTTATACATCCTAAAAGTAGTTACAACTGTATGGATATTGTATGGTAAAATATAGCTGCTACTCCCTGGATGGAAAGTGGCTGGCATGCTCCACAAAGATTCCTGATACAACTGTAAGCACCTGCTGAGGGGGATGGAATGGAGGATGGAGCAGAGTGGAGGCACCATGGGCCAGGCTCTGTTGAAATCCTTGCAGGAAGGGGACCTCGATGGCATTTTTCAGCTGTTAAAGAGCATAGCACCTGTCAGCCAAGGGATGGGAGATGTCCTGCTGCTGAGCCAACAGCTGTGGCAAAATCCCTCTCCTAAGGTTCACTGGTTCTCTCCCTTGGCTGATTATAGCCTAATTATAATGTTAACACACAACTCCACCCCAAAGTTACCCACCCCAAGGGACAAGCAGTACAACCACCCCTCACTGGGTATGGGCTCTATATTGTTATGACTCTGTCTTTAACAGCAAAGCAAGAAAATTGTACATGAGTCAGTAATAAAGGTATTTATGACTCGAGTCACTCAAGCTCCACCTCAACATAAAGAAATAGTATGAAAGTAGTTGAGAATGGGGTGAAAGTTAAGGAAGTCTCCATTGTAACTGCTGGGATCTGTCAATAAGCTGAATCTGCCTTCCCCCCATAGGGACTCCTATTGGGTAACAATCATACTCTGTGTGTGTGGAATACTTTTACTGGGGATTAGAGCTTTTCTGTGTATTGCTTCAAATGTGTGTTTGCAGTCAGGTATTATCACCGACAATCCCCGAAACTTAACCTGTCACAACTTTATATAACAAAGACTGTTATTCCATGAACTGTTGGCTTGAGTCCTTCACAGATGCCAGCAGTTGCCAGCAGGGGGTAACACATGCAAATAGAGAGGAAAACCCACTGAGGGGTCATAAAGTGGGCAGACCAGCTGAGGGGTCTCCCTTAAGCTGTTGGCAAATTTCCCTGGGCCGCCCTCCGATCCTCTGACTCTGCCCCCAGCCTGAAGCACTGCCTGGGGTTGTTGTGACCCAAGGGCAGGACTCAGCACCTCACCTTACTGAAGCTAACACAATTGGCCTGGGGCCATGGATCTAGCCGTCCAAATCCCTCCAGAGCCTTCCTGACCTCCAGCCTGTTAACACTCCCACTCAACTGAGTGTTTTCTGCAAACTTGCTGAGGGTGCATTTGATCCTGTCGTCCAGATCATCAGCAAAGGTGTTTAACAGGAACCAACACTGAGCCCTGGGGAACCCCACTGGTGCCCAGCTGCCAGCTGGGTGCAGCTCCTTCCACAGCCACTCCCTGGGCCTGAGCACCCAGACAGTTTTTCACCCAGCAAAAGGACAGAGCACCTGTCCAAGCTTTGCTAGGAGAATGCTGTGGGACACAGTGTCAAAGTCTTTGCTGGAGTCCAGGTAGACAATATCCACAACCTTCTACTAGGTGGATCAGCTGGTTGTAAAAGTTCAGGCAGATCAAGCAGGACTTGCCTTTTCTAAACCCGTTCTGGCTGGGCCTGATCCCCAGCTTGTCCTGTACGTGCCCTGTGATGCACTCCAGGTAATCTGCTCCATAACCTTCCCTGGCACCAAGGTGGAGCTACCAGACCCACAGCTCCCCAGATCTCCCTTTCTGCCCTTCTTGTAGATAAACATCACGTTGTCTGACTTCCAATCATGTGAGACCTCCCCAGTTAACCAGGCTCACCCAGATCACAATGAAATTGATTCAGGGATATAAATAGTACTTAATAATTTTTTCTCAATGGCTTTTTTATTACCCAGACTGGTTTTGGTGTTTTGTTCCAGCTCAGTGACCTCCCTTGAAATAAGATCAGAATGAAGATTCGCTTGTTTAAGCCAGAGATAAATTCACTAAGGCCACCCAGCAGAGTGAGGACTATTCAGTGTTTGGGAAAAGAGGTTCATATCAAACATGTATTGAATGGTCTAAAACCATGTGCCATGAAGCAAATATTGAACACAATCCAAAGGTGAATAAAGGTGACTAAAGACTATATTTGGGCCTCTTACTTTCTTAAGTGAGTATGAAACCAGGAACAACTTCCAGGACTGCCTGAAATTTAAATAATAGGAGCTGAAGAATGTCAGCACCACTGCCAAGAGGAATTTTCCATCTTGTAATTACATGGATTGCAACCAAAGCCCTCTTCTATGCACTTCACACTAGAAAAGCAATATTTTTCTTTCAAATACACTTAAAATACAATTAAATATTGCACACAACCACGTTATGCAAGAATGTAGAGAAATCAGATTTAGTCAACCTAAGATACAGACAAGTATCCACTAATCTATGGACACAACATTGAAAATAACTTCAACTACATGTAAATCTGGTTTTGCAACAAACTTTTATTAATAGAAAACAAAAAAGGTCTTTTTTTCTTTACCCTCTTAAAAATTAATACATTTTTTCTCCATTTCTCTACACCTTGCTCTGTTGATGTTTTTTTCTGACATTTTGAGATTATTTTTTCTCTTCTTCCATAGCTCTGTACATTCTTTTGTCTACCTGACTTTCTTCCTCTTTTTAGCCTCTCTTATTTTGTTGCGTTCAAATAGCAGTGGTACCTGGAACATGGCCTCTGTCTAAGTCAGCCTCAGCTAATTTACATTTCTTTCATAAGAGGGTACCCAGGGAATAAAGGCCCTTTTCCCTGATACCTCAGGATCTAGGTGCAGTCTTGTCATAGAGACATCTTAAAACAGTAAGAATAGGAAACATAATGGTTTAGGGATCTTTACACCTTTTTGCATTCATAGAAAACAATAGATAACCTCCTGTGCTATCTTCTTTCTTCTCTAGTTTTCCATTTGTTTTGTTCAATATTATGTTGTTATAAAAACAAAATAAAGCTGGTTGTCTCTTTTCTCCAAGTGATACTTCTTATCTCCTTCTATCTCTGTGACACAGGACCGTTCATCTGAGGTGCTTCCCACACAGCAACCAGGAGAACATGGAGCCAGGAAAGAAGAATGGAAACCACATTTGTCTTGCAAACCCTATTTTACAATTTCACCACTGAACTTTGTTTGTGGTTATGAGGAGTTCATTTATAGAAAGATGGCCTGTGATGAATATGAGGCCATGTTAACATCAGTGAAATGCCTGAAAACAGTCCTCAGAGAACTTCACACAAATACAGACCCAGGCTCCAGCTGAGACAAAAGCCAGATAAGTTATCCAGGAATCAAACAATCATTTGCACATCTTTTCTTGCCAACAACATGAGGTTTTCAAGGACAACACTCCACCCTAGTACTCCTGCTCTAATTAACTCACAGTGTAATCAATGGGATGAGTAGCTGTGAAGCTCTGAAGAGATTTTGTCTGTGTGTAAAACATTAGACTGAAAGTTTTTGTTGTTGAATATACATCTATTCACATAAGCTAACAGGTGTTTGCTCCACTTTCTGCAATTTAAATGTTTAACCTTCAATTCTATTAAAACCTATTGATGAGAAGAGGAGGTTCTTTTAACAGAGTGCTAGCAAAGCATTCATGAAGCTTTCTCAAGCATACTCTGCCAATTATTTCTCCATGAGGTTCTTGCAAAAAAAAAATCTGCCTTAGCTTGTGACAAGTTCTGCATCCCAGAAGTACCTGAGCTTGAGAAACTGTGCATTTTTCTACATTTAGGCAAAAGTGCTTCTCTTAGCCAAAACCCCACAAATTCATTAATGAAGAAATACATCACAATATGTTCTTTTTAGAGGGTGAAATCAGAAGAATATTACAGCTGTCAGTTTATCTAATCATTAGCATTTTTTAAAAGATCAAATTAAATTCCTGTAAGTGAGAGATTCCTCCTTCAGAAATGTTTTAATTAATAATAAAAATAACTATGAATGCTACTGGGAATCACTTAATTGTTTACACTTACTAATAAATCAAGACATCCAATGCATCTGTAAAAATAGAATAATCGGCCCAATCTTATGTTAATAGATTTGCAACCTTCACAAACATCAAAGTCATAACTTAAACAGTAAATGCCATAACAAGATTGGTTGTTAGCCTCTTGGGCAATAAAGAGGTGGATAAACTCCTTGAACAGAATTCTTTATTTTGCCTATATCTTGGTTGAAGTGTTGCATTGTCACTGATTCTCTTTTTGATTTTTTTTTTAGACTGAAATATCCGTGCCATTAGGAGTTACAGCAATACTATGCACTGCATGGCCTTTGTTACTTGCTATTTATGCACCCATAAATAAAATTCTTTACTAATTGGTTAAATAGTCACAGTATGCTTCTTTTTAGGGTTTTTGTTATGTTGTCAAGATAGTTTTGTTTTCCTCTGCGTTGATATAATGGGGTTTTTTTCAGTTATTTTGGAATACCATTGGTAAAGAATTGTCCTGATGCAGCAGAAAACCCACACATATTTACCTTTGCAATAGGCACCTGTACATATTTGCCACATTTCAAGTTATGCCTCATTGTTCCACCTAGCCATATTTCAAATGTAGTCTATTTTCAGTTTTGAGTTGCAGGGGTTTTGGCTGCTCTGCTACTTGCTATGGCACGTTTTCTGTCTAGAGACTCTTCACGTGAAGCCACATGCCATGTTAAAGAAGCAATAACCAACCTCTGTTCAGATTAAGTCTAGCACTAAAAAGAAAAGTACATCATGTTTCCCACAGAGACTTTAATTCTGGATTTATCTTGAGTTTCATGTTTGAAACAAAAATTATGAGGTCTTGAAAGCAGAAGCTACTATGGAATGTGGCAACATGATTTCCAGTACACTAATAAAATGTTTCTGAAAAATCTTTTGTTAGTTTCTTGTGCTCTTTATTACCTGGATGCAAGTAGACTTAGATGGCTGTGTGCTTTTTGTATCCACCAGACAAGAAAGCAGTGGTGTACCTGCAAGTCCAACAGGAGGCAGGAGGAAAGTTGCCCTAGTCAAGGGAGCCAGGACACACAGAGTCCTGTACCCAGAGGAGGAAGCAGCTGCTCCACACCATCATGTGAAGAGAGGCTCAGTGCTAAATGAGTGAGCATGACAGGCAAGACAGAGGTAAACCACATCACATCTTATAAAGGCTTTCAACAACAAACTGAAAACTATGAGAGGAATCCATGAGCTGAGGCACTGTTGGAACGTGTATTAGAACTGCCTTGCTCAGTAGCAGTGAGAAATGGTTTGATGAATGTAAATCATTTTTCCCACAGAGAGTTGCAAAAGTAATATGTGCAGCAACTGCTAATATGAAAAAGGATCTGCTAGTCCACTTCAATGCTTACCTGTAGTTTGTCTTGTCTTTTCACAGTGTTCAAGTACACAGACAGTGGGATCAGAGCAGTGACCATTCTCAGTGATAAAGAGACCTTGTATTGACAGACACACCAGAAAAAAGGAGACAGCAGTCGAAAAATATGTATCTCTTTCATAACAAGTTACAAAACTGGCATGGGCAACTTAAGCTGTAGTTAAAATAAGAAATAGAGGATCAAAACAAAAACATTCTCCTTATCTCCAGAGAAAAAAATAAACTAACAGATCATTTTTAAGGTACATTAGACAGACAACTGCTCAAAGTAAAAATAAATCTCAACACCATAGTCTAAGCAGGCTAATTTTGACATTTTTAGCAAGGAAGTCTCTTTGGGCTGTCCAAAAATCAGAGAGTTCTAACATGGCATGGTGGGATTAGGTAACTACAGGCTTGCTCAAAGAGAACATTAAGTACTTGCTCTTGGTCTGAGCATGCCTGGTCACCAGAAGGGCTGGAGAAAGGAATCATTATGAAATTGCACTGGACAGAGTATTAAAATACCCTTAACAACTGCCATGGGATCATGTTGGTAACTGTTTGTGACAGTGGCACTGCACAATTTTGCTGATCAGAATAATAGCATGCTAACAATGGCAGATTTTAATCCCCCTCCCCCTGCTTCCCTGTTAGTGTCCTGTCAGTGATATTTTGCCTTTCCTTCACCTCCCAAGGTAACACTGTCACACAGCAAAATTGCCAGAGTTTTGAGGCAGGTGCCTCTTTTCCTTTAGAAAAACTTCAATAATGTAGGTGAAGGCTATCTTTGATAGATGGTGAGATATTTCTTTGGGAAAACACACCTTTTACAAGTTTTGTGATTAAAGGAAACATCCTGAGATATCCAAATGGAAATAAATTTATTGGCTGAATATTTCCAGAATTGTTAAATGCAGATATATCTCTTTTTTCATTCCAGTTTGTGTTATAGCAGGTCTCTTGCATGAAATCAGAATTCTGAAGGAACACAGAGAACTGAGTTGTGCTCCTGTGTCTAGGGCTGTGAAAGAGCCACAAGTCTTGCCAAGGCAAGGCTTTCAATGCAACATGTGACACACCACAAAACCACCAAGCAGAACAAAGAGGATTTGAAGAAAGGAAACAACCAGCAGCTCTGCAGCAGAAGGGATGCAAAAGGGAACTTATCTCACCATCTCCCTGCACAAGCTTTTATTTTTACAAGCCCAAGGACCATTAATGCCATATTAAATTGCTATAAAATTGCTTAAAGCACTTCTCAGGATCATCTGGGATGATATTTCATCTGTTTGCTCTATATCAAAGTGCAGAAAAGTAGCTTGATTGGAATGGGGAGAAAAAACAAAACAAAAAACGATTAGTTGGGTTTTCTAGTGCTGAGAAGCAATGGTATTCTGTATCTTTCTTCATACTTGTATTGTTCAGTGGAAAGATGTAATTATAGACAAAGTGTATCCCCAAAGCAAACTAAACTTATGCATTGCAGGAAGTGAGTTTCCCAGCTTTGAAGCCAAGATGTGGGACTGACAGGTGAGGGGGTTTTAACACTCCTGGATCACATTGCTCCCTCCATCACATTTACAGTCACTCTGTGAAAATTAGTCAGCATAACCAACAGTCATCTCTCACTATGGTATCATTTCAACTAGGAAAAGTGCTGGTGCAGATATACACTGCAGATTACTCCAAAGAGTAAATAAAACAAGATTATTATTCTTTTTCTAAAGAAACGGTATTTTTTAATAAGAATCTTTTAGTAAACAAGACCATAGCCAGGAAACAGTCTTGTTGTTCTTTTTGGATTTAATCTGAATTGAAATGCAGTAACAAATAATATGCATTTTTAAAAAGACCCTTTCAAACCATACAGCTGTCCTTATGCCTCAGAGTTAATTCTTTAATAATTTGCATGAAAAATACTAAGGGCCAGAAAGTGAAGTAGGGCACAGAGGAAAATGAGATTGAGCTTCACTTTCATTATAATCTCTATTCAACTCAAGGAAAATACAAATTTGTTGAGGCTGGAAATCTTTCCTTTTCTGAAGTACAATTTCCATTTCAATTTTTTAAAAACCTCAAGTATGCACCAGAAAATGGTGGTGTTTTTCCAACATTATATTTTCGTTATGCTAATTCAGATAGAAAGCAAACACTGTTTTTCAAGTCAGATATTTAAGATGTTTATTTTTTTATGTAAATTTTAAGAAATTGCATGCTGTCAGCTTCATGCTTTCTGCTCCTTTCTCTAAGCTGATAGATGCAAAAAGTGTATATCTGCTTGGTGACATTCCCAATATAGAAATGCATACTTTCAACAATGACATGTCCTTTCCTAACATTTTTTTTGGTTTGCATTTAACAAAATAACCGCAAATGTCAGGTATTAGAAGGGTTGAAACAACCTTTTCTATTTTGTTGTCTTTAGAACCCCATCTTTTATTCATGACTTTTCTCTTAGTGCTGGAAGGGAGGCTGTGTTGCTATAGCAATGCCCTGCATATCCTTGTGGATAGCTTACAGTTTCACTTTTTTTAAGCAACAAAGAGCCATTGATACTACATGTTGCCAAAGGTTACAAAAGTTGAATTCTAAAATGGGAATATTTCTTCTATAAGGCTGCATAGGATATATGCCATGCAAATTCAAATCTTCAAGTAAACATACAGTCCTTTTGTGAATGCAGATGAACCTAGCATAGTACTGTTTGGCTTCAATATAATATTTGGAAGAAACGTGTTTAAAATATAATTGCTATCTACTCTTTTCAAGACATAAATGTACCAAATATGTGACCTACTATTACACCTTTCTGACCTGCAGTATAAATAAACCTTTCTACATTTTAACAGATCTGGAAAATAAAACACAATCTCATATTCCAATTATGATTTAATAGTAAATACACTTCCAATGTCAGGGAAGAGTCACCTTATAGAAGCTTCTCTGCCCACAATGGATATTAAATATTGTTGAGTGTCCTTCAAGACTTCTTCAAGTATGGGGGTTTTTCCTACCCTAATTGATTTCTCTTCTGTCAGATTTGACTCCCATAGATAGATGTTTACATAGTACAAATTCAATAACAGTTCAACAAGTTAAATCAAATAAAGAGTTAGAAGGAAAAAATTAGGGTTACAGGCATAAAAAAGAAATTTATACTCATGATTCAGCAGGCAGCAGCAATTTACTCAGAACAGATCAAAGAAGGTAACATGGGCAAAACATCACCCATCACTACTATGGAGCAGCAAATTAAAGAGGAAATCTGGACTTTTGCACCCTCAAATACCTTCTGTTCTGGTTTTACAGCAGGTGCTGCTGCCTCACTCACTGATGGGAGGAACGGAACCATCCCAGGAGCCGTTTCCATTGAGCGATTCAGTTTTCTGTGCAATCGCTCTGACACCGCTGCCCGGCAGCCACAAGGGCCAGGTTCCATTCCCAAACCACTGAAACACTTCAAAGGCAGAGTCGCTCTCCGTTCCACACAAACCTGGCACAGGAAGGCCACCTCTCGACAGACCGCGACAATGCCACCTGCAGCCCCTCCTGTGCCCGGCAGGCTCAGCCCTGCCCGCTCCTCCCTGCAGCGGCGCTGGGGCACTGCCGGGGTCAGGCGGGAGTGAGTTCAAGAAAACAGCCATCCTGTCACTCAAAACACCTGGGTTTGTTTCCAGATCTCACCACATTTAGAAATGCATGAACAGCTGCTAAAACTACTGCAGGGCAGACCACAACACAGGAAGCAAGGGAATATTCATCAAATATTATCCTGAGCATCCTGAACTATTTGGGTTCTGAACCATCCACCTCCACTATCAAGCAGAGTGGGACATGCAGAGTTAAACAGACTTTGTTTAACTGGAGAAAAAAATTAAGAAAAGGAAAAGTAAAAACATAGAAGATTCACAGGAGCCAAGACTACTGCCCCAACAGAGCCTCTAGCAATTTTCCTGACCCTGTCCTCCTCCAGGTGCTCCTAATCCCATGTTCTTTCTGAGACCCTGGTCTGCTGGAACTGGTTCTGCTGCTGAGGATCTGGTCAGCTCTGCTGCTCTGCCAACCCTCCTTTCACATCAGTCCTGTGCAGCACAGTGGGACAGTGACATGGCAAATCCACTCAAGGATTTTGTCCCAAAGGAGCTTTGGCACCTTTTTTCTTTTCTCTGCAAACCCTGAACAGCAGAATTAGATTATGGTAGCTCCTTTGTCCCAAGGAAAACTAGACTGCTTGAGATTTTCCCAACTTGTTTATAACAGCTCTGTTCTTCCTGGTTTTAGGGGGAAAAACCCCTTGGAAGTTTAAGAAGCTGCCAGGAGGGACAGGTTTCACTGCCACAGTTTACCAGCCTATGTCAGCTATCGCTTTCTGAAACAGTCTCAGAGGGACTGGAAAGCTCTGAACTCAGATTCCTGGAGAAGCACAGATCTTTGTCCTCCTTTAGGTCCCCAGTCAGGCGTATGAGGAAATGTTAACAACACAAATAAAAGACTAGAGTGCCACAACATCAGCTCATATTCTCCAGACTGACACAGAACATTTTGTAAAACAAATATTTTAACGTTCCTTTTCTTAAATGATGACAGTGCTGCAAAGCTTGCTAGACATTCCTTGCTAGACATCTGCAAGAGTGCTGCGTGTGAGCCTGCTCCCCCATCAGAAATGGTCCCCAGAAAGAGTCTTCAGGCCATGACTTCCTTCCCTTGCTCCCGTGACAAACCAGGAGAGTTAGGAGCGCAAGCCCTCTTGTACTCCCCCAGACAGCTCCATGCTGCTGTCCTCATGCCCATGCAGCACCTGTGAGTGAGGCAGAGGCTGCCAGCATGGGATGCAGAAGCCAGAATCCAAGCTGGCTGTGAAACCTGTTTGTCTTGTGGCATTTGATGTCACATCCTTTTTCTGAAACATTTTATCTTGCTACAAGGGGAAATGATGTGTGCAGTGGTGATGGGCCAGGAATGCTGTACTCAGACACTGCTGTTGAGGTAGGGCCAAGGACAGGCAGAACAAAATTCACCCTGTGCCTCCTCTTGTAAGCTTATCTCAAGTATGTGGTGGAGGCCAGATTTTGTGTGTATGTTGGTTGTGATTTATTGGTCACAGTATTGATTTTGAATTCAGGCATGGGCTTATCTCTGATGCAGACACCCCAACCTCTCCACTGAAATGGGAAGCACCAGTTCCTTTAAAACCCCACAAGTTGGTTTAGCACAGCTTTTCTAGAGCCCCAGTTGTGGGCACCCTGGGCTTACTTTTACCAACAGTTTCCTTTGTCAGATGCCCCTCCCAGAAGCACTGTTGGGTACCAGGGTTTCCAGCAGGATCCATTGCTTTGGCTTCTCACCCAGAGGCACATCACCACAGCACAGATGGCAAAGAAATCCCTGCTTAAAATAAAGTTCTCAGCCTGATACAAGGTCTGCAATACTACATGCAGCTAACAGACTCTACACATCAAGTCCCCCAAAATATCCTACACGGATTTTATTATTTGCACCTCCAAAACCTGGGCCAAGCTGTGACCATGAGCCACAGCTGAGCTGGAACCCAAACTAATCAGGCTCACCAAGTCTCCATTTGGAAAAAAACCTGCAACTACCACACCTGAATCTTTTATGCTCATTCTCTGGGGCTCTCCCTACTGGAAGGCTGCCTGTTAAAACCAGCCTTAGTGGGTTACACAAAGTAGCAGTTTGAGGTGATTGGGAAATTTTGTCTTGTGGGTTTGTTAAAAATAATTGCCTTTACCAGCTGTTTAATATTCTTAAGGATTTTTGTTTAATGACTTGTGGGATTTAGTGTTTGAAAAGTTGCTGGTTCAGTAACAAATTCATTTGTTGTCTTCCTATTTTAATCAAAATTGCAACTTCTGGGTTAGCCTGCTTGCTCTAATTTCCACTGTGACAGAACCTGGCATGACAATCTTTCCCCAGTATAGGTACCTGTAGATACTCCTCCCAAATTACATGCAATACTGAGTGCTGCCTCTCCCTCTTCACAAACCCTCTCTAGTCTTTTTTTCATGCTTTCCTCACATTGCTAGTCTAACTTTTGACCCTTACTCATCCTTCTTCTCTGACACATTCTGCAAATGCCTTCTTTACCATATGTCTGCTCTCACAATGCCAAGCCCCACCTCACCATGCCCTTAAAGATGAAGTCTTGGCTTATAACTATAGAACATAAATGTAAAAAGTACTCCTGGACAATACCAGTTCATACACAAGATTGGTGCTGGGCAACAGAGTTGTCACTGTCTAATTTACAAAAGCCTTTTATGTAACTGTGTTTGTCTTCATTTTTTTGCTGTGTTTGAACATAGGGTTTCATGTTGCAAGTTATACATAAGCCAACATGCATTGGACCTCCCTCTGAAGCAGAGATCAGTGCTTATTGACAGATAAAAACTCCAAGAAGATGGAGCTGAAGTTAAGATGCCTGATGCAATGACTTGGGGTAAAATCATTACAGGGCTGAATTGTAACCATTCTAAACATCAGATTTATAAACCTGGTAAAATCAGGGTAAATCACACTTGAAACAACTTCAAATATGTGAAAATATCTAGGGTATTGTTATAAGCCTTTTTTTTTCATATTGAAGGGCCTTACACACTGGCCTGAAGTAACACTAGCTAATAATAACGAGATTCTGATTTGGCACATGTGGTTGTTGAGGTCAAGTTAAGAGACCTGCACCTATTCCATGGAGTGATACTGAAGATTAGAGTTTTAGCATAGCTTTTTGAGAATTTGTTCTTAAAAGTGTAATAGGAGATGCTATGGCAGACCATGAGAACATGAAAAAATTCCACAAATGAAAAGGGGCTCATTGATGATGAGGGATTTAGTGCTTCTATGCCCAGTTAAAATTTTTAAAAAAGAATTAATTTTTTATGTTTTCTTGATCTCACAAGAAAGGGTGTTCTTACAGTCATTCACAGAAAAATACAAGTTGCAGGAAGTTTTTACATTACTAATTTTTTAATTAGTTTCAAATTATTTGCATATTGAAATTCAATATTTTTTGGAATAAAAGTGCAATCCTGAGTCTATCACATTTTCTGAAGAAAATCTCTGTAGCATTCATATGTGCCAGAGGAATATTTTTCATGTATTAAAGACCTCTCCAGTGGAGGAGATCTGGGTTGCTACCTCTTTCCTAAATCAAACAACATGGCAATAGGAATGTAGGTTTCTACATTCTTGGTGGGAGTCTTGGTTACTGATTATAAATAGTTTTAGGAGTTTTCTCCTTACTCTTCCTGTGAAGGCTCCCTAACACCCGAAAATTTGTATTCAACCAAAATCATGGATCAAATTTCTCTGGAATGTGCAAAGCTTTTCCTTTCACTTGAAACTTTCTACTGAAAAAAATATCCTATTGGGCACATGAATTATTAATCAAATTAGAGACAGCACTCGTGTTCATTTTCAGCTTTGAGGACCATGGTTAATAACTGAAGAAACATCTTCAGTTAGAAAGAATTCATCTGTTTTATATCAGGATGCTTTGCTGTAAAAAGTACTAAAGGATCAAGAAGAATTCTCCTCCTTATTCTCCTGTCCTTTTCAGTTATAGCTGATAAAAACAACAACAAAAAACCTGACTGAAATCAGTCCCTGGATCCTTCCTTATTCATTGAGCAGTTCTAGATTACCAATAACACCATAAGAACAAATACATGCTGGGAATCCCATAGGCCCATTTGATTCTAACTAGGTTTATGGAGTGTCAAGCAGATAAACTGCCCCTCTGGGATTCCAGTAATGTGTGCAGAAGAGATCTCATAACACCCAATACAGAAACCACTTGGCAAGAAGTGAAAAAAAAACCCCATCCTTTCTAAAGGACTGGTTTTCCATGTGTCAGGACCCTGATGGAAAAAATCTGTCAGGAAGCAGAAAAAAAAATGACCAGAAAGATTTTTGACAGGTAATTTTATACCAGAGGGGTTATAGGAGGCAAAAGCATAACCGAACTAAACTGATACTGCTGCATGCATTAAAACAAGTAATATTTGCAAAGTCACTAGATTTTAAGTCACAAAGTCCTATAATCAATGTATAAAAATAAATTCGAGTTACTTATTGTAGGAAGTCTGGTGAAATCAAAGCCAAGTGTTCAGAAGACTTAGCAAGAGAAGCGATGATTTCCCTAAGGTGATGTGTGCAGCTGAAGTGCAGTAACATCCAGGCTCAGGAGGTGGTGGTGGTGTGCTGCCCCCCAGAGACTGCACTGCTTCTCCTAACATCCATTTATTTTAGCACTGACAGCAAAATCTTGCGTCCTTGCTTTGCCCTTGGCCCAAACAGCTCTGATCCAGTCAGTTCTGAGCTTTTTATGTTTCAATGGGGAGGAAAAGGGATTATTCCTTTTGAGGGAAAGAAATGATCTTTTTTATTGCTGCAGCTGAAATTTGATTCTAAAGACAATAGAGAGATGCAGTGTCCTCTGCTTTTTGTTATTCCATATTTGAAGGTGCCAATTTACCTGCAGTCATAACAAAAAAAAATTATATTTACTGTTTTTTCATACAGAATCACTATGCTACCCATACTTTTCCTGTTTGTGTTTAAAATAACAGCATGAGAGATTTGATGGCACTTTATCTTATCTGTTTAGCAATCATCAAAACATACTTGAGGTGAGGAAGGCTTCCCACTCATTCTTCCAAAGCTTCTCTTGCTGAGGTCTTGGTTGGTCCTGAAAGAGCAAAAAGTAAATGCTTTTTGTACAACTGCAGTGGCACCAAAAGATATGCAAAGTCATGGATGTTTATGTAATATAGGAAATAGTTTTACCACTAAAAAAACAGGGCTAGGATGTAAAACCTCCAGGTTCAAACACTCACAGCTGACACACTGGCTCGGCCATTCCTGCCATTCTACATATATTTGTTTTTTCATTAGATCTCTCTAATCTCTGAGAAAATAAGTCTCAAGTATCTCTTCCTCTGTTTTATCTGTCTCATTCTCTTTATTTTGGTTCCCATTCCCTTTGTCTTTTTCAGAATTCTGAAAGGAATTCTTTCCAATTCTTGTCTTTTCTTCCTAGAACTCTCTTTTCATATTGCTGATTTCCACTGTACGTTTCACAGTCTAGAAGCCAAAGTCTATTCAAAATTAAGGAAGTGTGGAGTTAAGATGCCCACAGTATTTTTCAACTAGGTTTTACCACTTCAGCATCCTTTTTTCACCTCTACATCCACATTCCTCCCTTTTTCTCTCTGAGGTCTTTAAGGCTAGATCTATTTTAGTAAAAACTCAAAAGTAGAAGAAAACCCTAGTAAAGAATATTTGGTGTAAGGCATTATAGTATCAAGGAATGAAAATTACTCATTTCTTTCATGTCCTTCACCTTCAAAATGGAAATTCAACACTTACAAGAGGCTGAGAGCTTGTCCTATTATCTGCTGCTGCAGAAAGCTCACATGCACCTTACAGGCAGGAGAAGCGATCCAGAAAAGGCAAGGTTAGAGCCATGGGAGATGGATTATCAAGCAAACACACATTATCTGAGTAACAGCTAAGTCCTAAGGGTTTTTCCTGAAGCAAGTGGGAAATGAGATGCAGGATATGTAACCTGTGGCATGTACCTGGCTTCCCCTAGCCGCAAGATATTTATGACCCGTACAAATTCTTGAGGGGATATTTTCACAACATTGAAAGCAAAGATACACACACAGATAAATAGTAGAGGTGTATCCCCAACCAGTTCATCAAATGAGCAGATTTGAGCTTGCAAGCCCTACTTGGAGCTCAGGATGTTTCTCACGGCTCTGTTAGCTGCTCTAACACAGCTCTGGTAATCTTCAAGGAAAACCACTATCCCTTGTCCAAAGGATTACAGGAAGAGCCCACAAAGATGCAAGGACAGGTGTAGTCTTGCATACTATCCCTATTCCAAGCCAAGGAACAGTTCTCAAGCCACTGATCCAGACCAGACCATCTCAGATGTAGGCCAATACAGAGCTCAGAGCCATTAACTCCCACTTCCAACTTTTTTCCTTAATTGCTGGATGAAAAGGTCTCACTGCCTGCTGTCCAACTAATTTAACAGAGTAGTTTAACAGATGCAAATAGCAGCTGTTAATTTCAGCAGATATAAGCTAGAATTAAAACAACAAGCACAATTTTTTTTAAGTGTGGTTTGTAATCACCAGCAAAAGGCAATAAAACCCCACTTTCAACAGAAGGAATTTTTATATTTAACAAATATTTTATTTAAGGGAGTGAGAGATACCACAGAATGTCTGCCCCTTTCCATCTTGAATTCACCAATCCTAGGTCAACATTTGAAAAAGATTGCTACTTCATCAAAATCATTTGCAAAAATAGCCAGATGAGGGAAGTTTTGTCCTACACTTAACTCACTCAGCTGCCTCTGGCATTTCATGTATGAACAAGGATGTGTGCACTGTATGGGTGAACAAACCAGAGGCTTATGTGCATGCTTAGAAGCAAACTGCAGTGATAATCACACCGATTGCAAGCTTAAGGAGAATGCAAAGGCTGCTGTGAGCAGAGCAGGAGCTCAGGTAGTGCTCAGAGCTGCTGTGCCAGCGCAGCCCAAGGCACAGGTGATGGGCAGGGGGCAGCGCACGGTGCAGCCCTGCAGGAGCGGTGCTCCGTGGGGGTAGGTGTCCCCTTTCAGTGGAGCAATCAAACCAGTCTGATTGTCACTGTCTGCTTTTGTCCAACCCTGACCTACATATCGTGCTGAGGGACATCTTTGTCTCACTTCTCTTTGGTCACGGAGTTCATGGAGCTCAATGGGCTGCAGCCCACAGTCCATTAACGGGGGTGCTGGGCTCGGTCCCAGGCCACCCAGGAGCCCCTCTGCATGTTCTCACTGAATGGCTTCACTGGTGGCCCATTCAAATGCGATAATGTCAGAAAAAAGGCTTGAATGGAGGAGCCAATGTACACCATTGCTCAGGCGAAGTGACTGCAGCCTCCAACAAAGCCTCCCCTGTGGCGATGTTAAGCAGAGTTATCAATAGTGCTAAGGCAGAGCAAGAACTAATGCTCCAATCATGTCATCCACAGGTGGCACAGATGGAGCCACTTCAATACAGAAACCACAGGGCAACATTTCCTGGTAATTCTATCCTCTTTCCAGTGCTAACGTACAGAAAAATGTGCAGATGTCATGTGGATCTCTTGTAGTGTGTCAGACCCCCTTCAACCGAGCTCCAAAGGACTTTTTTGTTTCCTGTTCCTTTTACTATTCACACCAACTCTAGGCAATGTTAAATTCTCATTTTGTGGGAAGCAGAAAACTAGGGTTTTAACATACACATAAATAAATTCCCTTACTTTTTCTGAGCTGCAAGATTGGACCTTGCGAGCAAGAATGGAAACTGTTTCAGTATTCACAACAGTACAGGACACATTGTTACTCCATTCCAATCATTCTTAGAGGGCACACTAAGTTATTTTGATTATGTAAAAAAAATTAAATTAAATCAAACCATAATTTGACTCACATCCACTATGAGCACAAATATATTTTCTTCTCAGCTGAGTACAATGTTCATCTCTAAAGTTTCAGAGACAAAACAGAACACAATAAAACCAGGGCTCCTAACAATTCTGAATGCAGCATCTATACAAAGTGAATTTGCAAAGCACATGTGAGGCAAAGGATTGCCACAGTTTCTGCTCTAATTAACAATTCATAACTTTGTGAATTTCTGTAAATGTGCAGCAGAAGGGACATAAACATCTCCATAAAACACATTACTTTGAACAAGACAGACGTCTTCCTTAAGTGTCTGCCTTGGGCCTAAAGACTTGCATTCATTTTCAAATCCTTCATAGGAGACAGAAGGGGAGAAAACAAAACCACTAAAGAAAATTCCTCTGCCTTGGGAAATTCCATCACTCAAAGAGTCTGATATAGGATTCATTCCAAAAGGGGTTCCCACAATTACAGGCAATCAGTCAGGACAGGCCACAGGTCATACCTGCAGACCACTCACCAAAAAGCTTTGCTCAACTCTGAAACTAATCAAAAACCAAAGCCCAGGACCCTGAGTCACACAAAGACACAGAACACATCAGTGTTCTAGGTCTTTATTCTACAGTGAATTGGTGAAGTACAATTCCCAGATAATTTTAGGAAGATAATTAAGCACAGTACTACAAAGGTGAGAGGAAAACTTCCCTAGCAGTCCAACCTGGGTGAAAAAAAAATCTCTTATTTGGACTTTGCCTCTTTTTTGAATCCCTTGGTTACCTGCAGGGGACATCTTCCACTCTAAAGAGACAGAAGAGAAAGTATGGGCCAGAAACACAAAGCAGGGAGTAGACAGTTCTACACAAGAAACAGATTCAACATTTCTCCACTCCAATGCAAAGCAAATACACTATAATGACAAAATTGAGAAAAAATGCTGAGATTAATGAGATACAGGTAGGATATTCCCATTGGCATCATGTGGTCTGGTGCATAGATTTACCATCAGAAGATGGGTTATTGTCTGAGCTGCTGTAACTATTTTCAAAATCTATTTTTCTGAATACAGAATTCTTTATATCAATACAATCACTGAACTAATATTTAATTTTAGTTCTATGTTTGACAATCTGGATATGATTTGGATTACTTCCTGATGTGTTCTTCACTTATGGATAAATAAGCTATTACAATCCCAGGCAGATAACATTAAAAATTGTGATACAGAGTGATAACATTTTTAAACAATCATTAAATCAGTCTGGGTGTGGGATATATGTTTACCAATTGAAAGCAGTAGGAAGGCCTGTTGAAGAAAAGGAGTTTTGCTTTGAATTCTTTAAATATATAGAGAAATTACCATAAGACACAAATGAGTCCTATATAGACATCTATCCATTTACATCAGGTCTTCGATGGCCCTTTGCACAAAACTTTATACATGTTTGCTTGCTTTTTCTAAGGATTCAAAAGACATAAGGAAATGGAAAAGATAGCCTGGTAAAATAAATGTTTTCCCTAGTACCTAACCGTTAGCTAATTGATAATAATTGTTTTCCACTTCACATCCAGCATACAGAGGTTCCAGGGAATTTAACAGAAATTTTGTCTAAGAAGATGTCTAACCTGCAGACTTCAAGAACACTTAAAGCAGTGTTCATCATCATTACACATTTTGTAATAACTTCCATTACAGCTGGAACTTCTTAGAGGTTTTCAGTCCAGATTTTTTTTGGTGTGTGTTTTGACCTTAAAAGCTGCTATACAATTTCAAAGGGATGTCATAAAAGATTCTTCCAGAATAACACAACAAGAAACCTTTTCAAACTAATTTTCCCCAAGGAAAACTACATCCACTTAGTGCAGAATCACCTGCTTTTCATTATTTCTGCCTTATTTTTCTCTCTATGTCTATGACCATGAAGGCTCAGCAGACCTCTGTGGAACTTTAAATCAGGAAAGAAACTCCTGCTGTTTTGTATGACTTAGTCTTCAATGCCTTTATAAATGTGTACAAAACCACAAACTGCAATAATTTCACAGCTGGCCTTCTCCTTCCATGTCTCCAATTCTACAGTTCTAAGAATTTCCCTTTCGTGTTGCTGTCCCTCATGGCCAGCAAACTGAGGAACCTGATGCCTCTCCCAGAGGAATGAGCAGGAGGTTTCAGCACTAGCTGGTACAATGGCTCTTTTAACACAATTTTTGGCCTTACTGTGTCTGCCAAAGTGTTTTACACGACGACATTTATTTTCTAAATTTTTAAAAAATCTTTCTCAATTTCACAATTAATGTCTCCTAGTTGCTTTTCAGAATGTTAGGATTTACAGTGCTGGTTTCTTCTGTTCAGCCAGGTCTTCTCACTACATTATGTTGTAACAGAACATATAGTGAGGACTGGAAGATTTTATGTGTATTGTCTCACCCCTACAAACATGCTTAATACTGTCTGTTTACACTTAAAGGAGTAATTCATTTAACTAAAGCAGGCTTTGGCCAGAATAATTTTTCTTACATTTTTTAATATATATTTTTATATATCCAACTATAAAGAGAATCTGTTTCTTCAGTACTGGTTGGTATCTTGAGGAGATGAGAAAAAAAAAAAATCAAGATTTAATTCTTTCTATTTTAATGAAAAAGAAAAGAATATTTGTGTTCAAAATATTACAGCTGCCTTACAAATAGCTTCATTCCTAATTGGAAGCAGTATCTTCAGTTCTCCATAGTGTGACATTTATCTCTGTGTAATAAAAAATTCTGTGCCTTACAAATTCTATAATAGGCAGGTCAACCACTTAATATCACATCATTCATGTAAACATACACAGCACTTAAGCTTTACATAGATCTCACATGTTGTCACTTCAAAGGAGTCCAGAATAGAAGTAGTAAAAGAAACTAGGCAGTAAGAGAAAATGTGCTCTTTGTTTAATGGAAATGGGCTCCTTTTAAAAGACATGCTTTTAAAAACCGTCATATCACATTAAATAAGTTGCATTTTGGCTACTTGAATTAAATGTTTTTACAATTGTATGATCATTTAAAAATTAGGCTCAAAGAGATTGCTCATAAGTTGAAAATGACAGCTAGTATCAGCAGTGAAACAACTCCATTAGAACAGTCACGATGACAGAGTTCAGTTCTGTTTTGCTGCACTTGCAGGTTGTCTGCATGTTGTAAGGATTCCATCAGCCCACCTGCTACAGAGCAAGAAAATAACCCCTGCCCCAGCATTTGACAATGCAATGCACAATGTACAGTGGTGTACAACAATTTCTGCATTCAATGGGAAACAAAAGAAAACAAAACAAACAACCCCCCGCTCCAACCATAAAACAATTGTATCCAGCTTGACAGTGCCTGGAGCACAGGAGTTTTTTGGCCATCCAGGACACAAACATTCTGCAGACTGGGGGGAAGATGCAGTTTTCCCATCAGCACAGATCAGTTAAATCAGGGCTGAGCACATTCCTTAACATTCTGTAACACAAAGGCATGAACAATAACAACAACAAAAAAAAACCCTGTTGCAAAGAATGTCTATGAATAACTTGTAGGAAAAACATGTGTGGATTTCTATGATTCACAAATACTTAAGAAAATGAGCAGACTTTTAAAAGGTGACAGATCTCATGACTAGAGGGTTCTTCCATGTACTTAGTTAACTGCAAACTATTAGTATTTTCAGATTCTAATTCCAGCGCAAACTTGAAACAGAGAGAAGTATTTGACTCCAGCTACTGTCCTGCAAGAACTCAATCTGGGAGTGAATAAGAATTCCTCTACCAATACTAGAAGCAAGCAAGCAAGGTCTGCCCTAGTTTAGTAAGCTGTTGACCCAGTTTCCAGCCAGACAAGGGGAGAGAGCCTTTCACTGCCTCTATAATCTATCAACAGTTCACATAAAACCAGAGAGTGGGAGAATCCCACAGGGATCAAAATTCAGATGAGCATCTAGTAGCAGAGGTCTAAGCCCATAGAGAAGCCACCCCCATCTCTTTTCTCCCACTCACACACAAAAGACGCTCAAAATATTCTTCACTAGACAGGCCAAGAGACAACCAGTAAAGGAAAGGAAACACTATGGCTGGGGAATTCTTTTTGCAGTGTGATGCTCTTTTCTTTTTATTCCACTTCATCCTAAGGCATTCTGCAACTTCCATGCTACCTTCTGCTCCAGTGCGCAAAATTCACTCCATAATTTCCTCCCATAGTGTTCAGTGGAGCATTGGGGTTATTGATGATATTACCTTTTCCACCTTGTTGGATCTCCTTTTCTGCCACCTCATTCTCCATTCACACCAGACAGGAACACACATGTGCTCCCATCGCCTTTCTTCTTGCGGAGTGCAACAGTAGGCTCTGCTTTTAAGAAAAAGGAACTTGAATCAAACCTCTTTTTTTGTACTACAATATTTTGTCCTTGCCAATATATGGCAGAGAAAGGAGAGAGACAAGGCTTCGAGTAACAACCAAAATAATGAGATACTGAGATCATGAAATCAAATAATGAAATCAAATCATTAAAGTCATGAAATCGTAAAATTCTGAGCTGAAATAGTTTTCAAGAGATCATTTAGCTCAGCAGGGTACATTAATGAAGAAATCTCTCTGCTGACAATACTAGTGGTGGGCTGTTAATACTACCATTCCAGCCCTGCCCCTTCTCAACAGAGTATTTGGTTCTTCATAGTCACTTTTTCTCTTTCCCCCCTTTAAATCACACATAGTTTGTACTATCACTTAGCAAAGACCCAGACTAATTCATCTCTCAGAACATGCCACTGGCTTCAGACACACTTTCCCCCGTGGCGCATTTTGATTGGTTCTGGAGACACCTTTGCTCAAGGAATTTATTGTTCCTGCAAGTCACTTACTGAAGGGAAAGGTTAAGTGAAAGAGTAGACATTCTACTAAGCCCATTGAAATTGCATTTGCTGCATCCAACTGGATTTTTTTCAAGCAGTGCACTGGATTGCTCTGCAGCAAACAAGTGAAAATTCATAGGAGACCAAGGCAAAAGAAAGACTGTGGGCTTTGGTTACCACCATCAAATTGATGGGATTTAAAGAGCACCAGATAATTTACTGCCCTGAATTTGACTGCTTAGTACATTAGTTGTCCTTCATAGAAAAATGCAACCATTGTAATACAAATCTGTGCTGGAAATAAATGTGAAAATACAGCATCCAATAACAAAAAATAGCAAAAGTCATCCATCAGAATACCCAGGTCACACAAATTTTTTCAAGTGTTCTTTAGCTGAGCAGCAACACATGCACTGGCTGTTAAAATGAAACAGTTCTAAAAAGGAAAACCATGTGTCTAAGAGCAAAACAGATCAACACATACAGAGCTCTATCATGCATGTTTTATTTCTTCATTTTTTCCAATATGAAGTTGCCACATACTGTTGTTCTAAACTATAAATTACCAATATAAATCCTATATATGTGGATTTTTTTAGATGATAAATTAATCTACTGCACCCAGGAGTGGGATGTTCATAGAATAAATGACCCTTACTGCCAACAGTGGAGCTAATACAATAAAAAAAAAGCTGAGGATAGTATAAAGGATTTTATTTCTCTTCAGATACTGGGAATCCTGAGCTGCACAGCATCAGATGGGGATCCAATCAGTGCTCAGCATGCTGCACTGATCTCTACCCCATTTGGGGCTTTTAAGCTTTTATAGGATTTCCCTCAAACATTTCTATTCATTTCTACTGTCAAACAAAAAGACCATTCACAGCAGAACTTGTTGCCAGTTTCAGGTAGAGACATGGACATGCGGGTGGTGTGAGTGCCTGGGAGCTGCCTGCACACTCCATCATCAGCTCTCTGGCAATATTCATCCTGTGGCCAAGCTGCACATGCAGCTCTGAAAGCAAAGCAAAAAATGCACTGTATAAGCTGTTAAAGAAGTGCAGCAGAGGCCTGCAGCTCCTCAGGCAAACTCCCATAACTTGGTCAAGCATCACTAAACTTTTTATTTTTCTGCTCTATTAAAGAATTCTTCACAGCACTCAAAAAAACACAAAAAGAAAATAATTATCTATTATACACATTAAAACTTCTTGCACCAACCATAAAAATCAAATTTCTAAATAGGCTGATATGCAAAGAAAACCCTAAAATATGGCCATAATACTCTTTGTGCAAATATATTAGATTACTTCCTATCAGTTTAAAAAGAATTGACATATCTGTAGACCACAGGATATCTATAAAATAGCAGGCAGTACTGTGAGTATTTAGGATTAAATTTATAATTAATGTATAAAGCATTATAAAAGTTATGAAAAAAAAGTAAATGGCACAAAACCCTATTCCTGGCTTAGGTTTCCTTGCTCACTATTTTAGATATTAAATACACGTACCTAGCATAGTTTTCCAAGCAAATGAGACTGATACAGCTATGCCAGTTGTTTGTCCATCAGTCCTTTCACTCTAAAATGTCCTTTATTGCTTAATTACATCAGACAAGACAGCCAGGGGTTTCAGAGAAAGCACTTTTCTACAGCAAGTGAGAATTTGTGGGCGGGAGGTAACAGCCTGCATTGTTGTTCCCTTTGAGGGAGTTAGAGGAGACCTGAGGGCTGAGGCTAATGTCATTCTTGCTCCTCTTCCACTAACTACAACACTTTCTACTTCTTTCCTTTAAAGCATCAGGATTGCTTCTGCTGCCCAGTCCTGGCTGGAGGGTTTTAACCTTAAGGTCAGGGAAGTAGCTTCCCACTCACTTTGAAATAGCTCCTTCCGAGGAAGGGATGCCAAATCTCAAAACTGGTGATGTTGAAAAATTTTCTAAATTATTATCACCAACCAGAATGTGATTGCTAACATTCTGACTGTATGTTTCCAAAGTTAAAACTGAGATACCTGATACTAGGTATTGGGACATAGCCCTTGCTGTGATAGCCTTCTTCATAACATAATATAAAATGTGAGTGGGATATGGTCAGTCCTCTGTAACAAAAAAATTTCTTGTATTATAAAGTAAAATAATAAAGTAACCCACACCCTGAATCCTACATAGCAGGGAAAAAAGATTATTCTATACAATTTCAAACAATACTGAGTTATTTATATCCCAAAGGGGAAAAAACCAACCACCACCACCAACAGACCAATCAACCAACCAGAAACCCACAAAGAATGAGCATTATTGCTATTATTATTATAAAATGAGAAACAATGAGCTTTCCCAAGTTTGTGTGTGAAATTTTCATGATAGAACCCCATTCAGATGAAGCCGGATTAAAAATGTTCATTTGTAGGCAAGCTGGAGTTGGCTGACTACTGCCTAATCATTAGGAATATTTATATGCATCCCAAACTATTTAAAATGCAAATACTGGAATAATTTAAAAAAAACAAAAACAAAAACATTTAATCCCAAAAGGCTTTCCTTTGGTTTCTATTTAGAGATATAATGAATACTCCAGTTATACAAGGAGCAAGACCATCTAATCAGAGAATGAAAGACCCTGGCCAAAGATGGGAATTTAGTAAATGTTGTACAACTAATAACATATTTTATCATGTGATCTCACAACTTTTTCCATAGGTGCTGAGTTTTGGCCTGTTTGTCACAAGTGAATTTTGGAGACAGAAACTATACACTCACAAAACTGATTCGTGATTTGATTCTTGCTATTAAAATAGTAAAAAGCTTGAAAAGGTCAGCTAGTGTTTACATACCATGCACAGATTTTGCCTTACTGCAGTTATTCTTGTTCTTCAATCCAATGATCATTCCAATAAAACAATCCTTTGAATAACTAAAAACTAGATCCTGCTTCATAGTTTTAAACACAAAATAACTTATTTATTGTGTTGGGCTCAAAATACATTCCATGTAACATAACTGCCTATTTTTGTTAGTTCTAGGGTTCCCCACAACCAAATAGTCTGATAAATCAATGTCAAATGCAAACTTCATGGCTTCCCCTCAAGGCAGTGCTATTTTACAAGTGGGGACAGATGAGTGCAGGGATTAGGAGCCAAACTCTCAGTAGTACCTAGGAACCAAGCAGCAAAGCTTTGCCTAATATTGAGGCAAGAGCAAACACACAGAGTCATTGCCAGCAGCTGGCTATGCCATCTCTGACTCACACACAGATCCATTTCTGGACAAGCACTGAAGCTGTGTATGCCCACCTGCAGGGAGTGTCCTCAGCACCAAAGCTCAGGGGTTTGCACTTTCAGGAATTTTGCAACTTGTTGAAGTTGTTGCCTATGTTATCATTAATGTTTTCTGGAAGCACTTCAGTGTGTGGTTCCCACCACCATGTGGGAATATTGAATAATTTTGCCACTAGACAGCACCCAATGCCTTCTGCTGGCTGCCTCCAGCTCAGAAAACCTGGCAAGAGGTATAAGAAACAAGCCATGTGGGATTAGGCAGAAAATAAACAAAAAATCAAACAAACCCCACACGTTTCAGGGACTGGGCTTGCCCTAAATTTCCCATTTCTAGGGTACCACCAGTACTCAGGCCACTTAGCAGGGCAGCAGCCACACTGAGAACAGATTGAGCTGCTCAACTGGTTGAGGCTTGAAAAACAGGCTGAAAAGAGGCCTGAAAAGGGATCTTCAACTTTGATCCCCCAAGGTTTTGTGCATGTGCCCTTCCCTACCTCTCATTTTATAAGAAAGGCTGGAAATTATTGGGTTGGTTAAAACAAAGTCAGGGATCAAAAGAACATTGAATTGACTCAGCCTTCAGGAAGTTGTAGATGGTTTAGGAATCAAGAAATTTGTAATAACATAAGTAAGCATAAGAACATCAGTGTAGTGTTAGCTACAGAAAACTAGGAATTCGGTATTTTACCAATGCTGAACAGTGTTGAAGGACAGCACAGTGTTAATTTAAGGCAAGAGGTAAATTGTGACAATTTTTCATTACTGTGAGATAATACAAAATTTCTAGTGATAACACTTTAGAGTTTATCAGTTACAGTAGACTTTGTAGTTTTGAGAAACTCCAAGCAACTTTGTCTGTTGAAAAACTGAAAAATTGTGCCTTCAGAAGTCTTACCCATGGCAGGTATCCTAAAATATTGAGGATTTAAATGTGTTTAAACACCCCTGATCTAATCCTAAACTTGCTTCCCCCTCTCCCCAAAAAGGTGGGGAAAATCAATGCACTTTTCTAGGGTTTGGGGGGATGTTTTTTTAAAGACACACTGATAGAGTTTGATAGCTGGACTAATACTTCAGATACTTTAGAAATCAGTGTAAATGCAGCCAAACATAACAACACACGCAGACACACCTGAGGATGAGGCAACTGGTTACTTGAGGAATAAAAGGCAGGCAGATCTCAAATTCCTACCCCAGAAAATGCTACAAATCAATCTTTTTCTCCCTTTTCTCCAATTACCTTTTGGTTTTGAGTTGAGAAGGAATATTGGACACACTTTGCCTCTGCAGCAGAGTCGGCTCTCTGTGTCCATTCAGTGTTTCCTCCAGTTTGTTTCCACCCCAAGGTGCAGAGCCCTGGGAATACATGTTAAATCAAGGCTGCTATGTCCTCAGCAGGACTGTAAGAAATTATTCATTCCACATAAAAGCCTGGCAAGCAAATGCAGATGTGCCACATACAGTACTTCCAAGGTCAACAACATGGTCTGTAGAAGGTAGATTCTGATATTTTAGCCATGTTTTGGCATAATCATCTGAACTTGGAAGTCATACGTTGAACTGAATGCAGAATTTCTTTGACTTTTCCTTCACTCTGAAGGAAATAAGGGTAAGAATCATATACTGTAATTCTCTTTTTTTTTTTTTGAAGGGTAGTGTTGGTAGTGTGATATACAAAGCCAACCAATTTCCATCCACCTCCCAGGGCCACACACTGAGATGTGCTAAATAAGAGATCTTACCATGGAAATAAGCCTCCTCAATTTATAAATAGCAGGATGTAGTCACCTTCAGGGTTAAGCTAACAAAGAGAAGTAACAATCACTGCTACATTTCTGAACTTTAAGTCGTGAAATGTTATGGCAGAAGAATGAGAAAGAAAAATCTGAGGACGTGACTTAAACTTCTTTTAAAAGTAAATAGTGTTTCAAGAGAAACCTCAAAGTGCCCTCTCCTGGCACCTGGCACTAACTGTGGGCTCTGAAACATCCTTAACCTGCAGCACTTACTATCTGGTTAAAAGGAAGTTCTTTTGACACACATTTTTTGTTAAGAAATTGTCTTTATTAGCTATAGAGCAAGGGTAAGAAACTGTTTGCATAATCTTATAGAATAAGAAACATTGAAGTGATCTGTTAAAAATTACTTTGAAGTGTAATTAAACTGTTCATACTGTTTAGCTTTTTTCCAAAAAAGGCATGTGCTTAAGATTCATTTAATTGTATTATTAGTATCAGATAATATTAATGTTATTAACCTGCAACAGGATTGACGTAAATTTGCACTGCTTTAATTACTGCTGATTATTATTGACACTCCTTTTTATAGATTCACCCTAGGAAGCACAACATTTTTGGTTTTAGTTAACCAAGCAAAAAAAGTAAGTCAAAATTGTGTTAGAAAAATAAACCTGAACCCTCTTTTTATTTCTGGGTTTGGTGTTGCAGGTTAAAACATTCATTGCATTGTCCCACCTTTCCTTAACACTTTCGTCAGTGTAAGAGATGTATTTCATTTTGTTTAATTACATATTTTGTTTCTATGGCAACTAGACAGAATCTAATCCATTTCTGTTCCTTGCTAAGCCTTTACATAGTGATTTTCTTTCACAGTATAGTAGCAAAAGATAATCCTCCTTTAGAACTCTGAGTACTGTTCTTTCCAAATATCCCTTAATTAGTATGCATTAGGATTAAAACCAGTTGTAGTTGTGCTATAACTAAGAGAAACTGTGAAAAAAAACTAACAGGATCCAAACAGAAAATTCGAAACTACCATCAAGTAGCTTCAGCATAAATTTACTGCCACCTGCAGGCAGGCTTTCACCATCATGGATCTCCAGGGGGAGGAAGGAAAGCAAATTTGGTGTTCCAAATCTGGCCAATTGATTCAGATTTATTTTACTTACAGGAAAAGAAGAATCCACTAATGTTGCCCTGTTTAATAAAATAATGCCTATTATTTTAATTTCTGTTGTCCTATTCCAGCTTGCTTTTATTTGTGAAGACAGTGGTGATGTCTGAAGATATTCCTTCTGTAATAAAGGACACAAATTCTACTGCTGCTAAACACCTCTTGAACAGTGGGCTTTCTATATTCTTCTATTTTTCAAAGAAATTACTATGTTCTAAAATTTAAGCCAGATTTTTAAAAAATCTAGCAAGTCAAATCTTACAAAAAACACCATGTCTGTGGTTAAAATACCTGTTCTAGGAAAATTTGGACATTACTGCCTTACTAAAATGGCCTGAGTCCTTCATTCATATTCTTTCATACAGAGAAACAAACTGAAAGAGTAACATTGACACTTGTGAAGCTTACAAATACCAAATATAAAGTTTACCTACAAGGCCTTTTTTTGAACCCATTACCATCTGAAACAATTCTAACTTACAAAATCATACAGTATTTTCTCCTATCAGAAAGTGATGCTGTCTCAGTCAGTGCCTAGGGTAACTAGGGCTAAATTAATCTAGCCCTAGACTAGGGCTAGTGAATCTGTCAGATTATTGTCAGCCTTCAGACCTTTCATGCAACATCTGGGAAAGTTAAATTTCTAGAAGTGAGGTCTGCAGGGCTGCCAGTACACTGAAATAAGTCAGCTCAAAACATCAATTTTCAGCTTTTCCCAGAAAAAAACCAGTAATGAGTCTTAAATGGTAGAAGTCACATCTGATACATCAGGACCATTTTCCATGCAGAGAAACAAAAGCATACATAATGCCACACAACTACATTTCTGTAGTTGTTCTGTAAATTCTGTAGCTCTGTAAATTCTGTAGTTGTTCTGTAAATTACAACTAGCTTTTCCAGGAAATGTCAAGTTTACTGAATATATGCTGTGCTTTTGCTTCAATTATAGACTGCAAATTCCATTCCAGAGGTAATATACTGTCTACCTGGTCTAAATTCCAGTGCTCTGCCTGGGAATAGCATATTTAAGAACTTTCTTAGGAATGAGGAAGTCCTCAGAACAGAGCTTACTTTGCCACATGTAAAAGGCTGTGTGGACAGGGCTGTCATCTGTCAATCTCTCATCATAGATTTATAGAAAGGTTTGGGTTGAAAGGGACCTCAAAGATCATCCAAGTTTCATCCCCTCTGCCATGGGCAGGGGCACCTTCCACTAGACCAGGTTGCTCAAAGCGTCATATGGATTAAAGCCCTGAAGACTTTAGCTATTTATATGCAAAGTCTATTGGACATGTGATTTCTTTCTCCTTACCTCTCTCCCTTGTCCTCTAAAAAATGGGTGAGGGAGGGGGAAAGGCTGTTCTTTCCCAGGAAACACTGAAGAATAATATAATAATTGAAGAATCTCTCCATGAGACAGAAAGCTGTAAGCACATCTCTCTTTTGATAAAAGTCAAAACCTATTTTTTTCTTTCTACTTAAAAGAAAAAGAACAAAACTGAACAAAACCTCACACAGAACAAATTGAACCTACTGTTGGAAGACAGCATAGGTTTCAAAATGAGTGAAAATTTCAGTACTTCATCATCTCTTACCACTTGATGGGGGTGGTGAGCTACTTACACAGGCCTTGGCTTACAAATAGAGTAAGATGTTCACAAAGTATAAATAGCCCATTTTTATAATTTAAAAACAAACACACTATGATAAAGTGCCAAAATTAAAAGGATTTGGAAAGTTTAAGACCTGCTTATTATGAAATACCTGCTTATTATGAAATACCTAAGCTAAACTCCACATAATACTTAAAGAGTAAGTATTGTCAGGTTAAACTGCATTCCAACTAAATATATCAGATACTTCATTGTGGGAAAAATGAGCAGATCAATTTGCTCTGTGTGTTTGGCAAAAACCAAACTGCATCTCCTCTGAAACATAACTACTGATAGAGAAGCCTTTTCTATACACGTACAGAAAGTTATTTTTGTCACTCAGTGCCTCTTGTTCTTCACTTACTCAATTTTTCACATATTACAGAATTCCTTTTGGCATTTCACAGATCTAAATCCAATTTGTAGGTTAAAACAATGCTACCAAAGCTTGAAAAGTTTTAATGCAGTAGTGTAAAAGATAAAACAGCTGGACAAGAGGTTAACAATGTCTCTACTTCAAAGGACAAAAATGTGTGGAAGACCTCTCTTACATTTTACGTTGGATCAAGCAAAACATTAACTGTTCAAAGATTAAAAAGATACAAAGCATGTATACCAAATATGATTCACCTAAGCATGAAATAATTAACCAGTTATAAACAAAAACCAACCTCACAGCTCTCCCATCACATACACAGAAATGGTGACATGTCAAAAAGGAAAGGCACAGCTCAGTTTCCTGTACTTCTAGTAATGGAATGAGTAGGTCCCAGCTGTCTGACCCCTAATTCACACTGCTGTGATTATTACCTCTCATGTTGATATGAATTATGCTTATTCTGAATTAAGAAACCACACTCATGAAGTGTCAGTCCAAACTGCAAGGCTCTATCAAGGAAAGTGTTGCTTTGTAGAAGAGAAGAAGCTATAGGAACAATCAATTGCAGCTAGAGAGATACAAAAACCAGAAGAGGTAAAAGGAAAGGGGTGAATCACAAAACCATTTAGAGTACCCAGCATGGCCTAAATACAAATGATTTCAAGCATGTCAACATTTATGAGATTCTTAGCAGTGCTTATGTTTGATTTATAAGCGTCACAGAATAAAGCTTCCATAAAATATTTTCTAAAAGTTTGTAAAAACAAACCAAATGTATACATACAAACTCTCAAAAATCCAAAGAAAAAGGTGCAAGTCAAAAGTTTTTTTAAAAAGCCTTAGGCCTTCTGATTATTTAAAAATATTTCCCTTTGCCATTTGGTAGATCAACAATTCCAACAAGACTAGAAAATCAAAGAGCAAAACAACAGAAAAGATGTCCACTACCACAGATCATTTATTTATATACTAAGTTAAAAAATGCAAATATTTAATTACAAAAAGTTTATCAAACAACTGTATACATACAGTTCATATTGTTAAAAGCCAACATGTCAGTTGATACTTTATGTACATTTGATTTATAATGTCATACAATTGTAGAAAAGCATCACTCAGCAGAAACTGATTTGGCATTTGGAAGTACTTACCACCCTGCACTAGAAGAGACGATTAATTTATATGTTACAATAAAAATATTTATTTGCTGTGATCATTTAAAGCAAATGGATGCTTTATGTTCTCTAAGAAGAATCATCATAAGTGGAGATTAAAGTGCACATAACCAATGTTAACAATTCTTCAACAATCCCATCTATCATTCTAGTTGCTCGAAGCACATCACAGTAACATCAAGGATTTAGGACTTTTCTCTGTGGCTAAAAGAGCAAGACTTGAAAAGACACTCAGTTTCCTAAGCTGCATGAAATACTTCTGGTGTACAGTAAGATGAAATGGGGTACAGAAATTTTGAAAATAGTCTTTGGTGGAAAACTCAGTGTGAAGTCTCCCAGATACATGACTTCTGGGGAAATATTTTCCTTTCCTAACAAAAATTCATCATATTTCATACAACTGTGGACCAAACATGCAGGCCATGCAACAGCATTTATGTAACCATCCCCCCAGTCGTTCTTTGTGGGCTACATATAACACAGGTTGGAGCAACACTGTCCACCTTATGCATAAATTTTGCTGGCAATCAAGAAAAAACATCACCAATGATTTGTCTGCTATAGAATAGGGTCCTACACTAGAAAAGTGCTCTTCAAAAACATAGTTCAAAATATTGGCTTTGTTTCATTACAAGCAATATAGTAAACCTTACAAAATATAACACAGTCGGTACTAGCAAAGCTGTTGAGGACAATAATTTAAATAAATCAGTACACTTTGGATAAAAGGATGCTTATGCATTTTACAATCTATTCAAAAGCAACAGCTGAGCAGGCTAAATTTACATCCACAACAGAAGCATGAGACAGTCACTGAAAATAAAGTGAGTTGCTGGTAATTACGGTTATAATTTTTTTCACACCAACTGGTCACCAATGGAAAAATATTTTTTTCTAAATTACAAATATGTTAAGTTTTGAAGAGTTATACTTGAAGAGCATACTTCACATCTTAGGCACTGGACCCAATTTAGAGGCAAAATATCTGTTAACAGGATTCACCCTCCTCAGGTTTCTGAAGGCCGTCCATATGAAGCTTACATACAGCACGACCAATACACATTAGATACTGCTGTAAATAGATAAGGAATACAAAACACCATTAAATACAATTTTCACCCCATGGCACATCACGCATGGCAATACCACTTGTTTCACATCCGGTGAGCAACGGTCAGTTGTGGTTATGCTTTATTGAATATTTTCCTTTCTGTAGCTGAGAAATATACAGCTTAGACTTGCTTCCATCCGGTCTTTTAAACCAAACTTCATCATGGTTAATTGTTGTAATTATGGCACTACAGAAAATGAGGGAAGAAGGGTCAGGGGAAGAAAAATAGGAAGAATTTAGAAAGCTTATAAGCTAAAAATAACCTCAAAACTGCAGCTGTATTTCCACACAGTAAATGAAAATATGCATTAATTGTAAATGCTAGGCCCAAAAGATACTGGCACCACTCTAAGGAAAGTTTTAACGTAATTCCTTGGGAACTGCATGTGTCTTTAGTGAAGGTAGCTAATGTTTCAGCCACCTATTTTATTCTCTTACAAGAAAACCCTAACAGGTACAAATACTTTAACTGTTTATAAGAACAACAGTCACACAGAGAAAACATAACAATAAACTACCCATAGTAAAAAAAACAAAACAAGAAAAGCCTTGAAATTACATTGAATATGAAGTATTTGAAAAAATGTTGGACAACTTGAAGCCAAGATTTAAAGCACAAAATGTATTAAACTCTTACTCATTATGCCAAGATCACAAGAAATAAACTGAAAGCTGATTTATTGATTCCCTGTTAAATAAGCCCTGGTTTTATGCTCCTTGTGGTAACCTTTAACACAAATAGTGAACAAAACTCCCTCCTCATACACACAGAAAATTAAAATTTCAAGTACATTGATGGGGAGAACAGAAAGCACAAAACCAATGATCAAAACAGTTAACAGAACAAAAATCTATTGCATACTGAGTGTGACAACTCCCTCAAGTCTTAGAAATTGTGGGGGTCTTGAAAGTCCAGGAAAGCTCCACTGCATGACTGCCCTGTTAAGCATCAGCTTTTAGCTTTTGTCAGACACTGGATACTAAGATCTTTACTTGGCCCAGTACAACTGCTGTATTCTGCTAAATTAATCCAGAGGTTTTTTTTAATTTCAGACACAATCTGTAGTTTACTAAAATACCTTCCTGTTTCAGCCCTGAAGAAACACCAAAATCACCAAAATTTGTTTCTCTACACCATACATAAGGAAGAAAAGAAACTGCCAGTTCTACAGTAAACTACTGACCTATAAATTTAAAGTCAATTTTCCTGAGTACATATGCATATTTAATTAACACCAGGCTTAGACTTACTTGCCCCATTCAGGAAAAGGTAAGATATATCTTTTATTTTAAATACACTCTGAATTTTAGAATTTCCAAATATTATCCATACAGAGAAAACACATTTATAGATCTTAAACATTCAACCAAATTTGCACTCTAATATTTAGACTGTTCCAAGGCAGAACCTTTCTTAAGAGAAGAAAATACCATTAAAAAGTTCCTCTCTTCTTTCAGAGCACTAATCAATGGAAAACAAAGCTCATCTTCAACAGCATGAAGTGTTTTTCCATAATTAAGTATTTTTGGGTCAAATTCTCAAAGCAACAAACTCCCAAGATACTAGGAAAAAAATTACTCCAAGGCTATCAGAAACTAGTAACAGCTTAAATTGTTAAGAGAGATCCTAACTTGACAACCCTTCAATCAATTCCAACCTTTACTATCTTCTTTCACAAATCAGCACTCATCTCAATACTGGTCTTCCAAGCTGAACTAGTAAATGTCATTGAGGTGGCAGTATTTCCACATAGGCCTTACTCTTCAATGCCATCATCCTAGTTATTGCTTAACATGAATGTACAGAGCTGCATAAGCTGAATAATCTTTACCTTGTAGGACATTCATCTTTCTTATCAATGCATATCGTCTGCCCTCGTCCATACCATTCGCCATCATAATACAGTCTTCCTTCTTCAGATCTAGCACTATGGAGATGCTTTTCTAATTTGACAGGTGCTAAATTAAGTAATAAAAGTGATTTAATATTAACTTCACAGAAATCAGTTAGGCAGTTAAATACACTTTCATCAAGTTATTTACATAGAAGAGACATTTTTTTCCAACAGTAGTCTGTCTTTTAATAATTGAATTGGAAAATTGGAAGCAATATACCTTTTTATTTCCAGTCAGATTATTAAAAGTTATATTTTCATTTTCAAATAGAAGCCATCACCTACGTGCCTATTGTCCCTTCTCCTCCTCACCTTCAAATATGTGACTTTACTTTGCAAGAACATGCTTCTTCCTTCAGTGCCAAATATGCAAATATGAATACCACTCCTTTCCCACAGCTCTGCTTTTTCAGAGTTGTAGCTTGCAGTAAATTTGAGCATCCTTTGAAAGGCACCTGAAAGGTGCTGATGCTCTCAGCTTTCTGCTTAATCTTGTGCAAACACTGGCACAGCTTGCTAATATGAATTGCTGTAAATCACCATTAGAAGTCTGAATTTCTTTTATAATTTTCTAGAATTTTTGTCACCAGAAGCAACAGCAATCAAGCTACAGGTATCAGCACCTGAGAGAGGAGAAAGACAAAAGCCACATCTTCCAGCTACTTCACCCCATCCTCCATCACTACACCAGTACTATAACAAATACAATCTGCCTGGATGCAGTTTGCATCATTGGACAGAGCAAGCTCTGTCTTGTGAAACTAGACCATATTTACTTACGTTCTGGCTTTACCCTGTGTGGTCCCAGTGTAGCCATTGCCTTGAAACACAAAAGAAAATTAAAGTTAGTCAGCAGGCAGGGTTATTTTGTCTTAACTGCCAGCTTTAGTTGTGCAGTAACATGCAGTGGTATTTGCTTTTATATGCAAGTGTATACTTGCATTTACACGCAAAAAATACAATGAGAATTCTAAAATAAAAATGTGTTCAATGGTGACTGGGTAGCTACATAAAAAAGCATTTTGAAGGTGAAAAAAAAATCACCTTCTTTATTAAGTTTTGATTTCAATAACTCAAGCTTTTCTAAATTGAATCCTCAAAATTGCTCTTATGCAATTCTGTCAAGAAAACACAAAATTACATTAACTCATTATGAAAAACAAAATGCTATATGAACAACCTAATCTTTTAATTTATATGTTATAAGCTCACAAATATTACTTCATGTAAACTCCAGAGCACACATAACCTTGGGAAAAAAATAAGCACTAAAGAGGTTTTGGGGGTTCATTTGTTCGCTTTTTTGGGATTTTAAAAATTATTTCCAGAAAAGGCAAAGCCCTAGTTTGGGGGGGAGAGCCTAGATCCTGGGTTTGTTGCTACTGTTTAAAATTATGTAAAACTACAGAAAAAGGCTCTAGGGAAAGATATTTTGTGTCTGTTCCTCTGATGTGACAGAAAGAGAAAAGTCAGACAAGTTCTCATATAAAGGTCACATTTAACTTCTTGTTCAGAAAAGAGGTACAGGGAAAAAAACAGGATAGAAACTGACTCAGCCAACTGCCCACCAAGTTTCTGAATTCACCTAAGTGGATTGCTATTCCATAAACTCGGATGCACTAGGATATTAGGGGAAGCTTTCTGACTGCAGGTGCAAGGCAAGGATAGCATTTCATTGCAGCAAGATCCTTCAACAGTCTTACAATCTTAAAAAGGCATTATGCAATTAAAAGCTGGATTTATTTTTTTCAAATGTATCAATTGACTAAACAAATTTCTTTTCCTCTAAACCATGACTCTCTCATAATCTGAGAAAAACACAGCTCCCCATTTTTATGTAAAAAAAGTGTAAGTAAAAAAAAAGTATAAGTAAAGCACATTTTTTCATGGAAAATTATGGACTCCCCATTTCAAAGATATCCTCTTGCACCCCTTTAATGGATTCCTCTCCATGATTTGGGTAGAATCAGAAGAAATAGCAATAACACAGCTTGAAGTGAAAGGATTAACTGACTACTGAAGAAATAAAAATCTATTTAGTGTTTTGATCATGTAAGAAATCCAGGTACACATTTTTAAATAGCAAAAGGACTAGACATGAACCCAACTAAATCCACAGGCACTGGCATTCATCCTTTCATCTTACCTTCCTTATTGTTGTCCAGTCTTCAAGTATATCAAGGTCTTGTAACATATAAACTATATAAGGGCGTGGAAATGTTAGGGAAAACTCTTTTAAACAGAAATAATAAAAATACTCTAATGTTTGTAGAAAGGTATTAATAGGTCTGTTCTGCAGATCGTTCACAAAAAGCATACCAACACGAAGTAAAAGCTCAGTGCAAACACATCCATCTTTCAATTATGCAACCTAGAAGTTCACTTTTAAGAATTATTAAAAGAGGTAATAATAGTATGTAGATACTCAGGGTACTGGAGTTCAACATAAGGATAGGATAAACAGCTGAGACACAACCATTCCATTCCTAACAGTTCAAAAATTATTCTATTTGCAATAATTCAAATTACAATAAAAATTGATTGCAATTTCAATGTGCCACTGCAAAACAGCACCTACACTAGTATCAGCTTAAATAAAATAATTATTTTTACAGTATTCCGCAACATGACTCTTCAAGAGAAAAGTATGGTCAGCCCCACATAGCTGAATATCAAATATTTTAAAAAGAGGAGGCAGAAAGGCAAAGCTCCCTTCCTTAAACTATAATTGCAAAGTAAAGAATGTGTATTAGAACAAATGAACTTCAGAACAAAATTCCATATAGTACAGCTATTCCATTACAATGGTCTTCACTTTCTACTTTGTTTCTACCCATTTCATCCCTGAAAAATAAGCTTAGCAAAAGGTGCAATGGATGTTTAAAAAAATAATCTCATAAAATGGAGAACAAGGTTAAACTTAAAATTACCTTTGAAATTTTAGAAATCTTTTAACTACTTTCATTTTTTTTTTCTCTAAATAGCAAAAAATTAAAAATGAGAAGCTGGGTAAAATTTCTAGTATTTGCTTTGCACTTATCTGACAAGCTCACAACTATTTCTAAACTACAATCAAAAATAACAAATTCATTTACTTTAAAACTGAAAGGATTTTTCACTTTAGAAACAGCCTGAAATTGCTGAGATTTTATACCTAATACTAATATATAATCGATTCTGCTTTTGCCTATGTATTTTTCTTTAGAGTTAGAAAAATCAACTTTTAGAAACATTTTCTGTTTAAAACTAGTAGCTAGGTAAGAGAATCTTAATTTCAATTTTCATGATGGGAGGATGTGTCAACATGGCTTCTCTAATCTGAATAAGAACAACGTCTGCCATGCAAAAATCACTTTTGATAATGCATTATCCCTTCAACTTGATTTAATGACATATGTAATAAAATTAGCTATAAAACTGCAAACACTACTAGAAAGAACAAAGATTTCAGTAAAAGGATATCTGATACAACAACAGGTTTCTTCTTATCTGGGCTAAATGGATCCTTCCTTTTCTTCCTGGACTGGAGCTCATCATTCCATAATTCTGAAAAGATATAATAAGAACATGCTACGAATCAGAAACATTTACATGTTTAGCTCTTTTTATAGCAGAAAATATTGTCCAAAACCAAAAAATAACATTTTCAGGAGATGCTGTTTCTGAACAGACTAAAGGTGTTTCTTCAAGATTCAAAGAATTACAAGATTATGTAGACACACATTAATACTCTCAAAACACACAAGGGATGCTGACAACTACTGAACCAAAACTGAAGTTTAAATTCAATCCCCTGCCCAAAGTCTACAGTTGAACAGCATTCAACCAGACAATCTAAAACTCATCAGACATACCATGTGTACAGTCAACTAATCAGTAACCAGCAGAAGATTAAAAACAAATAATAAAAAAGCAAACTGAATTTCCAGCCACCTGAGGTAATGTCAATGCTATGTCTGTCTTCTTCAAGTCTTCTAATCTTCTCTTCTAGTTCACTTTGTACAGTATCATATAAGAGAAGCTTCTCACTCTATAAAAGCAAGGTTACAGATTTTTACATTAGTGATTTCAATGATCTAAATACTGACAATTTAAGGCATCAGTGGAAGCAACATAAGAATAGCTTTTTCAGAAGCCACAAAGCATATGACATCTCCCTCTATCCACTTTCTTAGCATGAGATCCTAGCTCTTTAAAGAGAGCACACTTGCTTAGCACAAGTGAAAATATAAGTACGTATTTATCAACTACTGGTACCAAGAGTAATTAAAAGCATGCAGCTATCTTTCCAGAATAACTCTTTGCATTTTGACACAAACATGGTATTTTTGTGGATAGAAAAGTTTTATTCACAATGGGTAACTAAAGTAGTAGCCTCTAAGCCACCTTTCATTACAAATCACAAAAGCTAATGTTTTCATGGAAAGCCTTTTATAAAGCTATCTCCTACACTAAATTGCACAGTATCTTACAGGTCAGTTACTCTTTAGCATGAAAACCCACTAAATTCTCTAAAAGAGTAACTTGGAATTAAGCTGAGTTCCAAGCCTTAAGGAAATAACCTTACTGTTCTTTCACAAGCTTGCACGTTTCCAAAACTATGAGTAGAAAACACGGCCAATTGTTCAATTTTAACATTTACTTTCAGTGAGCAATGTCTTTAACAACTCTGAAAAACAGAGAGCTTGGACTGACTAAAAAAAACAGTGTAAGCAGCTCAAGTCAATGAATCCAGTTATCTGCTACCATGTCTCTGTCAGAAGCTGCAGTTCCCTACAGCCAAATGAGCAATGTCTGCACCTCAACTGCTCTTGCCCACAGCACAGCAACAGAAACTTCCCTTTACCTGTGTTCAAGCTAGTTTGCTAGAGTGAAGCAAATCAGTCAAGGAATGGACAAAGAACCCTATTCCACTAAATGACTGTCACGCTTACGATTCCCTCAAGTTACAGAGTATTCAAATTCTGAAGACCTCCTTTCACATAATTTCCACATTAACAATATGTGAAAGCTTTATAAAAAACATCTCCGAGGTGAATTTAAAAGGCAGAAGCCTCTTTACATATATCTGAAGTGACAATTGAGTGTTACCTGTTCTGAGACCATTTTAAAATTAAATAGAGTTTGTGTTTAGACATGTGGTCTGCTTCATGTAGCTGGTAACAAATAAGGTGTGAAAGCTATTACAGGCATCAGAGGCATTCTTGCTGAATGCTTATATTCCAGAGCAACAGTAATTCTACAAGCAGCATTTCTGACTTAATAGAGCTTTTCCCCCCAAGAGACTTGTACTGGATGGTGAATTCTGAATGCTTCACATAACAGCAAAACAAGGGACAAAGACCACCTCAAACAGGAATAATACACAGTCAAGGCAAATCATTTAATAATGGATAAGAGACCTTGCAAGTCTTACAGGATTCTGTCCAGCCTCAGGAGTATTCACAGGAGTAAAGACAGACAGTAATGAGTCATCCTTCATAACACTTAATGCTTTCCCAAGGCATCAAGAAAATGGAAAACTTTTCTAAAGTACACATGCCTATTCTTGTTTTATTGGTATAGTAGGTACCAGGATTTATGGAATATAGTGAACCACTCAGAAGAAAACACCTTTAAGCAACTGTAAGGGGGCTGAGGAGTACTATGATGAAAAGGATCTAAGCAGCCATGTACAGCATTGGACATACATGTATTGAGTGTTTGTACTACAGTATCCAGTATTTAGATACATGAACAGGAACCTTTATGTTCAAGAAGAGAAATGTATTTTTCTTGTAACTGCTTTTGAAATTACAGCTATATCAGTAGCTTTCTAATGCATCTCAAAAAGACTTCTTTGGTTTTATTATTAAATATAAGGCATTTTTTGCTAAAATTATGTCAGATATTTTAGTTACTTTCCTGGTAATCTTTTTATTAAAAAGGTAAAATATCATGTGGGAATCTATTAATAAGAACTTGATAATGAAAAAATAAGAAGACTTAGCACTATATATATATATATATATGCAAAGCCAAACTAATAAAAAGCTCTTCAACATCTTCATTAACAACTCAGACATGGGTCTTGAAGAAATACTAAGTAAGTTTGCCACTAAACTGGGAGGGGCTACTGACTCCCTCAAGGGCAAAGAGGCCCTGCAGAGAGACCTTGACAAATTAGAAGGCTGGACAACTGCCAACCAGATGAAGTTAAAAAAGAACAAGTGCTGGATTCTGCATCTGGGACAGGGTAATTCTGGATGTACAGACAGACTGGGGAATGAGAGGCTGGAGAACAGCACCATAGAACGGGACTTGGGGGCTCTGGTTAACAGAAAGCTGAACCTGAGCCAGCAGTGCCCTGGCAGCCAGGAGGGCCAGCCCTGCCCTGGGGTGCATCAGGCACAGCATCACCAGCCAGGCAAGGGAGGGGATTGTCCTGCTCTGCTCTGCACTGGGGCAGCCTCACCTCAAATGCTGGGGGCAGCTCTGAGCAGCACAGTATCAGAAAGCTATTAAAGTACTAGAGAGTGTCCAGAGGAGGGCCAGGAGGATGTTGAAGGCTCTGGAGGGGAAACCATATGAGGAGCAGCTGAGGTCACTTGGTCTGTTCAACCTCGAGGAGACTGAAGGGAGACCTCATCTTGGTCTTCAATATCCCCACAAGTGGAAGCAGAAGGGCAGGTACCAATCTCTTTACTCTCATGACCAGGGATAGGATTTGAGGAAAAGGCATGAAGCTGAGCCAGGGGAGATTTAGGCTGAGTATCAGGAAAAGGTTCTTCATCCAGAGGGTGGCTGAGCACTAGAACAGGCTCCCCAGAAAAATGAACCCAGCTTGTCTGAGGTGTTTGGACAACACTCCTAGGCACATGACTTGATTCTTCAGTGTCCGGCACAGGGCCAGGAATTGGACTAGACGATCTTGATGGGTCCCTTCTAAATCAGCACATTCTATGATTCTAATTTTCAGATGCTTTGAATAACTTCTTGCATGGGCTTATATATTACACAGCAGTTGCATTCAAATAGCAAATAACAGCAATAATAAAAACATGCACTGAACCTGAAAAGCATGACAGACAGTAAAGTTAGATGAGATTAGCTATCAATGTGAAACAGCTGGCACAACCTCACAGTGCTGTCGAGAGGCTTGAATTTCACATTCATATTTATTCTTCACAGATTCCAGACAAAGCTCTCTATAGATACCTGTAATCAGACAAATTACAGCAATATTACTTTCTTTAGCAAATATCCGACTTCGGAATTCTATTTTAAGACTGCCTGCAAGTCCCAACATATGCACACAGCAAAAATACAGATATATTACCTATATCACTTAGAGTGGCTGGCTGCTTAAAAGAATAAAAATAAGAACAAGTAAATCCTTAATTCTGAAGATCTGAGAAAAACTAAATGCTATTTTAATTCCTTCTCCTGTCAGTCAATAAATTACACCAGTGGTCACACTAACTTTAGAAAATATGTCAATTTCATATATCTGATCAAATTATCCTGAATATTATCAGTTTTCAAACTTAAGTACTGAATGGCCTCTTCTCTTTTCTAATTAGAGTTTAAAATAAGGTTTTGGGGTTGTAAAACAGCTAGAAAACTGATTGAAAGAAAAAGGTTTTACAAATTAATATTTGGAATAAGACTTACTTTTTAATGCATGACCTTATTACATTACAATAATTAACAACACTGTTCCATTCTTAAAAACAGTCACCTTGTGATTAAGGGTATCACTTCTAAGCATTAGGAGCATTTTTAGATATTTCTGGAAATGTGTCCACTAAGCCAGCTGAAAAAAAACCTTAGAGGTACCTGAAATGTAATATCTGGCAAGCATCTACAGAACTTGATTTAATATATTCAATGCATTCAACAAAAAACACTTATATTCCTTCAGATTAGAAACTTGAGGAGTTAAGTTTGCACACACAGTGGTGGTGTCTTGCAACTAAAGAACTTCCAAAACCAACTTCCCTTATAGTTCAACTTACTATAAATGAACACTACTAGGGGAACAGAACTACTAGCAGCAATCTCGCCGAAAAACAAACCACCAAGTATTGCATCAATCACCTTTCCACAGTGAAGCTATTCTAGAATTCAAAATGTTCTTTTTTTCATTGCTACGTTATGCTGGCTTTTATTTTCTTAATATTTACGGCTGACTGGTATATTTAGGTCACATATTTATTTGCCTGTAATTGAAAAATATAGGTATGAACCATCCTAGAACTAACAGTTGTTTTTCTGACTTGCTATAATAGTCAAGATCCACATTTTGTGTGAATAGTGCCTTAGAGAGCCAGGGAACACAAGTTTCATTTCTAACACAGATGCAATTATATCCCAAGTTTAGCAAAATATAGTTTAGTTTAGGAGTTTTGTCACCACTTCCTCCCCTTTCTTAGGCAACCATAGGTCCTTACGGGTTACTTGGTGGAACTCAAGTCCTGCTATTACCCACTTCTGTAAAGGCTCTCAAACAGCAGGAGCACATAAGCCAGTTCTGCAGTCTCTTGCTTTCTCTGGAATAATTTTATCAAGGTCATTCAGTTGGGGACAAATGGAAAAAAAAACTCCTATTTTCTATTTTCAGCTTCAAGGAAACTGTTGTTTCTAAGCTGGGCTTTTTTTACATTGAAACATGGCTCTTCAATGGTGCTGAAGACCAATCAAGAGAATGTGTAATATGCTGCATATCCCATACCTACCTACATGAAAGCACTGAGGGACAGCCACATTTAAAACTGAAAATTAAAAGCCTGGATTATGGTTGCTTTTATATCAAATCTTTTGCAAGTTTAACTGAGATCCTCCTGCAAAGCCTAAGTGGGCTGCTTAGGATTAGTCCTGTAAATTCGGGCTAAGAACTTAAAACCCAGTAAGGCTGGGTCAGCAGCTGAGAAAAAGCATTATAGATAAGACCTGGAGGGACAGAAATGCAACAGATCAATAGATTTCAAATTCTCAAAGTCAGAAGTACCAATGAAGACATACTGGGTACTACTGAAACAGCACTAGTATTATGAAAAGCATAAGGTGGCCTGTCACTTTTCAGTGAGTCTGCACCATGTTTCTGCTAAATTTCTTAGAAAAGACACTGCTTCTCTGCCTACAGATCACAGGTGTCTGTCTTTTGGCTCTCTGACAACCTGTGTTATGTAAGCCTTAGACAGCTGAATCCTCCTAATGGACTCAAGCTGTAACATGAAACAAATTTACACTAGGGAAGTACAGAACTTTGTCTTCCTATAATATTACCATTTCATATGAATATATGGTTGTATACAAGCAGATAAACATTCTTGCCTTCTTCTATGAGTGCAAAAACCTGTATAAACCTTAGTTTTAATAACTAAAATTCAGCTTAGAAAAAAGCACCAAGGACAAGAGGCTTTTCCTCTTTCCCTACAGAGAACAGAAGGATAGGAACAGAGGAGAAGAGACACAGACTAGAAGAGCAGGAAAAAATGTCATCATATTAGATTGCAAACATTTCATGACATAGTACCTACATATCTCTTCAAGAGTGACCATTGTGTAGACTTGATCCCAAACCTTCTGACTAAAAAAATTCTTAGCTTTTACTCAGTAATTTTGTTCTTACTACACAAAGACAGGCAGCTATTAAGTGAAACATTTAAAAAAGACGTATTTTTAGTGGGAGTCTAGCAGGCAAATTATGCACGGAGGTAAACAACATATTCATTTTGATTTAAAAACTACTTCATATTTAAAATTATGCTACAACATTTCTAACTTTGAAACACGCTCCTTCAACAATTCTAAAGAAAACAGAAGATTAACCTAAAATGCATAACAAGTTCATACTTTGAAACAGCAATACTCATTTTACATGCTTACCTGCCACCTTGGTTCGGATTTGCATATTTTCTTGTAATGCTGCCAATGGTTCTAAATATTCAGGTGCTTTTCCAGCTATGACCTCTTGTAGCTTTGCATCCACTTGGCTTAATCTTTCTTTGTAAAGTCTTAAAGTAATAGAAACAAAAATATGTATTTTATTTAAAATAAAACACAAGTTAGAAGAAATATTTTTAAAATAAGTATTTGTCATCCCTTTGTTAATGCTAAGGAACACTTAAAGAAAATGAGGATTTGCTTGCGTTTGAATTTTCCAGCACATATTTTCTTTTTGAACAACAGTATCCATGTCTAACAAGCCTTTCTAAAAAGCAAATGCAAACAATCAGAAGTGCAGAAAGGATAAAATTAAATGTATCTCCATCTCTAAGGAAGAAAAAAAAATTGCACATCTGTTAATAATAGGACATGAATCAACATGGCAGAGGAGAAGAAAAGGTAATACAATGCATAAGAACAAACTAGGTTATGTCATGACAGAAAAAGACAGTTTGTTGACAGAAATGATCATTCACATTTTATGTCACATATCTGCTCCCACACTACCATAAACCAAGCAAAACGAGATGCAGGTGCTTAATAAAGCAACCTTCAATTCATCTCCTGTGAAAATCTACATGTTGCATAGTATTATAAATATCATGAGATAATTTCTGACACATTACATTCCTGCCAAAAGGAAGTGTAATTAAAATATTTTTACTTTACCTGAAATTTAGTCATTCCATAAAAGCTGATATTTTCTGGCAGACAATGAATAAATCTGCTTGCACTTTGACAAATGTAATGTAATATCAATTACAAACATTTCAATCTCAATAAAGCTCCACGTACTTGTGGAGCTAGAGTTCCATGTTAGAATCATCAATATAACTAACTTCTCCTGTTCTCACTTTTCACCTTGCACCCCACAATCAAAAGCTGTAAAATTAAAACAAACGTGTACAAACTCTGTAAGTGTTACAAACAAATCAAGTACTACCTGTTTATATAGACATAACAGATGTCCTTGGGACAAGGATGCTGCTTTTTACTTATTTAAAGTGCACACGTTAAGTAATTAATTAGACAAAATCAAGTTCACCTATACTGATCTATCAAGACTTCTGAGAAATAACTGCCTGTTCACCTTGCCACCAGGATTTGTCCTGCAGTCAGCTAACACAGCCTGCAGCTGATCAAACCCCAGTTTGCTGGGCTTAACCCTTGATAAGCATGCTCTGCACATGGTGGTTAGCACAGAGCTATAGCAGAATTATTTAGCCAGACCATAAGCCTGGCTGCACAGTGCACCTGACTGGGTCAGTCACTAACATTTGATTACACAGTACCAAGTACCAGGTACATCAAAGCAAACAGTTATGGACAGGGTGCTGTCAGCACTAGGTCCCATGCACTAGTTAATGGACTGCAACTATTTATCCATTACTTTCAAACAATGATTTTTCTAAAATGAATAAATGCTACCAAACTACTGTAAATGCTACTTATCTCATAACATCCAATTGCAGTTTCCCTGAAATGGATGAGGGGACAGACGCAATCATTACACCATCTCTGCTGTTAGTTGTGACAAAAATCCCACTGTTCATGCATCTTTTTCTACTTTCCCAATGTCATCGTTTCCCTATTCACAGCTGCTTCTCCCTATAATCCCTCTTCCATCATTCTAATGCTCCATTTCTGATATCCCCACCATCACTGTTCTTCCAGCCCACACAAATATCTCTATATCTGAACTAAGCAATGTCTCTACAATGCCTTCCTCCATATACCACAGCCCTACCACTTCTCAAACACCATTTATAAGCCTTAAGCCCCCAGAAGTATTTGCTTCCTTCCTCTCAGGACCACCCTCTTTCATATTCACTTCTTACAGATCTGTTTTCATAAATTGTTTTCAGTCATCCAAGCTGTTGAGCAGATGGCTGACAGTTTTGAAAAGCTGACAGTTTTCCAAGTGCCAAACCAATCAGTACCAACTGGCTCCAGTACTCATCAGTTGGCTGTATTTCCCAGGTTTTTCCATGCTTAGCCCAAAGAGCAGGACAAACAGTCTTCTCTAGACACTGCAGCAAGGAATTTCTTGTTGGGCAATTCCTTCCAGACCCTATTATTTCCAGACCTCACAGTGTCCTGTTATGCAAAGAAAGTTATATGTTTCAGCTCTGTAGCAGAAAGAACTATCTCACAATATAAATATGCATCTGAACCATAAGAACAACTAAGTTTTCAATTAAAGAATATGGCCCAAGAACAGACCAGGTCTTCTCAAGGTTTCACTTATCAAGCACCTTATTAAGTTAGTTGCCAAAATACCACCAATTTTAAACTTGAACAGATGCACCTAACTTAAAACAAATTTTACTTCACATACACTGCTGGAGCGTGTCCAGAGAAGGATAATGAATCTGGTGAAGGGTCTGGAGCACAAGTCCTGTAAGCAGCAGCTGGGGGAGCTGGGGTTGTTCAGCCTGGGGGAAAGGAGGCTCAAGGAGATCTTACTGCTCTCCACAACTACCTGAGAAATGTCTGCAGCAAGATGAGGGTCAGCCTGTGCTACCTGGTAACAAGAGGCAGGACTAGAGAAAGTGGTTGCACCACGGGTGCTTAGATTGGATATTAGAAAAAATTTCTTTCACTGAGTTTTCAAGCATTGGAACAGGCTGCCAAAGGAAATTGTGGAATCCTTGAAAGTGTTCAAAAATATGCACACATGTGGTGCTTAGCGACATGGCTTAGTGGTGGACCTGGCGCTGATAGGTAAATGGTTGGACTTCATTATTTTAGAGGTTTTTTCCAACCTTAATGATTCTATGATACAAATGACAGGCTGTAATACAAATGACAATCGCTTTTAAATAACTGTGGCTATTAAGTTTATCTCTTCTTTTTAGTAGGTTTTTACTAGCTACTTATGTAGGTATTATGGCAGACTGAGAGATAACAGTATTTTCATTTTATCTTGTACTGGTACGAGGTTTGCAGTAACCACAAGAAACATTGATTGGTACCAACTATAAAAACTACTGCTGTAAAAAAAACCCCAACCTAATTCCTTACTTAGGAAAGACAATGCATTTAGGTCTCTCCCACATATAAAATAGTATGACAATAATATTGAATGAATAAGTAATTAAACAAAATATCAAATTTCCCTAAAATCCTAGTTTCTTGGTTCTACTAGGAAGTTTGATGCAACAGACCCAGACTAGCGCTCCACAGGAACAACATTTCAAAACCATCCTTACAGCAAAACAAAAAATACATGAATACACAGAAACATTCTAGAGCAACTGCTTGCAAGTAATTTCAGAATTCCCAGTCCTTACTCTTCTCCAAAAGTAGCATCCACACATATGAAAGACAAGAAACACCAGCTGCACACAATACTTTCATGGAATGGATCCTCAAACAAGGCACTTGAAACATTAAAATACTTACTGATCTTTAAGGTCTGTAAATTGCTTTTCAAGATTGGACATTTCATCTAAACATTCCATTCTTCTTCTTTCACAGTCCTCATCATCCATTTCTAAGAATAAAAAAAAAATTAACAATGTAATATAAATCAAATAAACTGGCTACTTTGTTTCTAGTGAATGCGGAAGGGTGCCTGAATTATAACCATGAACCGTTTCCCTCATATTATTATTCTCATAAAACAGAATATGAGAAATCACTTGGCACACAGAAAGCTACAAAGAAAGAAACCTAGATCTAATTCTAGAATAAACTCCATAAACAGCAATTCTTCTTCCTCAAAACAGGAAAGAACAGCACTGTAAGACCTTAAGAGGGTAATTTCATGACTGAAATACAAAGAGTATATAAGAATGCATGAAACAGAAAAACTAAACAATGTATATCACACCAAATGAAAGACAATATTAAGCATGAGCTGTTATGAGTCACCACTGAAAATTCAAGTATATCCTGGGTTAGTACAAACAAAAGCAATCCCTGGAATATGCACAGTTATATGCACAGTTCAGGGCATATAAAATTCAAGACTTGTTTTATTCATATTCCTAAAAGAAAAAGTAACATATAATATTGAAACAGGTTTCATCCTGTCCAATTGGAAGAGTTCTTTGAAGTTGAAATATTAATGTAAAAACATCTGAAATTCATTTTAATGAGCATTCAAAATCACTCCAATTAAACAGTTCTTAACCTGAAAAGTCTAGAACACTGCAGACATGTGACTTTATATGCTTTTATGTAGCAAAAGTAGTTCATGTTAAACTCTTTTCACAGATTTTATTTTAATTTATATTCCTGATTGCTTTTTGTAATTTACCTAGGGAAGATAAAGCAACATAAATACAAAATTTTTTTGCCAAAACTTTTGACACTGCCATTGAGACATCCAATGTTACTAAACATCAGCTGTTACCTCCATTGGCCTTTCTTAGACTAGAAAACTGAGAAACTTAAATACAAAATTCTTGACTCTTTCCCAGCCTTCCCAGAAAAAAAAAGAAAAAAGGTTTTGTTAAGCTATATTCAAAAAGTCAGGTAAGTGAAAGTGCTTTATAACAGCAGTATCTGCAGGAATTGGCCCTCAGTTGATAGCTGACCACTATCAACCAACAGCAGGCATGCAGAAGGCATGGCCATGCACTCAGGAACTGAACTGGTGCAAACAGGCCAGATGCTTCAGAGAAGGCACTCTCCTAAGGAGCCCTTACTTATGTAAGCAGTTACTCTGGCAAGAGAAATCCTACCTCCTGACAGAGAGGAAAAGTAGGATCCTGAACCCAGCAGGGATCATTCATTCTTTTAGACTATAAACAACCCTGAGCTTTTTGCTTCTTTGTCACTCACATTTTTCCAACAAACACGTTTAACTGCTTTATGCTGTTTCCTACACCAACTACAGAATGCAGCATCCTTCATTCTTGTTGTTTTGCAAAACAGTATGGCAATTTGTAAAGCTGATGAGGTGAAAGGAGTAGCTTCAGGGCCACTAGCTGCTTGGAAGGATCCCATTAAATCAGATGTCTACTCAGACCTCTCAGCACTTAACTTCTTCCTGAAATCATCACAAGCTTTTAAGACTAAAAAACTATACTGACCTTCTCTGCCTGGACATGCAAACCAGCAGTCAGCACAGCAATGCCAATCAATATTACAATGGCAACTATGAGCCACAATTAAACACCTAGTGCAGTCTGTCATACTACTGTTAGTACAGTCAAAAAGGAAGTTTTAAAACACAGGATAACCTGAAGAACTTGAAAGCAGAGCAAGAAAATTTGAAGACAGAACTTAAAAAAAATACAATGAATGGGGAAGGTGGGGGAAGAACATATCAGGCTGTTAAGAGATACTATTTACATTAAAACATTGTTCTCAAATGTAAGGCAAAACCATAATCCCAGAATAAGGCTGAAAATCATATGAAAGAACAAAGTTTTATGTGACTGTTGGACACAATATCCAAGCCAAAATCTATTTAGCAATTTATAATTTGGCCAGATTTAAGGAATGTGGCAATCATATTACTCAGAGTTGTCTAAAGCATTTCTGTGCTACAAAAATAAAAGTTTCTTTAAAATGTGAAGGCACCTCCCAGTGAAACCAAACAGGAACAAGCACTGGGATACCACAATTTTCCCCTTTATTCTCAAACATGCTTCAAATGTGTTTTGCTATGCTTTCGATTCTAAGTATGTTTTAGGAAGGAGTTCACTCATAAACTTTTCTTAAATTAACATGGATTTTATTGTTTAGGGAGTACAAAGCAAAGCAAACTAGAACTGTAATCCTGGTTGAGGATCAGAGCACACCCACTGTTAGAGGGGAAAGGGACTGCATCTTACATTTTAAACTTGTGTTGCAAGGAAATTGCTATTCATTGGCATCCAAGGGTATAGCTGACTTCCTTGTAGATAAAGAAATAACACACAGCTCTCTCCGATCTCCTCTCAGCTACAAATACTCTCAAAAGCCTTTGACTTTCTGCCTAGAAGTCTTCATTCTCCCTATCATTGATACTAAATGTCAATTCACATGCCAAATTCAATTGTTTCATCTGTATTCTTCCTCCAATAAGATTCATAAAACTATGAAGATTTTCAGAGTCCTGAAATATATTTAATTCTCCACTTACAGAATTTCTTCCTCATGGCCTTAAACAACATTCAGACTATGGAATATGCATTGGTGAAAAAGTAAAATGTTGTAAGATCAAATCTCATGGCTTTCCAATTGATATTAAATCCATATTAAAACAGTTGCTGATAGGTCCATTTTATCTCAAAACTTCAGATTTACTGTACAGTTTCATACTGCAAAAAGTATTTAGGGTACTCTAAAACACTTTCAAAATCACAGTTGTTTTTTCCTACTATACTCGAGCAGTCTAACACAGTAATTAGGGCAACCGGGTTTAAAAATAAAAAAATGCACACAGCATTTAAAATGTAACAGCACCTAAAATAGCTTTTTTAATAAGCTGTGGCCTATATAAAGTACTTCAAAAAAAGGCCAAATTCTCCTCTGGGATAGTGAGCATAACTTGTGGCTTTTTAAATTCATCCCTAACAAACTATTCTATATCCAAGTCAATAAAACACCTGTTCTAAACACATAACATCAAAATGAACAGGACAGAAAGAGTGCCAGCTCTCAAGGACGAGTCATGCTTCCTCTAACAGCACCTTTTGTATTCTTAGGCATCTAGTGAAGACAGGAAAAAAAAGAAGGCTGAATGCAAGTAAAGCAAATTACAAATTTGACAAAAAATTCATTACTAATTTCAATTGAGACTTATTCCTCATCATTTTAAGTCTGTAGGAACAATATGCTTACAGGAAGTATGTTCATATTGGCCAAGACACTGAGACAAGCATGTAATTTTCTGTAATCATCACACTTTATGTACTCCCTTAAAAGCCTTTTTTCTGTGGAATGCAACAAAAATTATCTGAAGAGCTTCTTGTATTGTTTTAAAGAAACATGAACAGACTACATTCACTTAAAACACACTTATTCCTTCCTAATCCCAGACTCTCAGGCACATGGTATGATTCTTGGGTGTCCTGTGCAGAGTCAGGAGTTGGTCTAAATGATCCTTCCGGGTCCCTTCCAACTCAGCACAATCTACAGTTTTAATTTGGTGATATAGGGGCCTCAGCACTAAATCACTTAAGCTGCCAGAACCATATGTCAGGACTAGGACTGGTCCTGGTCCATATCGACATCAGGACTTTTCTCAATTCACTAACCCTGTCCAACTTCCTTTCCATCCCCTGTCTTGCATCTCATTGCTAGTCAAATGAGGCATCACAAACTCCTACCAGTTATCACCTGGAAACCTGTTTTAAGATCAAAGAAAGAAAGTAGTAATCACAAGGAAACTTAGAAGAGATAATAATAACCTTCTTAATAACACAGTGGAAATTAAGCATAGAAAAAGTGATCCTTTTATAGCTAGATTTCAGCTAATAATGTAATTCAAAACCTACAGTCCAGATGGAAACTATGGAAAAAAGAAGGGACCTTTAGCTGAACAGAGGCTGAAGTGATTTGCAAAAGAGGCCAGTGGTATTGACAGGGTTTCCAATATCCATCCCTCCAAAGACAGGTCTAAAACTCCTAGTTGAAATTCATGAGCTTGCAAGGAAATACGCACTTCTATGTGCGTACACACGTGTTCATGTATGCACACGTATGTATATATGCCAAGCCCTTAAGTGGAGAGCTCAGCGAGGACGCACACCAGCGCAGCAGGGCTCTGGCACGGAGCGGAGCGGCGCGGCCCAGCCGGCTATGGCCGGGTACCCGCCGGCTCGGGGCTCGGCGGGGCTCCCTGCCCATGCGCCCCGCCCCGTTCCTGCGCCCTGGCCGGCGGCCCGAAGAGGAGCCGCGGAGCCGAAGCAGAGGCTGGGCCGGGGCGGGGTGACGGGGGGAGGAGAAGGGGGGGGACACCGACAGCCACCGGAGCCGGGGCGGAACCGGTGTGTCCCCGGGGCAGCACCGAGCGCCGAGGGAGCCGCCGCGGCGCCCTCTCAGCGGCGCTGCCTTGCGGGCGGCTGCGGTACCTGAGCTGTCCCCCTCCTCGGAGACGGACGAGCTCTCGGTCTCCTCCTCCTCAGAGCTGCTGCCCTCGTTCTCTCCGTAGTCCACCTCCATCTCATCGTGATTATTCTCCTTCTTCTCCCGGGAATGGACCGGCATCGTCCCCGCCGCTGCTGTGGAACCCCGAGCCCGCCCTTCCCGCCGCCGCTCCGCCGCTGCCACCGGCCGCTCCTCCCCGCCCGGTGCCTGCGCGCCCGCCCATTGGCCGAGTCCCGCCGCCGTCTAGCGTCACCCCACGCGCGGCGTTCTGGGAGTTGTGGTCTGCCCTGAGGGCCGGCGGGGTGCTGTGAGGGGCCGGGTGCGTAGCGGCGGCTTTTCGCTCCCCTGTTCTGTCCCGGGACACTCACAGGACTGCTCGGCGCCGAGAGAGGCTTCATCGCGGCGGGGCAGAGCTTTGTACCTGCCCGCTTCCCCCGCAGGACGCCGAGCGAGGCTGTGGCCCTGTGCGGTGGGGGGTTCGATCGTGGCCGTTCCCTGCCGGAGTAGCGGAGGGACGACGCGGGGCCTCACGTGTGCCCCACCAGCCTCCCGCCGAGGAGTTTAGCATCCTTGCAAGGTGTCCCTTGTGGCTCGGATCTCCGAAGGGAGAAGTCCTTGTGGTTATTAAAGGGAAATTCTTTACTGTGAGGGTGGTTAGGAACTGGAACAGGTTGCCCAGAAAAGCTGTGGATGCCTCATTCCTGGAAGTGTTCCAGGAACTTTTGGAACAAGATGATCTTTAAGGTCCCTTCCAACTCAAACCATTTTATGATTCTATGAATAGTGGCCTCCCCAACAGAACTTGCTTCTCCGGTGTCATATGCTGTTCTGTAACCAGTGTGATATGCTTTAAACTAAGTCAGACTGAAAGTGGCAGCTGTCCTCTGACACTAGGTATGAGAAGTGACTAAAGACATAATACTGCAATCTGTGCAGGTTTGGGATCATTGTTTTGGCTTTGAGTATCACTACTTGTCTGTTCATTCACTAATTGCTGTTAATTGAGATGTACATAAGACGTACTGAGAGTACATAAGATGTACTGAATAGAAGTGATACTTTCTGGAAGAAGCTGTCCAGACTGTGCCCTTGCTCTAAGGGACTGATTAGCTTCACCTCAGGATATAAGCACATACAAGGAAGTCTGGCAGGGATCCTGGTTGTGGCCTGCAGGTCGGTGGGGGGTGATATCTTTGGGGCCAAGGTGAGCTCGCTTGTACTGCACAGGCTCACTCTTGAAATCTGGGCCCGCTGCAAGAGGAGTAGAAAAGCACAGTGTATCTCAGTGATGTGATGTGCCACTTCAAAGAAGTTAAAGTTGTATGTGCCTGGCAGGAGCAGTTTTTCATATTGAGATCCAAATTTAGTCCCTCTCTGCTGTCTGCCTGGATGTTATGGAGGCTATATTGTGAGGCAGTTAATAACTTCTGCATTTCCTTCTGGATTTCCACCTCCATAGCAATAACTGCCCACCTCAACCACAATAACAACTGCTGTTCATTAGTCACTTCTTTTCTCCCACATCTCTGTATATCCAATGCAAGTAATTTCCCTGTATCTTCCCCAAGAGGAGTGTATGTAGGTGTGCCACCTCTTCTCCAAGAGCACTGAGAGAAAAATTAGACATAACTGACCTCCTGACCTCCCACCCTTCAGTGTGCAAACTCCATCCCTTCTCTTCTTGCTATCTCTGCCTTTGTAGTCACCCAGGGACACAGCACAACTCAGCATGCTTTCTCCATACCCATTACAATTTGCATCTCTTTTTTTTTTTTTTTTTTGATAGATCCATAGAATGGTTTCAGATGTAAAGGACTTTAAAGATAATCTAGTTGCAACACCCGTGCCATGGGCAAGGACAACTTCCACTATCTTTAGTTGTTCAGAGCCCCATCCAACCTGGCCTTGAACACTTCCGGGCATGGGGTATCCAGAGCTTCTCTCATCGCAGTAAAGAATGCCTTCCTAACATCGAATACAAACCTACGGTTTGTAAAACCTCTGTAGCCCGCATGGGGATCCCGAGTGCTGTCCTAGATCGGCAGCAGCGGGTTGCTGCAGGTGCCGAAGCCGGCTCTCTCCTGCCTGCACTCCCGGCTGCTCTCTTGCGCACTCCCAGCACCGCGCACGCTGCGCCCGGCCGCGCCTCGGCATAAGGGAGCGCGGCCCAGCCTTTTTAAATGTCTCTGGCTGCTTAATGGAGCAAGAGCACCTGAACTTGTCCCCAGCTTTTTCCCAGGAAACTTGTGAGTCCTCGAAGCATGGCTAAGTGCTGGTTCACATAACTTTAAAAACTGACCAAAGTAGTTACCCGGGTCCTTTTTTTTTTTTTTTTCCCCAATCTGGTTTTTTTTTTGAGGTAGCTCGGTTAAAAGTGTTAGTAATGATGACTGATAGTCAAATGGCTAAAAGGAGCTAGGTGATGGCCTGAAACAACACCAAGAGAAATCCCAGAAGAAAACCAGGAAATTTCACCAGCTGGATCTGAATTATTTTTTTAAGATATCTGTAGGGATTCAGAAAGGAAAAAAAAATCCAAAACACAAAACCAGAAGTAAAAATGTCTAACATTTTACTTACAATCCCCAATTCAAGTGTTGCCTTTTGGATTCGTAAGATAAAAAGACTAGAAATCAAAGGTTCTGGACTAGGAAAAAAAAAACCTCTGTTGGAAAATAGTTGCAGGGAAAGGAATGTCAGGAAAACAGGAAACCTTTGGCTTGATTGTAATTTCCTATTCAAACAGTTGGAACTAAGTCTAAAGGAGCTAAAAATAAACCCCAGAAGGAAATCAAAGTTCCCATGCCCTGGTGGAAATCAGCGACCATGATGAGGAGTTAAGACAGAAACTTTTTTTAATAACACACAACTCTACATGCTTCTATTCTGTTTATAGCCAGGAGAGGGGGGAATTACCAGCTAAAGCAATATAAACATCTGTTGTGTGGAGAAAAAAAAAAAAGGACTGGTTGAAATTAACTTGACTGTCCAAATGGAATGCTGGAAAATGTAAGAGCAAAGGGTACTTCTGGGCGCTACATATAGGCACAGGGCTTATGACAGCTTATAGTTTATTTCCAGACTATAAAGCTAATTTATCAGATCTCTTATAAACCCTTAACATAAAAAGTGGCAACACCTATCTTAATCAGCTCTCTAGAGGCAAATGCTAGGAGTGGAGAAAGAAGAAATTCTATCTGGCCTGTTAGAGGACTTGCAAAGATTTTTGTTTAGTGTGTATAAATGCATCTATTAATCCAGCCAGCTACCAGAGGACCAGTCTCTGGACTGATCATTTCATCAATATAAGTGAATGAAAGTGTTATGTGCCTACAAAGGTGTGATTTTTTTGTTTTTCTGGATCATGACTTTTACCCTTCATTAGAGTAAAATAACTATTAAGAAGGTGATTGTCATCATCCTTGTCTGCTCAGCTCTGCATTTAATGGGGAGGTGGGGATTAACAGCTGGTGGAGTTTTTTTTCTGTTATTTTCCAGCAATTAGAAAGAGACCATTAACAGGGACAGTTGGCAACCATGTAAAAATTCAAAACTGGAAATTCTGTTGAAAACTGGTATTGAAAAAATTTGGATGCAATAACAATTATTGTAAATAAGATGCTGGCTAGTACAGATGTTGGTATCTCACAATTTGGGACACCTATAGAAAAAGTTGGGAAGGAAAGCTGTAATTTTACACCTAATTTATTGAATGGAGGGAGTCCATTTAGATTCTGAAAAGCACTTACGAACTTTCTGATTATAAACCTGATTGCCAGCTTTTGTTGTAGTGAGTAGTTGCGTGGTAACTGAGTGTTTCTAACAAGAAGAAGACTGTAAAGGAAGAAACCAGAACTATACATGATGTGAGTCATTAGGATACAGATATAGATAAAACCTTGAAGGAGAAGCAGGGATGAAAGAGCTTTTGCCATGTGTGCAATATAGTGCACAATATCTTAATGAGCTGGAAAGAACTTCTCATTAGGAGTCTCTCCCATTTCAAAGATGTAGCATGTCTTGGACTGGTCATCATAGGTCTGGCTGTTAGGGGTGAGGTCCTCCAAAGGTGACAGAAGAGCAACCTAGTAGCCAGAAAGAAGTGGTTGCCCTGGGGTGTTTGGACTCTAGCAAACCAAACCATTACACTTTCTATCACTAAAAAATGATACATTGAACACTTTATTAAATCTAATTATTCACCCTCATTTTGAAGGTGCAATATTAGGAGGTAGGTCACAAGAACTCTGAAAAGACTATTTTGCATGCAGGTCAAGATCAGCAGCAATTTAAAGTAGCAGTCATGGAGTGCCAGTTATGAGCTATGTTTGAAGGCTATGGGATGATGGTCATTCCTCAGATCATGTTTTTTCTAGGCAGAATACTCTGATATATGCTGCAAAAGGTGTAAAGTTGTACTAATCAAAATAAACACAAAGATATATAACCTATTTCTGAAATATCCATTTTCCTCCTGCAAGTGACATAACAAGAGAGATCGGGGCAAACTATTTCTTTTGATATAAAGGAAATAATCTGTACAAAATTCTCTCTCCTCTAGAGGCTGGCAGACATGCAGGGTTTCTTTTGTGCATTTGTCAATATTGCAAAACTATTTCAGAAGTTGGGAAAGAAAAATAAAACATCTCAGTGGTAGAGTGTTTGAGTACTTTTGGTTAAAAGTTGTTGCAACTTCCACTGTGTCAGAGTATTCACATTTCAAAAGTTCTTTCCTATCAGATATGGGTGCTAGTGCTTACATTAGAACTCAAACATTGTGAGTTGGAGATGACTTTGCATAGCACTGCTGGCCAGGAATTAGTAATGATTACACCAGTTTTAAATAACTTCTACACGTATGAAAGTTTCTGGTCACGACAGGTCCTTTACACCTTCTGTTCTTTGAGCATGGCTCACACAGTCCTAGCATGCTAAGGAAACAAAACTTAGGTAATGGTTGTCTGTTGGTTTTGGTGGTTTATTTGGTTGGTTTGAGGTTTATTGTTGGTTTTTTTCAATTGCACTGTCCCTCTACTTTTTAAGCCATTGTCTGATTTTGATCTTATATTACATGACAGCATGAGTATTAAAGATACCAAGTTTCTGCATGTTTTGTGAAACAGCATTTGGAACAAAACCTAGTAATGTCCCAGAGAGGGATATGTGTTCAGTTAGCTTTTGTCCAAGGGACAGTGTCTTGGTTTGAAAAGACAGGTGTCTACTAAGGAAGGCAAGAGCTTCTCTTGAAATGGAAAATGTAAACCCTCTCCCTCCAAATTATTATAATTTTGAAATTAAGGGACTCTCTGGCAAAGATATGGGAATAGGAATAACAATTCTTTACTAGGAAAATTAAAATAAAAATGCAGCAATACAAAAAACCCACTGACACATTCAGAATACCACCTGACACCCTGGTAGTCAGGGCGTTGGTAGCAGTCCCATTAAATGGTGGCTGCAGTCCTTCTGCAGTGACAGGTGTGGTTCTGTTGAAGCAGTGATCCTGTCGAAGGCTAGAGTTTTCCTCTGCAGGTCCAGTGCTGGTGCAGAATGGGCCTGATCTTCCTCTGGGAATCCAGTGGAAAAAAGCTCTCCTGGTGTTCCAAATCTCAGATTTTATCCAGGTAGGAATGCTTTGCTCCTCCCCCTAGGCAGAGTATCTCACAATGGGATGATGTGATTTTATCAGTCATACTGTGAGACTCAGTGGACCACTGACAGAAGGTATCTCCCTGGACTGAGGATGGGACAACCTACACATGTAGTTAAGACTTAACTGCAGTCCAGCCCATCCAGAACAGGTAGGGGAGGACTAAACAGAGGAAGGCTTATGGTTGTGAAGGGAGCTGACTCATGGCTTTCAGTGGCTAGAATACAAACTTGGAAGAAATCTGGTTTAATCAGTTCTGTAGTTCTTGGAAAAATTTATTCAAACTTATGATCTTTGATGATTGGAAAGACTGCAGTGTTCTGGCTTTGTATATCACAGAGTATTAATGCTGATATACTGCTAATGACACAAAAGCAGAGTATAAGCTCATGAAAAGCTCCTTCCCTTAAACACAGAAGTATATAAATTCCAGATTTCATCTGTGAGATACAGAGTTGTGCAAATGCAATGGACATTCATGGAACCATCATCTTCATAGGAAGAAGATTTTGTTGAAGGGACAGCTAGCTGTACCATTATCATTATACTAGAAATATATTAGAGATCCTGATATTTGACTGCTTACGTGAAAGTAGCAAACATCTCTAGTATCAATATGTTACACTAGAGTATTAAATTGTACAGAACTGTACAATTGTGGTTTTGAGTACTCAAACTTAAATATCTAGTTTTGGGGGCCTTTTTCATAGAGTAAATAGCTGCCAATTAAGTAAAAATTTGTTATTCACGATGAACAGGAATACTGCTACACAGGCTAAGCCATGTACTTAGAGGTTCACAGCACACCACTCCAATGGCCACAGCACAATTTAAAGCCTTCTTTCTCAAAAGCAAGACAACCCTCATAGGGAGGACACTGTGAAGCTAAATATGAAAAGATCAGAAGCAGTGACACTTTAAAAAAATTCTTTTGAATTTCTTCTTTTCTTGAAGGACCATGTGGGCAAATAGGTCTTCAGTGCATACACCTCAAAGGGGTCAAATTTAAGATCTATACTAGCTACCCAAAAGATGGGAAATACTTAGTGAAAATCTGAGTAATTTTAACTCACTTTTAATCACGTACCCTTATGTGGTGTAAATATTAGTAAGGCAAGATTTCCAGAAACTTAGATATCTGTAGCTGTATCCAAGAATTCAAAACATAATCTATCCATTTGGCATGTTGAACTGTTGAATTAGGCCACAGCTGAAGGGTTTGTGCTCTCTAGGATGTATTAAAAAATACCTGTATGTTTTCTGAAGTATTTGGCAACAGCTGAAATCTTAGGAAATCATAAATCCTAGATAAACTGGGAGACGGTTTTTATGGTATGAATGTGATCCAATAGCCCCCTACTACTTTAAGTGTCCTATGGGGCCCTGTAGAGATCACAGAACCACAGAATCTGCTGAGTTGGAAGGGACCTACCAGGATCATCAAGTCCAACTCCTGGCCCTGCTCAGGGCCATCCCCAAGAGGGACAGCATGTGCCTGAGAGAATTATCCAAATGCTTTCTGAAAGCTGTCAGGCTTGATGACAGCTAATAGAAGGAGGGAATAAAGTTCTGCAGCATTTAATTGTCTACAATACTCCTCTAAAAGTTCAGTTAAACTTAGTTATGACAGTCCCCTTGCATCTAGACAGAAACATTTTAAAAGTTCTTTCTTTAAAGTGGAAATGCCAACAATTGGGCACAAAAATCACAGCCTGGAATGCAGCAGAACCTAACCTCTGCCTAACTAATCCTGCTCTTTTCTAACCTTTTCCTTCATGCATATTCAAAGAACAGAAATCACATGCTTCAAAGTCAAGCCTTTGCAAGATCATGGCTTTTCCTGTGCACAGAACATGCCCTTCCTGCCTGGTGTGCCTGCACAAGGAGGTTATCTATAGAAGCCATTATTATCTTGGTTAACACCACTCCCTCCTGTCATTTAATATTTTAGTGATGTCTTGCTCTATTATTTTTAATCTCATATTGAGTTAGAGATCTAAAAATTAATGGAAAAGCAAACAAATTATACAAAGAAAAGATATCTCAAAGTTTTTCAATATGCAGAATTGTGTTTAGAATTAATGAAATTTAGAAATCAGAGCACATTAATCAATATATCATTGTCAGATCCTAGAAAGCAAAAATGTACTGTGTTATAGTAAACTAAATAATTGTAATACTACATATTACCTAACATTGCTAATCTTCAGATCTTATTTACAGAGATGGTAGAATATTTGAAATGCTTTGGGGGAGACCACATAAGCAAGCAGACAACGCTGAGTCCCTCACTGATGCCTTGCTGACTGTGTTCTCACTGCCCTTGTGCTTAACATTAACTGTTATTCATCATTATTTTAAACACTTGGGTTATGTTATTTATGTGACAGGTCTGTAAATTTTGACAATTCTTGGAATTTTAAAACAAGTCTCAAATAATGAAATATTTCCAATATTAAAAACTCCAGCTGTTCCAATCAGACTCTTAGCTCACAGAAGTGATCCTCAATCCAAAACAGAGCACCAGCGAGTGTTTAAAAATGTCCAAGCAAAGAGACTCTGGAAAGAGTCTTAAATGATACTACAGCAGATGTCTTTTGGAAAGTCCAAGAATTCTCTATCTCATTAATTCAAAAAAACTTTTAGGAGAAACTTGGGACTTTTTCAATGATAGTAATTCAGTCCTCAGCAAGAGTTGCTATGGCACCTCATCCATTTCCCTGGCTGTTGTTGGCCTTGCTGTGAGTTTGTGCATGGGACTGAGCCAAACGTGTTCTCTTGAGCTCATCTGGCTTTGCTGTAGGAGTAGAAAGGACATGACCACCCTGACAGAGTGCAGAAGAAATGAGGATGCCTCAGACCTGCTGGCCCCAGACGTGCTGATGGTTCGGTCTCGATGCCAACAGCTGAAGGCGTAGGCAGTGAAATCGGGGAGAAGCAGCTTCGGGCAGGAGCTCGGCGTGAGGAGTTGCAGCACTTTGAGCTTCAGTGTGGAAAGAGGAACTATGAGACACATCGTTGCTGGTTGCACAACTGAGGCTTGAGTAAAAGGTTTGGAGTCGCTGCTGTGATGAATACGGTCCCCACCTGGATTTTATTTCCTTAGTGCTCACAGAATTGCCCCCTTACCCTGCAGTTTCTCTGTACAGCCAGAGTAGCTGGCTTATATTTTACCTACAAACAGCAGAAGTACAGTTTCCTACGCCAGTTACTGTTGCCGAGCGGCGCAGAGGATGCTGCAGCGAGCCCCTATGTACCCTGCTCCGGCGGCCGCTCTCCATCCCCGGCCGGGGCCCCGGGGGAGCGCGGCCGGCGCGGCCCCGCCCGGAGCGCCTCGGAGGTGCGCGGGGCCGCGCCGCCGTGACGTCGCGACGCGGTTGCCATGGGGACGCCTGGGGTCGTACCTGACGGCTGTCGTGAAGCAGCGGGAGGAAAGCGAGGGAGGAAGAAGGGGGAGCCCAGGCCCAGCCCGGCCCCCCGGCCCGCGGGGAGTTGGCTCCGCGCCGCGCCCCTCCGCCCTCGCCGCATCGCGCTCGGAGGCCGGAGGAGGAGGAGGTGGCGGCGGCGCTGCCGCCTCTGGCTATGTAGGGGCCCCAGAGCGGGCAGATCCGGAGGCCGCTGTCCGCCTCTGGAGCTCGGCGCGGGGCCGGGCCCGGGCCCGAGGCCGGGCCCGGCGGGATGTTTTCCAAGAAGCCGCACGGGGACGTGCGGAAGTCCACGCAGAAGGTGCTGGACACCCGCAAGGACCCACTGACCCGACTCAAGCACCTCCGCGTCCTTATCGGTGAGGCGGCCGGGAGGGGCGAAGGGTCAGCGGGGGCCGCGGGTCCCGGCGTGGGAAAGACCGGGAATTTGGAGGGAGCAGCTGGGGCGGGAGGCGGACTCGGGGCTCGGCCCCGGCGAGAGAACCCACCCGGCGAGCGGGGAAAGACCCGCGCCCGGCGTGGCGGGCCCGGCGAGGCGAGGCTGCAGCGATGTGCCGGGGGCTGCGGGACCCCGCGGGCGCGGCGCGGGATGCTTCTCCCGGCGCTTTTGTACTGACACTGACACGGACGCTTCCGTCTGATCGTGGCATTTCTTTGGGAACTGTGGAAGGAGGCGAAAAAGTGGTGTTCCTCCCGTGTGAATTATTCTCTAGAATACACAAAGTGCTAAGTTGCTGCGCATGAATAAAAGTGGCTGGCGAGCGCAAATGGTGCCTGTAACTCCTGAATCCATTTCCCTTACGATCTTACAGTACCAGTTTATATTTGTGTACATTTTCAAGGTAAGAGCTACACTATTGATTGCTCGCTTGCGTAGATGTGAAGGAGCTTCTATACAGCCAGATTTAAAACACTTTTGGTTTGCTAGTTGGTAAAGGAGGACACACAAGCCCTGAAGGGCTGCTGCAGTTCCTTGTGAGCTGCCATTTAACCTGACCAGTGAATTAGAAATTGTGATTATACGGCATAATTGCCTAATGAAAAAAACCAAGGGGAAGCAAAAACAAACCTAGTTAACCATTTCAAGGTATCTGTTAGTTGCATGTGTTTGTAAAAATCTAAGTCATTGTCATCAAGCTGTCCTTGAAAAAAGAAGCTTGCTCTGGAGTATCTTTTGGGCGCTCCAGTCCTGGGAATGTGTGTGTTGCTTCTGACAGTTTATCAACACGTGAACAGGGCTGGGTCAAGGGCAACTGCATTCCGTGTTTAGCACAGAATGCTGAATGGATTATTTTGGGTTCTGCCCACAGTCTGGTGGTATTTATGTATCTTGTCCTCCAAAGCTGGATTCTTTCTTTTCAAAGGGGAACGGCTATTGCTCCCTTATTTTGTATTGGTGTTTAAAGGAACAGGTGTTCCCATGTTGCACCATCTGCTGCTTCATGAGTTATTTTCTGCAACATAGTAATTATCTAGACTTGAAATGGAGAATAGTTGTGTAGCTATCTAAGCGACTTCAGAAGTCAGATGCATCCCCTTGCCTCACTCAGAATGTACCACTCTTCCCAACTAGCTGTACTGGGCCAGCTGTGGCTTGCTCTGTGTTGGTTTTTAGCTGGGTTGAAAGATAAGCAGAAAAAACATTCTAAAGAAACTAAATACCTCTGAATTCAGATTTCCTGGCTAAAGTATGTTGAATATTTCTAGTTTTGCTTTAGTCTGCAAAACACTCTGATTTTGATCTGTTCTAGATTTTGCATTTATGTTGCTTGCTTGCTTATGTTGCTTATTTACAATGGTTTTTTTTCTTCAGCTTTCTTAATAATTGAATTACTTCTGTAAGTTGCGAGGCATAAGCTATGTCAAGCAGACATTCTTATCTAATCTAAAGTTTCTCTTTACTGGCTGTAGGACAGATTAAATTATCTGGGGATGTTTTCATGTCGTCATCCACCCCCCCCCATTGTGTGTATCTCACCTGTTGAAGCACAGCTCCCACACATCCTTTTTCCAAGTTTGGGAGAACAGTGTGTGAGTGACTGTGTAATTAGGGAAAGGTGTAACAATGGTATTCAGCTTGTCTCTTTTGGATACATCCACAAGATTTTGTCATTATGCAGATATTCTTAGGTGCATGTAATACGAAAACAAGGCCTTTTTTAGAGCAGAAGAGTAAGGTATTTCCATACATTTTCCCACTGTAGAGCACAAGAAGTGACCATTCCCCTAGAATAATAATTGCCATATTTCCCATGTGTCCAGGAGAGCCATGTTAGCTATTGCCAACAGACTGTCTGAGGGGATAAGGCAGGAAATCTCAGGTCAGCTGTGTTCAGCATCTTCCTGAAGGAAACATTTATTGCTCTTAGCCTCTGCACGCAGGAGACTGGAAGACTATCCAGAAGAGAATTTTCTGCAGTTTCATGTCCAGGAGAAGGGAGAGAATTTTCTCTTGTTCTTTAATGTAGAATACTTTCAGTAGGCCTTCAAAGCGTATTGGACCAGAGTTTGTTTTTTCAGGTTTTTTTGCTGTACATTTTAGTCTTTGGTCAACTACAAAAAACAAGTATGGCCTTAGTTTCATGGTTAAGACTTGAGAGGAAGAAAGGGAGTATTAGTTCGTTTTCCTGCTATTTTATCAAGGCATCCAAAGCAGCAGTTTTCCAGTAAGCCAAAATAATAGAAGAGTCATGAATAGAGGTACCTGCTTGTGAAGTATGGACTGATGGCTGTCTGCTAGCCAAAGAGAAATCTCAAAAATTTAATTATGGTACAAGACTGAGAGTTGCATCCTCCAAGGCAATAGTGTAAGTCAGGCACCATATAATCTAAAAATATTTAAATTATTACAATGCCACTTTTGGTAAGGATCAGAAGAGACTGAACAATATCAAGCACCTAATATGGAGCTAAATGAATCAATAGCACAAAGGCCTGTGACTGTTATTTTTAACAAATTAAGAGTAGTGTTCATTAGATGGAATCTTTTAAATGTCTTTTACAAAATAACTTAGAGTGCAGTGATTTGTATTCTTTTAGGAAAGTATCCTGTCATTGGTACAACTCAGGTTGAATTTAGTAAAAAATGCAAATGAGTCTGCATAAGGATATATAGAAAATTTTGTATCTTTTGTGAAGCAGTGACATACCATTTTATCAAATACCATTGCAGCTTTAGGAGTCTGATTGCTATAGTCAGTGTATAGAAGATTTAGACATGGGAATGACTCAGATGAGAGTAAAACTTTATTATGAAAAGACACTGGAAGCTTTAATTCCTTTGTACAGGGACAGAGGGTGAAAAGTGCGTAAACATATATGAGAAAGTCTAGGAATTAACATCTATTAAGGCCTACCAAATCTGAAATTACAATAAATGATTTTTGTCTTGGGAAGCTCTTGAATGCTAGGCTAGTGATCAGTTATAGGAATGCTGGGGAGAAGTGCATTTCTTGTGGTTTGGGTTTTGGGGTTTTTTTTTGTTTTGTTTTTTTTGGGTTTTTTTGGTGGTGGTGTTGTTTTTCTGGGTTTGTTTTTGTTTTTGTTTTTTTTTTTCTGAAACTCTTTAGTAGATAACTGCTCTTTGCCGCTTCAGGCCAGTGTCCTGTGTCTGGTTCTCTGATCTGGTTCAGTTTGGCTCCATTCATCCTTTTTTTGTAATTTGGGAACCAGAGAAAATTCTGTGAAATTCAGGTGACTAAATCAGAATTGGTTAAATTATTTTTAAATACAATATGTGACACATTTATGCATGTCACAGGTATAAGGTTTTTTTAGTAGAAGTTAAAGCCTTTAGGAGACCTCTAAGTAGTAAGAAATATTATTCTTGCTTAGAAATGCTAAGAAGAATTGTAAAGATTGAAGTCTCGTATCTTGGGACTTAGCAGCGTGTGAGCAAAGGTAATCTGCCTTTCATTGTTATGTTGCTGCAGTATATTTCTTGAAGCAAATGTAACTCTCTGGTTTCATAGATTTTATTCTTTTGAGATGTATTCCTTTCTTCCCGTAGGGAAGTGTTTACCCTACCCTGCTCCATTGGTTTTTTTCTTCTCAGTTCTGGGAAGTGCCTGAGAGTCCCATACAGTTCCCTGGTGCTGATTTGGTCAATGTCTGAGTTTTTAGCAAACTGCTCTGCTGTCTTGTCTTCCTGTATGCTGGAAATGCTGTGACAGCTGTGTTTGCTGTGTGTGACTGCAGTAGTTGGAGCATCCGAACCTTGAGAGGGAATGTTGAACGAGATTCCCTTGGGGTCTGTGTGGCAGCAGCGGGGCCTTGCTGGAAGGAAGGCTGCACTGCTGCAGGTGTGATCACTGAGGCTTCTCTAGCTTGGAAGGGAGGCACACTGTGTACCTTACAGGGTTAGGTATTGCCTGTACAATGATTTTCCAGAAAAAATATTTCTACATATGTATATATATTTTTAGCAATCCCCAGTCAATTAGCAGCTAATTGCAATTTTTAGGGTCATTGAAGTGGAAATAATATTGGATTATTCTTATATATATTTACTGTTTCATTAGACTTCAACATCAAACTAAAAATCTATGATTTTTAAATGGTAATTATACAAGTTTATGCTAGTAATCTTTCAAGCTTCAGATCTTGGTTTATATGTCCTTTTGCTAAAACAGTGCTTTAAGCATTCTATAAATAATTAAGACAGCTAGGTAGGTTACCCTTCATAAGGTCATACATTAACAATATTGACTTTTCATTTTGATATTAGATAAGTTGGTGTTTGTCTAAACCTGTAGAATTTGAAGGTTAAGTCTGAATTTGGAAATGTATGCATTTTTTAAAAAAGCTAAAATCTCTAATTATTTAATGATTTCTGTAAAATTCTACTCTGTGCAAGTAAATCAAATGAATCTATGGGTTTAAAATTTTCTTATAGAGCTGAATTCTTAAGATACTTGCTTTCTTGTTATGTTGGGTTTTTTCCCTTTTCTTTTTTCACTTTTTTTGTTGAGTAGAAATTACAGGTTTGTAATCTGTTAATCCAGAGTGAAGAAAAAAGAAAATATGTTGTTTCTCATGAATTATTTTATTTGCATGTGATATTTAAAACTATACTTCTTTTATCTCTGGAACCATGGAGAGAATACTTGCAAAATGCAAGAGGACAGAGTATCTAAAGTGTGGGGAGTTTATGTTATTATTTTGTTTTGTTATTCTTGGTGGTTGGTTAGCGCTGGACATCTCATGTAAATAGGCCTTGAAAGGGAAAAGTCAAAGTACCTGGGACAGAATGAAATGGACTGCATTAGACATCCATTCTGATATATTGTTTAATATTAAACAATACACTTAAACAGAGATTGCATTCATTTAAAGGGATTTTAATTTAAGAAATCTATTTCACTGGCAGTTAGCCCTAATGCTTCAGCTGGATGGCATTCATTGGTGTTGCACATCATCAACTTCAGTCATAAATGAAAAATGTTCTATCATTGTTAAATGAAAGCAAATGGGGAGCTACAATAAAAGTAGCTGCCTGGAGTTTTGGTGGATGTGCGAAGATTTTTGGTTTTTTGCAAGAGTTGTAGATTTTTTTTTTCTTTCCTGGTTATTCTATCTTCAGAGAACATGTCACTGCTCATGTAACTCGGGGATCTGGATGTGGATTGCATGCAGTGTAAGGGCTCGGGCTTCATGTTCTGGCACTCTTGACTTAACCCTGAACAAGTTATGTTTTGGTCAGGAGCAGAGGGGGAAGATTTACTCTGCTTTAGTATTTTGGCTAATGTTACACTCGACTTGCAGAGTTCAGCAGTGGCCAGGGCTGCTGAATTGCAAGGCTGAGGGCTGGAGCCAGATCAAAGCCCCAGGCTAGACAAAAGGGAGGCTCTGACCACTTGGTTGCAAAGGAAAGGTCTGTGTGGGTTTAGCTTTGACAGTTCAGAATGAAAATACGTGCATTACTATGGAAGTGTTTGAAGTTGCTTAAATAAAAGCTTAAGTTCTGGAACTCGTGTGAATTGTTGTGGGAGTAATTCTTGAGAGTTCTCTAGTGTAACTCAGAATCTGCAAGCACCATTAGAGAATTCCCTTGGAAAGCTGGCAGCTGCTTCTGCTCATTCCTGTAGGGCACTGGTGTTGTACCAGTCTGTATGCAGATGATGTTCTTTGGTTCTGTTAACCTGCTTATTCATTTGTGATTTTTTTTTTTTCATTTGTATCTAAAAGATTGTGATCTGGACTTCAGATTTGTCTGATGCAAAATAGAAGTCCATTAGAAGATTTCTTTAAGTTATATTCCTTTTTCAGTACCAAAACCTTCAAGAATATTTCCTTTGACAAAATTACCTTTTTTAAAAAAATGGTTTTGCTAAATAGCTGTTGGTTAGATCTGAAACAGTAAGGGCTAATGTAAAGCCTTTGTGTAATAGATTTGCTTTTGTGGTCTGTTATCAGTGCTCTTTCACTTTCACAGTTTGTTAACTATGCCAGAGCCACCAGTTAGCTCCCCAGGTTTTCCACTTAACCTTTCTCAGTTACATGCTTTTCTATTTGGGACAGTCCCTATGTAACCAAATCTCTCTACTGTTTTGCTCTAAAGAAACCCTTAAATATTTCAGCGTGGAGAATTAAGAATTAATAAGTTTAATTATCCATTGAGAACATGGAAACCTTTGCTTTCTGGTGGCACCAGTTTGTTACAGGAGTTGATACTGACCGTGTCAGTCCATAGCAGGCCTCTGCTTTACAGAAATAGATCCTGAATTCTGGACATCTTCCAGGTCATTGTTTGCTGCAGTTGTCAGTTTGGGTTTTGGTAAGGGCGAGGGAAAGTGACTTAAAAGCCAGCAAGTCTTGGAATTAGACAGGATAATGTTTTTACTATACTAAGTGCTCTGACAATTTTACTTATAAACATAGTATTACATTCTAAAACTCGTAAAATAGAACATAAAATTAGCCACAACCTAATCTGTAATGATACAGACTGTTTTCTTTCATTTCTGCAATGCAGTGTGAACTGATGGAAGTTCTTTTCAGAACAGTTTAAATATATGTCTAAAATCTGTTTTGGCAGGGTTTGTTTTGTTTTAGGGAGAAAATGACACATAAGCACAAAGAGACACAATACTGTGTGAAATTAAAATATTGTAAAGCAAGTAAGCTAGTACTTTTCTGCAAAGGACACAACTTTAAAGGGAAACAATTAAAATATCAAACTTAAAACAAACCCTGCCAAAACAAAAGAAAAAAAAAAAGCACCCTTGAACACAGAGTTAGTATGGAGATCAGATTTGTACCAGTTTTTAAATTAGAGAAAAATATTAAGGAAAAAACAGCAAAGATCCATGTTTCTTGCTGTTGTAAAGCATGAAGAAAACTGCATTTTCTTGACAAACAGCTTTCATGAACTGCTGAAAAACTGGATTTTAGTGTACTGAACCTATGCTTTGTACAGTAGAAACTTCAGTTTTTACCTCTCTTTGGAATACAGTAGTATCCCATTTTTCCCTTTCAAATTCTGAGGCACTTTTCCAACTACATCAAATGATGCCAGGTCTATTTCTGAGTCCTTCCCTCCTCCCAGTCTGGACATAGAAGCAAGAACACAAGGAGTACATTAGTTTGTGTTAGTTACGTGATCTGTGGTAGAAGAATATAAAGTTAGTTTGTTTAAAATTAAAAAGAAGGAATGCACTGGAAGTTGTAGAGGAAAGCCTGTTTCTCTTTAATCCCACTTCACATAAAAAAAAAGGCTATGTCTCTCTTCTTAAAAAGACAAAATACTTAATTAGCCAAAGCAGAGGAGCAACTTCCTGCAAATTCTCAGTTCAGGGCTGTCTGAAAAGGATATGCTGCTTGTAGAGGAAATGACTTTTACCTCTATGCAACATGCATGATACTTTGAGCATAGAGAAGAGACAGTGAGATGGTGTTGGAGAAAATGGTTATGACATGAGAATTGAGGAGCTGTTTGTTTAGCTGATAGCAAGGACAGAGGTAAACTGAATATTTTAGAGACATTAGGAAATTGTTAATTAAGGAAGGAAGGTATAACAGCAGCATATAACTGGAAGTTTAATGGTACAGTAATCAAGGAGAGCAGTATTCACTCCATGCATTAGTTGTGTGGATTGTGTTCAGTGTAGACAAAGCTGTGAAATGGAGTGATGTGGCCAGATCAAGCCCTCTTAAGGTCTATGTAATTATCTTCATGCTGTATCTGCTATTTTTTTGCCCTTTTCCTTCTTGCCATAATTCATGTCAGGGTATTAATAATGAATTTCATACTTCTCAACAAATGCAAGGTTCCAAATTTCTGTACCAGCAGCATACTGAATCACTGTAGGTGTCCTTTGATGATGAACAGATGTTCCCTTTTGCTGTAGGTGGCAAGCCTGTCAGATGAACAACTGTTTTCCCTCCCTGAGGATGAAAGCTGGTTTTCAGCATTAACAAAAGGAGTCAGTGGGTTTTTAAAAAAGTATTATTTTCAATTAATAAAATAATAAAATTCCCATTGAATAAAATGTAATATTTTCTTCCATCTGAAACAATAGTATTTACTACAGAATACAGTTGTTGTTAAATGGTTTCAATTTTAAAAACTTGCCTTTGATTTTGCTATCAAGTGTGATCTTAGAAAGGAATCAGAGTGAAATGCATTTGCTATAGGAATTGCAAAGTCAAGGAATTTTTTACTCTCTTCTTACTCTTGCAAGCTCTAACTGTATTTTGAACGTATATTTTTAATGTTAATTGGGTGTTAGTGGTAATAATACAGGTCTACCACTGCTCCTTTAAGCATTTTTTGAGGTGTTTGACACATTTTTCTTAAATAAATACAAAATAACAAAAAATTTAAAAAAGGACAAACTTCTGAAATTCCACTTCACCTTCACTGAAAGGCAGAATGTCTTACCACAGTACCAGTTGTGCATATGCAATTATGTGGTAAAATGACAATCACTGTTCAGCTGGTTATGTAGAAAAGCCTTCAGTTTGTTGTCTGAAGAATTTAGGAATAGTGTCTCCAAAAATTACTGACTGTTATGTTGAGTGTTTAAAAGAATACATCAGTTTAGGCATTTGGGATTTTTCTGTTGGTCTGCTTCAGAGCTGACCCATGTCTGAGGAAAGAATGAGGGCCTGTTTCAGGAAACGAAGCATTTAACATGCCTGCAAAAATGCAGCATTGCTGTGTTTTGATTGGAAGAGACCCTGTTTAACTGCTTCCTATCCCTTCAGTATTTGGAACTAGTATTTTCTGCACCTTTGCATTGAGTGAGCCATTCCACTGCTGTCTACATGCAATCCCTGTACAGTCCTATAAACATATGGACCACAAAATATCTTCTGTCACCCTTCTTTCTCCTGAAAGCCTCAATCCTTGCTTTCTTTTTTTTTCTTTAATCCTTCCATCTCAAACTCTTGATTTTTCTTCTAGTATTTTCTTGTCCCTAGCCTAGGACTCACTTAAAGCTCTGCCCATGAGTGGAAGTGGTTGTAATAGTTGTGCCTATGCTCTAGTCGCAGCTCTATTTGGTGTGCATTTCCCTGATCAACTCAAAATCATCGTTCAGCTTGTTTGAAGTGGAATTGGCTTTTGTTGTCCTTTAACATTTGCATTTCTAATGTTCAGCTACTGATCTGTAGGTGGTGTGGCAATTTCTGATCTGTAGGTGGTGTGGCAATTTCTGCAATCCCGGCGTTTGGTAAGCCTTTGGATGGTCAGGAACATGCTTGCTGCTCTGGACCACTGTTTATTCCAGCTGAGCTGCCTTCCTTAAGAGTTGATCTTGGATGCTGATATAGCACTATCTGCTCCAAGAGCACCCTGGCTCTACTATACTCATTATGCAAGATGTTGGCAGAATGCTGTGCTACAGCAAAAGTTAAATCTGTGTTGGAAACGTTTTTAGCAAAATTTGTGTCAAAATTGAGTTAATAGTCCTCTAGAGCTATATAAGAAAACATAACTGAAAATGCGCCATGCTTTTGGCCATCCTTTCAGTTCATTGTTCTTGACTTTATACTCTACCACTTGTATATCCAGTCATGTGAGATGATAAAGATTGATGTCATTCTAAAAAGGGTTAAAAAACTCTGTGGTCCAATACAGAATTAGAAGGAGCTTTTTAGAAGCATCTACAGTGAAAGAAAGTGTTTCAGTGTATACAGCTGGTGAATGGGTATAAAGGTTTTGTTTGCCTCACCTTCATGTTTTGCTTTTGTTTGCTACACATCAGTATTCTGAAAGAGGAGCATTTTGTCATTTAAAATGCTGTCTTCCTGTTCCTCTGTGCTTCCATGGTATTGTTTTGTCCACCAAGTTTCTCAAGTCGTATGTAGTTGAATAACAGGACAGGGAGTGTCTAGACAGTTTGTACTAATGCTTGACTGTTTAAAGTGATCACTTTAAAATTAATCTGGATAAATCACTGAGTATTTCTTTATCAGGAATTTGCAGAAAACCATCTAGAGGGTTGTGGGAAGAGAGTCTGAAAAGCTTCCTGGGGTCCACATGAAAGCACATTCCCCTATACTTAGAGTGTTGTTTCTGCCTCAGGGTATCCTTGGGATCCCATCTTCTGATTTCCCTAGACCACACAATCAAAGGAGTGTGAGGGACTGAGCTAGACTAGAAAGTAAAGTGCATCTTGGAACTTGGAGGGAATAAGAAGGCATTGGTGGGAATCCAGTGCTGCTGTTTCCATCCTCCCAGTTTATCTATCTCCAGAGCAGATGTGTTCCTCACTTAACATCTTCCTTCCACTTTCTTTAGGAAGTTTAGTTGTGCTTAGTAATTACAGTTGGAGATTGTGATGGTCTTTCTGTTGTAGAGTTTGGGCAGTGTCACGAGCTTTATTTCTATTAAATTAACAGTTGAAACCAGATTCATCTGTACAGTGCTAGTCCTGATGGAATTAAGGTTCATGACTGGCATTTGTTGGCACTACTGTCATGCCAACAATGGGTGTGCAAGAAGAGGCTTCTTCCCTGTTCTAAAATTCACTAGGCACTTATGGCATGCCATACTGAATTTCTGAATTAGCCTCACAGTAAAGAATGAAAACTTGAATAGTTTCTTTAATTATTTAGTTATTTATTTGAAAAACAATACTTTTTCTTTTAAATATCTTCAGTTCTTACTGCTGGATAATGGTATGTAGTGGTTGACCCTGAATATTTGAAATAAATATAAACAATGTTCTGTTCTGTTTTTCAGATAATGCAGAATCAATTGATCTCAAACAGTTTTTCGACCTACATTTTTCACATATATATTATGTGTTCTTTGAAAACTTTGTGACTATTGAAGTGGGCCTTAAACAAAAAGGTAAGTATTTCAGACAGAACTCTTTTTGTCTTGATGGCCTGTGCCTTTGTTTTGAAGTAAAGCAGGGTGCTATAAATAAAGCTCTGTGTGGTCACAAATTACAACATTAGCCATGCAGAAATATGTCTAAGAACCAACTTTGCAAATGAAGGCAGAGCAATGAGATACGCGCTGAGTGGAGGTGAGCAAAAAGGGTTTGTTCTCCATTGACTGTGTTTGCCCTTTTGCTAAGTGAGGATTCTTAAGGTGTTATACTTTGTATTCTGCAGAATTGTTCTCTAACAAGATATTGTGTAACCTAATCTCTCCCAGTTGTGGATGCCATAATAGGAGGTTATGCAAACTGTAGCTGTATTTCTGGAGTATAATTTTTATTTGCAGAAGCAGTGCAAAGTTATGGTTGTATAAATGCAGGTTTTCATTTTACACGTTTAAGGATTTTTGTTTTGATAATGAAAGTGCATCTTCTATTTATATTTAACTATTTCAACTATTTATTTTTGCAACTAGGTCACAAGTCTCAGAGAGAAGAATTAGATTCTATTCTTTTTATTTTTGAGGTAAGACATTTTGAATATTTTTTTGCTTTAAGTCCTAAAATTCTACAGTTGTCTGTAAATACTTTGCATTTAACTGCATTCCTTCTTACTTTTGCATAGAACTGAATTTATGTGCTTTGTTTTAAAAATAAAGATTTCACTTGCGGTTTTGCAAGATGTCTTAACTGGAAAAAGATGTTTCTGTGTCTCTAGATAGTTGATTACTCTTTGGTGGTGGTATTTCTCCATCATGTGTTATACACATTGAAATTCACAGAAAGGTGATCTCTGTTTAGTCATGATATTTTTGACCTTTTGATTGCATGTTACCTCTGTGAGGTACATGGGTGAATGTGAAAGAGAGCTAGTTCATTTGTTCACTAGTTCCTGCATAAAGGAATATTAGGTAATCTGTGCTTTGGAGGCAGTTGCACAGTGTGCTGGAGGGCCACAGCCAGGAAAAATCAGGTTATTTACAAGTTGCAAAAGCCTCTAGTGTAAATGTTGCAAGTCTTGCATGGTAGATTTGGAATTACTAACTGTGCTCTGTTTCTTGTTTCTGGAGATGACCTACTTGTAGAGGTCTTGTCTTCACTGTTTTGCTGTAGCTCATCATAGCTCATCACCCCTCAGTTGAGAAGGCTGAAGCACATGTTTGCTTGTGCCACAGAGGCAAGTTGGCAGCTGAACATCCTAACTGAAGCCATTAGAAAGGTGGAATAAGTTAATGCAGTCTGTTGTGAAACAGAGCAGCTGAGACAGACACTGATCCCATTCTATTCCCTATGCTGTAAGCAGCAGTGTCCTTCACAGGGGTAGTGGAGCCAGAGGACCTGCAGTAACATCTGAAGTCTCCAGTGCAGGACTTCCAAGCTGTCAGAGCCTTTGGGCTTCTCAGCATTAGGAGTGGGGTCACCTTGAAAGGACAACAATGCTTCCAAAGAAAGCATTATGGGAATTTTCTAAGTTGATGCTTCAGCTTCTGATCTGTGGCCTTGTGAAAGGGCCGTTTGGTCTTCCAAGGTGATATCTGCAACATACATCCTTGGGTTCTGTTTTTTATAGAAAATTTTACAACTCCTTCCTGAAAGGATTCATCAGAGGTGGCAATTTCATAGTATTGGTAAGTTGATTTTCTTTTCCTCTCCCTTTCATTTTACTTTTTATTAGTAGCTACCAATTCATGGCTACTATACCATTCATTTCCTTACAGTTTAAGTGGCTTAACAGGGGTTATGGTCTAGAGAATTTTGCAAGCTAAGTGAAGGAAAATAAAAAAGAAAATAAAAGAAACTGACAAAAAACCCTGCCAATGTAATGAATACTCTTCTGTATAGATTTATATTTGGGAATATGGAAATAGAAGAGTGGCTGAGAAAGAACAAGGACAGGTGAAAAGTTTGAAGTTTTAAATATTTTTTCCTTATTTTCTTTCTCTTAGCAATACATTTAAAAACTGACATGAGATATTTGTAAATGGAGAATGCTGATTTTATGCATTGTGATGACTTGATTTACTTTTAATGTACACATCTCAAAAGTCTTTGGGGAAAAATATTCTATGAGTAGGCTATGAAAGGTGATATTTGATTTTTTTTCCTTCTGGCATTGAGTCAGTTGCTTGAAGGTATCAAGGTCACCAAGATTAAATTGGAGATTGCCAAGGACTTGTTCAAAAGTGGCTATCAAGTCTGACCGAGAACTCTGACATTTTATTTAATATAGAAAGAACAAAAGCAAACAAATTTTTTTTCTCCTTTTTTTTAGGGTTGATTTTAAAGAAGCTTCTTCACACTGGAAATTCATTAAAGGTACTGCAAAAAGTTGCATGCAATTTTGTTTACAATACTTGAAGTACAAATAAGAACATAAGGGCAAATGTTTACAGTAAAAGCCCAGGAATGAGAACCACATCATGACTTGTGTATCATGAAAAAATGATTCCAAATCATCAGCTTTACCTCAGTAAAACTACTCACAGTAGTAATGTGTTTATATAGTGTAGCCAGTGGTTTAAAGGATTTTGCATTATCATAGTAATAAGTACTAACTGTTCATTGTTAGGGCAAGGAAGCTGATTTTGGGGTTCAGACTACCTTGGAAGTGGAAGATTATCTATGCCAGGGAGGCCTGCTGGTGTGTAGAGTAATTTAAATGGTTGGAACAAAACAGCTGCACCACTCCTCTGTAAGCCACCTGCAGGCTTCTCTGGTACTGAAATTCTCCAGTATGAGAGCCAAGAAGGGAGTGCTCTAGGACTCTCTTACCTTTCTTGAAGGCGAAATGGAAGAAGGTAGAATTGGCCCTTCTGATACAGAGAGCTCACTCACTCTGTTGTTATAATTAATGAACATATTTAGAAATTTTATGTCGGTCTTTGTATTTTCTGAAAAATTCATGTGGCATCTTGCAGTGGTGTAGTCAAGCAAGTGATTGGTTTTCCATGTGTTGGTTTTCTATCTCTTCTTTCAGAGAAGCCCCTGTGAGAAATGCTTTGAGGCAAACAGCAGTGAAGGTGCCAGGCTTGCCCTTGCACTTCATCAGGAGCAGCAGATGTGTTAGTTTCACTCTGCTGATTGCTGGGGGTCATACTGTCTATCCTCATTTTTTTTTTATCTCTCCCCTTCTCCTTCTCCCTCCAGGACAAATGGAAATGCATTTGTTTGTTCTGGCACAAAATAACTTATTCCACGTTTTTTCCTTTAAGATACGTCGAGAGGGTGTGCGTCTCTTTCTTTTGTGGCTGCAAGCACTTCAAAATAACTGTAGTAGAGAACAATTATGGATGTTTTCTTGCTTGATTCCTGGATTTTCATCACCACAATCTGAATATGGCCCCCGAACACTAGATAATCTCATTAACCCTCCCCTTAATGTCCAAGAAAGTAAGTAATTTGGTATTATTACTCAATTCTTGACATAATTCAAATCTTGTCACAGACAAGGCAAGTTGAAGTAGCTGACATACATACATACCCAGGGAGATAATGGAGCTGAGATGAGTTTCTTAGCAGTTTGTCAGGTCTCCTTCTGTAACAATTTCTGTCTTTTTTGTTGTTGTTCAGAATTAGTTGTTTTTTGTGGTTATTGGGTTTTTCCCTCCAAGTAGGTTATTGTAGCTTAATGCATAGTGGTGAAAATAAAGTGACCAATTGTGTGTAATTCTTAAAAATTGCAAGAGGATCCTGCATCTGCTGCAAACTTGCACAGGTGAATTCTGCTTGTGTCGAACACTTGCACTGGCTTTGTTCATCCTCCAGGGAGCAGGCTCTGCAAAGATATTTCTGGTGTGGCCTTCAATAGAATGAGAGGTTGTTAGGCCAGGGTGTAAGGACAAATGTGTCTGTGTATGACCAGGTAATTAAAGTTGTGGTATTCTTGCAACTTGGAATCTTAAAAAAGAAACAGACCTTGTAAATTGCAAAACTTGAAGTCTTAAAGGTTTGCATGAGTGGAAAAGCTTGAGCATTCTGAGATGAGGTTTTTATACTTTCTGGGGTTTTGTTTGATTGTTTGTTTTTAATGGTAAGGTCATTATCTTGACACTAATCAATAGAGTGTGGATGATTTTTCTCTTAAGATGATTCTTAGGACAGTTTTTCCTTTGTACACTCTAGTATTGAGTGCCTCCTAACTCAATTTATTCTTGATAGTGGGATTTGAAGCTCATTTATTAGTGATTTGCAATTGGATGGGGTCTTTGAATGTAAGTGCAAACTGTGCATTCAGATAAATGGGACTAAAAACTTGAACACTTTTTCCCCTGAATGTTGTGCTTTGCCTTCTTTCCATCTTCTCTTAGTATTTCAGTATTTTATTGCTTGCAGAGGAAAGCAGTTTCTTCATGACTAGTAATTAAATTTGCTGGAACACAGCAGATGAATTTCATGTCAGGATAGCTCTGCAAAAATTTTGCTACCTACTTAAGCCCTTTTTGGAGTTATCTTGTGAAATTCAGAGTGCAAAGAAATTCAGAGTGCAAAGATTGAAATGTGAACATCTAACTACAGGAACAGGAGAAAAATCAACTCTGAACTAGCTTCACTATCGAGGCAAAGAAGGATACAGATAGTAAAACTTAAAGGAAATGTAACTGATGAACTGCTAAATGGGAAAATGGTGAAAGATAAAAAGATTTGGCATTTGTGTAGCATAAGTGTTACACTATTGTTTGCATAAATTCCAAACAAAATTTTAAAAAATTTGGGTTTGGCAGGTAGGTTCCAAAAGTGCATAGGGATGACCTATTTATTGTCTGTTGTGCTTTTTATATGTGTAAGAAATTAGTTCCATGGTGGTTTAGAAGTTAAAATTTCCTGATTTTCATTAATCTATGGGTGAATTGTTGTACCTGTAATTGTCTCTGCTGCTGCAGTGCATTTCTACTTTCATAACTTTGTAGATGTTTACGCATGAGAAGAAATGGTCTAAATGTTAGATGTACTTCTATTTTTCTTTAAATAGCTCAAGTGACTATAGAAGAAATCACTCCACTTGTTCCTCCACAATCAGGAGATAAAGGACAAGAAGATTTAACAAGCTATTTTTTAGAAGCACTTTTGAAATACATGGTCATTCAGGTACGTTCTGTAGTTTTCAAGCAAACAAGTGTTAAACAATTAACACCTCTTTGTCCTTTACAGTAAGGTTTTTACTTGTAGCACTGCAAATGCATATAAAGATGTTCCGAAGAATCCTTCCTTGCCACTCCCTTTTTTATAAAAAGCAAATTCTTCTAGAAAAATGTTCCCTTGTTTTCTGTGGGAAGATTCCTAGATCTTTTTTGACAGGATCTTCCATCAGATTGTGGCATGGAGGCAAAACAAGACTTCTCAGTCACTTCTAGCAGTACTGATTTCAGTTCCCTTCTCATTCATCTTCCCTTCCCTATCTGGTTGTCTTCAACCAGTGGATCAACTGTGTGCAGAAAATGAAGAGTTGAATGAGTATTTAGTCCATAGTGTGCAAGTTGGACACACCATGTTCTCTTTGACAATTCCATGATCTCAGCCAGTATGGGGCATAGCAACAGCTTCTGTGAGAAACTGTGGCTCAGCTGTTTCACGTTATGTAATTGATTTGCTGGCCAATTAGCACATGCTGCTTCTGAACCTACTGAGCTGTCATGTGCTGCATGACATGGTAGGTGTTGCTGGGTCCTGCCTTCTGGGCCAGACTTGTCCCTCAGAACCTAGCTGGGTACCAATAAGTATTTCTTCACACTTAGGCAGGTTTTACTAGAGAAGATGGACAATGTACAAATATATGTTAGACCATAACATGTGTTAAAGCCATATTTCATGGCTTCCCTTTATCCATCTTTCTCTGAGCGCTTGCCATGCTGGAATAATTTCCAGCCTCATTTTATTGCTTCCAGCATCTCCCACTTTGAATAGAGATCTTCATACTTGTGATCTGTAGGTTAAGCTTAATGCTGGCTATTTACTTTGAGGAAAAATAGCCCTTATATTTTTGAAGACAGCTGCCTTTTCTGTGATAAATTGGTAGTATTATTTCTAAATTCCAATAGGTCATTGAGACAGGTGTCATAGAGCTTATTTACTATGTGAGCGCTGAAGTAGTTCTCTGAAGTCCCTTTAGAGGCCACTGATAATTGCAAGGTTCTTTGATACTAAGTTATGATAAAGGACTTTGTGTCACTAAGTTACATATATATCAGCTAATATGTTGAGTTATATTGGGGGTGAAATATGTGCATATATATTCCACTCTAGACACCTGTTGCCCTGAAAACAGATCATAATAGAACTGTGGCCTTTGAGTAAAAAATGGAGAAGTAGAGGAGAAAGGAAAAAAAAAAAGAAAATTAAGTCTTCCTTTATATTATTTATGATAGACTTGGTAGATTACCTAGCTCTGCAGGCAGATGGATTCTCAGGAGCAAAGATGGAAACTGCATATTGTATTTCTTGAGGAGCAGGTACCATGCTTGGTACTACTTACCATGTAGGAAAACATTTCATAGAGGGGAATGCTTAGCACTCACGATCCAAGTACATTTGTGTAACTCAACTTCAAAGTTGTATCTTCTGCTGCTTGTGGTTGAAAAATTTGTTTGTTTGATGTTGCCAATTAGACAAATGAATCCAAGTACCTATTATAATGACTATATGGACACGTGTTAGTCAAAATGTTTTAAAAGAATTTGTCAAAGAAATCTTTTGAATGGCATGGGTATTCTTTTTTATTAAACATTTTGAAATATAAAAACAGTTTCATTAAAAACAGTCAATTTGGGCATGTTCCCCGCTTTGGCAAGATGACTGCAAAAGCAAGTGTATTTCTGTTGGTTTCAGTATTTTATGTGTTCAAGTTCATTTTAAACCAATATTTTGGAAGAGAACGGTCTTTGTTTCGTTGACATTTCCCAGCTAGTTTCTGTTTCATCTTTTTAAAACTGTTTATTAAAATATATATGATTTTGTTTCAGAGAAATAACTTAAAAAGAGGACATTTCATGAGTTACCTGTTTCTTTTACTTGTAGATATTTACTTTGTCAAAATTCTTGTTTTAAGGTTAAGAGTTTAGAATGGAAGAACAAGGAAAACCAGGAAAAGGGATTTTCATTTTTATTCGCAAATTTTAAGAAATACTACTTACCTTCTATTTTCCCAAACATCTGTAAGGAGACCAGCTTGTATAACCCTATACTTGGTAAGTGTTAACACAGCTGATAAAATCTTTACATTTTATCTAATAGTGATGTTATGATCTGATTAGTGAGAGATGCCTCTGCCCAAATTAAGGTGACAAGACCAAATGCTGGTTCAACAGTACTGACTTTATTTTGTAACATTGACTTCATGGGGAAAGAAAAGACAGAGGGAGAGGGAGAGAGGGAAAAGCAGGGAGAAAGTGTGGAAGTAGAAGCTGGTCACCACCCATGGATCCAGTGGTGTCTTCTTGGGCCTTCTTCACCCTGGGCTTGGTGTTGGGGCGTAGGTCCTGGTTTGTTCATCTGTTAGTAAGTTCTGTGCTGAAAGCGGTGCTGCCTCCACGAGGTATGCTGCTTACAATCAAATCTTTTCAGTATTTATACATTTTAGAAACAAAGGAATTATTGCTAATTGGCAGCAAGTGATACAGTTCTCTTATTAATTGGTATTCCATCTTCTATTGGTTCAATGCATCTTATGCTAATTAGTCTGCTTGTTCAGTCTTTCTCTTCTTTTGGGATGGTGGGTTTCTTAGGTTGGTGATACCCCTGTGGAATTACCTTTTACCCAGCTGGAACTGATTTCATCGGAATTGCTGAGATTGTTCTAATAATTTCTTCCATATCTTCTGCCAAATGTTCTTATGGCTCCTAAATTCTGCATTCTTTGTATCCACTATCAGTAATACATCATTCTTCCTAAGCTTTGTTAACCTCCACCTAGGTCCTAACACTTGGAAAGCAGTTCTGCCTTTATGCAGTCCAGGTTCCAGGTGTCCACGGAGGTGTATTTGGGGGAACTTTGGTGGCCATTGGTGGCCACAGATGCCACCTTCCCATAACTTGGGATGATACTTCTTTGACTGGTGATATGCATATAAGCAGGTGATTCTTGTCACAGTCTGTCACAGAGGGAGTGTGATAACCAGGATGTGCCAACCAGATCTTGCCTCTGTCAGGCCTGGAATTAGCACCTTCCTGTCACAAAGTCCTCCCTTCTGTGGCCTTAGCAATGTTTGAGAAAGGTGATTGTGCTAACTCTAACAAGACAATATAGCAAAGCAGTTTTTGGCTTGAGTCATGTTGCCCATGAAGGGCATTCTCCAAATGTATTTGTCATGAAAGAACGTGTTAAGATTCCTGTTGATGATTTTCAGTTCTTTGTTTGTGGAAGCCTCTGACCCTTTCATTAGAGTCAATCTTGGTCTGTTAACCTGAATGAGGTAAATTAAATGTTCTTGTAAAACCTTTCTCTAATGTAACCATTGCTGGTCTCAGTTGTGCTCTGAAGAGAAACTACTGCTGCCAAAATAAAAGGTGTTAGTGTGCTATTCTTTGGGTGTGTTGGTTTTATCTGTACAGAATCACAGTGTTTGGATTATACAGTGCTTGTTCACATTTTTGATAGGGCAAAGTTAGGTTTTTGTGCGGACTGCATTTTATCAAGAGCTTGCAATAGGAAAACGAAGTTAGGGTTTAGCACAGTCTTCAAAGCTGATGGTGCTAGAATGTATCTTTCCATATAGAGAGTGGAATGTTCAGTGTTTTCTAAGCAAACCTGAGTTTTACTCAGAGTTTTTAGCCCATTTTAGAGCAGAATCTTGTTTGCAAATCTTGATCTTGTACTCTCAGGTTTGCATGCACCCATGCACATGTTGATTGTAGGCCAACAGAGTTCAAACTCCTCTTTGCAAAGCAATACCTTGTACACAGGCTTTAAGTTACCATTTCATCACTTGAGTCATACAGTCACATCACCATTCCTCTTCTCTGTTGATGCAGCATCTCAGAAGGATTCTCCAGAGTAGTGATCTATTCCATATTCTAAAATTAGGCTGTCAGGGAAGTTCGTTGAAAAGATCTTAGCTTCTTCTGGTCCATGTACATTTATTTAGATTTGAGAGATGGTTGTGTCAAAGCCATATTCTCTTGGGAAAGACAAACACTGGGCTTTCTCATCTACAGGAGAAGAACCACTATAAATACAGCCATAAGTAACAGTAGAATAAGAGTTATTGTGCAGATGCTGAAGAGGTTGAGTGATAAAATAGCTACAAGAGGGACAGTAAGCAGTGCTGAGAAAGCAAACCTACTGTTGCTTGATGCTCCAGAACAAGAAATATGGAAATGCTATTTTTCTCTTTCTGTGAAGATCTTGATTGAGTCTTCCATAGAAGTGTTACTATAGTCCTCTGTTTTTCTGTGAATGGTAATCAAGAAACTTCCAAGGCCTTAGTAAAGAAGAGGACAATGGGAAACCAGAAGAAATGTGCACAGATCCCAAGAATTACTGTGAGTGCCTTAGAGTGTGCACAGTGAGCAACTATAATGAGGATTTTTGGAACAATACAGTGATGAAAACAACATAAGCATTGGTAAGTTGAATTTTTTCTCCTCGAAGATGTTCTTCTCTGGCATGCATCTTCCCAACCTATTTGAAAATTATCCTGTGCTTGTGCTTAATTTACAGCCTTGAGGCAGAAGGCAGGGCAAACTTGGGCACTGAGCCTGCTACTAAGAACAGTTCTCATGCTACTGGTGTAATGTGTAATTTAGGAGAAGTGATGAGGTACAAATCAGAACAGTAGTTTCAGTAAGCCAGCATTGATACAGGGCTTTACTGGAGACAGTATGCCGGACTGAGATTTCTTTCCCGATAAGTATGTTGCCTACAGCAACAAGCACCAAGCATTACAGTTACAAGAAGGCTAAGTATTGTGGCTCCTTCAAATTCTTTAGTATTACAGACTTAGAAGAGGAATACAGCATTAGAAAAGCCCGTGAGATTGTTTTTTGAGGAGGGTTGGGGTTTTTTTTAGTTTGGTTTGGTTTTGTTTAGAGGGGTTTTTTTTTTCTTTTTTATGTTTTGATTTGGGGTTTTTTTTTGCCTTAGTGTTTATTTTGTTTGTAAAGTCTTTGTTAAATATCTGTTGAGATTGAGTTAGAAATTGTTCAGTAAGAGCTACAGATATGGCAGTAATATTCCAGTAATATTCCAGTAATATTCTTCTTTTGTCATAGTTATGTGCCTTTCTGTGCCATTTCCAAGCCATTTAGATGGGTTCCTTCATTTACAGGGAGACACTAATGTGGGCTGTTCTACAGCTATCTTTAGCTCTTCATTCCTTATGAACCCTTTATTGTCTTAAAAATTAGGCATGGTCAAAGCTTACAGGTGTGCAGTGTGTTTTTGCTAGCCTGTTCACTTTCTACCCTGTGTATGTCTTCCACCACCTTCAGCTTCTTTTTCTTTTTGTCATCAGCTCACATCAGGTTCTCAGAGGGGGAAGGGTAGGGGGTGGGGAAAGCCCAAAACACAATAGAAAGAAAAAATGGAAAGTTGGGGGAAGGGAATATTTACTCTTGTGCTGTTTGAGTCCCTCTAACAAGCTCTCTTTTGCTTTGGTTTTATGTCTGTGTTCTCATCTGAAGCATTGATACCTTCTTCCAAGATGGACAGAATTTGAAAATACAGGAAGAGCTGGAAGGAGGATACATTTGAGAAGCAGCTGCAGCACATAATGCTGTTGAAACACATTAAAGAAAGAGGATGTTCTGAGAGGCTATCATCAAACAAGGAGGAGACAGAGTGCTGCAAAAACATGTTTACTGCATGTTTAGTCCTTCTGAAAATACTGCTAGTACTGCAGCCTTTGTGCTTTGCTGAATGCTAGTAGATACCAGAGAGAACTGACTTTTCCATCTTTAAATGCTGTGCTACCAGGCATTTACTTCATTTTTCACAGATTGTACTGTTACACATGCTTGTTTAAGATATCTTAATTTTTAATTTTCTTACTTACCTGCTGCTTTCCACAGAATGAAAACAATGTACTGGAGTTTTATTATTTGCAGTAAATAAACCATTTGTAAACTTGTCAAAGAGTATTCTGTGTGTTTGTTATGTACTTAGGTACATGGTACGCAGGAATCATGGGTTTTTTCCTTTAAAAATAATGCTTTCACTGAAAAGTGTGGATATAGTTTTGAAGTTCTTACAGGAAACATTCCTCAGTTTAGCAGCATCATGATGGGTCTATCACTGCTTATGTATGTGGCTTTTGAAATGCCACTGAGATAGACCAGTGTGGATATCCTCAGTGCCGGTGCTGGATCTTGTGTATTTGTAATAGTAACAGGGAAATCTAATAGTAACGGAAATCTGCAGTCTGGCAGACACACTGGTTGCACTTTAGATGCCTTAAAAAGGCAGTCATAATATAATTGCTTAGACAACAGTTGATTATTTCTTCACTGCTGTCCAGATTTGTCCCTCTTGGATTCTAACATTATAAACTGGCAAAGTTACACAGGATCCTTTAAAATGTCTCTTGACTTTGCTTTAGGAAGATACAGTCAGGCAATACCTTTGTATTGTTCAGTGTAACTTTTTAAATTCTTCTTTGACTCAGCATAAGTATCCTTTAACTGCTTTCTGGTTGGCCTGTAAAACCATGGAAAACTTCTCCCTTTGTTTATGTACTGCAGGCTACAGAAGAGTTAAGGCAGTGCTGACATAACCATTCTGTTCAATCTGTATATGGATAGGACCATGATTTTTCCATGCTTCCATCTTTTTGCTAGGTTTTGGTGTTTTGTTTTTTGGTTTTTTTTTGGGGTTTTTTTTTGGTTTTTTTTTTTTTTTTTTTTTTGGTTTGTTTGGATTTTTATTTGTTTTAGAGTTTCCTGGGGTTTTTTTTGCTGTCACTAGATAGAGATCATGGTACTGAAACACTAGCATCAGGGTGTCCTGACAGCACATATTATAATCAGTCCTCACACAAATGTTTGTCTTTTTGTATTGGAGTGTATCTCATATTTGCCCCTGTAGGACTAGGACTATGGTGGGTTGGCATACCACTTTCAGAGAAATGTCATTTGCACATGAAAGTATCATTGCTGCTTCAGGTTGATGATGGTAATGCAGAACTATTCTGCACCATATCTTGGGCTGTAAAACCCAGAAATGCCATTTTGCAGTGTTAAGTCACAGAAAAATGCACAATTAAAAAATGCTATCCGTGTGTTCCCCCATGTTTGTAGTGCTTTTACCACATATGTTCATTCCATCCACATTGAGTTAAGTACTGTCATGTTTTCTCTGAAGCAGATTCAGGAGTACTGATGATTCTAGCGCAGTAGAGAACCAGAAAGGCTAAACAGTTCTGAACCATCATGGGATGATGAAAATGGAGTTGTCAGTTCTATCACAGTTCCTGCCAGCTGATGTCCCCCTAAGCATCCTTCATTACATTCCTACAAGCCAGTATAGAAGCTATTGCCTCAGAGTCATCTTGCAGCTAAATCATAGGAAAATGTACATGCCTGTGGTCTGGCAGTAAAGTCCAGCAAAATTAGCCAGTGCAAATGGGGCCCTAGGTGAAGCTGTAAAGCTCATGTGGCTTTGCAGCAGGATTTCTCTGTTCTATTCATCTTTATCCTTTTGCAGGGCCAGAAGAGGCTGTGTTTATTGCATTTGCATTTTGGAATTATATATCTCCCACTGTAGTCACGATTAGATTTGTCAATATATTAGTTTTATATGAAAATAATTTTCTTGTATAAGTCATAGTCTAGTTGACAGTTATTTTGCTACTTGGAACTTCATAGTTTTCAGTGATAATTTGAAGTAGTGAGTTTGCTGAAGTTTATGTTTAAATATTGAGTATAATGTAGTTTGAAAGAACATGAAGATAATGAAATGTGTTTACTTATATAGAAAAAAATGTAAGAAAAAATGTAAGGCTATAGAAATCACTTTCAGATAAAAAATTAAAGGTTCCGCATAGCAGAAATAAGTTTCTGGCTTTTGGACCAGCAGTGTTGTCTCCCTTCAGGAGAAAATTCAAGTGCTTTAATGTCTTACATTTTGATGTCTTACATGTTCTTGACGTTTTCTCTGTTGCATCCATTCCAGTGCATCTTGGAATGAGTGGCACAACAGTGAATGCAACAAAACCGCACCTCTGAAAGTTCATGTGTATTGGTTATGGTTCTAGGATTTCTTTCTTATGCAGATCTTTTTCTCTGCATATATTTTTAAGATGTTTTATTTTCATACAGATATACCACAAATGAGACCAAAGCCACACTACGTAATAGTTAAGAAAGATGCTGAAACCAATGAGGCAATCTATTGCACAAAGGAACCTTTCATTAAGGCTCGTGTTATTGTCATTCGATGGTTGGTGTCTTTCTGGCTTGAGCCAAAACCTCATACAGGACCTCATATTCCTGGGATGGAAGGTGAAAATGTGCCAAAGAATATTCAGGTAAAACCAAATACACAAAACTATATTTGTTTTCATGTTTTTTGGTTTAATTGTTATGTCAGCAGTATGCTCTCCTCCAATAATTCCGACTAATGAAAAGTTAAAAAAAAAGTAATTTTTAAACAAATTCTATGTTTATTAATTCCATTTGAAAGTACCTGCAATGCTGCTTTCTTTTTTCAAATTTTGTGATTTGTTTTTAATCAGCTGGACATTAGAAGCCTTAAAATGCAGTAAATCCTTTTGTTTGTTTTTTCTTTAATTCTTTGTGCTGTTTAAATTATACTTAAATTGTATTGATTTATTGCTGTACTAAAAATGAACTATGGAATATTTTAATTTTTTTTTTCAGAGAGCAGCTGCTAGCATGGCTTCAAGGGAGGACAGCAAAAATGACAGTACTGATAAGCAGGATAGAAATGCAGAACCAGAACAATCTCATTCTAATACAAGTACTCTAACAGAGAGAGAACCAAGTTCTTCCAGCCTCTGCAGTATTGATGAAGAGCATTTAACTGATATTGAAATTGTCCGGAAAGTCTTCTCTTCTAAAAGAAACAATGTTAATTTTCTAACTGAGATTTTTCGACAGGTAAAAAACTCGCTTTAGAATGCAAGAATCTTGATTATTATATTGCATATTTTTATAATGTCATGGTTTTCTTTCAAGAGCACTTGTTAAGCAGAACATTATACCAAGTTACAGGTTTTTTCCATCATCCTGCCTTCAAAAATCAAGAAGCCAACATTCTGAAATACTTTCTCTGTAGAATACCCCTAGTTCCTAATTTTTCTAATTTTATATCTTTAACAACCAGTTTAGCAACATTTAACTTGGACTTCACAGTTCCCCTTAGACAAGAATGTTTAATCTTTTCATACATCAACACTGTAGGTATTAAAACTCACAGCCAACCACATTAACATAAGCCTCCTGTGGGAGTCTGCAGCTGTTACAGAGCTGTTCTAGGAGCATATGAATGTCCTTTCCTTGATAGTGTTCATCAGAAGAGTAGGACAGATGGCTATAAAAGGTAGCAGCTTGACTGTTTCTGACTTCACTGGAACCAGAAATGTTAGCTGAGCATACTCAGAATAGTATTTCTCTACTGGAAACTATTAAAACAAATTTAAACTGAGAACATATGCCAGAATATGGAGTCTTTATTAATAGTAACTTAAGAGTTCAGTGTGGGAGAATAGAATAAGATAAACTTTCTTTATGCCCCATGCTATAGATCAAAAGACAAACAGATTTCTGAATAATAGTAAAGAAAGATATACTAAGTTTCAAGTTAAATGCTCATCACTAATTGCTTTAAAAAGCAGAAAGCTGAACATTTTAAAACTTGTTTATCTGGATGAAGTAAATATTTTTGAAGGAGACAAGTAAATGTCAGAAGCTTATCCACATCCCTTGTAGTCAAGAGCTTGGACACATTGCTGAAGGACATAGCAGAGTTTTCCAAATTCAGCTGACACTCAAGGGTTTACAGAGTCTGAGGCATTGAATGTAGAATATAAATTATCAATGGTCTACTTTTCACTGTCCCCACAGTTAAAAGAAGCAAAGACAATTTTCTTCATTCTTTTCAAAAGTCAATCTGTGAGTTTTTGTAGATTATTTGTATTTCATGTGCAATTATGAAATCTTATTTACATCATTATTTAGCCAGGAGTTTTCAGTGTAAATTAATTTCTAATACACAAGATGTTTGTAATGTTTCTAAAACATGAGGACTAAGTTATTCCTATCAAGAGGAGGTTTCGGTGGTACTGAGTGGTGGAAAGATTGTCTGTATAGAACAAGTTTTATGCATTTTAGACTTGAGGGTACAAAAAATGTGTATGGACTTGCAGGAGAATGTTAGACTTGATGAGGAAGTATATGACTTGTCAGTTTAATCCTGTAACACACAGCTGAATTCTTTTTAGTGTGATAATGGTATGAAATCTCTGTTTCCAGAGTGAACATACTACCTGTGTTAAGTGGGCCCTCCTTAAAGATATGGGCAACTGGTTTTCATCAGTCACAGCTCAGACCCTGTAAAATTGGGTGTTAGTGTAGTTTATCTGTTCTTCTGAATTTATAATGAGGGCATCATGGTCTTTGGTAAGTGTATTTGTAGTTAGTTAAAATCTGACTAATGTTAAAAGTTTCTGGTCTATGACTAGTTGTTACCAGCACAGCCAATACAGAAAACCTTCTGAAGAGGGCACTGATCAGCCATCACACCAACTCAAATGCATGAGTTTTAGAAACAATAATCCTGAAATCTTTTCAGGGAGTAATTCACTTTAAGGATATTGTTTTGTAAAATCTTAATTAGCTAAAAATAAGATAGAAGACTACCAGTGTTGTGTGTCACTTGATTTTTTCTCAGTCATTTAGAGCTGGTTTAACTCCACTTTTCCAAATCCTCTGAATGGAAGATGTTGGAAAAGAAACTTCTGCTCATTCGTTTTACATATTTTGATGGGTGTTTGGTTCAGCAGGCTAGGTGCTAACTAGATACACCCATAAGGATTCTTAATCTCTTTCAAAGTACTTCTTGATAAGCTTTAAATTTAAGTTTAAATCTGGGGGTTTTTTCATGTTTTCAGTTTACATATGAAGAAAGTGAGCAAACATTTAGATTTGGTAATAGTTTGAATAGTTTGAATACAGGCATCCAACAGTGGCTTTTTCCACCTTTATCTCTTAGAACTTACACATTATAGAGCCCAACTTATTTCAAATATTGTAACAGTGGGGTTTTTTTCTTTCTTTTTCTACTTGCAGGCATTTCTGTTGCCGATATGTGAAGCAGCTGCTATGAGGAAGGTGGTGAAGGTATATCAAGAATGGATTCAACAGGAAGACAAACCTTTATTTATGAAAGAACCTGAAGAAATAATGCAGTGCACAGCTGTAGATTGTGATGAAAATGTTGACCATAATTCTTCAGAGAAAGGAAAAGAAAGAGAAGAGGTAAAATATTATTGGTTAATATTTGTGCATTAATCTGCCAGTAGACAGAGACATGGCTTCCTTGATAGTTTATTGGTGGTTTTCTTTGGTGTCAGAGCATTTATTGGGGAAAATCAATGGTAAAACACTGTATAGATGAGCTACCAATTTTATCCATTATCTGTAGCTTTTTAATGTGCTTAGTTCAATTTAAAATTTCATATCATTTTATGAACTGTTTTCAAGATGTGGATTATACAGTATGCCAACTATCAACTGTGTAAAAATTCTATACAAATAAAAGGGTGACAAAAATAGTAGTTACTTCATTCAGTTACTTAAAATAATTGCTCCAAGCCTCATGAAATATTGTTGTGTCTCAGGTGCATTTGTCTGCTGTTGTTTATTATTTAGTACCTATTATATCTTTTTCCCTTTAATACAAAGCCAAAATACTTGTCTAAAACTCTGTGGAATTTTAAGAAAAAATATTTTTCAGGAAAAAGGGATGAACTCCAGTCATGGAGTCAGAAATTCAAACTGGGCAAGAAATGGCTGTTATGAAGACGCTTTGCATAAAACATCTGAAATTGATTCTGAAGAACAAAATGTACGAGCTGGAGTGCAGTCAGTATTGCAGGTATGAAACAGACTTGGTATTTAATTTTATCTAAATTATCTATCTGAAATTACCCAAAATTCTTGTTATCAGCACATAAAGAGTGGAATGTAGTGCAATACTTCTGCCAGGGAATCCTATGCATCTCTAAAGTATCTCTAAATTTTAAAAATATTTTCTATGCAACAAGTATGATGATAAAGGTTAGACTGGTTCACTATATCTTTATTGACCTGAAGTAGGACAATGTATAGACCAGTGCTGGGTAACCCAATTAAAAAAATTTTATTTTGCATTGGAACATGCATTCTCCTCTGCATTATATTAGAGAAAAAATAATCCTCGTGCTACGGCAACATCTTCAAATAAATATAATTAAGCTTTTATGAGAGTATTTAGAGGCTTTTTGCTTTTACGCTATTGGTCACAAAAGCCAAAACATCCAGTCCTGTAGTTTTCCAGTCCTATTAATAAGGTGTACAGGGATATTTTTTCATCTTTTTCTGAATTTACAGCACGTTTGAAAAGTTTGTTGAGGCACCATAACTTTCTGGTGATATCATTAAGGAAAGCATAAGTTGCAGTTGTGCCCTAACAAAAGTTTTTTAATAGCTTCTAGGCAGTTTGACAGGGTAGAAATCATGTTAATTTCAAATGTTTAGCAAAATGCTTCACTGAAGGTGAAGCTGTGGAAAATTGTGAGGGTATAATTTGAGGGTCTTTGAAATGCTATTATGGTTATAAAGTATGTGCATTTTATGTATATGTGTATGCACATAAATTCATATAGGTGGGTATATTACTCTAGCCTCCATAATATTCTTATATCCAGCAGAAAATTGATTCTGAACAAAATAAAATAATGTGCACTTGCCACTTTACTGTGTTCACTTCTACTGTGTGTGACCATGCTAAGTAAAACTCACTTTTACTACAGCTTAAATAATTTTAGGAATAGTTTTCTTTTTTACTGTACACTGTTGTACATACAAATAAACTCTGTAATTGAAATCACTTTTAAATTCAAATACATTAAAATAATTTAAGCTTCATAATCTTTGTTTTCAACAACATTTTAGAATATGAAGTGTTACTGAGAAAAGAAATACGAAGTATCTGTGTCTGTTTGCAATATACTACTAAGGCTTACACATCTGACAATGTCTTGAAGTTTATCCATGTTGAAGTTTTTTAGATAAAGGTTCCTTTGACTACCAAATATCTTTTAATTTTTTTTTTAGCCTGAAACAGAGTCAAGACATCATTCTAACCCAGTACCATGTCTTATTTTGAGAGATTTCCTGACCTGGAACCACATTTGATTTTCCCTGTGAATCAATAATCCAATACTTCTGTCTGGAGTTTTTTTCCCATTTAATGCTTGCATAGACTTATTTCTAGGCATTTAGAGTAGGTTAGGTTCATTAGTTAAGGCTAGTGAATGTAAAAGTGCATACTAATAGTTTTTAATTATTAAAAATCCAAAGCTTTCAGTAGAGGGAAGTTATGGCTTAAGTACCAATGACTTCCTGTACATGTAAAAAAAAAAAAAAAAAAAAAATCTAGGTCTGAGATTCGAGTGCTTTCTAAACTTACATAAAAATATAGTAACACTTCAGTAATTGCTTCTGTAGCTCCTACAGTGTCCCTGCCTACTTTTTTTCATAATTTTCATTCTGAAGGCCCTAATTTACTGCCCACTGAAGTCAGTCACTTTCAGGAACATGTTCAGTTTCCTACTTTTGGTAAGCCTTACTGATCCCAGTGGGATGAATGCTTTAGTTTCCCAGAACATAATACAGGCTGTGTCATGCTGAAGCACACACAGTCTACCAGAACTATTTCAACTGGTTTCCCATATATTGTACTAGTCAGTTCCTGGCTTAGAGGTGGAACTTCTGTGCAGTGCACTTCTTACTGGGACATTTTTGTCCATCATATTAAACTAATCATATGAGTAGTTTGTTGAATCATCTATGAGAACAAAAATATGCAAATAAATTTTGTAGAAAAAATGGGAAAAGATCAGTCTCATTGTTGCTTAATCATTACTTCAAAGTGACATATTTAAACATGCACTTCTGTGTGCATCTGCAACCTTTTCTTATAAAGATTTTCTGTTATAGATTTTTTTCTTCCTGGTTCTACCAACTGAATTGCTGAAAACATCAAAGTGTTTCAGGATCACAGCACCCTCTCTTTTCTGTTTACAGGTTTTTATAATAAATTCTTCAAATATATTTTTTCTTGAACCTGCGAATGAATTTAAAGCTCTGCTGGATGAACACACTGATATGTGCAAACGCGTTCTCAATATCTACCGCCACATGGTAGTCCAAGTGACTATGGACAAGAAGACATGGTAAAATGCTAATGCTTTTATCTTAGATTATTAGTTCACAGCACAAATGTGAAAATTTACTTGGTAATAAACACTGTAGAGTGGTATTGGTTATATGAACCAATTCCTCTAAATCAGTAAATACACAAACTTGAACACCACAGACAACTTGGCACAGGGGAAGTTATCTACTTTCTTAAAGCTTCTAGTAAGCTCCTGGTTAATTTGTGGCAGCTTAGACCTCAGTGCAAAAAGACTAATCTGGGATATACAGACTGATATTAAGGAGCTACTGATGATTTTTTGCAGGGCATTTTGCCCATGTATCAAAGCATTAAAATATTGAAACATATGAAGCTTCACAGCCTTATTTAAAAATAAACACAAAAGCCCCAGACAGGCATGGATAATTATTACAATCAGATGTGTGTTGTTCTTGACCTGTAATTGTATACAGGAGTCTGTGTACTGTGTAACTGTGTCGCACCTTTCCACTTCTTACAGTGCCTAGCAGGTATAAAAGACCCTGCTTTAAAGGAATTTCTGTTATTTCCCATTCCTTTAAATAGTAGTCTGTGATCAGGTACTATATTGCCACTATTCTCCATTGCAAGGAAGAAGTAGCAAGGGGATTTCAAATATCTGATTTATTCAATTTTATCTTGACTTTATCTTCAATCTGTCCTGAACTCTGGGTAAGTAAAGCTGGCACTATGTGTCATGTAAAGCTTGTCTCCTCTTCCGAGGAGCCAATTACCTGGCCACTGGGAAATTTGGGAGTGATAATAGTAAACAGATTCTACTAGATTGGTATTTTCCTTCCCAGTTTCGCATCAGTGTAAAGAAGTGACTGTAGATCACAATGGCAAAGATTGTGCCACACAAAATAATTGGTGAAGTATGTTAATGATAATATAAAATTACAAAACCTGTAATTACTGGAAAAAGAAAAAGCTCAGATTGAAAATACAGTTAAAATTTTCCCTCTAATTTCAGGCCATTGAAGATGATAGCAGTTGAATTACTTGGAAGAAAATATTACAGTGCAACAGGGATTCCTCACTTTTAAGTGTAAAAAAAGATCAGAATAATTTCTTTGGCAATAACCAAGTTAGGCTCTTTGTAATCATTATGACATTTTTGGAATGTGTTTGAGCAAATAAGGCTTGATTATTACTTTTAAAAATGCCTTTAAATACTTTTAAAATAATGTATATACAGAGGTATAACAAAATGGTAACTCTTAAGTTTAATACTGTTTTGCAGGGAGCAGATGCTACTTGTGCTGCTCAGGGTAACTGAATCTGTGCTGAAAATACCACCCCAAACTTTCTTGCAGTATCAAGGAAGAAAAAACTCCACTTTAGCTGGAAGACTTGCAGGACCTCTTTTCCAGGCAAGTAAACATAAATTCACTTGAATTAATTTAGCCTAATTTTCATTAATAGATTGGATACAGCAACCACTGTTGGCTAGTTTGTCATCTTTTATCACTGGTATGTTACCCAGATAATGTGAATAGTGTGGGTCAAAGAGCTGGTTACATTTGTTACTTTCTGTCTTATATTTTAATGACACTGTGACAAGAGTATTTCAGGTACTGTAAAATTCAAGAATTGTTGAGTTGTAATAACTGGCAAAGATAACTGGCAGTGTGGGCAGTTTTAGTCTGCTGCCATAGCAAAAATAGTTCAAGTCAGCAGGAAATCTTCTGTTACCCATGCCTAACTGATGGATTTTTTTATTTCCTAGAGAATTCTGTAATTACTTACAGAAAGCTGTAGCAAATATTTTCAAAGTTGATAGTTGCAAAGTGCTGTTGTGGTGTGTTCTCAGTGACTAGGATCTATAGAGTCTCCAGTTACTTTAGCAGAACAAAAAAGAATACACAAATAATGGGTCAAACCAGTTGTTCCTATATCTACGTCAGAGCTCTGTGTTAACACTTGATAATTCATTAAAAGTCTGTATGTATTGGTGAGGAAAAGAATGTCAGGACTGCACAGAAATTTCTGTGGCAGTTTGAAGTTTTCTTTGAAATAGTAACATATGAATGTTGTCAGCTAATGCTCACAATCCAACTTTTCTCTGTTCTTTTAGACTCTTATAGTAGCTTGGATCAAAGCAAATCTAAATGTGTACATTTCTCGAGAACTTTGGGATGACTTGCTGTCTGTAATGTCATCACTGACATACTGGGAAGAGCTGGCCACTGAGTGGTCACTGACAATGGAGACACTTACTAAAGTATTAGCTAGAAACTTGTATAGCCTGGACCTCAGTGACCTGCCACTGGATAAATTAAGTGAGCAGAAGCAGAAAAAACACAAAGGCAAAGGTAAGACAACACTGTATGTACGTCATTTGAATTTGAGCTGGTGTTGGGCACAGGATAATTGTGGTCTCACTTTTTTTATATACTTCATTAGGCATCTCTGTCACCTGAAATAACCCTGTTTCTTTAAGGAAAATCTGCTTTTTAGGACTGCCACAACATGATCATGTTATTTATGCAAATAGGCACATATGGAATGTAGTTCTTAAAAGTGCATTGAATTTAAACTAAAATGTTACACCATAGCGGGTTACGCCTTTCTCCTTTTAGCAAAGAAATTAAATAGTTGAGTCCCAGTCATAACTTCTTGAAAATAACAAACACTATTCAGCTGGTGAAAACTCAGCCATTGCCAGCACAATTGGAATATTGGTCATGAAATGTTAAAAGATGAAATGTAAAGTGACATAGCTTTGTTTGGTACTAATTGATCACTAGCCCTTCGTGAAGACAGATTTGGTCACGATGAGAGCTTGTGGGCTACATAAGAGAAAGTATAGCTTAATAATCCATGAGTGGTACCCGTTTTTAAACTGATTCCTAAAAAATGCATAAATACTCTGTAAGACATAATATGGGGAGAGGAAGTGGCTGCTTACAGTGGCACAGTTGTGGAATTGATAAGGGACAGGATGTTTGTCCTCCTGGATAGAGGTCTGGATTGAAAGTTTCAAAACCTGGGTCGTTTTCTTGGTTTGAAGACAGACCTTCTGCTTCGTTTCCACTTTTGTAAAACGTGGATAATGTTCTCCTTTAAAAACTGCATTGTGATCTAATGGTGAGTGGCAGGATTATATTTAGGGTGTGTAACAAAGATGTAAAAACATGTTATTTTTAGGCTGCTTTTTATCTCTTCAGTCAAACCTGCGGGAAGGTGTTTCCTAGTGCTATCTTAAGGTTTGTCAGTGAGAAGCAACCTATGTGGATTCCCTCTCTTAAAGAAGATGTTACTATAGCTTTTTTTTGCTAAAAATATTTCTTCTGTGAATACTTCTGTGCCTCATCTTAAGCAGAGTCATTATTCAGCATTTTGTTTTGGTTTCTGCTCTGTGATAACTGGGCAGAAATACATCTCTCTGTAGTTGCCCTTGAGAGGTCGTTCCAGACCATGCATTTTTTGTTTTCCTGTACTACACAGCTTTCTTCTTTTTTGTACTAAAAATACACAGCTTAAACAAAACAAACAAAAACAAATGCCAAGAAAACAAACAAACAGAACCCCCAAAACAAAACCAAACACCCCCCCCAAAACAAAACAAAACAAAAACAAAACAGCAAAAAAGGACCAGTCTAGCATAGGATAAGAATGTGTACAGTTATTTGAATATATACTTTCAAAAGCGTTTTGAATCATCTGAGCAACACGAGGAAAGTTTATGTTAACCTTCAGTGACAAAAGTTTCAGAGAAAGCCTCCATTGCTAAATGTTAGTTGCAGAGTCAAGTCCAGCTTTAGAATTAAATGATGCCAAATTTTTTTGCCCCTGTTTGTTTGCTAATAATAATGAACATGTTGGACTAGAGCTCTCTTTTTCCAAAGAGATGCCCCTTTAATGATTGTAATTGTGTCAGTTTGGATTATTAATGAGCTCAATCTGGATAAGGAAATACATTGCAAATATTCTTTGCTTCACTTTTTTTTTTTTTTTTTTACATCTAGCTGTTTTTGATAGCTCCTCATATGAGCTTTATTTACTTCAATATAAATGTCAAATCTGAATTTGTTTCATCCTTATCTTACTATAGGATTTTCTGTCAATTTCCAAAGTTCTCTGAGCCTATCATCCAATCTTTTTTTTGCTTTTGCATTTTGTGTAAAATTATGTTATCCTTATTTCATGTTCCTCAATGTTGCAAAATTATTTGGAAACCTGTGCCCCCAGTATTAATGTTTTGAAATGTATTAATTTGTGTATCTTATCTGATAGGAGCAGCAAAGGAAAAGTTACATGTAGTATCAGACTACAACCTGTGTAAGCCTATTTTTTCAGAAAAGAAAATGACAGTAGTTTAATAGCACCAACATTTCTGAAAAAGTTTGACTATCTCTGAGAGTTAGTGCTGGCTGAGCTTTTGAATTCATACTTACTTTGGTAACTTAATTTATTCCATCCAGCTTTAAAGTTTTTTGAACAAACACATCTATCATCTGGTGAAAGCAGAATAGAAGTGAGTAGATTTGCAATTTTACTTTTGCAGGAGTTGGGCATGAATTCCCAAAGTCTTCTGTTGATAAGTCCTTTTCCAGAGGCTGGAGCCGTGACCAGCCTGGCCAGGCACCCATGCGGCAGCGCAGTGCTACGACCACCGGCTCTCCGGGAACAGAAAAGGCAAGGAGCATCGTGCGCCAGAAAACTGTTGGTAAGTGGCTGTAAGAGCTGGTGAAAGGGACATTTGAGAAAGGCTAAGGAATTAATAGCTGACTTCTGTAGCAATGTGGATAGCTTCTTTCCACAAAGGTGTGCTATCTAGAATGATTTGCACATTAGTTAAAGCATAAATTATGCAGCTTTATGTGCTTTGAGGGTAGCTGAATGGATCGTGTTTACTAGAATTACAGTTATTGTAAATGAAAGTAATGCATTTGCTATATTAATTCTTAATGAATTTGATCACATTAAGCTGGATTGGAAAATAGTACTATGTATATGAAGGAGAAAAAAGCTGGAGCTGTTTGAGCTATGGTGCTGATAGGTGGGTAAGAGAAGATTTCTTAAGTGTGTGTTTTCATACACTGCACAAGATGGGTTGAGTATTTTCAAACCATGCAAAGGAAAGTGGGGAAAAATATTCATAAGTCTGCATAGTTTATTAAATGTGCTGTCTTTTACTATACCTGAATATTGCAGTAATGAAAGATTGAAAGATGTGTGCAATTCTCCATTTCTGAAGTCACCTATTTCTGAATTTTATTACTTGCAGATACTCTTTGCTGTGTTATTAATGAGTTATACTGAACAATGCTTTAGGTGATCTCTTCAAAAGAAGACTTATTTTGTTCATATGATTTTCCTAGACTATGTTAACAGGAACTGGACTACAAATTTCTTTACTCTTATCTCATCTTGGTGATCTCAGTGCTATTGCTTACTTGAAGGAAAGTTAAGCTGGTTCTAATTTTGTATTTAAAGAAGAACCTCTTAAAGACTATCTCTTACTTTTTTGCTATCGTTACAGTAGTAGTAGCTTTGGTCATTGTGTGGTTGCTTCATTGATACTTCTTGGAAGTAGGTACATTCTGACACAATTTTAAAAATTTGGGATGTATATCAGCAGTTGAATATATAATTGTGCTACCTTTTCAGAAATTAATATTTTCTTTCTTTTTCCAAAAATCCTTGAAGTTAACATCTTTAAGTCACAGAGGTTATTTAGACAAAGTTTCTATTTGACTATTCCTCAAAATTCTCCATTTTAAATTTTTTTCTCTCCTAAGGCTCTTATGTGGGAGAATTAATTGTGCTGTAAGACATACAGAAATGAGAGAAAATGAAGTCCCTACTCCACAATTTCCTGTCATTTTTGCACATTCAAATGCTACACAGCTTTTCCTGTATCTCATGCTGACAGCACCTAGTTTTCCTCATGGATCACAGATACTTAAAATGTAATTTCTGCTTCTCTGTAGTCTGTGATTAAGTGTAATGGTGGTTTTGTTTTAAATCTTAATTGTCTTAACAAGATGAAGCTCATGTTAAAATTTCTCCTTCACAAATTGTTAATATTTCAGGTATTCTGTCAGAAGGTTATGTTGTTTGGTCAATTTATTAATGCTTTTGTTTTGCCACAATTTGAAAGATGGCTATTTATATGATGTTAGCCTTGAAATGACTGGAATTTATCCTAATCAAGCTGTATATTGACCTGATTAGCAGCAAAGTAATCTGGTTTTAGTTTCACTGCACTTTAGCTTCCATGTTTTTGTTCCTTTCCTTCAATTATCTTACATATTTGATATCAATAAGCCAAGTTTGCATTACTGCAACCAGTTAAAATTTCAACTCTATTCATGTTACAGAAGACCAACTGTGGACAAGCATCCCAGCATTGCTAGAATGATTTTAAAAGATGATAAATCCAAAAAGAGTTCCCGGAACCAGAATCCCAAACTCCATAGTTTTTTTAGATGTTAATGAGGAAAATGTTACTAAATGTTACATGTATCTTAACTGCCTGAAAATAGTTGTTTGTTACTGCCTCTCTGGTCTGCAAAGAGAGCTGTTCAGCTGCTTCTTAATCTGTGCCATAAATCCAGGGTCAAATAGTAAAAAAATGATCGCAATAAGGAAAATCTAGAACACTTTGCTGGTCAGATCTTCAGTTTATCATTAGGTTTGCAGGCTAAGTCTGGAATTGAGTCAGACCTTAAATATGTTGCATGATATGTGATTTGTATTACATTCCCTTTGATTGTGAGTAATATATACTCTTAATATCTGAATAGGGGGGATGTGCATGTTGAATATTTTATGGTAAGAAAAAGCTGGAGTTTCTTTTTCATCTGTTTTATGTTGTACACATTTTTGTGTACATCTTTGCACCTCTATTTTTTCAGCCATCATCATGCCAGCACACATTTATTGCTGCACCAAATATGTGTGTGTGAGTGTTACTCAAGTAAAAAATCAAAGCTGTTTTGATATGCAGTGTGTACATTTTTAGCTTAAGCTTATTTAAAATAATTTTTGAAAAGGGCCTTTCAGCATAGTATGCATACGGGTTGAAAAATCTGTAAGGTTAGATACAAGAGTTTTGGCTTAGGCAGCAGGTTCTGGTCCTATAAAAATATTGTGTCAGAAAGAATTTACTCACCTATTGTTCTGCTTTTGTATAGACAATAGTGGAAGGTTATAAACTATCAAATATCTACATGTTCTGATATTGTCTGCCTCCACCTAACTGTTAAATTGAATGCAATATGGTGGAAAAAAAATCCAGTCAAATTAAAAGGAACACTTTATGTCAAGATTTGTAATCAACACAGTAACCAATATCAAAAGCTTTATTTATTTAGAATAATTTAGCCTGGAAAAGATCCTTAATATTTACTATGTGGTTTTTATTTTTTCTCTTGCCTACATTCATTGTAAGATTCACAGTGATGAATGTAATGCATCTAACTATAACTATATCCTGAATTTTATTACTGCGTCTCTTAATCAAACTGATACTAAAGCCTTACACATAACTGCCTTTTAAAAAAAAGTTTCTGTCATACAAAGTTTACTAGAGCATTCAGTCTTAAAAGGATTGTCTTTCTGAATTGTTTTTCAAACTGAATTTAAGACTCCACTTAAGTTGTGCTGCATTTGTCAAATGTATTTTCTGCTCAATGTGACCTACCCAGGTTATCTGCATGTTGTTGTTATTGGCAGTAATTCTTTAACCTGGTTTTGAAGTGTGATGTGCTCAACTTTCACTGCACTCCATTCACGTACATTTGATTCCCATGCAGATCAGGAGCACTAAGATCCTAAGTCTATATTCCGTGTTGTTTTGAAAATATATAGAGAAAAATTCAGACTGATTAAGTATTGCAGTGACAATATTTATGCTAGATACTCTGAATTTTCCTTAATGAATTCTATCAGCAATGATTTTAAAACAAGTTAGCAAATTTACAACAGTATGAAACGAAGCTACTTGAAGCACAGAATATTACTTTTTTAAGAACTTCCAGAGTACTTTGAGGTTAAATGCAGTATTAGTTCTTGCTGTGTCTTACTCTGACAGAGAAAAGCAAATGTCAAAGATTCATTTAAATCTATTAGAAAAGCTGCAGATATAACCTTGATTGTAATACCACAATTCTTATGTACATCTTTTATTCTGTAGGACTGTTGGCAGGATGTGAGATATGAAAACGTGAATAAACATCAGTTTGGCAAGATTTATCCAGTATCAATTAAAAGCCAGACTCCATGGATAAAAAAATTAATGCTTTTCTTAGTTAAAACATTTCACTTCAGTAATTTCATTTTTAATGTGGAACTATAACAAGCTGTATTGCAAATTTCTCCACACAGAACTGATCATTTCTCCTTATGATTTTGAATCTCTTTTGGAGAACATGAATTCAAGAGTATGGGCATATGTGTGATACATATGTGTGATGCATTTTCAGGAGAAAATCAAAGGAAACTAGAAAAATACAAATGTAGTACAAGTTACTTTTCCTGCTAAAAAAATCAAATTCAGAGTTCTTGTGGAGTAACTTTAACTTTGATTTTTCAACCCCTGATGCAGTGGGAAAATGTGTTAATTAGCTTCTTGATTTCAAATGCAAAATCTCTGTAATCGTCATAATAAAGGCATTGTTGCTGCTTTACATAAAAGTTGAAAACTCAGAATGTCTTATGTGTCCACTGATTTTTTCTTTCTTACAGCTCTGCCAATATCTGCCGTGCTGAAATGTTTTAATTTTTGAACTTTCTTCCTTTTTATCTTTGTTTTCTCTGTTGCTGCTTTTTCTGTGACACAAGCCTTTCATTATAGTCACTCTTCTTTTTTCCTTCCCCACTTCTTTCTTTTCCTTTTTAAAGCCATGAGAAGCCGATCCATTGGTGAATGTGCTCTGCCATCGGCCTATATACGCAGTGCTAAAAGTGCTCCTGTTCTGATCCATACTTCCAAACCCTTCTTGCCTGATATTGTTCTCACTCCCCTTTCTGATGAGCTTTCAGGTAGTGCCACCTCTGCTAATTTCTGCACCCCCTTTGTCACTTTTTTAAACCTTCTGCTTTCAAATTCTGCTAAACCATTAAATTTTTCAAAGTAAAAATACTTTGGGGATGGTGGGAGAGGGGAAGAGATTAAGAATTAATATTTTGAGTTTTGTAAGATACCATGCTATTTTACAATTCATTCTGGAACTGTTAGAAGTTAGTGCTGTGCCAATGTTTATTATCATAAAGGAGAAAATTTGAGAAATCTTTCCGCTTTTCCAATTTATTGGTAAGCAGTAATACCATATCTGTCTACAACTAATCTAAAATTTTTATTTTGGATGAGTGAGGGAGGGAAAGGAAGAAATTTTACTTTAATTTGCCATTTACATCTTTCTGTGTAAATTTTTTTAATTCAGTGTCATAGATGTTGTGTGAACAACCATGATGATACACTAGCTCCCATGAAAAAAGAATATGGTATCATATAATATCCTTTAGAGTATTCCTGTTTTTCATTACTATATAAAAACATGAAAAAAAAATCTGTAGTGTGGAATTCTCAAGTGTGATGTTTTGGTGTTATTTTCCAAATGATCCATTTTTTAGTATTGTGGTTTCTTCAACATTGTTTGGTCCAGCAGGGTGGTTGGCTACAAGTTGGACCGTGGCTTACTTTGGATACTTTTCTTTGAACAAATAGATTAAACAACTAGAATTAGCATAGACTTCTAAAATACATGTTTTCAGATAAATTAATTTTTTCCAGATATTGCATAGTTATAAATTTGTAATTTGTTAAGGCTGACTATGCCTTTGTATCAATGAGTGGAAAAAAAAATGAAGGCACAGTGGGAGGACTATATTATAGTCAAAATGGCATACAAATATAAGGACTTCATGACAATAATATTTTTATGGAAGATTTTTTTTTCTTTTCTGTCTCTCCTGCGTGTCTTTATTACCCAAGAAGTACCAAGAACTGTACCTTCATAATTGTATTTTATCATGTGTCACGTGTCACAAAATTCTTGTTGTGAAGCAGAAACTTGGTGCCTTAGTATTCAGCCTGAAAACCTTATTGAAAAATCAAGAAAGTTCAAAGAACCCACTCTAGAGAGACCAAACTTTCACAATGAATAATTACAAAGTATTTGAATACAATTCTTGACACCACAAACAAAATTTTAAAAAATACAAATTATATGTAAGAAATAATAAAAGTACGAGTGCAAAGAGTATCTCTTCTGAGATACAAGTGATTATAACTTAGAAGATAGAGATTTTATAGGGATGATACGTAAACAATCTATTAGAGAATGTGTCCTTCCTGGCCATAGTGTTGTTGGAAATAGTCAGTGCCTAATGAAGACCTTCAGAACACCCACAGAAGGGTTATGAGCTTTCACAGTGAAATAGTATTTCATCACATAATTACTGCTACTTAATTACCCTTTCTTGAACCAAGCAGAAGTGCTTTTGTAGTCAGTTTTATCATCCATGTTCCTGAAAAGTCCTGGCTTGCAAATTACTCGTAATGTGTCCCAGACCTACTGGCTCTCTTGCTATTATTCTTTATGTTGATAATCATCCAATGCAAAAACTGCATGACCAATGTAATTATAAAAGTAAAGTGACGTTACAGGCCATTGCACTTCTAACATACAAAAAGTCCTAAGCCCTTCCTGGTTTTGATGTCTTCTCAAACAAATGAGTGTTGCAGCAGCTTCATGATGTGCCCAGGAATCTTGACCATTGCCAGAAAACTAAAAAATTCTAGTTAAAAAAGCAAGCTATTAGGGTGTTGATGGGGAAATAGCAGAGAAAGAGAAACCCTGTCCACTGGATCAGAGTGCACTTTGCTCTTTTAATTTTCTGCATTTTTAATTGTGCTCTCTTTCTTCTTCCCTTTTTATTTAAACACGAAGCTTTATCATTTTCTTGCCTTTTCTTCTTACATTAAATATATTATTTTCTGAAAGCCTTCTGTTTCCAGACGTACAACATGTAATCTGGGAAGGAATCAAATTGTTTCTATTGTAAGTGTGTTCTAGGTAATGAATGATGTTTAGCTAGTTGTGACAACTGTTCATCTTATTACAGGATTATATGAATATCCCTGTTATCCAAAATTACTTTACAATCCAACGCAACTTGAAGGAGATGACATTTCAAATTATTCCAGAATAATAGGCTGCCTAATATAAAGTTTTTGGAAGTAGTTTTCAGCTTCTTTTTAGCTGTGAAACTCATAATTGAAAGGTGGACCCACTAAACACTGGTGAATCTGGGCAGGTAGTGTAACAGAAAGCGTTTATGACCAAGCTATTACCTTATGTACTGTATATTAATTTTCAAGGGTAAGGCAGAAAACCTGATTATAATTTGTGAGACATAATTTGAAGGTCAATCAGTAGATTGATAAAATATATTGCAGAAGTTCAATATTGACATCCAGTCATCTAGCATCATAGAGGATGATTTTCCTAAGATCATGATTCCTTCATGTAGTTTCAGTTATGCTGTATTTCCATGTGCAGAATATTCGCAACTTTTCAAGTAGTATCTGGAAAGTGGAAGTGATTTATGCTCTAAGGTGTTTACTTAATAAAGTGATTTGATATAGTATATCTGTTGCAAATCTGCAATATTTCTAAAAAGAACTTTCTTTAGCCTGTCAGAATCATAAGAAATCCAGTCTTACACATTTACAAGATAACTAGGGAAATGACCATTCATTCTGTAACCCTTGGGTATTTTCAGGTACAAGACCTGAAAAAAGTGTCAGTGAGATGTAGACAAGATTCCTAAAAGCAATGGACAAACTAATTAGTTGTGGGTGGGAGATTTTTCCTTATCTACTGGGACTAAAAGAGTCGAGTATTAATGTGAAAGGGAGATGCATATTATGCCTTTACAACCTTACTCCCAAATCATTAAGTAAGCATTAAGATGAAATAGAAAGAAATCATAATGGTAATGTCAGTATGGCTGTAATTATTCTTTAATCCCAGAAACTCACAGAATGCTTGTGTTCTCTTAAAAAAAACCCAACTATTGAAAGCTAAGAAGCAAAACATAAGTTTTTTCCTCCACTTCCCAAACAGTCTTTGCATGATGAAATACAAACCTGCCCCAGTGTTATACAGGGATCTTCTGTTAGGACTCATGCTGTCTGTCAGAATGTGGCTCTCCATGAGTTTGTATTTTAGCATATCTGTCTCACACTTGATGCTGAAAAGCTGCCTTCTCTTTCTGCCTTCTAGCAGCAAAAGGAGAGGCAAGGTTGACTTAGGACGGTAGTGATTGTGTGAGATTGGCCAGATGTACCAATTACAATCTTTTCCTTACTGCACCATATGAGGAATCAGGGCAGTGTTTCTCCTAAGGGTGCTCAGGGTCAGATACACAGGGGCAGCCTGCTGGCACACAAACTCCTTGGGAGTTTTAGGTGTTCCAGTCTGACTGTACACCTGTGTGCAAGGGTGAGCCCTGGTTGTGAAGGAGCAGTTCATTTGGGTTTTTAAACATTGTCTGTGTTTTCAGTGCTGGTATCACAATAACGTTTTTCATTTCCTTCGTTTCTTCCCGTTCTACAAAAAAGAAATCTCTATTGGGGCAAGCACGTATTTGTTTGAAGATGTGTACTTGTATGTGCTTGTACTTGTACTTTAGGTGCTCTCATGAATATGTGAGCACCTAAAATTAATTCTGGATCAACATTGAAATGAATCTAGCTGAATTTATTTCAATGTGTGGAGCTGCTTTGTGTGCATTGTGAGTTCTCTGTCCGATTTTTTTTAACATCCTGGAAGATCATGATCACTGCATGCATGCACAGCATGGAATTTCTAGGCTGCTGCTTTAGATAAGGTTGAGTTTATAATAGATTTGAAAAATGCATACTGAGGGCTCAAGATGAGATCACTGTATCACAGTTGCATGTATGAATCTCATATATATCATTGTGCATACTTTTGACTGAATCCTGTGGTCCATTCTTTACAGCTGTAAGAAATAGCTTGAGACTACGTTAGCATAACTTCTGTTAATTTCTACCTAAGTCAGTAGGGAGTTTCAAATAACAGTTCCAGTTAGAGAGACATGATTTGTTTCAGAGGGTGTTAATTCATGTAGTTAGTAATAAGTTGAACAAGAACAATGATGGGAAATTCGTTGCTTATCAAAGCTGAAGAGAGAAGGAATAATAGATTCTGGTCTATTTGATGATTTTTCAGTTAATGTCTATTCTCTTTTTCCAATATAGATCTCTCAATTTCCTGTCTAATAGCTTCTTTACAGTTTAGTAAACTTTGCATGAGGTCAAACTGTTACTCTCAAATTTTAACTTCTGTGAAAAACTGAGCATGGAAATAGCACTTTTCATCTTCTTGAAACACATGTTTAATTAAGTGTAGACATATCTCATTCATCTGGTTTAAATGCTTTGTTGTGAAGGGGAATCTGAGAAAATGCAGCTCTATCTCTAATATTCTCAGAAAAGTGTAAGCAGCTCAAAACAGGTTTTAAGGGGACTTCTGATTATCAATATTCAATATTACTGAAATATATAGAGATAAATTAACTAATAATATTAAATACTTAGTGATATTTTATATAATATTTAGTAATAATAGAAATATTTTAAAATGCAATTACATACATAGTTACTTTATTTTAGCTGTAACACATCAAAGTTAGGGGAGGGAAGGGGGCTTAAATTTTTTCTGATATTAAGTAAATTCACCATTGCAGTCTTGAAGTTAAATCATCTAGATAGAACAACAAGGTAAGTCTGTTTATTGTGGCAAATAACTCTTGCTGGTATTCATTTAAGCTATTTACTTTTATCCCTGAATTTGAAAGTATCTCTACAACATTTTAAGTACTAGGTAATAAAAAATTAATCTAGGGAATAAAGGATTCCATCAAAAAGAAACCAACAGAAAATTGAGTAAACTGGTTTTACCTTGCTCTTTAAGTGCTTATCTCATAAAAGGACCGGAAGGGATAGCAGTTAGTTTACTCATCTGTAGAGGATATTTACTCTTGCCTACAGTGGTAATTTGATAGTATATAGTATTCCTATAACATAGAAGGAAATCTGAAGAGATGCATGAAGGTTCTTTATTTTTGTGGATGATATGAAATGAGCTGAAGATACTTCTGTACAATTCCTAGGTGATCCATGTTGGAACTGCAGGTTTCATTACAGTTAACTGATTTTTACTGACACTAACATATTAAGAGTCTCAACAGAAACAAGGAATCACTAATTTAAATGGTAATAACAAATTCTGATCTTTTCATAAACAAAAGTGGGTTTACTCTAATGTTTGCTGTTGTGAGGCTGCAGGATGTTTTTTGGTATCAGAGTACTTAATTCTGTAATAGTCAAAAATGTTATATTGCTGAAGTAAAACTGGAAGAAGAGCAGGAGGTAAGCCTTCATTAGGTATTTAGTTTCATATTTTGAAGATGAGAGACAAAATATTTTTCTGGGGAAAAAGGGTATATCTTTAAATTTTCTGTTGTGTATAGTCATCCTTTTTGTATAGGGCCAGCTCTTCCTTGTAATTTAAAAGCTTTAGTCCTTAGATGTACACTGTCAAAATACTTATAATTGTGTTATAGTATTCTTTCAGAAATCACGGTAATTTATATATATACACATATATACATATATACATATTTTAATTAATGATTTGCCACTTCAACAGACAAATTTTCCAAAAAACATCCTTGTTATCTTTGGAATTGCCCATTTTTCTGAAGATGTAAATTCCACAGAGGGAGTACTGCTGTTGAGCTAATTTGTATTCCAATAACCATTTCCTGAACAAGCTAGCTGGAATAATATTGGTTGAATTATTGAACTTATTGGCACAGCTCTAGCTTTAACTGTATTTCCAAATGTTCCATGACCTCACTGTTCGTTCTCATGCATGTTAACATTTAAAACTGTGTTCTGATGGTCTAACTCATTTATATTACATTCTGTACTGGATATTATGTCCGTGCGTTTTTAACACTCTAGTATTGGAAAAAGTGTTCATGTTGTACCTAAGAAAACAAGGTTCTGATTTTTTCTGGCTTTTAAAGTGACATCATTAGGATGTAGTGGTAAATATATATTGTCTCTATATGTAAATTTTTGTGCATGTTACATACACTTTTTTCCTACAGACATTGATGATGCTCAAATTCTTCCACGTCCACCTCGAGTAAGACATTTTTCTCAGAGTGAGGATGCTCCAAGTGAAGTTTTTGGTGCATTGAATGAAGAACAGCCTCTGCCACGAAGCAGCAGCACCTCAGACATCCTGGAACCATTCGCAGTTGAACGAGCCAAAGGTGCAGTTCCTGTCATTGACAGTTCATCCCATCATGCTCCAAGCTTACAGAATTCCACTGAGACCTCTTCAATGCATAGATCCACTGAAAGCCATATCACTGATACAAATAGCAGAGAGTCCTCCTTGGAAGTTGGGGATAGTATTTATGACCATCTTTGTCATTTAATAGGGCCGGTAGAATTTGCAAACACTGCCTTTGAACAAAGCCAGTATGTTGACCTTGAAGGTGAAGATGATCTCCTTTCCTCTCTGAGAGAATATCTTATTAAAGAAAAAGAAGAACTTTGCGGTAACTTTGAGATAGATAAATCTGAGGCTTCTGCTCATGAAGTTGATACATCAGTAAGTAGGAACGATAGATTACCACTGGACGGATTAGAAAATAGAGATCAGACTGCTCAATGCACAACTAGCAACACTGTTGCAGAAAGAGCCAATAACACAGAGCTGCAACTAGAACAAAACCCAAGTGGCTTTATAAGTAATATTGCACCTACTCAAGTAGACTTTTTTACAAGAAATCAAGCGCTCAATAAAGCCAGACAGTTAGATATTGATAAACAATGTGAAAGTGTGTTTGATCGTGGGTCAAGTAGTCCTAGCAGCAAAGAAGGGAAGAGATATCTGTACAGGCAAGCAGCCACTGAAACTGATGTAGATTTAGTTGTGGAAGCACCGGTAGCTGAAAAGCATAAAAGTGCCCAGTGTAATGAAAAAGTGACCAACTCGCGTATTGTCCATGCAAAGAAAATTCTTACTAAAGAATTGCCTCACATCACAGGCACAAGCAAACTGGCACCAGCTAAAAGAAGTATATCTGAAACTGTAACTCATAGGGCCAAAATCATGAAAATAACAACTAAAAAAAGAAACAGCGTTCATGTTACATTTAGGCCATCTACAGAATCAGTTCAGTTTTACAATCCTCTTGAGAACAAAGAGGCTGCTTGGAAAGCAAGACTTCGTAAACTTGGTGGCTTCAGTAGTAGCAGTAGTGGTAGCAGCAACAGCAGTACCAGTGCAAGCAGTAGCTCATCAGCTGCAACAGAGCTGGTTAGACCTGGAATATATAGGCATCTAGATGCAGTCAATACTGCTTCAGCTGGCAGCAAACAAGTTAAGGAATCTGCAGAAACTCAAGCAGCTGTGTTGCAGAAAGAAGGTCTTGCCGTTAGTCAGTTCCAATGTCGTAGTGCCTTTAGAGCACCAGGTCAGGAGTCGGCACAACAGCAGGGCTCCCTGGGTGGTGTTTATAAAACTGTTGTACATGCTCTTTCGAAGCCGAAGGCAAATGTTTCCCCACAGAGGCAGAACAGAATGCCAGCAGAGGCTCCACTGAGGGATCTGTACAGTCATGTTATGGGCTATTTTGGAAGGAAAGCTGCAGGTGAGCACTAACAGTGTGCAGAGCGCAAAAGGAGAAAGGCAGCACCAGTTTGGCTTAATGCAACTGAAGCAAGCTCTGATAAGCAATCAAAAGGCTTTGGGATGATCACTGCTTTCCCTGTTTGGTTATGCATGCGCCTATAGCCAGCTGATTTTTCTCCCAGCATAAGTTACATTTACATACTTTAAATTACTAATTTTTCTTTTCAAAATATTTAGTTGAACCTCTTTTCTGCTGAAGATCATCAGATTAGGGAAGAGGAAGAGACAGTAAATGACCTAATAAAGGCTTAAGCCTTCAGACTTTTGAATTTTTATCTACATTGCAGAGCCTTCAAATTAAGCCTATTGAAGGATTGGCAATGCATATTTTATCAGAATGTGTTATTCCACTCTGTAGTTTTTTTGCCAGAAGGACCTGGCTCCCAACCAACTAGGTTGAACTAATTTCTGGTTCATTTAGTGTGTTTTCTTCTTCCTCCTCATCCTCTTCCTCCTTTTCCACCTCCAAAACAAAAGCAAAAAAGAGCCCGTCAAATTTACATTTGGAAGTAATTTTAGATAGTTTTTTAAAATTAGTCCAAAATAGCAATCTGCTGTTACTGGAATGATTTCATTACAACAGTTCTCTGAATCTAATCACAAGGTTTTGTTTGAGTCTGTTTCAAAACATGTCATAGGCCTTCCTATATTCATTCATCTAAATAGCTGCAATTAAATCTTGGCAACATCTTCCATTATTTTCTTTTTTTCATGGAATCTTGGATGTTCGTGAAGGTCTTTTGATGGTCTTTCGCCTGCTAACTACGAGACCTCTGTGGACTGATCAAAAAAGAAGGCTGCGACCCTAATATACATTGTCTTAGTTCACATAACCGTAAATGATCAATAAATTAACTTTCAGCAGTAATGCAGGTTTTCTTTTTCCCCCATTGTTATGCTGGCATGATTAACAGAGGATTCTGCAATGCATCCTGCATCAAGATGTTAATGCCACCTGAGGGCAGTCTCTGTAAGCACAGCACCTGAGAGTGGTACTGTCATGAGTCTCACAAAAATGATTTGCTGCACTTCAGAAATTAGACTTCTGAACAAGACATTTAGGAAGCACCAATTTTAGAAGTACCTGTTATTTAAAATCCAACATTAAAATCCAACAGACACTTATTGTTAGAATAAACTGCACTGTGGTCTCATGAGAGATGACACTGAGGGAAAAATTTGTATAAAGAGAACATGAACTGGAATGACTTGAAGATTTTAAAGGCTAGTATCATAAAGTCAGGTGTAACAGCCACAGCTAAATATGAACAGTATAGTTATATAAAAAAATATAACACTGATAAAGGCGTGAACTTCACTAATTGCTCATAACCATTGATCATCTAGAGTTAGAAGTTTCATTCCATGCACTAGCATGTAATTATATTGTGTAACATTTTGTTTGCACTATTCATACTAACTGTATACAGGGCCAAATTGCCATTTGTCATTTGTATCTATTACAACCTAGTTTACTTTTTTCCACTACATTGCTTTTCATTAGGAATGCAATGACGAAGGAGCCTGAAGAAATCACATAATTTTTTTAGAATTTCTTACTTACTTGTGATATGGAGGAAGAACATATGCTTTATCCTTAAAACAAGCATTAACAACTTTGAGTAGTGCTTACCTAAAAGCTTCCTGCTCTTAAAGGTGGAATTGGAAATCAACTAACCCCTGCTTAGTGGGAAGAAGAAGCCATACTAATTCTGAGAGTAGAATCTGCTTTAAAAGAGGAACATTCTTAAAATGCATGTTTGGCAATTTTGATTTTTAAATTTCTGTTAACTAGCAGGTTTTTTCAAGTGTTACATTTTGTTTTGAAAATGTCTTGGTGTGCTGTTTACTATAAATGGTTGTTCATTTGCTTTTAGCTAATAGAGAGGACATGAGTCAAAAGCTGCACCCTATTGATAGTGATATTGACAGTAGCAATACAAATGTTCCTGACCTCATGGACGAATTTATAGCTGAGAGACTCCGCAGTGGTAATGCACTGGTAAGCCTTTAAACTTGCTACACTTCAATACTTAAGTCTCCATGTATGTGTGAACTTGTCAATGACATGATAAATCAGTTCACTAAAATGTATTTCTGTGGTTCTTATGAATCAGAATTAAGAATATTGCTTAATTATGCCTTGCCTTTGGCATAGATTCTTGCCATTTTATAGAATTTGTGTTTTCATATCTATTAAATCTTCATCGTGGAAGCAATGCAGAAGTTACTGTCAGATGAATAGTCTCATTGTATTAAACAGCCTTAATTGCACCTGCAAAGATGCCTGCCTGTACATAGACACTTTCAGAATACTGGTTTGAATGTACATTTGCATTCCTGCAGCATGGTATGTAATTAAGTAGCATGCTGTAGTTCAGTACTGTTCTCTACAGGTATAGACATTGCAACACACTACAAAACTACGCGAATATATAACTTTTTCCTTTTTTTAAATTTCACTTCCAAGTGTTGAATAATTTCTCATAAGTAGTGCTCTTCTGATAAAATCAACTTTCCATTTGCCTTCTTCTTACACTTTTCCAAAAGCATCATGTTGTTTGGAATGGCATTCATAATACGAAGTTATAATCAATTTAAAATTAAGAATTTCTGGTTACTGTTGAATGCTTACAACTGATTTGAAGAGATAAGTGATTATTAAGTAGTAACAAAAGAGAAAATATTTTAAAAAAGTTGCAAATTAAGAACAGAATGGGTAACAATTTAAAGATAGTGTTTCAAAATTGTTTGGTTCCTTTTGCTTTAAAGTTTTCAAGGTGATTTGAAGACATGCTTCTGTAAGACATACTCCTATAGAAAATTGTCATTAGACAAGTTGGTGATAATAAGGGACAGAAGAAGATTCTTCAAAGTTATTAAAAATTGTTTATTTATCATCATATTTTATAAATGGCAAGAAAGAATCTACAGAGTTTGTCCATATGTATCCTTTTTTTCTCTTTTGTAATGAACTCATGTTTATGAAACTTGATTGTTGGCACAAAGTATTCTTGTTAGTAACGCTTGAGTTACACAACAAAATGCTAACTTGTAGTCTACGAAAAAGGTAACTTAGTCTGAAAATTAATAAACCAGAAATCATCACAGCTGGTTCTAGAAGAGAGAAAGGGAGGGATTACTCTTTTTTTGGAGAATTGATACTTTCCTCAGGTAACAGAAAAGAGCTGAGATAAGTTTGAGTAAATAATGAGACTACCACAACTACTGTTCATTTTTTTCAATTAGCACACAACAGACATGCCTCCTTAAAACAATACCAACTTACTAAAATTAGTTTTGGATTGCTTTATCTATTGAATGCTAAAACTATATCATAAAAAGCTCATTAGTCTGAGATTAGTAGTAGAGTAGCAAAAGAATGCAGAACTGACTGGGCCTGATATAAAAGGAAGGCATCTTTAGTCTCATAATGCATAAAAATTTCAAGGCATTTCATAAAATGGCATTTCTACTTTGATATCTCTTCCCTCTCAAGCAAACAGTGCTCTCTGTGGAAAAAAATACCTTAAAGAAAGACTTCAAATAGACCACCACCTTACTTAAAAATGAGCAAATCTGCATGCCTTACTTCTGTTATATGTGGTCCTTTGTGTTCCAAACCAGTACTGAAGCAGTGTTTTAATCATAAGAAAATCAATGCATTAATTAGTCAATTTATTTGCACCTTCCATAAATTAAGTTTTTGATTATAGTATGGTGGCCTATAGGCCATTAGGTCTGAAACCAAGGTTAACAAGTTTTCTTAAGTTATTTAGATGTAATATACTTTTTAACTATTTTTCTCTCTCACATCTTACCTACCATGTGGCCCATGCTACTCTGAGTCCTAGAGTTTTACAATGTACATCTAAAAATCCATTGTGCAAATAAAACTTGTATTTATGAAATTCTGTGACTGCGTGGGTTCTCATTTGGGGGTCTGGAAAGTCTTGGTATTTAGAATGATGGCAATTTCTGGTTTAGGTACTTAAGAACTGTTTGTTACATTCTGATTTCACCAAACGTGGGATTGCTTTTTCCATTTTATGTAAATAAGCCATCCAAGATTGCAAGACAATTTATGTATCTTCAATGTTTAGAATGTGACAAGAAGAGGAAGCAGCCCGGGCAGCCTGGAAGTTCCTAAAGACCTTCCTGATATATTGAACAAGCAGAACCAAATGCGTCCCGTGGATGACCCAGGCGTGCCTTCCGAGTGGACGTCGCCTGCCAGCGCGGGCAGCAGTGACCTCATCAGCTCCGACAGCCACTCCGACTCCTTCAGCGCCTTCCAGTATGAAAGCCGCAAATTTGAAAGCAAGTACATTTTTCCAAAAGTAATAGTATTTTTGGTTAATGTAGTGCAAATTTCCTTTGTTTCATCTGTTCTTTTATTTTTTCTTCCCCAGATAAAGTTGTATGCCAGCAATTTTCTGTCGAGAGAGATTATTTTGATTTTCCATTGAAATCATTAGCAAGTTAATGGAACAAGGAAGGTTATTACAAGAGGCTATTGTTTTTTTAGTATACCAAAACAAAAGAGCACGGGAGTACTACTATGCAAAGAGGAGAACATAATTGAACAGAAGTTAGAAAGAAATATTGTCATCTCTGTGGAGTGTATCTACCTGTTTTGCACAAAATATAAAAATTAAAACTTTTTTATTTTGGAAATTGTTTTAATTCTTTTGGAAGTGATTACGTAAAACTTGAAGAAAGGCTTATGATATTTTTACAGTGGTCTTTGTGTAGCTATAGATTAATCAAGATATTAAGTGTAATATCATGGTACAATTAGTGTGATTTGTTAAAATGAGTGTGCTTTGTTTATTAACATAATGCTTTTCTTTCATTTTATTTATCTATTCCCACTCTTGTTTAACAGAAGGGGTCATTATGGCTGCTAGGAATTATGACGTCATGTGTTATATAAGATAAAAATAATATTTACATGGTAGAATTTTTGGAAGAAATTACATTTTTTATATATGTCTCCATTATGCAAATAGTCATGGCATTTGAACCTACATTTTGGCCTGACAGTTTTTTCATTAATGTTGAGGATAACATTTGTTAGTGTCATTTGCTGTAAAATTTTTAGTTTGAAGTTAGTGCTTTCACAACAAACTTGAATATTTCTTCCAGTTTGTAAATTTTACAAATAAATTCCTTAATGTATGATTCCATTATTTTTGTGTTATTCAGATGTAGATGCACGTACAACAACTAAGCAGAATACAGATGTTCAACAAGAATGTCTTCTGCAGACATCAAGTCATGGATTTATGACAGGAAGGAGAATATTCATAATAGTCAATACTTTCTGCTGTTGTATTCTATTTAAATTTTGCAACAGAGTGCTAGTAGCATAGAAGATGCACATTCAAGGTTTCTGTTTAGTTTGGCAGTCCTGGGCCTCTGGGGTTTTTTCATATTAGTGGTATTTTTATGCTGTAAGTTAATACAATGCTTTTCTCATACAGATTTCAGCTTTGGCACTGAGGCAGGGACGCCAGCTTCTACTGACGTTGATGCAATTTCAGGACAGCAACAAAGTGCTGAGGAGCAAGAAGTGGCCAGTCTAACTACACTCCACATAGATTCAGAAACAAGTAGTCTCAATCAGCAACCATTGTCTGCTGAAGCTGCGACTATTACTGGTAAAGTAGATTTAAAAAAAAAAAAGTATTTATTTCAGAAATTTTTCACCCATCCTGAAGAATGCATCTTCCAGCTTCTGCCAAGAATCTATATTTTATTTAAGATTATTCCCTTATTTCAATTATTTTTGATTGCTATTGAAAAGTAATATGTGAAATAACATAAGTGGAGAACCTTTGTCTGACTTAGTTATCCATGGTCCTAAATGTATTTTAAACCCTTCATGAGAAAATCTATACAATTACCAAGGCAAAACTCTTACATCATAATGTATGCTAGATCTCTTACAAATGTCTTTCTATTACTGGTAGTTAAATAATTAATTTCATGAATTGTTTTTGCTTTGGAAGGTTTTCATAGTGCTCCTTCAAACCAGTGTAACATATTGAAGTATCTTGGGATTCTTTTATATGCATCCGTCTTAATATCTCTTTATATTGTCTGTTGTGAAACTGAAAGGTTTTATTATGCAAAATGTTACTTATTTGGCCATGTAACATCACTTTGCATTTGTATAACTGAAAAGTGATGCAGTTAACCAAAATGGAATGGGCTCCTATGTGAAAGAGAGAATGCTTCTCTATGAGGATGATCTGAAAGAATGATCTCTTACCAGATTTTGTACATGAGAAGTAAAGATGCCCATAGTCATTTTCATACTCCTTGTTCCATAGCTGTTATATGCTACCATTCCTGTTACAACCCTAGTTGTAACAAGTAACAAGTTGCAACAGTTACCTATATTTCTATGAAAGCTTATACCTACGTATTGTGTCATGTTCTCTGTTAGAAATCAAACTCTGCATTTTCAGAGACATGGAAAGACATCTTTACTTCCTCTGCCATAACTTTTTAAAAGTGCCCTTCTGCTAATGGTATTAGCTTTCATGGACATTGTTGTTCAGCTTGTTCCACAATGTTCAGCTTGACTTGTGTTCTCTTCATTTTTCTATTTGCTGTGTGCTTGTTGAAAGTCCTTGCTGTAGATCTGTTCTTTTTCTGTTTGTTTGTATGTCTTTATATGTTAATAACTTCATTACTGTTTGATATTTTTGTCCAAGTGTGCACTATAATTGAATTGATAAGATTGCAATTAGTGACTGAATTGTCTATTGAGAGATTCTGTGGTTAACTCTTCTTGCTTGAACCACTGTTTTAGAGAGGCAGCTCTTGTGTGTCACATGCATTTGGCTGGGTTTCCTGAGGAAACAATACTTGTGCAATTGTTTTGTCTATCTGATTGTTCCATGCACTCAACAATATTGCAGCCTATTGTCTAATTTTTGCTAGATTGACATATAAGAAAACAAAAGGATGTTATTTTCTTTGATGTTTTATGAAAGATAGGCAGCTATCTAGTGAAAATTGCATATATGCAGACTCTCATGATGGAAGCTGCAATGTGAATTTCACTCTATTAGATGCCAGCAAATCAATGCAGAAACTCAACCTCAAAACACACTTTTGATAAACAAGTTTTCAGTGGTTCTGCTGATCAGAAAACTATTCTTCCTAAATCTGAAGGGTTTTGGAAGGATAATTTGGTTTTGGTATATGGGCATTGCATCATATTCTAAGTACATGATAAAATTGACTATTGTCTGCTGTTTACTAGTCCTAGAACAAGTTGTACCTGTGGAAGTCTCAGTCAAGGTTGGATCCACGTATGCTGGAGTATCTTTTAATGACAGACTCCTGTAGTTCTGCAAATTTTCCATAATTGTTTCTGTCCATTCTCTTCCATCATATGAAGATCTCTTTCCCGCCTTCCTCTGCTCCCTGCCTTCCCTGCCTGCTGTTTCCATCTCATTCACTTTCTTTCCCTCTCTATCCCACTCTCTCTCAATTTCTCTCATCCTCATCACTCTTTCTTGCTCCTTTTCTGAACTACTTTCATCTGTCCCCAGCTAATGAGCAGGATGGAAATGAAGTAAGAAAATACTTCTTTGAACATCTTTGAAGGGTGTATTTTAGTTTGTAAGCATGTGGAAAACTGCTGCTCAGTAGCAAGTCACACAAGACAGCAGTCTGTGTGGGAAGCAGTAGTGTCCCTCTATCCTGCATAGAGGTTTTGATTGAAATTGATAGTAAAAGCTTCATTGTCTTGGCCATTTAAAGGAGATAGAGACCTTTGCAGATTAACAACAGAATAAAGATTGTTTTCTGCAATTTCTATTCTGACAACAGTGATAACATTTTCTGTCAAGTTCTTTAAACAATTTGTTCTCTTTATAAGAAAGACACTTCTCTCAAATGAGAAATATTCTTCAATTATTCTCACGATAATTTGGGAAAATTACTATTTAAAAGACTCATTGTTCAATTGCTGTCCCTAAAGTTCACTTTATCACTAATACTGAACTTTACACCTAATATTTTTGTGTCCCTGTTACATTTATCTAACAATTAAAATTAATAGGAATTCTTTCATTTTAACATGTGCTGATGTGTAGAAAAGTTTTGTGAATATTCATTCTCTTTTTTTCTGTCGTGTGACTGTTCTGGCTAAACTCAGCTATTTATAAGGATCTTTAGACAAATTCAGGATGTGAAACATAAGATAGTACAGAAGAAAAATACAACTACTTGCTCCTTCTCCACAGATCACACAGTGGAGACCACATAATTGCCTAGAGAGGTTGCTCAGAGACTATCACAGAAAAATGCCTTTGTAGCACTGTCATTCAGACACTTGTTATTTCCTGTTTTACGGGAAATAACACCCCTCTAACTATACAGAACTTTCCCATCCTATGGATTTTCTCAGCTCAATCAGTAGATAAACACTGAAGATTATCAGTTACTGATTTGAGTTTTTATTTATATATTAACTTGCATGGCTCTATCACCCTGAAAAAACACTTGTTCCAGGAAAATTTTTGCTTAAACTTTCTGCTAGAGAGAAATTTAGGTGAGGGAAATGTGATGAGAAGTTTAGCTGCAAAACATTGAAAAATGTTTCATAGCTGCAAAACATTTCGTAACATTGAAAGTGCTGCCAAACAACCACATTTAGAATTATGTGGACCTAAAATAGAGGTCTGCTAGTCCACTTCTCTGTCTGATTTTGATGTTCATCTTTCAGTTTCTCTGCATGTACTTCATTTTCTTTCAGAACACCACTCACAGGGAGATCTGCTTACTATTTTAGATCTTTTCTTGACCCAATTTGATACATAAAAGCAGCTCAGTTTTCTGTTAATGCTGTATTTAGACAACATTTCAATAGCTCAAGAAAATAGAAAAGGCTTTTAAGGTAACTGTTAAAAATTACATTTGCAGGCTCTGAAAGTGCTTCTCCAATCCAATCTGCTCTTGGATCCCGATCACAGACACCCTCTCCTGCCACTCTGCATGCAGATCATATTGAGCAGAAGGATCTGCAGCTGGATGAGAAGCTCCACCACTCTGTTTTACAGACGCCAGATGACCTAGGCAATATCTGGAATAGAAAATACAAACTTGTTCTTTCTTTCTTTCTTTCTTTTTTCTTTCTAATGCAATGTAGTGAAGTAACTGGTATCACATGAGTTGTAAACAGTCCTGTACAAGGCTCTTTCATCTACACTTCAAAAATTTATTTAATTACAGTGATTGCTTTTAAAAGTAAACAAAAACCTTTTGCATTTTAACCTGTATTTCATTGGAATTTTTGGTGGTGGATTAAAGTCCACATATTAAAATTGTTCTTTTAGTTGCTGAGAATTGTGGCAGCTTAATCTCGCATGTGGTCCTGCCATGGACTGTTTTATCATTGATGTAAAAATAATAAGACATAATTTTATAATCTTATCATTTTTCCTTACAAGTTTGGTTCATCTCCCTTTCATATCTAAACCAATTTGTAATTATGTCAGCTATCTTAGTTGTGGAATTCTGAGATATATTTTCTTTGAAATGCAATGTGAATATTTCTCCTGCATTTGGTCTTAGACAAAAGAGTGTCTGCTATGTATTTCAGACCATCTTTCTTTATTAGCCTACTGATGGACAGAAAGATCATTTTGCTTTGTACTTGAAAATCTACAGCCTAGAAACCAGTAGCATCTCTACCACAGTGACCCGGAAGTTCAAAAGAAGAGTCTATGTTATTAGGCTGAATTCAGATTTATTTTTGATTTGGTATTCCTGTGGGGGCTACAAGATTTTCAGAAGATCCCAACGAATTATCCACCTGAGGGGGTGGAAAGAAAATTCTGAATGCCTGCTGCTCTCAAGCTGGCTCATTATCTAGTATTTTGTGGCTGTTTAGATAGTTAAGCGTGACTTGAGTAGACTTGAGCCATCATAATCTACTGAGGGTTTCTTTATATGGACAGTCTAGATAAATCATCTTCCACCTAAAAAAGAATGTTTTTTCATATAGCACTGATGTATGGAAAGAGCTAGGTGTGTGTTAAGACTGTGGTGCTGAGTTACTGAATGTTCCCTCTCCACTCATGCAAATTAACTGTTTAAAGGACAATAGCTAGAGACAAGTTTAGTCACTTTTCTCTTCGACTTGCAATAACATGCTTTCCTAGTAGATTCTGAAAAAAATAGTCTTTATGTATTATTAGGATAAATGTAAAGACGAAAGATAATTTTACTTGAAAGCAGCCAGGTGGGGTTCTGGATTCATTGACCTCAAGGAATGTAAGAAAATACATACAAGAGGAGTGGCCTTACTAGGTCTGTCAGATCTGTATTAGAGCTCCAGCAGTGACCTTAAATGTTATTTCATGAAAGAATATAAGAAATAGGACAGTTCTTCCTCTACAGAGTTTATAACAGACAAAGCTTAACATATACAGTGTTGAGATGGCTGAATGGGTAAAAAATAGCTTATTCTGAAAGCCTGATCATTCCATTTTATGAGGAGTGTGTATTTGATAGTTGTATCAGAACTTTTCCAGTTCTGGAGAGGTAGGTCTCACTGTACTTTTTTCCTTCCATTACAGAAACTAGTGAATTCCCCTCAGAATGTTGCAGTGTGATGGCTGGGGGAACACTTACAGGATGGCATGCAGATGTTGCTACTGTGATGTGGAGGAGGATGCTAGGAATTCTGGGAGATGTCAACAGCATAATGGATCCAGAGATTCATGCCCAGGTTTTTGATTATCTGTGTGAACTGTGGCAGAATCTGGCCAAGGTAAAAGAACTGAACTGTTTTCAACAACCTGACCTGTTTGGGTAGGATTTTCAAAAAGAAAAAAATACTGCCTTATATATTTCCCTTAAATAATTCCCTTTCTGTTTTGTTTTTAATAATTGCAGATAAGAGACAATCTTGGGATTTCAACAGACAACCTAACTTCACCATCTCCCCCAGTTTTAATTCCACCACTGAGAATTCTAACACCATGGCTCTTCAAGGTAAATTTAAACAATAAACTGTGAAACAGAAATAAATGTAGAAGAGTGTTTAATGTAATTTTTTAATCTATGAATAATAAATATTGTTCTAAAACTGTAGGCAACAATGCTGACTGATAAATACAAACAAGGAAAGCTACATGCTTATAAGCTTATTTGTAAGACAATGAAACGAAGACAAGATGTTTCTCCAAACAGGGATTTTTTAACTCATTTCTACAATATCATGCACTGTGGACTTCTTCATGTTGATCAAGTAAGTTGATTATGAAATTCAAAATAATATAAATGTTATGACTGACTCTTCTCAAAATTACTCAGTGTATTTTCATCTGAGTAATTTAACTTTGTTTTGGAAATTAGTGCTGTGACTGATACTTCTGAAAAGAAAACTTTGATAAATGATCCTCATGTTCTTGGTTGTATTCAGAAATGCTTTTTTTGTTGTCCATTTCAAGGAAATATGAGGGCAGAAAAGATACTCTCTCATTTTTTATTGATTGTATGTTACAGATTGAAGTATGCAAGAAAGAGAAGGAAGCAGATCTCTCTAAAGTCTACTGTTCTTCTTACTTGCTCCCTGATGCAACAGTTTAGCTAGTAAATTGTGCTCACTGCATTGGAGGCCTTTGTTTCTACAGCAAGTATAGGAACCAGCAAACTGAGATGTACAGAGCGTATCTAATCAGTGGGAGTAGACCTTTTTTATAGGTTTTGATATTAAGAAGTCTGAAAATATTATATGGCTTAAATACTTTTTAAATGTTTGCAGAAGTGTAAAAAAGTTGGGCTTGTGAACATTTTTGAGGAATGATTATAGGCATGGGTAGATCAAAGGTTCAAACAACCTTGATTTCTTTAACTGGGAAGGATAGAATTAGTCCAAAATTATTCCACAGGTGACTATGGATAGGACAGACCTCCAGTTTCTGTCCTGTAACAACCATTAATGCTGCTTTTCTTGCTGCATTGAAGATCCTCCTATGACATACTGCTATTTAGTTGGATATTACTACTAGTGGAGAATTATTCAAAGGAGAAAAGGGGAGGGGTGTCTATCTATAGACTTGGGATTTTTTTTACAATTAAAGCATTTTATACTTTTTTCCAAGTACTTTTGAAAAAAATTGCAGCATGTACAATGATTTTTGAAAGTGCCTCACTAAGTCTACAAGAACATAATATGCTGTGCTGATTAACTACATACCAGAAATGTTACAAAACACTTTATTATCTTCCTTCAAATTTTGGTTCCATATGGGTATATGTAGGAGGTTTTTTAAATACCTTTAAATACCTTTTTTAAAGTTACAGTCAGGCAATACTTGATGGAGAGGATTAAGCAGTTGTTAAAGTATAATAGCTGGTTATCTTTCTATATCTTTTCTGTACCTATTCAAATGAATGGTTAATCAGTTACAGAACTCTTAAAAGCTGACTGTAAATCAATAGATGAACTATTGTCCGAGCTTAAATTGATTTATAAAGTATACCAAGTTTACTTATGTTAATCTGAGTATACTTAAGGAATTTATCTTTTTGTGCTACTCTTCTCTCATTAATGAGTGTTCTACTGGCCACAATGAGTTTTCTTTCTCACATTTTTACTTTCTACTTTTGATAAATACCTGCCTTTTTTCTTTCATTTTTCATTTGATTCGTGTTGATACTCTTCTTTTTTTCCCTTTTTCTTCTGCGAGGATATTGTCAATACAATCATCAAGCACTGCTCTCCTCAGTTCTTTTCACTTGGTTTACCTGGTGCTACCATGCTTATTATGGATTTCATTGTAGCAGCAGGAAGAGTGGCTGCTTCTTCTTTCCTCAATGTAAGTATTCATGAGTTAATTCTCATTTACAGGTGACAAAGAATTTGAGAGAATACTGAGCAGTATGTTTTTCTTTGACTAGGGTGGTAAATTGATCCCAGAATTCAATGTAGTGTTTATCAAATACAGATAATGTTAATGATTTATTCCAGAGTATTACACATGCCTCTCCAGAAAATATGTGAGGAATGCAAAAATTACTGTTGAAGCAGAAAATCTTATTTTAGAATTACAAAAATTGTGACTGCCATTTTTCTGTGCTTGAAGATGTTTTAAAGTAAATGTCTATTTTTACCATGATTTCATTTTTAAAATGTACTTATTCCCCCATATCTCTGCTATGAAATGACTTTTATGATCAGGCTTGAGAACTCAAATGTGCTAGTGTTTGCAATATTTGGATTTTTTTACACACTTCTGATTTTGTTACTCAGGCAAGTTCAGCCTTATATAGTAATACTATGTGATAACCTAGGTGCTGTTGGATGTGCATATTGTACTCTCTCAAATCCCCCATAGTCTCCTCCAACTCTCTGTGAAATTTGACTGTTTCTCCCATCAATCCCTCTCTAACCAGTTATGAAATCCAGTCTCCCTCAAGGTACTTATCTGAAGCCTCTGTCAGCCTCTTACACTGTAGCCTTTCCTGTTCAGCAATGCCTCATGTCACTTTTAGTAGTTTTCCACATCCTGGTCAATTAGCTGAACCTAGGACCTGAGCCCAGTTAGCAGCTCAGTCATTTGTCTGTAATCCTAACAATCCTTCTGCCTCCTTTTTACTGTCTTGGAAAATGAGAGCAGGGGTGTGCATGAGTAAAAATCCAAGGAGCTGAGGTCTCTGTTTATTCAGCTTTGCAGGAGCTCAGAATTTCCAGGAGAAAGGAAATGGCTATATACAATTTCAACCATCATTCTCTTTTAAGGAAGCTAAAAATGTCAGCTTTCTGATTGCAGTAAGAATATATATTTCTCCCCCCCTTTTTTTTTTTAGGCACCAAGAGTTGAAGCACAAGTTCTTTTAGGATCTCTAGTCTGTTTTCCCAATTTATATCGTGAACTACCAGCTCTTCACCCAAATATTCCTGACATTGCTGTGTCTCAGTTTACAGATGTTAAGGTAGGAATTTTAAGAATATTTGGCTAGTATTCTATTAACCAAATACATGCCTAATATTGTGCTTTTGCAGACAATATTAAGATTTTAAGATCCTAGAATTTTTTGAAAGGAATTTCAAATAGATCATAAGACTCAAGATCCTATAAGGTCTTGTGAAACTTTATACTTCTAAACATACATTATAATTGCTATTAACTTAATAATAAAGTGTTTTCTTATGTTTGTAGAAGAAAACTATACATTATCTCACCCTTTCAAGCCTTCTCTCACTAGGGTGATTTGCAGGTATCACAGATTTAATTAGCTGAGACAAGAAGACTGAGAGGTTTAAGATTCATTATTTAATTTATTAAGACAATTATATTTATTTCACAACTGGTGAAATCTGTCTGTGTTCCTAGAGACTTTAAAAAATTTCTGCACAGCAGTGTGTTCTGTACAGCAGTGTGTTTTTTTCTTCAAAATGCAAATATAAATGGAGTCATTACCTTTTCTGTCATGACACAGATTTAGGCAATGTGACAGTATACTGAAACTGCACAGAGCACAGTTTGTGTCTAAGAAAGGCTCCCCTTAAGTTTTCCAAACTGTGTCAGTTTGGGGAGAAATGATGACTTGAGAGCTGCTTAATACCTTGCTCCCCTTTGGAGACTGATTTTGAATTCCTTCTTTCTCATTTCTATTGTAGAATGGCTGTTTACATGAATTATATTAAGGGCAGCCTACAGCTTTAGGGACTTTTCACTGTCATTGAGTCAAATTTGTTCTTGACAGCATTCTTAAGGCACTGTAGGCACTTAGTCTGCAACTAGTTGAAAATATTTTTTTAATCAATTCAATTTTTTGAAAGTGCTTGTTTAAACCTTAAGGTAAAAGATTCTGTCATACCCTTTAGCACTACCTAAGATAGCTTCAGGGAGCCCTTTACTATTTTTTTCCCCCCTTGATATTTTATGGAAATGCTTTGTCAAGAATTGGATACATGGCTCATCAGGAGAAATTAGGACAGTAACGTGTAGGATATTCTTGGGGTGGCACAGTAACAAGTATCTGGGACAGGCTTTGGAGTAATGGTAAGCAAACAATTCATCTGACCATAACATAGAGATTCAACTAAGCAATATGCCTGTGTGCACTATAATAATATTTTGATGCTTTTTGTGATGGAGTTATGTGTAAATCAGTGAATTTTTCCTCTTCATTTTAGGAACTCATAATTAAAACTGTGTTAAGCTCAGCAAGAGAGGAGCCATCTGGTCCTGCACGGTAAGCCATACAAAAAGAGCTTCTACATTAATAGGTTCTTTCTTGATTAGGCTGTTTTGTGGTGAATATATTAGACAGCTTAAAGTAAAACTCTGTTGCATTTTATTAATGGTTTTCTTCACCACTGTCAAAACTGTGGTCCATGATGTGAAATTGAAATTGTTTGTAATAGAGATATTAAATGGACAAACTGGGCTGGTCTGGTCCAGTATTCTTTCTGTGATAGTGGCTGATAGGAAAGGGTGTAAATAAGGGTAATAAGCTTTCCCAGCCTACTCTGGTGTTCAGCTCAGGGATTTTCTGGACTAGAGAGGCATTCTTTACTTTGATTAGGACAAGACTATTTATGAGGGAGGGCTAGTTTGTTTTTTTTTATTAGATCACATTATTTAATTTGAAAAACAGAAATAATCCAATGTACATGAGCCCTTATTATGGTATGGACAAGACGCAGAAAAAACTGAGCTAAGCATTTAACTAGGAATGGTTGCTCTGATGCTTAAACCTAAGCATCTTCACCAAATAAATAACTCTGGAGAGGATTATTACCAGTTTTCTTTCCTGTTTCTTCATTTGCTTAGGATTTTATTCCTCCATACCCATCCTCAGAAGCATTCAGTTACACAGTCCTGTGTATGGGATTTGAACAGGAATCTCTAATGCCTACCAAGGAAGAGTGCATTTGTGTGCCTTATATATTTGGAAAGAGTGAATATATATGTTCAACTAATATTTTGTCACTTAAAAATACTAGAAGTACATACCTGAAAAGCTACAATTCTGGAAAAATCAGCTTATTGAACCTTTAAACCATTTTTTGGAAAACCAAGAGCAGTTTTCATCAGCCCACTTACCTCTTCATGTGAGCTGATAATATTTCTCGACAGAGGAAAAAGAGGGAATATCCTGAGATCGCATTAACTTAATTTTTCATGTTACAAAACTGCTTTCTAAAAGGCATAACACTCTCCACTTTGCAATTTTTCTTTCAGTGACAATGTACAAAATAGGGTGGGTTTACACTATAATGTACTATTAAGTCTTGTATGTATTTTCGCTCTCTGTAAGCATTTTCGTGATTCTATGCAGCCTTAAAATCCTTTTTCTACAGCACAGGCTTCACAGCCACTTCTGTTTCTTTTCTTGCCTACAGTTTTTCCTTCCCAGATGTAACGCATTGCAGGTTACATGACCAGCTTTCTTGTTTTCAATTTTGGATTGCTCTCCAATTTTATCCAGGATTTTGAATCCTGAAGTTGTTTCCAAAATATTTGTAGACTCTCTTCCTGAACAAAATAACTAATGGGTCAGAGATGGCTTAAGCTAGCTCCTTAACATTTCTGAAGAAATTTCATCCATCTGCTGATTTGAACTCATTTATCTAAATACTCTTTACCTTTACGCTTTTTTTCTATTTCTATGAAGAAACAACAAAAGTTAATGTACTAATCACAATATGTATACTGACTCTAGGATTCATGTACCCCTTCTCTATTCATCCTTGTTTATTGTCCATCTAAAACAATGTGAATATCCATGAGAGAGTAACATTCCTCTCTCATCTCTGTGTCTCAGAAGCTCTAAATATGAGAAACCTCTTGTGTTAGGAAGGAGGAAGCTCCGACCCCAATTTTTGCTTTGTCTTAAGAAAATATAAGAATTTCTCATATGTTGATTCCAAATAATATTTTTAATCAAAACACACATAGAAATGCAGGAGTTCTTGATGTCTTTTGGATTTTTCAGTTGCTCAGATGGGTGCTTCCTCTGCCCTTTCCTCTGCCTTCGTCAGCATACTTTGGATTTCTTGATAATTTTTAAATGTTTTACAGCACTAGAGGTTTTTGTACAGTTGTTTTGGAAATATTAAAAACATATTTGTTGTTATATGTCTTTATCAAAACTTAACGAATCATAAAAATTACACATTCCCCAACAACTTGTCCTCCAACATTGTTTTGCAGATGTGTTGCTCTTTGTAGCCTTGGAATTTGGATCTGTGAGGAGCTAGTCCATGAATCACATCATCCTCAGATCAAGGAAGCATTGAATGTGATATGTGTTTCTTTAAAGGTAAGAGAATTAAATTTTTACAATGTATGTTGCCTTTATGTGTAAAGATACTTTGCATTTTCCAAGTCTTAATGACATTTTAGCATCTTTACTTTGCAATCTCATTTGCTGTCCTTACAAAAGAGAGACCTCAATTTAATGAGTGGATCTCTGAAATGTCAAAAGTTCTTTACCCTTCTTTAAGTTTGGAGAGAATGATGTGCTGGGAGGATAAGACAGTAGATCTTTATTCTTACAAAATCACTAGCCATTCTAACCTACCACATATTCTCACAACATTCTGTGCATGTTCACTTCTGAGTTCGAGTCATTGAATCATGCAATAGTGCTTCTTAGGCTGGCTAGATATTTAGTGAGAAATGCAGAGTACTTATACCTTATGCATGGAAGCACCAGAAATGTTTCATTTGCTGGGGCAGAGTCCTTTTTTATGCTTATTCCAGGAGCTGCATATTTTTGGCTATATTTTTGCTTGATGAGTGTTTCTGTTTTCCTACTATTTTAAATCTTTTTGCATTTGTTCTTATTTTATAGCATAATTAGAATATTAGTAAAAACCTTTTTGTTTTTAAGCAGTTTTCAAATTTGCATGTTTCTGAGCAATAGTTTCAGCTTTTAAAATGTTTTCCAGTTTATCTTCAGAACCGTTCTATGTGCTTTTTGTTTGCATCAAAATTCTATGAATAGTCTAGTCTTTCTTTATATACAGATTAATAAAAATTAAAATGTACACCTGTTACACATGACTTCTGTCGGATGTTGGGGATTATTATTTTCTTTCAAGCAATGGGAATCTGAAAAATATCTTAGCAGATCAGCTGCTTACATCCTGTGAAGCAGGATTTGAGTCTTTGTATAAGGTAGCTGCAGGCCTTTTAGTATTAGACTCTAATTTGCAATTTCCTGTTTTGCAAAATCACATTCATTCTTTGAAGCTCCACTAATACCCTCTTCCAGTGTTTTCCCCTTGGTTTTTAATAATGCTTAACTTTTGCATTTTATCAAGTTCCTGTGCAAGTTTGGTATAAGGCAAATGATGTTTTATCTTGCTGCTCCAATTTATCAATATTTGAACTATTTTTATCCTGAAATTCATAGTAATTTATGTTCTTTTTCTCTGACGTATTTATTAAACCAATTATTTGTATCTCATTTATATTAAGCATAAATTACTTTTTGAATGAGAAAACAAAGATCTTTATATTTCTACTTTGCTTTTCTTTGTGTTGGCAAAACCATCCAGTGTACATTGTCTTTTTTCCTAGTTCTGAGCAATGGTATACATTCACAATTGAGTTTAATAACGAAATGAAAAGTTCATTAATTTGTCATGGGAGAAATAAATTAGCTCTAATTTGTTACCTTAGCAATCTCCAGGCTACCAAATAGTCAGAGGTTGGAACTCCCAGAATGGATAATTTTCTTATTTTCAGGAGAAATGAATGGGTAGGGAGCTATAGGCCTAGTCCAACTTACTGATAAGTTCAATTGAACAAATAATATTGAATAGAAATGTTAGCAGCAATTACATGCTTATTTTTGAAATACCAGAAGCATATTCAGAGCTGCAGTTCAGCAGCTGGCTTTGGATGAAGCTAGTGCTTCTGTGTGCAGTACCACTCTGTCTACATTAACCTCTGCAGGAGCTTGAGCACAAAAGATCCTAACCAGCCATCCAGACCTATGATTTTATTCTGCTTCTCTCAAAAATGCTGCAGATACATCACAAAATTGTCTTGTATAAATCTAGTTAAATGAGTGCTAAACAATGGGTTATTTTCAAGTATGGACAAGGTTAAATTCCTCATGTAACATCCAGAAAGGTGGGACCCTTACAAAAATTAACTTTATGGTAAGACTACCTTTCCAAGAAAAACCTTGAGAGTTGGGAAACAGGAAAAGTGCCAGTTCACTGGTATCTTTTTCCCCCACCATCAAGTGAGTTCTCAAAAATTATGTCCACAATTTATGCTACTAAATATAAAAGTGGTGAATTCTTATGCTTTATAACATAGGACATTTTCCAGAGACAAAGAATGGCAGGTGGAATGTTTATGGCATCATACAGGTGTTTCCATGGCCACTCTGAAGGTTCTTGTAAAAGAAGTCAAAACCAAATAACTGACTTGAAAGGGGTGAATTGTTTCATTACCTGACATGTAGTCAGTGAGGCTGCTTGAGTTCAGGAAAATGTCTTTCCAGGACGCACAGCTCTCAGAACTGTCTGTTCAAAGGTGCCTGAGTGTTTGTTGTGGTTTAAGCCCAGCTGGAAGTTGAGCACCATGCAGCCACTCGCTCAATCTTTCTTCCCACCCACTGTAGTGCAATGGCAAGGAAAATCAAGACAAAACTTATATGTTGAGATGACAACAGTTTAATAATCAAAAGCAAAGTAAACAGTGCAATAATGGTAAATGATAGCAATAATAAGAGAAAGGAAAGAAAACCCAAGTGATGCACAATAATTTTCTCACCACCCGCTGACCGACATCCTTTTCCTAACCACGACCAACCCCCTTTCCAGATAACTCCCCCAGTTTATGTACTGGGAATGATGTCCTACAGTGTGGAATATCCCTTTGGTCAGTTTGGGTCACCCATCCCAGCCATGTTCCCACCCAGTTTCTTTTGCTCACCTTCTCACAGGTACAGCATGAGACAAGAGAAAAAAAAAATCCTTGAGTTTTGATAAACAGAATTTAGCAAAAAGCAAATCATTGGTGTGTTATCAACACCATTCTCATTCCAAATCCACAACACAGCACTGCAAGAACTGCTGAGAGGAAATTAACTTGACCCTAGTGACAGCATTCTTTTGAAATGTGATATATTGACCATGCTAGGACAGCTCTCTGAAGCACATGAAGGATTTGATCTATTTCAGCCAACCCCCATATTCTTGATCAAAACTTCCTCCCTGATGCTTTTCCCATGAATAATAAAAAAATTGTGTGCAAGATTAGATTTTAAATTTATTCATATTCATTACTTTATACACTTTATCCTTTATGTGAAATTTATGTATCCGCTTAATTTTGTTCCTTTATTAAATTAAAAAAAGAGTTCTCTTCAACCAGAGAAAAAAAGAGGTTAACTGATTTGTGTAAACTAGCCAGTAATAAGAAAAAAATTACTCATTCATCTTTATTTTAGAGCCTCTTTAAAAAAAGAACCATTAAAATGTAAGAAAAAAATGCTTTCTGTTTTTAAGTAGTGAATGGTCAATTAATCAGTGACCCTGAAAAGTCTCCAGGTCTTTTTCTCAGGTATTTTTTTCTTACTTTCAGTGGTCAGGATCTCTGTATTAAGCTACACCAGTTTGTGAACCCCATTTTTCTTCTCCAGTGATTTTGGGGTTCTCTTGCTAGCTTGTTAGGATGTTTTGAGCAATCTGGATTTGATCTCAATTTCTGTAATCAAATTGTCATGCTTTCAGTTTGTTTTTTTTTTTGGGTTTTTTTTGGTTTGGTTTGGTTTTTTGTTTTTTTTTTTTTTTTGGTTGCTACTCAAGCTTGAGCGTTAGAATCTATACCCTGCTCTTATCGAGCACTTTCACAACATGGAGAGAGGCTGTCTCATGAGGGATAAAAAAGTAATGATAGTCTTGTCATAAAGTTTGTGATGATTTGGAGATGTGAGATGTTTACTCTTTTGAGATAAAAGTCAACAATAACATGTGAGTGAGAAACAGGGAAAGTCAGAACAAGAATTAACTACCCATTGTGTACTCAGGTTTCCACCTCCCTGGATGACTTGCAAGAGCCACTCATAGTTTTTCCTTTTGCTTACATAGATAACACAAATAAAAAATGGTAATTAAAGATTTGTACTCCAGATTTTTCCTTGTGCTTGTACCATTTCTTTTCAAGACTTTAAATGTAAAAATTGACAGCTCTGCTTTGATAAGAAGCACTGACTCAGAACAGAGTCTTCTTCCAGTGTATTCTCAGTTTAAGTTTTTTGCCATTCAATACTTTTATTCTAAAATCTTTATTTTCTACTCAGGCTTCATTGCCCAGGCATTTCAGCTTTCTTAAAGCTTTGGGTTTTTTAAGTTTTGTGAGATACATCCCTCCCTGAAGGGTTAATAGAAGTGGTCTGAGTAAGAAAAAGGCCTATGAAGCCAAGAAATTACATCTAAGTGTTTTTACAGCATAATTGCCCTTTTCTGAGTTCAGAAGCAGAGAGCCATCTTGCAGCATATACCTGTGACAGCTTCACTGCTGAATGTAGTGAGATTGAAACGAGTAAAATATGTTGTTACTAATGCAGGAATTCACTTGTAATATTAACTTTGTCCTTGTCATTTGCTGCACACCTTAATGTTTTAAAGCAAGTGCAGTGAAGGTAAAAAACTCAATTACACGTCTTGTGCATCAACAATTTAGGGAAACACGTCTCTTAATTTCTATGTTTTCCCACTTAGGAGTGTAGAACAGAGTGTGCATCCTCCCTAAGAGTGGGAATTAGTTGTACAAATGTGTTCCCTTCTGCTTTGACCAGCACAGTAACTGTGGAAGGCAGGCTGCAGAGCAGCAGCCTTCTCCTGCCTTTAAAAGAAGAGCAGAGTTAAGCACAGAAGCCAAGGTGAATCCATTTCCATTCCAACATGTGCTGGGCACTGCAGTCACTAGCAGAGAGCAGAACAGTTCAGCTCATGTTTAGTACTACAGGCTGTGGTTTGGGCATGTGGCTCATCACCTGTCTTGATTCTCAGCAAAGACCTCTGATTTCAGAATTGGATCCTTGGGGGGGCTTTGCAGTGATTCATTAATATTAATAATCATCAAGATAATAAGAAATTAGTTCTTTCTTCCTGGCTTCATGATATTCTACTATTCCAGTTAGGAGACACCTCTTCCTTTACTGGTGTGCATCTAACTGCATGTCTGCCCCAAAACTTTGATGTTAGCTGCTAACATTTGTTTATGAATATAAAATAGTTCTTTTTGAGTTTCGTAAAATTTAATTCTGTTCCTCTGGTAAATAGATACTTAAGGAACTGTATGTATAAAACTACCAGTGAAATTTGTGACCACCCTACCACCTAATGTACTCTTACACGAAACCATTTTGTCATTGTTACTGTGCTGTGTTCTCTTTTCCAGTTTCCAAATAAAACAGTAGCCCAAGTTGCCTGCAGTATGCTGAACATGCTGATACATTATGTACATAGGCTTCAACTTTATCAGGCTGATTCACCATTAAGAATAATACAAGTAAGTAATTTTTTTTAATTGAAATTTTCAATTATTTTAAATTAATCACTACAATGTGTTACCCTAAAGTTAAACACTTGAATATTGACAATTATGTTTTGCAAAACATTGAATTAGTATAGACATAATCTTACTTAACACTAACAGTAAGGAATTGCAGCACACATAACTTCCTGACTCCAATATAGACATGTAATGTGTCTATGTCCTGCCTGTTTTTTCTCAGAGAAAAAGTGTCATGAAAATGTTGTCAGTAAAGTACAATTTTTTCTTAATACCAGATATCTTCAAGCATGTTTATTGAAGTTCAGGAAGAAAATGATTGCTTAAAATATGGATCTGCAACTTTATTTTGCATATCCATGAAAGAGTTTCAATATAAAACAAAAATAATATTTTGAATATGCTTCCCATAACAAGGAGGTAGACTATGGCCTCTGTGAGTCTGAGCCACAGAGGGCACCTAGGTTCTTTTCATGTGAAAGCCTCTTAAGAGATACAGCAAGCATTTCTGTGCTCTTCTGGAGACATATTTTTGATCAAATAGACAGGGTGTATACAAATTCTAGTAGTTCTAAGAAATAATGTAGCTCAGATAGTACCATACACAAACCAGCACCAGATTTCTTCCCACATCCTACAAGTGTGTTGAGTCATGTTCTTTTTATGCCTGAATATTTGAGGTAGCTGTGTAATTTCATTGTCCTTAATGCACCTACGTCAGTCAAACAGAACATACTCCTTCAATGTATTCTGCAAAACTCAATTAAAAGTGTTTTTATTTTAAAAAATTGTCCAGGAATATTGTAACTTGTCTCAAAATAATTGTAATAGAATTTAATCGTGAATCCAGTATCATGTTAGATTTACCTGCTTAAAAAATTATTTTAAACTTAAATATTTAGGTTGTATTTTAAAAGAAATATGCTAAATTTCCCCAGATTCTGATAGCAACTATTACACATCTGCTGCCCAGTACAGAAGCTTCCTCTTATGAGCAGGACAAGAGAGTAAGTATTTTTCATTTCTAGTACTTTCTGCCTCCTGAAAGCTGTGTCTCTTCTGAATTAGTTTTGCTGTGGGCCTATTAGGTCATTCAAATTTGGGCATTTTGGTGCAGTTTGTTTCTGACAGCTCCATCCTTCTGGACTACCATTCCCACAAGGAGCTGGAGTTCATCTGTTGTTCATTTTGGTCTTCAGAGCTCTGTTTCATCTTCTGTCTCTGGTTGCAAGAAGTCAGGAGCTATTGTAGTCTACACTCATATACCAAGCTACCCACTTTTCCACTTGAGGATGCTTTCCATAATTGACCAAGTTTTCCCATGAACTACTGTCAATTGTACATGAAATATCAAATAAAAATTGTCTTACCTGTTTTGACAAATGTAGTCCTAATGGGTTTCAAAAGAATTGGTTAAAAATAAAACAACTCGGTACCCTTCATGATTAGGTTTATTATACTTTTGAAGGACAAACTTGGAATGCATTATGTGAAACTAGTAACTTAGGTAAATTGATTTTTTTAAAAACTTCTGTTTACCTTGGGAAATATTTTAGAGAATCTTGCAGATATTTATCTGAATTGTCTTCTCTTCCACAACGGAGTTTTAAAAATCAAAAACATTTATTTGGTCTGTAAGTTACTGATGATTTGGTGTGGATTTGTGTCTTAATCTAATTCTCTTCCAGAGTCTTTCAAAACATCCCAAGAGGAAGTTGATTCTTTTGCTAACTGAGTAACCTACAATGCAGGAAGCAGTTGGATTTCTTTCAGATGATAAAATATGATATGGTGCTGCATAACATTATTGATATGTTGTAAAGGACATTATGTGTTATTTATAAAGCACTAAATACAGCGGAATTGGTTCCATTTTGTGTAATCCTTGATTCACTTTACTGTGAAATATATGTGCAAAATGGCACATCAGCCTTAATTTGGACCTGTGTTATCTGTCATTTTAAAAACAACAGCCTACAAATCAATTTTGAAAACTGTGGGTATCCTCTTAAGTATAGTATCTGCTCACAGTCATACCCTGATGAGAAACTGTTGAGTGGATGGCCTTTGTTAAATACCTCTGTAGCCAGTTTTTACTGATGCCATAGTTTTTGAAGGTTCAGTGATTAACAAGTGGGAGCTGCCATTGCTGCAGAAGGTTGACTTTACTGAATTGGAAAAAAAGGCAAAACAGAGAAATAAAATAAAGGGATAAATATGAAATAGCAGGTGCTGGCTTAATTGATTTGTAATGGAAAGTGTTTTTTCCAGTTGGTGGTTTCTTTACTTCTGTGCTTATTGGATTGGATAATGGCCTTGCCATTGAAGACTTTGCTGCAGCCTCTTCACACTACAGGAGCAGAAAACGATAAGACTGAAAGATCCGTTCTTAATTGTATATATAAGGTACATGTTTCATTGCTCACTTATTAAGAATTTCTATGTATGAAGGTAGTGTCAGTTTCCATGGAAATGAAGGCAAACGTTTTCTGTAAACTGACCTCCATTCTACTCCTGAAATATAGGTTGGCTCAGTTCTTCTATGTTTCACTGCATCAGCTTGACCTTTGGTATATTTGGAATAGTAGATTTTGGTTTACATTTTGGATGGTTAACCAAGCCTTTTTTTTGTATGTCATATAGATTGCAGATGCTTGTATTGTAGAATACTAACTGTACATTTAATACAAAAGGATGTAACTTTTATATATCAAGCAGTTTCATTTAGCAATGAGAAAAGCAAAAGCACTTTTGCTTTTGTTAGGCAGTAAGTTACAATTACTGTCTTTAGGAGCTCAGGAGAAAGGGGTTTTTATCCTTTTTGCAAGGGAAGGGGATTAAAACCTCTAGCAGCTTAGACCTAGCATATGTAATTAAAGAAGATAGGAGATCTAAAAATAAAGGTAGCTTAATGATTGTTTTGTGAGTTTTGTTTCATTATTGTTAAATTCCACTTTGGTGGTAATAATTTTCTTTGCAGACCAGAGTTTGTTTCTGTAAATATTAAGCATCTAAAATTTTCCAATATTTCATCATGCCTGCCTTCTAACAAATAGGTTCTTGAAATGCAAATAAAAATAAACTTCATTTCTTATAAAACTATAAATTTCAGTAGTTAATGTAATGAAATTCTTGTTTCTTTCTAGGTTCTGCATGGATGTGTCTATGGGTCTCAGTGTTTTAGCAACCCAAAATATTTTCCTCTAAGCCTTTCTGATCTGGCATGTATGGATTATGATCCTTTTATGCATTTAGAGAGCTTAAAGGAACCAGAACCACTGCATTCTCCAGACTCTGAGAGGTCTTCTAAACTTCAGCCAGTCACTGAAGGTTTGTCTAATTGCCTAAATACATTCTCTTTCAAAAAAATTTTGTCTGGGTTTTCAGTATTTAAGTGTTGGTCTACAGCACAGGTTTTCAGCTATATGTAGACATTAGGTGAGAACCATTAGTATGGAATGAGCAAATGTAATTTTTGAGCAATTACCATTTGATTAACTGAAATAAGTATGTTCTGAACAACACCAAGATCAATAGGATATGGATTCTTCTGTGCTCTGTGTATCAGCAGAAGTGTTAAGTACTGCAACATGGATGAATGTTGTTTTTCATTTTACCTTCAGTAAATTAATTTGATTTTTCCTTATTTTGCTCCTTTTTCTAGAAGAATTTTGGATTTTTGTTCCTGTTTGACATTGCAGTATTGAATGCTTTCCATGAATATTTTTAGCCTATCATAATTTTTTGTTGATCTCTTCTTACACTACTTAAAACCACAGATTTTTTTAAAAGAGAGAAATTTTCTGTCCTCTGGTTAGAACCTTAGGAGACATGGGAATTAGCATTTTCCTCACAATTCAAAAATAAAGAATCAAGAATCTAAGCCACAGAGGACTATCATGTATTATGCAGTGTATCTAGTAAATATCAAATGGTTACATAGGGAAGAAAATTGAAAAAGATGAGATTAAGATACGAGCAACTCTGTGTAGTGCTATTCTGCCTCTGTATTAAGTTGTTCCATTTAGGCTTTTTTAAGGGTATTAAGAACCAGATAAATGCAGCAGTTCTTTGTAGCAGCTGTGTGCTAACAGCAGGTGATTTTGTGGTCTGTAGTGACTACGTGCTGTTTTTTATGTAGAGAAAATGGCTAATCATTGTGCCCTTGTCTAAGGCATGCTTCATCATCGTCAAGTACTTTTTTGGCCAAAGAATTCTAAACATAGAGCTGTCCCCTAATAAGCTCAGTATTGGATTGAACAAGACTGATCTGAGAACTACTGGCAGGAGGAGCTGTAATTATTAAATTTACTGAAGAATGAAGCAAGGTACTATAGTTGGCTTTTCGTCAAATGGCTGTGGCCTTATTAGTAAAAAGTAATCATCTGCAGGGTCAGAATGAAAGAGGCTTCGAAGGATTCATTCTGTCCTAATTACAGTCTCACCTATACATATTATGTAAAGCTAATATTTAAAGCATTTGCCAAAATTTACTTCCACTGCATGTTCTATTACAGTGTAGTGAATTGTAGTAGCTTTTTATGCCTGGCATCTTTTGTATTCCGTAATAATCTGTAATTATGGGTTAGAAGCAAATGCTGTGTGGCTTTTTTAATTTGACAATCTGAAAAGACAACCCTGAATAGATTTCTCTTTAAATGAATACAGTTGCACAAAGCCTTAGCATCAATATCTTCATTTTGCATTTCCAACCATGATCTTTTCTTTTATGATTTCTTGTTAAATTTCTTAATAAAAGTAATTTCAGATGTTTCTTTTATCTCTCCAGATAAATTAAGTTTCAGGGCTCTGGAATTGTAAGTTAGACTGTGAAATTTAATTGGCAGACCTACAGCATTATAAGGCAACCCTGGTTCTGCAACCTTGGCACTTCTAGTCCCCATTGCCAGGCAGAGAATAAAATTGGTAGTGCTTGACCGGTTGCACAGCATCTGTTCTCCCTGGCATTGTTGGAGGAGTGAGAGGAGTAAAACTAGTGGGTAACAACCAGTCTGGGTCTCTGTCAAGACCGAGGGTCAATTAGTACAAGCTAGCAGCAGAACAGAATGCCAATGGGTCAGCATCTTTCAGTAGAGTAAAAGGGCTATCATAGTATTTTTCTTGAAGGAATGGAAATGAGCAGGGCAGAAGTTACAGGGAATTCAGGGAAGTTCTACAAAAACGGGGTAGGAATTGTGAAACTCTTTCCTTAGGCCACAAGCAAAGCTGCAAGTGCTGAAATGACAGAATTCCTAAGACAGGGTGCTTTAATGGATGTGATTGACTTACCCTGTTATGCCTCCATTGTTCAAGGTCAGATCCATCTCAAGTTTTGTAAATACTTAGCCACAGCATAATGTGGTATGAGACCAAGAAGATACAGGACTTAGAGTGACACAGCTGTGTAGTGGAGACAGTATCTACTGAGAGGTGTGGAGCAAGCCATGCAATAAACATCAGGACAAAGGTTTCTTAAATCCTCTGGGAACAGGCATATGTCAAGAGAGATGATTATTGGCTTCTCTTTTTCAGTAACTTTACAAGTTCTGTTAGTCACAAAGAAGCTCTTAACCTAGGATTATCTGTAAAATTGTCTTTGTTCTGCTTTCTGTAGCTGGTAAAGTGGTAGATTTTAGTATGGGATATACAAAGAATAACTTTAAAATTAGGTATTAAGTATATTAAACTGTTACATTTAAACCAGAATAAACTTTTAGCAGCTCTCAGTAAGGACACCAGTAGGAAGCTTTTATTGCATCATCAGAACTTGCTGGCAGCAAGTCTGTGATGCTTTCATACATCCATCTGAAGAAACCCTGGGCTTGTCTATGTGAAGGCTGATGAACTGTTCCTCTGGTTAGTGTTGGCAACAACCTAACTAGATGCAGCTGGCATCCAGCCAGGGTTAAACCATCACCATTTGTATACCTGTTGATACAGTACAGGTATACAAATGGTGATGGTGATGGTTTAACCCTGGCTGGATGCCAGCTGCCCACCAATGCTGCTCCATTATTCTCCTCCTCATCTATGCAGGGGAGAGAAAATATAAGGAAAGGTTCATGAGTTGAGATAAAGACAGGAAGAGATCATTCACCAATCACTGTCATGGGCAAAATAGATTTGACTTAGGGAAATTAATTGAATTTATTACCAAGCAAATCAGGATAGGATAATGAGAAATAAGACCAAGTCTTCCAAACAGCATACCCCTACCCCTCCCTCCTTTCTGGCCTTAACTTCATTGTAAATCCCTACCTCTCCTTGCCCCTAGTGGTGCAGGGGGATGGGGACTGGGGGACTGCAGTCACTTCACCACACATTGTCTCTGATGCTCCTTCCTCCACAGGGGAAGGACTCCTCATTCTCTTCCCCTGCTCCAGCATGGGGGCCCTCACACATTCCTCACTGCAGTTGGAATGGACATCTTGCAGCACAGTTATGATCTCTACTTCAACAGGAGACTTCCACAACACAAATCCTTCCCACAAACTGCAGTTCTTAATGAATGCTTTACTCTGGGTCCCCTTCATATGGCTTAGTCCTGTAGGCTCCAGCATGGGTCCTTCATTGAGTCACAAGTCCTTCTCCAAACCTGCTCCTCCACAAGCCTGCTTCAGCATGGGCTCCTCTCTGCACAGCACCAGAGTTCCTGCCAGGAGGAGCCTGGTACAGTGTGGACTTCCCACAGGATCACAGCCTCCTTGGGGCATCCACCTGCTCTAGCATGGGGTCCCAGTGGCTGCAGGTGCTTATCTGTACCATCATCCCCCAATGGCTGCAGGGAGGGGCACACCCTGTCTCACCATGGTCTGCACCAGAGGCTGCAGGGAATCTCGGCTCCAGTGGCTGGAGCACCTCCTGCCTCTCCTTCTTTACTCACCTTGGTGCCTGCAGAGTTGTTGCTTTCACATATTCTCACTCTGCTCTTTTCTGGCTGAAATTTCCTTTTGCCCAATATTTCTTTTTCCTTCTTAACTCTGTTATTCCATAGGCATTACTTCTATCGCTGATCAGCTTGGTCTGACTTGGAGCTGGCTGACGTTGCCTTCATCAGACACCAGGGAGACTTCTGGCAGCTTTTCAGAGAAGCCCCCCTGCAACCCCCACACTACCAAAACCATGCCACACAAACCCACTGTTCTAATTAACTGCACCTAACTAGCCAGCTTAGATGTTCCTAAGCCAACCTGGACTGCATAGGGCCACAACCTGCTAGCTTACTTCTGAAATTTTCTGTTTCATTTCAGGACCATAAACATATATGACAGAGAATTTTTTTCTTATAGACAAAAACATTTTGTAAGCTGATCTTCACAGATCTCAAATCTGTTAGAGGTAGTTGTGATTGGAAGGTTCTAGTAAGCTTACATGGATACAGTGGTCTACCAGTTATTTATTTGATTGATTTTTACCCCAATATTCATATTTCTCCAAACATATGTTAAAATCTTTGCATAGATTGATCTTTTTTTTTCTAATATTTTTAAATTTCTAATGAAAAAGCCTTCCCTGCCTGATGTCTAGTCTTAGCTTTTGTTTAAAAAGTAGAAATATAAAGTACTTTTCATATAAGGCTTTGCTGTATGCCATTTTACTGAAAGGACACAAAATGCACACTTTTAAAAAATACTTTGTACATAGTGCATCTGGATTAACACAGTTTGTGTTTTGTGGGGAATATTTTAGAGATGGGTTCTCTGTTACTGCATGTCTATATAGCTGAAGTTAACAATTAGAAAGGAATGAGACTTGCTTAAACTAAGGTAAAATACAGGAAATTAAGCTAATCAGGACACTCTAAGGCTCCCTCTAAACATAATGAAAGAAAAATAAGTGTTTTTAGAGAGTGATTCATCCCATTGAATTTGAGATTAATCAGTCTGTACAGGTCATCATTCTTTAGACAGCTAAAATTATAAGGAGAGTTAAATTCCCCTTCAGTCATAGTTTTTTACTTCTACTACATAACCATAGTTGCTTAAAACTATTCAGCCAAAGTTGAATTAAAAAGTTAATAGCACATCTTAAGGAATCCTTCATTCATGCTACAGATACAAATTAGTAGTGATGGACCTTCAGCCTTTCCACAAAAGAGGTAATTTCAGGACTGAGAAAAATAAATAGTGTAACATTTCTTGTAAATTACCCAATGATCATGTACATATTTAAATTACATTGCCCAAGCCAGAGGCAGTTCCATTGTGAAGAAAGCAGCAATGTGTTCTCTCAGGAAGACAGGTCAACAAAGCAGTGAGCTGGCTGCCTTAATGTGTAAAGATATGACTTAGTTTGTAGAATTTGTGGTAAAGCTCTGATGGCTTGCATTATTGCATATTTTCATTTGCCCTCCAGAAACAAAGAGCATGATTTAGATACTAATTTTAAGGTTTTAATATATTGAATGTTCAGTTTTTCCTGATTGAAGAGATGTGCTTCTAGGAATAAATTAAGTTGCAAAATTAATTTAAAATTTTCATAATTTCAAAATGCATTACTAGGCTTGAGATTTTTTCCTTTTTTATTCCTGGGGAAACCATCATCAAAATCAGATTTTATATGTGGCAAAAATGTTTCATGATTACTTTATTTTATTTCAACATAACAGGTTGCATCTTACAGTCTACTTTTCAGTATACTTCTCTTGATACTTCTAATTAAAGCTTTCTGTGTCATTTTTAGATCAGCAGCACTGTATTCTGAGAGAAGACTTAGATGTAGTGTTCAAATTTTATAAAAGAAACAATGACAGATCTATGATTTTAATTCAAGTGCAAAGTTTTCAGGGCAAGGCTGTATTAGGACTGAGAATGGATCTTTCAAATTTAAATTAATTGTTCCCCTCTTTGTCTCACGGTGTCACCTTTCCTTTCCCATGTGTCCTTTAGGCTCCTAAGAGACACACAGAGGCACAAAACAACCATGGTCAGTTTGAGATCTTCAGGGTTTGGCCCACAACAGTAATAGTAATAGCATATGCTAGAAGGTACTTATTTCTTCAGGTTTCTCAGCAGAACTTAACAGGAGGCATTTAACCTTTATAGAGTGGGACTTCAGGTATCTGGAAAGCCTGTGTGTCTCTGCTCCTGGGAACCTGAGCAAAGTATTACCTTATTTATCTCTGCAGTGGCAAGTGCTAAATACTTGGTATAAATATCCTGATAAAGATGGGGCCACCCTCTGCATTGTCCAGGTGCTGGTCAATAATGTGCTGATAAATGATTCTCCAAGCACCCAGCTTATTTTCTCTTTGTTTTTTATAAAATCTGCTTCCAGTTCCTTCTTATGTTTCAGCAGATGGCACTATAACTTAATTTCCTTGTATGCTGCCAGTATCTGGACACGTAATTCAGCATCACTGAATGTTTTTGTATTTGTAAATCTTAAACCTCAAGAATGCTATACATGATAAAAATATCTCTAATTTACTTGTATTAATTCTCAAGGCATTAATTTATTAAAATACTTGAGTAGGTATGAGTTTTAGAATTGTATAAATGTTATATTGATTTTGCCAGCTATTAACTGGATGAAATGTTTCCCTATTTGCAGTTCAGATGTAGTGCTTCCTAAAGAAATAGCCAGAATCCCAAACATCTCCTACATGCTGTACCCAAACCTTTTGGGGAAAAAAAAAAGGCAAATATATACTACCTGTTTATTTTTGCAGTTGCTGAATGCATCCATCTTCAGAAACTGAAGATCTGTAATGGCAGTCAGTACACATGACAAATTTGCCTTTATTTTTCCAGTTAAATCAATTAAGACATCTGAAACTGAGAAATTTGTTTATTAAACATTAGGTTTTGCAGCTTATGAATATCCAACATAAAGGGAGATTAATTCATTATATTTTACTTCTATGCCCAAGAGGTTCCATATTCTCAGTAAATACTGAATGAAAAAGTAGCATCATTCAGAACATTCTGGTTTGATGGATTTTGGTGAGAAAGAAGATGGGAAGTGTTTGCAGCAGTTTTCAATGTTCAGTGTAATTTAAAATATGTTATATAATCCTGAGGAGTACAGATTTTTAATCTTCCCTTTGTAAATCCCAAATTCAGGGCATCCGTGCCCAGTTACAAGAGAAGGGATACAGAAAACAAGTACTTTGCCATTTTGATCTTGTTCCTTCTTCCACCAGTTTTATTCTGCAATGTAATATTTTTGTGTATGGGTTCTTCAGTGGGTCCCCTGAACCAGTTGATGGTTCTCTGCCTGAAAGAGTCACTTGGTCCAGCTCATGTATTCATGTAGAGTATTGACTTGATAAGAATAATTTAGTAACAATATAGTACTGTGTTAGCAGGGTGTGATATAAACATTAAAAATACCTTTTTTTTAAATTTAGATGACATAACATGCAAGTGGAAGGGCATGCAGCAAAGAAGGAGGTGGCAAAAACCATGTTGAAATACCAGTGCATGTCACAGGATGAATTTCACATAAGATGGGCACAATTAACTTGTCTTTCTCCCTCCCAAGGTTTTCTAACCTGAAGCTTCTTAAAATGCAGTTGTGGCGTGAGATTTCATTTTTAAAAATTTTGATAATGTTAGATAATGTTCAATATAGACAGCCTGGTCTTTGATTTTGTACTTAAAATTGTCCAGTGCTATTCTCAAGCTGACCTACAGCTATATGCTCCCCAGGGAAATTAAGATGGATTAGATCTTTTGTGCATCTATCTTCCTTTGTATTTCTCAGTGTAATGATGTGTATAAATATAAAAATACACTGCAGTTGGAATGGACATCTTGCAGCACAGTTATGATCTCTACTTCAACAGCAATTCAAGATTTATTTTCACTAGATAAGAAATCATGTATTTTAGAAGAACAGTGCTGATAGCAAAGCTATGGCAAAGGAAGTATAATCTAGATAGATATAGACATGGCTGTAAAATAGTGGAGATGCTTCTTAAACTGTTTTAGGATTTTTCATGCTGTTTATATACAAGACCAATGGTGACCAACATACATATTTTTCTGTTACTGAGTTGCATGCATCCTCAGCTTGCAGCGCTCATTCTCTCAGGAAGAGACCAAAAGAAACACATAAATCTCAGTGTTGTTTTTCTGAACTCTTCTTTTAAAACCTGTGCTCTTTCTCTTGCAGTGAAAACTCACATGCAACAAGGATTAATTTCTGTGGCTGCTCGTACTGTGATAACACATCTAGTCAACCACTTGGGCCACTATCCTATGAGCGGAGGTCCTGCCATGCTGACCAGTCAAGTGTGTGAAAACAATGACAATCCATACAGTGAAAGTCCTGAGCTTTCTCCTGAACTTTTTGAGAACCCAAATCTTCAATTCTTTGTATTAAACAATACTTCCCTGGTGTCTTGCATACAAATCCAAGCAGAAGATGACATGCCTGGGGGAGGACTGTCTGCTGGACTTGCATCAGCTAATTCAAATGTTAGAATTATAGTGCGTGATCTGTCTGGCAAATACTCATGGGATTCGGCCATTTTGTATGGACCATCATCTTTATGTGGATCTTCACAACAAACATCTTTTGCACTTTCATTATCTCAGCAAGATAAACCAGAAGATGCTCTTTCATCTTTTGAGCATGTGGAGGATGTATCTGCAAGAGATGGAATTACACTCCAAGTTAAAAGGAAATTTAGAGACACTGTACCAACATGGGATACAATTAGGGATGAAGAAGACGCTCTTGATGAGCTGCTGCAGTATTTAGGTGTTACAAGCCCTGAATGCTTACAGAGAACTGGTGTTTCACTCAACATCCCTGCTCCTCAACCAGTCTGCATCTCAGAAAAGCAGGAGAACGATGTCATCAATGCAATTCTGAAACAGCACACAGAAGAGAGGGAGTTTGTTGAAAAGCATTTCAATGATGTAAATATGAGGGCTATGGAGCAGGACGAGCCAACCTCACAAAAGCCACAGTCAGCATTTTACTACTGTAGATTACTTCTCAGTATACTAGGAATGAATTCATGGGATAAAAGGTAAAACTACTCATATTTTAAGAACTTTTTTTAAGGAACTGTGCTGTTCTTACCTTCATAATAGAGTTTGTTAAGCCAAAAATATTACAGGCCAGCTAACAAAAGAGAGAGGGTGTGCATCTAAGACCTAAATGGCAGCTTTCTTCTGCTTTTCAGCCTGTCATTTAGAGAGACAGAAAGGAGGTATCTGTTGCATTTATTGTGATTCATAGTCTTTCCTTAGAAAGTGTTGTAAGTCAAATTGAAGGAATCTTGTATTCCCTTTGCTTCCCATGTATGTTGCTGCAAAAATCATTACCTTTCAATGTCAGAATAATACTCAGAAAGTGTCATATTCTCATCTATTGTGTTGCTGGACAGCGTCCTGCTGCTTTGTCTGCTAAAAGCATGCTTGCATGCAGCCTCAAAGCCTTGCCTGTGTATTAGCTAATGAGAAAGATGTGTCCCCTACTATTTATTTCAACATTGTCTGTGCTTGAGTACTGTCTGAATATTGTTTAGAACAGGAGAGAACCATGTTCAATTACAGAAGTAATGTCTCTTAACATTATTGTTTTTGTGTGGGTGTGGTTAGGTGCATGTCTGCATATACATGGGGGTATGTACAAATATTACAAATATTAGCATCCTAGAATTTATGGGTCTTTCTGAAATCGTCTTCTGCCACTGCTTTCAAATTCCATATTAGAATCATTGATATATTTTCCTACTATGAAGGGAAATGGATATTCAGTAAAACAAAAATAATCAGTCACTGAGGTATCACTGGAATCAGACAAAACGTTGGTATTACAACCCTTCTTATTTGGATCTTTAATTCCTCAAGGCAGTCTGGTTTTGAACAGGACTGCTCTTAATTCCACAGTGTTTTGTGGGAAACATCTTAAGCACAGTTGAAAAGACATGAAAACTGCCTTTCTTTCTCTAACATATTGGTTTCGTTTTTTGTTTAAATTGTTACAGCTGGCTGGGTTATTACTGAGCTAAATCTGCTCTGCAGTTCAGGGTAGCAAAAGTTCTGTGTTGAATTCACCCACTCCTTACAACAGTAGACTAATGGGAGTGTCTTTTGTCAGTAAACATATGTATTTTCTGGTTCTGTAGAGAAGAAATGGATCACACAGTCAGATCCAAGGGGTTGACAGAAGAAAGTGGAAAGAAATAAAGGTTATAGTCAGGGCTGTAATGAATATAGAAGATTTGCTGGATAAGAAAAATTGCTTGTATATTTTTTTTAAGATGTCTTGATTTTCATATGTTAAGAAAGGACTGTTGAAAAGGCAGAAGCATTTGTTGACTGTTCCGAGTGGACCTGGATATGTTGTTGTACCATTGTTGTACTGTTCTGTATCCATCAGTGAAGAGGTAATAAAAGAGTTACAAATTTCTCTATTTAGAAGGAGCTTTCATCTCCTGAAGAAAAATGAGAAGTTACTTCGAGAACTCAGAAATTTGGACTCAAGACAATGGTAAATTCTTTTAATGACTGCCTACTTACTTGTTTTAAGTGTGCTTTTACTCAAATGGCTCTAATTGCATAGATGTGAGAGTTGAGCTGACTTTTTAAATAGTTTTTTAAATTATTAATGTATTTTGCAGAGTACTGTCGTTTTTTCTGTTATACTGAAGTTGCATCAATTTTATTTGTAGTGTCAAATTCTGCACGTAAAATATCATGAGATAAACAAATTTCAAAACACCTTATAATTATAAGCATAACATTTAATTCTTTTAAAACTTTGATATATCAAAGCCTTCTCATTTTAAGTTTTGGTTGATTGTTTAGCTGTTTGAAATAGTCCCAGTATTTGAAGACATGGAGTTTTAGTTAGAATTGTCGCACAGAATTGAAAACTGACTTATTTTTGTAGAAGTTGAAACAAAACCCAGTGGAAGTTGTAGAAGTGTGAGAAACCATCTCCATTTGTTCCAAAGTCTAAGAATAGCCTGTCAACAGAAGACATTTAAATGATTATGATCTTTAAAAAATATGTAAAAATGCTTCATTCAGTTGGACAAGGTGCATTTTCACGATGTTCAGAGGGTACTCTTGTTAATAGGCAGTGTAGTGTGGATAATGCCCACATTACAGGTGTTGCCCATGTCAAAAATCCACCTATTCAATTAGTAGTTGGTACAGGCAGCACCACCCTGCATCTTAGAAGTGATGGAAGGGGTAAATGCTGCTCAAGTATAGCAAAACTTCAGGCTCTAGAGAAGATGACACTAGAAAGGACAGAATGAGGAAATGGAAATATAGGAAAAATCCAAAAAGAAGCCATATAATTCTATTGTATTTCCACTATGCATTTTTTATGCTTTAAAAGCCATGCTCTGTGTGTACTGTTTGCATATTTTCATTTCATATTGGTTAAGGCACTGTCATGCATTGACCATTCTGTTTTACAGCCGAGAGACACACAAGATTGCAGTGTTTTATGTTGCTGAGGGACAGGAAGATAAACACTCCATTCTTACGAATACTGGGGGAAGTCAAGCCTATGAGGATTTTGTAGCTGGTCTTGGCTGGGAGGTATTTTTTCAATGTTTTTATCCTAGGTTGTTTTACAAAGGCAATTACCAATATCTTCGTATATTACAAGTCTTTGGCTCTTCAGCATTTCTCACAAGTACTGAAATACACCGGTTTAAAAATGGAGTTTAGAGAAGAATTCCTGGTTTAGTTTCATTAGCATTGCTAGCCTTGCTAGCTTGAATTTAAATTCAAGCTCTCAACAACTGAAGAGAGTCTGTGCAGGCAAAGATAATTCTTTAATGTGCAGTCCTGTACTTGGCTTTCACGGACTGATTAGGAGGCATCTTGATTTCCCCGTAAGCTTGTAAAGTGTAAAGTCTATTGAAGTTTGAGTTTTGCTCAAATTGGGAATTTCAAAAAGTACAGACAAGCAGTTTCTCACATACTCTCTTCTTCCTGCCTGCAGGCATGTATCACAGTTCACACACTCCACTCTACTTCTCTTCCAGATGTCAGATATTGTGATCTACCCCATCATCTATGTGGGCCTGCAGCTCTTTAGTCACTTGTGCAATACTGTCATAAGGATTTCCTTTCTTCCATCTTTCTTTCAGATGCACAGGATTAATTACCACTGTAGAGTTCCATTTGGCACTGTTGCACAGAATACAGGAATGGCTTTGGTCCTGGTTGGCTGTATAGGAAGCTGCAGGTTTTTTGCTCCTCTTGCAACTTGTGCTCATCAGGAGTGTCCACATGAGTGTCAATCTTATTTGTTCTTTGTATTTCTTTACTCCTTAGGTATAAAAGGACACTACCAGAGTAACTGTGTGGATAATGACTCTGACTTTCCCACAGGAACAGAGGAAAACAGCTACAAGTCTGCTGACTTTCATGAACATAGATGTTTTTTTCCCACATTCAGGAGGAAAAAAAAACAAAACTAGTACCATAAAATATCCTTCTTTAGTGGTTTAATTCTCTTAGGCAGTATTAGCTAGTTTAAAGAGTTGCTAGTTTGGATTAATAGTCCATAATGAGACAACTAATATTTTAACATTTTAACATTAAATTCTGCATCCTTTTGTATCAAGAAAACAAACATATCCCATGCAGGCAGAGATTAAATGTATTCACATCTGAAAAACAACATTTTGTAGTCACTGTTTTAAAGGCAAAGCAGCACATTTAACATGCTTAGTTATTTCAGTGTCAGACTATTTCCCATTGATCTAAGACTTAAAAGCTTATTTACAAATTATCAGTTAGTTTCCTGTGAATTTTTTTTCATATTCACAGAATGAAAAATTCTTAAAAAATGTATGGAAGGTAATAAATTCCCTGGCTGTTACACAGAGTTTTTCCAGAGCTCAGGTCAAGGTTGATGTAATATCAGAGAATTTTAAAAAATTGAGAAAGCACATGTAAGTGACTTCTCTCAAATGATCAGGGAAAAATGCAGTAAATATTAGTTACACAATCTTTCCTTTCTTCTAACCTCATCCTTCCAGTAGCTTTTGTGGTGACCGTGGAATATAGAATGCTAGTGCACCATTAGAATATAGAATGGTGTGCACCATTTTGTTAGGTCACAGTCTACTCAGCAAGTCTGAGCTCTTTTAGAAATCAAGAGTAACAATACTGTTGGGAAAAGGATCTTCACTTTTAAAGTTCAGTTAAAAGTGCATCTAAAAGTATAAAGAGTGTATTTATTACCTGATAATTTTTTTTTTGGGTAAAGTTTCCTGGTCTTTATTTCTAGGTAAATCTCACAAACCATTGTGGCTTTATGGGAGGACTGCAAAAAAACAAAAGCACTGGATTGACCACTCCATATTTTGCTACCTCAACAGTGGAAGTCATGTTCCATGTGTCAACAAGAATGCCTTCTGATTCAGATGACTCTTTAACAAAAAAGGTAGGTGTTTCTGAATAAAGTGTTCTCTTTATAATAAACCTAGAGAAATTAGAGTCAAATAAAATCCAGTAACTTTTTTAAAAAATCCAACACAACAACAAAAAAACATAAAATATCATAACATCTTTACCTGCTAAGTTGGTATATTCTCTGCCAATTTCTAATTTTACCATACTGGTGATTTTTCCAATCATTGAAATTGTTGGCAAGAACATATGAAAAGTGCAGGAAAGTAATGGTTGGTGCAGAAGAAAAAGTATTACATCTGAATGATATCTTAGTACTTTTGAAACCTTAGATGCCCATTAAGAAATATGTGGTGAGTGCTTTCTGAGATGACTTTTTATTCACCTAAGGGTCATGTGCAGGTTATTAACATAATTTTCCCTTAAAAAAAAAAGTTAAAAATATGAAGACGATGTTTATTTTATCTAAGGTGTATTGTCCTGGAGGAGGCACAGGTTCTCAACAGCGATATGATCTCTTATAGCTGCATTAAGAAAAAAAAAAATTTTCTGTATTGGTATTTTTTTTCTTTAGAATTTAATAAATTCCGCATTAGTGATAATAAGTTACAGTCTCGAACATGTGTCCTACTATAAATGAACAATTAGCTATCCTCAGACTGTCCCCCCGTCCTGCATACATACGTCTTCAGATGTGCTAATCCATTCACTAGACACGTTAATGAGCACTGGTTGAAGTGTAATATTGGAGGAACTGAAGCTGGTTGACCTCAGCATGGACTTTAATACTTGTAATTAAATTAGATGGGAGACAGTTAGTAAAGAGAGAAATAGCCATGCCTCTGGCAAGCTTCAATTATTAATGACTTCTTTTTCTTTGTGTTCAACTTGAAGAAAAAATATTATTGTTCTTATTATAGACTAACTATGAAATCTAACTTCTCACTGTTCCATCTCAGGTTGGTTTGGTGGGATTTTTTAATTAAAAATGCTTTTGCTTGTGTGCCTATTATGCTGCATCCTTTCTGTTCTTTATTTCCTGAAGTAGAGTCAGGGTAATACTAAGGTTGTTAAATGATTTATAGAAATGATTAATAGCAAAAATAACTAATTTTAAAATTGCGACTGTTGCTACTGTTTTAGTCTAGAACAATGTGGGGGGGAGTCTGTTTAAGTTGAATGGCTTCTTTATTTTTTAAACAAAAACCCAGTTTTATAAAACACAGCTTGTAATTAACCTTACAATGTTTGTTTATAATCTGTTTGAATTAGATTATTACCAAGTGTTGAAAAGGGGGAAGATGGGTCAAAAATAGTTCATAATGAAAATTAATTAATAGTGAATAATTTGAAAATTATGTGGACTTCAGTTGAACACAGAGGCAAGATCTCATGTCTGTTTCCAGGAGCATGTCATGAAGGAGTGTTTTAGGTAGCTCAAAGAATGACCAGCAAAGGCAGTGGCAAAAGCAGGTGTAATATTCAAATAAAAGTGTGACACTGTTCATTGGCAAGGTTCAGTCTACTGCTGATGGATGCTTAAAGCACACAGAGAAAAGTCAGACTAAAATGTAAAATCAATCAATCAGTCTAAAATCAACCAAGTATGGTCTGTGGGGAGGCAGGGATGAAAAAAGGGTAAGGATGGGAAAGGGTAAGGATAAAAAGCAATGAGGAAGATCCTCCCAGTGAGTCACAAGGTTCAGAGTGGATCCCCTTGCCAAACTCAGCCCCAGACTTGAGCAACAATTTAGGCTTAAAGCTTTTTCCAGCATGTAAACTTAACAGCACTTAACATCGATAGCTTAATTTAAACATTTTAACAAAAGGTTCTATAGAATTTACTATAGCACAAGAGAAATTAACCTGTAGGCCTTACTTATTTACACATATAAAGTACTTAATCTGAGAGCAACATTCATAGTACAGTTGTGGCACATTTACACTTGCATGCACACAGATCTAAGGGAGTATGTATGAGGTATATGCCTGTAAAAAATTCTCCTTGAGTTCAGTGGACCACTCATGTCAGATGCGTTTGCATCTTCTCAACAAGTGAAGAGGTTGGTCCTTGAGCAGCAGGAGTATCAGCCCAGGCTCCATTGGTGGCATTTGGCAGCAATCCTTGAGAGCTTGCTGCCTCTGCAGGGTGTCCCACTCGGAGATTGCTGGCTGCAGCCAGGAGAGCTCAAAGGGTCTCCCTTCCAACCACTGTTTATAGGGCTGCAAGAGAGTTGAATTTAGTCACAGGATTTTCCATTCTATCCACAATTCGGGTTGGTAACTTTCTTTGGTAGTTTGACTACAACTTCGATTACCAGTTCTACTTGGACTGTTATTCGTGCAAGAAAAAGAACCTTCCAAGGTTGTTCATTAAAAAACAGGAGCTCATTAGATAGCACAAGCTCCTGGGACCAGGCAGTGTTTCTGATACACCAAAGAGGAGCTTAGCCCATGAGCTGTTTGTCAAGGCCAAGGCCTAACAAGCTTTTCTACGTCCAAAGGGGCAGAGAGGGATACACCACCACAGAGCACCCTCCATCTGCATAGAGCTGTTCTTGCCAGGCAAGGTTCAGGGCTGGTCCAGCCTTCCTGTGACTCAGCTTGTGAAAATTGTGTCAGCTGGGCTTCTTCAAAATTCCAGCTTGCTCCAAACCCGTTTCTCTCCTGCTTCACCAACAGTCTCACTCATCAGTGATTTGGAATATTTGAAGTCTGTATGGATATGTAGAGTGTATCAATAGATTGAGATTGTATTTGTGGCTCAACTACTGTTGACTGTTAAATCAAGCTACTTTATTTCTCTGTGGCGTTCTTTTCTGTTCTTCCTCAGTGTGTTGATTTTGTTCTTTTTCAGCATATTTTCCCAAGAACAGAGGCTTGTGATTCTCCATCTCTGTTTCTTCTCCCTTCCCTAACAGTTTTTGGCCCATTCCAATCAAATCTAATAATGTTTAAAAGCTGTTCATTTTGTGTATATTTAATGATGATATGTTAAGTAAAGGAGATAGAGTAGTAAGACTTTTAGTGCTCCCACTTAGCAAGTAAAGACTTTGTGGGAAGAAGTATTAGATATCAAGGACCCAGCAGCAAAGAGAGATGTTAAGAAATTCATCCTAAACTTGAAAGAAACATCAGCTGAAGTTTACATCTTGGGATAAATCAGCAAGTGCTACCAAGAGACATGAGTAGGAAATTCATTTACTATTTCTGCAGCTATTTATGGTGCTTGGACTGAACATATCAGCAAAAGAATTGCATTTTATGAAATCAGCTCACACACAGTACCAAAATTATTTGAGAGCCATGTGAGTGCTAACATGGACTGTTTGTGACCTTCAGAGAAACTTGGGATTTGAGCTTCTCTACAGGTCTTTCATGGGACTTTTGTCTGTTTTATTCAATGGGAGAAAAACAAGCAAACTTGCAGTAGTTGTCTTCAAATGGCTGCTGGTTTTTATATTGTAAATGTGCCTAGAGGTACATGATAGGTTCATCTTATAAATGGAAACAAAATTAAATTAAAACAAAACTTCTTCCTGCCAGTTGAGCCACTGTAAAATCAAGATTCTGCTGTTTCAGGGGCTAAGCCATTTTAAAAACGATTTTCCATCAGTCTTAGAGAGTAGTAAATTAAACTTTTAAGTGTCTTGATACCTCTGAAGCATTTGTTTCTGACTATATGAACAAGAGCAAAAAAAGACATGAATTCAAGAACCAGTGAAAAACTTCTGATTGTGTAATGGAACTTAAGATTGAAATACATACATAAAATAACTATTTAATTTGCAAATACAAAATTAAAAGTCTAATGCTGATAATGCAATCCATTCTGATTTTGTTACAATTAAAGGTTAGAATAAAAAGTATTTACAATAACCTTACAAGAACAAGCTTGCAGAGAATATGAGAACTAAATAATGTGAACACTCAATTCACAGAATGAGAAAGGTTGTAGAGACACAACTGAGCTATCACCAGTCTAGTTCCTCCTTCCTTAGGAAAAACTTCCGAAAGGAGTGAAGGCATTGCAAGTGAGAATTTTATACACACAGTATATATAAATAAAAAGTAGTCATGTTGTTAATGGTTAGAATACTAATTAATCTTGAGCTTTTGGTATATTACACAATTCTAAGTTGTGCATGACATGATCATAACCACATAAAATCATTACAGCTCCCAGTAATTATGTTTTTTTATTGTATTGCTAACATGTATTGGAAACTTGAAGGTTTATAGATATGAATTATTAGAACAGTATTTTTTTCAGTTACAGATACACATATTGCTAAAAACCCAAACCAAACCAAACAAAACCCCTAACACACCATAGTTATTGAGACAAATTGTGAAAGATTCATCTAGAAGGTGCATGCTGTAGGCAGTAGTGCTGCTAACATTAAATGGACAAAAGTAGCTGCATAAAGCCATTATTTCATATCTCTTTGCTCCTTTTGTTCTTTTTGTAATAAACACTTCAGTTTTTGAAGAAGAAAAAAGTTGGGGCTAGCTCTTCTATCAGAAGAAAATATAATAGCTTTTTCTGTCTCCTTTAGGTAAGTGGGTATTAGAAATTACAGTAATTTTGGCAAGAGTTCAAGGGTTAATGTAACAGATAAATAAAAGGAATTTTCAGTAAATTGAGCCCTGCATTATTTCACTTGTCTTGCCTTTCCAAACCTAACTCATTTAATTTTAAAAAGTAAATACTTAAATTCTTCCTGACAGTGTGCTTTGCTTTTACTATCGTTTATTACTTCAATTATACTTGGTATCACTTAGAACAATCTGCCATTTGGAAATTTCAGTATAGCCTGCAGCTTAGTTTAAAGTCTGGCTGCTATTGTAACATGTACAGCATATGACACTAATGTATCAAAATTAGATTTGATCATCCCTCCTGGTTATATTTATTTCACGTTTCTTTTGTATTCAGTTAACATAAATGTATTAGGAGAGCTGACACATGATGATGGTTATAGAGTAAGAATATTTTAAAGTATTTTGAGTTAAATTTGAAATTTCAGGTAACCTAACAGTCAGTCATTTTTATATATTTGTTCTAATGGAGTAGAGTTTCAAAGCAAGCCTTAAAAAAAATCTGTTTGTCTCTTTTATCTCCTCAGGGCTGTCTTCCCGACAGCTCAGGTTTAAAATGGCTAAAACAGAGCTCTTAATCTCTTTCTCATTGCCACCTTTCCGGATCACCACAGATAACATGACCATTGTGCCTGTCACTTGTGCCCAATAGCCTGAAATCATCTTTAATTTGGTCCACTTTCTGGATTCTTACATTCATTCTGTGCTACAACTCTTCTTTTTCCCACCTAACGTTTCTTCCAACACAGCCTTTCCATACACACAGTTAAAATTTATTCTCTATATCATAAACTGTTGTTTTGATTGTTGAACCTTCCTTTCTCTGGTCTTGATACTTTCATTCTTGAAGAATACTGATATAAACAACATTTTTCTAATCTTTAACACCTTTTTACATTTGTAAAACAGCTGCTTTGCATTTGTCCATCTCCATGTTTGTGTCATGTCTTACGCTTAGATAATAAACTCTCTAGGGCAGTGAGATCTGCATTTAGAGTTGTTAGAATACTGGTGTGTAAACTAGAATTTCAGGTGTTTCCAGCATATCACCAGCTTAAAGTATAACATTATTCTAGGACTTTTTATTATTTCTATTATTGCAGTGACTTATGTCTCTGGTACTTTGTTAGGCTTACTGTGATGTAAGCACATAAGAACCTGTAAATTCAGGAAAACAAGGTCAGGAAATAAGTGTGAAGACAACTGGTGGTGAGTTTTGAATAACCATTAAAACAGAATTCAGTCTTGACAGCTGTCCATTCTGTGTGCACCATTTTGTTAGATCACACTGGGACCACACTTTCTTGGGAAATCATGTTTTTTTCTGTCCTTAAGGTTTCAATGAGCAGAGGTAGTTGTAGCTCAGTATCTTTCTCCTACTTGTGTCCAGGGCACTGAATTCAGTGAAGCAACCAATTCAATACAAAGAAATAAAGAATCCAGATTAAAGTTGAAAGAGGTCAGTCTCTGGTTCTCCTGTGGTGTAATAATTGCAGTGAATGATAGATTCTCAAAATGTTTGCTGTGCTTGCAGGAGATCTTGGTTGTTTCGCACTGCTGGATTTCAAGGTTCTCAAATGAAAAATTGAGAAGAAATCTAAAATTCTTCTTGCTAAAAGGTTTATGCAAAACCTAGCAGATGAAATGAGCCAGGAAAGCTTTTCAAGTCAATTTCAGGTATCAGATCTCTTCCATGAATCAAGTGTTGTTGATGAGTCAAGTTACCAGCATTTGTGCTTTTTCAGAAGCTTTTCTTGCTGACCAAGGCGAGGACATCTGAAAGAAGCCATAATGAGCACTGTGTTAGTAGTGTCAGAGCTTCTTCTGAAAAAACCCTTGTTTTCCTGTCTATTATTTTTGTCAGACATTGGACCACCTATAATAGAAGCAAGGTTTTGATCCTGAGTACTTCTCCTTTTGTTATATACCACCGTTCATACTTTATAGCATCATCCACCTACTTACATCCTCTGATTTTGACTCTTAATCCATTACATGTCACAGAGATGCCATTCTACATTTTGCTCAAACTGGGTCATTGCCAGACCATTCTTGACAGTAATCATGAGGTGAAATACATTTGACAGGACTTGGAACTCTGAAATAATCTGATACATTTTTCTTTTCCTCTGAAGAAGTTTCTGCTTTCAGCCTGGAATGTATTCTCACACGTATATTTGAGTATTAAGCTAACTTTGAAATTGGAAAGAAAGTTCGCTGATGGCTTCAGTACACTTGGCATCCAAAAATATGTGTCCCTTGTCAGTAATCCTGCTGAAATAACCACACAGTACACTTTTATCACAGCAAAATCTGTTTCAGTCTAATGTGAAAACATGCATCAGTAGTGATGCTCCATCTGGGTAACTTTCATAGAAGAGCAAGAACTCGTATCCTGTCTGATTAACTGCAGGTGTCAGTATCAGGTACAGGGGGAACCTTTGACAAATTAAATTCAGAGGCAGTGATGCCCTCAAGAAGCTGCAGTATCTAAACTCTCTATATGTTTTGGATTTTAAAGCTGTTTATTTGGCATGTACACTGTCACCATTTCTTGTTTCTAACAGTCTGTGAGTTTATTGTTTCTGAGTCCAAAGATGACAAGTAAAGGAGGAAAAATTATTTTAGTAAATAGTTTGGTCTTGCTAAATTATCAATAGTGCAGTGCAGTGATGGTGTATCAGCCCCAGTTCTGCTTTTTTGCAGTTGGTTCAATGAGTTCAGTCAGTGCTCCAGATGGCCATCCCTCAATCTAGGATCATGTGGGTTTTTTACATTCCACAACACTTCATGTCCAAGCTGATTTTCCTCATGCTTTCTCTTTGGCTGGGCAGCCTCATTCTCCCTGAGCTTTTCACTTCCTTCCAAGTGCAAGCCTGTCAGTCCCTGATACCTTATCATTGTCATATTTCAACAGCTAGTTTGACTGTCACTTTGCTAAGGAAGCAAAATGGGAATTTTTTTTTAATCTGAGGTGCAATTCCTCACTGACTTCTCTGGTGATATAGCCAGTTTAAGATGTGACAACCCTGCTTTCCACTTCTCTCATGCTTCAAAAAAAGGTGCCAACAAGTTGTTTTCTTGGGCTATGAGACCAATACAATGAAACAAGCTGCATTTAAAACAAAAACCTGGCATATTGGATCATGTTTGTGATCCATTAAAAAAATTATCTCATGCCTGAAGAGAGAAGTTGGTTAACTGTGACCAAAGAAGAGGAGGCCAAGGATAATGATTTATTAGACAGTGATGCTAGAAGAGACTGAAATAAAGCTGAGCCTTGTATTAACTTAGAAGATAGAACTCTGCCCTGATGAAAATCAATGGATGGGGCTGTTCTGGTGCCACAGTGCAAGGTTTCTTTAATTAACGTTTTGCTGCAAAACTAAAAGGTAAGAAGGAGAAGTTGCTTTCCTGGTGATTTTGGGGGGTTGGAGAGTTCTTTGTTGTGTATTTTGGAGTTTATCTTATCAAGTCCTCCAAGCTATAGCCAGGAAAAAAAAAAAAAAAACAACTAAGTGTGCTTCTTGTCACTCTCTTACTGCTCTTACTGACTTTATTGCTTTCTACAGCTACATGAAAGGATGTGGGGGTGAGTCTGCTCTCCCAAGTAACAAGAGACAGGACAAGGAAGTGGCCTCAAGTTACACTAGGGGCAGTTTAGGCTGGATATTAGGAAAAACTTCTTAACAGAAAGAGTTGTCAAGCATTGGAACAGGTTACCCAGGGAAGTGGTGGAGTTGTCATCCCTAAAGGTAGTTAAAAGATGTGTAGATGTGGTGCTTAGTGACATGGTTTAGTGATGGACTTGGCAGTGTTAGGTTAACAGATGATCTTGATAATCTTGGAGGTCTTTTCCAGCCTAAATGATTGTATGATTCTAAGGTAGGAGAGGGTCAATTTTGCAATTAATTGTCTTTTATGATGTTTGTCATAATAAAGTGCTATCCAGGGGTCCTTCAACTGCTGTTTGTTCCTTCAGCCATTCATGTTGCTGTATGGCTTTATTCTAACCCAGTAAAATAAAGCTCAGTGTAGTTAATGTTGATATAATGAGTTCTTTTGCTGGGTTGGGTTCAAGTGTTGGTGCAGGAATGTCCCCAAATTAAGTGTTGTTCAAAGTAATTCAGCCATCTACCCAAGAGGCAAGAACAGCTGTCTTCAAAGGCACCACAGCCATTTTAGAGTAGGTGTATGTACAGTCTGGTCCAGACAAAACAAATTACTTATTGAGCATCAAAGAAGAGATAGGGTATTGAAGCCACCTGTCCTTTGCCCAGTCCAACACTGAAGAAAATCCTTTTTTTTAATAGAAATACAACCCTCTTCTTCAGTCTGATGCCATTTAAAGCTAACAGAGAAGAGACACCTTCTTTTTATCTTTTTTTCTCTTTTTTTGCCTTTTTTTTGCTTTTTTTTTTTTTTTGAGTCTGCTACTGACAACTGGTGTAGGCCTTCAGATAAGACAAAAGTAGCATTCCAGGAGGTTTTGTATAATAAAGAAGTGAATAATTGCAATTACATTTCTCTGAAGACTGTGCATGTTTTTTGCTTTTATTTAAAGTGCAATTGTGTTTTGAAAGTGCTATGGCAAATTATTGCTTTTTTATATAGAATAGCTTCTTGTACATGCTCAGAGTGGTATTTGGATGTTACATGTTAAACAGTGCAGTCCTTTGAATAACATCAAGGTGATTGTTTAACAAGTTCCACCCACCTAAAGCTGTGGAAACAAGCTGAGAACAAGGGTGAAGACAATTGTCAATAACTGGTGATGCACTAGGAGATAAAAAAGATATTACAGTTTGAATTTTGGGAAATAACTTACTGGAAAGAGTCTCACATTTAATAATCTGAATGTATTTGATCAGTATAGGTAAATCCTCTCTACATGTGAACATTTGGTATCAGAAGATAATGTTTATCAGGAGGAGTGTTTTGGTTCTTCAATCAGATAATTCCAGAGTGTTCAAGGAATTCCTTAATCTGGTTATATGATTACATCTGACAACACAGCATGGATTTTGAGGAACCCATTCAGCCATTCTGAGCCAGATCAAGAACCATTTTGTAGCTTGTAGGGGAGCAGGGTGTTATTTTTACAAAGGTGTCCTGGTTTCATGGAAAATGAGCATTTATCTTAGTTATTCTGGGACTGATGGAGAATGCAGTAGCTATTCTCCTTTAAAAGCTTTTTGTTGGAGTAGGCAGTTTGGAATTTGGCTAGAATAATGAGGTTGACTTCTCAGATATGTAACTTTTAAACACATCTCCATTCATATACTGTAGAAGTTTATACAGAATTTACTAATTTTCTCCCAGTCAGTGATGGCAACTTTGAACACATGTTAGTAAATCGGGTTGAACCGCTCTGCATTCTTGAGAAATTATCAACAAAATTTTAGCTTCCAGTAGGAAACAGGTATTCATATATCTGTTAATGTAAATAGAAATTAACACCAATTTATAAAAATGTATGGCACAAACAAGTCAACCAATACACTGAAACTGTAAAATAACTGTTGTGTAATTTGGTTATTTTACTAATTTTTCTTCACTTTTTTTTAGTGGGTTTGTCTTTTTGAATATGTACATTTAATATAGCTGTATGGCTATAGAATATTAATTAAGAATATTCAAACTGATGGCATTTTATCCCTGATTTTCCAGCTTAGACATTTAGGAAATGATGAAGTACACATTGTCTGGTCAGAACATACTCGAGATTATAGAAGAGGAATAATTCCAACAGAATTTGGTGATGTTCTTATAGTTATCTATCCCATGAAAAACCATATGTTCAGCATCCAGATCATGAAAAAGCCTGAGGTAAGGGTTTGTTTTCTTTTGTGTTTCCTTCATGTGTTTAACATGAACTGACTTTTGTTTAGAATCTGAGGTTTGGGTTTAGAATCAACTTTGATTGATCCAGCAAGGTGATGTCTTAAGCATGGACAGTTGCAGTGGTGGTTGGAGGGAAAAGGGAGAGCTCAGTCTGTACAGTGCATAGTAAAATAAGTAATTTGAAATTGCAAAGGCCTGATGCTGTAAAGCATATCTGCTAACAACATAATCTGGAAACAAAGCTAGTATATTCTGCATAGTAATTTAAATATTACAGTAAACTTGTTGAAATTTTTGTACGTTATGTATCAAATTTGTATGCTATGTATCAAACTTGATACATAACCAAGGTTGTTGAATAATGGCCTGTTCTGACTTCTTCCATCCGTGTCATATTCCCCTTTTCTCCTCTCAAACCTATTTTTTTACTTTCTTCTTATCTCCACACAAGAATTTGGAGATTATTCAGTAAAGCAAGGCCACTCAGCCCTTAGGCATAAGAACACACTTTCTTTCTAATGACTGTTACTCAAATGTCAGTGCTGGCCCTGTTCTTAAAGCAATGGTTTAGGGTTGTGAACACTAAACTGACTGAGTAAAAGTAGTCATGGGTATTTCTACTACCTAACTTCTGTGTGTGATGTCACTTGCCATGAATTTCTACACTTTATTAAAATTATTATTACAAGCACTCATATTAATAAATGAGGTATGACAGAAATAGGATTACCTCATAATGATGATTTCCTCTATCTATTGATAGGCATGAAATAATAATCAGTCTTGTTACTGTTGGATTACTTCTACTTGTTAACTAATAAGTATATTCTTTCTTTTACTGTTTAAAATACAAATAGTTCTATTATTGGGAGCATGCGGGTTAAGAAGGAAAGCAAAAAAATGCTGAAAACAGGGATTGTTGTTAGTCCAAAAAGAAGTCCTTGTATGTGAAAAAAGTGCCTTCCATCAGATTTCATTTTCTCAAAACTACAGTAAATGACTAATGGCAAAGATAACACAAGGATCTAAAATTCTTTTGCAGCATTTGTTTCCTTTTAGCAGGAAGAATATTTAGTGTACACTCTGCTCCCTTTGCTGAGCTGATGCACAAACTTTGATGCTTTTCTCCTGCTTTATGTCAGCAGCTTCAGAACTTTATTCACATGTACAGGAAATTAAGATACTTAATACTGAGTGTTTGTTTTGTTTTGTTTTAATTGAAAAATGATGATGGATTAGAGAGATATGTAATGCCAAAACATAAGATCTATCTGTTCTGTTCACCTTTTGGGGGCTAGCTATACTAAATATTGAGGTTTTCTATTGATCTCACAAATAAGGTTTTACAATTAGGCTCCAAAGAGGCAAAACTTTCACCACAGATTTCTTCTGTAAAGGGCTTACAGTGTTTTAGTTCAGATAATATAGAAAGGAAGAAGAACAGAAGGAAAAAAAAATAGAAGGTGATGGTCCATACACACCAGTAACTGTATTCCACTGTCACCCTGGGTTGATCCTTATAGACATGTTAATAACCGGAGCCATGATAAAATATTTTCGATTTTGAGTAATTATTTCTTTTGCTTCTTGCCATTTATAATATTATCATCTAGCCTATCAACCTCATAAACATTATATGCATGACTGTTCCTAGGATTTTTGCAGCAAATGTTGGAAATGATCTTTGATGAGACATTCAGATAGTTACTTAATTTTTTTCAAATGCTGTGTTATCTGTTGCCAAGGATATCAAGCAGTTATATAGCTGTATATTTCCACAAGAGAAAAGGTCTGACTTGCAACACAATAACTGGTTTGATTATCTAGCAATGAGGAGGGAAAAAGACATATATTTGAGTGCTCTATTGTTAATGTTGATTGCTAATTGTTATAGCTACGATCTTGTCTTGCTTTATATTGAACTTCTTAATTTTTTATTCAGGTTCCATTTTTTGGTCCACTCTTTGATGGTGCTATTGTGAATGGAAAAATTCTGCCTATTATGGTTCGTGCAACAGCTATAAATGCAAGCCGTGCATTGAAATCATTAATCCCATTATACCAAAACTTGTATCCTTTCACTCAAATGGTTTCCAAGGCATATACATTCCCTTGCAGTTTGACAGATACGGTATTCATGGGGTCTTTTCTTTTTTTCAGATTATTATAGGGAACGTTTGTTTTTTTAATGGTTTGTTTTTTTAATGTTGCCTTTAGGGAACTTAAACCCATAGAAGAGCATTCAGATGAAGACCAGCTTTTTTAAATTAAATAAACAATAGATTAAGTGCTGAAATTTTGCATGTTTCTAATGTTTTGAAGCATGGACTTGTCATTTTTGTTAACAAAGTTATTTTAATGATCATTTTGTGAATAGTCTTTCTAGAATAGCAATATCATGATGTTAATAATCTTTCTTTCCTCAAGATATTAAGTATTTATCCAGTATAAGTGTGACTTAGTTTTAATTTCTAGTTCAAAGAATGATGCTTTCCTTCAATCTGAGAAGTTTATGAAACTTTCATCATACAGATTTTGTTATTCAGCTCAGAACACAAAGTCAATGTCAAAATCATGTTAATATATTTGTAAATGTATCAGAAAAGACTGTCTCTTTTCTGGTTTTGTTGTTGGAACTGAAATTGTGTGTTTTGGAGGAGCAGCTCTTGGAAGAATAGATTTATCAACCATAAATTAAAAAACATAAGGTAAGTCAGTCACTTACATGCTTTTTTCTTACTTTAGATTCTATTCTGTTAGTTAAATCAACAAGTTAAAATCAATCTGTTAGTTAAATCATCAAGAAATTTCTGAATTCCATAAACTGAAAGATAAGTTTTAATTTTGATCCAAAAGATTTCTAACAAAGCTGTAACTACTAGTTCTTGTCATGTGATAGGTTGTTGCTAAAATACTATTTTTTCTGTGGCTGACTGCTAATACTTGCAGAGTTTTGGATTAGATATGATGAAATGGATTTACAGATGAATGATGGATGTGTTTTATGTGATCACATTAAGTGATGTTTGTGCCATTTCTGTAGATGACACATGTTGATTCATTGTGTTTTCATGTTTGGAAAGGTCCGATCTTTCTGTCATTACTCAAGTAGCTTAGTCAAAGAATTTAAAATGTATTATCATTATCATCATCAACCATCAAAAGTGATGGTTTAGAGCATTATATTGATGTACAGCGATGAGCAATTGGAAAACAATGTACTTTGAGATAGTAGACTTCCAGTACCAAAAATACCTCACAGATATGTATGTTTAAACATCACAGAATATGAAAGGTTTATTAAATTCCTTGGACATAACTTGCCAGCTCAATGTCTAGGAATTGGCCAGTTCCATGGAGTTGTGCACTGTATTTGTAATTCAGTTCTCCAAATTGTACTTTTTAATGTTCATCAAAGCACAGCCTGTCATTTATGACACAATGTGGCCTCCATTAAAATGCTGATAATATGTCCCCTGATATGGTTAGCATGGTAAGTGGAAAGCATTATGTGTATTTGATTTTAGATAGCATTGGCTGGGGGGTTTCATGTCATCACTTGGTAAGCTTATGAGGTACCAGTTGACTGGACACTGATATTAAAGGGTGGTTTTGTTAAGTCATCAGTGGAATTCTTTTTCCATCTGGCTTGGAGTATCTTATGTTTACTTTTCGGTGTAAAGTAATTTAAAAATTAAAATGGGGTTGTGGGAAGTTCTTTAAAACCTGTTTGCTTGGTGTGAAATTAGGAAAAAACTCTGCAAACTTTCCTGGCTTGAATTAGGCTCTGCTGGAGTTAGTTGTGTCAGTAGAGAACAGCAAAAATGCAAAACTTCAAAGTCTGGCCTAAGTCTCAGTGATATAAAAACCTCTTGATTAAAAATCAATGGACATGCTCTTGGTGTTCAAGCCATGCCAGACTTGAGGTCAAGAAGGAATTTTCCTCATACAAGAATGGCTAAGAGTGGTGGATGTTTCCTGTAACATGGACGTGGTCTGTTATGTAGGAACATTTGAAAGTTGAATCTAATTATGTTTCTGTGATAGCAGGGAGTTGAAGACATCAAGGACTGTCTTTATTGTCTCCTGCTTTTTTCCTCTGGGATGTTTTAGCTATAGCTTCAGCAGTTCACTTCTGGCTTTTAAGTTTGAAGAGGACTAAAGGGTGTTGGGGACAGGTGTATTTTATGGTCTGTGGTTAAATAGCTTTTCTGGAGACACTACCGGCATTAATGTCTCTTGTGGAAGACAGACAGGATTCACTAATCAAGGTGGCCTTTCCTTGTGTTGGAATATTGCTGGAGCAAAGAAAAAGAGGGTTCAGAGGGGTGAAAACAATACAGTTGAAGAGGGAGGAAAAAGGGAACAAAAATGGGGTTTTTTTCAGAAAGTACACGAAATGGAAAAGTGAATCTGATGATCAAGGATTTTCACCAGTCCAGGACCATAACAATGTCAGTGAAAGAGAATCCTGAAGTGATGTTCTTGAAACTGATCTTCATTTACTTACTTATGAATCTCTAATATACTGAGCAGTGTTAGTTTATTAGGAATTTGAATGATGGTTAATAGATATCCAGCTGAATGTGGATATCAAGGGCACAAGAGTACTTGAAACCTGTCAAAGAAAACAGATGTCAGGCACTACATTTCTTTATTAGCCCTTCTTTTTACAGTAGTAGAGCATCAGAAATAGTTAATTTCAAAGCCAGCATGAGTGTACGGATGTCTCTCTCCCTGCAGGTGTGTGCTTTGTTTTCTGGTACTGTGTAATACTTGGTGAGCACTTTTTGACTTAGTAGGGAGTAGTTAATGATATATATGTAGGCCTGGGCTTATCCATTTTTGAAGAATGTTTACAATATCACATTGTAGATCTTGTGGTGATGGGTCACTGTAAACTCTCAATTGAACTGTGTTGATTTGCTTGTGTATGGGATGGGAAAAAATTTGCACTGAGTTTGGCCCTCCTACTTCCAAGGAGAGCTTATCTACCCTCTGAGACAGTGCATTTTCTAAGTGCAGACCTGACTGAAAAAATCAGCTGTCATTTGCAATCAGCAGGGATATTCAGTCCTCTTCACGTAACCTGATTGCAACTTTTTCTTTAATGCGCTGCTCTGTTAATCATGGTGTGCCAATGGTAGTATGTGAATGCTATAATAATGGTTGCATGGATACCAGAAATTCTGGTCATCTCCCTCTTACAGTCTTCTCCAACTTTGAGTGTGTGTTGTATGGTCTGAAGTAGCTTTCTGAGACTGACATATTCTGTCAATCACCTTCCACTTTCTGATGTTATTTTGACCTTTCTGATAGGATACTTAGATAGCAAAGCACTTCAAAGATTTGATTTGCTTAATGATTTGTAAAGGTTTTATCTGCTCTGTTGTTTTTTTCTTTGCTCAGAATACTATATGTTTCCATATTGTCATGTTCTAAGATTAAAAATTTACTAAATTTATCGGCAAACATTAGTCATGCATGGCAGGTGTCCTGCTTTTTTTGATTCTTGACACACTCATTGCTGCAGCTGTGTGAAGATAATATTGCTATTTTGGGTGGAGTTTTTGCAGTGGTGTGTGGAATTTGCTTTAGTTTTTCCTCCAAGGATTCCCTGGTCCCCCAATAATTTTTGGTAGCCTGGTTCTCTTGTATCAGTACCCCCTCAGGAACAGGTGGCATACATGCACACAGAAGCAGATGACAAACACAAAATACTCATGGTGTCTTGCTGATTAAGCAGCAGTAACCCCCTCTCTGACTCATAGCTGATGTGTTTCTTCTCGTTGCATTTGCCTTTCTCTTAAGAAGTGCATGCTTATCTCCTGAGTATGCTCGAGCTGCACATCTGCTGGGAAAACTTCTAAAACTCATAAATGAAGGTGTAATAATGGGACTAAATGTTGAGAACAATCGTTTTCACTATGATGTAGAATAAGAAGGACAATATTTAGGGGTTGTTAAATACTCTTTATTTAGTGAATTGCATCGAAATTCTTCATATGAATAGTTTTATTCATGGCTCATGTCTCAGACCAAGCACTTTGTCACATTCTGACTTCAGAATCAACCATGTGTGGGAAATGAATCAATACTAAGTATTTGGAACAATAGAAGTTGTGACTTCATATAAAATTTTATTTGAGCTTCCTGAATAGCAGCAGATGTCAGCCAGATGCCAAGAAGTACACCTTGGCATAGTAGGCACCTTCAGTGATCCAACTTTTTGCAATTATTTCAACAAAGCAGCACAAATACTAGAAACCTTGTGGGAGTGAAATTGCAATTGTGAAAAAAAATAGTGTCACTTTTTTCATTGTACACAAATTCTGGAGCGTTGACAATTATTGCAAACTTCAGATAGTGCAATTCAGACACTCTCTGTCTTACATAGTATTCCGCTGTTATAGATGCTACCTAAGACACACAGTAAGAAACTAAATCCTCTTTAACATCTTGTAAATCTGAAATTTATAGATATTTTAGAATACCTGGAATATGCATGACTGTTTTATCCTTAATTATCATAGCATAATTTTCACTTCTTTCTAATAATCTGCAAAATCTTTGACCTAGTACCAAGAACTGGCACTTCTTTTTGGAGATTTTTTTGATCACATGAAACCAATTCATTTAAATAGCAAAAAATAATGCTGCTTTAGTTATTCCATCTAAAAAAAATGTTTTAGAGTTAATCTTAACCTGAATGACTGGATAAATTAATCCTTAGTATCAAAATTGAAAATTTGACATCCTCCTAACTTTCCTGATATTGTATGACCAATCAGTTGGTACTTGAAGTATTGTTGCTAATCTTTTGACAGTTGTCTTCTAGAGAAAGGGAAGGTATTAACCCCATATGGTGCCTGACAAGGCAGTAACTTATTTATGAATAAAGTAATGTCAATGAGTGGTTTGTTAAAAGTTTACCCTGTTTTAGGAGCTGATTGCTCAGAAAAAGCTTTCTTTTTTCTTGAGGTGATACTCAACTGCCCCAAGAAAGGGTTTTATTAGAACTGGTAGTGTTGCTGTTTGTGGTTCCTACTTGACCATCTCCTGCCTCAAGATAAAATTGCAGGCCCTGGACGAGTGAAGAAAATGTTTTTATTAATGACATACAGCGAGCAAAGGGTATTCTTCAGACTTCTGGCTGCATTTGTTTCACTTAATTAAGAATATTTGTTGTATTTGAATTTTCAAACTGTAACTTGAAAAGATTTTGAAGATTTCTCACTTGTACAGAAACTTAAAACTGGATAGCACTGATTTTGCCAGTGCCAGTTTCCCTTTCTCCAGGAAGTTTTCTATCTTAAAGCTGCATGAGCATCTCCAAGGAAAAAATGGAATAGAGTGATACTGCATCAATGACAGCTGTGTATCAAATGGGAGAGGCATAAGGGTTGCTCACTCTCATAGTTTTGGTGTAGTGAAAGGAATAACTCATGAAATTACAGTTGCTCTTCTAATATTTTCTGGTTTAGAATTTTTTTCATCTGCCATATGCCAAGAGCCTGGAAAGTTTGCTGTATTTCTGGCAATACATTTTTGATACAGGACATTTAATAAGGTTTTAACATACTTGTTACTCTTTGGTTTTTTTCTGTCAACACAGGTAAGAAGATACCAACATTAAAAATAATGCTTGGTAGTCTTTTTTTCAAACTACTTTATATATTTTATACAAATAATTACAAATTTCAGAATTTCAGTGGATATTTACTCCATCCCGGATGACTACTACTATTGTAGCCTTATCTGATATGATTTCAAGTAAGAGACATAGAGGAGTTCATCATATGACTCCTGCTAGCTTTCTCCAGAAGAAAATACAGTTATTTCTGAAATCTATTTTACTGTTTAGCAGTGAAAATTGTTTTCCTGGTTCAAGCAAGACTCATAAGGTACAGAATATAATGTTTTGAGTCTCCTGTACTTTGAATTGCTCTGGGTGTTCTCCCAGATCCTAGTTCTGCTGACAACTTATTTGATATTTTAATACTTATAAAATTGATTGATTGATTAATTAAATGTCTGCATACAATGATGTAACATGAAAAACTGAAGATTTCCAAGATGTGTAGAAGTATATCATGAACTGTTCAGGTATTTTGGTTTTAAGGAATCATGTAACAGTTTCTCTACGTATTATAAGAAACCTAAATATAAGATGAAAGTCTTATCTCTCTATATATCTCTATAGGGTTGTGTGTGTGTGTGTGTGTGTGTCTCCTTATAGGTATGCAATGACTGTAATAGCTATATCTTTACCTTTTCTCTGCTTTTCCTCTGCAGTAATACATCAAATTAATGTATTTTCCTGTGATTTCACAAGTATTTTTGAACAAAAAGAGGCTGTTGTAAGGAAAATTGCTGGGAAAATACCAGAAAGATGTAATACCAGATTACTTGTATGGCCATGAGTGGCTAAAGTGCTCAGAATGACAAACCACTAATGCCAAAAAAACCAAAATGCACAGTACTTAAATAACTGCTGCATTTAAGAATGTTCATGTTCAATATTAATGTTTTAATATGTTATACAGAAAATTAGTACAGTTTGAAATATTTTATGTAAAGGAATTGGCACAATGGCAATGCAGTGTAATAGAATAATTTAAAATAACTTCTGTATGAATAACATCATGTTGAACTTTGCCCAATTTAAAAAAAAAAAAGAAGAGACTAAATGAAAAAAGAGCTAAGATTCCAAAGCATAAATTGTGCTATTTATGTTCGTTAAGTATGGTTTGAAATCCTGTCTTAGGGACATCTTGCCTAACTATATATCTCATGCTGCTCAGTAAATGAGAAGAGTATTGATTGGCATATGCTGCTTAAATCGATCACCTTGACAGCCAGAATTACAGTAATCTGTCAGTATTAATGACTATCTTTCAAGCCTTGATACCTCTCCTTTGCTTGTCTCATCTTGCCTCAGTTCTGTTTGAAGTGCATTTTCTTGAAACCTCTGGTTTTGTCAGGATAGGTACTTTTGTAGGGTTTTTTGTCCCCTGAGTCCAATTTATTGGCTTGATCATGCAATTAGAGTTAAAATGCAGCACCAGGGAGCAAAAGTAGGCAGTGTCCTGAGTAACAATTGGATCTCAGAGGTAGTGCAAGCCTGTTCTCAGCCATCATTTATTAGTTACCTGTTGAAAGAATAGGATTGTTTTGCAATGAATAATTCCAAAGCATCACTTTAAATGCCTTTGATTTTAGCCACTAGAGACAACTGATTGGGCCAACATTAGTGATAGGCTTTTAAACTCTTGCCTTAGTGTTTGCCATAAAGCCACTTCAAATAACTGTTGGTGAAATACTTGCAGATGTGTGTACCAAGCTGCTGTGTTTGCTAGATTTTCATGTAGTGAACATAATTTCACAAAATTTCACTTGGTTTTCATGTATTTTTAATGTGAGGAGTAAGTTGAAGTGTGACATTATATTGTTGATCACAACTCCTTGAGTGTAATCATTGAGACAATTCCTGATCCAAGTGGTCCAGCCATCAAATCCATGTCTCTCAAATTTAGGAACAAGGATATCGGTGTCAGATGCTTTGCACAGATCCAGGTAAATAACATCAGTTACTCTTGGCTCATGTACCAGTGCTGTAACACTGTTGTAGAAGGCCACCGAATTTGTGCATGATTTGTCCTTAGGACAGCCAAATTGGCTGTCTCAAATTATCACTTTATTTCCCAATGTGTCTTATTATAGTTCTCAGAAAGGTCTGCTCCATGACCTTTGCAGGCAGGAAACTGCCTGGTCTGAAGCACATTTTAAAGGGGTACAGTTTAAGCACATGGGTTTAATAGTGCTGTTGTTATCAGAAGATATCTACAACATATTTCAGTCAGCAGTACAGATTTATTTATTAGCTACTCTTCCCTAATAAAATGCATGAGACTCTCTTGAAAGTGGTAAAAACACAAAATATCAAGTTAGCAAAACTGATTGACTGTAGTAATGTTGTTTTCTACTATTAATTGCACTTATGAAGACCTTAGTGCTCTGTTGATGTTGTAGACACTTATGGAGGAGACTCAAATCTTTTTGTACTATTTGAAAAAATATATTCTAGATTCTTTTACTTCTACATTCTTTCATAAATATAATTTACCCATCTGAAGGAGAAATATTGGTTCTATTGATTTCTCAACAAAATATAGGTAGGCTTATGCTGGTGGCATTCTGTTTTAGGATAGAAGGAGGGCAGTGAGCTATCCTGAAAAGCAGTGACCTGCTTTATCAGCCTCTTTATCATCCTCTAGAGCTTCCGAGTCTGGATATGTCAGTACAGATCCCTTGTGGGAAGGGAATTTTTCTTTAAACATATAAAGATATGTTACAACATATTTTTAAGGGAGGAAATTTTTGCATGTTGTTAGCTGAAAATTAGTAGTGGAATCACTCTTTCATTATAAAATGTGTTTTTAAAGTCTATAAATCCCTTTTTAAAAAATAAATTTTGCAGGGGGAAGGCTATGAGTCCTTAAACTGGAACGAAAAAGATAAACTAATCCAATGTTACGCAGAGTTGATTGCCATGTGTGTAACACAAAGTGACAGGTTTTTTGTTAATACCTACTTAACCTTATTAATTAATTAAACATTTTGGGTAACAAAAGCCCTTTGTTAAAATGCTAAGACTCTTGCCCCCTTAAGGTGTTAAAATTCATAGATATTTCTTTGATAGCTGTCAGAAGTCTGTGAATAAAAGCCTGGAAGATTAAACTATATTTCCTTACATTCCAGAGATGTAAAGAAATAATTTTAAACTGTTTAAGCCCTGGTTTTACGTTACAAAAACCAGCATTGTGTATTGGTTTTGTCCTTTTCTCTTCATAAATTCACCCTCATGAGATGATAGGGGATGTGCAAACAACTTGCAAGGTTTGTATTTTAAAACACTAAAAACCATGTATATATAAAAATAAGTATGTGGCATTCCATATGCTTGATTCTGATATTTAAATTGGTGGGAAACATGGGAGATTATTTATAACAACCAAAACTGGCAAAACCGTAATGGTTTTGAGATAGAGTAATGTTTTGGGGTGAGTTGAATAAGATATTGGCAAACTGTTTCTGCATCATTCTGCATATGGTAATCAAAACAGTTGGGGCATGCTTTCCAGTGCCAACAGAGGGATTAGAAGATCTTAGGTACCAAAAAAAAAAAAAATAGATTAAATAGAAACAAGCACATTGGTTGGCTTCATCCTCCTACAGGTCTGTATTTCAGTTACTGAAAAAGGGCTTGTATATAATACCTGGCAGTACGTGGAAATATCTGGCTGGAGATGGAATGCACTTCATGTAAAAATATTCACCAGGGTCAAAATTATAACAAAAAAGATTATAGTTTATTCTGTATGTGCCACGTAGTAGAAAAATGGAATAAACTAACATAAAGCAAGGATTAAAAGTTAGTGTTACAGTAATTGGAGTTACCATATGGCAATCCGAAGGACATGAGTCCTAATCGTAGCCTGGCCAATCAAATTAATCTCAATATACTTTCTAGACATTGAGAAAATAGTTTAATTGCTGATTAGCTGCAGCTGAATAAATCCATGGGTCACAAATACATCTATCTCCTTCTGAATGCTTCTCCTCCCAAACACAGAAGAATGCATGCTATTAGAAAATCGTTTAATTTCAGCTTGCTAAACCATAGTTACCATCCATCTGTTCATGCCAATTGTGGAAAAAGGTCAGTTTTCAGCAAAGCCATGCACTTCACAGAAGGTATGTGAAGTGAAATTTCACAGGGGACATGATGGATCCTGATTCCTAGTGATAAACCTTAGGGGCCAGCAGGGTTGGCATATGGTTCAGAATGATATGAAGGCTTGGGTTCCCTGGCTTCACTTCTTTGGCGTGGAACTGATAAAACCTGGCTCTTAAGTATTGTTTCACTGGACACCAATCATGGGCAGCAGGAACTGCCCACTTAACTCTCTGTGGGAAGGAAGCCCAGGCGGTGTTCACAATAGTACCATTGTAGTGCTGCAGACTGCTCTCAACAGCTTGATGGCATTAGAGAGGAGAGCGATTAGCTACTTTGTTAATTGCTGTTCACAATATTAAAAAAGGGAAATAACCGAAAATTCATATTTGTTTCCTTCATTTAAATAGAAGCCTGACTTTGAGGTTTTAAAATCATTCTTAAAATTGGCTTAAGCCCTCCAAAGAGGCTTATAAGTAGATTATGTGCTACTGGTACTGCAGCAACCCAAGGTAAAGAGAAAACATTCTCATCAACTATAAAATTTTTAAAAGGTAGTTGTAAAGTTCATTAAAGTACAGATTGGAATTAAGGACAGAATTTCTCATTAGAGAAGTTGCCTTTGTTGCTAGTAGTGTGGAATGGAAAATGAACACATACCTGTATGTGCAGTCTTTTTACTGGACAGTATTTAATAGTAATATAATTTTTATTTGTGTAATTTTGCAGTTTGGAGTGATTTCTTCATGAAAATGCATTCGCTATTTTTCTCATCAATTAATATGTCTATATATGCAGAGTAGGTATTTAAAGCAGAAATTTAAATACTTGAATATGTGAAAACAGTGAGCTTAAGCATTCATGCTAATACCAGACAGTAGAGAATTAGTTTTGCTTCTGTATTCTTTACACCTATCAACCTTAATTACTTGAGTTAAAACTGATGTAATGCTGGACGTCAGAATGAGGATGAATCCCTCTCCCGACATCAGGAGTTAGTTTATGGGATTGCAGTTCCCCTCTGGCCTATAGTATTCCTCATTTGTTGCAGTCATCACTTCAGCCCAAACCTTAACATCTTTTGTTGGTATGTTTGGTACAACAGCTTTACCAAACTTCAGTGCCATGGCTGCAGCCCTGTGCCTCCCCTGCTGCCTCCTGCAAGCCCACAGCTGCCAGGTGAACGCAGGAGCAGCGCTCCGTCACTCAGAGAGAGCCTAAAGCCGTGGCAGCTGTAATGGGCTTCAAAACAATTAGCACAACATACCTTATGGATTCATTGATTCCCATCTTGGATACATTAGTAAGACAAATCCTCCCTGTAAGTTGGAGTGGGAATTCTGCCTGCATATGGGTTTCAGCACTGTTTTCTTCACTATTTTGTTTTCATGTCCATAGCCTGTTACTGAAACATGCATGAGTGTAGTATTTTTAAGTACTGTCATTATTCTTTTAACCACCCAGGCAAAGTTGTAATGCCGAGGTATTCATCCTTCCCATCCTGGTAGCCATTCGATCTGACATTTTAACTTCATGCTAAGATGCAGTTCAGGGTTTGTAGAACCATCAATAAATGGTACCAAAACTAATACTTTCTGCTATATGTTTGTATTAGTATGCTCCTGCTGTATTTCAAACAGATAATTCATTGAATGCCCATTCTTCCTCTTACTGCAGAGTAGATTATATTTAAGTCAAGATTAATGGATAGATTCTGATGTTAAAACCCAGTCTCCAAGCCTTTCATTCCCTAGAGGCATATAGTGCATTAGTTTAAGCCAATGTGCTGCTTATCATAGATACTCTGACACTGTCTTAAATGACAGTTTACTGTACTTTGTAGCTGCTTACTCTGGTAATAAAATCACTATATTGTGTTCTTGATAATTACAGTATTAAATAGAAACTTAATTGGATTATTGCACATTTAGATACAGATAGTTCTTAAGTAATTGTCCGCTGTAAAATTTCTGATACTCATTTTTTCTCTCATGCAGTGTGTTCTGTCAGAGTCTACACTTAATATGTAGCTCAGTCACCTTAGATGAAAAAGTGGTGAAAAGACATCTGCAGTGGGGTTTTTTTGTGCAAATGAGTATCTTTTATCATACAGGTTTTCACTTGAACCTTTGTTGGTTTTTGAATCCTTCTATAAGATGTTTCTGTTTGCCAAAGTTCTTAAAATAAAATAACTTCTGGGTTCTACGGAGTTGAAGAATTTGATAAGTAGTCTTAATTCAGATTTTTTTTCCCTTAATTTTGAAATTCTGAAAAGTCTGAGCATAATTTTTGTCATTTTTGCTGCCTAAGCTGATGAACAGAATTAGAATTAATTCGGTAAAGTATATTTTTCTGTTATTATCTGAAAAAGAACCCCATCTTTTTAATATAGTTTTATATCGTTTATATCCTAAAGACAATACTGAAATTAAAATTTATTTTAAGTTCAGTTCTCTTGCACTTTAATTCTACATATCTTTATAAGCCTTCTGTGAAGGACCTTGGTGCAGAGTGGTTACATTTTTCATTCCATAATTGAGTGTTTTAAGTGGTTAAGCGCAGTCCAAATTTTATCCAATTCCAGCTTGTGTTAATGGTGCTCCACTCACACTGCCTTAGCACCTGTTATGGATTTTGAGTCATCTGGCAGCCCGTGGGACTTAGATAAAGAAGTACCAGGTGTCCTGCCTGTCTCTTAATTGAGAGGCAATGTAAACAATATAGACTTGGCAATATGGTTATAGAAATGGATTAAAGCCCAGCTTTGTCTGCTCTGATGAATCACAGCTTTTTCTTCCTAGAAGATGTTATAAACCACTGATGAATTTAGTGAGCTGTAAGATTTTGTGGAACAGCATAAAAATAAACAATGCATCAAGGATTTTCCTAGAAGGACAGTTTTGCAGAATGTTAAATGTGTTGAGTTTTTTAATGAAAATATAAACATCAATTAGAATTTCTTGCAGTAATTTAGTAATTTTGAAACCGCCCACACTATAAAAATTAAGATTCTTACATAAATTCAGATAAAGTCAATGCATTTCAATCTGTAGTGTGTTGGTAAACTAGGCAGAAAACAATACCATTTACTTGGAAACACTCAATGGCTGCAACTTTATCTAGCCTACACTTACCTTGCAGGACTTTTAAGCATATAACCATGGAGTAGATATAATGTAAATTATCTCCCTTAACTGTAAGATAAGTAATCTTAAAAGAAAAGTCCTCTAAATGGCAAAAGTGCCTGATAACAGTTAATTTATCACAGATTTATTTAACTGTTCAGTAGTATAAAAACTTAAAAGCAATTTTCATTATATTCATTCAAAGGATGATGCAACTATGTTTTGGAAACAAATTGCAACATTTGGAATGATGGAATTAGTTTGTATAAATTTATCTATTATAGATTCCCTTATTTTCTTCATGAAGGAGCGTACCTAAGAAATTGCCTCAAAAAGCCCTTTGCAGTTACAGCTTGAGTTGAAAAAGAATGTCATTAAATATGTTAGATAATACATTTTAGGCTGGCTTAAATTCTACTGTCTTGGTCTGTTACTTGTTTTTCATATACATTCTCATTTTATTAGTGAGATATCTACATTAATTAGTAGATTGTAACATATACATTACTTATTAAAATTATTGATTTTGGATAATTTATAGAGCCCGTTCTGCAGTTTTAAAATGTTATCACCAAATGCAGCATACTAGTTTACTTCTGACATACATTTTTCATTTCTCTGAGGTTTATGTTCTATTTTTATAAGTAAGAAAATATATTGCTACATTTTATTGCAGGAGAGCTGTCTTGAAAAAGTGGTTCAGTAGGAAAAAATCACCTTAAAAGACTATAAAATTTTTAATTTTCACCTGCTTAGTAGTATCAAGAATAGTAATTTTTTTCCTTCTCTTTCACATTAGTAACTTGCATGAGATATGAGGAGAATTAACTGAATTCTGCCTTATGAATCATTGGTCTTGTGGCTAAGTCCAGTTGTATGTGCAGAAGCTTCTTTCATTTACAGCATAGCTCTGTAAACAGGTGCACCTAGCTAAATATTTATTTGCCATTTTCAATATTGACAGTCTTTAAGAAACACAAAAGAACCCAGACTGACTTTGAGATATCAAGGTGACTTGAGTAAACAGAAGATGCAGCTGGAAGAAAGAAAACCCTCTTTATTTGCATACTGCGCAAACTAGATGTGGAAATTACTGAAATGCAATAAATAGAGAACACCATGATACCACTTCTACAGAGTCACTTTTCAGAATAGACAAGAACTTTAACTATTCCTCTCAGTTGATACTGATCACCCACCTACATACAAAATGCTGCTACTTGCAGGGCTTCCAGCCCTGGATCAATAGCAGCCCAACTTACATCCTTAACTCTAAGAGCAAACAAAGACTACAAATTGCTGTGACTCAGTGTGAGTTCAGCTGGTGTGACAACCACTGCACAGTCTCTTCTTTTAGAGTGAGATTTCCCAGAAAAAAAATTCCATTTCTGTGATGTGTGGGGGTTTTGTCTTGTCTTCCTGTGTAAGTCAAATTCTGCTGGGACTAAGTTTTCCTTTCAGCTTAAAACCTTGATCCTAACCTGTACTTGTTATCTTTATAGGGGACGCCATTCTTCTTTCGCACTTTGATGTAAGGAATTAAAATTTACCAGGAAAGATGTGCCAAATAAAATCAATTCTTTCATCATTTTAAGTATCTCAAACTGTAGCAATTTATTCTGTGGGGTTTGCACACCTTTTCAGTCCAGGGAGCAAAAAACTTAAAATCTCCTACCAACATATGCTCTTCCCTGTGCTTCACTGTTTCTTTTTTAACTTTGGTCCCTAATATCCTAGGAGCATTTTTGTATGTTGACCATACTACAAATTTGGGGGTTTTTCCTATAAAAAATGATTGGTGCTTCTAAATTTGCTGAGGAGGAAAATGTAATAAACCAGAGTTCCTTCTTGTATGGCTTTTCTTAAAATATTATCAATCTCTTTTATGTAAATTGTGTATGTATGCAATTAAAAACCTCTTGCAAATGTCCATTTATCCTTACAAGAAAGTATCTCTGGGAGTGGGATTTTCATTTTCCAGGTAAGGGTGGAGCAGCAGTTCAGTTTCTGCTTGTCTTGAATTATTTTCCAAATGCCTGGCAAACAAAGTCATACTCTCCACAATCATATCAATATATATTGACTTCTTAGGTGATTTTGCTAACAGTTGGAACTGCCAGGGATGCAGCTGTACATGTATTTCTGAGAGGAGTTTGTAATTTAACCTGAAAAAAATCCATCTTGCTATTTGGAAATGCATGTTCTAGCTTTTTTCCTAAGAGGTATTTCAAGACAATCATTACAACCCTGTCTTTTTTTTGTAGCTCTGGAACCAAAGCATCTACATACCAATATGCAGTTATATCATGGTATACTGCACATGTATGCTACACATTTATACAAATACATAAGTATGAGGAGGGAAGATTTATGAATAAAGCTTTCATTAAAGTGTCTTACTTCAACACTGCTGGAATTTTTCTTTCTTTCATAAAATAAGATTTCTTCTTAATCACAGGAAACATAGATGCTCATCTTTACAGTCTAATCATTATGGTACTTTCTGGGGAGAGTCCCTGAATAGGGACTTTCCTCTCTGTGCTCAGGAAACATTTATCAAATGGTTTTTGGAGCAGGCAGTAGAACTTCTTCTCCAGCCCATTTGAGAATCTAACACTTAGTTGTTCTGGTAATAGATTGATTACATAGTTGTGAAGTGCTTTATCCTTAAATAAACTCTTGGAAATCTTATTCCATGTTTAAACTATTTTTTCCTTCATTTTTTTCCAGCTTCAGGTTAATGTCATTTTAGGATTGGTATTCCATCAATGACTGTAGCAGTAGTCATCCATCCACTCCTTAACGAAAAAATACTAGATGTATTGTAATGCATTTTAGTCAGCTGTAAAACTGAGAAGTGTGAAGAATGGAAAGAAAATGTGTAGTCAGAATGACACAGTAAATTGTAAAAAATCAATAATCATAGTGAAGGGAGAGTTTGGGGAGGAAATGTTTGTGGACACTTGTGGAGACCTGATGCTACACATAAGCCACATAGAAGAAAGTACAAAAGTGTCTTTCCAAAAGGTCAAGATTAGTGAGAGTGACTGCATTAACTGACTGGAGGTGAGTGGTTTTGGTAAAATGGATGGAATAGGTATGGACTGTAAAGTTCAAATTAGTAGCCTGCATTTGCACTAGGGAGTGGCAGACTGATGGCAGTGTCTGAGAGAATGCACCATCTAAGTACTATATCCAGAAAGTGGATTCTTCAGTGCTCTGAGTAGATTATAAAAGCATTAAAAATGCATTTATTTAGGCCAGAGAAAAGGATATGGCAGTAGCTGAGATGTGAGGTAAGAGCCTAGGTAATTTGTTCAGATATATGGCTAGAAAAAGTTTTAGCTTAGATTATGCATAAAGAGTCTGCAAGATGTAGATGTATTTTGCCATAGGAATCTAAAGCTTGGAAGTGATACAATCAACAGAGATGGAGAGCTATTAGGTGAAGACATGAAATGATGTTTTTCAGAAAGATTGGGCATAAGTAGGTGATCTGACAGCCAGGCTTTCAGGGCTTGTTCTCAAGTGCAAATCAACAGGTCTAATAATGGAAAGTACAGTATTTTCAAATAATAGATCTTTTCAGATAATTATTAATAGGAATAATTACAGATTTAGAGAATAAGTAAAATGGAGCCTAATGTAAATGAAATATTGGCTGAAGTGACTACAACCTGAGTGACCTATAAAGATATGATTCCTAATTTTCTTCTGGTACTGATTCTATTTTTCAGAACTTGTTCTTCTGGAGAAGTATAATGAAGTAATTCTTTTTTTTTTTTTGTTATGTTTTTTGCAGTTATGCATCTGCAAGTTTTTAGCTGACACATTTGGGTGAATGCCGGCCATAATTAATGTATATCGTACATTTTTATTCATTCTGTTTTGTTCCAGTTAGCACCTTCTTCAGAAGCAAACAGCTCACAATGCTGTTGTTTAAGTGTTTTGTCACTCTCTGTGCCAGTCTTTCTCCATTGGTTTGTCTGTGCATCCTTCCCATTCCATCTTAATTGCTGATGCCAGTGGCAACATCCACTCGAAGTAAGAATACAGCTTGCATTGCCCTATTATTAGTAGCCATTGAGTTTGTATGTGCCACTCAATCTGTAAGTGCTAATAAGTCTTTCCTAGAGAGCAGTGTTTTAAAGAAATAAATGTCTAGCCTATTAGAAGTAATGTAGAAATTAGCTACCATGGGTTTATGGTCACTCTTGCAGACAGTTGCATTCAAATACAGTGTAGAACTAGATTATCTTAGCCACAAAAGCAAATAGAATTGGAGTTTCAAAATAACTAGGGTGTTCTCAAAATATAAATTACTAGAAGATAAAAGTATCTCATCTCTGCAGTCTCTAATACAGAAACAGAGTTCTTCTGAGGAGAGTCTGTAATTTCTTAGTGCAGAGTAGAGCAAGCTTTGGATTTGGAGTTTGCCTCAGATTTTTTTTTTTTTGTTTTTAAGGTGGATTAGGTTTTTAACAAGCTGCAGATGGTTTTGTGGATTGTTAGGATGAGCAGCAACCCAGCTAGCTGAATTACTTTTCTCTTGGTGTACTAAGTGTGCATTTGAATTAGACTTGTAGAACTGATATAGGCATATCCTCTTCACTGTGTAACAAAAACATCATTATTGTCCTCAATCAGCATCTATCTCAAGACTTCTGTATTTGGTTAGGAGATTTTACCAAGATTAGAGAAAAAGAATGTCCTTGTCATGTTCAAAGCAGTAACTTTCCTTCATTTTGCCTTATTTATGTATAAGCTTTGGATATAATAGGATAAACTAAAAGGTTTCCTTTAGAGACCTCTGAAAGTAGAGCATTTTAAAAGCAAGTAGGTGTCTCTACCCTACTTTTTCATGAAGCATTTTACCCATTCAAGCAGACTTTCAAAAACAGCTTGTTTTGATAGCAGCCTGCTCTCCTGTGGGCCTTCAGCCTTTGCTTCCTGGCAGCACCTTTGGTGCGAAAAGAGAGTGATCAATTGGGAGACTATCAGTGCCAGCATGCATAGAGTGATAAGTTAACACACCACTGGGAATTTCTAGGGCCCACCAAGATACTTCACTTCTAATGTGCTAACAAGCTCATTTTTCTACCTCTTGCCTCTTCAGTTATTTTTTTTTTCTCAGAAGAGCTTAGAAGTTGAGTGCATCAGGCATAATGAAAAGCTCTGTAGGAGGGAGAAGCAATAACCCCATTTTTCCCTTTTCAGCCAAATAGAAAATTAGTTTCTGGTAATACACAAAGGCCAGTATTTTTTGTGCAAGGGGCACTGCTGTGAATCAAAGGACTCTATTAACTGCAGAAAATTCAGCAGCTGTGAATCTCCCCCAATGAAAAAAAGTGCTTTTCAACAAGTTGTGAGATACGTAGTATTATTTAGACTTCAACCATCAGTTTCATCCTCTACCACTTATACATAGCCTCTTAAAAACTGTGCTATATTACTGTCCTCTGTTCAGGCTCAATACTGTGTTTATCCCCCAACCTAAGAATTGTTACAATGGGAGATTTTTATGTTTTCTCTTGTCCCAGTGCTTCTATTTTAGCTTCTCCAAACTGGGGCTTCTGCTGTGGTTCAGCTGTCTCTGGATTCAGAAAGAATTCAGAGTACAGATTTTGGAGGGAAAACTGTTTCCCAGTTTCACTATGTAACCTAGTTATGGTCCAAGGAAATATTATAGAGATAATTTTATTCACTGAAATTTGTTTCTAGATAATATAGTCTCTATATTTTTTCATGTTTAGATAGACTGTAAAATCTACAGTAAATATTGTACAGAAAAAATTGCAAAAAATGAGTAGGAAAAGTTCTGTAATTGTAGAAATGTAGTTTTGTAAGACAATATGAAGATTATTGTTCCTGTCTTTCATTGGGTGTTGGGAATTTTATTGCTTATCATAACTGAAAATAGTATCATTATTTTAAATCTTATCTCTAGTAATTAAAAATGCTTATCATGTGTAATACATGAGTTTCTGTGTTTGGATTGCTAAAAAATATGTGCAATGTGAGTATTATCTCCATTTCACAGGTGGTGAAATTGAGTCAGAAAGATAGGTTCCTCCCTGTCCCAGATTCCCCCCAAAAGAGCAGCAGACCTGAAATAAGACCCCAGAATTTTAAAGAAACCTATTTTGAGTGCATTCCTCCACAGCATGCTGATTTGTTTTGGGGTATTTTTTTGGAAAACAGAACTATGTAAGTAGAAAATTGTCTCAATATCTGCAAATAAAATATGAAAAAAAAGTGGGCACAAATGTAAATGTCAGGGAAAATTTTTGATCGTTCTGTGTTTGTGTAAGATAGCTGGAAAAGGTTTCCCTCATTCAATATACTGAGGCCAGCTGGAGGACTCTGAAAGTTGTGTGAGAAAAGGTTAACTGATTTCTCAGTTCAGCAACTATACAACATGAAGTCAGCATGGTGTTTTTTCTTGATAATTGTATGTTGCTGCCTGCTGCTCTACATTTTGACAGCCATTTCCATAGTTGCTTTCATGAACAGCAGAAATATTCTCTCTTTTTCTCGCTCTCTCTGTGCTTACAGCACAATCGGACCTGCTGGAACAAGAAGTGTGGAGAGGGTTCTTCAAAAACAACAACACTTCAAGATACCAGTCTCCTGTCAGTAATATTGGAGAGGGAAAACACAGGAAAAAATAAGAAATACAGTATTTTACTATCAGTGCCCTGCCAACACCCTGTTAACCAGTATTTAAGGGTCCTGTGGATTCTTTAGAGATGTTCTTGCTTATTTTAATGACATAATTGAGAAGGTGTTTTTCCCAATGCTGAAATTTCACTATATTTGTCTTAAATGTGTGTGTGTTTAGGGATTATGAAAGCTGTTTATTATGGAAAATTGCAAAGTAATTTGTTTTGTTAATGCTAAGGTATGTCTTATGCTACATCTCCTGAAAATTGAAATGTTTTTATATTTAATTGTGACCGGAATACAGGCAAATTAGTTACTTAAAAGTTGTTGTTATTTGTAAACAGTTTCAGGAAGTTCTGCATCAGACATGAATACAGTTGAACCATAAGGTTTACATTAATCATGTGTATCTTACACTTAATATTATGTCAATGCATCAGACAATATCACAGTCATATAAGGAATTAAAAATAAGTGTGTACACTGAAATACATGACAGGTATTTAACAAAAACAAAAATTCTGAATTACTAGGCGATGATATTTAGCAGTTACAGTACATGATATAAATTCATCCTTAATTCTTGGCTAACTCAGCTACGAGGAGAGAGCGCGATACCTGCAAACAATTGTTCAACATCACCTAGAGCCTACAACATTTGAAGATTTTGCTGCTCAGGTTTTTTGCCCAGCACCTTATCACCATTTGCCCTCAGAGACGGGTAAGAAATAACAAGCAGTTCTCATAAAATCTTAAACTTGAAATGCAGTATCCTTACTTATAAAGACTAAAAATTCAGACCTTTGCACATCATGAAGAGTTACCATTAATTGGAAAGAATATACATGTGTTTGAGAACGTGGGCAGAGTTGACTTTAAATCTTCCTTCTGTTTTCTGGCACCATAAGCCAATACCTAGCATTAAGATTTGGCAAGATGCTTTAATATAGCAGCCAGACCCCCTGTATTTTTATCACAATCCCCTGTATAAAGTCTGCTTGGAAACATTGGTACTGTCATCTAGGCTGGCTAAGGTAGAAACATTTTTAAGTGCACCTTCTTCATAAGAAAGTTTCAAGGCTCACTACATGTTTAGAATGTAAAGTTTTAAACTGAAAATCTGAGCCTTGCAATCTTAATTTTGTTCCCATGTTATTAATCACAAAGTTGGTTTTAAGGTAGTTTTTACTTTCCAGTAAAATACCTGTTTTATAAGGGGATGCTGCATTTTTTTGTTACTAATAAGAAAATCGGTAAAAGAAAATGAGTAACTCAAGGCCTTCCTGTTCTGACATTTCTTGAACTCCTTATGATTATTTCATTATTTTATTTCCCCTCTTTTTAGATCATTAAATATCAGTTCTGTTTATCTGAAGGTAAGACAAAGTGTCCAAAAAAACCCTTTGTTCCTCTTACTTTTACTAGAGCACTAAGCTTGTAACCAAATTGTATGCAAACTTTCCTTGTTGCCCTTGTTCACACTAAAAAGAATTTCACACTGATTGAGAAATGACCACTTCACCTTCTAAAAGTTTTAGTCTTTTACTAACCTCAGGTCTGCATGAAGCACTAACACTGGTTCTGGGATTAAGGTAACTAATGATAGAGACAGTTGTTGAATGAGTAACACTTTATTGTGTTGACCTTTGTTTCTCAGCATGAACAAGTAGTACTGGATGGCAGTGGTGTGTTTTGTACTGTCTTTCATTGATGTTGTAAGACATTCTGCAGTGATAACCTAGGAGAGATGGAGAAGAAGAATGTGTAACACTTGAAATCCCCTGTTCAGAAAAATCTTATTTAATGATAATCAAAGTGCTTCCATGGAAAAACTTGTAAATCTAAATGAAATAAATTTTGTAAGAATAGTTTGACAAGTTGTTATCTGAAAATTTGTTTCTCACTTCCAAAATATATACAGAAATTAATTATGAATTATGATATTTTTTATTATCAATTAAGAATTATGATAGGACTACAGAAAGAATGACTGAGAGATGTTAAAATGTTGAGGCTCCTTTACTTTAAAATACAAACAATAACTAGAAATGAGGTGCAGTTTCAAACTATAAAAAGTGGTATAATTATGCTAACAGAAATAGTTGAGACCAAAGGCAAACAAAATTAAAAGTAAGTAATTTAATTAAAGCAGTATCAAAATTAGTAACATAATTTAAAGTATGAAAACATTTGAATAAGAAAAATCTGTAACTATAAATATTAAAACCAAACAAACATTAAAAACAATAACGAGATATACCAGTCCTTGCCACATTTCCTGTCAAGGGACCTAGTGAATATTCAGCACCAGACACTTTTGTATGGCTAGTATATATTCTATATTCTAGTGCACTTGTTGAAGTTCTGCCCATTCATTTTAAGAGTCTCATTCCAAGCCAAGTTGTTCTGCCCTCTTCCTCTAATTCATTCTTTCAGGGTGAAGCAAGACTGCTTTTCTGCTAGTCTGGGGCCTCAGAGTACACTTCTGTACAGCGGCAATTCCTGTATTCTTTTAAAATTGGTATTCTCTAGCATGATCTGAAAGGAGATTATGATTTTTAGAAACTTGGCTTTAACTTAACCTTTCTATCAAAGTTAATAATCTTCTGTAGGAATCTCATTAATAGGAGCTTGTGATGTGTTTCACATCTGCACACAAGCATGTGTGTGTCTGCCTACCATGAAACATGATGTCCTGTCCTGGGAGCCACATTCTTCTGGACCTTGCACTGTGCAGTGGAAGTGACCGAGACATCAGTGTCAGGAGCAGCCAGAGCTTCCTAGGACAGACGTGCAGCACAGTGTGACCCAGCCTGGCCCCACCTCTGTCTGACTGAGCTTGCATTTCAGCCAAGAGAAGCTGGGGATGCTCTGGCAGTCCTGCTTGCAGCCTGATCCCTGTTCCATCCCTGCTCCTGGAACTCTGATACTCAGCTCCAGCACAGAGTGCCTGGAGCAGCACTGAACCGTCTGCCCCCAAGCTGACTCTAGAGGGCACAAACCCCAAAGCCTGAGGCAGGTATAAAATAACACTGCCAGAAAGGTCACCCCAGGGCTTGGGGTCAGCCTGGAAACCACTGGTTTCCACTTCTAGCAGAGGCAGACCTGTGAGCTACATTGCTGCAGATGACCCAAATTTCTGAGGGACTGTGATCCCAAAGAAGAGTTCACCAGCAGTGCTATTGAAAAAATAGATACCCCTAAATTTCCAGGGGCCCTGCAACAGGTGGATTTCCTAAAAGAGGTGCAGAGCACTGAACTGTGCCAGGATTACACACAGGAGTGGTGCTGGAGTCCTGCCTGGGAATCCACAAGCATTTATCACCCTCAAGGTGACTCAGACAAAACCTTGCAGGCTCCCAGCCAGATGTCCATGTCATCTGAAAATTTCTAACCAGCTTCTAAGAATACATCACATTTTTTAAATACAAAATATTTCATTTATGTATGGGGCTTCTTTTAATAAGAAGTTATTGACCAGAAGAACCTAAGAAAAAAAAACCCCACATTTTAGATATTATAGATATAATTATTTTATTGGATCATGATCTCAGTGATTACAACTTCTGAATATGTTTAATTTTATAAAGTACTCTCCTTTTTTTGAAAATACATTTTTTCATCTAAGAAAGATCTTGGAAACTATGAGTCTGCTACAGCCCATCACCAGTTGTTACCATTTTGTTGTTGTTGTGATCCCATTGGCCATTTTTTTTCCATCTGAGCTATGAGAATAAGAGCAAATAGAGAACACGCCGTTCGGTAACAAACTGTGTTTTCTCAGATGGACTTATTTTATCAAAGGCTTAGACATCAGCAAAAGCTGTTTCCTTTTTTATTGTGACTGCTCTTCAGTACAATGTGATTGTGGCAGCTGCCGTTTTATCTAGAAGCTTAGTTTGCCCTGTCAAAATATCTGACAAGTCCACCTTCCCATGTGTAGGAACCTGACTAGTGTAATGAATGTGTACGTTTAAAGAAATTGAGAGTTACCTGTACTTCATCACAGAATGCAATTTAGTTGCCTCTGTGTTTTTTACCTTGTGCTGTTTCTGTTACATTGAGTAACTGGAAATACTCTGCTAAATAGGGTAACACGTCTTATGCAGATATTGAGTGAACCAGATCTCTGTGACAACAGAATAGGTTGAAGGAACTGTCAATGATAAGCTCAATTATATTGAAGGGCATATTGACCTCATGATGCTAAGATTCTGATCTTTTAAAAGTACTCATGTCTTAGGTTCCTTTTTCTGTCTTCTTTTGTTCCCTTTCTTCCTACTAAGACTAGCACCTTATTACAGTACATTTCTGAAGAGGCCCCTCTACATTCATCATAGTATATTCCTAGCATCAGACTTTTTGGTCCCAACAATCATTCCTGCATTTTCAAGCCTGCATGCAGAACAGTTCTCCTGCCCCACTCTCAGAGTAAGACTAAGTGGGTTGTCACCGTACAGTCAGGGAAGCAGGGGAATGTAAAGGTAATGATGCTTTCAGCCTTGCACAATTAAACATCTAGTTCAACAGCTTGTATTTTCTACTACTCCTTCCTTGCTGTGAAACATTGAAACTAATAACCTTTTTGGCCCTGTACCACCCCTTCACAGGTGAGAATGATAGTGATTTTGTCACTGTAGCAGGATCTGAGTCACACTTGGTGCTGGTGGTTTGTAATTGGAAGTGAAGCTGAAATACAGAAGGGAGGGCTCTTTGTCTAGAAGGGTTGGAAGAACTTCTCATTAGCCTTCCTCCAGTACATACTTAGGATATTTCTTTTTCATTCCAAATCAGAGCAAAACCTCAAAACTTAGTGACTTTTTCCAGAGAATTCATATTGGAATGGCTGAAGCTGAAACCTTATGCACTTCTGAACTATTGTGTTGTCATCTTATTGCAAAAGTTCCATACCTTCTTGGTCATTGCTCATAGGCAGCTCCTCACAGCACGGACACCTTCTTCTTCACAGTACAGCCAACAAACTCCAATTCCTCCCTCACCCAGCTAACCCACTCTTTTGTAGCACTCTTCTTCTTATTGGACACAGCTGTGGCCTATTAAGGGCAGGCCTGTTCCTAATCATTGATGATTAGTGCAGCTGCAACTCCTCAGGTGTGAGACTACCTTCTGCACTATCTTTATTTTCTTACATTTCTATCCCCCCACACTATTGTCCTAAAGTCAACCACTTGGGTGAAGGTACACTCAGCACTTTGAGATAGTAAATTCAGTGTGGACTGCTAGAAACCCAAACAGATCAACTTTCTACATTTAATGAAATGGGTCTACTGAAAAAAATAGTATGATTTGTTCAATTAAAAAGCATCCCATGCATACACGCAAGGGGACAAAAAATTTTAATCCTGACATTTTCTAGTTTTTTAATTTTTTTACTTTATTTTCTTGTGACATTTGCCTTGTGTAATTACTTCCATTTTTGTTTTAAAGTATAGGGCAAAACAGAATTTCTAAAACACTGATTAACAGCCCCAGGATACATAAGCAAACTGCAACCTCTAGAATGACCACCTCCTGCAGACTGAAATAGGACATTAGTTTGTAGGAATGGTAAGCTCTCTTAGCTCTGCCTCAGTCTCCACTAGTGGAAAGACTGAGAATTTAGCTAGAGGGTTTCTCTGGTTTTTGGCAGAGAGAAATAGGCTTACCTTACACACATAGTTCCAGCTAGGTTCTGAAGAGCATTCTTCACTGGACAAGGTCTTGGCTGATGTTTTGCCAGAAACTTAATCTTATTTTGCTGTCTTCTTTCTCATGCGTCTTAGTTCTCTCTCTTCTACCCAGTTCTGGTCTCCCAGGTCTTTAGACCATCTCACCTTTTTGCCTTGCTTTGCAGCTGCTTTTGCAGTCTTTCTACATCTGCTTCTCTCTTCCTTTCCTCATTTCACAAAATCACTGAAAGACATAATTGACTTGATTCTAGCAAGGCTGCTAAGCATGATGGACAACTTGGCCAGATTTGGACTGAAATACATAAGAGCGGCAAAGGGCACAAGCTGTACAAAAATGATTGCCCTCTTCCTTTAAGGTCAGGTGGGACATGCTGAAGTATCTCAGAAGACCATCAAAATTTACCAAAATGCACAAATTATTTTCCCCTATGGTCACTCACAGACATAGCACTTGGGGCAGTGCTGATCCAGACAATGAGGTGTGATAAAGCCAGAAGAACTGAGAGTAGTCTTACCACGCAGCACTTTCAGGCTTCTCCTTTGAAAGTCTGAACTGATGTGCAAGATTAGTCATGGCAGTGCATGTCTTCTGATACCTCCAGATTCCTCCTGCTCACCTCACTTCTAATTTAGTCTGTGTGTAGTTAGGATTCCATTTTAGATTTGAATATTGATTTCTGAGTCAAATAACTAACATACTATCATTAGAAGATACTAAATTTTTCAAATGGACTTTGAAAATGTCGCATTTCAACTTTGTTGACCCACCTCCTTGTTCAGAAGCAATTGAAATGGCTTTGCATTATGGCCCCAAAATATCATAGCTGATCAAGCTATGGTATTTGTCACTTGTCAAATCTAAGAGGAGAAAAATATGGATCACTTCCTGATGTTTTCTGCCTCTTAAAAATCCAAAGACATTTGCTTTGTTTATTTTTTAGCTCTTTCTGACTCCACATCATTTGTCCATAAAGCCTTCATATATAACCCTATTTTTATATTTTGGATAACTAAATATATTGTTGTTATGGTTTAAGAATGGTACTTTCTAATTCAGTATTCCCACCGAGACCACTCCAAATCATATGCTGGTAGGTCACTCCCCCTTAGCAGGCTGGAGAGGAGAACTGGAGACATTAAAGGCACAGGTTGAGATAACAATTTACTGGAAACAGCAATAAGATAGGAAAATGAACAGCAGCAACAACAACATCAATACCAATGACAGAAGGTACAAGAAAGAGGCAAACAATTCTCATGGACACAGACACACCGCATTCCTGACAATATCCAACTGCTCCTTCTGCCATGCTACACAGATCTGTACACAGATCTGGAAATGAGCCCTTCCCCCATCCCTGGCAAATGACACAAAGTTGCATAGAATAACCTATGTGTCCTGGCCGTGCTGCCTTCTGGCTGCTGCAGAAATCAACCCTGTCCTGGCCAGAGCCAGGACATTTTCCACCCCTTATTCTATACCATCTCCAGTATGCCCAGATCCTGCACCTTCTGACTATTACGTGTATCTTCATATCTACATAAACACGAGTGCCATTTCCATGGGCAATGACCATCCCTCCAAGGTGTCTGTTGACTTCCTTTAATTGATGACTGTGGGTTCAGTCCATCCTAGATATCTTCCAGGGCAGGAGGATTGGTGTGCTGTCACATGGTTGCAAGCTGCACCAGGAGCTCACAATTGGAGCAGTTCATACTCACTCTCCACGGTAATTCTGGCATACAGTGGCAGTGCCGTCAGCAGCCACTTCTATACAATTCAACATTTCAGACTGTTCCAACCCAAAAATCAAATTCCCTGGAGCTACACATTGTGTTTCCCTGTCCCAAGTGCACCCATGTCCTTGAGCAAAAACAATCCCATGGATGGGTTTGTCTTTGCTTGAGGCAGGATTAATCCAAACTGTCTTCCCTAACACATTTCTCATATGCTCCACAGGGTCTTTATATCCATCTGCAGTACATTGAGGTTTTGATTGGGCAGGGCAAGCAAGGTAGATCCTCTAGTATTAACTAACCAGGGGGCCTGTGCTAAATGCAGACCCCAGTGCTGAAGGTCTCACCACCCCATTGCTTTCAATGTGGTTTTTAGCAGTCCACTGTACCATTCCTAATTGCCAGAGACTGGTGCAGGATAGGGAATATGATGCCCCAGGTGTCTATGAGGATATTTTTTAAATGAGTCCCATTGTCCAACTCTGTTCTTTTGGGGGTGCTATGTCACCACATGAGCTGTTTCCAGGATGGTGTTCTGGGCAGTGATGTGAGGCACAGGGTGTGTCCCAGCCATCCACTGTTGTCTCCATCATTGTCAGCACATAGCACTTGTCTAGGCAGATTTGTGGGAGTGCAATGTAATCAAACTGCCAGGCCTCCTCACATTTTTATTTCAACCCTCGTCCCCCACACCATAGAGGCTTTACCCATTTAGCCTGACCAATTGCAGTGCATGTTTCATGGTTTTGGATAACCTGGGATACAGTGTCCACTCCTCAATCACAAGCCCATCTGGATGTTGCATCTCTTCCCTGATGACCTGAGGTGTTAGGGGCCCACCAAGTCAGAAATCATTCACCCTTATGTTCCAGTCCAGATCCACCTGAGACACTTAAATCTTGGCAGCCCGATCCACCTATCCGTTCTTGAACGTTCTTCAGTAGCCCAACTCCAACCCCCCCATGTAATCAGCTACCAGAAAATGAAGGATACGCTCTCCTCACTGATGGTTCCTAGCATTTTCTAGGGATACATAAAAAATGGAAGGATGACATGTGGAGTCCTACATGGCGAGTCACAGAAGCTATTGAGGGACAAGGTAGATCAAGTCAGAGTGCAGAGCTGAAGGCCATCCAGCTGGCCTCAGGTGAATGAGAGGAATGGCCTCTACACTGACTCATGCATGGTGGCAAATGCTCTGTGGCTACAACAGTGTAAAAATGGTGATTGGCAGTGCAGAAGGAAACCATCTGAGCCACTGAACTGTGGCAAGACATCACTGCCTGGGTAGGGAAGTTGGCTGTAAAAGTACATCATGTAGATGCACACACATCTTCTGTATTGCTCCTCTCTGGAGCTGCCACAGCATTCTCCTTGCAAATATTCTGTCACTTTATCAGGCTTGTGTAGGTGAACTGCTAAATCATTGGAGAAGAGAATTTCCCCAAAAACTGGCCCATTTTCTCCCATATTCTATGCTACTCATGACCATCCACCCTCAGGGCAGATTTCTGAATGACCTCCCGAGAAATCTCTGTCCTGACTCTAAATATGGTATAGACTGCACTGAGAAGTGTCAGACTTAGCAACAAAAATACGCTTTCCTTAACATCCAGCAGGAATTTAAAATCCTCAAAAGCTGTTTTAAGAGGTCTGAAGGAGGAAAAGGGGGTGAAAAGCTGGGAAAATCATCTTCCCCGTTTCCCCCCACAGACTAGATGTGATTATTAATGGGCCCCCAGAGCTAGTGCCTGAGTAAGGATAGAAGGGAAACACTGCATACACATCCCAAATGACCTTCATTGCCCTTTATTTTACCATGTCATAAACTGATACTCCATAGTACAGCAACAAAGCAATCCTAATCCCTCTCCCTGCTCTGAAAAAGAGCACCATTATGAGCACATAGTGGATATACAAAAACATGTACAGTGTTAGTGGATATACAAAAACATGTACAGTGTTAGGTACCACACCCACACGAGCAGACCAAGCAACATTGCGACCAGTAGGTTTGGACCTAATGCAACAAATCAGATCAGATTAGATCAAATTTGTTTTCAACTCACTCTGGACGGAACTGTTGTTGTCTCAACCCTTGGTGCCTCACACTGGGCACCAAAGAAGGCTGTTGTGTTTTAGGAATGGTATTCTCCAATTCCATGTTCACACTGTAACCATGTGCTGCTCCAAACCATGTGCTCTATCACTCCCCTTCTCCTGTGCAGGCTGGAGAGGAGAATTGCAGGCATAAAAGGTAAAGCTGAAGAGATAAGAACAATTTTTACTGGAAGCATCAATGAGATAAGAAAACATACAGTAACACCAACAGTGCTAGAGGGTACAAAAAAGAGGCCAACAGTTTGATGTAGGAGGCGAACCGCCCCACAGTAATACCCAACCACTCCCTCCACCACACTACACTGACCCAGAAGTGAGCCTTTCCCCAGAAAATGGCACAGGATGGTATAGAATAACCAGGTCCTAGCCATACCCCCTCCTGGCTACTGCAAAAATTACCCCATCCTGAACAGGACCAGGACAATTGTGGAGAGAGATAAAGATAATAGCAGTTTATACTGAAAATTTTAAAACTCCAAAGGGGAAGCAAAATCTGCAAAATTTTTATATACCATATTTAAAATCCACATGTTTGTATGAGCGTATGTATGTATATATATGCTTATCTAAAATCCAAAGAAATTTAGTTACTAATTAATCTGTTAATTTCTGTCAGACTTTAAAACTATTTTAAGTGCTGTTGTTCTTCACTCTTCTGGTGTGGTATGTTCAGATGTGAAAATCACTTTACATGACTTCTGTTCTTCAATAGCTCTAAGTTTCTTTTTAAAAAATGTTGTTATATGTGAATTTGTGCTTCTGTCCACAGGAATTAGAAACAAAATTTTAAGCTATGACCGGAGTAATACTTTAATTGAAATAATGGGGCAGACTGAGGTTTTCTTTATCCAACAACCCATGATAAAATTTCACACTAGGGTTTAACCCTTCAATGCAGACTAGCTAGCTTAAAACTAGCTGCTTTTGCTTCATGATTTCAGGAGTATCATGTTAAGACTGGCTATAATTTTAATGTATTCAGAACTGTGAAAGAGCTGGAGAACAGAAGCCATATATCGAGTTGCCATTTGTTTTTCCTTATCAGTTGTGTGTATGTGTGTGAGTATTTACATGTTTTCACAATGTTAAGCAAGCATTTCAGACAGTGTTTAGGATGTATCTCAGTTACTATTAATAAGGTTGTTGGATCTGGATAATGTTATAGAATTCTTTTCTTTCTCTCTCCCTTCCTTTTTTTTCTTGTAATGCTTAGTTGGTAAGTATGATGCCGTATTTCAGAGCTGTTGCTTCATTGCACATAACTAACTCATCACTCTCTTTAACCTGTAGCATGAGCAGCAATTGCATAATGAAATTCGAAATTCCGTTTTCTGTGCTCATCTGTTAATACCCTTCAATCTCTGCGGTTCGTGTCTCATGTCTCACACCTGTTATCTTTTATCTTTTCTCCTCCCCCTTCCTCACTTCTTTCCACTCCTCCTTCCTCATCACTTCTTCATTCTCAACAAAGAAAGAAATGCTGTGATATTTCTTCTCCTTCCAAAACCTCCACTAGAAAGCATTGGCCACATCAAGGTAAAGGGCAAAGGCTTGAAACGGAAGGTCTTTCACGCTAGCTGTGAATGGTATGCTGTGCAAAACAACAACGGTTATTTTCTATTCTCTAATTTCCACCATTTGAAATGCTTTAATTTCTTGTAAAATCAGAACAAGATAGAATTTCAGAAAATGCGAATGCATGCTTCCCTGCTTGCCTTTTTCTATAAGGCACAGTGAGTCAGGCATTATCATGCTTTTCCAGATTGTTTGGCAGTGAAGTACCTAGTTCATGAACAAAATTACTGTCACCAGCTGGGGAACAAATAACAGCCCTTTCTCTCCCCTGTCACTCTGATGGGTCATGTCAGTTTGAAGATAGAAAGTACTGTGCTCTTGCTCTGGAGCAGGCAGGTGAGGTACCAGGCAAGAACAGCCAGATTGCTAAATACCACAGGTTTATGACAATCTTTTAAATTTGCCCCTAGATTTCTTACCTTATGACCTCACTTGATTTTAGCGGAATCTTTCAAGATAAATCATGACCAGTTTTGAATGATTTTTCCACCCTTTATTTGTGAAATGTATACTGAGGCAGAGAGATCTTCAGTTCTGATTATTGCATTATTATTTTAAAGAATTACCAGTAATAGCATGATGTGGAAGAAATAGCAAGTGATTTCTGGCTTACTGCAGTCCACAGGGGTTTCTCCATTGACACCTGCAGGACCAGGCTTCTGTCTCTAAATTATATGGGTTAGAAGCCTTCAGAGGCAGCTGTGGTAGTTGAGTTCAATCACACTGTCAGTGGCTGTAAATGGCTAATGAAAATGCAGTTTAGTTTTATGGATGGGAGTTAATAGTATTAATTTTCTATAGCATGTGAAGGAGAATGTAACTTTGATTTCATATTTTCTCCTTTTCCTTTTGTATGTCTATGGAAGAAGATTTGGAGACAGGCTGTTTGTAGGAAAGAGCTCTGTCCCCTTGCAGTGAGGACTGTGGGGCCACTGGAGCATAGCTCTGGGCACTGGGCTAATGAATTACATATCATTGTCTCAAATTCATCTTGTTCCTTTTACAAAGAAACGTTAACATATAGTGCATCCAGTTAGTACAATCTGTTCAAGCTTCTGCCTTGTGGGCCCTGTAGGAATTTGCCTTTTGAAGCACAAACTAAAGTTGGTATGGGAGAAGATGTTTTGCTCTCTCAGTTGGCCCCCAATTCACTCCACCTCTTCAGCAGCATTCCTAGAGCTCCCTTCATGTGCAATGAGCTGTTAACCTTCATGTTCTCATTAAAGACTGGATTCTTCTGGGTTGTGGTTTGACTAATGATTCCCCATCCCTGCAAGGGAACTGGATCTGTTTGTTTTCCTGGTTAGCGGGAGAACATTGCCCACTTCAGTGCTGCCTCAATTGCTCAGAGCGAAGGGGTTCTGCAGTCCCATAGCTCAGTGGTTTCTGCAATCATCTTTTCTATAGGGGTGGATTTGTGGCAGTTGTTAATTCCATGAGCAATACCATCACCCACAGCTGATAAAGGGCTAGGAGATGCTGTGGCAGTGACAGCAGCACTGAAATTCCTGTCAGCCCCTTGCTAAGAGATCCCGTGCTGCGAGTGTGGAAGGCGGCACTGACGCCTCTGGTTCTTGCTGTCCTCTGCAGGCTTCTGCCCAGAGACTCAGCCGGGAGAAACTCCAGCAGCAGCAACAGCACAGGTGGATGGAACAGACTTAGCCTCTCCAATGTCTCCTCGGACTAGCAAGAGCCGCATGTCCATGAAGCTGCGCCGCTCCTCTGGCTCAGCCAACAAGTCCTAAGTGGCGAGATGAGATGCCTGCAGCTTTCTAGTGAAGAGCACTGGCCACCCTTCCCGCAGCCACTCACCGCCTTCTGGGGCTTTACTGCTCACGCCGTTCATTCAAGGATAACGTCTCAAATGTGTGTGCACCCATGCCCTGCATACTCCTTTTCTGTATGTTTATTTTAAACAGTGACACTGGAATTTTACTTTAATAATTTAGCTTTTTTTTTTTTTTTTTTTTATCAAACTCCAGTCCGCCTTTTTTTTTTCCTTTGCAGTGCAGTTTGTACCCTGCACCTTTTACCTACTTGGATGATTATGGATGATTAACTTTGGGTTTTAACTCTGGTTGATCTTGAGTCAACATGGAATTGGAGACTGCAGTTGGATTACACTATATTTATTGTGCCCCATTGCAATTTTCTCTGTAACAAAGAAAGAAATATGTACAATTTGAAAACGAATGTACAATTTTAAATTGAAGTTGCATTTGTAAAGTCTTTGTCAGATGTCACAATGTTAATGCACAAGATGTGTACAGATTATTTATGTTGAGGATAAAATAGTTCAATGGCGTTTCAAATATCACAGAATCCAAATGAAATAATTTGCTCATAGCACCCTTCCATCATAAAGCAATGTATCATTTCTTAATTCTGCAGATAATCTATGCCAGAAAAAAAAATCACCGCTCTGAAATTCTATTTATGCTCGGCTTCCAAATATTTTTATAGTGTTTGCTTTTCCAAGTGGTGTCAATAGTAAATGCCATTGAGTTTCATGAGTTTTAGCCATTATCATTATGCTGTTTCATCTAGATGTATATTCTTTTTTCTTACATTTAAAAAAAATTAAAAACAAACACTTTCCTGATAGAAATTCATTGCTGTGATGATGGGTACTAGGGAAGAAAAGGGAACATGCTCCGGGAGCCTGGCCTGAAATGCTAATAATTTCAACCTTGTAAGCGCAGATTAGTACATGAGTTCCACCCATCCAGAGGTATTTTCCTACAGAAAATTAAATGCTCACATTTTGAGTCTAGTAAACAACAAAATGCTGTTAACAAAATGTAGCATGGCATCGGTACTAACTGCATGTGTAAATATATGGGCAACAATAAAAAAGAAATTATGCATTGTCATTCATGTAGTACCTACAAATTTGTAATGGTTGAAGAGAAGACATGTTATTTAATAATCCAATAAAATTATTCTTACCACCTTTTGTATATTAGTTATTTACCTCACTGATTTAGTCCAATTTATAGAATAATTGTGTATTACATGCACATGAAACAGTTAAATGCAATACACAGCTTAGTTTTCCTTTGTATTAAAAAAGCACGCACAAGTTCTCAAGAATGCCCAACTGAAAACTTTTCCCCAGATCTAGTAAATACATTGCATGGAGCTCTGCAGGTAATACAAAACATAGGCTGTTCCCTCCGGCAGGCTGGTTGTTCAGGTGCCAATTGTAGGAGCAGTTAACAATCATCACATTTGTGTGGTCTGCAGCCCTTCATCTTTGACTACACAAGGAGAGAAAGAGGAACCATGATTTAAAAAAACAAAAAACTAGTGACTTTCTCCAGGGGCAAACTCATTTAATTCCATAAACAGGCATTTTTACCTAAGTCTCTGTTGTCAACAAACGACAGAAAAATGCACAACTTAAATTAACATGCTTTATTTTTGGCATATTAGTGAGTTGCAAGTTTAGCCTCCTTTGTCAGAAAGCAGATCTTGGCTGCATTAGCTTATATTGTATTAATTCATTTTTCCAGGTTCTGGAACTAAAATGACAAAGTCTGTGAAGCACATTTAACATAAAGCACTTATCGCTTGCTCACAGCCTTTGGGCATGATACATCTTTTGTTGTGTGTAGCAAAATATAAAACTACAGAAATAATTGCTTTAGAGGATGCTAATCGAGAGATTGAAATATTTTGCATGCTCATGTCAGAGAGAGTGTTAGAACAAAGACTACAACAGGGATCAATTTGGTTCTTCAGAAGTCACCAGCTGACCCACTTTGCCCTGCTGAATTCAAGAAAGGCATGAGCTTTCTTTTAAATCTTTTATTGAATTTTCTTGCCCTTATTTTTAGTCTCATCTACTACCACATTTAGAAACAAGCACTCATGGAAAAAATAAATAAGTAAATAAATAAACAAACAAATAAATACTGGCTGAAGTGTCAGTAGCTGGTAAATTCAACAGCATTTCAAAGCATTTATTTGGTCAGAGCACTGTCAAAGCCAGGGAACACACACCGCGGGTTACTTTGCTAAAGGTAGGTGTCGTTAGGGAGAAGGAAGGTAGCCTATCACCTGTGCTTTAGCAACATGTCTAAAGACTGCTTCATGTCCTAATTTCAGCTGCTCACAGGACTTGGAGGAGCTCACATCAAAAGCGTAGCTCACAGGGGAGAGAGGTCGGAGGGCGCCTGGAAAGGCGAGCCGCACACACGGTGCTTTCCGCCTGCCCGCGATGCAGGGCCCGGCAGGGCCACACGCTGCCCACCCAGCCCAGCCCGGTGGGACCGACCTGCCCTCCTGGCTGCTCTCCGTGCCGCACTAACGAGCCACGAACGGAGCGGAGCAGCTCTGGGAACGGGCAGCTGCCGGAGACGTGTGTTTTGCCTACCACACAGTTGCTAGAGTACAGAGACACAGCAGGAGATGCGTACTTAGCTATAGAAAATCAACACCTCGTATTTCAATTAAGCAGACAGCACGATTAATTTCCCATACGTTTTGCTAGCTATTATGTGACTTGACACTGACTTAATATGAACATTTACCTTCTCAGCTACCTTAGAGTACACCACGAATGCTGAAGCTCGGGGGCTAAGGCTATGAAAACAAGGTCACTAGATCAGGCTCCTTTTCTCACGAAAAATAATTCTTCTCTTTAGACACCCTATATACAACCGTAATTCTCTGCGTCGTTACGGAAGATACTGGCGGTACTGGCGGTGGGCCGCCACTCGACGCCTCGGCACTGCGCGCCTCCCGGCAGATGCTGGCGGGGCTTCTCGCCTGTTGCCGCCGTCCCCCGGCCGCCACGGTGGCTGGGGAGCTGCGGGGCGCTCCCTCCGCTGCGGGGCTCGGCGTGAGCGCTGCCGGCAGTGCGGCCCGTGGCCGAACACGCCGCCGTGCCGGCCGGGCGCGCGTCGCTACCCACCGGCCGGGAGTCACCGGGCGGCCCCTCCGACGTCGTAGCCGTGAGAGCCGCGACTTTCCATAGGAATTACAGCGTGGCCAGGGCTCGCTCGGCTAGCCCGGGCTCTCGGAGCAGTCCCACCGGGGCGGCCGCGGGCCTAGCAGCCCGGCCGGACGGGCACCTGGAGCAGCAGGACCTGCCTGCTCTCCGGCGGGTGGCACTTGCTGGCGTGCCGCGCCAGCCCGGGCGCGCTGAAGAAGGTGGCGGGGCAGTGTTTGCAGGGGAAGCCCTGCCGCTCGCCGCCCGCCGCGCCGCTCTCGGGGACCCCGGCGGGAGGCGGCGGCGGCGGCGGCAGCAGCAGCTCCTCCCGCACGGCGTGCCACAGCCGGTGCTTGTCCCTGATGTCCGCCGAGGGGAAGCGAGCGCCGCAGAGATGGCAGGCGAAGGTGAGGGGCCCGCGCTCCGGCGGGCCGAAGGCGGCGGGCCGCGCTGCCCCGTGGGTGCCCAGGTGCTTGCGGAGGTAAGCCTGCCGCCGGAACCGCTTCTGGCAGCACGGGCAGGCGAACGCCTCCCCGCCGGGGCCGGCGCCCGGACCGGGAGCGCCGCCGTGAGCTGGGCCTGGGCTGGAGCCGGGGGCGGCCGGGGCGCCGCCGGCGCTGTCCGCGCCGCCGCGGTGCTGACGGGTCCCCGGCGGTGGCTGGGGCGCGGCGGGGCCGCGGGGCCGCCGCTCGGGGCTGTTCTCTTTGCCCGGCGGGGCGGAGGCGGCGCCTTCGGCGCTGGGGCCGGGACGCGGCTTGTGCCAGCGGCGGTGCGAGGCCAGGTTGGCGGGACAGCTGAAGATCTTGTGGCACTCGGGGCAGCGGTACTCGACGCGCACGATGCGGGAGCAGCGGTGCTGGGCCAGCGCCAGCGGGTCCGCGTACTGCTCTTTGCACAGCTGGCAGATGAACTCGCCCAGCGGCGTGCGCCCCGCCGGCGGCCCCGGCCGGCCCTCGGGCCCCTCCTCTTTGATGCGCAGCCCCAGCACGGGCGAGGTGGTCACCTCGTCGGCGAAGCTCAGCTTCCGCGTGGCCTTGCCCTTCTTGGCCGGCGCCTTGGCCCGGGACGGCCGCTTCAGCGCGGGCACCGACGGCAGCGGCGGGGCGGGCAGCGGAGTGCGCGGCTGCAGCAGCAGCTTCTCGGCGGGCGGGAAGGAGGCGGCCAGGGGGAAGGACTCGGCGGAGGCGGGGGAGCTGAGGCACCGCTCGAAGAGAGCCGCCCGCGGCCCCGCCGCGCTGCACGGCCCCGTCGCCCCCCAGGCTGCCGGAGCCTCCGGCGGGGTGAGCCCGGGGCCGCCGCAGCCGCCGCCGGGGGGCCACGTCGCGGGGCAAGCGGCGACGGCTCCCTCCTCCTCCTCGCCCTTCTCCTCCTCCGCTCCCTGTCTAGCGGCGGGGCCGTTCTCGCCGGCGGGCGGCGGAGGCGGCGGGGTGGGCGGAGGGTCCCGGTCAGGGTCCCGCTCCCGCGGGCGTGCCCGGTAGGAGCCGCCGGGTCTCCGGCTGCGCTTGACGAGGAAGCCGCGCGGCATGGCGGGGCGGTCGGTGCGGGGCAGCGGGAGCGCGGCGCGGCCCGCAGCCCGCCCGGCCTTTATACCCCCGGCGCCCGCTCCCGCCCGGGCGTCATCCTCCCTCCGGCGGCAGCGGCCAATGAGGAGTTGGGGCCGGCGCTGGCGGCGGGGCCGGAGCGGGCCGGGGCTGCCGCCGCGGGGACGGGCGGGTGTCTCGGGGAGCGCAGCCCGGAGCCCTGCGAGACTGAGGGAGGCGTGGGGCCGGAATGGCTCCCAGGTGGGAGAGACCCCGAGCTGGGTCACGGGCGCTGCCGCCTCGGCCGAGAGGCCCGACGGGGCTCTAGCAGGAGCGTCTGTCGTGGGTGTTCGTGCGGTGCCTTCATCCGCTGCCGGGGCCGCACGGACCGCACGGCGCATCCTTCGGCTGAAGCGAGCCAGAGCTGGGAACTGGCTCCGTCCTTCTGCACAGCCACATCGGGAGTTTTCCCAGAAGTAGCCAGAAAGCTCCGGCATTGCGGTGAGCTCCCAATGCAAGAGCAGGGCTGCCGCCGCCGCGTAAAATGCTAAATCACGGCTCTGCGTAGTGGCCATGACTGGTCCCTTGGCAGCCTCACCCGCGGGCAGCCTCCCGAGCTCAGGGGAGGCAAGGCTGACGTGTGGTAGTGTTGTATTGCACTAAGACGCGGTTCTTACATGGTACGGCAAACTGCAAACGCGGCCGAACCTCTCCCCATCCCGCCCGATGTAACTCCCGGCCCGTTCTGGGTGCCTGAGCCTGGGGGCAGCTGGTGCGCCCCTGGAACAAGGCAGGAGCCGTGTTTGCTAAAGCACTAATCGCCTTTTAGGGGAATCAAGCGCACTGGCAGCGGGGTCTCAGCAGCCCCGCCGGCCACACCGCGCGGTGCCAGCATCTCCTGTTGGACCGCCCGTGTCCCCGAGCCTGGCCTTGGCGGCAGGACGGGGCTGCCCCACCCGCAGACCCGCAGACCTGCTGCCCGCAGGATACACGGGATGGCGAGCCATTGGAAATGACCGCGGCTCCCTCCGTGACCAGGGACAGACAGCCCTCACCAGGGTAGGACTCACTGCTGGCAGCATCGCCTAGATGGAGGAAGGAGAGAGCACCAGGAGAGAGGGAGGAACAGCACCTCTGGTTCGACGGGCTTTCCAGAAGGGAAGAAAGATGTGAAGCCTGCGTGCAAGACCAGAATTCCTCCCACCTGCTCAAAACACTCTCTCAAACCACTTCTCTGTGTAAGTGCTCCAATTATATTTGCTTAGCAAAGTTTTATTCATGTTTTACATTACTCTCCTCTCCCATTTTCCTCCATTTTCTGGTTGCACTGGATCTCAGATTAGATTATATAGTCCACGGGCTAGAGATCACCCTTTGTTAGTAGGAAGCACTGTAACTGGGACCAATGAGCCATGCTTTCATGCACTTAAGTCACTCAACTGACTGGCTGCTTGATTTTTACCCAAAATTTTTCTACCCTTGTAGCTGGACTTTCCAGCTACATTTCTCACTGAAAAACTGGATCTCTGGTTACAGATCCACTGTTCCTCCAAGCAATATGTAAATAGTTCTTTCAGTTTCCCCTTGTAAACAATATTCCCATTAACGTCCCATTCATTTTCTTTTGTCACATTGCAAAAATAGTCTGTGGTAGGAATGTCTAGTTCTGGAATGTCCAGTTCAGTTTCCAATCCTAAGAGGTGAGGAATCCAACAATGCCTTTTCCAGCACAGGAGGATCTGGAGGTAGAGTCCCAGTTGGAAAGCACATGTATTGAGTGATTACTGAAACTCCAAACATTTTTCCAGTAAAAGCTGTAGATTGGAGTTGCATCAGAGAATTTCTCCAGGGCCCCAGTGTCATCATCTGACATGGCCCAGACATCATGGGAAGGCTTGGGCAGTAACCTACAGTCACAGATGTGGAGTTGCTGCTCAATCCCCCCAGCTGATGTCCCTTCTGTGGTGCTTCTTGGCTCTTCCCTGCGATGTGGTGCCCCTCTGTGCCTCCCCCTTGCTCACAGTGCTCTCCAGCACAGCACTCTTGTAGCTTTCTAAACTTGCCTCCAGTTTATGATCAGTTTTTAAGGTGGGACCCAAAACTGTAGAACCCATCACTCCACCTTGCTCTTGCTGCAGCATGTGCCAATGCTGACAAATGCACTGGCAAAATTGCCTGGGGATTCAAGCTGGTTCAGCCACCTTGTGCCTTATTTCTCTCAATAAATATGCTGGTTTCCCCAGGCTGTCTCTGCCCCAATACAAACTCCCAGTGCCCTGGCTTCCACTTGGAAGGGTCACAATTATTCTGTGATTACAGATTATTTCCCCTCCCACGTTTACAAGAGAATGTAACTGTAGTGTCTGGCATTACACCCAACTCTCACAGCTTCTACGCTTTCCAAACTGTTACATGGGTTTATCTTCTTGCCATCCTCCTTTACTCCTACCAAAAATTTTACAGTTAGAAAATTCAGATAATTAATAATAGCAGTTAACAATGTTGTGGACACACCTCCAAATCCTGTGTAAATTTGCTGGATTTTTATTTTTTCACTGTCTTATTACATTTCATTAGTCCCATCACCTAGCTGAGAATGCAGCACTACACCCTCCTGAATATTCTACTACAGGGAAACTTTATTTAAGGTCAAAACTTTTCTAAGCAAGGAGCTGAATAATGTTATTGCTCCTGTCCTTACTCTGTGCTCTCTACAGTCTCCTAAAATCAGATTGGCCTTGATTAAACACGTCGGCTGCTTATACGAGAGTCATCCTTAAATGATCTGAGATTAACCAAAGGGTTAATCCCACAATAAATAGGAAATCAAACTTCTAGTGGGAAAATGCAGTAGCTGGTGGGGAGCTGGCAGGGTGAAAACAAGAGCAACCAGTTCCTAATCTTGCATCCTTTGCTTCTTCAGTCCATTCCCTCCTCCCTGGTTGAGGCTGAATGCTGGTGTGCCAGGAAATGGAAACAAGCACTGCTTGTTTGGTACAGCACTGCTCTGCCTCCCTTTTTGCCAAAGTTTCTCATTTTGTGTGAGGGGACTTTTAGCCTTGTTCATAACTGTGCTGCTAATGCAAGCCTGAGGGACCCATTCCAGCCTTGCCAAGATTCAGCAATCAGATTCAGTGAGGGCTGGGCCAACCTCTTGGGGACCTTCCAAAGTGAGGACAATCTTCAGATTCCTTTAGATACCTTTCCCTGTTGCTGCCTTCTTTTAGGGACATGGTTTAGTGGTGGGTTTGTCAGTTCTGGGTTAATGGTTGAACTCTTAAAGGTTCTTTGTCAACCTAATCAATTCCATGATTCCATCTGATTGCCCAGGGTGCTCCAGAGTTTGGACTAGAGGCTCATCATCCAGATCCTTGTACATCCCAGCAGTCTGGAGACTCTCATCTCTGGCTGTGCAGTAGGGATACCACTGCTTTCAGCCTCAGCCATGTCTCCAGCAGCTCCAGGACACCTGGAAACCTGTGCAGACACTGAAGAACAGGTCTACACCTCCATGGTCCACAAATAAAACATTGTCAAGCAAGTGGGCAGCTGCATTTATACTTCTGAACAGTCTTGGGGCATAAACAGCAAGAGGAATGTATGGCAGCAATGCCAGCTGGCAGAGGGAAGGCCTTAAGTGAGGTCTGGTTCCCAGAGAAAACCCTAAAAACTCTTCTGGGGGCTGAGGGGACAGAAATAAAAAGAGAAATTCCTTTTGCCACTCAGTAAAAGAAAAAATAACCACAATTAAAAAAAAAAAGAGTTAAAAATAAAATAGAGAATAACTATAAGCAAAGGATTAAAGAACATTTCTCTCCTTCATGTTTCTCCTCTCCACCACAAAAAAAAAATTGTTGTGGTTGAGTTTTTTATATTGCAGGATTTCAAATAAAGTTGACTTTTAAATCTTGCCCTGACATCTGGTTTGTAATTAATGGAGCAGTAAATAGGAGGGAGACAGAAGCTGCCTCAGAAGCCTGTCCTTGATACATGGCTCTCCAGCAATATAGCTAGATGAGCGATACCACCCCCAGGCTCCATTTTAAACAAAATCCAGGCTGGTTTTGGTGGCAACACAAACCATTTCATCTTCCCCCTAGAACAGGGCTGACAATTATTCTGCTGTGGTTGGGGATTTGATGCTGGTGACAGACATTGAAGGAAATATCTGCATTATGAGGATATGGATTGTCTAATATAACTGACCTTGCTAGTATCTTAATTGTGTTTTGTTTTACCTGAGGACAATCTGCTTCAAGAGGAAAATGATGCTAACAGCTGCTATGTTTTCTTCATTGATCAAATATTAACGAAATCTTTCCGTCAGGGAAGGCAGAAAACACTGCTCTGTGATTTGCCCTCTAACTTGGGTTAGAGGGATTTGAAGGGTTTTGAAGACACTATGAAAACATTTAACCTTCCTCTTCTCCCACAAATGAAGTGATGCTGTGAACTGGTCCCATCCCTTCACCCATCACTAGGGTGATGCTGGGAGGACAGTGGTGCCATGGCTCCTGTCCCTGCTCCACAGGTGAGCAGCTGCATAAGGGCCAAAGGAGCAATCCCACATTTTGGTTCTTCCCCACCCCCATCTGCATTAGCCCATTGCAGGGAAACCAGGTCCTCTCCAGGGAGCAGACTGATGTTCCCAAACTTATAAAAGTTATAGGAGACTCGATGTGGCCATTGTGACTTTCATTACTTCATTACAGATTTCAGCTCATACCCCACAGGGTGGAGCCCTTTGCCATTGGCCAGATTTGATGCTGGAGTCATTTATTGCTCTTACCATGTCATAAATAGGAAGATTTGGCTTCCTTTGGCATGAGATTCTCAGCAATCTGTTCCCTACAAGCACTACTATATGTTGCAGCTCACTGAAAAAAAGATCTCCTTGTACAGAAGGCCATGGTTATCAGTAATGTGGATATCAGCAGTGGCTTTCAGGGAGGCTGAGTCCCAGCTGGGCTCGGTGCAGGTGTGTGTGCAGACATGTGGGTGGTTCTGTGTGCAGAGAGAGCAACAACTGAAGAGACCAAAGACAAGGCAGCAGGAGAGTGGGAGAAATGAAATGTCTGAAACTCCTGTGCCTGCCTCCAGTAAAGGGAAACTCCACACCTGCCTCCAGGAAAGTTTAGGCAGGACAGAGAAACATGCTGGTTGCCTAATTTCCCAAAAGGACTCAATCTCTGCTTTCAGAGAGCAGAGATCAGGAGCAGATGAAACACAGCCACAAATACTTGATTCTGTCATAGTCACACTTCATCCTGCTCTTGTGCTGGCACTGGAGCCTATTCAGTTCTGCAGGGATGTGGTGCAGGGAGCTGAGCCAGCCCACAGGGAAATATTTACATTTTTTCTTTCCCCCCCCCAGTCCCAATAATTCTTTCACGCCCCTGTTCTAAGGCCACCTCATTCAATAGAATTCCTCTGACTCAGAGGTGCAACAGGTAACTCCCCAGGGCTGTTGCCCAAGACCTTTCTGCCACCCCTACTCCATGATACCCTCTCTATTTCTCCCTCCATGTTCTTCAGGTCACACCGAATTCCCAGATCCTTTTCCTGCCAGAACTGGATGCACTTCCTGACAGAATTATGCTACTGTGTCTTTGCTTGCCTATGGAAAGGAATGGCAGGATTTATGGTGGAATAAGGTGCAGGTATGGCCTGGCCACTGCAAAGCAGGTGGCAGTGCAGGAGCCACCACTGCCAGCAACAGCTGCAGAGGGACAGATGGAGCATGGGAGATGCTGATAAGGAAAACCAGTGGCAGGGGGTGGGGGAAGACAAGCAAACTAACATGGAAAGCTAGCTGGAAACAGCTGGGCAGAGCAGCGCCCAGAAGGAACAAGATGGAAAATTGCATTACAAGGAAATAAACCCCATCTGAGCTGGGTGCCTGCATCTCAGAAAAGCAACAAGGAAGATGATAGCTCCCAAAAGGAAATAGTGATTCATCTCTTTGCAGGGAATGTGACAGAGGAGGGCAAGGAAAGGCGGCACCGAGCCAGAGAGCTGCTGCTCTTTTCTGACAGTGCACCTCCAGCTTCTGAGCCCATCCACCTTGTTCTTTCACAGATGAGACCTGGCAAATGCCCATTGTGCAGGAAGCTTCAGAGAGGCAAGGCTGCAGTGCCAGCTCTTGGCAGGTGTATCAGGATGGAGACTCTCCTCTTTTTTTGTGGGTGAACACCCACGCGCAACCCTGAAGGGCAATGGCAAAATGCTCTGCTGGCTGATGAGGCGGGAAAAGGGAACACGCATCAGTGGTTCAGGAGGATCTAAAACCAAAGCTTCCCTCCCCTCTCCAGTGCCTGCATAGAGGGCAAGGGCAGTGGCGACTGGAGGATGTCTCCAGCAGAACCCAGGGGAAAAGCAGCACCAAGCCAAAATCATCATGCATATATGTCATTTTGAAAAATTTTGAAAATTTTTTTCCACTTCAGACTTAGCCCTCTTTACTTCAAAGCCAGGAGAGGGGACTCAAAACCAGCATCATGCTCTAAGTACTGCTAATATAATGATCCCTAGCAGCTGCCATGCAGGATTCTCCACTTACATTTGTTTTCCTTCTTTTGTGACATTTAATCAGTCTTGCTATCCTAAATATTAATTAAAGTGCTTGGAGACAGGGCCAAAATTTCATTTTGCCTCCCAAGTTCACCAGCTTCATCCTCCTCTTCCTCCTCCTCCAAATATGTTTTGCTATAAATTACTGGCACTGTTTCTGTTGATAGTCAACATAATCAAACATTTGTAAGCATGCTGTCTCTTCAATCTGTTCAGTTGATGCACTTTACCTGATCTTTCATTAAAGTAATCAAAACACTTGCTGTGCCACGTCTAATGAATGTTGCATGTATGATTAAGTACTTTCATTCATATTGCAAGTTTGATTTAATGTAATCTGCCTTTCAGACAGCCATTAGCCTAGCTCCTGCGTGAATTCGATTAATTGGCTGAATTCTTCCAGATGTCCTTTAAGTATTACAGGAATTTCTATGAAAAAACAGCAGGGACCATCTAGCAGAGAAGCAAACAATGATACGTTATATTGCTGCCATGACTTACAAAAAGCTGGATTCATTTTCATTAATAAAACATCTGTACTGCTGCACAGCTATGCATCAAGATGCATTTATTTTATATGTTTATTTCTCTTATGACTACAAATAGACAGCTAAACACAAGCACAGTATGTTCAGTTGGAAGATACACAAACAGAACTGTATCAGAAATGAAAATCAAAGTAAAGAATGTCAGAGTTAGGATAGGACTTACAAAACAAGCATTATGTGTTGGAACAAACATGGCAGCAGCTCCTGTAGATATCTTAGGATAAAGGCATTTTTCTTAGAGCATGATGAATTTGAAAGCAGTTGGTTCCTGGGTTGAAATGTCCTATGTCTAGTTTATGTTTATATGGCTTATTGTACCTTTAAGTGGGAGGAAAAAATGCAGTTTGGCATTTTTAAATGGTATGCAGTAAAGAGAAAATGTGTCATTAAAATAAAGTTTTTCTTAATTCTCAAAAATGGAAATGGGTTTGTTGGGGTTTTTTTCCCCCACAAAGTTCCACTTGAGAAAGTAATCACTTTTTCCTAAAAAGCAAAGTCCCCAAAAGCCAGTTTGTGTTTCAGTGCCCACTGGGCCCAGCCTGTGCAGGACATGGTGCTGTTTCAGGGCATGGGGAGGATGCCTCCACAACTCAAAGTAGCTGCCTTCACTTTCTGCTGACCTTGCTAGATGTGATAGCACCTTTTGAAGAAGGATGTGAGATCTCAGAACCTTCCTGCCCCTTTGTCCTCTCTCTCCCTGCCTACCATCCTCATCCTCAGGAATGAGCCCATGGGGCAGTCTGGAGAAATCTGCCAGGGGTTTGACACCGACCCTGCGGCCCTGAGCTCAGCACAGCTTAATTTTCCTGCATGTGTGGCACTTCTCATCGAAGCCAGAGAGCTGCAGGGCTCTGCCTGTCACCACCCACTGGCTTCACTGGGCTCTGCCAAGTCAGGAACTGAGGCAGGGAGAGGAGCAGCAGCACTGCAGCAGTGTGGCAGCTCTCCCCAGCAGTGCTCCATCAAGTGGCTCTGTATCACCTGGGGAACAGCCAGGTCACGTTCTTTCCTCTCCTCCCTGGCTCCCCCCTTCCCAGCTGCTGCACAGCCTTATAAGTGTGTTTGATCCTTGAGGTACCTCTCCTGTGCAGGCAAATTATTGCCCCTTTGCACCTCATCTGGACTTTACTGACTGCCCTGTCAAAATGAGCAGGAGATTGTACTAGCCAGTTCATTTTCAAGGGCTGGTCTAACAGATGATGGATTTACAGCAGACATCTGAAATAATATTGTTCAGCAAAACTTAAGTGGTACAATGAAAGGGATTGAGACTTGCTAAACTGTATCTCCTTTTCTTTTCCCAGCATTGTCACTGCACTGGCCAACTTGCTTCTTTGTGTACACATTCTCCTCTGCTTTCACTTCTTTCTCTGTTTCTTTCTTTTGTTCCTATGTTGTCTATTATCCTCCTATAGCAAAGGTATCCATAAAAATTCTGTACTTATATTATATTATCAATATTATCTGTATCCTACTATGAAAAACATTTAAGACCAATTTTCTACCACAGCTGTGCTGTGACACTTTGCTCCAGTTCCCAGATAACCTCCTAAAAGCCTGGCCGTGCTGTATTGTGCCTAAATCGGCACACTAACCCATTGCAAGGGTCTCCTGCCCATGACAGGGAAAGCAGAGCACAGAGAGCTGCTTGACTCCCTTGATCACTGGTCCAGAGGGATTTTCTCAGCAGGGAGAGCAGTGGGCTGGCTGGAGAAGGGGAGTGAGTGGTGAGCAGGGGGTGAGGCAGGCTTTCCTCAGCAGCCACAGGAGCTTCAGCAGCAGTGGCAGAAGCACTTTCCCCTTTGAGATGTATCAGAAACCTGACTCTCAATGCAACAAAATCAGTTTCTAGATTTTTTTGCAGAGAAGAAAATGGTGTAAATTTCACCCATAGGTGACCAATCTAAAAATTAAAAGTAGCAAAGCAAAGCAAGTCTTTTCTAGTTTCCAGTGCTCTGTGATTTTCAAGGCAGATGTGGAAAAGTCACATCTTCTTTTGAAGCCCATGAGACTGAAAAATTAAATCAGGGGGCTTTGTGATTGATGTTTTTCTAATACAAATGTTTTGAAATCCCTGCCTTTCATGTGTCTCTTACAAATAAGCAGAAATGTGTGATGAGTCATCTTTGCTTTTAATTCCTTTAATAGATTCTTACCTCACTCGCTAACGTCTAAACCATTCTCGTTTCTGTAACAATCCCTTCCTCAGTGGTAAATATTGCTCTCAGACAACATCTTTTTTGGAGGTTCATTATGTTCATTCTGTGGCTGAGACTCATTATACTCAGTTATTTATTTAAAAGAACAAAATGACAGCAAATGCCTGCATGTATCATGTCTCCCTTTACACATATATTAAATATATTTTAGCAACAAGGCCCCACTCTCAGAGTTTTGAAAAAAACACTGGCCTTCCTTCCTAGCCATCAGTCCACAAGAAAGGAATACTGAGAGGTGATGGTGGAGTCTAACCTTGTCTGCTAAATGAGATTCCACTGATGCTAATGGAAAATTTGGCAAAGACAGGAAAATAATTTATGAACTATTTGAATATTTTCAATTATAAAATAAAAAAAAAATCCTTGGAGAATTATTAAGAAGGAAGAAGCAAATGAAAATGCCACTATAAGGCATGGTGAAATGGTATATGTGGAACCAGTCCAAGAAATAATTTTGATACCTAATGACAGGTTTGAGTCTTCCTGAAGTACCAAAGTATCACCCATCTCACTGAAGAGCTTGACAAAAAAACTCACAATGTTTACACAGGAAAAAGTCCTCAGCCATTTAAACTAACATTTCACTAATCAAACATTCATGGCTTCTGTTCATGTTCTTCTAAACCAAACCCCAAGTCTGAAAGCAGCACCCACTTCTGTTCACACCCAACTGCCTCTGGCCCTCCATAGAGAAGTTCTAACTGGTGCACAGCCATAGCAAAAGGTGTTTGAGATTATGATCAGCATAATTATAAAAATAGAGTGAGGTTTGTCCTCAGCCAGCTGTAAAATACATTTTTAACTAGGCCATTGATACAGCAGAGACAAGATGAAAAACAAGAGAGGAGGGCAAAGGTTTGGCTGTGTGGCCATTCTGGGAAATGACTGAAAAACAAGAACAAAGCTATTCATAGCAGGTCATTAAAGAAAGAAAATATCTTAAACAAGCCTAAAATATGGGAAATAGAAATATGGCATGGTCGCTTACAAAGCAGAGGTCAAAAAGACATCAGTAATTAATGATGAAAAGATAAAGAACCAAGCACTTAATTTCAAAGAAATAGTCAGGAAAAGCATAATGGCACTGTGAACAGGAAAAAGGACTTTGCAGAAGTAAATGGAAATGAAGAAGATCTCAATAGAGGAAAAATGGATAATTGAAAAAGTAGAACTGCAAATTGCTGCAGAAATTCACTTGGAACATAAACCAGTTATTTAGGACTAAGGGTGAAATATAGTTTTGAATGGGTCCATTTTTTTTAAAAGGACCTCCAGGCACACACTGCCAATTTTGCTCTGATATTTTTCCATTGAAGTTTTTGTGCATGGAAAATACAGGTGAGAATGTCTACCATGTTTGAAAGTTTAAAGACTACTTTCTGAAATACAGACCAGTGGATTTTACTTCTGTTTCATCAAGAGATTCTAGAATGAAAGGGGTGGGAAGCAGAAGCCAAGAAAAATGGAGAACAGCAGATGTTTTAAAACAGCAGTTTCAACCCTATTAGCATCTTCCCTTGTTTTCTGTATTGTTTTCTGTGCTTCAGCTCAGATGAGCAAAACTTGATAATCATGGAGTCCTAGAACAGTCTAGGTTGGAAGTGGCCTTAAATATCATCCCGTTCCAAACCCCCTGCCATGAGCAGGGGCACCTTCTACTATACCAGGTTGCCCAGAGCTCCATCCAGCCTGGTCTTGAACACTTCCAAAGATGAGGCACCCACCATTTCTTAGGGCAATGTGTTCCAGTGCCTCACCACTCTCATGGTACAGAATTATTGCCTAATATCTAATCTAAGATCACTCTCATTTAGTTTGAAGTAATTGCCTCTTGTCCTGTCATCACATGTCCTTGTATAAAGTCTCTCTCCATCTTTCTTGTAGGCTCCCATCAGGTACTGGAAGGCCACCCCAAAGCCTTCTCTTTTCCAGGTTGAACAACCCCAATTCTCTCAGCCTTTCCTCATAGGAGAGGTGTTCCATCCCTGCAACCATCTTGGTGGCCTCCTCTGGAGCAGCAGCTCCATGTCCTTCCTGTGCTGGCAGCCAGAGCTGATGCAGCCCTGCAGGTGGGGTCTCAGCAGAGCAGAGCAGAGGGGCAGAATCCCCTCCCTGGCCCTGCTGCCCACGCTGCTCTGGATGCAGCCAGGACACGTTTGGCTCTCTGGGCTGGCAGTGCCCAGGGCTGGCTCATGTGCAGCCTCTCAGCCAGCAGCACCCCCAAGTCCTTCTGGGCAGGGCTGCTCTGGGGCTGTTCATCCCCAGCCTGTGCTGAGACTGGGGCTTGCCCCAACCCAAATGCAGTACCTTGAATTTGGTCCTGTTAAAACTCTTTAGATTTCCCTGGGCCCACTTGGTGAGTTTGTCCAGGTCCCTCTGCATGGCATCCTGTCCTTCATGTGTTTCAAAGCACCACTCAGCTTGGTGTCATCTGCAAACTTGCTGGGGGTGCACTTGAACCCTTTATCCATGTAATTAATGAAGTTATTAAATAACACTGGTCCCAGTACAGACCCTTGAGAGACACAATTTGTCACTAATGTCCAATGTGTCTCTGAGCTGTTGAATTCAAAGTGTAAAACAGCAGTGGACAGTCAAGACTGTACAGACTCAACTGCACTCTGCAGTTGTAACAAAAGGAGTTCATCTCAATGAAAAAAAGATGAAGTGAAGCTATAACTTTCTCTCAGTCACTGATGCAGGAGGTTGTCCCAGTACTTCCACCTGAAGATGAGGAAGAGGAAATAATCTATATTACAGAATTGTTTCAGCTAATTTCCCAGTTAAGCTCTTCTTGTTTTTTTCCTCCAGACTGTATGAGAAGACTCCTTCACAGAAGCCTAGAGCTGTGTTAAGCAGATCACGTGTTTCAGAATAAGCAAGCCTAACCTTCTCCACCCTTGGCTGAGTCCCCTGGTGCTGGTAAGCAGATCCCTGGTGTGTGGAACGACAGAGCCCTGCACAGAGGCACATGGGGCACTGAAAAATTTATCTCCTCTTCTGAAGAAGCTGCCACACCAGAGGTTTGATGTATTATGTAGTAATGCACAAGCCCTCCCACCAATCAGAGACTGCTCCAGCCCTATCAGAAGGATTGATAACCACATCACCCCTGTACTGCAGAGCCAGCTCAGACACTAATTCCCAAGGGCTGGACCACAACACTGAACTTTTACATGAAGAAGTAATCTGAAGTGCTGTAGGTTGTAAAATACCACAGTGAGGCTGTTGTGGGAGAGGATTGGTGACACATCTACCTGGAATAGCTGTGGGTCTCAGGCAGTGAAGCAGGACACAGATGCTAGCTGCTCTGCACAACAGTGACCAAGTTTAGCAGAGAAGACATGATGCCATGTCTCAAATACTGCTTTTTATTAGCACATCTGTGTGTGGATCCAGGGAAAGAGAGTTCATGATGATCAACATTTCAATGGAAAAGTTAGAGTATCTGTCCTGACATTTCCAGAAACCAGGCAAAAGAAATTGTAACAGCTGTAGGTGTTCAGTGAAGGCATAAAGCCCTTAAACACCATAAGTCAGTCCGGGTTCATCCCTCTCTGGATGCTGAACCATAATCCCTAAGTGCCCAGCACTCGCAGAGGCTTAATCCTTTTCAACAATGGGATGAGCTGGAGGCTATATCCTTTCAAGATTTGCATAACACCCCAGCACACATGTCTTTTGGGAGGATAAGAGCTGCTTAGTATGTCCCGCATTCACATTTTTGCAGCCATTTGGTTTATATCCATGTCTCTCTCCCTAGTGGGAAATCCCAAGCTGATGACACTGCCCTCAACACACCACCATGCTGGTTTTGGGCTTCCCAGCTGGCTCAGCCCAGCAGAAAGCATTTCTGCACCCTGTGTCCTGGGTGCAGCCCTTGCCCTGTCACACAATGCATCTTGTTGGAGCCACCCCATTGTGACCCCACCCAAACACACACGGGTCTGTCCCTCTAAAGATACAGCAGCAGAATCGTGTAAGATGAGAACTGGGGCAGTTGTGTGGGGAAGGACAATGGCTGACTGGTTTCTCATGAAAGCCACAGCATCCTGCTGTGAGCCAGGCTCACAGTGCTGTGAACCTTGCCTCACCCTTTCTATGTGCAATTCTTGTGCTGCATCCTTACCTTAAGAGTGATCACCACAGAACTCCACAGTCAGTGCTCCATTGCTACAGCACTACAGCATGCTGTGTTCCAATTGAGTCACCTGCGTACTGCATCCACTGGAATGAAGTTTACTTTGAAACAAAACTGTGTTCTGCTGAGGTTCCTAGTCCTTTGAAAGGGAGAAGCAATCCTGACATCAGCCTTCCTCACTTTAATTACTCTCAGTGTTTTCTTCATGCCAGCAATCTCCCATGGATGCAACAATCAATTCTCAGGACAAAGGATAGGAGAACAGCTAACATCTGAACACATCTGAACTGAAAAGAGAAAAAAGGTATGAAATAGAGAAAAAGCCTACAATGAAAATTAGCCCAATCTTCAGTTGTCAGCTGATATCCTTGCATCTTCCTTTTCCATCAGCTGTTTCCTTGACCTTCTTTTGCAAGTCCTATAGCAGCTTCATCTGCAAACTGGCAGATCCACAGAGTTCCCTCAGCTCTTCTTCAGCAGTACAAGGCACTTGTGTCCAGCTGCAAAGACTTTCATTTTGTCAGGGACACATTCCAACATTATTAACTGTGGTGTGTTCAACATAACTTTTAGCCTCATGACACTTTTACAAATCTACAGTAGCAACACTGTAAAGTCCACACACATATGGATCATCCCCTAACCCCCTACTTGGGAGAACATATAGAGGGGAGGGTTATAACAAGGAACTGAGGAAGGAACTTAGAAATGTAACAACGTACAAGTCTGACTGGACATTATTAAAGCCTGTCCCAAAAACCATAAATATTTTGCCTTGTCCATTTCTTTCTACAATGTGCATATAATATTGTCCCTTGCATCACAACATAAAAGAATCTGTAAGAAATACATATTAAGGAGTGGCTTGTTGTTTTTCTCTGCCTGCTTCAGTTACTGTTTAAGCAATTCTGCCTCTGAGGATGGTGCTGGAAATACAAATCTGGCACTTGCATGATAAATACCTGATACTGCAATGATGAAAGTCCCCCAGATCTGTCACCAGAGCCATTGCATAAAACTCATTCAACCAACAGAGGCAGAGTGCAGGCACACCTCAGCAGCTAGACTTGGCCACTTATTGTGTTTATGCAAACCTGGTCAATGGGGTGGAGTCAAAATCAGTAATATTGTAATCTTACAGGAAAATACAAAATGTCCTCATCTCATTTAACTGCTGCATCAGTTAAGCCACTGTGTGCTTGGGGATGTGTCTGTGCTAGAAAAGGGATGTTGATTTTCCATCCCTTGTCTAGTTACAAGTTTCACCACAACCTGCAAACATCTGGAGTACTAAAACCATGCAGGAGGCCAAGTACCTGCTGCTGGACAGCACTTCAGAATAGGCAAGATCTGAGAAATTGAAAAAGCCCAGAAACTACAAATCCTTCTCCTGATCACAGAGTGGGTACAGACTGTCAGTCAGAGAACAAGTGCCTTCCAGGGCTGCTCACCTTCAGCCTCACCCCTGGGAGTCAATGGGCCCAAGGGGTGTCCTCCAAGCGCTGCCTCAGCAGTTCTTAAAAAAGACTTAAAAGTGAGGGGAAATCCTTCACAAATATTTCTGTAGAGCAATGTAGGGCAGAGCATTATCTTGCTCAAGATAAGCAGAGTGAGAACCAGAGCCAGACCAGAGTTTTTTCAGCACCAGACCTGCACAGAAGCATTGGTACCACAGGTCCCAGCCTGTGCGTGGTGCCCGAGGAGGCACTGCTGGCCTCCATCTCAGACCCCTGGCTCTTCAGGACAATGAGCCACCCATGGAGAACAGAGGGAGTTAAAGAGGGAACATTTGGATGAAAATTCATACCTCAGTTTCAGGAGAGGTGGCAGCGAGGGGTATACTCATATTCCTCAAAAATGATGTGGCTAAAGCATGCTTAGAGCAGGCACACACTAGGGCAGGGTCAGGGGGACACATACACAGTTATACAGAGCTCAGTACAGAAACACAGGCAGGAAATGAGAACAAACATGAGCTTACAATGGAATTGTTTATAATTTAAAAAGGCTGCCATAGAAAAAGACACCCAAAAGAAGACAGATATTATTCATCCCCATCATGCCCTCCTGTCAAAGAAAAGGGAAGGGTTGGCTGTCAAACAGTATCTTTCAGATTTACATTTTTTTGGGTTTTTTTGTGGGGGGGGGAGGCAGGTAAGCAAACCAAAACACAAATAAATACAAATTTGCATTTGTTTGTCTATCTAGTATACCATAGTACTTCCCATTAACCTTAAAATTAAAAAAAAAAGAACAAAAAAACCCCAACATTGATAAAATAAGAGCTGCTGGGATTAGTAGGAAGAATTTTGTGACAGGCGACTTCCTGCTAATAGCCCCTTGCACACAATGCTGTGGAAGAGAGAGAGGTGAAAAAACACTGCTATAAGCACTAAGGCCATTTAATCCTTAACATGGGAATGCATTTCTGCTCTTTTTCCCTCCCTAGATTCATTTTATGTTCCCATCAGAAGGTTAATTGTGTTAACAGGAGTTACAGCCACAGGGGAAAGATGTGATTGAATGCTGAGTGCAGTTTTAGCTGATAACCTCTGAGTGAGTGAAAGGGCACAAAGAGGGGTTGATCTCCTCTAAAGGGGTTGTCAGTCATTCAGGAAAAAGTGCAGCTCTGGGAGAAACAGCCTTATCTCCCAGGACACGAAGAAGAGAAGCTATCAAAATAATCATGAAGCTACACTCATCCCAGGCTCTGTGGCTGTGGCTCTGACACTGGAGTTAAGTGAGAATAACAGGCTTTTTTGTGGATGTGAACCAGCAGACCCTGACTCAATGCGCATTCTTGAAGACTGATTAGATTGCATGAATATGTATAATTAAAAACAGACCCCAAATAATTATACCTCTAAAAATGTGGCATGAAATCTTGACATCTTTTAGCTTGATAGCACAACTCCTGTTTGCTGGATTGGAGATATGATTGCATGCCAAGGTTTTAGGTAAGACTACCTGGGAAATCTTTCACACACATTAACACTTAATCAAAAAGGTCCATAAAAGGGTCCTTTGTATGAAAAGCAAGGCATTCTCTCCATGACCATGTCTGAACTCATCCTGCTAGGATTTACAGGAAGTAGCTTGGAGAAGAAGGGCTAGTGTTTTTTAAGATTGGATATTTGCATAAGCTGTAGTTGATGAAAGTGGGCATTTGTGGAAATGTTTGCACTCATAGAGACAGGACAAAGGACCAAGGTATATTTCAGTGCTAGAATACAAGCAGTGAAGTTTGTGACTGATTTCTCAAAGGTGCACTGGAAATTCCAGAAACAGAAAGCCTTCTCCTCCTTTGCACTCCAGGTCTACCTTAGAATGCCTTATGAGCACTCTAGAAATTGTTTTAGCTGCTGTTACCAGCTGAATTGCAGTTGTCCTTTTCTACCTCATCAAAAATGCAGCTGCTTGTCCAGTTAAAGCCATAATATAACAATGTAGTCCTGCAAGAGACAAATAAGCAGATGGGAAAAAATACTTAGATTTTTGTTTAAAATGCCCAAGTATAAGCCTGGCAATCTTTTTCCACAAAGCATTTACGTGCAAAAAAGTTCTGTAATATTAACATCCACAGTGCAACTTGAACAAAACAACTAAAAGGCTTATTGACTTAGTAGCAGGGAAAGCCAGTTTGAAATATTTGATCCTATCACCAGCTAAGCAAGTATGTGTAAAGTGTAAAGCCTGCACTTGTTGATTTCTGAGATAAAAATCAATAAAACTGTCCATAACCTATAACTCTTTGGTTTACCTCTCCATAGAAATCAAAAGAGAGTAATTAGATTTCTGCCTGACTAGCAGGGGTAGAAAACTGTTTCATTTTGGATCAAAACCTTCCCAGTGGATTACACCTTCTATCCACTGCCTATCAACACTTAACAATTGCTTCTGTATTTGACTTTGACAGAACTACCAGAATGTTACTATCTAATTTTCAGTGCAGTTGATAGAGGGCTTGGATGCTTTATTCTAGTGTCAGATTATAAAATTAATTCTTCTCACTTTGTATTTTACATTTTTACTCTGCCTGGTGCTTTGTAAAAGCTGGCCTTGCTAATGTGATTAATAATTAAAAAACAAAACTACAATACCCATCCTACCTCTAATTTACAACAAGCAAAAAACCCTTTATCTATTATTGATGATCCAGCCTTTGTATTCAGCTATCACTCTAAACAAGCAGTTGGCTGCCTTGGATTGTATTTGCATTTCATATTCAAATGAGGTGGACGCTATTGCATATATTTTCATTTGATGACATTTTAATATCACCAGATGCTATTGCCTGCCCAGGAGATAACTGTTCCAAATACAGCTTTCTTCCCCCTCTAAGCACAGTGATATTAGGTGATGAGCAGGAAGCAGGTCATGCTTTAAAATAACATTTTATAACACTTGTTACTATCACGGTGTTCTTGCATTTTAACAGTCCAAGAGACTCTGTATTAATGTTTTTTTAAAAGAGAAATGTCACTCTGCATTTTGATCTTTCTTAACTAAGCAGCTTTTTGAACAGGCTGAGAGCATGAAATATCAAATAACAAATAGCACTCACAACAACTTCACGTCCTAGATAGAGATAAAATATGCTGGAAAATATGTGACAGTTGATGTTGCATGTAATGAGCTGTGGTGATGGACAGATGCAATAAATTCATGCCCTGATGCAGAGGGCCTTGTCAGATAAGTCCAGACCACAGACACCTGAAGCCTTCCAATCCCTCCAAGTCTACTCAGAGTAAGATTTTGAGGACATTTTGCTTACTAATTTGCTTACAAGATTATCAAACCTTCCCATTCTCACAGCTATGAGACTTTAGAAAATAAAAACTAGCCTCATTTTTAAGGAAGAACTGAAGCTTGCAGTATTTGAACCTGGCCACAAGGTACACTTGTACAGAAGTATTACACAAAGTTTGACCTCACCCTGAGTGTATGGATTTAGACTGAAACTCCCAGGAGCTGGAACACCTTTTACTATATCTTGAGCAGGAAAAAGCACCCTAACCTCTAAAAAGGAAGGTATAACTAAAATTTTGGGGGTTTTTGCTTCCTGTGGTTTCTGTGGCCCTGCACAATGCTGGGACACAGAGAGAGCTGTTTGCAGTCTTGGAGGGCTTTTTTTGTGGCACTACATCCTGACACCAAGAAAATCTTCAAATGGTGGCAGAAGCTGGAGTCAAGGTGGGTGCATTCCACCACTCTTCGTCCAGTGACCACTAGAGAGAAACCTATGACAACTTCTATGCAAACAGACTGCCTGACCCCTCCAGGGGCAGGACTCCTCCAGGCTATGGAGGAGGGTGGTGGAGTCAACTAGCTAGTCAGAATACGTCTTGACATGCCCCAAGAGCTTCTGAATGATGAAATCTCCTCTTGCTTGATCAAAGCAGTTAAAAAGAGCACATGTCCCATCAGGTTCACCCAGAGCAGAGCACAAGGGCAGAGACATCCCAAGCTCCAGACCTTACATCTACGTTCCACAAGAGTCTGGCATTGTGTTCATGTTCAGAAGCAAAACAGACACTTTCCTCTCCCTGGAAGACACACAAGTTAGAGCCCAGACTCTTGCTGATGTGGCCCTACTACTGCACTTCAGCTCAATCACACAGCCCAGGCTCAGGCAGATTTGGCACTGTCCTCCCCAGTGTGACACTAATAGATCCAGGACAGACCCAGCATCTCCACTGAGGGAGTTCTTGCCACTGCAAAAGTTTTAGGTGTTTCCACAGAGGGTATGCCTGCTCTCTGTCATGCCTGAAATGGGGACAAACGTCAGTGCTTACCCCCAAAGGCAGAGAAAGGACTGCACTCTTGTGCTGTGATAATTGTGCTCAGCACGCTAACATCACCAAGCAGCAGGGAAATGCTCTGTGTTTGCAAATTCATACACAAGATGGTACAAATTCCCCACTTGCTTTGTCCCTGCCCAGACTCCCACCTGATCTCCAAATCCCAGCAGTTTTCACTGTAGAGGCCAGACAACACCAAGTCTGCCAAAGTGCTGCTCATATACCTGAGCAGTGGGTTCTGGTGGCTTTGAATAGAGATGTGATTGTGAAACGTGGCAGTAAATATTGCTAACTTAAACAGTTTTGAGAGCCTTTTCTTTAACCTCAGTATTGTCAACTGCTTTCCCTCCACTCTTCTCCCTTTTAAATAAGATTCAATTCTATCCATGGTTTTATTTTTCGTTTAGCAAAATACCTCTTTATCCAATCTTTATCCTTCATCAGTTTCCATTAAATCCTGATGATATGCATTAGCATGAATGAGAGTCATGCTCTATGCTATGCTATTTCTATGCTATATGCATTGAAGAGTTACACAGGTAGAAAAAACATTATGTGCAGGCCCACAGAACAATTTCCAAGTGATAAAGCTGATTTAAGGTAGTCCCACCCTTCATGATGCAATTCACTGGTTTGACCCACTGGACAGAACTACTAAATGAAATGTTCATTAAATTGCTCCTATTAAAAAATGACACAGGTCTCAAAAAATAATATTTTTAGAGAGTTACTGCTTTATCTTAAATTTTATACTATCAGAATGGCTCAGGTGGTTAAACTGAACAAGGAACTCTTTGTCTATGTTCCCCACTTAAGAAATCATTACACAAAACAAAGCTGCATTTTGCCGCAACATAGATGTGCCAGAGGGATCCAGTCCTTAACTGCACACAAAACCCAAGTCTTCATTCTGACCATTTGAAGGGCATAAAATAGATACTTGAGGATGGGGGAAAGACAAAGCACTTGTCCTCATGCCCAGTTTTAAGCAGTAGCTTCCATGTTTTGCTGAATTGGGAGCAGTGACTTAATTGTGAAATTATTTGTATTTGAAGGCAGTCATTTCATGAGGCAACCTTAGCACCTGAGGAGGACAGCTAAGCTAGAAGTGGCACTGTATTAGCACAAAGCCATTGTTCACCTGACATCTCTGGAAAGATGTTTGGGTACTTCGTGTTCTCTCCATTGATTCCAATTTTGCTGGTGAGAGGACTATTCCGGGTCCTCATCAGTGCCCCCTGTTTTTCCCCGCCTCATTCTGCTTTCTGCTCTAGAAAGGAGGCAGCTTTCCATCTTTATTAAAGTCACACCAGTCAAGAAGCACTCCCTTGACATAACAGGCTGCAACATAACAGACTTGGAAGAGTTAGCAATTGCCTCTTGTTCTGCAGTGCACCTTGCTCTCCACTCTCCCTCTGGCCAGCAGCTCGGTGTTGTGACAGGGACACACTGGTCCTTTTCCATGGGTACCCAGCCTGGTGCTGCTGTCTGTCTGCCTCAGCCTCACAGGCGTAGGAATTGCACACAAGCTATTTCCAGGCAGGCAGTGTTCTTAGACCTTTCTCTATAGATGCCAATTAGAAGATTAGCGTCTTTTCTCTCCCCCTCTTTGCTATTAAATAGTCACACAAAAGCTGAGCTGACAAATTGCTCTCTCTATGGTGTGGGACAAAGACAGACAATAGATCAACATCATTTACTATACTCAAATCCTATTAATCACAGATTAATGAGAACATGTCTGGGGGGGAGAAATTACCCGAATGCAGGCATATTGTCTTGTTACTCATGTAACATCTGCCGTGGCTTTACCTTTAGTGTCATGTCATCCTTTATCACATTGAAATAATGTTTGTTCCAGAAACATAATTATGATAATGGGTCCTTCCTTTAACAATTACTGAGGTACAGTAGGATTATATTTCTTAGCCACTTGGTTTAAAAAATAGATATCTCTTAATTATTTTCTGAATGCTTCTATTAGTCATTATCTGATTAAGGAAGATATGTTTATAGGCATTAATAGAAACTTGTTATTCTCTTTATTATTATTAATTATAATTTTATTCATTACTTCTCTGAAAAATCACATGTGCAGAAGTAAAGCTAGAGTTTAGCTTTTAGTTTTTACACTTAAAAAACTATTTCTGTTTTGGCTCTTAAACTACTGCTAATTTTTCATTAATTCACATTACAACAGTATTGGACCACGATGTTTGTTTTGAAAAACGTGCACTTTTCTAGCTATCTTCTTAAAATAATTCTATAGCTGAATTGCTTATTAATTTGTTCCCATATTTTCTCATCTACTGTTGCCCTTGATAAGGAATACTGTTCAGGGCAGCAGCTTAGCATGTATAATTGCCTCAGATCATTTCACTGCTCAGCCTGGATACAAATTCAAAGTTTTGGGTTTATCTAATTAGAATTCTTTGCAACGATTCCTAATGTTATCCTCGATATGGAACGGCATGCTTCACAGATAAATAGCAAAGCAACTGCAGCTATAATCAGCCGGCAAATAAAGAGGAACTGCAGTCTACACGTGTGACCGTGTATTTCAAAAAATTATTTGGTCCTTGTTCGTCACGTCCCGAGCACTTGCTGGTCCCTGCCGGGCAGCCGTGCTGAGCAGGGCTGGGGCGGGATGAGCCGGCACCGCGGCGCTGGCGGCTGTTTCAGCACCGCGGGGCGGGACAGCTCCGCAGGGCAGCCGCGGGCGCCTGGCCCCGGTCCCGGCACGGGAATGGGCCCGGGAATGAGCCTCGCCCCCCCGGTCCTGCCCCGCCGCCCTTCCCCGAGCTCCTCTCGCCGCCCCGCCAAGGCCGGCGGCGCAGGGGTCCCAGGAGCCCGGCTGTTTCCCCTCCGGAGGTGAGGAGCTGACCCACCAGCCCGTTAGATAAACACCATCTATGTCTTGTAGTGCTGAAACACCTTTTAAATGTGCTTCTTAATTAATCCTGGGATCTGCTGGTGCCACACTGGGCTGGCTGCTTGCTGCAGCACTCAGCTCACAGCGCCAGGCTCCCCTGGCAGCTGCCACAGCCATTGCCTGAGCACCCTGGTAACCACCTCAGCATCACCTGCAGAGCTGAGGACCATCCGCAGCTGGGATCACAGCTGCTGGCACAGGGAGCAGGGAAACACCTCAGGAGGCCAATGAACATTGTTAGGGCTGCTAAGGTAACCTCCAACCTTCCCTAGGACTTGGGTGCAGCACTGCATATAAGTGCCATTGCTCACCTGTGATTCAGGGACCTGCACCCTCTTCCTACAGTAGGCTCGTTAGCCATGTGTTTGGAAAAACAAAAAGGGAATTATGAGCTTCTGTAATGCACTACACCAGATTTTAAACCCTCATACAACAGTTTATCACATGCACCCAAGACACACAAAAAACCCCAAATGCTTTTATCTGTCAAAAGAGTGTCCACCCATCCCCATTCCCTCACCATCTGATGAAAGTTAGTTGTATTGGGGTATCCTCCAATCCTTCTGTAGGAATGAGGTCATGTTCTTGAATTATTAAAATACTCACTAAGAAGGGAAAAGAGAGTGATCAACTTTATTGCCTGGTGTCTTAGACAATCAGAGGAAAATCTAACCACCTGTTCCAGTCCCTGCTCCAAGAGTGGCTCATACAACTTCATTCGACAGCTGCTCTGTACAGTACCCTATAGCTTGGTGGCCTACAGGAATATTTTACCTGGACTACAAGGAATCTTGCATGGATAATTCTTACCCATCTCTGAGGAAACAAGCTCAGCAGAGTGGCCTGGTTCCAAAGTGGATGGCACGTGGAAACAGAGGAGATGCACTGCATCTTCACCAGGCCTCAGTGAAATGAGCGGATTGTAGTAAATTGGGAAGTCCTTCTTTTTAGTTCTTGGTATGGGAGTTAACTGAAAGCAGGCAGAGAGAGATCTGAATCCTATCAAATCCTCCTCTCTCATCTACATCCTGCATGACTGATCTATTCATTCAATTACCAAATATAAGACCAGCAATAAGGCTACCAGAGCTTTCTGTGTCTGGCCAAAGAGAAAGGAAAAAAAAAAGTGACTCCAGTGGTGTTAAATGTGAAATCTGCCTTGAGGATTTCTGCAGACCTTAAGTACGTGGTAACAGATTTGTTGGCATCTTATCGCAGGGGTTCCATACTGTTGTCTCCTTATCACAAAAGTATCATACCTTCTTGGTGTTTCTCATGGACAGCTCCTCAGAGCACTGACTCTGTCTTCTTCACAAAGCAGCCAAGCTAACTTCACAAACTGACTCCAGTTTCCTTCTCAACCAGCCACCTCACTCTTTTATAGCACTCTTCTTCTCATTGGTTACAGCTGTAGCCTGTTAAAGTCAGGCCTGTTCCTAATCTTTGACAATTGGCCCAGCTGCAACTCCTTAGGGGTAAGATTACTTTCTACACTATCTTTATTTTCTTATATTATATCCCCCTACACAGATTCACCATCCTATGGAGAGAATGCTGCTGAGGCCACCTTTCTGACAGAGCAAGGTCTAGAACAAGTAGATGCTATGACCTGACAAGATCAGGGTTCTTCAAGGTATGGTAAAAAAAATATCTTCAAGTATGTGGGATCCACAACAGAGCCACCTCCAAAGTAGGGAGACTTTGGGTAGCAGCTGCTGAAAATGGTCTTAAGAGTTACACTGGGATTTAGGCACCTTATTTCTGTCCGAATTCTGCTTCCTTTTGTGGCTTTGGTCTGTAAAATGTGGCTATATAGCCTTTCCAAGTGACTGTGAGGATAAAAGTATTCATGGTTTTGAGGTAATGGTGCTAAAATTCTGGTAATGGGGATCCAGAGATAGCTGAGGGCTGCTTACTCACACTGTGCTCCCTTTCTCAATAACTAATAGCATGTCTAGGCTTTGATGTTGATGGGTAGGCAGAAGAGTGGTCTTGATTAAAAGCATTAATTTACCTCTCGCAGATAACAGATTCATATACACAGATCTAAATCAGGAGTAACTGCATCAAAATAAACAGCCCTTGGGTAAAACAGGTGTAAAAGAGAAGAGAACCAGACCCTGCATCTAGCAGACATATGACAAGGTAAATGGGCAAACACAAGAAAAGTGAATTATTGTTATTATATGTGCGTGTTACATTCAGTACCATTAAAATCTAATGTTACAAAGAAAATACCTTTCAAGCCTGTAAAGTATAGGCAATAGGGGCTGTCAAGAACTCATCAGAACTTGTGAATGTTTCCTTTTTTTATGTTGCTTTCATTGCAGCATTGATATAAATCAGGAGCAGCTTCAGTCGCTGAAAACTGGCAGAAAAAAAATCCGGTGCTTTAGCCTTAAAGAAATTAACTGAGATCCATTGACTCAAGAAAACCTTTAAAATTTTTGAATTGCATCTTAAATGAACATTTAATTTTATAATTTGTCAACTTGGATAATAATATTAAGAGATCTATGCTGATACAAACAATTGTGTTAATTACAGTAAAAGCCATCAAATTAAATTCAGTTCCTGGAATCGATAGCATTTCTTCAAGTACCATTTCTAATTATGGCCATACCTTCCATTTGGGCTTTTATTAATGCATATGTTATATCTGTCACCTTCTTCAGCTGTGAGCAAACTCACTGTATGTTAATTCACACCTGATAACAATCGTTTTTCTGGTACTTACCTTCTAAACCTGATGATAGGATGTGTCAACACCTATAGGATTTTTTGTTTTCTTTGAGGACTTTGTGAAAGTTATCTTTTTATTTTAAATTTGCTGCTAAATGACAGTTTCCAATTCTAATTATAAAAATGGACAATAAAAATGAAGAGTAAAAGGCTTTACTCTCTTTGATGCAGTCTCTAACCTCTAGACACACTGGGAAGTAACAAAATCTGAGCAGATAATACTTTAGAAACTGTTACTTTAGAAATTTCTCTTCTCACTTCAAGGACAAGCTCTCTCATGCTTCCACACACATAAAGGATGCCAGTAGTTATTAAGTCACACTTCCCCCTGCCCCCAATAATCTGTTTATATTAAGTTTAGACCAAATACTCTAGAAAATTCCCCATCACACCTGCCTTCCTGTTCAACACCCATTTTCACGTTGTGTATCACAGTCAAAGGATCACCATTCAAGAGACTCTCTCATGACAAACTGCCAGGACACACTAAAGATTGATGTGAGTACATAACACCTCATACTAATTTCCAGCATATTTCATCTCCACAGGCTTGCCTCCCTTTACCCACCATGTCACCAGTGAACTCCTCCAAAGTGACATAACCCTAATTACATTTCAACTTAATCCCAGAGGAAAGTCATAACTTGGTTAACTGTTGGGAGGCAATTTTCAGGCTGGGCTGCAGGTGTATTTTTTCACAGACTGTTGTTCTCAGGCAAGGCACAACTATGACAACATGTTAGAAAAATACAGTCTTCTCTTTAGCTCTCAGTCATCTTTTAACAGATTATGAAAACAGTGAGGTTTTTGTTGTTTGGAGGTTTTTGGGGGAGATAAAAGCACCTTTTATGTGACAATAACTTTCAGGGGCAACCCAGCATAGCCTAAATGAGACATTTTGGACAGGTTTTTTTGGTCTCTCTGTCGCCCCTGAAAGACTCAGCCCAAGCATGACAAACCCACCCTCACTCTTTGTGGTGATGATGTGGACCCACATCATCAGGGTCCCTAGGAAAACTCTTATTTTTACTGTGGGCCAAGAATTCTGTACAGGCCTAGTGACATTTGGCATTCCTAACACGTCCCTAAGCCCTAACATCGCCCCAAAGAACAACAGGGCCACTAGTGGGAAAACTACCCCAACAGAACAGATGGAGAAGGGAAAGGCTGTTAAATGTGATCCTTAAAAATAAAAAAAAAGGTTACATTTGAGCCAGAAAGACAATGACTAAGGTAAGTGGAAGTGTTACCAGAGTCAAAAAACAACTGAAAAAACTATGAGAGATAACAGGAAGAAGAAAACATTGTGGCTCATGAAAATTTGGGGGTTAAGGAAGAGCAGGTTTCACTTTCAAGTGCCAAAATCTGCCAGAACATCTGCCCAGCAGGCTGGGGAGGTCTTGGGCAGAGGGATTACACATCACTGCTCATCGTTGCAGTATTACACAGCACAAATAGTACTCATTTGTTAGAGGAGAGACCATCTTTGTATCAGTTGCTGGCTGCTCATGTTTATCGGGTTGCCAGCATGAAAGCTATTTGTATATGCATATCTGATCACAGTGGAAAAATTATTATACCAAAACATCCAATTTTCACCTTTTACATGTACTTGCATATAAAGCATTAGATAACTTTCTGGTTAGCAGTGCTGTTGTCATCAAAACACTTGCTCTCATGTTATTTTTACAGTAAAGTACCTAACTATAAATGTCTGCATGGACACTGCCTTCAGCAGAAAGATACATTCTTCAAAGTATGTGCTTATGTATACTAGGAGCTAATCCTGCTTCCAGTGAAAAAGAAATTTAGAACTAGGCCCTGACATAGAAATTTCACCAGTAATAAGTGGAGTTGTCAGGCATGCACAGCTTCAGCTGACTGGAGGTGAGCTGGGACAAACACTTCTACAGGTGACCTCAGTCAGCACCCAGAATGGGCAGCCATCTGAACCCTCTGTTGAAAAATGTGATTTCACTGAAGACATCCAACACCACACTGGCATGCTCTCAGGGGCACTGGGTGACCATCTCAGAGCACTTGATGGCCATTGTCCGTGTTCACCAGCAGCTCCTCTCTCTGCCCATGGGCTTCTGCAGGTAGGAGGAGGAGCTGGGACTCTGCAGGCTGCTCTCTCCTTCACTCTGTGCTCTTATTCAAACTAGTCACTCACCACAGTGGGATGCAAACCAGGGAGGGAGCTTATGTTAAAAATAGAGTATTACTGTGTAAAGCAATTCTATCTTCTGGTACACACAGCAGGACATCAGACTGGGAATTTTCAAAAGAGCACAAGTCCCTTTATTTTGGCATTTTCTGTCTTCTAAGTGCTTAACTTTGCAACCTTAATTTTATTCTTATTTCATTACTTTATTACTGATTAATTTTAAGCTTTCTCATACAGCTAGAATCACCACCCAAAATTCATTCACAAAAAAACTTGGGATTTTATAAAATGCTACCAAGAAGACAGTACAGAAAGGCCTGTGTAGCTTTGTAAATATACATGCATTTTATATTTTATATTTCTTATTTTATAGATATATTTTAATAAAAAGATCCTTCTTACTTGCTGAAAATAAATTTAATCTCTTATTTTGTCTCCTACAATAGCCAAAAGCAGATGCTTGGAGAAAAATGTAGGAACAGGAAAGCATAAAGTGGTACTGTCTCTCAATATTCTTTGGTACTGTCTCTCTTTGTTTAGGTAATTTCTGAGTGGTGTCATTTTTATTTAATAGATTTAATGGCTTGGCCTTTCCATCCATTCACTTTTGAACTCTCACAAACAATCAGGAGATTGTGAAGGACGAAGGAATGGGAGTGCTCACCTGGAGAGCAGGACATCCAGGGCTTCAGGCCATGCTCCAATGAGAGCTTATTGTTCCCATGAAATAGCCACTGAGTAGCTGTGTCCAGGGACTAGAGTTGACACCACCTCTTCTGCAGAAATCTTTCCCCAGTTGCTCCTTTTTCTGCAACAAAAGAAATTTTGAAGAGTCTACACGAAGCAGCACCTTGCCAAAGGTGTGTGATGAGCAGCTACTTGGCCTAGGTGCTTCCAAGGCACATTGGGAGGAAGGGATGCAGGGGAGGAAGGGATGCAAGGGACAAAGGGAGGCAAGGGAGGAAGGGAGGCAAGGTCCTCAATGGAATAACCAACAAGCTGCTGGAAAAATGAGCAGGGGCTGTTTCCAAGGAAAGCACCAGTACACCAACCTGCTCCAGGCAGGCCCTGCAGGACGATAGGCTGAGGATCCCTGGGACCTGCATGGGGGCAGAAACACTGGACACTCAGCAGCTGCAGTCCTTCCCCACATGGCAGTGTGGCACCCACAGCCTTCAGGCCAGGGTCAGACAATCACTGAGGGGCAGGTCTCACAGCTTTGAACTGAAGTGTCTGAGCCCCACAACTGCATCTCACCCAGAGCTGGATGCACATCCACAGTCACTGCTCTGCTGTTCCCACTGCTGGTGCTTTGCCTTAACTAAAAGCCCATGAAGAACCTTTAAAGCTGTTCCAACAAGACAATATAATAATAATAATATTTAAAAGATATAATGTTATTGAGCATGAATTAACTATTAACATTACTACTTCAACACACTAATAACATTTTAAAGTACCCTCAATAGCTTATTCATTTTAAGGGCAATAATCAGAAGAATCATCTGCTTCCCCTACCAGACATCAAGGAAAAAAACATTTCCTTTTCTCATTACAAGACCCACTTAGGATGAGAAGAGGGCAGCCCTGTAGTTGCTTCTAGCAGCTGCTGCTGAGGGGACTGAGAGGGAGGAAGATAACAGGTTAGCAGGAAAATGCATGGAGGAAGAAAGGCCAACAGCAGTGCTGGAGAATCCAAGTGATATTGACAGCATGCTAAGATGATCAAATGTGAGTCAACAACAGGTAGCATTGCCTCAACAGTCTTACCTGTCTTAGAAGAGAATGTGCAGCAAGGGGAGAGAGGTTTACTCTGAAACACAGTGGCATAAGGGCACAAGGTAATGATGCAATGCAGACAGGCCTGAAGGCTTGGGTCAGCAGGTCCTGCACCTTACTCCTCCCAGGTGTTTGGTTTGGTTAACTGTGCACAGGACAGGTTAAAAATATCTGCATCGAGCTTTCTAGCATTCACAGTCAATAGGCAGTGAGGAGCAGGCATGATGCTTGCTCAGAGTAACTCCAGGAAGGTGGGCACAGGGTACCCCATCCTTGGGCAGGACACCCTGCAGGATTGCCCCACCTTTGGGCTCAAGCCAGCATGCTCCATATTGCTCTGAGCTGCTGCCATTAAGGATCTCTGTAATTCACTCACTGATGCCATTTATACTAGATCTAAGAGGAGCTGGAGGATTTAGCTACCCACTTGCAACTGCCTTGAGACATGGGATATTCTTCAAAGATACATTCTTCAAAGTATGTGCTTATGTTTACTATGAGCTAATCCTGCTTCCAGTGAAAAAGAAATTTAGAAAATTTACAAAATCCCATACCCTACCCAGGATATCTTGAGAAAACTTGAAGGCCTTGCAAGTAGCTGTGGAGAAGGAGATTACTATATGTTCATGCAGTGGCTAAAGATTAAAAGTTGGACTCAGTGATCCTTGTGGGTCACTTCCAACTCAGAATATTCTGTGATCAGCTGTGAATATCGCTGGACACTGTTTGTGAAGAGTTTCTTATCCATACAAGGCTTTTTATTTCAATTTTCATATGTGCAATGCTTTGCTTTCTGAAGACTATAGTATGGCTGTTTTCAACAATTCTGCTGTTATTTTTACCAATTCCTGCCTGTTGTTTGTAATACCAAATAGCAAATCAGTGAGAAAGTCACACAGTCTGGCATGGACTTCCCCAAGGAGGCATCAGGTAACCAGGGACAAGCTCGATGCTTCAGCATCCAAACTCATGCAGGTACAGACTTCTGGGAACAAGCTTTTGAACTGTGCCATGCATGCTGTGCCAAATGCCACCAGCCTTGGATCGCACCAAACAGTGCCGTTCTGGAACAAGAATGCAACAAGAACACTGATTCCACATGGGCAAGGAGAGAAGAAGAGAAGAAGAGGAGTCCTTCGTACAAACATCCCTTGGGAGCCTGAGGAGGAGCATGGCTGTACTGTTTTTGCTGTAGAGGCAGAGCTGTTCCCGTCTCCCCGGCCCGGGTACCGCTGGAGAGGTGAGCTCGGCGGGCTCCGAGCCCAGCCACTCCTGCCGAGCAGAGACAGCCCCTCGGCAGGGACACGGCGCCCTTCTGCGGGGCTCAGGCACCGCTAGAGGGAAACCCAGCACCGCCCTGAGCCTGCCCGGAGCTCCGCACGGGAAGGGGCGGGCGGGAGCGGCGCTGCACCGGGAGAGCGGCCGGGAGGGAGAGAGAGAGAGAGAGAGAGAGAGCTCCTCCCCGGGCTGCGGCCGCGGGAACGGGGCCCTTTTGCCTTCCCTTCTCCGGGCCCTTACCCTTCTCCTCCTGCCCCTTACCCTTTTCTCCCTCCCCTCCGCCTTGCTCTTGTCCCCTGCTCCACCATCGCGAAAGGAGCGGCACGGAGAGGGGTGTCGCACTAAAACCCTGGGGGGAGTAAACAGGAAAGGACGAGGGGGAAGTAATACTAAACTAAACTAAACTAACTAAAATTTGTTAATTGAAATTAAATACCGTCATAGTAAACTGAGGAGCGGCTGCTGGGAGGGATGCTAGAGTTTCTGAGGATTCCTCATGTCTCTCAGACCAGTGGTCACAACTCCTAATTTTAATTTAATATTAGCCAAAAATCGCTTCCTCCTGCTTCTCTTCACCTTACCAGTACAGACATCTCTCCTGCTGGCAGAAAGCCCTTGACCCATTTAGCTCCTAAGAAGATAGCACTGCTCCAAACAGCTATGAATTGTTTGTTAGCAACAAGATAACTATCAAAGCACAGCGCAATGACAAAAAAGGTTATTAGAATTATCATTACCATAATCATTGTTACATACTTCACTAGCTTGTGTAACAGGCATGTTTTCTTCCCCAGATCTTAAAAGAAAATAATGCCAAGTCTTTTACCACATGATCTAAGGAAGCAAAGTGAAGGGCAAAGTAGCAAAGGCCGCAGTTGATGAACAATTTTTAAAGAAAATTTAAACTGTAGCTAAAAAGTACAGAAATATTTCATAATGCACAGCAATAAGAAGTTAGATTTTGCATTAAATTCCACATGAACATATGCATATACAGTCCCTGAGGGGGAAAATCTATGTGTGCCACAGACTTTAAATGAACTGGTTTTCCTAGGAAATGAATTTCAGAGCCGTGATGGATACTTGAAATCAGGCTTCCATTTGGGCAAAAGCACCCAGAATTAACAGAATTAATAGGACTAAAAAGAGAAAAAAACAGAAAACATCTCTTTACCTTTCTATACATCCTTCTTAACTATATTTTACATTCTATATTACAAAGATAGAAAAAAAAATACATTCTGTAAAAGGTAACCAGGTATGGAAATGTTCTCATTTGTGAAAAAATAACCAAGATAGAAGCAGAACTAGCTGAAGCTTGGAAAGGAGACAGCAGAGGGGGGTGACAGCTCAGTCACATCACAGGTGCCCTAAAAAGGTGAAGAACAAAATCTCATTCCCTGTTTCTCTGAACAGAAGTATTGATTTTTCTCAATTGAAATACCACCCAGTAGCTTTAAAACCAACACTGGAGATTTTTGGTGCAGTTTTCTGTTCAGCATCATTGTCACAGGATGTCATAGAGATCAAAGATGTGGCAAAGTCCAGCAAGGGATTAGGGAAATTCACTGCAGCTTCTAAACAAAGGTGCATGGGAAAGCTCCTAGAGCTCTGGAAGCTGGATGCACAGCCCAGGAGTGGGGCCATTACATATTTGTCTGCTTAAATTTTTCTTCTCTAAGTGTCTTCAGCTGGCCAGTGTCAGGGAGGGAGTGCTGGACTGCGTGACCCAGCACGGTGCAGACAAGTAGGAAAGCAAGGCTGTGATTTTTAGAAGTTCATATGAAATTTAGGTTGGAGCTGGGAACTGACTTCACACCTACAAACCATCACATCAGGAATACAGCAATATATAACCACAGGGACAGTTTCCCTGCACAATTGTGTGCCAGAGTTTCACTTGCTGGTCTGGAAATGAACCAGGCAGTAAAAGCGATTAGCAGTGGAAAGACACTAGACAGCTATAATTATCTAAATGCCTTCCTATTAACCATGTGAGAAACTAAATCCTCACAATCACATTCATTAGTAAATGCTAAGGACAAACTAACTACATGAACTTTCATTTGATTAGGCAGAAGAATTCTACTCCAATATGATTATGTTACACAGAATGGCCTAAAAAAAAAATAAACCAAGTCTGTTTCAGAGAGCAAATGAATGTTAATACTAGCAGGCAAGCAAAGAAGCCCAGCCCTTGTGGTACAAGGGCTGCTCCTACCAACAGCATGGCCGGGCTCCCTCAGCTGATGGCAAAGGCTCCCAGCTCCCTGCTGTGGCTCCAGCTCCTGTTCCCTCTGCTGGAGCTGTGGATGGTGAGTGCAGGAGGGACAGAGCCAGACCTGCTGCAGCACATTGTAGTGACTCACCTGCATGTTAGCCCCACTTGGAAAACTCTTCAATGCCATAGCAAGAACGGATTGCAGGCAGCAGGAGAAATTCACCTTGTTGATGCCTGCACTGTTTTTCACCTGAGGTAAAAATGTGGTTCAGTGGATAGAGCATCAGTGTGAGCAGCATGAGGGCAGCCTGACCAGTGCTCACCTCAGAGTGCTGGGTTTTAGCCACCCCTGGCACACCATGTTGCAAAAGTGTGTCACTGGTCCCTGTGCCAGACACATCCACTCCTTCCTGTGTTAGCAGCGCATGAGGAGAGCTGAACATAATTTCTACAGACGTGGAAAAAGTATGGCAGGCATCAGTTTTCAAGGCAGGCTTCCTTCTTGGTATCTTTGCTGATTTCTTTCTTGAAAAACTGATAAAGAACAAACTTTTCTTAAGAATTAACCTCTTCCAAGAACTTACAAGTATGGACTAAGAAGGGTTGGTGTGCTGGCAGTGGGGATGGAGAAGCTCACTGCACCTTTAAGGGAGTGTGAGGGTAATTCCAGCACCAAGCTGAATCCCACTGGAACTGTAACATCCATAATTTCTAGCTATTGAGGTGGCAAGGATCATACCAATGTCTAGATACAACAAAACAACATCCATGCATAAAAAAATGAACGATGATCACAGTCCATGCAGAGCATAAAGCACTTCAGGGAACACCTGTGTCTCCAGAGCCTAGGTACCAGTGACTGGAACAGGAGGAGAGAGTAAAAACCTGAGCCAGAGGGTCAGTTTCCAACATGAATTACAAGTGTGGCTTGTTCTTGACTGAAACTGTAATGGTCGGTTTTAAGCATGAGTTCCCTCCATACCCCTTTACTCCCAGACAGAGCACATGGATACCTGGTGCTCATGTGACTTTATCCAGTCATCCAGTTAGGAGATTCAGAGCCCTGTGAGACCCTTCAGGCAAGGAGGCAGAAAGGAGAATGTAGCCTCTCCTGAGAGGCTTCACCACATTTCTGTGTGGGCATAAGTCTCTCTGAAGTCCACAAAAGCTGCCTGCCCAGAGGAAGGGTACCAAGACATCATCTAAGCACTCTTCTACTGCTCCACAGGCTATGTAGGGGACACTGCTATGTGCTGCTGGCAGGTCAGGGATCACCCATCCACAGAATCCACAGGACAGGCAGGTGACCAAGAATCTGGCTAGTCTGCCACCTCATCCTGTCCAAACACGGCAGGTGAATTCTTTATACATAATCAAATAAACCAAAATGTTATTAGCTTTGAATTAGCATTCATTAACACAATTGATTGTGTTGATTTAGTCATCTAAATGGTCAATGCTAGGACATTTGGATAATTATTACTGTTTAGTGATATTTCCTCAGCTAATTGTTTTTATTGAATGACTCACTTTGATGATGCAGCTGAAACTAATGTGCAGCTGGGCTCCCAAGGAGAAGGCTTTTATCTGCCCAATCCACCTCCCAGGAGCTCATCCTTCCTGTAAGACAATGCATTTTGGTGCCTCTGGATAGTCCTTAGGGAAGAAACCATTTGGGAAATGTTCCTGCCTCTGCCAATGCATGCTTGATCATATGTGGTGTGATTTCTCACAGCAGCTCACCCCAACAGGATTTTAAAAGCCTGAGCTAAACTAAGCTGAAATGGGTTCATTCCAAACTCTGCTTCTCCACCCTCTCAAGCACACCCCACCCCTGCCCCACGAGCTGAGACCCTGCTGATGCTGCCCTCCTGCACAGAGAGGCTCCCCCCACTCCCCCAAAGCCAGGCTGAGCCCTGCCCTGCAGCCCTGCCTGCGGTGCTCAGGCTCTGGGCTTGACCACAGGTGTCTTCCCACAGGTGTCCTTCACCACATTCACAAGGTCACAGGTAAGGTTATGCCTGCCCAGCACCATGACAATGGAGAGAGAGCAGAGCTGATGGGAAACTTTTCCCACCTGGAGCTCTCTGGAAAAGCCCAAATGGGCAGACCACTGCTACAGCAGCAAGAGTTCCTGGCACACAAGGACTCTTTGACTATGATGGCTTCTGTCTCCCAGGTCTGCAGGGCCAAAGAGCTGCCAGCTGGGGAGGATACAGGAGGTTGCTGCAAGGACCACGGTGGGATGCTGGGCTTTGGGAGGCAGAGGATGCAGACAAAAAAGATTTGTGTCTGTGAATGCAGGCAGAAGAATTAAATAGTGTGACAGTCAAACAGTTGTTTCAAAGAGGGGTTGATATAGATTTTCTTTAACGCTCTGGGGAAAATCACTCCCTCCCACCTCACTTCCCTTGCTGGCTTTCCCACAACTGTGGGAGTCTCCACGAATCTTCCTGACTTAAACGTAAAACCAAACCCGTGACCCTGAGCCTGTTACCAGAGGTCAGTGTTTTCCCAAGCAAGTTATATTTTTGCCTGCTCAGAAATTTGGTCTGGGAAGAACTCAAGGACTAGTTTCCACCATTTGTACAGGATTCCTGAACATGTAGGGATGGCCAGCAACATGTGCCCTCAGGGCTATGCCATGGGCAGCCCCTCCAGATGTCACCACAGCATGTGCACAGGATGGGGAGTTCACAGGAGAACTGAATTTACGGCTGTGCATGCACTATCTATCCAAGAAAGGCAGGGGCTGACCCTGGAGAGATATTTCTGTCTGGGAAACACCACAACCATAAGTTATGTACTAACTTCCATGAAATCCAAAGAAATCAAAGCCCTAAAAGGTGCACACTAAATGGATGTAGCCTTGGAGAGAGATGAATTTAAACTCCTCAGAGGCTAGAAAATCTCCATTGCCATCTCCATCTGCTCCCTCTTCCTTCCCAATACAGCTCAATAATGAATCACTGATCCCAGCCCACTCTGTAAGATGCAGCATTATTTCCAATTCCCATTTTTTACATGCAGCTCGGGTACCTCACAGGAAGAACCACCTTCCGACCACCGGCAGGGCAGCAGAGCTGGAGCCGCACCACAGGATGGCACTGCTCATTTCCTAGCTCCCACTTGTGGTGGTGGCCCCGAACTTACTGCCAGCCATCACCTGGGAGAGGTCATGCTCAGAGTGCACAGTTGGCTGCATGAAAATAAGAGAGAACAAGAGATGTGTGAGAAAAAGAGGATTTTATCATAACCTGTGTCCTGGAATTGCAGGTAATACTCAGAGCATGCAGAACATGGGATGTATTTAACCTCTCTCAGCCTGCCTTTAGCCTCTCTGTGTGTAAATCAGAATTCACCTAACATTCCTCTAAATGCAGTCTAGCTCTTTGCTGTCCCTTGGAGATTTTCTCCCAGCTTGCTGTCCTGCAAAGAATAAATGTGATACCCCAGGTTCTGCAGCCCCACTTCCATCAACAGCCATTTGTTTACCTAGAAGAAGGATGGGCTGGACCAGGACATGGCAGCAGAAGCACATCCAGCCCTAGGACAATGCTGCATGCTCCCTGCTGACACAGCCAATGATCCAGCTCTGAGCAGAGCTCACAGCTATGCCAGAAAAAACTCAGGTTAAAACTTGGGAACTTGTTGGGAACTTTCTGAGCAGAGCACCAGAACGCCCAGATGGAAGTTTTCCACTGAGGATCTAAAAGCCAAGACCCTTAAGAGCTATTTTAGCAGCAGCTGCTGCCAACACCCCTTGCCAGCCTCAGGCAAATTGTGGATGGCAGATTGGGGTTACCACACCCGGAGCCATGCGGTCTGCAGGGCTTTGTGACTCCAGAGGACTTTCACCAGAAGGAGCAGAGAGCAAAGAGCCTGCCTTCCTCCGAAGAGGGTGTGCACAGGAGGAGCTGACCTCGACCGTCCCTTGGCTGGCAATCCCTGGGCTTTTTCAGGAAGAACACAGCCCAAAGTTCATCTTCTGTTCTTGTGGGTTTTTCCTCTCAGGGCTATGCCGTTAGTATTGTCTAGTATTTCCTGCTTCCTCTCCTGGCAGCTCCTCTGCTCGCTCAGACACACAGCTACAGCACTCAGCTCATTAGCCCCTGTGTTTGCCACATCCGTCCCCAGGGAAATCCCTGGGCCCAAACGCAGCTGAGCTTCTAATTGAGGTTTGCTGTGTGCCTGTCCGCTGCACTGGGCTCCCACTGTGCACACAGGAGCCGTGTGCTGGCTTTTTCTGTTTATCCAGGCTTATCTGCACCCACCAACACAGAGGTTGCATGGGAGCATCAGAGGTTCAGAGGAAGCTGTGTGCTGAAACAGACATCTCTCACTGCCCACAGGCAGCCAGGCTCTGACAGCCCCAGAGTCACTCAGTTAAGGTCCCTAGTTTGCTCAAAATATCATCTAGTACCACAGAGAAATTTATATCCAGATCCAGTTTTGACTTTCTCTGTAATCCAAACAGAAAGAAAAGTAGCTCCCTGCTTTTGCACATCCCTGTCCACTCTGCCAGGTTTAGCTATCTCTCCCAAATGCTCACCAGCTCAGTTTTCTGCGTGGTCTCACTGTTCCACCCTCTCCACCTTTGCAATATCCCTACTTGCTGGGAAGAACTAGAGACTGCAACATTACCAAATGTCACAGCTGTCTGCAGGGGGAAAGTCCCTTTTTAATTATTAGCATGCTCCCAGTTCATATTTTCCCCATTAGGTGCTTCCACTCTGTCTGCAATCACACAGGGGCTGTACTGGTGGGGAACAACGTTATTGCTGGAGGGAAAGTAGTAAAACAAGCTCAAGAGACCTGCCTTCTCCCTCCCCAAGATTCTTTTTTCCTACATGAAACAAATGTGGCAGCAGGCTTTGCTGCATCAGGCAGTGAGCATCAGCTTAAAGCTTTTTGAGCAACATGCTTTAACAAAGCTTCCACATGAAAAATGGGAATGACACCAGAGAAAACTTGTCTTCCAAGTGGTAGCAAATTTCAAATTACTTGACTTATATTTACCCTTAAGGCATAACAATAAAAGCAGTTTAAATTTATATAGTACATCTCATCCCTAAGGATCCCCAGAAATGCAACCAATTGATAAACAGCCCACAGTTCATGCAGAGAAACACAGACCTTCCCAGGGATGCAATGCATCAGTTTAAGACTTGCCAAAAATAAGCTGCAGTCAAAAAATAAAAGCAGACTAGTGTAGCCAACCAGAGCTCTAGATCCATTAGACTCTGGTCAGGACATTGCAGCTAATTATATTTTTGTGTCCGTGGCACATGGGTAGGACTTTAAATGCCCTTATTTGGACCTTAGCTTTATGTGCCAAAAATTACCCTGCAGACTATTCGCTTGGATATGATAGCAGCTTAAATAAGGTGCAGAAATGCTTGCTACTGCATCCACCATTCTGCTCTTTGGAGTATATGACCAACCCAAAACAACCTCTGATGAAAAGGTTTGAGGAGGTAGGAATACAGGCCACATGGCACATGTGACTACCTTTGGCCTTCATCCTGGCTGACAAAAATGTACTTTGCATAACTTTCCTTTCTCTTATCTTTGGCTGTTTTTTTTAAGCTTTCAAATTAGTTACTTATATTATTATTAGAAAGCAGGAGGGAAATACGTTTTCCTTGTTTACCACTGGACTAATTGTTTGGAGCTGCCTGGTTCTTATCTCTGTGGAAGCTGAGATATGTGGATTTTAACTGCAAAATATTATCAAAATGACAATGTCAAATGTCCCCTGGCTTCCCTTGCAGCAGCTAAGTCCATAGACTTTTGAAGCAACAAACCAGAGTCCTATTCCAAGGGATATCTGCATGTACACATACATGTACAGACAGCAGGTCTACTTCACTGATTTGTTTTGCTTTTGGCTTTAACATCCTGGGCCAAGATCTTGCTGGATGTTGTTAACTGATATATTTCCCGGGAGCCAGGTACGGTCTTCACAATTAAATGAGAGGAAACAGTTACTGAGGATCTGCAGCAGCAGTCACAAAAGAATGAAGTTGTGGCACCAACTCTGGTAAATCAACAGCACTAGACAGTTGTCATGATTAGAGTGGCAATCAGGAAATTATAATTTAAAGTGTTTGCTGGAGGAAGCAGCACAAGAATTCTTTACCTCCTATTAAAACTGATTAAAATCCTACTGATCCTTTTCACCATTCAGACACTTGAGGCTGCTTCTAGGAGCCCTGCCAGTTGCTTTCTGCAAGGTAGAATAAAAACAAACATCACATCCCTACAGCACCACAGCCTTGCCAACTGAGTGCTCAAGGTGCCTAAAGTGGAGGAGGCTTTTGCAAAACCTAGCTCTTAGGTATCAGGTGCAAAACCACCTCCCATGGTTACAGTTTTTACATTGGTAAAGTAACTTTCAGGTAGTCCTTTGGCCCTGAAGTGCCTGCTGGACCAGGCAGCAGAGACTGCTAACATAATCCCAAGTTAGAAATGCAGAGAATGTTAATCTCCTCTCAAAATGACAAGCATAGAAAACACTTCTGTGAAATCAATGCAGACATAGCAGAGGTATTAAACCAGAATACACAAGCAGACAAAGAAGGTTCAGGTTGGCACAGATGACTGCAGTGTTGATGAAGTCGTGCTCCTGTTTCAGCAGGGCCAGCCCCTATCCCTGGATAGGTGCAGCTGCTCCATCCCCTGGGGGCCTGTCTGAGCTTCCCAGAACTGCAGCACTTGGCTGAGAGGCCACACAGGAAATTAGGGTTGTGACAGGCTCCACCCTATATCCAAAAAGCTGAGTTTGTTTCTTTCTATTCTTTTTCTCTTGTGGACCATATATAAAATTGCATATAAAAACTGCTTGAATGTGGTAATTAAATAAATAAATACATTAAAAAAAAAAGGACAGTACTTCAACAGCACAAAGCAGCACCGATGACCTTCACCAGTCCAAGACCTTTGCTTTATGCTATCATCTTTTGTGCCATCCCTTCAGGCAAATATTGCACCACTGCGCTAACTGTGAGGAGTTACAGCAAAGACAGCAGCCTTATTTGCTTAATTGTTAATGAGGGCTCCACTAGCCCCTGCATCTGCAGCTGCTGCTTTATATATGGGTTTAGGGCTAAATCCCTTCTCCAGCCATGCTTTTCGTGCCCTAATACCCAGGGTTAGTGGCCCATGTGTGGGCCCCTCATGATGCCTAGGTTCAGGCTGCAGAGCAGCAGCGTCTCCTGGGGCAGGAAGTGGGCTGGCCTCAGCATGACTTTCCATCCAGAAAACATTTTCCATCACCTTTCTGCCACCTACCACTGGCTGCAGTACTGCCAAGTTAAAACACACAAAATAAAAGCATCTCGTGTGCCTCTGAAAAGAGGCTGCTTGCAAATGCTTGCTAAAAATAGTCCTGTGATGGCCTGTGAGGGCAGCTGGAGGTCTCTCATAGAAGGAGGCAAAGAATTCCCTTTGCTGAAGTCAGTTTACAGCCATCACAGCTAGGACAGGAGTTTTCAAGTTTAATGTCTGCATGGTTCTAGCAAAAGCCCAACTGCAGAAAGCAAGGTCCTTGCTGGGCTCAATTCCCCTGCTAGTCAGAGCAGGAGCTTGCTTTTCAACTCCCATCTTCCTTTTTTTGAAGAGCTGCAGATAGGAGGAGATTCATTTGTTAATTAAATTTCCCCTGCCAATTTACATTAAAAAGGGGAAACGGTTTCAAAAAGCTCACGGAACTTTTATAACCTTTACCTTCAAAAAGACAGAGTTTTATGGCTTTTTTCTAAACCTGCCCAAAAGCACCACTGGATTGTCCCAGGCCAAGTAATGAATACTGAAAAAAAGTCCAGGAATGGCACAGCTGGGCTGAAAATTAAAAACATTTGCTAACAAAAAGCCAGGCGTTCTTCCTCTCCTCTGGCTCTTCCTTTTATCTTTGTATTTTCCCATAAGTTCTTGTTCAAAGGGATGCCATCCCATGGGAAAATGACAAAAGGAAAAAAAGTACAGACACTGTTAGTCAGTGAGGCCAGCAATAGTTGCAAGAGAAGAAAAATTCTTCATGGGAATCCCCTACATCTGAGAAGCAGAAGCAAAAATTCACCAGGAAAAAATTCAGTGCTGTCAGCTCTGCAGACAAACAATGCCTTTTGTCCATGTGGGATCCTGCATTTATCCAGTTTTTAGTACCCACAGATGGCATGACAGCAGTAAAAAAAAAAAAAAAAAAAAGGCAAAGAGTCACTAGGAATGGCCAGAGAAAGTAAGAATAGTGGCTGAAGATGTAATTTCTTCTTTAAAAGATTTGTTCTGTTATGGAGTGAAAACTTACACAGCAGAGATGAAAAATCCTCTAAATGCTGAGGGAACACCGGCACACTTGCAGGCATGGCAGCGTAACATCCATCATGTGCAATCCTGCCTGGGTGTCTCCAAGATGTGACACTCTTCAAGCAGGGCAAATGCAGTGTACTGATCCAGCCTCAGCATTGCTCTGGTGGTGTTTGATTCCCTGACATTTTACTGTGACTTTGCTGCCCTGGGCTTGCTAAAAAGCCTGTTCCTAATCGTTAGATAAGCACTGGTTAAGGATTCCTAAGGTGGTCCCTCTCATCAGACTTCAAAGGGATCCTCACAGGCTCAGGGCTCTGCCGTTGTGCAGACTGTGCAGGAACGAGGAGCCGTGCTGCACTGCACCTCGGGGGTGATGGAGCTCCTAAGAGCGTTCATGCTCACAGTCTGGCCCTCTGGCTGGAGACTCCTGGGGGACCCCACTGCAGCCTTGCAGAGCTTGAGGGCAGCCTATAAAAATACATGGGGACAGGCTTTGTAGCCCGGCCTGCTGCCATAGGACAAAGGGCAAGGGTTAAAACACAAGGAAGGTCAATTTAGATTAGACATAAGGAAGATTTTTTACACTGAGGGTGGTGAACTCTCTGGGCAATCCAGAGGTTCCCAGAAAGGTGGTGGATGCCCATCCCTGGAAAAATTAAAGGTCAGGTTGGATGGGGGTCTTATACAGCTGAAGATGTTCCTGCTCATGGCAGGGGGGGTTGGTCTAGATGGGTCTTTATTTTCTCTTAAGTTTTTGTTCAAAGGAATGCCATCCCATAGGAAAATGACAAAATAGAAAAAAAAAAAAAAAGCACAGACACTCAGGGAGGCCAGAAACAGCTGCAAGATAGAAAAAAAAAAAAGCCTTTTTTACAGAACCCTTCCAACCTAAAATCATTCTATGATCCCGCAGCCCCTCTTACAAAAGTGATGGAATGTCGGGGGGGATGCACTCAGGGCCAGCAGTGCCCAGCACTGAGGCGCTCCTCGGCCTTCCAGGGCCCCGCAGCGCGCCGGGACCCCGAGGCGCAGCGGGACCCGCCGGGGAGGAGGCACGGGAGCCCCAGGATCGGGCAGGGTAGGGCAGGGAAATCCCCGCGGGGCGCGGCAGGGAAGTACCGCCGGGGACGCCGGAGAGGCGAGTACTTCCCCCCTGGAAAAACGCCAAGTTCCCTCTCGGCCCGGCCTCTTCCCTCCCCTCCGACGCCCCTTCTGGGCGGCCCGAGCCGCTCCGCCCTCCCTGCCAGCGCCGGCGGCGCCGAGCAGGACCGGACCCGTCGGTCGGGCTTTGACTGGCTGGAAATTCCCGTCCTCCGCGGCTCCTCCCCCGCAGAAATCCCCCGGCCGCTCTGTATATGCGAGGCGCCTCCGCCGCCGCCGCTCACTCGCAGCGCCTGCAGCTCCACCGCCATGATCGCCGCCCGCCGCGCCGCCGAGCCGCCCGCCATGGACGACTACGAGCACCCCAAGAAGGAGCGCCAGGGCGTCTTCGCTCTCGATGACCGCCACGACAGCGGCCTGGACTCCATGAAGGAGGAGGAGTACCGGCAGCTGGTGAAGGAGCTGGAGGACATACGGCTGCAGCCCCGCGAGCCGCCCGCCTGGGCACAGCAGCTGACGGAGGACGGGGACACGTAAGTAGGGGTCGGAGCCGGGGCAGGGGTGGGTGGCTCGGGCACGGCGGGGAGCTCGGCACGGCCAGTCCGGGACAGGATGTGCTTGCCGGCGGGGCGGCGCCGCGCTGGGCCGCGCCGGGAGGGAAGGGAGGGGGTGCGGAAAGTCCCTGGAGCGGCGCCAGGGAGAGGCGGCTCCCGCGGCCGCGGAAAGCCCCGGCCGCGCCGAAAGCCCCGGCTTGCGACACCCGCGCGTGACCCGGCCCGGCCCGGCCCGCCGGGCTCAGCGTGGCGTCGGGGGGGTTAACGCTTCATTACTCCTTTTTCCCCCCCTGCAGTTTTCTCCACTTGGCCATTATTCACGAGGAAAAAGCCCTGAGCCTAGAGGTGATCCAGCAGGCAGCCGGTGACCGGGCTTTCCTGAACTTCCAGAACAACCTCAGCCAGGTACTTTCACCTCGATAGCCCCAAATCTGGATCAGCCCCTGCCACACCCACACACTCCCTCTGGGGAATTCCCCCCAAAAAGTCCCTTTAATTTTTTTTGTTTTAATTGATGGAATCAATTGAATCAAAGCCTACATTCAGGAAAGTCCCCAGCTGGCTCCAGCCGGAGTTGGTACAGTGCTTCCTCTTCCCTGAGAGAGTGGCATTTAACGCCCACATTTTTCAAATATGATGCCATGGGTTGCATCCCTCTTTATGGAGATGTTAATGATACCCTTCATACCAGCTGGCGGTTGGTTTATCCAGAGAGCCTAAAGTTCATCACTTCCAGATGAATGGGCAGCTATACAACATTGGGAAGCATAAAGAGCTGAGTTTATGGGATGTGCTTTCATGCTTTTATTTGTTGGCAGAAATCACCAAGTGAACAAGAGGTCTGCTTGCCTAGATGCTGGTGCCAAGTTTGTGGTGTAACTTACAGTGCTTTTGCTCTTATGCTTGCAGACTCCTCTTCACCTGGCAGTGATAACTGATCAGCCTGAAATTGCTGAGCATCTTCTGAAGGCTGGATGCGACCTGGAAATCAGGGATTTCCGAGGAAACACCCCCCTGCACATCGCCTGCCAGCAGGGCTCCCTCCCAAGCGTTGGCGTGCTCACGCAGTACTGCCAGCCCCAGCACCTCCTGGCTGTCCTGCAGGCAGCCAACTACAACGGTACGGACACACTCCTCATCCTGAACACTTCCTCTTGGTGGGCTGGCTCAGGGCAGGGTCGGTCTCCTGTGGATCTCAAAGATCTCTGGAGAAGGATTATTTTGTCGCATTTGAGAGTTGAGGAGCCCAGAGCATACAGCAGTGTCTGACTTTTTTGAAATGCACTGTCTTGTAGGCCTTCTCACTGTTGATTATAGTCTCTCATGGCTTTGAACTTTGCATTTTTAGTGAGTGCCTTTGCCGTGCTCCTTTTTTTTGTTTGTAATAAGTTGCACTCAAACACTGGAATAAAGCCTCCAAGAAATCTTTTCAAAATCCAGCCCTTTTATTTATACTGGAAGTTGGAAAGCTCTTCTGGAAAAACACCCTTTTGCCATGAATGAATTGCAAATTTAGATACCATCCTGGCCTATCATCTTGACTTTTAAGTAATGATGAGGCATTGAATTAGACTTACTCAAGTTTTCCCTTTGTTTGTGTCTTCCAGGACATACGTGTCTTCATTTAGCATCTATCCAGGGATACCTGGCTATTGTGGAGTATCTGCTGTCCTTGGGAGCAGATGTAAACGCACAGGTATGTAATGTGTACCATCAATTTACCTAAGTAGGGCTCTTAAGAATCAGTAGATTAGAATCAACAGTTCTGACAGTGGCTCTGCCTCTCCTGACATGCCAAACCTTTTGCTGTTTTCACACAGGAGCCATGCAATGGCAGAACAGCACTACATTTGGCAGTCGATCTGCAGAATTCAGAACTGGTGTCACTTCTGGTGAAACATGGGGCAGACGTGAACAAAGTGACCTATCAGGGCTATTCCCCCTATCAACTCACATGGGGAAGAGACAACTCAAGCATACAGGAACAGCTGAAGCAGCTGACCACAGCTGACCTGCAGATGTTGCCAGAAAGTGAGGATGAAGAGAGCAGTGAATCGGAGCCTGAGTTCACAGAGGATGAAGTAAGTAGCTGCTTTCATTTTATGAGAGAAAGGGGAAAATCCTGTTCTGTGCAGGGTATTTTTTGGTGTCACTCTGATAGCATGCCCCAGTGACCTCTTGCTGTGTAACAGATAGGTATACCAAAGATTATGCAATCAGCAAAATGGCAGATGAGGCAAGCATATAAACAGAGTAAGAATAAAATGTAAAAAATAACATGAGGGAATGGAGGTTAACTTCAAACTACATGGTTCTCTGAACACAGTTCTGTTGCTGACACAGAATCTTATGAGAGAAAATTCAAGTTAGCGGGTGGTTTTCTCCTCCCTAGGATTTGTTTTTCTGACATTCCAAGTGCTGCATTAAATGGTGTATGTAACCATTTTGGTGTAGAAATTTTATACACTGCTGAAGAATTTGTATGTAGAATTTGGCTGTTATCCAGAGTGGATATGATACTTTAAGTAAGATTTCTGCATTAACAGCATTTTGGGGTTTTTTTTCTTGCAGCTTATATATGATGACTGCCTTATTGGAGGACGACAGCTGGCATTTTAAAGCAGAGCTTTCTGAAAAGAAGTGACTGTATACATATGTATAGAAAAAGGACTGACTTTCTTCACCTAAAAAGAAAGTCACAATGTGGAGAGAAAAAAGAGGAGGGAAATACTACACTGCCCAGTAAGGAGAAGGAGCACGTTATTGTAACAGGACAGTTCCAGGATCTCCCTTGTGTTTAAATACAGGAGTGGGATGTGTAACATCAGTACAGATCTGTGATTATTCACACGACCTGATGAAGAGCCACATAGCCAATCTTCTCTGCCGTGCAAAGGTAACAGACTACACATCCAACCTGCTCGTTACAGGGAGCTTTCTTGTGGCTTCAAGTACTACAGGGAACAAGTGACCTTTCATGGCAAGGTGGACTCATGCCAACACCGCTTTACAAAGACTCTACGTTCATTTGTTCTGGGCTGGTAGCAGTCCCTGTCCTTTCTGACTGACCTCAGCTGCTCTCAGTGAGGCTTCCCACGTTAGAGGAGTCAGAACAAGGGACTGGTGCTATCTTGGCTCTTAGGCAAAGTAGGAATAATGTTAACTGTGGGCATTGGAAAAGTGTGTTTCACACTGTGTGTGTCATAATTGCTACACTTTTTAGCAACTGTATATTGTGTAAATACTGTACATTTTTTTGTTTATAATTATTTTGGTACATGTGAGATATGTATTTATTAAAAAAAGTCTGATTACTGTACGTAGTCTGTAAAACAGTTCATTGCCTACCTCCCTGAGATAGTGGGAATCTACCTGGTTTGCTTTTTAAGAAACGTTTTAACATCTAGCAGCCCATTGGGGTAACATTCTCAGGGATTTTAGGTGATTCACCTCAGCAGTGGTAAGCCATCTAAGCAGCTTGCAGCTCTCAGCCATTCTGCTGCAGCTAATTTTGGAAGCAGACGTAGGTGTTGTTTCCTGCACACGCTGCAGCAGGCGGATCGTGGGGCTGGGATTCCCCCTCTCTTCCAGCTCTAGGCTGCCAGCCCACCAGAGAGGGGGTTTTGGGCTGCTTTTGGCAGCACCTGCCCTCATGGCCCCTTTTGTTCCAGCTCAAATACTTTGCAGCTCTTGCCAGGGGAAGCTGGAGGTTTGCAGCACAGCCCTGTGTCTGTTCACTTCTTGTTTATCACCTGGCCCAGCTTCACTTTGAACTCTGACACCTTTGGAATTTCCAAAGGGGATTTCCATGGGAAGAGGAAACACATCCTGGGAATGTGTGCTGCTGCCTTGCATCCCTGAAATTCAGGTGAGGTCCCCCCCATCCCCACTGCAGGACCTACAGTTCATAGCAGTGAAGGATGTGGCTTTAACTGCTTCAGTTATTCCTCAAGCTTTTCTCCAGCATTCGGGCGGACAGAATCACTTTGCCCAAATCCTCTGCTCCACCTCATTACCTGCTGGCAGTGCATCACAGTACTGGACTACTTTCAGCAGCAGACTTTCAGCCTGTTGTGTGTCCGTGTAAAGGATGAGTTGTGTAAAAGGTGACTGTCCCCTGTTTGTCCTGTACCCCTGGATGGAAACAGGGAGCAGCAAAGCTGCTTACACAGGACGATGGAGCTCTGCCAAGAGCTGGCTAGGGGAATTCTGTGCTGCTGGCACCTGGCCCAGCTCAGGCTGTTGGAGAATGCTATGGCCCCAGGTTGCACAGGGATACTCATTCCTTTTTCTGTCCTGCTCTTCACAAAGGGTTCCTGACACACAACCTGCTCTAAGGAGAGTTTGCTGGTATGAGGAAGAAGACCACAGCTGGCTGTGTGCTTCCTAATTTGCATGGGAGCCAAAGGCCATTGTAAGGATTGTATAAAATTGTCATCCTGAGTCATTTTTATTTCCCTTCCACTCATTCCACAAGCATAACCCAGGTATATGCACTGAAACTTCCTTGTGGCAGTCATGGCTGCATCTGCACTGCAAGCCTGCATTTTCCAGGTGTGGGGCTGCATAAGAATCTGCCAAAACTTTTTTCTTGTTGGGAACTCACCCTGCACTCTTACCAACCATTATCTCTGAGCTGGGAGTGTTGATTGTGGGAATTTGCCCACTTGCTGCTACAGATTTTTTACTAGCAAAGAACCCCAAGTGATTCCATGCTGGAAATAGAAACGGAAATGGAAATAGAAATGGAAATGCAGTGGTATTCCACTTGCTGCGTTTCCATTTCCCCTTGCAAAACAGGAGTTGGAAATGCTGTCAAGGTCCTGCAGAGGCATTCAGCTACAGCTATCAATGGTCTAAAAGTCCTTGGGTGCATGGCTGGACCAGGTATGCAAATATTTAAATAGATACCATCTGAAGGCAAATACTTCTCATTTGAAGGCCAGAGGGATGGAGAAAAATGCAGTTATCAGTAGTACCAGGCTGGCCGAGTAGTTTCGGAGGCAGTGCTACATTCTCGGCTGCCCATTGCAATTTTTAGACAAAGAATATCAGAAAGGTGCTGCTATAATCTTACAATAATTCTGCAATGACTTAATAAATTAAGCAAATGTTTTACTGTATGAGGAAGCTTTGCAGCTAAACAAATCATTGTTGAAATACCACATGCTGGTTTTGCTACTGTTTGCCTCCACCTGTCATGCAAAAGTAACCATGCAACATATGCAGAGGAACCATGGGTAAAGCAAGTAGGACAGAGATTAATGCGAGAACATGTGCTTGTTAGCAAAATAGGTTGGGACATGTTGTGTATTTGTGCATTGCTAATGCAGAATTACTCATTGGAAAGCTTTGCCTGTTCACTTCATGATATGGGAAGATTGTCCACTGCAGGACATCCCCCTGCCAGCCCCAGTTTTGAATATATGCCTTTTAACTGCTGCATGTCCACCCTGTCTCTGCCCTTTCCACACCTATGCCTTTAGAAAGATCTTCTGAGAGTGGTTTTGGTGATGAGCTGCCTTAATGCCGTCTTCTTGAATTCTGGCAGATGCATGGCACAGTCCCATTTGTAGGATATAGAGCAGGAACTCCTTATGCATTTATTCTTCCAGCATCTCCTTTCCCCTGTTCAGACAGCATGGCTGCTATTTGCAGAGCACACTAGCTTGTTCTTGCTTCTGCTGCCAGTGCCTCCCCACACTGGTCCAGGGCTCAAAATTCTGTCCAGCACCTGGGTGGCTCTGCAAGCTTCAAGACCATCCATGCCAGTGCAGATCGAGGTCCTGTGCAGTTCAGATTTGGTTTCCTAACTGGCCCTGTCTCCATTAGCCTCCTCACTGTCCTCAGCCCGTGCCCTGCTGTGTCCTCTGCTTTTCTTGCCTTTGGCACTCATATCTGCCTCTGCCCGTTCTTTTTTCCCTTCCTCCCTTTCCGCATGGTCCCTCCACCCTTTTTGCCTGCAACACCAGCTCATTCACCTGTTATTGCATTACACAGCATGACATTTTGTTTCCAGCCTTTCCCTGCTGCCCATTCTTGTAAATCTCTTTGATAATCCCACAGGGATGTACTTCCTTATATTCCCCACAAAGAACAAAACTCCTCATTTCCTCCCACACCCTCCTCTTCCTCCTTGCATTCCTGCTCACTGTAGGCCTTTCTCACTCAAACCACAAACAAGATGCCTCCTTCAGTGCCTTTCAGCTTTCTCAGCATCAGCCCTGGACTTCTCAAGAGCCTTACAGTGGTGACAAATAAAGTACAGACTGTCAGGGTGGCGATGTTGGACAGGAGAGCCCAAGGCCTGATTTTTCCCCCAGTACTTTAGAGCCCTTTTCTTCCATTCCCTGCAGCTTTGGAAAGCGTAAAAGGCAAGGGCAAAAGACAGCCTTGCACCTAGAGACACGCACAGGGAGGCTTTGTGCTCCCACTGGCTGCAGCACCAGCCTGACATCTGCATCATGAGCAGACCCCTTTCACCACCCCCTCCAGCTGCCTGCTCTGCCACTCTCACATTTTGGTGCAGCACACTCCTTGCACACAGCTTGGGCTGTGTGAGCTGGCTGGCATGCAGATGTGTGTGTCTCTGCTCCCCAAACAGAAAGAGGCCTTAGCCTCACTGTCTTCCCCTCCTTCGGCCTTTTTTGACATTAGGAAGGGGTCCCTATTGGCTGCTTAGCATTTTACAGACTGAGAACTACAGGTTGAAGCAGGGCCAACAGTGTTTACCAACAATGTGTCCTGCATGCAGCTGGTGGACACATCTACCTGCCTTCCTGGCAAGGACTTGATGCACCAGAAGGCAGTGAGGCCACCAGGACTTTTAACCTGTCCCAAAGAGTGTCAGCCTCACTGCTGCTGGCCTTGCCCCACAGCTTCAGTTCAGATTTGGATGAGCAAGATGGTTGAGTAAAGGAAAAGGTGAAACCACAAAAAAAAAAAAAAAAAAAAAAAAAAAGGAAAGACACTGTAATCCACTGTAATCTCCAGGGGGAGGACATAATTTGTGATTTGTTTTAATGAGAAATCTTCAGTGATGGTGGACTCTGGGCCAAGCACATATCGTTTCTCTGTGGAAGCTGAGCTTTGAAAATAATTAAGCATCTGGTTGTTCCTAGAAGTAAGAATTGCAAAACAGAGTGCAGGGGTGGCAGGGAAGAATCTCTCCCTGGACAAATGGCTAGCCTCATTTCAGGGGGGTGGAGGAAGGGCTTTTTCCAGCATTGCTGTGCTCCCAGCACCAGCACTTTGCTCAGGAGTGAGAACTGCACAGTATCCCAAGGGATGGGGGAACAGGAAAGCCCTGTCCCCTCATGCCAACCTGGACAGCTGCTGCACAGCCTCTCCCCTTCTCCAGCAGCTGTCTGTCACAGCTCTGGCATCTCTCCCCTCCTTGTCCCTTCTCTGAAGCATTAACAGGAACAAAAGGTTTCCTTTAAATGCTGGCATGTTTGTTGGGTCATAATCCAAGAAGTTTAAGTCCAGAGAGATTGGAACAGAAACTCCCCCTAATACCCTGGAGGTCTGTCTGTCCTTGCCATGATCCAGTGCTCAGATTTTCCCAGGACTGCCTCCTCATCCAATTTTCCAAACAGGACTTTCCAGTCCTGTCAGAAGAGAGCTGGGATTTTCCCCACTCACTCCTTTCTGCAGTTCTGCCCTGTTACAGCAGCCATGGACCACAGCACCAGGCTCCACTGCCTCTCCAGCTGCAGCAGAATGTAGCCTCTTACCTGTCCTCCACCAGCCCCAGGGGCTTCCTTGCTCTGAAGGGAAAAGCCTGCACCCCTTCAATTTAAATTCTTTTCCCCATTCACAGCTTTAGCTAGTTCAGATTAATTTTCCTGTGCATCTTTCAAGGTAAGATTTTCATCTCTCCAGCTGAAAGCACAATGTGAGCAAATGTATGGTTCAAGAAAGAGCCTTAAAACACAAATATCTTTAACATGTATGCACACCTTGAAGGGCACACAGCTACAATTACGGTGCAACACTTAGCTTGGTTAATTATTATTCCTGGATTTCAGTAGCTTGAAGGAGAGGGAGTTTCCCAAGGCCCTGCAGAGGACTCTGAGTGCTGCTGCTCTGCCTCAGCACCGCTCTGTTCTCACCGGGGAGTGCCCAGGGGTCAAGTGAGAGGCAGCCTCCCCCTCCCGAGGAGCAGGGAGCAGTGGGAAAGGAGAGCCGGGCCGGGCTGTTTGCTCCTGCAGCGTGGGAGGAGCCGTGTGGTGGTTTTCCTCCCTGTATAGGAAAAGGCTGCCCAGCCTGTGAATAAAACCCTTTTCTTTCCATTTTTCCTAAGTGGATGGGCTTCCATTCCAGCACGCATCGTGGGTGATGTTTCAGGATTTCTTCCAAAAGCTTAGATCTGACCCCTGGCAGCACCTTCTCGGAGATGTTTTGCCCTAGCAAACAAACAAACAAACAAACAAGCCCTCCCCCAAGCTGCATGAAGGCTCCTTACCCCAGGCTCTGCTGAGCTTAGCTTGAGGGAAACACTCCCAAGGCAGGGGATTCAAATTCCTCTCACCCTTGAGCACACTTGATCTCCACCTCCTCTCTAACAGTCTATGAACGAGGCTGCTGGAGATAAAAAAAAAATTTCTAGACCACCCAACATCTTCTATCTGTCCATCCACGCCAGGCCTCTGAATGCTCCTGCCTGTGCAGCCCTGTCCCCTGGCAGTGGCACGCTGAAGCAGCTGCTGGGCTACCCCGCGGAGGCAGGGCCCGGCTCTCAAACTGCCCTGCCTCCTGCCTTGATAACCCTCCTGAGGGCAGCACCCAAACCCACGGAAGCTGAAACAATGAGGGGCAAACGGGCCTATAGCTGTGTGGGAGCTGGCAGGCTTCAGCTGCAGTCAGCCAGCTTCAAACAGGGGATAAAACAGAACAAGGGCATGTTCAGCAACTGAAGTGGCAAAAAGGCAGCAGTGCCACCAGGATGGAAAACCCAGGTGGGACCCACCAGGAACAGCAGGTAAGGCCCACTGCTGAGGGGGTCTCCTGCTTCACAGCTCAGCCCAGCTGTAACACTTTTCATGCAGAAATGCTGAAGGTTTGCCCACAGCATCCTCTCCCCTGACTCTGTCCCAGAGGAAAGGAGGTGAGGTCCAGAGAAGGCCAGGACTCCAGGATGTCTGCCTTCCTGCCCTGGGTGATGACACAAAAAGCCAGTTTCTCTTCTCCACACAGCTGGACTGCCAAGGTGATCTGACCACCCACTTCCCTCCACAAGACACCCCTGTATCTGAGGGACTCAAAGTAAGGAACTGATAATCCTGTTTCCTTTTTCAGAGAAGTCCATGCAAAGCAGAAAAGGGAAACCACCATGTTTTTAATGTCTTTTTTTTATTGTGGCACCTCAAACTGCCCCCAGCACTGGAGGTGAGGCTGCCCCAGTGCAGAGCAGAGCAGGACAATCCCCTCCCTTGCCTGGCTGGTGATGCTGTGCCTGATGCACCCCAGGGCAGGGCTGGCCCTCCTGGCTGCCAGGGCACTGCTGGCCCATATTGAATTTGCCCTTTCCAGGTCCCTTTCCATGGCACTGCTCTCCAGCCTCTCATTCCCCAGTCCATACACACATCCAGGCTTGCCCAGGTGCAGAATCCAGCACTTTCCCTTGTTGAACTTCATTCAGTTGGTCATTGCCCAGTCCTCTGATTTGTCAAGGTCTCTCTGTGGGGCCTCCCTACCTTCAAGGGAGTTCAACAGCCCCTCCCAGTTTTGTATCATCTGCAAACTTGCTCTGTATCCCTTCCAGTCCTGCATCCAAGTCATTTATGAAGATTTTGAAGATCACAGGGCTGAGGATGGAGCCCTATGGAACCCCCCTAGTGACAGGTCACCAGTCTGATGTCACCCCATTCTCTGCCACCCTTTGTGCCTGACCTGTGAGCCAGTTGCTCACCCATCCCTTGGTGTGTTGATCCAGCTGTGAGCTGGGCATTTTGTCCAGTAGGATCCTGTGAGAAAGAGTATCAAAAGCTTTACTGAAATTTGAAAGAATTACATCAGCTGGCTTCCCCTGATCAACTGGGTGGGTTACCTCATCATAAAAGGAAATCAGCTGTGACAAGCAGGACTTTCCTCTCACCAAGGCATGCTGGCTGTGACCAATGACTGCATTGTCATTCAGGTGGTTTCCAATGGCTCCCAGAATAATCTCCATAACTTTGCCAGGAACTGAAGTGAGACTGACAGGTCTGTTTTTTACAGGGTCCTCCATCTTGCCCTCCAAAATCAGGACAACATTCACCAGATTCCAGTCAGTTGGGACCTTTCCAGATTCCCAAGGCTGCTCAATAATCATTGGGAGAGGTTTTGTGATGACATCAGCCAGCTCTTTGAGGATTCTCAGGTGAATGCCATCAGGCCCCAGGGATTTGTAGGGATCCAGCCAGAACAGCAGATCCCACACAATTTCAGGGTTGACTGGGAGGTGATCATTCTCACAGCAATGGTCCCTTAGCTCAGGACACTGAGACCCCTTTAATCTGTCATCTGTTTTGAAGACAGAGGCAAAGAATGCATTAAACATTCTGCTGTGTCCATGTCCCTGTTTGTGAGGTGACCATCCTCATCATGGAATGGATGATGTTATTTCTACGCTGCCTTTTTCCATTAACATATTTGAAAAAACTCTTTTTATTGTTCCCCACAGTTCTGGCTTCAACTCCAGCTGAGCTTTGTCTGCATGAATTTTTTCCCTACAGTGGCAAGCAATATCTCTGCATCCTTCCCACGTCACCTGACCTTGCTTCCACTGGGCATACACCTTCCTGTTTTGCCTTCTTTTCAAGGGAAGATTCCTGTTCAGCCAAGCTGGACTTCTGCCCTGCCTCCTTAGCTTCTGACATTTCCTGCTTCTGTGCCTTCAGGAGGTGATGCTTTAAAAGTGACCAGCACTTATGGACCCTGGCATCTGCAAAAACATTTTCCCAGGGGACTTTACTTGCTAATTCCCTGAGCAGCCTGAAGTCTGCTCTGCTCATGTTGAGGTTTTGCTGGCACTTGTCCTCCTGTCAAATATTCTGCTCTGCTTTGTTTCAGTTAGAAACAATGAATTTTTTTTAAAAAAATATGCAAGACTAAAACCATATTGAGAACTTCCCAAGTGAAACAGATTACTTCTTTATTCAGAAAACAAGAATTTATTTCACTTTTTTTTTCTTACTCATTGGAAACTTCAGATGTTTGTTTTCTCACTCACCTGAAAAATGTTTTCTCCCAAGCTTTTGTGATTGCGACATAGTAGAATTTCCTTCCTCTCCCACTCTTTTCCTGAGTCATGTGAACTAGGTATACCTCCATCCTGGGGCTTAACATGCCATCTCTGAAAAGGCAGCCCTCAAATTTGCATCCAATTATCCTCCATGTAATAGCTGTTAAACTCCTCATGCTTGCACAGGGGCAGGTCTTCATCTAGCCTTAGAGTTAGCAGCCTTCCATCAGCTCTGCTTGGCTCTGCTTTCTCTCACCCTCACAGCACCTGGCCCCCTTCACACTCACACATCCTATTCCCTCTAACCATTGACTCCGTCTTTTGGCTGCTCTAAATACACCAGGAAGAAAACCAGCTCTTTGGAGGTGACATTTCCAAAATTGATCCTGAGGACACCTTCATGCTGAAGGTTTTGGGGCTGCAATCTATGTCAAGTGTACAGCTTTTGGATGAGAAGCTGATGCTGATTCTGACACCAACCAGTGTCCTGCCACTGGATATTTTGCCCATGACTTGGACCATATCTGGAGACTGATTCAGCCCACGGTGTGATGCCAAGGTACATCACCCAGGGAGTGTTAGGTATTTCCCACGCAGATGCTTTCATTCAGCAGCAAAGCAAACACAGCTCAGTGTGTCCTCTTCCTGGAGGCAAGTCCCTGGTGCTGTGAGCACTTTCATCATGAAACACCACCACAGGTGGTTTCTCAATATGGCTGTAAGAAAAATGTTCTCTCTGTAGCTATTCTGTTTCACTGAACCCACAGCTGGGCCCTTGAACGCTGTCAGGAGAAATTGCATGTTCCTTGCAAGGATAAAGGCATGTCTGTGTAGACTGATTAATAATTTTGCTAAATGGCACATGAAATATCATCTTCATCTCCGAGGTTCTGAGTCCTGTCTCTGAGGACAGGACTCAGGACCAAGAAAACAACTTGGGAGCAGTCTCCCTTTAGGCCATGGCTGGTCTTCCACCTGAGCTGAGGTGTGCAGGTGAGTCAGTGAGGCTGCTGCTGCTGCTGGGCAGGGTGCTGGCAGTGGCACAGATGGTCCTGCCTCTCGGTGTCCCCTCCTTCCCCCATGCCTGCCCACTGGGAGACGGAGAGCCTTTAACCCGGTCTGGGTCTGACCTGTGCCAGCCAGAGGTGGAGATGGAGGTGTGCTGCTGTGCCATCACAAAGGGGCCTCTTCAGAGTGAACTGAGAAGCAAGTATGCCCTAGTGACAGGGCACATTTCAGTCACTACTTAGTCTAAAGAGCAGTGCTGTGACACATGCTTCACTGAGTTTACAGCTGGGCCCAGTTGCTCTTTGCTCCTGGTGGCAGCTGAGTCTTTATACAGGACCAGGCATTGGAACAAGTGCTCCTGACATCAAAGCCTGTGGTCTGGCCAGGATATGTCCCCTCCAGTGTCCTATTCCATTAGTTGTTGAGTAGCAGCCTCAGCAAACCACGGTAGGAAATCAAAGACAAGATGTGTGAGATCAGTGAAATGTGCAGAGCATGGTCCCACTTAGCCTCATCAGTCTGCCACTGGAATGTGGAAATCCAGAGTTCAGGGCACGAAGCACCTACAGTGGATGTAAACAGTCATGGCATTCAGAAGCAAGTAAGCTACAAAATGAGAGCAAGCCCTGCAAAACATCCCTCTTTAAAGGGTTAAAGCAGAGAGGCTCCTTGTGCTTTGAACCTCCAGTGAACAGAGTAGCTTACCTCCCCTGAACTGAGCCTCCAAGAGCTCTTCAGACAGGAAAGTGCAAGCTGGTGCAGTGATGGACCTGCTTTGCATGGAATTTCATTTTAACTCTTCTTTTTTTTTTTTTTTTTTAATGAAGTAGAGGTTAGAAAAAGAAGCAGTGGTGATACATGCAAATATCTGCAAGGCATCAAAGCTTCAGTGGGGAACATGCTTATCCCTGTGGTCCCTGAAATGTATGGCTGTGACTTGTGATTGACATAAATTTTGCTGCAATGACTGACTGTTCCCCTGGATGCAAAGTGCCTTTATCCCATCAACACCAGTTGATTTTTTTGACTCCTGCTCAGACAGGATTGAAATATGTACTGAAGATCTGTCCTTGAAAGTGAGAGCTCGACACGCCTGGCTGCCTTACAAGAAGTGTAGAAGCAAGAGGAAATTGAGCTCTGTGTGTGGCATGAGCTGCATCAAGCTGCACATAGGATGATTCTTCTCATATGTGGTGCAGCAGCTTCATCAGTGTCTCTCTCCCTCTTACAGCTGACAGCTAAATCATTTCTTGCAGAGCTCAATGTAATAATGTACCTAATGAACTAGCTCTGAATAAACACAGAGCATCTCCCTTTGCTAACTAGCAACCTACTGTGCCCTCAGTCCGTGCACAGCACCTCACAGAACTCATGTAGAATGCCAGACACGCTGCTGGCACAGTTTTGAAAGTCCCCAGAAGGGGCCTCTGTGAGAGCTGCATGCCTCCAGCATCTGCCAGCTGGGGCTGCAGAAGTCTCCAGAGAAAACCTCCCTTTGAGAAGCCAGGACAGAACAGGCTGATCAATACCAAAGGAATGAGGGAGAGGGAAAGAAATGTTTTTGCTAGCAAACAGCCAATAATTTAAATTAGGAATTGCAATAACAGCAGTGAGTCTGACCGAATGTGGTATTAGCCACTTAAAATACTCACAGTATGAATGTTCTAAGTCCCCAGTGGGAAAAATGGGGTACAGATAGTGATTTATGCTACAGCATGGGAGGGTGCTCCTTAACACCACTGAGGACAAAGAGAAAGTAAAACATAACCTGTCCTCCAAAGCACCCTCTAGTAACGAGTGGCACAGATGGGCAGAGAGCAGCTCTGGCTCCATCTCTGCCGTTCATCTCGGGTGGGACTGGGGCAAAGCCACTGAGCCCCATCCAGCTCTGCTGCTCCTCACCCTGGCAGGCTGCATCTGCATCTTAGGGTACCACAAACCAGCAGACACAAAATGTTGCTGTGGGACATGGAGTCACAGTCCACACAGGCTTCTGCCTGCAGCCTCTCTGCCCCAGCTTTGGGCTGCGAACTCCCCAGGGCAGGGACTGCCTGTTAATACGTGTTTGCAGAGGAGGTATTTCCCAGGGCAGGCTGCCTGGAGTGTGTGTGCTACCTGTCCTCTCCTCTGCAGAGCCATGAGGAGCATGAACTGGTAAAACCATCAGCTACAGTGTTAAAGCAGCTGCAAACACACCTGCTTTGATTTCTGCTGGGACTGGCAAGATTTAGGCCCTGAGCCCTGGGCCTCCCTCGTGGGAGGGTTCTAGGCTCTACTAAACTAGCAGACTTCCTCCAGCAGTGTGCACTAAGGCAAGGGGAAAGGCTGTGAACCAGAGCTATGTGGAAATTCAGGAGGATTTCTTGCTGGCAGGGGCCCTGTGGTATGATGGGTTTCCCCTTTGCTGCTCATCTTTGTTGGCAGAGGCACCCCATGCAAATGCTATTCTCTGAGCTTTCACACACAGGACTTTCAAAGGGTTCATGCTCTTCAGAAAAAAATGTATAGGATCAGATTTTCCTATGGCCCCCCAAGTAATTTTATTAATCACTGGGACAAATCTCAAATGTCTTTCAACATTGAGAAATTCCACTTAATCACAATCTGCCCTGCTCCGACCTTCTCGGCATCGGATGGAGAAAGAAATGATGCAGCAAGAATCTTAGTCACACCAATGCTGCTTCAAGGCTGAGCTGGGCAACGGGACGTGAATCATCTTTGCCTTTCTTTCTTTTAAGGGAAGTACAGAAGTCGGCTGCTGCTCTGAGAGTAAAACACATAAAGAGGTGACAGCTCTTCCTGTGTCCTTTCCATCTCAGGTCCCTGCTGTGCTCTCCTTCCCTGCACTTAGCTGTATCTACTGAAAAAGCCCATCTCTCTTTCAGGCTACTCCTTGGAGATTTGTTTACCACATCCACATCTTAGCAAGTGCAGAGCCACACAGAGCAGCTGCTCAGAACCAGCTGGCAGAGTGAATTGCAGGATATTTTCCAGACAATCCAGTTCCTCCTTACAGAGAACTCTTCTGTGTGTACGGAGGCAAAAGGGCAGTGGGATGTGGACCTGGGAGATAAAAGACCCATTCCTTGGACAGGTGTAAGCATGGCAATGATAAGCATTGCATCACCTCACTTTTGTGTGCCTGCCAGCTTGCAGGAGTCCACATCTGCTGCCCAGAAAATGGAGCAAGGGCCTGCCTACACAAGCAGAGGGGATGTCAAGGCCGGAGTTGGACACTCAAGGCTCAGGCTGGCCAGCACAGCAGGGTGAAAGAGGTCACTCAGGATCAGAGGTCATGGCAGATCTGTTCAGTGAAAAATGTTCTCTGGCCTCTGCTTTTGTCCCCCTGATCTGAGGCATGCAGAAGGAAGCACACCCTAGGACAGCAGACTGTCCCTTTCCCAGTAATAACAGAATAACTGAGCAGGGCTTGCTCCAAGGTACTGTAATACAGGGACCAGAAACCCATACTGCAGAGAGGGACAGAGAGCAGGGGGAAGAAGGTGAAATACTTTGCCCCTCTCATGTCTACTGGAAAATGCATAACCACAATTCCCCATGTGTGCTGCCCCTTAGGAGAGGAATATACATCTTGCAGCATTTTTAATCTAGAATATGCTTTGAGCAAGACTTAGGTGACACTCAGATGAAGAGCTGGAGCTGAACTCTACCCTAACACTCCCCCCCAGCACTTCAGCCTGCTCCTGCCTGAGGAAACATGAAGCTCTGGCAGGGCAGGCTGCCCAGCACATCAGCCATGGCTCCGTGCCAAGGCATCCGGGATCTGCAGCCCCTGCCCCGCAGCTGGCACCAGGCTGGGCCTGCCTCTGCAGGCTGCTGGAGGCTGGATCCCACCCAGGGCTCGGCCTCTGGGGCCAAGCACAGCTCTTGACTCGCTGCAAGCAAGCTGGGTCATGGCTTGCTGCAAAAAGCCCACAGTGCATTGCTATGGAGAAGTCCCAGCACACTGCTTGGGCAGGCAGGGGTTGCCCTATTTCTGTTTGGGTTTCCTGGCCTGACATAAAGGTTCCTGTGCTGTGAGAAGCTGCATGCATGTGGTAAGTCTGGCAGGTTATACTCTTGGGATCCTGGCACACGAGGGGACAGTCTGCCCAGTACAGCCAGGGCACATCAGCTGTACTTTGTGCAATCCAGAGTCCAGGATTTCCAAACACTCAGGGGACTGGACACAGCTGCTGTTTTGCTGGGGTTGCTCAATGTCAGCTCAGGGTTACTGGACTGTGCTCAGTGGATCTCATGCAGGGAAAAGGTCAGAGGAATCCTTCTCTGCAGATTGCCTGCCAAGGACGGACTGAGCCCTGGTTTGGACAGAAACTTGCAACTAATTCAGCAGCATGGTCTGCATGTGGAATAGTTTGTCACTAATTTTAGCACAGCTTTCCTTGTTATCAAAAGCTTGCAGCCATCCAAACTCAGATGACATGAAAAGGGAATTCCCCTGCCCCAAAACTTTTCTATCACCAGAATAAAGCACCTCCCTACTGCATAGCCCATCAGGCTAGTTACAGCTCTTGGAAGGACACCTGTAGGGACACCCTCCAGCCACAGAGTAATGCCAGTACTTGGAGACAGGCATCCATCCAGCCTGCAGAGTTACCTACAAGGTAAGAGACACAGCTTCCAGAGTGTGCTTTTGCTGCTTCAATCCCAGTGATCTCCCTCTTTCTCCCAGCCCACTACCTCCCTGGAGCAGCCAGTCATGTCCAGTCCTAGCTTCTGACAGCTGGCACTCTGATCACACAAGTTCCTGTGCAAAGCAGGTTTCTCAGCTCACTGAACTCTTGTGTGTTGTTTGATTAGATTTAACAACTTGGAGGTGACAAACCAGTCTGTTCCCTGAAGCCTTGCCACAGGAGCTGGCAGCCTGCACTGCCACCAGAGACAGCTCTGCAGGAAGGGGCTGCCACAAGTTCCTGAGCAGGGGAGCCCCTGGCAGGAGGCACAGCAACACCATGCTCAGCACCCAGGATGTGGTGACAGGTTCCAAGGTGGCTCACCATCAGCCCCAGCACGTTTCCCTGTCAGGCACTGCAGCAGAGCCACACGTGCTCTCAGAGCTCTTGCTCAATGCGAGAATCAAAGCTGTGCTTGGGGCCATCTGAGTTTATGTGATTATACTGAAAAACAGAGGCCTCATCCTCGGGCTTGAGCAACCTGTAATTAATGTCAGGGATGATCAACCTTGGGCACACATGGAGCCACTGAAGGTGCTGCTCACATTGCTCTCTGTGCTGCAATTGATTTTCCAGCCAGGCTGTTGGAAGGTGTGTCAGGGTTACATGAAGAAAACGCTGGGTTACATAAAGAAAACAGCTCCTTGAGGAGCAGGCTGAGTTTGACACTTAATAAGGCCACCCCAATCACCAGCCCAGAGGTCTTTCCAGCCTAGTGTGTTGTCTTCAGGCATGGCCAGTGCTGGAAAGGCTGGGATATAAATAACCTGACCATCACTTGGGCTCTTTGCAATTAGTAGTTCAGGCCTATGCAGGGTGATGCTTCTGCCTATGTTGGTGTCTATATTAACCACCCAACAGCAGGACAACCAAGAGCAATATTATCCAGTCCCAGCTGGGGCCCACACTGCAGGGCCTACAAAAGGGCACTCTAAAGTGCCACAGAAATACAGCAACTGTTTCATCCCTGCGTCAAGAGAAAATACTTTCTGTCCAGTAGTGGAAATCGGCACTTGGGCGTGGATCCCAAAAGAGATTTCAAACCCTAAATCAGGATACTGATAGGCCTGTATCCAAAGGCAGCACCTGGAAAGCCTGTGCTCAGCAGCTCCATACTCCTGCAGAATGTACAACTCACTAGAGGCTTCTCTCTTGGCTTGGAAGCACCTGAACAGCCAGGGGTCTGCATGGGTGGATCAATGCAGGATGACCCACAGCCAGGGAATAACGTGCAATGACTCCAATGATTTCAGAAGGCTGAAGAAATGCTTTATTAAGCTATACTATATTACTACTACTATACTAAACTGAAGAAAAACCTGTGACCCTTTCAGACAGTCATGACACAGCTTTTGACCTAATTGCTCAATCAATCAAAACAATTATCACCCGAGCCCAATTAACAAATCACTTTTGGTAAACAACCTCCATAACACATTCCACATGTGCCAAACAACAGGAGCAGCAAATAGAGATAAGAATTGTTTTCTCTTCTTTCTCTGAGCTTTCTCACTGCCTTCCCCAGGAGAAATCCTGGCAAGGTTGTGCCTGCTGCTCTCTGTGAAGAGAGCTGTGGCCACAAAGGTGCATGCCTCACCCAGGTGGGACCCTTCAATGGGCCCACTCAAGGACTGCTAGATCTTTATTCCCTCCTGGCCAAGGAACCTGATCCCAAACTCTTGCACTCTGTTCCTTCCCTATGAATCTCTGGCATTAGGGCAGAAAAGGAGACAGCATGGCCCCTCTTTCACTCTCTCTCCTACATGGAGGTCAGGCCTCATGTCCATGGAAATGTGCCTGGTGGCCTTTGCACTGCAGGACAGGACACCCCTTTCCCATGTGGATTCCCTAGCTGGAAGTTTATGATGTTCACCTGGAAGAATGTTACCTTTGGCATATTTCAGGAGGAAAAGAGGAAGGCTTTGAGAGCCAGCGCTGTTCACACAGAGCTGAGGAAATAGCCAGCACCAGCCTCCCAGGAGTCTGGACGTGAGCACAGGCAGATCTTCCAGCAGTACCTGTGACTAGGGCTTGCAGCTGAGCTCCTTGGCTAGCCAGCTAAGCCCCTCTGCTTAGCACACAGCTGGGCTGGGTTTGGCCCCTTGTGGGGAAGTGCAACACAGGACATGGCTTGCTGAGCCCCACTTTGCAGGTGAAGAGCTGATGACCCTGGTCTGCCTGCCTGCCACAGCACTCCTATCACAGCTGGCAGAGAGGATTGCATGAGCTTTCCCCTGGTTCATTTCAGGCAGAACCAGCCAGGGTGTCATAATTTAACCTGTGTAATTTTGCCCAAAGCAAGCAGAGGGAACTGCACTCTTAATTACTCCACCAGCCATCCAAGGGGAATCAACCTCCAGTGGGAGGGGTAAGGGAGAGCAGGGAGACTGAAAACCTCTTCCACAGCTGGGTCTGGAAGAATGAAAGTCCTTGTGGCCCAAACCATGCAGGAAAACCCTCCTAGAAATCCACCAAATTGCCAGGACAGGAAGGAGCAGCAAGCCTTCCTAGGAGCAGGCAGAGGCTTTTGCTGAGCCTAGAAGAAAGGAGGGGTGGAGCTTGTGCACTTTCCATGTAAAAGGACAGAGAGGGCCTTGAAGGCTTATAATGGGAATGAGCAAGAGAAGCCAGCTGGGAGCACAGAGCAGGTTGGAGGTAGGAGAGGGGCCTCCTCAGATGAGCAATCAAGGTCAGGAGGACACCAGGGAAATAGATGTTGGCCATGCTGTGAGATGGGGCTGCCACGAGAAACTGCCAGGGAAAATGGCAACTTGCACAACCAAGTGTATGCCCCATTGAAATAGAAGAAATGAAAAGAAAAAATGAGAAGAGTTTGCTGGCTCTCAGTGCTTTACCATGGCAAACAGAAGCATCAATTTTCAGTCCTCTGCAGGCCCTGAGGCCACTCAGCATCAGGGAGGAGAGGAGCAGAGCAGCAAAGCTGTCCCAGTGCAAGGGTGCTGCTTCTGCTCACGTACAAAGGCTCACCCTGCAAACAGGCATGGCTCCAGGGAGGCAGGCACTGAGCTCCAGGGCTGGCCCTGAGCCACAGGAGCCACAGCTGCCCTCAGCCTGCAGGCAGGCAGGGCTGCAGAGGAGGAGGTGGGGCACTGTAAACAATGCCAGCTGCTTGATGGAAATGCAATCACTTGAACCTGCTGTTCTTACTTTGGGAAATTCCATGTTCCTTCCACAAATGAAATGTTCCTTTGGCAAGCTTGTTTTGGTGGGGTTCCTGCTTCCACCCAGGCTGTATAAACAAAACCAGCACTGAAAGTAAAAGTACCTGTCCTGCACTGTGTGCAGGGCTCCCCTCCCTGATGTTGACTGTGGTTTGACAGCCACCTTCAATCTCCTCAGCGGCACATGCACAGGTGAACCTCTGCAACGTGAGCAGCACGTGCCATCTCATGTGGGTCCTCTGGGAGATGGCAGGCATGTCCCACATCACCTGCTGACAGGTAGGTGTCTTGGTGACTCAGCTCCCAGGACTTGTTGCTGCTCATCAAGGAGAGCTTCACCACTCCCACTCTACCTAGGCCAGCAAGGCAGGTGCTCAAGCTGATCTTTGTGCTTCATGGACACTTTGTGCCAGAGCTGAGCTGCCAGTGCCCTTCTTTATTCCATTTCCTTTGGATGCACAGAGCTACAGGGTGGATGTGCCATGAAGTCACTGTAAATGTTAACATGCTGAACAGAACACAGGCATGGCAGACAAGCAGTGAGGAGGAAAATCCAAATACTGAAATGGGAGAGGATCCTACTTTGAAGGACTAAAATCAGATGCCAGTGTGGAATTGCCCACAACAGCTACGGGAACCCAGGAAAGCTTCCCAGTGAGGGTCAGGGCTGGGGGCAGAAACTGAGCATGGGGAAAGGCAATTGTCAGGCAGCCAAAGCAGAGCAGGGCAGAGAGTTACAGCTGAAGACTTTGCCTGAAATGGCTATCATCAGAGCAAAATTACACCTGGATCAAGCTGATGCAATTTCCAGCTGGATGTACTGCATTTCAGTGTAAATGTGTGTGCCACACAGAAATTTTTGTTTGTTTGTTTGGGATTTTTTTGTTGTTTGGGTGTTTGTTTGCTTTTGGTGGGGTTTTTATTTGGTTTTATTTGCTTTGTTTTGGTTTTGGCTTTTTTGTTTGTTTGTTTGCTTTTAGGTGTTTGGGGTTTTTTTTCTCAGAAAGTGGAGTGTTTCCTATGGTCACTTGCAACTCCTGCTCTGCTCTTGGGTTTGGAAGGAAGAGACTAGGGATAAGGCAGGACTTTCTCTTGGGCTTGGGAACAGCCAGAAGGATCATCTTTCTGTCTTCACTCTCTTTCTCTTTTTTTTTTTTTGCTTTGTGTGTGCCCGGCTGCTGCAGGAGCTGCTGTTGCAGATCCCATGGAAGAACACAGCAGGGGAACTGTGCCAGAGCCGGTGCCAGGCCACTCCTTTGGCCTGGCTTGTGGTTTTCTGGGGAATCACCCAGACCAAAGAAAACACAGTGTACCTGACAGCTCTTAATAAAGAGTTTCTCACTTCCCTAGTGCAGGCAGGCAGCGTCCTCCACTGCTCTCAGTCCAGGCTGGGCCCAAGCTGCCTGGCCAGGAGCAGGATGCTCCCGTGCCCACCACACTGAGGTGGTGAGAGGAAAATCTCTCACTGCTTAATAGGGCACATGAGGTGCCTTATGCCATTTTCTGCTTCATATGAATTTTCCTAATGCTGCTCTCTTCCATTTTCATAGTGAATCAAGTGGGAAACACTGTTGGGACCCAAGTTCCACTGAGTGTGCAGCCTCAGAGGGCCACATGCTGATTGGAGTCAGTGACAATCAGCTGCACTCCCCACCCTGGTCCCATTTAACCCCCTGCAGCACTGTGCTGCTCTGAAACACTGCAGAAACAGGAGGTTTGGTCCATGAGCTGAGCTGAGACATCTTCCCCTGGTCCAAGTATCAGCTGGGATCTCCCACTCATTTGCCTGGAGAAGGAAACACTAGAGGATTTTTCCAACAAGCCTGCAGGACCTGGGCAGAAAACACACACATCTGTAAGTCAGATTGGTTATTTAGGAAAAAAAGATTAAAACCAATCCCATGGGAACTGCAGGACAGATGCTCTGCAGTCCTTATGTGAAACAAAGGCACATTCCATTTTTTCAGCAGCCAGCTTTGCCTTGCAGCTGAACACAGCATAACATAACATTTCCCTGGGCACATTTCCCTTCCCTTCCTTTTTTTTTTTTTTTTTTTTGTTTTGGTTGGTTGGTTGGTTGGTTGCCTTTTTTGTGCTTTTATCCCTCTGATTGGTTGTATGTGGCAACAGCTGCTTTAGGAGGAAAATATTACCATGGCCTCAGCATCCCCTGGTTCAGCTTAGTCAGCTTCTCCTCAGGGGGATTTCTAGAGGAAGGCAATCGGCTCTGTGGCTAAAGCAGCTTCCCTTCAGCAGTGAACAAATAATCCCTGACCTCCAGAAGAGGGGCAAATGCACTTTGCTAGAATGAGCTATTTCACACAGTCCTTGGTAATGCCTGGTCCCTGTCCTGCTGAAAGCAGGGGAAGGAGAACCGAGGCTTCCAGTCCGATGTGTTCATAGCCCCTAATTCTCCAGATCCCATCACGCTTGAGGGGTTTGGTGGGATTTAAAGGGATTTTCCTCTTTGTGAAAATTATATTTCTACTAAAGTTAAAAACGCTATTAAGTGCTGGTTGTACAGCATCTCTTCTCCATTTACATGCTGAGTTTGTTTTCCCTTGCTCCTTATCTGCTTAAAATCAATAACGCTTTGGCAAAAAAATTTGCAATTGTGTGGTTTTACGAGCTGCCTGTGCCCAGAGGCACTGTCTGTTGTCCTGATGGAATGGTGGGGGATAAAAGGAGAATTCCTCCCTCCTCCTCACACCAGAAGGGTCTCCCAGGGAGGCGAGCGTGCAGAGACGATCATGAATGGAGCTCACAGCGAGTGCTCTCCCTGTACTGCTCAGAGGGCACCGTGTGGTTGCGGGATGACAAAGGCACCGCGTTTCAGGAAGAAGAAAAGCGGAAGGAAACTGTGCAAGACAGGGGGTTCCCAGCCCGTGACACTGCCTTTAAACACGGTGCTTTTGAATGGAGGCGAAGTTTGGGAACAGGGAAGCCAGGAGGGGGTTTTGGTACCTTTCCTTCCTGCTGAGGCAGTAGCTGAGATCCCCGCTGAGGCTGTGGCCATCTCCCCACCTCAGGCAGCCCACGGCAATCCCTCGCAAGCCGGGTGGGATCCTGTGAGCTGCGGGAGGCACACAAGGCGCACAAACCCATCCCCTGCCCCCTGTGCCTCTGCACCTCTCAGCTGGCACCGTCCGCAGGGAGTTTTGCCATTATCTGCCCTGCAGTGCGTGAAACGCCATCCGGCCTGAGCCGCGGGTGGAGGGATGGGGATGGCACTGCCCGTCTGACCCCGAGAGGAAAAGGCATGGACCAGACAGGTTTAGTCTTAGCTGAGGAAACCCCATTATTCACTGCTAGGCAGGGGGGGAAGGAAATTAAAAAAAAAGAAAAAAAAAAAAAAAAAAGAAAGAAAAAGAAAAGAAAAAAGAAGGAAAAAAAAAAGAAAAGAAAAAAAAGAGAACACAATCACTGTCTCGGGCAGCTGCAAAGGCCTTGATAGTTCTCTGCGCTGAGCAGATAATACAGCTTGGCTGGGCTGCAGGAGAAAAGCACCAGCACAGAAAATCCTCGGAGGGGGAAGGATTGCGAAAAGGCCCTGAAGATTTCTACTGTATTTACAGGATCTGAAGGCAAGCTGGCCCCGGAGCTTGCGGAATGTTTGGCGGCATTCCCCGTCCTGCAATTCCCGGGCGTGGGAATTCCCTCCGGGGTGGAGCCGCTGTCCGGGGTGTGGCACCCATAAACACAAACCCAGCTTCTCCCTGCTTCTCCAGGGTGGGCCTCCCAGCAGCTGGGGTGGGGAAAATTACATTAAAATGTTTCTCCCCGGGTCCGTGGAGGAGTAATTAACAGCTAAATAGATAGTAATTGAAGGGGACGGGATTAAGACTAGCAGTGATTTAACAAATTTCAAATTATCCTTATTCCGATATTTTATAACTTACTTCCAGCAGAATTTCTCATCGTTTTTGTCTCCAAAAAAGAGAACTGATCCATTCTCTCAGCTCCAAAAATATGGGCATGAAAGGTTTTTAATGACACCTGAAAATTGTTTATAGAAGTTGTTCAATTTGCAGAGTCTGCTCCATAATCATGTTAAAAATTGTTGGAATAATCATAATTTATAATTAAGAGGAGGAAAGAAGGAAACTCTCATTGTTAACAGTGGCAGAGGGTCTCCAGAGACCCCCTGAGATGAGAGTAGCTGTAGGGGGGTTACCAAAGCACCAAGCCCTGCTGCAGGGTGAGCAGCCAGGACGCACCATTGCTATCCTTAGCAAGACTGCACCATGCAAGGGCATTCACAACGGAAATTTCACAGCACAGATCCAGGAGGAACTAGCCAGGCAGGTTCTGCTGCAACTATATTTAATGCTGTTCTGAGTCCTCTCCCACAGCCTGTGGCAGAAAGCTCGTGAGAGCACAGCAGTGCTTGGGTTGGCTTCCTTTCCGTGAGCTATCCTCACATGACCCTGCTTACTGAGGACAAGGCTGTTTTCTTTCCCAGCTCTAAAAATCAACAGATGTGCAAAACTGAGTGCCCAGGTTTTGATCACGGTTTCTGTAAATATTAGTTGTGTTAAATGCCTATCTTTCAGCATTGATGTACTTTAAGAGTTTTGCTCTATTTTATTTATTTATTTTCAACAGACCTGAAGGTAAATCCGAGTCAGAACTTTATGGAAGAGCAGAAAACAACACTCCAGCCAGCACAACTAACCTGTCTCAGCAGCTCCACTGTATTTGTCAAGACCAGAGGGAGGGAGCTGGAGCCTTTCAGCAGCTGGAGCAATTCCAGGCAGCAGCCACAGCTGTTGAATGCAGCCCTTTCAAACGCCCATTTTGTGCAAACTGAGCGAAGCACACGCATAAGGAGTTTCAGGCTCTTTGTGTGGCTGTGAATGGGGCGGCACCGACAGAGCCTGCTAAAGGACCATCTGGAGGACTGCACTGCAGCGCTGGAGAGTGCCCTGAGCCTGCCATGTGCGTGGTGTTGGCAAAAGGCAGTTGTTTATTCTCCTAGGAAACGATCCATCTGAAAATGTTTCAAATACCAGCACAATATAGCCGTAGCAACCCACAGCGTGTGGCACAACCCAAGGCAGGGGTGTGCTCTTTGCACTCTGACAGGATGGTGAAACAGCAGCCTGTGCTCGCTGGGTCCCACCCCTCCCTGTTTCCTCAAGATCTTATCCCTCTCCACAAGCACTGCAGCCCATGCAACTGTGTGATGAGCCAGCGAGCTGGGCCAGACAAAAACTAATCCTTTTGCAGGATCCCTTTGCAGCAAAGGGATGAGCCTTTGAGCCCAGATGGGCTCCCTGCACGGTGTCAGCTTGCAGTCACAAGGCTGCCAGTGCCAGCCCAGCGTGGCACCCAGCAGTGACTGAAGGCAGCTGTTTCTGACTCTGTGGGGCTGTGCCCTTGCCTGTTCACACTGAGAAGAATGACGGGTTTGTCTTTACAAACAAGCTGTGGGTCTGCCGGTAGATAAAACTAGCACTGAGAGATAAAAGAAACGATGGGAAGGATTCCACTGATTGATGAATGGAAAAAGCTATTTGCATTTACAAACAAACTGTAGGTTTGCTGATAAATGAAATTGGATATTGAAAGATGAAAGAAACAATGGGGAAGACCCCTAAATTCCATAAGAATTAAAAATTAAAAAGGAGGGTTATACATTAGAGAGAAATCTTTGGTATCAGGTGTTCTGGGAAGTCTGTACCTCTCAAGTACCTCAGCCAATGGGGAAAGAGAGAAGGGAAATGTGGCTGGGAAATTAGGATAAAAAGGAGGCTGCATCCTCCAAAAATTTGAGACACCCCAGGGGAATGCCCCATGGCCTCTCCCTTTATTCAAATAAAGTAAAAGAACTCCTCTGTCTCCTTTTTGGACATAAACTTCTGATGTTTGTGCATTAATTTTCCTGACAACACCAAGAGCCTAATGTCATGCACCTGAGCCTAGAAGCTCCAACAAGGCCCTTTGCCCACTCTGCACTTGCAGCACGTTTCGGTCTTTCAGCGCTTGTGAAAGCTCCAGTTCCAGCAGAGCAGCATTACAGCATGGATCTATCCACACAAGTCGATTCTTGTTACAAAGCACAAGTGCTCAGGTACTGTTTGGTGTGTTTTGATTTGCCACCAAAGTGGAAAAGCATCACACACTTGTTATTATCTGTATTTGAAATAAACACTGTAACATCATTTTGCAAATACGCACTTCATCAACAGAAGCCGTTTCTCCTGCTGAACTCATTGCACATGCTTTTATTTATCAATACGTCCAGCACCAGTGAGCAGGAAAATCCAATCTATTCTCTTTTTCTCTATTAGTAACTAAATTCCCCTCTTGACCTTTGCTACTTCATTCCTGTAACACAGACCACTTGTACTGTTACTTATCATTAATTTGTTTTGTTATCTTCCTTTTTTTGACAACACTGCTCTCTTTTCCTCACCTGCATACCAGGACATTCACACCATCTGGGTCTGTTTTTTTTCTTTTCCCTCCAGAATTATTTTGCAGCCCATCTCTGTACTGTAACTTCTGACTTTGAACCTATGGACTATGAATGCACTTTATACAGATGTCCCCTGATGAGCTACCTACACAAGAGCCCATGTCTGTTTCCTGCGTTGGAGTGAGAAAGATGTAGGTGTCAGTGCAAAGTAGTCAAAGTAGGAAAAAAAGTTTACAAAATTACTTCCTTGTAAGTACTCTTGTCACCCGTAGGATATAACTATTTTTGCACTTCCAAAGCCAATTCTACACTATTTAGTACTTTATTTACTTGCTTTGTTACTAGGTAAGAGAGGTTAGTAATAGAAACTTCTCCTGGAGATAGGAATGGGGGACATCATCACCTAATCTCCTAACAAGTATTCAACAAACATTTCATGTGTGCAGACACCCACCAGGTGAAGAAACCAGGAGCTACAGGCTGAAAAAATCCACTGGAGTCTGAGGTTTTGGGCAACTTGCCACGACTTTGTGGCAAGTCAGGCAGCCTTCCTGGTCACCACTAAAAATCCTCCTTTCTCTCCCATCCTTTCTGCTAACACCTCTGACTCCAGCAATCCTCAGCCTGCTTCCTGCTACCTTCAGGGGCAGTGAGTAACTAAGCTAACCTGGTAGCCGATTTTCATGGTTCACCACATCCTTAGATAAGAAACGTTTTTTGTGTTTTTTTTTTTCTGTCAGCAGGCATTTCCAAATACTGTTAACTGAAACTAGGCTAACATTCAATGCAAATAAATTTCTTCACAATGCCCTAAAGCTAGGCAAGGCTACAAGTGGTTTAAGAGACAGAAAAGAAAGAAAGGCTGCCCATCCCACTTGTGCTAAAACCCAATGCAAGGCAGCTGCTATCCCCTCTGGCAGCCAACTTGCTGCCGGTTCTCTTGATACCTTGTTGAAAGTTCTGGGTTCCTAAAAGACCTCATGGTGCACTGCCCAGAGAGACCCCCCCTGCCTAGCCCAGCACACCAGCCTGCAGTTAGATCCCATGAAGGAGGTTTCCATGGATTATGACAACTAATATCCCCTCTTTCCCTGAGGAAAATATTTACTTACAAGGGAGGATTTTGACTGTCACTCCTGTCAGCTGTGCCACCAGTTTAACTCACCCCTCCTCATGGATCCTGTGCTGCACTGCCCCCTGTGCTGGCACTGCTATTGCAGCACCAGCACCAAGGTTAAACCAGGGTCCACACCGAGCTGTTGTTCTGGCTGGGTTTTGCTGGTTTGGGTTTTTTAAACATAAGCTTGTTTCTGTACCAGGTTCCCTGGGTAGCCCTGGAAATTGCTGGGCTATGCAGTGGTGACAGGAACAGAGGAACTGAGAAGGAGCTGCTATAACAGCACTGTCCCCAAAGAAACCTTCCTCAGAGGAGATGGGACTAGTCTTGATGCTGCCCAAGCAAAGGCTCGAGTCAGCTGCTGACAAAGGCAAACACAACTCTGGTGAGCCGGGTGTCATCATACAGGTTTAAATCAAAGACTAGCCAAGGGGATAATGAGCTATGGAAACTCCTGCTCTTTGGTGATGCAGGCTGTGGTTTCACAGTGGATTAGAGCAGAGGCAGTGCAATCCCATTTCCCTCTTCCACACCTGCACTAGAGCCAATTTGGACCCAGAGTAAGACGACTCAGGTCACTTATGCAACAGAGAACTGAACTAAAAACCCCCAATGTTTTCCATCAATTAAGCAAAGAGAATGGCTCTTTACAAATACAAATAAGCACCACTGCTTGCTGAAGGAAGAGCCAGGGAAAAACCCAGGGAGACTGAGCACACCTGCAAACATGAGAGCAACATCAGATGGCAATGAGTGGCATCCCTCTTCCCGCTCATGCAATCCTGGTCCATGCACATTCATGCTATTTTTCTCCATCAGCTAGTAAATTTGACTCTAACTTGAGAGAGGGTTGCTTTCTAGTCTAAGGAATCTCATAAAGGATTAAATACCTTATGTTCACAACTCTTCATGCCACTGGGTGTCACAAGAGTCAGTTTTCTGGAGGAGGAAACAAACACAATTTGCTGGCAAAAAACTGAAGTCTTGGCTTGGGTATGCTAATCTGCACTGCATACTGTGCTGCTAGAGGCTCAGAGAGAAAACTTCATTCCAGAGGCTTGTGGCCCAATGAATGTATCAGCTAAGCCACAATGCAGGTAGAAGACAGCCATGAAGTGCCTCTGCAGTGCCAGGAAGCTCAGCCATGGCTGGCAGGTTCTAAAAAGAACCAGGAGAAAAACACTATCCCCAAAAAGTGGAAGCACACACTACTTGGAAGATGACTCAGTTCTGCCAAGCAGTTAGCTGGATTTTGATTTAGTGATATGGTGGCTCTATTTATTCATCAGCTTTATAGTGAAGTACCTAGGAGTTACCTTATTTAACATTGCAGCACAGGATTTTCATAGAAGATGATGACGTGGGTAAGATCATCACTACAGAAAAGATGAGAATGTTAAGAAAATCTTATGAAGAGGAGCAAATACTGCAAGTAACTAAGGGGTTTGTCAGTCCCTTAAAAATGCAACTTTATCTATATAGATATACTACAAAGGACTGGTTAAAATGTTTCATGGGGTTTTCTAAAATATGAGAACCACAATAAACAAAGTCCAGACTATTTTAAACAGCTTTGCATAAGCATGTGATGATCCTTGTTTTAGTTTGGGCATGAGAGCTTTACTGTTCCAAGAGATCCTGAACTACAGGATGTCTTGCATTGTTTCCAAGTAGTTTGGGTTACAACAAAACAACAGAACAGAACAAATTGTTACTAGCAAGAACTGGCTGGAACAAGCTGTGACAATTTAAAAATTTCCCATCTGAAAAAGCAAAAATTCACTGATCATAAAATGAAAAGCAATGTCCCTACCATTACTACCCTGGTAGCTTTTTTTCCTAGAATAAAACATGAATACTGCTATGGATATGCTTCACAAAACTTGATCTCATGACCCAGTAAGGCTACTGTTTTGCAGAACTCAAAATAGCAGACTTTGCTTCTATGCCAGGGGAAAAAAATGGGAAAGTTATGTACTTTTTTTCCTTCAGATACTAGAAAATGACAGATATAGTTCTTTGATCTTACTCCCAACAATGTGTGCTGAACCAAAATACTTCTTATTTGGTAAACCTGGACCTTGATTTAATGCAAAACAGGACAGAGAAGGTAAAAAAGAATGCTGCATATAATTCCATGTCATTAAAATTATTGTGATCTATCTGCATGTACTGGCTCTATCTGAAATCCCCATCTACCCTTGTCCTCAGACTGTCATCAGCTATACAGTGAAAATACACAGCCAAACATTGTGCATTACACAGTAGCTCATATTGCTCTTAAGATGTACCTGAAATCCTACAGAAGTTCACTACTGCCTGCCTTACCAGGATTGTTGTGTGTAAAGAGAGGGTCTCGTGAGTGGAGATTGGCCACAGTGACCACCAAGTGATCGAATCTAAAATCTGTGCTCACAGGAGGAAAAGTGCCAGGAAAACTTCAGCTCTAGGCACAAAGAGAGCAGACTTCAGGCTGCTCAGAAAGCTAATTAGTAAAATGGGAAAATGCCTTCAAATACCTAAAGAATGTGGTCATTGATCACAGCCAGCACAGCTCTGTGAAGGGAAAGTCCTGCTTATCAAACCTGATTTGCTGATTTTGCTAACTCACCCAGCTGATCAGGGGAAGCCAGTTGATCTAATCCTTTTGGATTTCAGTAGAGCTTTCCATACTGTCTCTTACAGGATCCTTCTGGACAAAATGTCCAGCACACAGCTGGATAAACACATCATGGGATGGGCGAGCAACTGGCTCCCCATTGAGCTACTTCTGTTTATAACACATACCATTACTGTCTTTGGGGCTCCATCTGCATGGAGGGAGGGAGGTTACTCATCAGAAATCCAGATGATTTTCAGAGTTACCTAAGCTGACTGCATGTACTTGGCATTAGCATCCTTACACTACACCAGAGATAAAGAGCACTGGTAATGTGATGTGGACAGTTACAAGGTGCAGAGCCAGGACAGGTAGCACTGATGTGGGTCTGGTATGCAAATATAACTCAGTCCTGTTCCTGTTTAACTACTTGTGCATTCACACTGTAACTGCATCTGCCAGTCTTCAGCACTGGCACAACAAACCACAAACACATGGAGCAATCCCAAGTCTGGTCTCTTTTTTTTTAAGCTCTACCCAAACTAGGAGCACCAGGATTGTACCACACATACTCCAGCTCCTTTGAAGTGCCAGGTTTGGAACAGCAGGTGATACTAGCTACAGCTCAGCACCAGCCACAGCTGTACAGCCTGGCTGCAGGTGATACTTGCTCCAGGGTGTGAAGAATGTGTTATATGTAATACATGGGGGTTTCCCATTCGGTCAGGTAACCCACCTGCATTGCTGCCTTATCTTCAGAAGCAAAAAGCTTTGACTAAAAAAGAAAAATCCCCATTATTAATATGAAAAGAGAACCACAAATTTTCTCTACAAGGAAAAATACTAGCAAAAATGTCATAAAAAAAAGGCAACATTCACCATTGCCTTTATAAAAAAATAGGCAACGTTCACAGTTAATATATAATAAGCTGTAGACAGCTTATTTCATAATCTCTGAACACAAGATGGGATGCTCTGCATTGCAAAACAGGTAAGGTATGAACAAACATCCACTGCTCTCAGAACCACCACCTGAGTTATACAATCCCATACAAACTCCAAAACTTAGAATTAAAGGACTTGCTGGGAATTTTGGTACTGATACAATGGAAATGTGCTCTAGTCATATGGATCCCTGATTGCCATCTTCCCTTTAATTTTTGTTCAAGAAGCCATTAGTGATGTTTTCTATACATTATCAAAGCTGATCAAGAACAAACTATCGATGGATGATATTTTGTGGCAGACTAAATAATGACCTAAGCCTACTCAAATTCCAGGTTGTTATACAACTGAAGTATTAGGAAGGAAGGCCCTAGGGGTTTTCAGAAACTGAGCTATCACTGGCAGTAGTGACACAGACCTTTCTAAATGTGCCATTAGCTGCACAAATTTGCTGATTGTTGCACGAACACACACAGAATTCTCAGATAACCAACCCAAAACCAGAAGCAGAGGTCCTTATCTTATCTACACTGCATTAACTGACATGAGGGAAGCTGAAATGTGGAGGCATGAACAGAAATTCGAGAAGCTTTGTGAACTCCACAATTCACTATACATCTGATTCTCAACTCAATTATCACCTAAGGTTAGCATTATCCTTTATTGAAGCCACCAAACACTGAACTGCAGCTTCTTTACTACAATGAACTTGAAAAATACATATTCAAGGAGCTTTAATTGTAAAGCATGAAGAAAAAAAATAACCCAATCTCAGTTTCTGACAACTTATGAGGCCTTTCCCAAATGTCTTGAAAAAAATCAAAGAGAATTTTGGAATAATTAAAGCCAATATGAGAAGTGCACAGCAGAGAATGAAGGTAAGGAGTTATGCTGCATTAACTTGGCATTCTTTCAAGGAGACTTGTGTGCAACAAACTAAAACTGCCTGGTAATCTCTCCTTTCTCCTCAGTGCCTTCTCCCTCACAACTTCATCTCCTTCTTTACTGCTGAGGCTGAAACCTCTTTAATTGAAGCAAAACAAAAAGTTTTTTTTTTCCACCTTCAAGTTTTTGCAGTCTCATCTCCAAACCCTAAACCTCTGAAGGAGCAAGAATTGCTTCCCAGAGACCTTCCTGTTCAAGGACTTTGTCTATTGGCCCTGTCTAGCCCCAACACTGCTCAAAGCCTCCAAACCTGGTAGGTGACTAAGCAAAAATCCCAAAGTACACTACACACAGAGTATTTTCCCTAAATAAATGTCAGCTTCAGAGCTGTTTAATTATAGAAGACATCTCTTAAATCCACTACATGCACTGCAAATAAATCAGTCCAAAGGACTGGACTTGGACTCACAGCTCAAGCTTTTTCCTTCTGCTTTTGCCCTATATCCTCATATAAACCTGAGCAAATAAGGTCTTCCTAACTTCCCCACAATTAAACCAGTAACGTTGTAAGGCTTTCAACATCAGGCCATGGAGAGAACAAACACGAATGTAGGAATTATCTCAAGACACACACACACCACAAAAGCTGATATTAACTTTACACAAAGAGCCAAATAGCTCAGATGGAAAATACAGCTCAGAGCATAAAATTTCTCTTAAACTACAATTAAAAGGCAGGCAATTACCACAGAAACACTAAAAGTCATCAAGCATTTTGATGACAATTTCATAGAATTGGAAGTTTAAAAAATAACATTGAAAGGAGACACCAAGAATTTCAAAAACCTCTGTTTTATTTGTACAGAGTAAAATACATCATATAGTGAACACTGTTTCCCACCCATAATCTAAAACCATTATTAAGTGTTTTCTTTTCACCAAACATCCTGGCCAGAAGCACAGACAATGGAAATGGGAATGCTAATTAGTCTCTCTCTGCCAGAGCTACAAGGTGCACATCAATCTCTGCTTCTGTAAGGATCCTGAAAGAACAAAAAGAAATCTTAAATAGCTTAAATGATTCTTCCCTTTAAGCTCCAATATTACCTAATATCTATTCAAATAAGTTTTACAGCAATACATCTTTCTGCCCTTTAAAGCCTTGCTGCCAGTGCCACAGGCTGACATTCCAATTCTCTTGAAAAATAAAGGAAGAATCAAAGGCACTAGAGAGCAAGGAGGTAACAAATGATAGAAAAATAACAGGTAATTCTTCATGAGTAATGTATTTGCAAGTTGAGACCTAGTGAGAAGGTAGCTTGATCCCTTGAGTGGCAGGAGAAAAGGGCTCATGCAGCTCCCGTGTGCTTTCTCACAAACACTGTGCTGCTCTGTTGTCCTCAGCACACACCACCAAATACAAAACCACCCACCATCACCATGTCCACCTTAAAAACATTAGGAAGGAAGCACTAAAAAGACTGAACCTGAAGGGCCCAAAGGTTTGGGCTCAGTTCCCACTTCCCAAGTAGTTATACTAAAGTAACAGCAGACTTTGTTCCAAATTTTACTTCGTTCCTCTCTTCTTTTTTAATAAAAAAAATCAAAAACCCCCTCAATTAAAGACTAAAGCAGAAATAACTGAATCCCTCTGCAGCAAGCCAGACTTACCTAAATTTTAGGTAATTGCTAAATACCTGGAGGGCTCTTTTGCATTATAAAAGCTCCCCCAAAGTTTTTCTCCCACACTTCATGCATACTCCTGTAGCTATACAGTGTGCTGTGAGCAGGCTGCCAAGTACACTGTATCCCACATGAAGCTTTCCAGCCCTCAGCAGGAAGACTCCCAGGCACTGCCTTGATACACTGCCCAGGTGATCCTGGTGCACACAGTGTGCTGCAGGCAATAATGGAGGAGGGAAGAAATAGCAGGTGCCTTGCTCTCATGCTAGATGGGACTGCAGAGTACTTGGAAAGGAGATAGTTCAGCCATTTTCAAATCACTAGTGATTTTTTAAATCCATGATCTTTTAATCTTACCAAATTTAAATACAGTTTTTTAAACTGCACAAGTCCATAATCTATTAATTACATATTTTAGAAGTTAAGAAATGCTAACAGTTAAAAGATGAGCAAGAATAATTTAAAGATTCATTTTAGAAAAAGAATAAAGAATTAAGGGACTTGTAAATATTCCATAATATAAACCAGACTTTACTGCATTAGTTAGTATGACTATGATTTGGAAGTGGACTCCAGATACCATTACTATGAAAAGTTTTTATGCTTCTATGCATGAAAACACATCTAGACCAGATGTAACTACATTTCAATCACCACAGAAAGCCATACCCTTTTAAGACATGAAAGAGATCGCTTTTCTCTGCTAAATCCCTTAACCATGTCACACATTTTAAAACTGCATTATGCTTTTTACACAACGTTTTCTACCTCTACACATTTTGAAGAGTTACAAGTAAAAATCCCTTCAAAGCTTCAATCCCTTAAATTTATCTCTTTTTCTCAATTTACAATTACACAATAAGGTAAAACTAATTGCACATAACCAGAGAAACACACCAAGTTTTATCAACACTGATTGCTTACCTGAACTTAGGATTTTCCACTGTGACTACACCAACTTCTATTTCAGAAGGTTTGAAATCAATGGATAGTACAGTAGACAGGCATGTTATTGCTGTCTGAAAGATGAAAAAACCCCTATCATTAGAAAGAAAGCACTAATTCTTGTTTTTTTCTCTTAATAGACATAGCATTAACAACTATCCTTCCTTCTGGTTTAAAGTTACTTCCTCTCACTTCAAAATCTCAGCTTAGAAATTCCAAATAGTTTCCCCTTGCTACAGAATACAGCCCCTCTCCAGTCCTCTCTCTAAAAAGCCTAATCTACAAAAAGCAAAGGGACATGTTTTCATGGCAGAAAAAGACACAACAAAACCAAAACCTTTTATCATGCGAAGATACTGTTTGAAATACCTTCTAATATGAAGATTATTTTAAATGTCACTAAAAGTTAAGTCATACTGCTATCCCCAAAATCAAGTACTGTAGTAACCAAACAGCAGCTACAGTGGGAGTGCTACAATCATAGAATCTGCTTCAGCTAACATAAAGCAAAAAAAAGCAGATTAGATGACCATTCAAATACTTGCAGAATAGCTTCAAAGGATTTTCTGGTTGGAATAGCTGTATTTGCTCTGGCAGCAATACAGAACTGTAGTGAATGAGGAAATGCCTAAAACATTTCTCTGCATTGCAAGCCTACATGCAGCATATTCATAAAAAATACTTTAAACAAATTTTAATTTCCTTCTGCTGGCCTACCTCTACTGTTTGTTCATATGTCCAGTCAAATTTCTTCTTTACTTTCTTTTCAAGAAAACTGGTTGACTCTGTCTGTTTAACTCCTGCAGCTGTGGCCTTGAATCCACAATAGTAACCTGCTGGGTCACACTTGTATACCTGAGGGCCATGTTCTTCATCAATACCAATCAAAATCATACCTTGAAGAGAAAATTTGTTAATTTATTTATTTTCCCCATTTTGGCAATTTAATTCAACTGAAGAGCAGAATGGATAGTCCTCTCTGTGAAAAAACATGCATGCACAGCAGTACATCTTTGGGAATCAGTCCCATACCTGGAGCTGTGATTTCCTTTTTATCTCTAATTTGCCATTTCTTACCAGCATCTCATTACCAGGTGTACAACCCAGTTCAGCAGAAACTGTATTTCTGTCATTCCCAAAGAAGGCATTCTCACTGAACATACAAACATTTTTGCCATGCTCAGTGTGTAGAGAATCATAAGGTCAGGAAATAAAGTTTTATCCTGATAGAAAGTTTACCAAGCCACAGCTCACATCCTGTGTTATATGACACAAATGTCTAAACAATATTTCAATTACCATTGAAATATTTCAGACACAAATGTCTAAACAATATTTCAATTACCATTGCCTTTTACTAGAAAGCAACTTTACAAACATACTGAAATGAATGGAAATATTAAAAGATCAAATTTGGATTTCTTGTTTGTAACCCTGAAAAACAGTGCATTACATACCTTTTTCTCTTTAAATTTAAAAAAAAAATCTGAAATGAAAAGTGGAAATATCAGGACATAACTGAGTCCTTGAAGATCATCTGACTAAGTGTTGTGAAGCTGAACAGTTTTCAAGTAACACAAACTGACCACATCACTGAAATTCATGTGTTCACCCTCACTTCTTGATTTACAGCTGCATTGTCTCAACATGCATATTAAAAAAAAAGTCAAAACCAATACTTGCAATAAAAACCCAATACAGAACAAGGTCATGGTTTTCAATTATTTTCACTTTACACTTGTGTAACTTTTAACTAGTAGTTAGAGATGATAAACTTCTGAGCAGCTATTACTAAAACAGAAAAAAAAATCCCCTCATATTTTCAAAAAGGCTAAGGGAAGTAAAGAAAAATGCATTTTTATTCATGTATTTTAAAAAAGGAATTTCCAGCAGTATCAAGGCATGGGAAATGCCAAGGGAGGAAAGAAACAATCTTTCCTGAAAATTACAAGCACACAAGTATAGGAGAATTGCCCCATCATGGAAACTGTGGTGCAACTCTGAATGTTGCTTCTTTAGTGAGAAGTCTTAGTGCCTACTGTCCTACTGTGATTACGAGAAGTGATTCATCAATTCTGAAACTACTCTCCTTAAAAAAAAAAAAACAAAACAAAACCCAAAACCCAACCAATCAAAAAGAAACTCAGAATGTTTAATGAAAAAGTAATTGAGGAAACCTGTTAAGTGTTTTACCTCAGTTCCTGAACAGCCTGACAGCATGTTTATAATTTGCTTATGGCCAAACGTAAGAGGAAACACAAGTCAGAACCAACCCCAGAACACACAGATGACCGGGAACATCTACAAAAAATGACTCAACACACAACTTCTTTTTAAGCTGCATTTGCTGTTATAAAAGAAGACACGTAGAAATATTTGCAAGGGAAATATTTTAGACACTTTTTCCTCTACATTACATATACGATAGCTAAGTTAGGAGAAAAAAATTCGTAAATCTGTCCTATACCTACTACTTAGATAAAAAAGCCAAAAAACCTGCACAAAGATAACTGCACTCTCCATCTCTCTCTTTTACAGTGCTGTTTACCCAGACACAGAGCACTGGGCTTGCATGGCAAGGTTTTGGTAGTGAGAGGGCTAAAGGGCTGACTGCTGTGAGAAGCTGCCAGAAGCTTCCCGTGTCCAAAGGAGCTGAAGCCAGCTGGCTCCAAGACCAACCTGCTGCTGGCTGAGGCCAAGCCCATCCACAGTGGTGGTAGTGCCTGTGGGATAACATATTTAAGAAAGAAAATAAAAAGAAGGAAATTGCAGACAGAGAAGAGAGGAGTGAGAATATGTGAGAGGAACAACTTTGCAGGCACTGAGGCAAATGATGGAGGGAAGGAGCTGCTGGAGCTGAGACTCCCCTGCAGCCTGTGGTGTGAGGCAGCTGTGGCCCTGCAGCCCCTGGAGGAGCCCACACTGGAGCATGTGGATGCCTGGAGGAGGCTGTGGCCCCACGTGGAGCCTGTCCTGGGACAGGCTTCTGGCAGGACCAGTGGTGCTGTGGAGAAAGGAGCCCACACTGGAGCAGCCTGTTCCTGCAGGACTGCACCCCACATAAGGTGGGCTCCTTGCTGGAGCAGCTTGTGAAGAACTGAGGCCTGTGAGAAGGACTCACTTTGGAGAAGTTCCTGGAGCACTGTCTCCTGTGGGAGACACACTGGAGCATGGGAGGAGTGCGGGGAGTTCTCCCCCTGAGGAAGATGTAGCAGCAGAAAAACAACGTACTATGTACTGACCCCATTCCTATCTCCCTGTGCCACTATGGAAGATATAGAGAACCAGGAATAAAGTTAAATCTGTGAAGGAGGTAGGGGGCAAGTGTTTTGAAGATTTGGTTTTGCTTGTTAATAATTCAGTTAATTTCCCCAAGGTGGATCTGTTTTGCCCATGGAGGTAATTGGTGAGTGATCCCTCCGTGCCCTTATCTTGACCCAAAGGTTTTCCATGGTATTTTTTCTCTTCTATGTCTAGCTGAGGAAAGGAGTGATGGAGAGACTTTTGCAGACACTTGGCATCCATCCAGGGTCAAACCACCACAAACAGATACAGTTACAAAGAGCATCTCCTGCTCACAGATACCACTGCACAGTGCAAACACATCAGGACCCCCAAAATCTAAGGTGAAATAGTATCAGAGGCTACATTATTTCAAATGCTGAGTTAGTGGTAAAATCAGGGCTCCAGTTCAAGACCTACAACACTGCTCTCTCATTCAGCTGTTCATCCCCCTTACACCCTCAGTTACCTGTTTTGAAAATGGGTGAGAATTTCTTACATACAAATTTGCAAACTTAGAGAAGAAACGGTAAAGATCATTTTCATACACTGTACTTACAGCAACCAAGGGGCCTCATTTCAGCATTCTGTGTATAGACCTGAGAAATATCTGCAATCCTTTTACACAGCATATCCACAGGGATGTCATATCCATACTTGTACTTCCAGTTAGCAGCCTCATAGCGGGCTCTCTGCACCTGGGATCTGCTGTCAGCTAGACAAAGAGAACTAATATTAATTCCACTGAATATATACCATCTTTATTTCTAGCACTGCCTAAGAATATAAATTCCAGGTCCAACTTTACATTGTCTTTAAATATACCCATGAGAACTAGGTAAGTTCTCCAAAACCAGATGGGTGAATTAAATACCTGTCATTCCTGTCATCACACAACCAATATTTTCAGTAATCTTGAATAAATGAGTCACTGTGTTGGAATCCAGTAACTTGTCCTAAAGAGGAAACAGAAATAATGTAATAGCAAACACTGTCCTCAAAAAAAGCCCCCAAACTCTGAATCCTCTGGTTTTTACAGAAGAGCCCAAAAGGATCCATAACAGCTACAAATTGTCTTTCAGGCTTTCCAATTTTTACTGCTGTAGGCATGCAAAGGAAGAAATTGGAGAACAGGGAAGAATAAAACCACAGATCTGGAGAAGGAGAACAACAAGAACACGATCAACATCACAGTCCTTTTCCCTCTGAAGAAACTTTGAGAACCCACATACAAAAGCTCGCTCTCTTATTGCATGCTGCCCTTCAAACATAAAAGAATTTCCCCCCTTTTTCAACAGTACATCACCACTGAGCTGAAACACTCTCAAAAACCTATGAAAAGCATGCTCTATGTGCTATTGGTACAATATTTTGTCAGCAGAAATTCAAGGAATCAGGGAACTGGGTATGGACAACTCAGCCTTTACAAGCCAGAGCAATGAATGCATGCTCAATACAGCAGGGTCAACTTATATTTTAGATTTATCCCTTCAACAGCTACAGAGAAAACCAATATAGCACTTTCTCACTTAGTGAGAAAATGTACAGTTGAGCACTACATGGAACTAGAACTAGTAATAAGCAGAATGATACTTATACATTCAGTTCAAATAGCAATTTCTGTCAGTGCTAATAAGAATAATATCAATATTGCTGAGTCTCACCCCATCTTTTTTACTCCTCTCCTTCCAGAGCTCCCCTCAAAACCAGACTACTTACAGGTACTTTCTTCTGTGTTACAATTACTGCAGAATCTTTCCCACGAACAGCTACAGATGTAAGTCCACCTTGGTTTATGGCCTTAAATGCATATTCTAGAAAAAGATACAAATGTTAATAAAAAACTTGTGTCAGAGACACTAGTACAAGTAACAATTCCCCCCAACACATGATCCCACTAATTTATGGCCTTTTAATACTTTAATACTTGTGCAACACCTTGTGTCCTTAAGTACAATGTGCATTGACTCTCTTCACAAAACCACTGTCACTGCTTCCTTCAAATGTTTCTTCTAATTTGACTTTTTGTTCAGTTCAAGCTGAACAGCAACTGAGTAAGTTTTAGAACAAAAATGCTGTTTTGAACTTGACCAAAATTGTCCAACCTGAATCTACAGTAACCATAAATTCTTACAGAAGAATTCTTGACATGAATTTTAGTATTTTAAAGGATACAAGCTTCTTTTCTAATTTTTACTGATATAGATGAAAAGTGGTAAGATGACACAGGAGACAGGTTTTAACTATCATATTTTCTGACTTGACATTCAAACACTGCAATGCTTTTTTACTTTTTATAGTGAAAGCTACACAGATGCCAATTAAACAGTGTTGTTCGTGTAAGTACAATGGATTAAGAAGCAAACACTAAAGTAACAGTCATGGAAATATCCAAGAAACAAATTTCTCCTGATTGATGGTTTCAAAAGCCTTAGGCACAAGAACTTTAAAAACCTGGCAACATTTGATAAACATTCAGAAATTCCTAATATCTGGCTGAGTGGTAAGTTTCAGACAGCAGCTAAATGTAGGTGAGTTTTTTTGTTAGCCATGCATGTGAACCCAGAATTTAGAATATGTCTACAAATAGCATAGCAAATTGCTAAAACTATCTTAAAATAATGGGAGCAAGAAACTTGGCTATTTTAAAAGCTGCACTCAGATCTATAGAAGAAATTGCACAACAGAGGAGTAATAATCTGAAGAAGAAAAAAATTCAAACCTTGCATATTAATGTTCAATCTGCAGAGTCATTGTTAAGGAAGGGCTCACTGTGGTGTATTTATGGCACTGCATTTACTACTCTCAGAGCATTTACTATTTATTTATTTACTGTTTATTTATTTATTTTAGCATTTGCTATTTACCTATTTACTGGTTACCCAAATGTGCCACAAAGGATGTTCCCCCTTTCCCTCTGCACAACTGTGCCCACCTGGGATGATCAGTGCCAGCCTGCAGCAGAGCACAAACCCCAGTAAGAAAGGAGCCAGCACTGCCTGCAAACTGGCCATGCCCAAAGCCCCAAGCACAGGCTTTGCACCACTTGTCTATTTATCTGTACAACCCCCTGAAGGCAGGGTGTAAAGCAGATGGACAGAGCCAACCTTTGTGCACTGATGCTCAATGACAGGACCAAATCAGAGGTGACTGGAACAAACTGAAACAGGAGGGTCCAGTACCTGAAAACATGTTTTACTGTGATGGTGACTGAGCACTGGAACCGGTTGCCTGTAAAACCCATCTGGAAACACTCCTGGGCATCCAGCTCTAGGTGGGCCTCCTTGGGCAGGGGCTTGGGGCCAGACAATCTCCAGAGGGCCCACCTAATCTCAGCCACTCTGTGCTTCTGTGACACTTAGGTGGCAGTAGGAATCGATGCCTATCACAAACTGGGTTTTGCTCACAACTCCCAACAACCAGGCTTGAGAAACTGTAGCCCCTGATTACCACCTCGATTGCCCAGTTTTCAAGGAAACAAGCCAAAAGGTGAAGTGGCTCTTACAATGTAACAAATCCGAGTTGCTAGTGCTGTTTTAAGTCTGTTTACTGCTATGAAAGTATTTCAGCAGCACTGCAGACATTCTCTCTGAAAAGAGCAGTCCCTTTCTGTTCCCTGAATACATGGCAACAGCCAGAAATTTTACTGTAGTAATTTTTCTTTTCTCCCAAAACTCCACTGAGAAGAAACACCACCTTTGAAGACTGAAATTAATAGGTAGCAAGAGGACACTGATGCTCTGAGAAATTTTAACCACAGTAATGTGAAATAACTGTTAAGTTTTCTAATATGAGATCAAAGGCACATGAGTTTTCTGAGCTTTGGAAGCAGAAGACAGACCTAAGACGAAGTATAGGCATTTCAGTCCAGTATCACTATGCTGGAAGTCTCTGTTCCCATACTGCCAAATTCCAGAAAAAACTCAAGTTTTAAGGCAATCTTAGAGCAACACATGTCCATGCTCATCCTTGACAGCCCCTAGCTAACCTTAATCCAGCAAAGAGACAAAACAAAACCACCTAGATGTGGACATTTGATTGCAAACAAGCATGAGATTTCTGCCCATGCTGTGGTTAGATGCTGGCAAACAGAGACACCCATGGGACACCATGCCCAAGTTACCAGCCTGGCTGTGAGTAAAGTGAGCTCATTCTTGCTTGAAGTTAACATCTACATATTTTTCTTCCTATAGCACAGAGATACTTAAAATAGCTTTAAGACAGCTTCAGGCTGTCTTAAAGTGCAGAAGCTCTCAAATACACAGATGCTTGTTTCTAAGACACTGTTAAAAGGTATGGAGGTACCACACATTTCTCATATATTAACCTACTGGCTAAATACACCCCAGAGGCAGAAAACCAAGGCTGTTTCCTCTCTGCTACAGAATGCAGAAACCATTCCCAACAAGCAACACTGTGACAGAGACAGTGGGAAGTGATGCAGACCAACCAGCCTGTTTTAGTGGCAGCTGAAGGTGGGAGCCCAGGACTCCTCTGCCACAGAACCACTGAAACCCTGTGTGAGGAAGCACTGTCCCTACCACCCCTACGTATAAGGGACAATAAACATCACACATGCTCCAGATATAAGACAGCATCCACATGTAGGTATCTAGTACAGGCACCTTCCTAATTCTTCCTTGCAGAAGGGACTGCTTAAGAGTGGGCCACCTGTCTATGAGGCCTAATCCACACAGGCTTCTTCCTGAGAAAAACTCAAGGGCAGTCACAAAAAAAACTACATGGCTGCCACGGGCAATTCATGCAATCTAACTCCAGCAAGCTCCTTTCCTGGAGAACAGGTGGATTTACAGACATAACATGCAGTGGATGTGCAGTGAAGGCAGCATCAGGATGATGCTGCAGAACAGTTCATCTGTCCCTGTTGAGAGGCTCCTCCAGGGGCACTCCCAAACTACTGTCCTGGCACACTCTGAGCTGGCTGTATCCTGCACAAGGGGCACCAGGATGTGCTTCTGTACAAGCTGGTGCACCGCAAAAATAGGAATAACAGAATCAGTGGCTTACAGAAGCTGAAGCTTGGCTTCAGATTATTCCAAGAAACCTGAAAACAAAGGATGGTTGCTGCTATCTCACAGGTCACAGAACAAGCGGCATTCAGGAGTAACAAGAAAGCGCATGAGTTACACCCAAGAAGTGACTTTGTCACTCCGGCATGCAGGGTTTGAGGCAGGTCAAATCCCATTTCAATCATTTATCATAGCTCTCAGATCCCAAAACGCAGCGCTCCGAGGCTTGGCAAGAGTCACTCAAAGAAACACTTAAGGGAGACTAAACAGCCTCTGGAGAGCGGCAGCTTTGGTCTCCAAGCATCTGAAATGGAACACCGAGGGCTCAGAGGAGACCCCCCCGGTGCCAGGGGACACTCGAGAGAGCCGAGCCCACCCTGGCTCTAGGTTTTCCTGATTTCATGCGAGAGGATCCCTTCCCCTGGTCCCCACGGCGGGACGACCGGGACCGCCGCCGCTCCACGCTCCCACCAGGCTTTCCCCCACACACGGCGGCACCAGGCCAGGCGGGAGCCGGGACTCCCGAGCCACGAGAGGCGCGGCGCCTCGCCCCTCCGCACAGGCCGCCGGCCACGGCCCCGCTCGGCGGGGAGCGCGGGCAGGCCGGGCCCGTGACGGGGCAGTTCGGCGGCGGCCCCGCGGCCGGACACGCACCGACTTGGTAGAGGCGGCCCTCGGGCGAGAAGATGGTGATGTGCCGGTCGAAGCCGGCGCTGGAGCCGCGGGACATGGCGGGAGCGGCGCGGGCCGGGGGGAGCTGTCCGCGTGCAGGGCCCCACCGCAGCCGCAGGCACCGCCGGAGCGCTTCCGGGTCACGCGCGTACCCCGCGCAGGCGCGCGCCTCTCCCGCACCGTCACGGTCCGGTACCGGCGCTGCGCATGCGCGAGTCCCGCGGCCGCCGCGCCGAGACACGTCACGGAGGGCGCGAGCGGAAGGCGGGGCTCTGCCGCGGCGGTGGCTGTTGTTGCTGTTGCTACTGCGACACTGGCTGCGACAGTGACAGTGAGGCGAGGCTCGGCGAGGCTCAACTCGTGGAAACCTGGAAGCCCGCCGGACGTGCCTGAGGGAATGCGCAGGAAACGGAATAAAAGTATCATCGCGGCATCCATCGACGCTGGATCAAAGTATCACCAGCCAGCCGGGAAAACAAAACCCCTCTTAAAATTCTGAACGAAGTATTTCCGCCTGTGCTCTTGAATGAGAATAATTTTAAAGCAAGTACCTCAAAAAATCATGTTTAAGGTATTCGTAGGTAATTGTTGCCGCAGCTGCGTTATAATGCGATGTTTAAAAGACTTTTCATCGGTGTCCAGTCCAAAAGGAAATTCCCCAAATTGAAACTCGTGATTATAAGTTTTTTGCCTTTTAACATCTTGGAATTCCCCTGCTCTTTGTGGGAAGGCATTTTTTAAAAGCCGGTCATTAAAAGAGTTGGAAAAGCTGCATTCTAGTATCCACACCTCTACTTTGAAGTTATTATTAGGAGAGCTTATTCTTTGTTGAAATAGCAGAATAAAGGTGGATTTTGTGTATGCCACGCATTAAAAGTCTGTATTCTCAATTTTTTCAAAATACTTCTCCTTGCTCATTAATACTATGGGAGAATAACGTCCCATATGCATTACAAGACTCAGTTTGTCCCTTTTGTTAGGGACACAGAGAACATGAACACATATGACTGCGTCTGCTGGGTCAGAACGGAGCCAGTCCTATCCAATGTTCTCTCTCCAAATGTGGCCAAAAGGGGAATACCCAAGGATTTAAAGACTAGAGAGAGCCTTTCATGATACACTCCCTGAATCCTCTCCCAGTTTCCAGCCATCTGGAGGGACTTCCCAAGGCAGGGATAGTGTATGGTTATTTAGTAAGCCTTGCTGGTTCTCTTTCATGAACCTTCTGGTCTCCCCTCAAACCCACCTGTGTTTCTTGAATCCACAACACACCATGGCAAAGAGCTGGTCAGCAGAACAGCACGTTGTGTGGTTTTACCTGAAACCTCACCTTTTTATCTGAACCTTCTATCTGCCAGTACCACTTGATGCTTTTGTACTGACACAGCCAACGATAGATCCTTAGGTGTTCCTTCCATAACATCTGTGATTCTTATGACCTCTGTAAGACCAGTTTCTCCAAGTTGATGATCCATACCTTTACAGTTCTTCCATCTACAGAGCTCTTTGATTCTCTGGAATGCTTTTTTTTCTCCTGAGAAAAAGGGCATGAGAAAATCTAAGTAAATATCAAGTGTTCAGCCTAATTGCCAAAGAGTAACCAAGAAAATCCTTATGTTTGGAATCAAAGATTCAGTATTTGAATTAGATAAAGGAAAAAGTGTAGTTGCTCGATACCATGGACATGATGGAGTGGAAGTTATGCTACTTTCAGGATACAGCTTCCAGAGTACAGCATTGTTTCAGAAGAGCAATCATGCTTTTGGTTTAATGTTAAATCACTTCTGATGAGTATGAGTATGGAGTCAAATCCTGTGTTGCAGGATCCTGAGTAAAGCTGTTCTCACTGCCATCTTTTTAACATAGTAAGCAGTAAGTGGGAGATCTTGGAGGTGATAATAGCTGGAGTGCACACTGAATCAGTTCTTTCTCAACTCTATCTTGCCAGTGTGTTTGTCTCCACATAGTATACACCTGAAGAAGTCTGTAGGGTCATCACTAATGTTTCCCCTTTGGTTCCACAGAGGCCATTATTTCCTGTAAGGATCTACAGAGAAGTGTATTAGCAGCAAACATAGAAAAAAGAAGTCACAAATCTGACACCAATGTTGTAATACCTTCCAATTGTAAATTCCATATTCTGTTCCATCATCCCCTAAATATACTAGTAATGTGTATTTAGGAAGTGTTATTATTTAGAAGGCATTACAGTATCTCTCTAAGAACAGTTTTTGAGGTGAAACCCAAGTGATTGATTAGGAACATGTTCTGACTAAAAGGAAGTAGAGGATGCATTTATTACATTTATTATATATGCAGTTATATGTGGATATTATGCATGCCTGTTAATGACCAGGGTGAGGTAAAATACAAAATTTAATGACAATGAAACGGGTACCCTGAAGGTGCAGTTTCTGTTCAGCTAGGGCTGACCTAAGGCAGAGCTGCTGCAGGGACCCACCTTCTGCAGGCTGACATTTGAACCCTACTCCCACACAGGTACCAGTACTTGTGCCATGGTGCTAGTTGAGTGCAACAATGCCAGTTCTGACCTAGCCAAAACAGTTTTAAGACCCATCTCTGCATTGCTTTGGGCTGCACGACCATCAGACCTAGGACCAAAGGAGGGCTGTAACAGCACTGACTGACACCAGCTCAGGCCATGCACAGCTTCACACAGGGGTGTGGGAGCCTTCAACAGAGCAGCAGCTGCTAACTAAGCACTCCTGCACAGGAGCAGACACCTAACTTAAAAGCACTATTTCCACTTTCAAGATGATGTGGCAGTTCTCTAACTTAAAGAATTATAAAAGCAATCTTCTGACAAATTAGAAGTATTAAGGAATGAGAGAAGTAGATCCAATCCCTCTGGTTTTCCTTCTGGACTTCATAGGTGCTGTCATGTTCTGTCAGGAAAAGGGTCTGTGATGAACACTACCAACAATATGATGAATTTAAAGCCAAGGTTTTATGTTACCTTAAGAGGCACCCAGCTCCTCTACACTTTCTGCACACTGTGAAGGACACTTCAGAAGGACATGACTGTATGCAAATCATACCTGCTGGTTTGCAAACTCATGCCAGAGGTAGAACATGTGTCAGGACTGTCCTGGAAAAAAATAGCAGGGAACATGCTTGAATGCTGAGTCCTGAGGGAGCTTGTCACAGGGCCTGCAAGAACTCAGAACTGCGAGTTCTATACAAAAAAATCTTAATGTTTCATCTCAGTTTAGAACAGAGGATTTTTGTATGAGACAGATGTGACAAGCTCAGGATATTTCATCTGAGATTTATGTGGCATTTCTACGTTTTGGGAGGAGAAAGGTTTGCATTAAAGTTGTAAGTGCAATAAACACATTTACCACATACACACTTACAAATAACTCAGAATACTTTTACTGTAATTAATACTATTTTTTTTTTTTTGCTTTATAATTTGGGACAGATTTTATAGAAATGTACAAGAATCAATTTTGTCCTATTATTGTCTTTAAGATTTTCTAGCTATCCATTTTTATTTAAAAAATCCATGCATTTCCATCAGCAAACTATTGCAGTAATGCCAAATCCTGTCAGAAATGGCAAATTTAGGAGTGTGGAAGAGCCACAAAAAAAAGCCACATTCCACTGGTTCTTTCCTTATTCTTCCAAACAAATGATTGCTATATGTTTCTCTAACCAATCTCTTGCATTCTATGTTATCAAACAAACTCTAATTAGAGTGAGAAAGTCTTAAGTCTGTGTGTGTCTGGTGAATGGTAAATGCACCATTTATCCCCCTTAGCTCCACTGAATAGAGGTAGACATTGTGTAACACTTGTGCAAGCTCAGCACCACAAACTCTGAAGGTACTTTGCAAGTCTTGCTTAATTTCTTCAGTGTAGTTTATTCCAATTTAGATGAAAAGTTTGAGAAAAAATAAAAGATAAAAATGCCCAAACTCTAATTCCAACAAGAAAAAGCATGTTTTAATTCAAATCACAAAAATTGCCTTTAAAAATAGAAATAATGGACATAATTCACCCCCACTGGACCACCACTGATGTTAAGAGATGTACGCAGGAATGATTTTGTCAAAAGCAGTCACTCAATTTTCTTTAGTAACACACCTCACCCCATAACTGTTCTGCTGAATTTTCCTAGCCAGCAACAGAGATTTAATAATTAAAAAAAAAAAAAAAGAGGCCACTTCAGCTTCTCCAATTACATTCTTCATCATTTCTGGTGAATGCAGAGCCATTTTCTTGGTATTTGATATGAATATTTTTCCTCAAAAACATCTTTATAGGGAATATGCCATGTATCACCTGTGGTCTGTACCACACAGTCGTAACGGAAAGCTGGCTGTTGGGAAAAACAGAGGGAAAACATTTTTGTTTAGACTTTGTACAAAGTATTACTGAAATATCAGTTACAGGTAGTTAGTTACAACTTCCAATGCTTACCTTAAAAGTCTCCACAGTTTTATCTCTTAACAATTCTCATTTTATTTTCTTATACAAAACAAATTCTAAATTTTAGTACTGGAGGAAAAACTAAACTATCTTCTAGTATTTTGTGGTCTAGGTGTCATTATAAATTCTGTCTTCAATCTGCACTAGATAATAATGATTTCAGGATAATGCACTCAATTACTAGAAATGACAAAATGACTGTTGTTCTGTTCAGTTAAATGAAATCATATGGGAATTACTCAGGATGTGGAGTTTATAGGCTTGAATGTAGGATTTAATGACATTAATGACATCTTGTATTTGTTCTCCCAGCGTGTCTCTTTACAGAGCTGACTTGCTCTGTCCCAAGGAGTAGTAAGAAAAGGAGATATAAGAAAAGAGCTTATAACTAACACTTTCAGAAGCATCTGGTTGAACAAATAGAATAAACAATCTTTCAGGTCTATTATGTTGCAGGTACACTAATTCAACATATATAAGACAAATACAAAAGAAACCTTACTGGCTGGTAATTATGGTTCCCAGGACATACAATCACTCTACATGTATAGTCTTGGAAGTCTACTTTACTGTGGTAGCTTCCAGAAAAACTTAGAAGACAGCTATGACTGGCAATATCAATCACCCAAATCACTTGTATAGGACTTAAGATGTGAAAATTAGCAGTCCCTTTGTACAAGAGAAAGAAACAGCTAAAGCTGTGATAGCTGTAGCTCAGGTGACCCCACCATTCATTATTTGGCTCCATAAGAAGTAATGTATGTATGGCAACAAAGAATGAAAGGCCGTCATTCTTACAAACTGCTATCTCTGTTTGTAATCATGAATGTTATTTTACAATTTTAACCAGCAAAGGAAGAAAATTAATCTGCATAAGTATTCAGTATGCATAGGTATGCAGTATTCCTTTAAGCAGGCAGTAACAATACAGACAGAGCAGATAACAAAAGAACTGCATATAGAATGTCACATGATGGATTTTTTCCTAGAAAAATCTGATCACAAGGATACATATCTCCTAGACAATAAGAGTAGTATTCTGCCATAACATGACATTACTGCAGTTTCTGTAGCTGAATACAAACTATAAACCTGGCTGTTATGGACTTTCCCTCATGAAACTTTGTACCTATGTTAGATTACTATTACAGTGAATACTGAAATACCTGTATTTTTTCAGCTTCTTTAAAATAAAGATGAAAGAAACTCTATTGTAAAATTGGACGTATGATATTTTATAATAGTGCTGTAGAGGAGAACAAGGGATTTCAAAGTTTTAAAAAAATTAAAACATTGGCTCTCAGGTTTTACTGAGGCCAGTAATGGTTACAGAGTTTCCAGTACTGGAAATATTTGTATACATAAACTTTTATTTACATTTACATTTTAAACATTTAGGTAGCATTTCTTGGCTCTCTTATAGTTTTTTTGTTTGTGGCATGCTTTGTGAATCCAGTGGATTTTCAGTTAACATGGGAATCTTGAGCACACCGGTACAAATCCATTTCTTAGGCTTCAACACGATATTTTGGTTTCCAGAATCTGAAATAATGTATTTTCAATGAATATGCTCTGGGTGTTTTCTGACTGCAGTGGGAAAACTTACCAAGAAATTGATACTCCTTCCTCCTGCAGAAGGGAAGAACACTATCTGGTGGCCACGCTGCCACTTGCGGAACAGGTGGCGTGTCAGACTGTCGGACAGACAAGCCTTGTGGTCCCGCAGGAAGTCTCTGCTGACAAACCTGCAGTGCTTGCCCGAGCGGAGAGTGGCATACAACAAGAAGGGGTCATCTTCAGAGCTTCACAAAACAAATGGAAAAGACAGACGTCATTCACAAGGCAGTGAGTGACTGCAGGAAGTGATTCAAATGCTGATCAAGATTTATTCATCAGCAACACTGAAAATTCCCACCACTACTCTAGTTCCCTGTAAAATAAAAAATTGCTTACCACAGGGCACCAAAAGCTGGAGTGCAATAAAAATTAATCACGTGCTACTTAGAGCACTTTTTTCCTCTTCTCACATCTGACAATAGAACAATATAATCTCCTGCCATGAAGTTTAACAATACTGTGCTATGTAGAACAAAACTGCTAAAACTCAACAGTGTACCCCCACACAGCAGCAGACACAACTGCACACGGATGCTACCAGAAATTCTGTAGTTCAGGGCACTATGCTCTTGGCAATGGTTTTATCAGTCATAAATCCTAATAAACCATACAGCTGTTGATATGATTCTAAGTGATCAAAGTCTTCACAACGCAACTTTTAATGTACTTTTGAAGCAAGCGTAGCAAGGGATATGTTTCTTTCACAGACACAGATAGAGATACTAGTAATGGTACTAAAAGCTAGAGCAAAATGCACATAGAACAGGTGTTGGTCTCTATTATATTGAGCTGTTTTCTTCAACTTACATATTTTCAGCAAAGAAGAAGTCTGCCTTACTCTGCATCTCTTTCATAATTTCTCTTTTCCAATTTGAAGAGTTTGTCAGCATATGTTTGCGGCCCAGCACAAGCAACCGGGCATTCTCCTTGGCCAGGCAGTTGACAGCATCAAACAGCTGCAGAAAACAAAGCAAACCCAAAGATTTTCCTAGCTGTAAACACAGAGTGACATGGAATACTTTCAGGTGTGTCTCACCTAGAAGGACTTCTAGACTACTCTCATTTCATACCGTTCTTAACTGCAATGTGAATTAAGCAGATAACTAATTCAATTCCCTAATCACAAGGGAAAAAAGAAACAACAAACCAATTCATTGAAGGAAGCTGTTCTCAACCACACAGAAAATACAGTGCTTTCATATTCCAGCTCATGCAGTTCCAATGACACGAACGACCTCGGGCAGATTTGTTTGGAGATGTCAGAAGTTCCAAGTCAGGCGAGGGAATGAATCACGCTGGATTTACGTGATAACCCACGGTGATCACGGAGCACGGGGAGCCCGGAGCACACGGCCTCTCCAGCCCCACCTGCTGGAGCTGGAGAGCTCCACGGCCCGCGCTGCCCTGCGGGGAGGCGGTGGGTGGCAGGACATGGAAATCCGTGACCTCGGGACTAAGGCTTTATGAAAACCACATCCAGATCAGCCGCCCGCCTGTGAACCAACATAGCGGTGGTAAACTCACTTCAGAGGGACTTTCAGCAGTCTCTTAGGGCTGTGCCTGTTCTGCGTGAAGTGCTTCTCAGGACAGGCACTTGTGCCTGGGACTTTCCCTCCCTGCTTCACCCAGACTGAGCTCAGGGAGGGCAAAGGTTCTGGCTTTCAGAATCCAGGTTATCGCCATGGACTGCTCACAAAACAATGGCATGTCATTTCGACCCAGAAAGACAGAAGAATTGTTTCTTGAGATTCATGCATCTATTGTATTTGAAAGACAAGAACAGTATGCTCAACAACCAGGGAAAGGTATTTCCTAATTTTTACCTGCATTTGCTACCACTATTAGCCAACATACAATCTCCTGATCATTCTTTAATCCTTCCTGCTTTTCTAGCTTCAGGGGCTAGAAAGAATTATCTACCTGCAAGTACCAAAAGAAAGGGGTGGCCCTACTCAGTCTTCTCTCAAGCTGCACAATCTCACTACTTCTGTTGTGTCAGATCTATATCACAATTACAGACCAGCTCACTGATCCAACAGAAGACTTTTCTGTAGGGCTGAGCAGCAACCCAACAGACAGACTTGAGTCAAAGGTTCAATGACTGATGGGAATACATCGCTGGAGGTGGTGAGACAGGAAATGTGGGACTGCCCTTCACAGGAAAGGACCTGCAGATGGCTCAAATGAAATATGCCATGAATCTGGATCTGAGATCTGGGAGAGGAAGCCAGAAGATTTTCTACATTAATTTTAACCGTTGAGCTGTAAGTTGCTGTTGCCAGTATTGATTCTGAGGGAGTAAAGGCTCTGTTTAATACAGATACAGGACCTTGGTGCTAATGAAAAGCACAAACACCTAACAGTACCTATTGGAACTGACTTCCTGCTTCCAGGAGATCACACTGGATATTGGCTACACATGTGTACAATCTACTTTTCCCTGGTTAAAACAAACAAAACATAATGTGAGCAGGAAAAGGCCAAATGCAGTAACTTCTCATGCACTGAACCAGTCCTGTAAATAGCTGGATTTGAATACCAAAGGAGAATTAAGCTGGTTAATCATTTCACGTACAGAAGTCAACAGTGAAGAAATAATAATGAGTAACTTTAACAAACACAAATTCCAAATGAAAATACTTTTTCTTTTTGCCTAACATTTTGCTACATTAAGAGAAGGTTAGCAAAAAATCATGTGAAAAAAAAAAGTAGATAAAAAACAGCAGCTCCAGATACAGACTGGTCAATAGTAGCTATTCCCAAGTATTCTTGGATTCAGCTCTTGTAGGTTCTTTCTTTCTGGAGGTTGTACTTTGTACCTGTTAGTCATGTGGACTTTCTTGTCCTACATATTTTTAGCATATGAGGTTTTCTAGTGTGAAGTGCTTCTGGGAGAAAATTGAAAGGTTGGTATAAATTAGCTACAGCAATGGAAAAACTCAAAGGCTTAAAATGTAGGGAAATTAAAGGGAGTCAGCATTTTAAAATTTTGAAACTCCTGCTTACATAACAACCCATTGTCCCTCCTCTACTTAACACAGAGATTAACCTTACTTACACAACTAAAATACAGAAGATAGAAATTACTTTTGTTTTCATAAGATAAGGATAATTTTGTTCTGCACAACTTCACTAAAGAGCCTTTTCTCTCACTTTAGGCTTGGGCACTTAATGGGGGTGGTCTACAAGGAGTCACAGAACTTACATGGGGGGTTTCCTAAGTGTGCCTACTCCCACACCTGGCTGCTTCTCAAGAAAGGAAGATGTGAGACACACTAACACTTGTTTCAGTCACACAGGAAAGTAACTGAACATCATGGTGTTAATACAAAAACAGCAGTAGTGATCTCTCATTTAAAAAGTCAAGGCTATTTTATTAATCTAGTATCTCCAGAAGTTGCATGAGTGTATAATGGAGCACAAGGAAGACAGGTTAATTACTCTAAGCCATACAAGGAACTATGAGCAGAGCAGGATACAGATTTCCTAAGACTTCACTGCCAGTCCCTTTCTGATCGCTAGATCCCGCTGTGCCATGTGTCCCCAGTTTCAAAGCTTAGCTTGAGGTAGCTTTCTCATTAGGTACTACTGGTAGATTCCCACTTGTGAAATGGGAAATCCCTACACACTGCTGCTGGGAGGCACACCACTCAGTGATTCAGCAGAAGGTGACTCACCCTTATACGCATAGAGCATGAAGAAGTAACCACCAAAAATATTTAAATCACATTTTTTATGAATAAATCATGTTTGACATTGCTTAAACATTTGGGTTCACTAACTGCCATTTAAAAGCAAAGCTCACCTACAGGTTATCTGCTAATAAGAGCAACAAACTGCTCTATTACTGCTTTTTTCACCTATTGTTAGTGCTGCCTCCCACCCAAACAAAGCTGTGAAACTGCAGAAGAAAGCCCAACACAGACTACAGGTTCAGAGCTGCCATTGCTGTACTGTCAGGCATGATCATTGTCTCCAAAGTTTAGCCAGCAATTGGAGCCAGTCAAAAAAGGTGATTGTCCCACTTCACTTTTCACTGGTGTGGCCTCACCTTGAGTCCTGGGTACAGTTTTGGCTGCCACAATATTAAAAAGACATTAAGCTGTTAGAGAGCATCCAAAAGAGAGCAATGAAGATGGTGGGCTGGAGGTGAAGCCCTATGAGCAGCACAGAGGTCACTTGGTCCGTTCAGCCTGGAGGAGACTGAGGAGAGCCCTCACTGCAGTAACAGCTTCCATGGGAGAGGGGGACGTGGAGGGGCAGGCACTGATTTCTTTGGTGACCAGTGACAAGGACCCAAGGGAATAGCCTGAAACTGGGTAAGGGGAGGTTTAGACTGGACATTGGGAAAAGCTTCTTCACCCAGAGGGTGGTTGAGCACTGGAACAGGCTCCCCAGGGAAGTGGTCATAGCACCAAGACTGACAGAGTTCAAAAAGCATTTGGGCTACACTGTCAGGGACAAGGTGCAATTCTTGGGGTGTCCTGCACAGGGCCAGGAGTTGGGACTTCGATGATCCTTGTAGGTCCTTTCCAACTCAGGGCACTCTATGATTCTATAAATGAATCCCTGTCATGACTACATTTATTTGACTTAACAGTTTCACAATTTTTGATTACCTTTTTCCATACTGTAGATCAAGAAAATAAGCTCAATAAAAACCTGTTTACTTCAGTCCCACATACAGGAGAGAGACACGATGAGCAGCCACAGATTTTTGCCCCAGCCAGCTACTCAAGGAAGGCATGTGTGCTGCTTGCAAGAAAGGCTGGACTTTCTCACTGAGCCTGGTAATTTCACCAAACCATATTCAAGATCATTATCACAGCACCAAACACAAATGCTTCTTACATTCTCTACATTATTATTGATGACACAGTGTAAATTAGTCTCAAGTCCTCTTAAAACAGGGGCAGTATACATGTTTCTTGATTTCTCTGGAGTTTATCTGTCCCTGATTAACACAGGGGCAGCTACTTCAAAGGGAAAGCAGTGATGGATGAATAAGTAACAGTCACAGAGATTAATCAGCCTGGTTAACTTTCTACTCTTTAGACAGTCAGCAGGTAACTCCTGGGAATTTTCCCTTACAACACCAAGGATCTCTGCAATACTGCAGAAACAATATTGTAGGGAATATTTGTAATCCTGTGTCACAGTAAGACTATTGAAATTGATGTAACACATCATCATGCAAAACTCTACCAGTGACAGCTCTTCACACATCAGTGATGGCTATCACACAATGTTTAACGTGTTTTAACCTGTCTGCATTGACTCTGCACCTGGAATTGACTTATCCTCTCTTGACACATTCACTAGAGATATGTCTTAACTCCCTATCACAATTCATTAAAATTTGCAGTTCACTTTTAGATGTTAGCTTTTACTCTTAACAGTCAGCACTATTAATCAAAGGCAGATTATTGATTGAGCAGGAAAACTAAACCACAGAAGCAGATTCCCAAGTTGATTTAATATAGATTGAGGATGGTACAGTAGTCTCAGTTTGCTCAGATGAGGCAATTCCCAAATACAGCTGTGCTACTTGCAGAGTAGTCTGTATTCAGAGACTGAAGATGCTTTTGCAGCCAGGTCCAAACTGACTGGTACCAAGTGTGTACCAAGACACCTGGTGCTCCTGCACAATCCAGTGTTCCCACTGCCTGAAGGACTTGGCTCAATTGTAACACTGGGTGAATGTAAACACATTACTTTCAGGTCAAACTGACTAGAGCAATACTCCATGGACTGTGACCAAGCTAATGAACCATCTTGAATCCTGAGTAGTGGGGAGAATGAAGCAAAGTAACTAAATATATTCAGGTCAGATACAGAAGCAATAGCACAATTTATATTTTTCTGTATTCATGATACCCTGGCTGTTATGCCAGTAACGGGGATATCTTTAATGACAACTCCATTTGAATTCAACTGAAGATGCAATCTGCTCAAGACAATCCCTGAAACAATTCTGAATGTAGAAGTAACATGTTTGTAAATAGTCTCTGACACTGCATTCTGCTATATTATAAACTGTAGGTAAAGTTTCTGATTTCAAACAATCTTGGAAGAGCCACCCCTGTCTTTTATTCTACTGATGAGCTCAGAGAACATCAAAAAACAAACGAAAACTGTGTAAAACAATCTCAGATTTGGTAGGAGTTTTATGAATTTCTCCTGTGCAGATAGGGCAGGATAGGTGCCTATCCTTCCCAGCAGAGCCATATAAGAAAAGAAGGCTTTGAAATAGGTATTTTCTATTTAATTAAAGTCATATCCTGCTGTCTTATTCCCAAAAGGCACAAGAAGTAATCTGATGGACAGTGAAGCAGTATTTCCTACGAGAATTAACAGAATCACAGTGGGATGCATGCAGAGAGTGAAGACATATACACACAATTTAAGCATGGAATTAAAGTGTGTGTATGATATGATGGATGGGGAGGTAGGCAGGGGATCATCAAGTGGAAGAGCCATTAGCTTCTTGGATTCTGGCATTTTAGAAAGGACTGTCATCTTAAAAGATCTCAGCCACTATGTCAGACCTTACACCTGAGAAACCTTTTAGTGTGAACATTCTTGCTCACACTCTTCGAATGTCTCTGCTTTTGAATGGTAATATTTTTATCATCATGATGTACAGACAAATGCAGTCCATCCAGAAATAAAAAAAAAATAAAAATGGGTAGTGACAATAGTTAGTATGCTATTAAATGAACAATGCAAAGAGCTCTAGAAATTATGACTAAAGAAGATATGGACATTTGAGGAATTTTTGAATTTCATAGTACAAGTTGCAAAAGAGAAGAACAGGCAAATTTTTCTGACTCTTACAATTCAAGAAATATACAGACAAATTCAAATATTGTCTAATTGCATTTTTGGAAGTTGAATACTGCAAGTTACTTCAGTGCCAGTCAAGTTTCTAAATCCAAAAGTTTTGTTAAGCAACTATAATATAATTTTCATTCCCAATCACTTACTTAAAAAATGAGATGTTGATTTAAATGTACAAGCAGACTCTTTGATGTTGTGTCAGCAGTTATGAAGTAGGAATAATGATGGAAGAGAGGGGTGAATCTGAAATCCAAAGCAGCATTTTTCTGGGGTAGCAAGTGGGAAATATCCAATTCACCATTAACTATAGCCCAATGCTAACAACTAACTTTTTCTATTTTAATTAAAACTTAACATTTTCTGTTGCAGTTGTGGGCTGGCAGTAAAGCATTTTTGTTCATGAATTTGAATTTTCTGAATGTCTTTCTTTCTAGAGTCATGTAAAAGGACAAAGGTATTTGTCCTTTTCTGATCTTCTCTGAGATGTTTTTTCTCCATAGCTTATATCATGGTATACTTTTATCTCTCCTCTTCCTCATCTTCTTTCTTGTAAAAAAGAATAAATACCAAGACCTTGACAATGCATAAGGGGCAGCTTATGTGGATTTGATTTTATCCAGACATCTCCTGAGAACCTACTATTTTGTACCAAAACCTGAAGATTTACAAAACATTAAAAAGTCTCAACCCTTCACACCAAGGAGAGGAGTTAGATGATACGGCCTACCTGTGATTACACAAAAAGAGGAAAAGAAACATGTAAAACCTGAAAGTGTTCCCTTTGCATTTCCACATATCAATATTATCCTTTGTTCCCATCCTTGAATTCTTTCTGCTTGCACTGCTTTTTCTCTCACAGTATTTTCTTACTGATCACTACACATTACTTCATTGCACCAATATTACACATACATCATCTTTATATTCTTGAGGAAGAAAGTAAAATAAAAATGAAAATGTATGAGGTTTTACTTATTCTTGCATAAGATTCAGATGTGGAACTTTACTTCTCAGAGCCACTGACTGTAAAGGGAATAATTTTCCCAACTGAAGTCACAGCTTCAGGGGTCTGCCTTCTTTCACTGGAAATCCAGTGTTTGCAATGACATTGATACTCTTGCTTTTCTACAATTATCAGAACAGTGTATACAAAGACTTTAAGGAAATAAGGGAGTTTCTCCCACCATATTTCATTTTAGAAACAATGTTAAAATGTAGCCATGGGAAATGAACTAGAAACAATGTAGCTGTTTCAAAGGAACGTTTGTGAGCCCAATGGAGCTGCGCCAGTCTTAAGATTTTCAGCGTGGGTCAGAAGCTGTATTTAAGTGCTGAAAATCCAAAATGTGAGCAGGATCTCTGGGTGGTGGTGGCGGCAGTGGTAATGGGATGTTGTGAAAATGAAAGCACAAGCTTGACTGATCCTTTCCATAGATAGGAAATAACTCAGGGCAGGACTGAAATGGCTTTGTCAGACTGAAACTGACAGTTTAGAAGGTACTAACACTCCAGCTCTCACCACTGTCCTATGCAGATGTCTGCACAGAGTGACAGATCTTGTCTGATGCTAAGTGTTTTTCCCATGTCCTAAAGTCCCAGACAATACTTTTGTCCTTTGAGGAAAGTCCTGCAGTAGCTGGGGACATCGCTGTTACAGCAGGCACGGGCATGATGCTGTTATGGTATATTAAACCTATGCTTCTGCAGAGACATCCCACATTTTAATAAACTTGACAGGTCCAGAAACACTTTAACATTAGGATTATTTCTAAGCTCACAGGACAACAGACATCCAGGTAGAATGATATGGTAACCAAGGAAACATCAGTAAACTGACAACTTGCAGTTGAAAAAAAGCATCAGAGTACAACATGCAGCAAATATTTATAACACAATTTTCACACTGTCTTTCTGCTGTTTCTCAGTACTATTTTCCAGTTGCCTGCTACAGATTATTATACAGAGGTTACCTTCAAAACTTTTATACACCTTCGAGAACAATTGTTTCAATAAGAACCTTTGCAGCTCTTAACGCATAAATACATTAACTACTGAAATGAGTGGTGATTTCTCTTTCATATATGTTTAATATGAAAGAGAACATATAAAATGTTCTTCTTCAACACTACAAAAATCAAAGGTCTGAGATGGAGCAAAAAAAGCCCAAAGGTCTGAGATGGAGGAGCAGCTGCATGGTCATAGTCAGACCTATCTGTCCTGGGCCAACCATGAAACCAAGGCTTTCAGCAAGGAGGAACCTAGGAGGGAATCTGCTTAATATTGCTAAGAGCATAACTGGTATTTACCAGATTGGAAAAACCCCAGGAGATGTTCACATTCATCAGCACACCTTGCACTGCCAGGACCATTAGGCAGAAGTTCAACTGTCTCAGCTGGATCAAGGCTTACCCTGGCAAGAAACTCACTGTTCCTACAAAACCAACAAAAATCTGATGCAGTGTAACACAGCTGATGTAAAACGTGGGTCAGCATTATTTATCTTACAGAGCCATTAGTTTTGATCATTGCAGACTCATGCCATTTTACTACTAGTAACACTGCCAGCAGTGTCCATTCCTGGACATCCTAGGCAGTGAAAGTCTGTGAAAGCCCACCATGATAGCTAAAGTCCACAAGATCTAATTTTTGTACTTTGATGCTTTTCATGTAAGTATATTGGCAGCAGTCTGCAATACTCAATAGCTAGACACTGGGCAGGCCATGTTTTATCTGAAGTATTTTTCTTTAACTTTAAAGATACAGCAATTTGACAAACAGATGATATTGTCAGCTCCCACAAATTAATTATAGATGATATTTGGCATTTGTCTAAAGGCTTGGCCTCCTGGGAACAACCAGTTACATGAAAAACTTTGTATACTTAGCCATTTTTTTCCCCTTGTCAAGAGAAACAAGCTTGAGAATATGAAAATATGACCATCAGAAAGGGTTGGGCAACAGAAGCCAAGTAAGAACCACTCCCAAGCCCCAGCCCTATTTCATAAAAGGATCTATTTTTTAAAGCAACTTTTAGCTTGGGGACTCAGAATTACAGTTTCCAGGTATCTATATGACTATATCAGCTAGCACTTTTGAGGAATTATGTTGCATCTTGCCCTCTTTTGTCCATTTCCCTGGAAAAGATGCAGATACCCAGCTAACAACTCTGGAGCATCCAGGACTGAACATCACTGCTTGATGCAGAACTATAATTACAGAAATGTTCTGTTTACCAAATTTATCAGATGGCAAATGGTTAAAATTGTGTTTTATTAGTGGTTATGTTAACTAGGCTGGTAGACTAAATAGGCTTGTGGAAATGAGAGTGGGTGGGATGACAAAAAAGAAATCCCTAACCTATAGCATTCAAATTTCTGAAAGCCCATTTGGGAATGCCCATTCAATGGAAAGTTAAGAGATTTCACTCTTTAAGGTCTGATATGCAGATACATACATATAAACTAGAAGTGAAAATGTCAAAACCCTCCAATTCTTTAAGACACTTCCTCTCACTATTGAGATGTATGGCCATTCCACACAAACAGATTTACACAGCTCAGTGCAGTGTTTTACGGGGAGCAGAATAGTGACATTAATGATGGACAAGCCCAGGGTAACTACTCCTCACAGGGAGCATGGTAAATCACCATCAAATCACCATCATTAAGACTGTCTGGTTCTGCTCTATGATTACTTGCAACCCTCTGACTACTACTTCATTTTATTTACCCAAATGTGTGGCAACTTAGGGCTGTGGTGGAATAAAACTCCTATCAATCAATCAGTCAATCAATCAAGAAGTAGTACAGGCAGTATTCAAGAAATAGGTATTCCAGTGTCCTTTTCTTAAGCTTGCACTGAGTGTAGAAGCTCAAACTCCAGAGAACCACATCTTTAACAAACACCTGCATCATACTTCTACTTTTTTTTTTCAGTGTATAGTGTAAGCACTATCTAGTTTACCAAAGTATCACACAATTAGGAAATAAGCAAGGAGAGAAAGCCCAGCAAGGTTGATATTCTCACACTGGTACACTACATAAGTCAGGAAAAACTTCTGAATTACAGCTACTTTAGAACCAGTGGAACTGAACAGGCTTTTTACCTGCTGTTAGAGAGCTTATGACACACACTGTACACAGCTTGCTCAGCAATGTCAACTGGACTCCTTAAAAGTTCAAGAGTCAATAATTCAAAATATAAGAGGCAGAAGAAATATTACTGCAAACTCACTGCTTCCTTTTTGTTGAGCATATAAGCGAGCAGGTAAGTGGATACATGCTGGACAATAAGGACGGGCATAAGCATCACTAATACTTTCTGATTTATCTAAGAGGTAAGTTGGTATTACCCATGGGACAGAAGCACAGGTTCAGTTTTAACAGTCACTACAGGAAGCATTGTGCAAGGAGAGGACAATACAGCAGCTGGAAATTGTAGAAACTATTCAGAAAAATTAGAAGAAGGAATAAATTCTTCATTAAACTGGTTGGAAATAGAGTACCTAATGTTTACATAATTTTGACAACCTCTTTAGCTTTTGACTCACTATAATTCAATGCATATTTCCAGCTGGAACTGTGAAAAGACCTATTCATTAAAGAACTGACCAGTTAATAATAAATCAGGAAGAAACAGCATCACAAGCTAGTATCTCTGGGTGGAAAGGAAAAATCAGTAGATACCTGTAAAGACTAGAAGTAAATATGTGAAATACTTGAAATAGAGAATTTCTCATTAAGAAAAAGGTTTCCTAACAATGATATGGGGAAACAGTTACAATGCCAGAGATAAAACATTCCAAGTGATTTTAAAATGTAATTTTGGGGCATCATATTTAGGAAATAATAATGGGATTATTATTATCTTCTACAGAATAGAAGATTTGAATGTTTATTTTATGGAGATCTACAGAAAAATGAGAACACCAACACAAATTATGCCTTATAAGGTTGTTTCTTCATCTACTGGTTTGTAAGTACTAATTTTTAAGATCTTGAGTTAGGCATTTTTCTTGAAGGACGGGAGTGAAGATTTTTATTGTATAAGAGTTACTTTCCTGAGAACTTGAAGAACAGCAGCAGCAAAGGTAGCCGTAGTTATCTTATTATGTCCTTGGTACTGGTGCTCTTACTGCATCACTCCTGTTCCTCATATGATACCAAGCAACAAAATTGTTTCAAGTCTCAGCATGTACAATACCAGCTTAATGGCACAGTTCTGGTAGCAGTCCTCAGAGAAGTGACAGATATCTGAATGAGATGTCCTCTTTATATTAACACAAGTGAACATCTTAGTTTAATCTAATTTGATCTAATTTAGATTAACACCACAGATAAAGGCATGTGTGAATTAGCATGGGGACTATTTTATTTTGACCCTTAGGTGTTTTCCCTTGCCTCGTCTCCCCTCCCTTATTTGGAAGAACTGCACAAATGTACCCTGAAACAAAATAAGTAAAAAGTAGAATAGGGATAACCTCTTCCCTTTCATGTCTGTATCTGATGTACAAAATCAATACCAGCAAAAGGTGAGGTTTGCATTAAGAAGTGTTTGATACAGAATGTCACCTCTAATGGGCAGCAGTATTTTGGGTAAGAAGAGTTCTTACCATTTTTCAGAAATTGTTTGAAACAGGAATTCTTGTGAATTGGTTTCAAGCAAGAATACTTGCCAGCATGACTGTCATCCCCAGAATGGAATTTTAATTCTGCTAAAATCAGTCTCCTAGATTCAAATAGGAGTTCCTATTTCCATGCTCCAGACAACACAAAACAATCAGTTTATGAAGAGATTTAGATTAAAAGCTGTTTACAATTGTACTTTATTTTCTATGAATCTAGATTAAAAAAAAATAAAATTACTTTAACCTCAGTTTTAAACTTCATTGCAGGTTATAATAATTTAATAATTTCAATTTAAGTATATTTACTTATACATAAATGTCTCTTCCAATCCTGCTTTACAAATAGAATGCAACTAGAGAAAAAACAACAAATGTAGCTTAATGAAATGTTGGATCATTAAACATTATGTCAATATGTGGAGATCCTTAGGAATAACATACTGTTCAAAAAACTAGGCTTTCATAGCTTCATAAATAAATCCAAATGGACTTTAGGCTTTTGTTACATTGTACCTTTTCACCTTCAGATAACACAACTTTCAAATATGTTTTCTTTCCTACTTTTACTAGAAATAGCTTATTAAATGTGAAAGCCAAGCGTGAACCAAAATTGGTTGCTTTTCAAATATATAAATAAATCTAGGTGTACACATGAATGAACACAATCATTGTCCTAAGGATTACCTATGCTGCTTTTAAGATGACACTGAAACCCGCACTTCTCACATTCAAATCAAATATTTGTTCTTACAGAGGACTGGACTACAGTAACCCAGCCTTCACATTTTCTGGCCTGCTTCCCATAGCCTCTCACGACTATGGAGGTTTTTCATATGAAAATCACTTCTAAAGAAGCAGTTCAGTTCCCCAAAGACCAGGTTTCCAATTTGGAGGGCCAGCACACCTCTTACTGCCACATGATCATGTGAAGAGTTGAGCTGCCCAGAGAAAACCCCCATCTTGACGTTTCTAAGGGACAAAGTGAAAACAGCAAGATAGAAACTCATCCAGTTCAGAAGACATGTTCATTTGACTTTATCACCTAGATTTTAGACTTCTCTACAACATACAACAACCAACCTGTTTGCCACAGTTACTAAGTTGACTGGGACGTGAATCATCAAGGCAGGTTCACTCTGCCCTGCTGAATTTCAAGCTTATATTCCTAGTGATTAGAAGAATCTTATTATGAAAGATGTGATGCAAATTCACTTGGTAAAAAAAGGTATGATTGGTGCTTGGGTGCTCCTGTACTTACATTAACTTTTGATTTGCTATTATCACCAAATACAAAGGTAAAAATTGTAAACACCAGATGGAAACCAAGAGAGATAATTAATTTAACCACATGGGTCTTTATTAATTTTATAGCCAGAAACAAAGGCTGCAAATAGTAATGGGAGGCAACACCAAGAAGAATCTGACTCAGAGAGAAAGTAACACACAGAACCTGTCAAATTGCCTGATAGTCAGATTTCTTTTACTTTATCAATTTCTGCTGCTCTATTCTCACTAGGAAATGCAAAACTAGAGTGGAAACCTCTGAAAAGAAAAATAATTGTTTACAGCCAACTGATGAGGCATTTACTCAGGAAATTCTGTCAGCTTCCCCTCCACCATCTCACAATGCTGGGAATTTAAACGTTTTGAGAAAGTTTCCCCTGTATTCACAAGTCTGACCTTGTGTTTCCCTTCTTAAGATGTCCCACCTACCTCCTACTCTCCTGTCCCAGGGCTGCAGAAGCAGTGAGGGACAGTGGAGCGCATCACTATGGGAAGAGCCAGACTTGGTGGCTCAAGGTGTGTGGGCAACACAGGCATTTCCTGGGGGGAAGCATCCATGCCAACCGACTGTAGGAGCACTTCTGGAACCTCTGACACACTGATGTCCAATACATCTGCACTTACAGTGTACAGGTATACAAAACTGAACATATTAAATGCCCTCTTATTTCTCTTTCAGCCACAACCAGGAACTGCCAGGTTTCAGAAGAGCTGCAGGGAGAGGAGAACTTGCAGCCCAGGCCTTCCCTCTAGGTTCCACTGGCAACTGAGTCTATCTCCTTCAGCTCTCCTGGAACAGCCTTGTTCTTCTGCATCTGGTGACCACAATGCTTGAGCTTGAGCTATGCTATTTTAGGATGGCCCCAACATAGGAGGAGAGGGGACAGATTTCAGCAGATTAGTATTGATCTCTGAGATGTGTCTTCAGAGAACGGAGTTCTGCTGAGATATCCAAGGAACCCCCAGAAAGTAACTGATGAGATATGGATGCAATGCTGAATATTTCACTCATGAATCTCCAACACTAAAATAGGTGAAGTTCCAAGAATACCCCTTACTGCTTGACCTTCTTTTTCTTCTAAGATCATGTTACACAGACAGTGAAGGTGATTTTCAGTGAAAACACCAAAAATCTCCATCTTTACAGTTTGTGCAGTACTTACAGGAAATGAAAGTACAGGTCTAAAGAATGAAACACATGTTGCAAAGATAAAAATCTCTCCAATCTTGAGCAACAGGACAATTGTTTTGTTATCATGGAAATGCAAGCTTGAACCACCATTAGAAGACAGGGGGAAAAAAAAAGACGGAAAAGGCTGAGAGCAAATGAACAAACACGTCTGCTTTGTTGAGTGGCAAGACAAGAGGTGGTCGGAGGCAGAATTGATGAACTGTCACAGTATGACAAATAAGACCTCTGTTGGATGTATTGATTCTGAACAGAGAATGACTCATGGATCTACTTCACTCTTGCTTCATTTACAGACAGTAAAGTACTTGAACAAATCACAGATGCTGCCAAAGGAGTCAGAGAAGAAAAAAATTCTTTCCCATGGATGTTTTTGGGGTCAAATTTATTAATAACTGCTTGTTTTGTAGGACAGCTCATGGAGTGGAGCTAAGGTTTTGTACAAAGCATCACTGTCTCAATAACTGTACAGATGATTTTTTAGGCATGTTGCACAGTTAAGTCTGACTTGAAGACTCGTAAAGCTTACCCCATGAAAACCTGAGCATATCAGTATGTGTATTTGTCAACTATACTTGTATGCATAGGAGCTGATTTTTTGTGTGTCTCATGGCCTCAAAAATGGTTTAGTAACTGGAACTTGGGAGAGAAAGTTGTATTCACTATTTTTCTCAAACACTACAAGCTCCAATATGTTTTTTGCTCTCCTTGATTCATCATAGAGGATTTATAGGCATTATAAAGAGATTTCAAAGAAGCAAAATTATGTTGCAAAATTGAATTGGGTTATTAAGCCAAGAGAATTGTGTGTCATAGATGCCCTGTTTTTCTTTTTTTTCTTTTTAAAAATTTTGCCTTTATTTGAAGAGTTGAGGCTTTCTTGTCTTAATAATTATTGTCTTTATATTTGGAAAATAAGCCTTGCAAATTGAATACAGTACATACCAAAGCAATGGCTCTGAGCTGAATTCACAAAGAGTAATTCATCAAGGTTCTTTAATTCTGAGGGCAAAGTTGAGTTTTTTTCATAAATTTAACAGGACCATTCACCATTTTCCTGTAGACTACTACCCTATGTCTTATTTTTCTCCCTTATCTTGATGAAGCTTTTTTCCATGACCAGCTTTCCTTTCAGGACTGCAACCTCTCTCTACCCACTGTTTTCTCTACTGCTAATGTAGCCAGGAGTCCAGCAAACTACTGCAGAACTACTAGAAAAACTAAAAGTATAATGTTAGTTTTAAACCTTGAATCCTCCTGTTAAATATAATTTTAGATCTTTAATATACAGAAAAAGAAAATGCAGTAATGTTTAGACACATGTATTACTACTGCAAAATTTTCTTAGTCCCTTCCCCAGTTCAGAGGGCAATCTCCACTCAACAAGCCTGCTGCTCTTTCCCAGGAAGAGACAAGAAAGAGGTGCAAAATATGAGGTGTCCCCTGCACCTGCCACAGAGCACTCCCAATTACAGCAGCCACAGCCTGGCTTTTTGTGACAGCCTGTGAGGGGTGCAAGGGAGCAGCTCTGGTGGCTTTCCTGGCAGGAGCTGACTGCTGTCTCAGGCCAAAGATGTGGTTTGCTGGCTGCTGCCAGCAGACTGGGATGGGAAGGAACAGCAAGGATCTGGCTTCCTCAGCTATTCTACAGGCCTAATACAATTTATATGGGAATTAACTCATGTAGTCCATTTACAGAAGTGCTGATTAAGTTTAGGAGGATCCACTTTGAATTATCTGCCAAGAGCAAAAACTACTCCTTTGTGCATTGTCAGCCTTGAGTAACTCAGTCTGGAACTATTTTACCAATCGTTAGATGTCTGAGTTTAATATGGAGATTAGAGAGGGTAAAGTTAGGGCAGAGCTGACCCCAATTGCCAAACTGTTTGCAGAAGGGAATAGTGAGTTAGCTTTGATCCAACACAGATTTGAAACATATATTCAGTTACTTCTAACACCAGATGGGCACAGCTAAAAACAAGGGGCTGGCTGCATACTTAATTTACAACATACCAAACTCATAGTAAATTAAAAATAGCAAAATACTCTTCAGACTGTTCCTGCAGATCATGCTCTCTCACCTCTCTTTCACCTCCCACCCTGGTCCTCCACAGCTCAGGGGTAGCTGAAGCAGAGCAAAATGTCTTCATTCCCCTTCTGCAACCCAAGAGCAGTCTCTAGAGCCTAGCTATCCTGCTTGTACTGAGATTCCCTTTCATTTCAAAGGAATACTTCTGCAGAAAGTTGTCATAAACAGGAAAACATCCATTTAAGTACTATGTAACAGTTTGTTTAGTAGGAGAAACAGACAGTTAGTGTGTGGAAATTCCCTCTCTTGACCTTTACAAGGTGAAAGGTGAGAGCACTACAGAGAGTACCAAAAGTGATTGTGTTGGGTAAGGATTTATGTAATTAGATACATCTGGAGGAAAGGATAACACGTCATGACACAGCCTGAATGCACTTTGCTTAGTTAAACTGCCAGGACAGCTCTGTTTACAAGCCACAGGTTTGCAGTACAGTGACTGACTCAGGCAAAACCCATTAGATACAGTCTTACAGCAGCAGACTGTAAGACTTTAGGGAGATTTTAGACTTAGGGAGATTTGGAATTTTTTTCTCTTGATAATATAGCAAAAATAATTTCCATTCTACAATATCTTTTAAAAAGGAGCCAGCTTTAATGTCTAATTTAAAATGCTACAGTAAGGAAGCAAAGGGTTGAAAGGAGGTGCTGTCTGGTGTTGCAGTTTTACAGTCACTATGTGTGCAGTGCCCTCAAATCAAATGGGCTCATCATTCCATAGCCCTCAAAAAGTCTTTCTTCCAATCTTCATGCTGCCTCCTTCTTTTTTTTTTTTTTTTTTTTTTTTTTTCAGGAATTGAGGAATTTATGCAGCCACATCATAATTTCTACCAGGAAACAGACCAAGAATAAAACCTACCTGGACAAAAGGGCAATTGGGATTATATTTACAAACCAAGAGTGTCATAAACAGAGAAACTGCCACAGTATGTTCCAATACACCTGTCAAGTCAATAATATCATGATGATTTGCTAAGTGCTGGCTATGAGGACTGAAGTTGCCTGGGAAGTCACATATCTAGCTTTCTAGAAAGTCAGAACACTTTGGGAATTAAATGAGTAAAAATTTTACCTTCAACTTTTGCTTTTTTTCTGTCTCCTCTTATCCCTCAAGGTACCTGTGCCTTGCCACTCCCCAAGATGCCTAAGACATGGAATTACTAATGTTAGGCTGTTTGAAACAGAGAGGAAAATTTCATCAATGTATTCTTATTCTAATCATATGACTAAGAATTAGCTACAGTCTTGATCTTCAGCAGAACAGCTGCAGTTCTGGAAGCTAAGTCATGAAGTTAAACAGTACTTTTTGTTAAATTTAAATTAAGACCAGAATGCATTTAAATTACCATGTTTTTGTCACATAAATCTTAGGCCTTCTCTTGTGTTTAACAACACCCTTTAATTTGCCATTCTCTCTAAATCCCATAAGGGACAGGTTTCAAAGAAACTAATAATTTGCAAATAGTAACACTTAAGAGTGTGTTAGAAACACAGCAACAATCTCATTTTCTCTTTCAACCATGCTGCATACTAACTACATACTCTAACAGAAAAGTTTATAAAACAATATCCTGAGTGTGTCTAATAGATGCAGTAATCAACCCTTGAAAAGGACACAGACTGACCCACACTTGGAGACTCAAAATAATTTAGTTTTTTGACAAGTTAAATAATTTAGCTTTTGACAGGCTGGACAGCTTTAACATAGGTCCTCAGAAACACTGCTCATTTACCACCTCTCTAGTCAAGCAGAAGAAGTCACTGCATACCTCTCTTCAAAATGGGACTCTCATGCTACCCTAGCCAGCCAGCTTGACCTCAGTAGCCTTCACTCTTGTTTTTTTCCATCCTTTGTGCTCTGCCTCCCACTTCTCTCACATTATTTCTCTTCTCCATCTTCTCAGTTCAGCACTGTGTTTCCCTGTGCAGACTGAGGAGCTTCACAAGGCAGGCTGTAAATGCCCCATCCATACCACTCCACATTTTCCATTTGGCTGTCACGGTGTGAGGACAGGAGCCTCCAGAAGAGGATGTTTTGTGGCAGAGCCAGCCCTCAAAAGACAGACTACAGCATTCAGGGAGGTCAGCATTCACAGATGGGATTCTGCCTGGCAGCAACACCATGACCAGAAAAGCAACACATCAACAGATTACTGTGGCCTTCCCCTCCCTCATCTGAAAAGAGTTTGGAGACAGAAGAAAGGATTGCTCTGCTTTGCGGGTTTCTTTCTGTTTTTAGCAGTCTTGGAAAAAAAGTCAGAAAACAAGAATGCATGCTTCTTGTCAGAAGGATCCAAAATAAGAACAAAAACATAGTCCTTTTTCAACATGTTACAACATAGAAGTTCAGAGTCGTGAAGAAATAAAACAGGATCTGCCAGCATCCAGAATGATCTCGCATTTAAACTGTTTCCACTTAGAAAAAACTATAAACTCAATAGTTAACACTGTAATTGTGTATAATGACATTTAGCATTAAAAAAAATTAAAAGGATCTCAGTTAGTTGAGAAGATCAATGCAGGAAAAAGTCTTTAGTAGTCCATGTGTCTAGAAGATTATTTCTTTTGGGTAGTGAAGCAGCTATTTTGTTGTTTAGAGTGCAAATATACACTTCCCATGCCAAAACAGGAACTATTCAGCCAGTGAGTATCTACAGGTCTATGGCAAAAATAATGGGCTTCTCTAATCTCTCATGTAATGTCTCCATACTCCCAAAAAACAGGATCCAGAAAACAGGAGCAGAAAAAGACTGGCAGAAACCCCAATGATTTTTTTGTGCATGATAAACCCCCACATTTTTTGTGCATGACAAAATGTAATAATCATTCACAGCAACTAACTCATAGGACAAGTAAATTTTAGCTAAGAGAACCCTCTTCTGGTTAAGCTGGGATGAGCCAAAGTTACTGTTCTGTTGTGTAGGAAGGAAAGTCAGGTCTTCCCAAAATCCTCCTAATCAATAAACAGCTGGGATTCAAGAGAAATTTGATCTGCACCTATATGGAACAACCTAAACGAAAGTTGATGCCTCCACAGAATCCTCCTGGAGCTCTTTGGCACCATGGATCCCAAAGTGCTTCCATTACAGCCCAAGCTAAGGAGAAACTCAAAGGCAATTTATGCTGCTCAGCATGCTAATACCTCCTAGTAAGACTTCTGATCAGAAATCAGGAGTAATTATCTGCCAAAATCAGGCTGGCTCTTTGCTTGATTGCCTCCAATTTCCATTCAGAATCCTGTTTAGAGCTCCCACAGTGGGAAAGACATGCACTGAGCAAGGACATTCTTTTCCCCTCCTCATCTTTGGCAGCATAGATCTGTCTTTCTACATTTAAAATATTGTGCCACTATGTTCTGCCTGGAATTCTCCTCAGATAATCAAAACTTCCTCCCTGATCCCACCCAAACAACTTGTGAACTTTTTTTGCTATTTTTGTAGTAAGTAAAGTACTCTCTTTGTGAGACAGTATCTCACAAAACTACACTGCAACTCTGAAACATCTTTCAGCAAGTTTATCTAACCTCCCCAGCTCACTTTTATCTCCATAGATGGGTATACATTACTTCCTAACAATAGCTTTAAAGTCATTCTTAGAACAAAAATGTATTTCTTGTAATGAATGAAAGTGAATTTCTTCTTTTATTATCAAGCTCATTTATACATTTATTTTAATTTTGAGAGCGAGAAAATTTAAATTCTGGCTTTGAAATATGTGTGAGCAGCTACTTTGCTACTCCTAATTTAGAGTAAATTTGATTGACAAAAAAACCTAAATAATCTTAAGCCAATTCTTAGTGAAGTGCTACAAGGGAGTATCAAGAAGTCTCAAACATAGGTTTCTCACTGACAAAGGAGCAGGATTTTTCTTCTACAAATCAAATGGAAAGAACTGAAACCAGTTTGAGCTACCCTTGTTAAACAGGACTCAAGTCTCAAAGCAATACGAAATTAAATAATATTTAAATGTGTACAGGATGTGGTTTGAACTAAGCAAGGGGTTATTTTAATGACAACTTTTACCAGCATAACTATATACGACTAAATTTTCTACACAGCAGATTTACCCAGTTCTGCCAAATCCCTATTACTATGAAAACTTACACAATCACAGAGTTTGTGTAATTATGTTATTATTGACATCTTAGCTGTAACTATAAACACTGAATATATGAGGAAATGTATGACATTTTACAGCTAATACAGGCAAATATATAGAAGAACCATCTTCCCACTAATAATTTTTAATTTGTGAAACTTAGATCTAACTCTTTGAACTTCATTGTGAATGTGCGACAAAGTATTTGCTCATTTTCTCTAGAGGACAACTAATAATGAGCCACTCACTGTTTTACAATCAGTATACACAAAACACTTAATGAATATTTAACCAGCACTTACATTTTCACACTGCATCTTTCTGGATTTTATGTGGGAAACATTGAGTCCATCAATAACAATATCAAAAGGAAGTCGATTTTCAACAAAAGTTTGAAAGGCCTCCAATTCCTGAAATAAATAAATAAATAAACACAAGGGAATAATATGTTGAGTTTAATAGAAAGAAATTCCATTCAATTTTTATTTAAAAAGGAAACAAAGTCCAAATGTCTTACTTTTCCTTTGTTGGCTACACTTCACATCATTAACAATCACACCAAAAAAACCCACCCCATCTTTTAAGCCATAAGTCTTACATTGGATACGTCCAATAAAACCATTACAACCAAAAATTACATTACAACCAAAACCCAAAACTTTACAGCTATCCAAATTTTCAAAATTACAATCTGAGCTGTGCACTTCCATAAAGTTACATGCTATAGTCACTGTCCCACAGCAGCTGCTGAACAAAGCAGCTTTACAGTCCAGTAGACAGCTTCACCACTACTAGCTCTTAACATATCCAAATGAAAAATAATGATCATACTTAGGTTCTCTGAAAGAATGATGAAATCTATGAATGCCAGTCAATACTTAAATAAACATCCATTTAGAAAGATAGTACTCATCTGTGAGAAACACGTGGCTTTAAGGCTAAAACCATGAAGTCTAAGTCAGAAATGTAATGCACTGATTGAGCAAAACATCCAGTTTTTCCCTCATATGGAAATCACAACCGCTCTCCCATAAGAGACTACAGAGCTATAATAAAATCTTCAGGAATTTCTCCCTTGATTTTTGGGGGAAAGATTTAGTAGTTTTTTTGCAGACACTTGCATAAGATTTGTACTTTTTGCTTCTGACTGTTTTTAATAAGGCCAAGAACTCTGCATTATCCTGATAGGCAGTGACCTAGTTGCATAAATTACCTTTCTAGTAACAAGTAAGATTTATTTTTCCCTGACAGAGCTTTCACAATCCAGGCTATAAATTAACTTTCACAGGAACTCAAAACAATTAATATTTCATGCCTTCTGCAAAAGGTTCAAGAAATACTCTTCTAATCTTGCCTTCTTCTATGTAGCAATATGGCAACATACATCTAAATAAAAGCCACTGCCTCAGCACCCAAAAACATACAGAGCATATACAATTCTTCCTTGGAGAAAGAAATGAAAGAAAGAATTCATTTTTCCAGAAAGTACAACGCTGTCAGGCAGTAACAAATGATCACTTCAAATTTAGTTGGAATGCTTATGACAAATTATACTAGGAAAAGGGCTACTTGTACTAAGAGTACAAACCAAGCAAGATAAGATGGCTCACTTAGCTGTTAAAATTTCAGGAATAAATTCCAGGTGAACAGAGGTGTACCAGTCAAAAGCACAGTGGTAAGAACACGGACAACACAGGACTCAGTCTAGCACCCTGTGAATCAATCACCTGTTATGTGATCTTTCATTTCTCCATGGCTTAAATAAATGTTACTACTGAGAAAGTATAAAACACTGGACAAGGAAATTATCATCTAAAAGAAAAAATAAGTTGTTGGCACTTGTGAAATATTTTCCCCACTCCTCTGCCCTAATCTCAATGTATTTTCCATAGATGAATAAAAATTATCATTGCCATCTGACAGGGACACCAAGACATAGAAGGAAGTAACTAGTAAAGGCAGTAGAAACAAGTAGAAACAAGTGAAAAACCAAACAACATGGATTCCTGACTTCTGGGACTTCACCACCCATGGACCTCCTTGGTTCAAAATCTGGTGAGCCATCACTGCAATACTGGATGGCTGCCTGAAATGTGGGAGATTAAAAGAAGCAAAAGACATGTAGCCCAAAGGAAATTAAGATAGAAAAGCTCTGAGACAAAGATGAGTGAAAATAGAAAAAAAAAGTGGAAGCAGGTGAAACCTGTGGTAAACATTACAACACAGCGTTATTTTCTCAGTGCTAACAATTGGCAATATTATTTCAAGTAAATAGTTACAGTCAAGACATTTTTAAGAAGCAAACTGTACAAGTAATCTTGTTTTTATGGACTCAGTTCAATACAAAACATAAACTTTGCAGAGAATTTTTCAAGTGGTATTTTATTTCAAGTGACAATGGTTATAGAGCAGTTCCTGAAAAGGTGGTTTTCCCTGATGGGCAGAGCAGACTGTTTTGTTCAGGGAATACTACAGCATGAGCTGGGGAAGCAGCACAGGGGTTCAGTAGGTCTGCACTCTCCTCTGCCCACTCTTGGCTTGGATCCCTCTCATCTTCCAGAAGAGCAGATGGTGCAGGGCTGCCAAAAGGGTCCTCCTAAGAGGCACCAGGATAGGCTCAGCACTCCCCAGAAAGCCATTTCCTGGCTCTCTGGGGTTTACTCCTGGAGCTGGGGAGATGCTGCAGCTTTTCATTGTCATTCCCTTGGCCACTGCATGTTTCTGCACCATCTCCTCCTGTCCATGTCTCCCAACATTCTGAACAGATGCCTGCCAGCCAGCACGCCCTGCCAGCCTCCCAGTCAGCTCAATGCTTTGCTTCTCTAGGCACAAACTGTGCAGAAGAGGGAGGGAAGGTTTGCTGGTGGCAAGGAGACTTAATCAGGCAGGGAAATGAGGAGTTAATAGCAAAGTGCAGAAGACAAATGGCCAACTTTAATTCATGTCACCAACTACAGAAGACTCCAATAAAAAGCCTCAGACAGACTAAAAATCCCAAGGGTCAGTTTATTTTCTCCTCACCACCCATATTTCCGCAGCAACACATGAGAGTGTTGCTCTTTTTTTTTCCAGAAAAAAAAATACATAAAGAATGACAGAGAAGGTCTCCTCCCCTGAGAGACAGTTTTTGAGCTGCCATATTTCTCATTCTCTCTGGACACAGGGAAGGAAAAGGGCAAAGCCTGGAAATAAGCAGCAGGCTACCTCACCCAGACATAGCACCCAAAGCCTTACACAGTAGGAGTGTACTGGGTCTGGCTGATCTGGAGTTAATGCTCCCCACAGCATTAAGGGTGTGTCTCCAACATTACCCCTCATCAGGAGGCTGGCGGTGGGCAAAATCTGGGGAGGGGACATCCCCAAGACAGCTGACTCAACCTGACCAAAGGGATATCCCATCCATGAGACACCCCCTCAGAAAAACATCCAGGAGAAAGAAGGGGGCGAGGGGATGGTGTTTATTATTATGACCTTTGTTTTCTGGAGGAACTGCTATGCCTACTGATGCTCTACTTCCCAGGGAGTGGCTGGACATCACCTGGCAACGGGAAGTAGAGAATAAATATTTTATTTTTCTTCACTTCTGCATGCAGCCTTTGCTCTTGCTTTAATAAACTGTCTCTATCCTGACTCACAAGTGTTTTTCCATCTCATTTCATACCCCTACACCTTAACATGTTGAGAGGAGTGATAGCACAGCTTGGTGGGCACCTGGTGTCCAAACAAGACCAACCCACTACAAAGAGAGAAAGTAGACAATTCAAAGAATGCTGATTTTTAAGGATTGGAACTTGTCTGGATTTTATGCAGCTCTTACTTCAGCCACAGTAGTAAACAGATGATTCATCCACAGTTCCCTAAAGATATCTCCCCAATTAGCTAACTGTTGGAAGAAATTAAAGGCTTTCTTTCTGAGCAGTAAATGAAGTAGAGCACAGCTGCAGTTAGGGTACAACTAATCAAGTGAACTCAGACACAATGGCTATCAATGCAGTACAATGATGACATGCAGGTGACAGAATCCTAGGACATGCTGAGTTGGAAGGGACTCACAGGGATCACTGAGTCCAACTCTCTTAGCCCTGCACAGGACCATCCCCAAGAGTCAGGTTGGCTTAGGCAAAAATAAGCAAGCTATTCACAAAGGCTTACCCTTCCAAATGGAGACTGCAACATGTGATCTACACACACCCCACAGGTGGTGTATGCCACAGGAGCATTTATTGGAAACATCCTGCTCAACAGGACAAGGGGCACTTCTGATGAATTCCTTCAATAAGCCAACAAGTAACAAAACACATCTCTCTCTCTCCCTCCCTCCCCAGCCCCTCCAGGTAAAAGCACCAAAATAAACACAGCAAACCTTATTCTGATTTCTAACTTGTTCTGACTGGGTTCATCTCACAAAGTTTTTAAGGAAAAGTTCATTTTCCTTATGGACTCGAAAACATGACTCAAACTGAAGGAACTAAGCTAAAACCACATTTTGTATTGCTTATTGACATGACCCTCCATAAGGTTCTGCAGAGGAGTACTGCAACACACCAGGGCTGTTACCTCACTGCAGGGCTTCCCTCCCCACACACAGCACAGTGGCTCCAGTGATATCCTGTTTCACACCATGAACAAAAGAAAAGGGAATTTTAAAAAACCCACCTGATTTCATTCATTGTCTTACTGGGAAAACAGGGGAATGCCAACTATGTAACCTTTAAAAATGATTCACTGCACCTTTTATTAAAAAATCTTTTCTTCACAAATGGATACACAATTGACTAAATCAACTAAAAGAAAAAGCCAGCTATAACCAAATCCATGATGGAATTTATATTGATGTAAAGAATTTAAGAGCTTTTAAATAATTTATTGTTTAATCACTAGGGTGTGGGTGGCTCAAGTCCATTCATATCTTGGCAAAAGCACAAAGAGTTGCATTTTTTTTTGCATTCCACACCAGCTGGGTGGCTCATGCACTATTTCACCACCATCTTATACTGGTATGTACCGGTGCTGCCCCAGAAAGGGGTGTTTCCACCTTCTCCCTGTCCTCAGCCATTCATTCCTGGCTTTGTTCCCTCACCTACCTATGCACACATCTTATGGAGAAAGATCCAAGTGGATGAACTCAGCCCATACAACAGTTCTTAGTCTCCACCAGTCCCTCTGCTAAGGTTACAACACAGAGGACTGTCCTGGCATGAAAATGCAGCCAGGAAATGGAATGAGATTGGTAGCAGGTGAGACTACTGGGATCATCTTTTCCCACATGTAGCCCTGACTATGCTAACTGGCTAAATGATGAAACAACATTTTATGAAATGTAACTCTCAGCCTGGAATATTACAGCAAAGCAAGAGAGGTTGGTTGTAAAAAACCAGAACTATAGGAATTATTGTTTGAAAAAGCAAGCCAGAAAAATGACTAGTTTTGCTACCTTAATTAATTCAAGTTTTTTTTTAAAAAGTGTAGCTCCAGACTTCAAAAGTCTGGTTTACACAGCGAGAAGTATTTGAAAAAGCAGCAGTAATAAATATGAAAATAGTACTTTTTGGTAAGACAACACTATTTCAGCTTCTGTAAATACATTTATAGAATTATAGAAAAGAAATATATGTTTTTCTTCCCATACCAGTGTACATACAAGAGCTTCAAGACCACAACAAAAATGAGGGAAAGAATTCATTATTAGTATTTACAGATACTATGTTAAACATGGTAACAGAAATAAATGTTTCAAAACAAAGAAAATAGAGCTAAACAAGCAGTAAGAACAATGAGCAGTAATCCACATGAGTATTTTGAAATAATTTTAATGTCTATAACAGTTTTAAGTGTATGATAAGTTTAAAATCACAGAAAAAATGAATCTCTTTAATATTTTTCTTCTCAAGTCTAAATAAGAAATATGTTGGCAACTAGAAATAAAAATCATGCCATTAGCTAAATTCTCAAACCAAAAAGGTCTACTACCCAAAGTAGTAAATGCCAAAAGCCAAAGTAATCTAACATACAAAGGAGATACATGAGCAAATTCACAGAGGACTTACAAATACAAGAAAGGCTATTATGTTCCTGCCAATGTAGAGTTCAAAAATAAGAATTAAAAAACCCACACTAAAACATATTCAAATCACTGCAGAAAAGGCCATTTGTCACTTCCTCTGAACAATAAAATTTTTGTTCACTTCAGGAATGATGGAGAGACGCTAGTTAAATTTAAAAAAGTAAAACTACAATGTTCAACATGTATTTTTTCCAGAAGAAGTCACAATACTTTAAGCTTTGTACAGCAGAAAAAGCAGTGCTTCCTCTCTTGTTTAATGACAACATCCTCAAGTGCAAGGAAACAGCAAATTTTGATTAACAGAACATTATACTGCACTTAATTATACTGTAACTCCCCCTATTATCAAACAGGATGTATTTTAGAGAAGTGAAAACATTCCATTTTTAACAGTTTCATAAAATGCAATGTTATGGGGATTGCTTTGTTTTCAGCAATGTTTCTTGGCATCAGAAGAAAAACACAGGAATGAATATTAAGTGTGAGAAATAAAATTCAGCTGTCCAAATGAAATCCAGCCAGTTCTTTTTTTAAATGCACCTTGGTGGAGCACTCTTAAATCTATTTGTTGCTATGCCCGATGGGTTTGAATATTTCCCCTACAGTTTCAAAGCTTGGAAATCCCCTTGAAACCCTACAGTACAGTATCTCTGTGTACTCTGGATTGCACACAATTTGTTTGGTCTCTGAGTTTACAAATAATCCTCGAGCCAGGAACTGCTGTGGCTGCAGCCTTGGGAGGCACTGTCAGGAACAGGAAGGTGCTTGCAGGCACTCACTGTGATGTGCATGTGCACAATGCTGCCTGTTCAGAGCCTCTGCCCACAGCGGGCACTGCTGGCAGGACTCAGCTAACATCCATGGGAATAGAGGTAGAGGAGGGAAATGGCACACTTATCTCGGGTTGACAGAACAGGACTGACACACACCCAAAGCGCCCTTTGGGTCACTTAGGCCTTTGGGGCAAATCATGGAGTTGGAAGGAGAACCAGAGCTCTACAGAACAAATAAAAGTATCAATCTAAAAGGTAAGAGTTAGAGCCTAATGTTCAAGGTTCCTTCCAAATAGCACCGCCTCATTCAGCTGCAAAAGAACACTGAGATGAATGGGCTACTTCCTCTTTGTTGTCCCCTATGTGCTAGAAGAATATGTAAAATCCCTGCTTAGCCCAGATCTAGTGTGGGAATTCACATGAGCACAAACCCACCTCTTCCAGCCTTCTTGACAGCACATACATGTCTCCCATGAACTTCCTTCCCACTGCACACCAGCCCTTTCAGGCTTATCAGAGGTAAGTAGGAGCCACAAAGGGAATGAAATTACAGCATTTGCGTAAATACCCAGGAGCAGCTGCAACATGAAAGTCATCACAGCAAAAGTTGATTCTGCCTCTCAGCACACCAATTATATCCTCTCAGGCTCAATGGCACAGCTCCCAATTAAATGCAGCCAGGGTAAACAAGCATCTCACAGAAAATACCACACAGAAATTTGGTACGAAAGGTGACAGTCTTATTGTAGCTGTCTCTTTTCTATGGCAGCCTGCAAGGTTACAGCTCACTGTATTAGATCATCATATGATATCCTAATAGACCTTCCAGAAGCTATCCATAAGGATCTGAATTGATGTCTATTTTAATGTGTAACATTTCCTTATCACAGATAATCAGTTTTATAGTTCATGCAAGCCATCTTTTCAACATATTTGTAAATAGTGTTCACTACCATTCTGATGTACAAATCTATGTTGTTTGATTTTTTTTCCTAAAACTAATTACAAAAAGGACTTATTTGTTTTTAATCTCTGCACAACAAATTACTTTTGGGGGATCCTCAACAAACCAATCTTTGCTACTCATTTTCTACTCTGATCACATTTATTCTTAAGCGACAGAAATAAAATAAAGCAATGATGCTGTCGCAAAAGTAAGACAAATAATTATTCCTCAGTGAAGAAAAAAACAGATTCCAAAAGCATTTATATATTCAATTTGAAACACTGTTGGAAAAAAATATTTAAAGCTCAAAGCAACTCAAACTGTTTCCCTGATTAATCATTTCATTGCAGGAAATATAGATCCACTAAAAAAAACTAGTTAGGAGAAAAGAAGGAATACAAAGCTAAAGTTTCCTATTTGAATTACAGCCACTACAAAAAAAGTGATTGACTGGAAAATGAAATCCCCCCCACCCTCTCAGATGTATTTATCCACATCCTTATTTAAGCATCATCACCCCGTTCCCCTCTGGAAGCCCGTGGCTGCAGAAGAAGTCCCACAGTCTGACATACCTAAAATGGGCAGCATATTTTCATCACCACATGACTGCTTTCCTAGCACAAAGGCAACTAAAAAGTCCTAATTTTATTTCTGGAAACATCATTAAAGATCATGACACTGTTTTGCCACTACCCCCACATCCATGTCCAAAATTCACTGAGGAAGCAGACTTTAAGCTGTACAAACAACAGTAAACACCAAGTTCATCTCCACTCAGGGACTACCTGCTGATACAGAACTGGAATGAGATCAACTTGAAACTAACAAGTAGGTGGCCCCAGAGTGATAAATGATGGAATTTCAGCTATCACACAGTCTAACAGAATCTACCGACATCAAAATTTAATGTAGTGTATTGAGTTTTTGTTTCATTAGATTGTATGCATTTATTCAATCAGGCTCTCACACAGGCGGAACATAATTTCTACTACATTTCAGCCTGTCTGTGAAGGTCCTGTTACCCAGAACTCCCTTCCTAAATCTCTCCACCTTCAACTGGTACTTCAAAAAAAAAAAAAAACCAAAAAAAACCACCCCTGTCTACTTGACACCTTTGAAATTTTCAAGCCATACAGCGTTCAATAAAACACAGCCTTTTGTTTATTTTATGATATTATAGAACACCAGTACCTATTAAATACTTAAAATGACTGCTACATTTTTAAGGAGAATTTTATTCTTCTGTACAATTTGCAGCCAGATCAGATCAAAAGTCCTGAACTAATAATAAGATCTGTGTGGAAATTAGATGGCTGCATGTACTACAATACCCAAGACTGTTTCAAGTTTCTGTAACTGATTAACATGCTCAATGACAGTGCTTGCAGAAAGCTTGAAGAATAAACCTTGTGTCCTCTTCCATACTTTCAAAGCTGGTGAAGAACTGAGGTGCCAGCTGCAGCAAATGCCCAATCAATACTCAAAGACAAAGCAAACCTGCCCCGAGATGTGGTGTGGGCTCCATCTAGTGGGGCTCAGCTTTGGTCCGTATCACTACCACCAAATCTGTTATCTCCACACAAAACGTGTCAGAAATAGAACCATGGAATCATTAGAGTTGGAAATAAACCTCCAAAATCATCGAGTCCAACCTGTGACTGATCACCACCTTGTCAACTAGGCCACAGCACTCAGTGCCCCATCCTGTCACTTCTTGAACATCTCTAGGGACAGTGACTCTACCACCTCCCTGGGCAGCCCATTACATGTTTTACCATCCTTTCAGTCAAGAAATTCTTCCTCATGTCCAACTTCAACCTCTGCTGGCACAGCTTGATGCTCTGTCCTCTTGCCCTTTTGCCGGTTGCCTGGGAGAAGAGACCAACCCCCTCCGGCTGCAGGCTCCTTTCAGGTAGGTACTTGTAGAGACCAGTAAGGTCTCCCCCGAGTCTCGTTTTCTCCAGGCTGAACAAACCCAGCTCCCTCAGCTGCTCCTCTTGTGACTTACTCTCCAGACCCTTGACCAGTTCCACTGTCCTTCTCTGGACATGCTCCAGCACCTCAATGTCCTTCTCCTGGCGAGGGACCCAGAACTGCATGCAGGATTAGAGATGTTGCCTCACCAGTGCTCATTACAGGGGGACAATCACTGCCCTGCTCCTGCTGGCCACACTATTTCTGATACAGGCCAGGATGCCATTGGCATTCTTGGCCACCTGGGCACACACTGGATCATGTCCAGCTGCTGTCAAGCAGCACCCCCAGGTCCTTTTCCACGGGGAAGTTTTCCAGCCACTTTGTCCCCAGCCTGTAGCACTGCCTGGGGTTTTCATGATAGATGTCCAGGACCTGACATTTTGCCTTGCTGAGTTGGCCTTGACCAACTGATCCAGTCTATCCAGACCCATCAGCTGAACCTTTCTGCTTTCCAGCTCATAAACACTCCCACAAAACTTGGTGCTGTCTGTGAACTTGCTGAGGGTGCATTTGATCCCCTCGTCCAGAACATCAGCAAAGGTGCTAAACAGGACTGGTCCCACACTGAGCCCTGGGGAACCCCACTGGTGCCCAGCTGCCAGCTGGGTGCAGCTCCTTCCACAGCCACTCCCTGGGCCTGAGCACCCAGACAGTTTTTCACCCAGGGGAGAGCACATCTGTCCAAGCCATGGGCCACCAGCTTCCCCAGGAGAATGCTTGGGGAGGCAGTGTCAAAAGCTTTACAGAAGTGATAGAACTGCAATATACCGTAGTGTCTGGAATTGTGCCCTCTTGTATGTTTACCATGACCTTTGAAAAGCCTGATACTGTATACCGTAATTATAAATATGAAAGTATATCTTTAAAATTGAGGAGTAGTTGATAGGTTGGTGGGTTGTAAAAGTTGACAGAATGAAACTATAACCAGTTCTTTTACTTTTTTGTAAGCTCAAGATGTCTTATTTTGTTCTATTCACTGGGTTTTATTCCATAGTTAAAATTTAGCCTTCAGAAGATCAAAACACTTTAATTTTTAATGTAAAAGCTCCCCACATTTTAATTATTTCAGCATCCATTAACAGCTAGCTGAAAATTTAAGAACAAATAAAATATGAAAGATGTTGAGATTTAGATGCAAATTATAAACACAACTGAATACTTCACAGGATAAACACAGGATACTTCATGGCCTATCTAATGACCTACCAATGTTTAAAGCAAAGGGAAAAATTTCTGGTGTTCTCAAAGTGCCTGAACATTACTTGCATATTATCCTTTTGGGCAATGAACCTGACAGGGTACGAGACCTACCTCTGGACTTGTCTTTCTGAAAGTGTCAGTTCCATGTATCACATCCTTCATTATTCTCTCACTGAGATGACTGTATTCCTCTTCAGTGAGGTTACTGTCCTCCAGCTGATGGTTGCAAACTGGGCATTGTCCACTGCAATAATAGTGAAACAAGAAAATAGAAGGAAAAAGGCTTTTAAATAAGAAATTCCTTAAATATTACTAACTTATCAAGTGTCTGTATATGAGCACAATTCTTTAGAAGAACCCCAAGACAGTACAATCATCAGAAAATCAGTTGTACTCTTTCTGTGATACAACCAAAACCTACTAAAGTCACTAGCTATTATACTCTTTTAATTTTCTTGAAACCATTTCAGTTTTATTCAAATACTTATCCAAGTAGGCTACCTCAAACTTGTTTAGTTCAAAATCAAGTGTTCTACAGTTCTAACAAAATAACTGCTATGGAACCACTTGTCACCATTTTGTTCACAGGTTCTTAACCCATGAAAAAATGTGAGGCGACCTAGGTTGGTTCAGTTCTCAGTCTTTAACTGCTTACAGACAGTAAGACAGAAAACAGACTTACCTCTCAGTCACGACAATTGACTTTAGAATTTTAAAACTCTTAAAGGCTGGAAAAGTCTGTCTAAAATATGATGAATTATTATAACAGAGTAGAGTACCACACACATTCTTACATAATAATAATTTATTTTATAGCAAACAACTCTTAAAAGAGTGAGATATCCTGTTCTTTCAAGGGCTTCAAAAACTGTGGGCTCTACATGTGCTTTTACTTCACAGTATGCAACATAGAGTATTTTTATAAACCACCTAAAACTCTCATAATCCATTGGAGGCATTCTCATAATTAATACATTTATAACTGCCAAATTGCTACAAAAGCATAAAACAAGGTTTCAAATAGAATACCATTTAAAATAGCAGTTTACAGAAATTAAGAAAACTGCACTGTAATAGAAACACACACCCAAATATACCTGTGAAAATTTAAGAACCATTTTGTCTTCACTGAAAATGAGATGGGGAGAAATCTTTCATCTGTACAAATTAACTGCAGTGTGCAAATAGTATCAGTTTTCAAAAAGAGAATATTTTACACACTGCTCTACTATAGATCTTGTTAAACAACAGTATCATAAAGTCAACAAAAAAGAAAGTCTTTAAATCCTAAACAGGAGACAAATAAGCCACACAGTAAAACGGCACCTCTTATTTTTTACTGTGTTTTTCTGCCTTGGCTCTGCTAAGCATAATTCTTTTTCAAATGTGCATGCTGGGTCTTGATTAATGTACAAATTGGAAACTGGAGTTTGTGAAATCATATGTCACAACAAAGGTTCATATTCTCAAGGACTGAAATAGTTTTGTATATAAGGAAAGCCATGTTTTTATATTTTTGAAGGAAGAGATCAATACAGACTAATCAAGACAATATCTTACTTATAAATAGAATGTTGCATTTACCTGTCTTTAATTTTGGTCAGGCGTCCTCTCCAGTTCCCTCCTGGTAAACTAATAAGCACAGAGGAAAAGATAAATAAAAAAATTAGGTAGGCTCATATTTAACAATATCCAAACTACATGTAAGAATAATTATATTTTGGTCAAATTTAGAAATAAAAAAACCAAACAATCATCTACGTTACAAAGAAATTATATAAAAATCCATATTAATTTAGTAACACCTGGAAATATTTTATAAAGAACCAGCATTTAACAACATGCAAAAAACTAACACTGTCAACCTCAGCAGTTTATGCTGTCCTCAAATTTTAAGAACCACACAAACAATCAGTGTGCACTGACAACTTCTAAGTTACTGCCCTACACATTCATAAGTCATTCCAATAATGGTAGCGCATTCCCACTGCCACATTTTCCATCCAGGCAGACTAACTTGTAAAATGGCTCTGTAGTTCACATAAATCAAAGCCAAAAAATCACAGATGGGCTCAAATCCAACCTCATGACAAATATGGAATGGGCTCAGGTGAACCCCATTGTGCATGTGCACTGTAACTAGCTGTAATCTGCAGAGTCTGACAATCACTACTCATGACAAACCATGGGACCAGCTAAATACTGTGTTAAAACATGGAGCCTCCTATTAAGATTGTACAGAATACTAGGAGATTAACAAAGTCAATGCACTTAATCTTCATTTTACCTAGTGGAATTTGCTGCCTCTTTCCTTTAAAGAAAGAATCTAACCTTAAACTAGCTTACTACTTCTACACTCCAATAAATTACAGGAAAAGCCCTCATACATCTGTCAATATTCCTTATCTAGCACCCCAGAAAGAGATGAGGTCAGCTATTTTGAATTGCCATGACCCAACACGATTTCCTAATTTTTGTACCAAGGAATAATATTTAACAGGTAAAAGAAATGGTGAAATCAGTAAAAATTTTAAACTTTCACAGTAATTTGTGAGCAAAAATAAAATGCATCTTTTCATGACAACATGTCACTTGTGAAGAAGCAAAAATCAAAATGAGATGTTGAGGGGTCTCAGAGCTGATCTGTGGGATAATCTGGATCCCTCCTCTTCGTGAACTACATCTTGCAATTGAAACTTTATTTACCTTTCAAACCATAGCTTTATACTCTGCATAAATGTTCTGTGAGGGTATATTTGGTTCTCTCTCAAATATAAGAGGACACCAAAGAGCTCTTTTTGTAGCTCAGCACCTTTCATACCCCTGCTGAAGTCAAAAAACGACTGCAGGACGTGCAAGGTTGGCACCACATCTTTAGCCAACATCTCACTGTACAGTTCAAAGGCGAGTTTCATTTCTTGGTGACGGCTGGCTGCTTTGATACAAGCTTCATAGCATGTCCGTGAGGGAATCATAATCTTTTTTACTTCTTCCAAAACAGTCAAGGCCATTCTCCATTGATTTGAATTGCTCAAGCCCCTGATTAGAAGGCCATAAGCCCCACTTTCTAAAATCTTGAACCTGGCTTTCATTATGTCGTACACATCACGGATTTCTGACACCTGTCCCTGCTGGACACAGAGTGTCAGGTATTTGACCAGCATGTTGTATGCAATGTCACCGTTGCGCTTTGCCAGGTGGGTCAGCAAGGACTTGGCCACATCAATGGGGCTGTTACACCTGATCATACTGTTCAGCATCACTTCTTCAAATATTTCAGGTGATTGGAAATCTTCCTTTAGTTTGTCCCATTCCTCAGCCTGCAAAGGTTTTTCTGGAGGTTGTACATTGCTAAACCTATGCCTTGCCACAGCAGGACTCATTGACCATTTCTTTGCAGCTCCAACAGAGGAGGAAAAGTGGAATTTCCCTTCAGGTATTTCTTTAGTCTCCTCATCCCATCCTTTTCCTTCTTTGCAATCATTTTCAGACCTTTTCTTGGCAGGTAAGACATCTTTTTCTTTGGGGTCCACTGGTAAAGCAGTGCTGGAAGATGTCATAGAACTGAAATAGTTCATTTTTCCCCTATTAGGGATGCTGAAAGAGGCAGCAAACAGTTGTCGGCATCTTGAGACAGGCCAGAACATGTGACATTTCCATAGCAAAGCCTGAAAACCCTGACTCGTTTGAGAAAAGACTGCCATCACAAGATCAAATTGTCTCACTATTAGCACACTGTATCTGAAGTTATAAAATGAAAAATACAGTTTCTATGGGGATGGTTATTAATAGAAGCCCAAGGGCTGTCAAGGTGTATAAGCTTCTGTTTTCAAATGCTTGTTCTGTGAGTCCTTTTTGTCTCTTATGGACACAAACAATGGTGAAATCTTTTCTCATGAAAGTCAATCTCTTAGACTGTGAGGGCAATCATCCAAAATGAGGGCATCTTTCTTTCTAGAGAAGATGTTTTACATATTCCTGTTTGTTGGTTACAGCAGTGACGTGTACCGTCAATGTTGTACGCAGAAAGGCAACGTTGATGCAGCTACACAAAAAGCACGGGGTTTTTCTTCCTGCCTTTGTCCAAGTTAAGTCAGGAGACTTCCTAAAAATAAAATAACATCACAACATCATGATCTGCTTCGTGGTTTCCTGTGATATTTCCATCTGCACGCTAGCAAACAAGAAACTCAAGGTAGCTCAGGTGATGATTTCAGGTGAGAGATCCCAATCCTGATCCTTCAGGCAGCCCCAGGAGGCGGTTCCTACATTGCTTCCCTCACATTTTCCACCTGGTGACAAACTTCCATTTAACTTGTTTTTCCAACCCCAAATCCTTGGTAACACAGCTGCCAAAGAGGCAGAACAACACCGCGGGCACTAATTATACTGAAATCCCAGGGACACGTTAGATTATACAGGTAAATACCGGGAGGTCCGCACGCTGGTCCGCCTTACGGGGAGACTCCGCAGGGTCCCACGTCCCTCACTCGGTGCCCCGCGGACTGGGCCCAGCCGTACCGCAAAAGCCCCGGCTTTTGGGACAGCCTTTCCCACTCACCCCTCTCTCCCTCAGCCCCCGCTAGGGTCCCACCTGACGCTGTGCGCGGCGGCCATGCGCGGCAGGCGCGTGCCCCACGGCAGGGCGGGCCAGCTTCCCATTGGCCCGGAAGCGCGTGCCGGGCCCGTGCTCGCTCGTGGAGCCAATCGCGTCTCAGCGGGCGGGGCGACACGTGATCCGCGCGCCCCGCTAGGAGGGACGGGGCCGCTCCGCCATGTCGGGTGTGGGCAAAAAAGCTTCGAAGGGCAGGGGCGCGTCGTGCAGGGCAGCGCGCATGCGCCGGGAGGCGGTGGCGGCGGGCTCGTGCCGATGGAGTGGGAGCGGAGGCTGCGGGCCCGCCTGGCCGCGCGCCACGCGCGTGAGTGCCCCGGGAGCGGGATCGGGATCGGGCGGGGAAGCGCCCTGGGCTACCCGCAGTCAGCGGTGGGGCCGGGCGGGGCACGGCCGGCGGGGCGAGCGTCGGCCTCTCCGGTGCTGCCGTGCTTCGCCGTGTCCGGGCTGCCGCAGGGGCCGGGCGGGTCCCGGAGTTTCCCTGCGGAGAACCAAACTCCCGCGGTTCAGGGGTCAGGGAGCGGTGAGGGCTGCGAGGGCTGCGCTGCCCGGCCCCGCCCGGCGCACGGCCCCGCCGCAGCCGCGGCTGGGAGCGCTTGGCTGGCGGGGGAGCGCAGCCAGCGCTGGCGCAGGTGCGCAGCGACAGCCCCGAGCCGGTCTGAGGGGCGGCCCGCAGCTCCCAGGTGTGTCTCAGACAGCGCTGCTGCTCTGCCAGGCAGCCTCACGGAGCTGCTCCGTGAGCTATTCCACACCTTGCAGTGAATCGGGTGTGTGCAGTCATGGAAAGAGAGCTGTGACCATACTCAACATACTTATGGAACGTATTGTTATGTGATTGCTCTGTGCTCCGCTCGTTTCCACCTCATTTTTGTGTTACCAAACAGCGCAGCCAGATAATCCCCAGTATTAACTCTGTTTTTCGAGCCCCTTTTTACATTAGAACTGTCTCTGGAGTACAGCGTGAACATTCTTTTCTATGTCAATCAGCCAAAAAGAGTGAGCAAGAGCTAAAGGATGAAGAAATGGAGTTGTTCACAAAATATTACATGGAATGGAAAGGAGGGAAAAAAAGTGACAACATGTCATATGCAAACATACCACGATTTTACTACAGGGTAAGTGAAGTATCTGGATAAACTTTTAACAAGAGGCTATTCTGTGTTACAACAAAAAGTTACGCTCGCTCACAGGGACCCTGCAGCTTCAGAAGCCAAAGTAGATTGAAGTCTGAGTGATGTGAATCGCTTAGTCTAATTTTTTGTTTTGTACAATTGTGAATTTCAGCAGTTTTAAATAAGTACTGAGAATCTTATCAGGGTCAGTGAAATATTTTGCTAATCAGTCTGCTTAGTAAAGATAGGAAGTTGTCTTTCAGAGGCACTTAAAGTTCTAAAAAAATTTTGATGTACTGGTGTTACATGTGTGTATCTTCTGTTTCCTGCTTAGACACGGTGGGACGCTGCCTCATGAAAATGGTGGGGCACTGGTCTTGCAGACTAGAGATGGATCTGTTGCTTGCATCATCCATCAGAAATGCTTGGTCCAGCAACTTATTTGTAAGCATGAATCAGATTAGGATGAGAGCACTTGTTGACATCTTGATATTGCTGGTACTCATTAACGTGACTGTTCAGCTGCTGCCAAACCTCTCATGGTCACGTATTCCTTAGGGTCTCACATTTCTGCCAGTGCAGTTCTCAAGTACCTGTGTTTCAGTTGATGGATACTTGTGCAACTCTCCAAGTTCCAGTGGTGCTGTACAGTTTGGCACGTAAATATTGGCAGAACTTTCACACTAGGTGTTCTTTCATCATTTTCATCATCTTTATTTGTTGGCCAAACAAGTCTAGTAGACTTTCACTCTTTGGAAAGTCAGGCCTACGACAAAACAGAATGTTCTGTTTCTCCCAAGTAAAACACAGCAGTAAATGTCTTTTATGTGTGAGCCCTCATACCTAGCAACCTTGGGAAAGTGCTTACTCAGTGGGTTATCTGGTGTTAGGTACCTCTCTCTCCTGTTAAAGATGTCCTGTTTTAGGTAAGTGCTTCATTATTGAAATGATTTGAGGCAGTGTGCAAGTGATACCTCTTGTAGCAGAAGCAAGTTTGGTATACTAGCTATTTTCTGTTAAGTGAACAACTTTATTCAGAGTGTGTGACTCAAGACTACCTAAGAATACTTGCTGGATGTGTAGTTTTTGAATGCTCCTGTGCTGAAAATTAAAATGCCACAATGTTTGCAGCTGCCAGCTGAAGATGAAGTCTTGCTTCAGAAATTAAGAGAAGAATCTCGAGCTGTCTTTCTGCAAAGAAAAAGTAGAGAACTGTTGGATAATGAGGAGCTGCAGGTAGGAAAATTATTTCTGTATGTCTTGTAATGGCTTCTGAATGGATTTAGATTATGTCCTGTCAGAGTTTGATCTCCTGTCTGCCCACAGAATCTTGTGGTAAGGTTCTTTGTATTTGGGCACACAATACTTGGTAAAGCTGAAGTGCTGCCTCACCTTGGGCTGGTAATGCCAGCGTGAAGCTTCCTTGTTATGATGTATGTGAAGACTAAATGGATGGCTTCCAGTTCTCCAGCATGTTGCAGTGATTTCCCTGGTGGGCCCAGATGATAAAATAAGTTCTGTTTATGTATCACTGAGAGAGACTCCTAAGATGGATGATTTTATTACCCTGCAAAGACAAAAGGGATGTGACCCTAGAAATGCTAGGGAGGGAGGGAGAGTGTGCATGTGTTTAGCAGCATTTAAGGGAATGGAAGTAGCACACACTGACTTTTCTGGCTGAACTGACCACGTGTCCTGATTAATTGAGAAACCCTTGCATCAAGCCCACATTTTTGCTGAGTTTCTTAAATGCTATATCTTAAGCACGTTGACATCTCTAAAGAGATATCTTCTTAAATATAAATATTTAAGAAGATATATAAAATATATCTTCTATATAAATATAAATATCTTTTAAGAATCTATGGTTTCTACTGGACAAACATCAGACATCACCAATGATTGGGGAAGAAGCAATGATTAATTATGAGAACTTCTTGAAAGTTGGTGAAAAAGCTGGACCAAAATGCAAGTAAGACTTTCTTCTCTTGTATGTGCTCATTTTGACTAAACCTAAGTGCTACTGTAACTTTCAGTTGCTAAAATAGATGGGAACAGTTTAATGGTGAGAAAAAAATCATATCCATGTAGTTACTGATTAACTGGTTCCTTTACATCCTTGCAAAGGTGTATTCTGCCTCTCTGAGGTGACTTGTAATAGAGGTGCCTAAAAGAATGGTAGTGCATCTTTTTGAAGAAAAATTTTTATCAGCATCAACATTTTTAGATGTCAGTAGTCAGCAAACAGCACATTATGTAAATGAATTGGAAATATGTCTCCAGTGGTATTGCCTAACCTTCCCTAATATCTTCTGATGCAGAATTTCCTACCAGATGTGCAGTGTGCAGTGAATGGTAGTTCTTTATGCTCCTTTTGGAGATGGCTGCTGTGCACATAGCTTTGTGATTGAAATTTGGGCAGAAGCCAGTTATTTGTCAGTACTGGCAGTTTCTTTTATGTGCATATTGTTGTAGAAGTTTGGAAGCTACCAAGCACATTGTACTGAAGAGAAATTGAATAAAAGCTCTCTAAAGTTGTACCTCACTGAAAAGTCTCATGAGCAGAAGAGGTAGCTGCTTTTTATGCAGTTTACTGTTGTTACTTGGTAGGATTCCACCTGATGAGTGCAGTGTACTGTATTATCACATTCTGTGTTAAAACATTATTTTACAGGATCTGTAAATGCCAAATACTGTAACTGGATCTGTCAGTGCAGTGTAATCAGATGGGTGTTTGTTTTGCAGGCAATTCTTTACAGCAAAGATCTTTGCTAAATTACTCCATAATGATCCTTATGGGAGAATCTCTATCATGCAGTTCTTCAATTATGTCATGCGAAAAGGTTAGTGAGTGCTTCTTCTGTGTTAGAAGTTGTTTCATTTTAAGGCTTTTTCAGCTTTATTTGTTACTTGATGTTCCCTTCAACGGTAGTGATATCTGTCCTTAACTACAAATGCTGTTTATTTTGAGGCTTGGGATTTTTTTCTTGTTACTGGAAGGTGGGAGTCCATCACACCTCTGAAATCCACCTCTCCCCAGCCATTATTATTATTACGTTTGTAATATATACATGTCATTCTGATTTCCTTTATTCAGGCAATACTGTGAAGTGCAAAGCAATACAGTTCCATGGCAAGTGTGATCTTAACCACCGTGATCAGGCAGATAGCTTTGTTTGCCATTTGTCCTTCTACATTGATGTCTGTATTTTTTAACTGTGTGTCAGATATTTCAGTGTGTTTCTGTGCTTGTCACTTACCATGCTTGCAGCTATTTTTTTATTACAAATAGCCACTTGGACTGAAAAATGCCCTTTTTTTTTTAATATGTATTAGATGTTGTTTAAAAATACTGGGCTGGCTAGCAGAAAGGAAGATTGTCTCATTATCTTTGCCTTGGCTACTGTGTTCTTAGCTCTGCTAAAGCAGATTTAAGAGAACAGCACCTTTCTCTGAGCAGCTCAGCCTGCCTAACTTAAAGTCTTGTGGTGCAGAGGATGAGAAATGTGTTGAACAGGAAGCATGATGTGCAGGTGTGCACAATATGCAAGGAATGAGTAATAGACTCATTTCCAGCAACAAACCCAAAAGCTGCAGGATAGGAGACTTGTGGCAAAACCTGTTAGGATTGTATGCATTTCAGAAAGGCCCACCCAGACAGACAGAGGTTTTTCAGAGCTTGTTTCACCCATAAGTTTTGAGTCTTGTGTATTTAGGATGATGCCTTTCTTCTAAGCAAGCAAACAAAATAGTAATTAAAAAAAAAAGCCACCACCACCAAATCACTTCATGTGTGATACATTTACCTTTAAACTTAAGCCAACAACAAAACAGCCTCACTGTATAATGCCTGCTATCTGACTCTGAGCACACTGTGCCAAACACTTACGTTGAAGAGTGAATGTTCTGAAGGACAGCTTATATTGCATAAGAGGGACTTTTGAACTGTTTCTTCAGAAAATGGGAGTTAAATTTAATGTTTTTTTGAGTTTTTAATTTAATTGAGTATGTGAATAATAGTTTTTATTAATCTAATTTATTAATTTTAATTATTCTTATACTCCATCACTGTTACAGTGCTTTGACAATGGCTTCAAGCACATTGTCCTGTAGATTTTCCAGTTAATGTGCCTTCTCATTACAAAGACAGATGTTTCTATGATTCTAATTCTTGTCTTGTAACTCTGGGGGCCTGACCTTTGGCTGTAGCTGCAGTGTCTGGTGCTATACAAGGGATTGAGAAATCTATCTGTATGTGACATAGTGCAGCTGTTTAGTGCAGTGAAAATGCACTGCTACACATTTCTTAGTCAGTAAGAGAGAAGAATCCATATGATTCCATATCATCTACTGTGTGTGCTTGCAGCCTGGAAAGCCTGGGCTGCATCAAAAGAAGCATGGCCAGCATGGCCAGATTCTCCCTCTCTGCTCCGAGACTCTTGAGACCCCATCTGGAGTCAGCACAGGAAAGATGTGAGCCTCTCCTGTGACCACAGGCTGAGAGAGTTGGGGTTTGTCCAGCCTGGAGAGGAGAAGGCTTTGGGGGAGCCCTCATTGTGGACTTTGAGTACTTTAAGGGAGTGTATAAAATGGAGAGAGAGTGACTTCTTAGCCAGGCAGTGATAGGACAAGGAGAATACAATTTTGCAATAGGTAAGACAATACAGTTTTGCAGTAGGTAGGACAATACAGTTTTATATTAAAAGAGGAGACATTTAGAGTAGCTGTTAGGAAGAAATACTTAGAGGGTGGTGAGGCACTGGAACAGATTGTCCAGAGAAGTTGTAGATGCACCATCCCTGGAGGTGTTCTAGGCCAGGTTGGATGGGGCTTTGAGCAATATGATCTAGTGAGTGGCATCCCTGCCTGTGGCAGGGGGAGGCTAGAACTAGGTGATCTTTAAGGTTGCTTCTAATCCTAGCCATTCTATGATACACCAAATAAAATGTGGTGTCTGCTCAGCCTTTTTTCACATTTAGTTATTATAAGGCAGTCGTGGCAATGGTGTATGTTTATATTATAAAGAGTATATATTTATGAAGTGTATATTTATAGTATACTGCAAGTGACTCTTAAAAATTTAGAGACTGAAACAGTGTTTCTAAGCAGTACATGACATGGCTTTGCTTAAGGCTCAGGAAAATGGGAAGAATCACTTAAAATCCAGCTGTGCCTGGCCTCTAGATTTTGACATAAACTCAAAAGCCCCATAGGTTTCTTGCATTGTAATTCTGTTTTCTGTTTCACAGTATGGCTTCATCAGACAAGAATAGGTCTCAGTTTATATGATGTGGCAGGACAAGGCTACCTCAGAGAATCAGTAAGTAAATTCTTGATTAACCTAATGTCTCTCTTTAAATCAAATGACAGAGCATCAGAAAGATCCCAATTTCTTCTAGCCTTGTCTTGTAAAAGGTTATATCATAACATAGATTTGGGGTGGGCACATTTGTTTGGATAAATTGCAATTCATATATTCAAGAGATGTGGTGGTGAGAGTGGTGCTAGCCTTTTAAACTTAGGGGTAGTTTTCTGAAAAAAGGATTGTATCTACAAAGATTTTGTCATTAGCACTAGATTACTAGATTTAGTAAGATATGATAAAAATCACAAATTATTCTTCAGTGAATTATTCTCCTGTTCTAAAATGAGGTAAATATTATAAAGTAAATAAAAATGTCCTAGTTACCACTCAACTGAAAGAAAAAAGATTTATTGAAGAATATTAAGCAATGGGATAAGCCAATCAGGAGTTACCCCCCTAATATTTGAAAAAGCTACAGTGGAATGCATTTATATTTACATATAGATATCATGTACTTTGTTAAATTCTGATTCATTAATGGGTTGTTTCAGCCCTAGAATAACATGTGCATGTATATGATCTGGGATTTCTTGCACATAGACAGAAGCTTTTTTACCTGCTTTCATGCCCCTTTCTGCATTGTTGCAGGACTGTATTTTTAACAAAATACACTTGAAAGCAAGGAGGGAATATAGCAAACATGGAACAATAATAATGTTCTATGCTTTTCTTAATTCTGCAGGATTTAGAAAACTATATTTTGGAACTCATCCCTACTTTGCCACAACTGGATGGCTTAGAAAAATCTTTTTACTCCTTTTATGTCTGCACAGCAGTTAGGAAGTTCTTCTTCTTTCTGGATCCTCTCAGAACAGGTAGGTCTCTTAAAATGCTTCCACTGAAGCTACTTGTGTTTTCAAAGCAATGTGTAGTTGTCCTGGTAGGGTTTTGTTCAGCATTGTAGATTATTCTCCACTGAATATGACTCTTTATTGTAGTCTAATAATCTACTTTTACAGCTAATGAATTTCTGTGTGATACCTATCAGCTGAGGTACTATAGAATTATCTCTCAAACACTGACAAATAAGATACTGTTTCATCATAATGAGCCATTAGCAGTAGCTAATTTTTTAAGTGTTTAGGGTGAATAGACAACAACCAACAACACAACTGCTTGTCAGAACATCCACAGAGCTGTGGAAATGCTCAGGATGGTTAGAGTGATGTGCTTTTCCTGTGATTAAACCTATGTGCCATGTAGACCCACTAGGAGAGGTCTGCAGTTAGGTCTGATAATGCTTGTTACAAGTGTAGCTCCCTCCTATGGCCTCGATTTAAGTCACAAACTGCATGTGTTTCAAGGTCCAGCTGTGCCCCTTGTAAAGGTCAGAATTGTGTGGGCAGCAGCCTCTGGCAGAGGTAATTGCAAACGTTTGGAGAGGTGGGTGGGAAGTTTTAAGTGCCATTATTTTGCACAGCTGCTAGCACAGTTTCTGTGCACCAGTCAGAGCTGCACCAGCAGAAGTGCATTCTGCTGCCGTAGCTTTGTGTCACAGCTGGAGTTTTGAAGGTGTAAGAATACCATGTCACTTAGGAGATTACTATTTCATCAAATGTTTTAAGCATGCTTTCTTTGCATTTTTATTTTACATTTTGAGTAGTTGATATTGAACATTCACATTTATTTTAATCTAGTTTTCTGGCATTTAAGGCTTCAGGATAGCTCCTGCCAATATCAGTAGTTTTGTCCAAACATTTTAAAAGGTATTTTATTTTATCTCTGAAATTAGAGCCTTATCCTTGATGTTAGACATGAGTTTTGTTTAGCTTTTGTTCCTTAAAAGGGCATCTTTTTCTGCTCCAAATACTTCTTTCTTAAGTAGAACCACCTAAATGAGAATAGTCAAATGGATATGTTGGCTGAGCAACTGTTAAAATGTATTTTCTTTTTCTTGCTGCAGGGAAAATAAAGATACAGGATATTTTAGCTTGCAGCTTCCTGGATGATTTACTGGAGGTAAAGGTCTCTAACATATACTGTTGTATTTTAATTTACTCTTTCTGAATTCTAACTTTATGTTTCACTTAGTTAAGGGATGAAGAACTTTCTAAAGAAAGTCAGGAAACAAATTGGTTTTCTGCTCCTTCTGCATTAAGAGTTTATGGTAGGTTCCTTTATATGCCAACGCTTTTCTTCTCCTCTTTCTTGTATGACTTAGTCACATTATTACTGCTATTTTTCCTCTGCTTTTGTCATGTTAAATCCTCCTGCTAACTTGTCTTTTCAAATCCTCTATTCACCCTTTCAGTTTATCTTCCTGACTTTCTTTATCATTTTGGTTCTCCGCTGTTGCTCTTTACTGTGGCGTTAAAATCTGTCACTTTGTTGCACAAGGTACAAGATTCCTCTGTAACCTTCTCTTCTGGCTCTGTTCATGCCTTTGCATCCTCTTTAGCTCTTTATTAATGCTTACAGCATATTTCTATAAAGTAATATGCTCTTAGCCTTCTGCTCCTCTCTCAGTATCCACAGCTATTCACTTATATTAGAACTGCTGACACCTCATTATGGGAATCTCACTTCTCTCCCTCCATGTTCTGTACTTATTTCTGATGCTTTATGAATATTATTGTGAATCTAGTAAATTCTCACTTAACTGCATTAATTTATTATGGAAATTGGAAAATTTAGTATTTAATTGTTTATTTTTCTCTGTTGAAAGAATTCTTTTCTAATAGAGGTATATTATGGTTTGCTTTTTTAATCTCCTTGCTAGGTCAGTACTTAAACCTTGATAAAGATCACAATGGCATGCTCAGCAAAGAAGAACTATCCCGATATGGAACAGGGACTCTGACCAACATATTTTTGGATCGTGTCTTTCAGGAGTGCTTAACTTATGATGGTGAAATGGTAATTACATGTTTTTCCTTTGTCCACAGCATGACATCTTTGGCTTATTGAGTTTATAAATGTCTAATAGTATCTTTAAAGAGTAGGTTGAGGTGAAGAAACTTTTGTTTAACATTGTGCACTCAAATGACCATGCAACATATTAGCAAGTTGATTTTCTTAAGAGCAAGGTGATTGTAGTGTGGCCTAAAAAAATTGCTTGTTTGAAAAAGCAGAGGTGATAGAGAATCCAGACAGCCTAGGATAAAGCCACTTGTAGATTCAGTTACAAAAGTGCATGTTGAAAAAATGTATAGATGCAGCAATACTTTCTAGTTATATGTTATGCTTTAAAGAGAAGCAAAGACAAGTGGCACACTTGAGATTAGTGCAAGTTAGCTAAGCTGTCAACTTCTTCATGATGACAACTGTTTTTCATCTTAAGCTTTCCATAGATATGAAAAATGAGAAGTCTAACTAATTTAAACACCTTATATCTATATTGTTTGAAGCTTTACTTAATGTTCAGCCACAATTCTTGTCTGCATTCAGATGACTGGAATGTGAAGTGATAAGTTACAAATTCACCATACAGCCCTTTTGCCACCTGAGCAGTTTTTTTGTTAGAATCCCATAATCACTGAGGTCATGAGGGATCCTCTTGGTTTTCCTGTTCTGGCCTGGTACCAGTAGGTTCATCTCTCCTGTGTGGGGGAGACCAGGGCAGGACGCAGTGGCTGGATGTAGCACCAGCAGTGCTGAGTAGAGAAGGATGACCTTCCTCAGCTTGCCACCAAAGCGTTTCCTAATGCAGCTGAGGGTGCTGGCAGCAGCCTTTGCTGCAGGGGCCTGTTGCAAAGCTGCTTCCTGATAGTCAGCCCCCAGCTCTGCAGGTACAGGGGGTAATTCCTCCCCAGATGCAGGATTTTGCATTCCCTCTGTTGAACTCGGTGAGGCTCCTGTTAGCCCATTTTTCCAGGCTGTCAAGCTCCCTCTGAATGACAGCACAACTCCCTGGTGTTACAGGTAAACAGGGTAATTATACACACAGGGCTGGAGGAGTTCTGACCTTGTCACAGCTGTATCTTGATTGGGAAACCAAGAATCCATACTAATGAAAAAGAAAAGTGTGATACTTGTTTGGAACATTAACTAATGTTTCTTGCATGTAATTTGCCAAACCACTGACTCTGGTTTAAGGATTATGTAATTGGCCATATAGTTCACTATTTGGTACCAGTAGGCTTACTGCCACTAGACATTTAATTTGTGATAATGAAAACATTTTATATGTTTTTTCTTCACTAGTTGGGTATGTTCAGCAGTTTAAATATATAGTAAACATTGTTTAAATGCATATATATGGCATGTTTCACTTGGAATGCTATTTTGCCTCTAAAATTGCAGGATTTTCCGTTATCAGCAGACATTAAAAACTAACTTTTCTGTGCACATTAGTGGTAGCAGCCATTTTCTATTTCATGTTGTCTTTTTCAGAAAATAAACTGATTCCCTAGAATGAAATAGCTGCCAATTATAGAGTTCCTGCTTGCAAAATCAATTTAGAAAGAAGACTGTAATAAACATGATTGTATCTACTTCTAGGACTATAAAACCTACCTGGACTTTGTGCTTGCATTAGAAAACAGAAAGGAGCCTGCAGCTCTGCAATATATTTTCAAACTGCTTGATATAGAGAACAAAGGACACCTGAATGTCTTTTCCCTTAATTATTTCTTTAGGGTAAGTCTCTTTATAAGTAGGCCATTTTCTGTGTTTATGGTGTTGCAGCCTATGTGCTTCTGCATGCAGATCTGCAGGAAATGACTTTAAATTACCAATAGCCACAGGCAGGCTAGTAATGACTTATAAGAAGATTTAATTTTTTTTTTAAAGACTAAAATTGGAAAGATTTCAAAAGGTATTTTCAGTAGTTTATCTGCAGTTGAAATTAACTGGTTTGATTTTGAGTAGGAAAACTATTTTCTATTGATTTGGGATGTTTTTTTTTTTAATTGAAAATTGTCCTAAGATTATGTGATGATTGCCTGTTAAAATCTTTTATGATAGTTCTAATTGATTATTGCCCATGGTTTTAATTTCAACTGTAATACTGAAATTCACTAAAAGAGATGAAGATAATGAAATTTATTGATAGGCCTATACAGCTGTGGGATTTTTTCATTCAGTGCTTTGCTTGAAAAAAGCTTATTGCATTTTTCATAGTCTGCATTTATACCTGTTGCTTCTAAAATAGATTTAAACTAAGCTTAATTTTTTTTTTAGTTGCTGTTCAAATTAACTTAAGATTGTCAAATCTTTCTCCAAACTGTGGTTTGTATGTGATGGTTTTTGTTGTTTTGGATTTTTTTTTCTTCTGACTAGTGGTGATTTTGGTTGGGAAAGGGGGCAGGTGTTTTGTTGTTCCATCTTGTTTTTCTCATCGATACCTGAGATATCTTGGGAAGTGCTCTGCAGTAAAACAGTATTTTTGCTGTGGATGGTTCCAGCTGAGTTATGAGCTTGATGCTTTATTCATGTGCAGGTTTCCCTCAGTAGTATCTATTCAGACACAGGGACAAGCACTCCAGATTTTGTTATATGGATCTTTGCATTATAAAATAATAATGTCCTTGTGCTTAGCTATCTGCTTGAAGGATGAAGAACAAGGTACAGACTACATAGAGTCAGTAAAGCATTCAGGCCTGCTCAAGGCAGGATCCTATACACACCTTATTTCTGTATTGTACCAAGTCTCCTTTTGGACATGGAACATTCTAAGTTTTCCTTGAAATCAGAACACTTCCTCTTGACTGTGAATGATTGATTGCTTTTCTGCCAGCATTAACTGTCGATAGGTCTGCACCTACAGAGGCTGTGCAGCTTGTGCTAGTGAAACAGTTTTGTTCACAGCTGTTACTTGCAGATGTAGGTTTGGTGGTGCAGGTGTTTAAATAGTACCACATTAAAATAATTGCTTTGTCTTTCTGTTCATTGGTCATTTTCCTTTTCTCTTTCCTTAGCCTGTATTTCATACTGTGTCAGAAATGGAACCTTATGGCTCGAGTGTAGTAATATCTTAAGTTTTGAGTGTTGAGGGACACAATATGCAAATTGCTCAAACACTGGTCATAATAAAAGTGAGGTTCATATCATATTCATTAAGAACTGTAAACTTAGAGATGTGTATCATTGATAATGCCTTAACTCACCCTCACCTCACATATGGAAGAAAAATTACTGCAAGCTGTACCATGAATGCTTTGTTAGAGGGCAATACAGCTTAAAATGCAGAAGCATTTAATAACTTTTGTACAGTGTCAGTATAATACTACACTAGCCATTCCTAACTTCTCCTTTTTCTAGGCTATTCAGGAACAAATGAAAATTCATGGACAAGAACCAGTTTCTTTTCAGGATGTCAAGGTTAGCTTTACCAAATGGAGTACTGTGTAAAATCTGTGAATAAGCATTTAATAATTTGTGTTACATCATAATTTCTAGGTTGCTGTATGTTTACTTGGAGAGTACCAGAAATGAGCTGACTTGTCCCACTCGTAGGTTTGAAAATGCCTTTCTAGTCAGCAGTTGCTCTGTAAAATAACTGATGTGTTCTCGTAGTTTCCTTAATAATAGACAAATTACCTGTTAAATACATGTTGCTGTTTCTTACACTTGAAAGTAGTTGCTAAGTCCGTTTTACAGTTCTGGGGATCATTCCTTGGGGGACAGGGGGCAGACTGGTGACTGAAACAAACAGCCTATAAAACTGATTACTGCCTACTGTATATTTAGTTTCAGTACTTAAAGTATGAGAGCTTCTACAAAATTTAGCTCGTACAAGAGAACTGAGATTCATTTTGCCACTTTGAGGCTGAAGCCTCCCCAGAAAAGCAAATTCTTGAGATGTGGGAGCTGAGGATGCTGTTCTGAACTGTAGCCAATCAGTCAGTGTGCTTTGTGAATTAAATGCTTTGGGGCTTAACAGCTGCTTTTTGTGAATTGGTGCGGGTGGCACTAGTTACCCAAAGATCATTCTGTATATGGTATGAAATAGCCATTATTCTGCTCATTAATGTGTGGGGCTTTTCTCCCAATTTTGACTTGTCTTTCATAGGATGAAATCTTTGATATGGTGAAGCCTAAGGACCCTTACAAAATCTCCCTTCAAGACTTGATCAATAGCAGTCAAGGAGACACTGTTACCAGCATTCTGATTGATCTGAATGGGTTCTGGACCTATGAGAACAGAGAGGTCCTTGTGGCCAGCGACAGTGACAGCACTGCTGATGGTGATGATACGTGATTGCCAGTGGGAGCAGACTGTATCCACAGAGATCTCCATCTCATGGGCCAACTGCTGGAAGCTGGAAATGTTCATTATCTGAATTAATTCCTCTTCCATTTTACTTCTCTCCCTTCCTCCTCTGCCCCACATATGATATAAAATGTGGTACATAAACAAATCACAGAACTAATTTCTGAAACCAAAAAAGCAAGTGCTGTTTAAGAGCAAAAAGAACTTTTTTTTAAAAATAAATATTTTTGGACTTTTTTCATGTGTACCAAGCCCTGTTCTTATTTAAATACCTTATTCTACGTGTGAATTTAACCTGAAAGTAAGAATGTGGTTCTTGGTATCTTCAGCACTGGCCTGTATCCGCTCACCCATCCCAAGCCTCCCTCTCCATTCTCCATGGCTTCCTCTAATGACATCACTGTTGAGCATTTTGTTGTGAAGGCAAAAGTTTTCATTAAGAAGTAAAGAATTGAGGCCTTTTTCTTCTATGCATGACCAGCGCTAAGTGTGTAACAGGGAGGATAAGTAAATTATTGAACTGGATAGTTACCTAATTTTAAGAGGTTCATTGACAGAAATAAAACTCCACTAGCTTTAGATCTAGTTAAAACTAATCCAAACATCTGTACACAGGCTTTCACCAAGTTAACCTCCTGTGCAAGTATTTTATGTAATCTATCTTAATTGTACAACTGAGCTACAGCAGTAGCAGTTAAAGCTGTAAAACTCTCTTAATCCTTAAGAAAGCCAGAGAAATGTTTCAGCTTTCAGACAGAATTACAATAGCTCCAGGCCAGAAGTGTTTACAATCCTGCATTATTTATTAGTTTGAGGTAGTGCTGAACACATGAGAGTCTAAGGAAAGGGTGGGAGTAAAATGATATTTTGAAATCTGGTGCCTGAATATTCCACCAGGATGTGTGATTTAGTGAAGATGAAAACACTAACCAGGCACACACACCTGTGTACAGGCATAAAGTTTCAAAGCCCACACAGTTTTAAAGGAAAATCCATAGCCAACTTCCAGTTCAAAAATTATATTAAATATAAAATAACCAATTAATGCATTTACAGAAAAATTAAACCAATATGAAAGTAACCCCTTTCATACAGTTCGCAAAAAAGGAAGGATTAAGTTAAGGCACAGTGAGTAATACAGTATTTCATACAAAGAAGGCAGTGAGAGCATTTGTTATGCAACAAATAGTAGGGAAAGGAAGTAAAAAAACCAAACTGACATTAATTTATTGGAAGAAAAGCAAAGTATCCTTCAGCTGTCAAAGTATTACTCAAGATATCTGATGTTTTCTTTCTTTGATGCTATATGAACTCCTAACAAGCAGGTTTTCTGTGTATTCCCTCAGTGTTGAATCAAGCTCTCCCTTGCAGATGTTCAAGGCAAAGGAGTGATTTTACACTGTGGTCAGCACACCCTGTCTTACGATTCAGAAAAGGCAAAGAATGGAGTATCAAAACAGATGGACTAGAGGTGATGATTGAATCCTCCTCCTTACATTTCTGTAGTACTGGAGAGCTACAGAGAGATGAGAGGAAAAATTTGTGCTGTACAGGACATTAGTTCAGGCAGAGGGTCATCTGAAATATGTAATGAATTCCAGAAACTAAGAGCCAAGTTACCAGGCCTGTGATGTTACATCAGGCTCCTTAGTTGGCAGTGGGAGCAAGGCCAGGGACACGTCACGATACCCAACAACCCAATTTCATTGAGGACTATTTTTAACTTTTTTTTTTTTTTTAATAAATCTCAAGGACAGAAGTAATGTTCTACATGGTAAATGGTGCAGGTTCTCTGCTCCTTTACCTACAACAGTTGTCCACAGAAAATGACTGGGGCAATGGCATCTGATTGTTGCAAAGTAAACTATTCACCTTTTACAAGCTACAGGTACAGTCATTGCAGTAAAACAGTCTTAATTGGTATTAGATGTGGAGCTGCACTTCATTTAGACAAAAATAAAAATTTCTGGTTTTGTAAGTGCAGTATCACGTATTTATTTAAGAGAAGAAAAGAGTCCTAAGTTTGGTTTTGTTGTTTCTAGTTATTTATGTGTTCTGTGCTAATAGGATGAAAATTATCTGCAGTGGCACATCCCTTACTGGCAATTTAACATTCAACACACAGTTTGTTTAGGTTACTCAAGTACACAGACTTGTGTAATCAATGTCCAAAAAGTTCCTAGTTCTAGACTGGTACTACATAGAGTGTCCCGTGCACTTAATATCATTTAGCAAACTTTAGTTTCTTGTCCAGACCACTGAGAGCATGCATTCAAGCACCTGGGTCTCTTAATTCTTGGGCTTGAGAACATCTTAGACTGATGTTAGTTCTGAACTTTGCTACAACAGCACTGGTTGGAGCAGCTGATCACTATTAGCCTCTAAGAGTGCTGGTACCTGTTAGTAAGTTCATAAGGATGCTTATAGCCTCCTGGAAGTTGGGATTTTTTTACTTAATAAACAAAAATTCAGTGGACCCTTTAATCTAATTAACATTAAATCTAACATTTTTCTCTTGTGTTAACAACAGAAAAAAATACATGCATACAACAGTGACAATAAATAGGGGGGATAAGACTCTATTAGAATTACCTTTGAGTTACAGGATATTAATTCCTATTAATCTATTCATAGAGAGCCAAGTTGCAAACAATGTGCAAATCAGGTTTTTAGAAGTAGGAAACAGCACTGCCTCTGCAATCCACAGGTGTTAGAGACACAGCAATTCAAAGAAAAGACATTTCTACTTACTTTACACAGAAATTAGCTCACACATTCAATTTTAGACCAAATGTTTGTAGTGCAATTTTCATTTTAACTGAAGTGCCAATTTGGCAGAATGCCTCAGCCTTTATTAGGCAGACTGACTGAACAGACATCGCCTAGCTCTCTCCTGATCAATAAGAATGGTAGGAGTTGTATTTCACTGAACAAGCGTAATCCTATTTTTCCTGTTTATAGGCAGATTGTGACACCTGACAGTTCTTATTTCCTACATTATACAGAGCTTTACACTTAAGGAGGGACAGGAACTACATCTTGTTTATTTTCCGCAGTGGGTGGGCAATCTCCCTCATTTTCAAAGTTTACATTCACGAATGAAGAGCATGCTGTTGCTCCAGGCTGGTCTGTCTGGACAGGAGCTTCAACTTGTGGCTTGTTCTGCTGTTCCTGATGCTGTCTTTCTGCTTCTTCTGACATCTTGTTTTCCTGTTCCTCCTCTTCTGCCTAGAAAGAGATAACCACATTCATATGCTACTATTTACTATTTACCACTTACTTAGATTAAGTCTTTCCATAAGAGCATAATAGTTACTATTACAAGGTAAGGACAATTGTTCCACTAGAAAACAGTCACTAGTTGATCATAAGATAAGGTACATTCCAAACTCCACTCCCATTATGGAAAAAAAAATCCCCAAAAGTGAAGGATTAAACTGTGTTAAACACAGAAAAAAGACACGTATCTAGAGAAGCAGTTTTAGTTAACAGCAATAGTGACAGGTCTACCTCCTCTAAAGCTTTTCCAGCTCTCAATTTAAAAAAAAAGTAATAAAGCTTTAAATATGTTTTCAATCTCTTCTAAAGGAAGATTATTAAGGGTTAGGTTATCTTGCCTAAAGCACTGGCTATTTATCAGTATTGGCCCTTTATGCTTTAGAACAAACAGTAACCCCGTGTTCAATTTACCCTTGAGACTGTCTTGAACAAGTTTTAGAGCTGGAAAGCGTATTGCTAGCAGCAATACCCCTTTTTCAGTGTTCAGCAGCTGTCCACCCAACTTTCTCACACTGCTGATTTAAGAATGCATGGTACAAGAGAAACAGAACAGAGGTCAGCACCCACCCATTTCTAAGACTGATGAGCTGGAGAGAAAAGGCTGATGGATAAGAAAGCATTAATCATGCATCAAATGAAAACTGGAGGCAAGCTGGAATTGAGAGTCTAAAGCTTCATTTTAATGCTAGAATACAAATTTTATTTTTTAGAGTACCAGGGAAGACAAGTTGGGAGAGGAGTGCAAGAACCCTAGCTCCCACACATACCTCTCTCTTCATTCTGTAATACTCATCAATGGCATATTGGTATTTTGGTGTGCTTATTCCCAGAACAGATGCAATCTTTTCCCCCAGGAAATCACACACTAAAAAATAAAGGGAGGTTTACATAGGATTAGTATCTAGAAGAAAATTCTTGTATGCTGTTTTATTATAAAAATTATCACCATCTTTCCTGAATGGTTTTCTCTAGTCCTACTTCACTCACAAAATACCACAAAAACATGTGAGGTTATCTCCTTATAGGTAATTATTAGCTGAATATACTAATAATTGCTCTTTAGGATAAAGAATGAACAAATGGAGAAGAATATGAAATTCAGTGAAAATATATATGGTGATAAGGTTTGAATTCTTCTAGTTTCAGCTTTGGATCTAAGTTTGTTTTGCTAGGAATTGGTTAAAGGGTAAGCCTTGAGTTGAACTTAAACTGAAAATTAAGGTTAGACAAAAGTACATGGGTACCAACTGTACTGGCAGTTCAATCTGGTGGTACTAGCAAACCAGACAGGATTTACTGACATAAGCATACCTCAAGTCAGTTTTAACAATGTTCTGTGTTGCATACTAACGGATTAATAAAATATTTGTTTCAGCTGTCTCAATTTTCAAGGTGTAGGCTACATTCAGTGCTACTTTGCTAAAACAGGTAGGGGACAGTCAGAAGTATGGAGCAGAGGTAAGCTTGTGTCAGTCAGTTTCTTTGCCACGGTGATGGCTGCAGATAACACTGGTCGAGTAAAGACAGGCAAGAAGTCAAATATTCTGCACTTCAAATTGTAAATCTGCCCCAAGGATGCAAATGACTTAGTCATCTTCAGGGAAAAAAACAGAAGTCAGTCACTGACTGCTTCAATGAACATTCAGAAAAACTAACTCTATAGATATCCTGGCATCCTGAGTGCTGTGCAAAAGACCAGTTCAAATTACAGGGGTAAGAGCCAAAACTGAAGTGCAAAGAAGAAAGGACTGATCGTCAAATTCATAAAGGGCTTCTAAAAAAAGGAAAAGCAATATCTACCCTTGCATATGAAGAACAGATACATCAAGGAATATAGTTACACTGTACATTAGAGAAAAGGCATTTCTAAAAATAAGGATAGGTTAACTAATACAACTGACTGCCAAAAAATATTAAAGTATTCAAAATTATGTGTACAATGACAGAAGCTCCATAATATTTGTGGGAAAAAACCCAGTAAAGATACTTTACCTTGGAAAGAACACAGACTATGACAAGCATTTTTAAAACTTGGCAAAATTTTAAGAGGTCCACAAGTCAAATAAATGTCTGTGCAGTACCCTTGACAACAGTCCTGTTTATTTTGTAACCTCAGAAGTTCATAGTACAGCACACAACCAGATGTGTTCTTGGGATACTTTCTCATTGTCTTCAGAAAAACTGTCAGTTTAGTTACACCAGCCAGCATTCTTTCCAGGTAACATCACACAAAATGGTTCCATACAAAATCTAATAGAAAACTGATATATTCCCTTGCCAACATCAATCTATCTCCATATGAAGAAAAAGGGGGAAAAGCATTCATCAAGAGTATTTTCTGTTCATTCTTCCATGCAAGAATTGTTTATTAAAAGTAAAAAAAAGAAAAAATTATAAATGCCTAAGGCAGGAGAGTATGTCTCCACAGATTAAATACAGTTCAATTCATACTCCTGAAAAAACAAGTAGAACCCAAAGATGATTTACAGTTTGTCAACATGACTTTGTGACTTCCAGTATTCCCCTTCTGGTTTACCCAAGAATTAACTAAAGGAATACCTGATAAGGTTGATGTGGCAACTCGCAGCATGTGAAACCACAAGTAGGGTCCCCATGTGAGTGTTGTCTGCAGGAACAAGAGTAGTGTGAGTATGTACAGCTGTGTGGCCATGGCACAAAATAACACATGCAAAACTGAAAATGGCTGGAGAAGAAAGACCTGCAATGTTTTCTGTTTTCCAGCTACTACCATGTTTTTGCTTTAAAATAAGTATAGACCAGAAAAGTGAAGCAAAATATCACCCTAAGATATAACCATGGTTTACCTCTGGGAAAATTTCTTTCACTGCTTTTTGTTTCCTGCTTCCAGACTTGGGAAATGACAAGTAGCCAACTCAATGCTCGGCTAGAAAAAGCTTTCCACAACGTTCTGAATTCCATCAGGCCAAGAGGAGAAGTGAGGTAACAAAGTAGTCCCTCATTACAATAATGAGTGAACTGCAAAAGACTGTTTAAAATCAAATCAATCCTTCAAACCTCTGAGGAAGAGGCTGCTTTAAAACATTTACAACCAAACAGAAATTATCCCTTGAAATTACACCTGGAAAAGAAAGCCAGGAGCCCTGAGTGGGGGGGAGTTACTGCAGCTCTGAGGGAGCGATGGAGCCAAGCAAAGCCCCTGGGGTGCTGTGAACCACGAGGAACACACCGGGAATAAACAGGGCTCAGCTGGGGTCACCTCAAGCATTTGCCTGTGAGTGAGGAAGTTTCTCTGAAGAGCCTGCACACCAGGGCACACAACATGGGACACAAACATGAGGAGATCTGTGTGCTGCTGCAGGGGTAGGATCTCATCAGGACCCCAGGGATACAGTGAATACACCGAGTGCTGCTGTGGAGGGATGCAGGCTGCTTAGGAAGGGCTGGCCAGGAAGACAAAAGGAATTGCTCTTTGCACGACTGGGGTGTATTCACAGCTACAGCAAAAATACTGCAGCCTCCACACGAACTGATACATAGATATATATATTGTAAATTAAAGATTTATAATTAAATTAATTATAAAATAATGGGTGTGCACAGGCTATGCTTTTCATTCAGGGAAGAGACTGTATCTGTTTAAGAAAAAAACAAACCAAACTGTATAAAAGGGGGAAAAGCAGATGCCAAGCAAATGGGGAAAAAATTGTAGGCTTTCCCATTTGTGAAAAGGCAAATTCAACTTTCACAGTAAACTAAAATATGTTTATAGTTAACAGGCTGCTGTATTCAGGCAAGCTGTTTGATACATATTTCCCCTCAGAAAAGATCTCTGTAGAAGTACCTTTCTTCTGGAAAGTAGCAATTTAAAGTGTTAGCTTTTATTAAGTAAAACACATGAGCTCTACTCAGCTATGTAAGTATTTATAACTTGCTATTAAGAACTGTTTGGTAGTAACCTTTTTCTATGATCTTATTTAACAGATATGTGTACAGCAACAACCAGTATTATTTTAAATAATACAGCTACAGAAACTATCTGGTATAGCCTCAGTACATATGTACACAAGCACTAGACTTTGGTGCTTTCCAAGCATCATCTCTACAAATCAGTACAACAAGAAATTGTCTGTCAAGCCACAAACTCAAGTTGGGCAGGCTGACAAAAAGCCAGATGCTATATATTTTTGGCAGTGGATATGGAAAATGTCCTGCCAAGGTAAAAGTGTAAGCAAAACCAGCTGCTATCCTACTCACACAAAAGCACCTCCAGCTCATTGATTATGTGCTCAGTTGGCAGAAAGGCTAACGAGGAGTTTGTTCAGTTGAAGAAGTCAAAAAAAGTGCTGGAAAAACTTGTTGCCACAGGTGCAAATAATGGCACTGACAGGGCTCTGCACAATCCTTCATGATGAGGTGACAAGGTTAAAAAGCATTCATGCAGGGCACAGGACAAACAAGGGCCTGCTGTGTGCTGTAAGAAAGAAGTTACAAGAGCCCCCATAATATTTCAGAGTGAAAAGACAAGCTGAGCTTCAATGTGACAGAAGTAAGTCAGACCCAGAACATTCTGACAAGTTTGTGGTAACACAAATGTGGGTAACAGCTGAGGCTCAGCAGACACAGAGAATCTATTGCTACTCTTCCCCCACCACAGCCAAAAATCAGTTTGGTACACTGGAAGCACTTCTAAGTTCAGCTTCGTGGGAACCTCTGCTTTCTGACAAAGCCCAACCAGACATTTCCTCATCCCTGACAAGGCAGGCTTTGCCAGACTCCTCAGTTTAAAAAGTAACTTTCTTTCCAGCATCTCAAAAGGCAATATAAAATCATGAGAGGCCACATCACAGGAAATCAACAGGAGAAAGGTTTGGAGAGTAAACCACCAGGAACAAGCAGGAACAAAGGAACACATCCAAGGCATCACCTTTTTCCACACATTCCCCCTTTATATCTTCAGGGTAAATTTGGGTGCCTTCCCAGAGCACCTTGGAGAGGGAAGCAGAAATGGCTGATGTGAGGCAAGAACTGGTACTGGGGAAACTGGAACCGTTCAAGTGACACGAACAGGACTCTTAAGCAATGGCTCAGTACAAATTAATCCTTGTCAGTGAAGTAGCTTTAATACACTGAGCTGGAAACTGGAAAACCATACCCAAGTCAGGTCCTACAGACCTGCAGAACCACATACGCAGACACTGCATGGCAGCTTTCTTTGGCCAGCCAGAGAAGCCTTCATCTTCAGTCTTTAATCAACTCAAGGACATAGCAATATTGTATTTCTTGACAGGAAACAAGGGACAGTATGAAACACATACACTGTTTATAGTATTTCTCCTGCAATCAGTCTCTTTAGTGGACGTTTCTACAATGTTAATGTAATATAATGTTAATATAATTAAACAATGTTTAATTATATTACTCAACTACCCATTTTGTTGTCAAAATGGAAAACATCATAGTTTTGACAACCGATTTTTAAATTACAAAAAATCTTAATGCATCATTTTAATTTAAATAGGAATGCACATAATGGATTCAATCACTGATAAAATCAAGGGGCCTCTGGTTAAATAATGTATTATGATTTTGTTTCCTAGTGTGGAACTGCTGAAGGTAACACACATGTTCTCTTGAATTTCTGAATGCACCATGTTCCTGAACAATCCACATATGTATTTATTTTTCACAGATTTCAGCCCTAATAACACTTAAACTTTCAAAGGTATGTAGGGTTTTCTTTTGTCAGAGAAAATGGCAAAATGAGAAAAATAATAATATCCTGATTAGCAAAAACAAAATCCTGTAATTAATAGTTAATATACACCACCAAATATATACCTTTTTATTGTTTACTGTGCCAAGACAAAGTTTCAATTAATTTGCTAATTAGTTTAATCAATGACTGTTCAATAGGTTCTTTTGTGTAAGACCATGTAAAACTGTGGCATCTAAGACAAGCCAGTAAAAACAAGATCAGGAACACACGTACCATACTCCATCAAGAGCTTCTACCATATTATGAGTAGTTATTACTTGGTCAGTGACTATTTTTCTCCTTCATCCTCAAATTCTTAAAACCAGAGTTCAATGGTCCTCAAGAGAGAAATTTTTGCTATTTGAAGATAAAGCCCTTTTAACTACAGGATATCAAGATAACCTTCCTGCAAGGATGTATTTCAATCTTTCTGAGCATTGAAGGTTAATAAAATCAAATCCCTCCTGGAGCTTTGTTGCAGATGTCTTCTTGGGATGGATTCCAAAGTTATCACACCAAAGTCATGTTGCTCACAGTTCCTCTGTGCAGACTTACACTCCACCTTCTGCCCACTCATCTAATAGGTGAATACAGCAAAGAGTTTACACCAATAAACAGAAGGATTATCTTCTTAATTAATACAAAATAAAGTTTTGGTGGACAAAACCAAAAGAAAATACATATATATATATATATAGAGTGCAAACCTCTACATTTTAGGACAAAATAATCAAAACCACATCTATGCTATTAAAGCATTTGAATTTCAGTGTGAGAACATTCAGATATTACTGAATGCTATTATCTAAAAAAATAATATCCTGTGTTCTGGATTGAAAAACACAAAGCACAATAGAATGGGCACCCCAGTCCAACAATGTTAATGAACTGAGTGCTGACCTATTGAAGCACTAGAAGTTCTTTCAAAGAAAATTTAAAACCCAGCTCTTTTTGAGAATTGTTTTGTTAGGAGTAACAGGAATCCACCACACCAAGTGCTCTGGTTATGGTATTACCAGGATATATACATATTACTTTGCTTAGTAAGAAACACATTGGCATTGTCTGCTTAGCTGTAAAACACAATTAAACCAAGGTACTTACTGAAGACATTTCTTTACAACACAGCAAAATATTTGTTTCCCTTAAACTCATTCAGAAACTGCAAGGAGGCTAATACCAGCAGAGCTTTGATATTTCATGAAGGAAAGTTTCTATTCAAAATATTGAATGTGCTTTTTCTGAAAATAAACTGGTCCAGAAACAGCTATTGCCTGAAACATACTTTTTTGTATCCCAACTGAGATAACAAGTTTTAGACATGCTGGTCTCAGCAAACTGACTATTTAATTGCTTTTATAGAAATCCTACAAAAAAAACATTTTAAAAGCAGCTGTTGGCTAAAACACCAAAGCTCAGCTTGGACTAGCATTTCTTCAATTGTCTGGCTCAGCTGGGATACACAAAGCATGCAGGAGATAAAGTAAGCCTCACTTAATGGCAACCCCTGCTCTAATCAAGTTCATTCTGTCCGAGGTAAAAAGCAATACATAATAAGGCATAGAGTGCTTCACAATAAACTACCCTGGCTTGGGGGGTGCTTTTATTAAAAAATGTATTCAAAATTAAGGACTTAATAAACTATAAAAGGAGAATAATGCAATCTTAACTCCACCATACAATATTGTTTTTGGTACTCAGAAAAGAAATCTGTGTTAGGAAAGGAGGGGAACAATCATGTAGCATTCCTGGCTATTGTGCACACTTGAGGGCTCTTCAGTTAAGTGTCCATGTGCACAGCAGCATGCATGTCTCTGCCCTCACAACACCTACACCAAGGCTTGTGAGCCTTCTGTCACTGCATCACCATGGAACTCTTCTACTGTCAGGAAATGGCACAAAAAACTACACACATCTTGTTCCCTGATCATTGTAATTGGGAACAAAAATCTCTCAGACATCCACAGATATCTGACATGACTGCCAAGTGGGGAACAGACGTCACTCTGAAGATACCTGAACACCACCATAACAGTCAGAAAGTTCACAGTTCCTGCTTTGATTTGAGAAGATCCTTAAGGAGGAAAAAACCACCCTAGTACCCAGCAAGGCAGCTTAACATCTCACTCATTGTTTGTGATTACAGTACAGTTATTTTCCAACTATATACTTTGTGTGTATTTAATGCTGATAATATCCTACCTGCTATCAAGCTAATGTTATTTTTTTGCTGTATACAATAACTGCCTACCAAGAAAGAGGGCAATGCCATCCATCCATATAAAATGCATTGCAATAGCTTCACCTATTGGTGGAACCCCCAATCCCACCTGAATTCCCGCAATCTCACTGGAGCTTAGTCCTCAACCCACCTTTTTTCTTTTTCAAGATAAACTAATTTTACAGAGGGGAAGAGAGGTACTGCTTGGCAGTCAGAGCAAACCTCTTATGGTCCACCAGTTCTTCAGAAGAGCATAAGCAGAAAGTCAAAATCTTCAGTCCCTTCAAGAAAGCCAAGCTCTCCCAGGATGGATACACACACTAATAAATACAGGGTCTACTACCGTAGGGTAAATAGAAAGCTTCAATCACAACATTTCTTAATTATGGATTCCCACACAATGGTGCAGGAGTCATTTCAACAATGTCAAGTAGACAGCAATGTCAAGTAGACATTCTACTTGACAGCAAGGTCAAGTAGAAAGCAGGGCACTGCTGTCCATGCATGCAAGGCCTCTTCCCTGAAGTGTGGGAACCAGGAGCTCCACAGCAGTGTCTGCCTCCAGTGTGCAGCCAAGCAGGACAAGCAGTCCTGCACAAAGCCATGGCTCCTGGCTGCCTGACCACACAGCAGCACAGCAGGGAGGACACAGCCACTTTGGGAGCCTCCAGCTCACTACGGGCAGAGAAGGCCGAGAACTCTGCCAGCAGGCAGGGAATAGGACTGCAGACTCAATTTACTGAGGCAAGGATTGTTGCAGAAGGGTGGAGGTGGCTGGCATACAAGTTTCTGGGTCTGCCATAAAAGAAACATGAGACTGGGCATGTGGAGAGACAAAGAGCAGGATGTGGATCTTCTCTGGGACTGACTGCCAGAGGGGGGCAGCTGCTGCTGCAGGTGTTGGCACATGTGGCTGTAAGCTTTGCAATCACACTATCACTACATAATAGTTTATCAGACAGGCCAACAGAATAAAACAGTTTATATATTTCATTTTACCTCTATGTAGAGATCTACAATCATTGACAAAAAGGAAAATGCATTTTAGCAGCTACAATGCACACTACTGTGTTTAATTGTTGAGACTTCACTTGAATCTGGACCAATAAAAGGAAACTCCATTCACAGGCTGAGCAACATCTCATCAATACAAATGAACATTACTTACATGGACTCGGCAGGTCCTTTAAAATCTGGTTTTTATGTATCATGAATTACACAAGTCTTCCTTTATTTCTGCAAGTCATCTGTTTCTTTCCCTCCTTTACTCTTTTAATAATATAAAATTGTTGTTATGGTGACCCTAAATTACAGGTTTAATTATTCAGTGTCAACAAACATAAGGAAAAAATGTCTCCCTTGCATTTTTTTTTTTTAAAGCAACAATATAAATCAAGGTATCTACTTGTATCAACACAGCAAGTATTGTTTGAAGGGAAATGCAGGAGAGGACAAACTATAACTGTGAAGAAATTAAACCCATTTCTAATTAATAAGGCTACTTTAGTTGGAAGAGAACTCCAGGACAAAACTGCCCAGTAATACTTTTCACAGATTTCTGAGTCTGTTAAGCCAATCAAATTATTAGAATTTATATAGAAAGACTGTATCAGATTTGTGACACAAAAAATTAAGTATAAAATGTTTATAGCTGCCCAGCAAACCAGAAGTAGTTATTTATCAAGTAAAATACCTACAGGATCTACAGGTGGCAACAGATCTTTTTTCTCTTGTTCATCTTCCTCTTCATCTGTGCTATATTCTTCCATTGTTTCTCCACTTGCAAAATGAATAACCCTCCTTGGAATTTTCTTTTTCTTTCCTATGACACCCAGCTCCACATTCTCAAAGCCGCTTTCTCCCTTTGAAAGTTGCTATAAAGGAAAAAAAAATCATTATCTCAAGTGCATGCTTCTGGAACTGGAAAGTTCCCCCTTAACAAACTTCATGAGATATTTAAAATATTTTAGATTAATTAGCATTTACAGTGGACACTTATTAGAGCTTGCCTGTAGATAAAAGACTGAAACACTCTTGTTTGCAGATATGTAAAAACCAATCCCTTCTCTAAAAGTAACAAACAGGTTTCTTCTGGGGGGTCATGTTTCATTAAATAATTTGATAAGCATAGAAATATCAATATTTATTGAATAAATATTTAATATTTATTGTTGGGTTTGGAATGAATATCTGATGAAATTAATCAAGTAGTTCATAGGCTGTAGCTGCCTCTTTGCAAGTTCAGACAGACACCTCTAACACAAAAGAGAACTGAATAACTAAGCAGCCAGGCTCAAGATTTAAAAAGATGCATGGAGGAATCTGCCCCTGTGGGCTTTCATCAGCAACCATGATTAGTGCAAGGGACCAGGCTAAAAGGACAACACTTAGTTTTGTGGCTAAGAACATACAAAGTGAGAAGTCTGGCTGTGTCCTCCAACTGCTGAATGCTACAATGCAGCCTTTGGGTCACAAGAATTAAGAATATATACTTCTAGTTCAGAAGCCTGTCAATAAATCCTTAGGCTAGTCACTCCTGCAGGCAGAGAATTTTAGTAAGGTTTTGTATTGCAGCTATCAAAACAGAGCCTTCATCTTGGTAGAGCTTTTAGATGCTGCTGCATCAAATGCACAAAACTGTGCTGAAAACACTTCTGTCATATAGAGAAGGCCAGAGAGGTTAGGAAATGCCAACCACATGTTTTTAATGTACCATGAAGGTTTTTAAAAATGCATGAGTTCATGTAATTTGAAACTGTATCACAAGGAATGACAAGCACAGTGTGTGCAGGATCCAGGTTGCATAAAATGCATTCCAGTTTCCAGCTTCTTCCCTACACAAACCTAATGATCTCCATAGAGCACAGTTCAAAATTATAAATAAAAATACATATTTTATCACACAGCTGTAAAATATCCCTTAATCACTGCAAGCACAGCATCACCATCCTCATCCTCATGCTAGATTACACAACACAGCTTTGCAAGGCAAGCAGCTTGGTTAGCTGGGAAAGACAGTGGGCACGGGGGAGAGAGGCAGCAGAGGGTCCTGGGGAGCAGAACTGCTTCCTTCATTCCAGCCACGGATTCTTCCCGCGCCCACCAAGAGGAGGGAGGCAGGCAGAGCTCCACAGCGTGGAGAGGGAGCGCACCCATTCACCATCGCTCCGAGTGATTGATGCCCTGTACCGCCACTCCTCAAATCTGCAAGTCATCTCAGCTCCCCAGCACCGCTCTGGCCAGGCTGGCACGTTCCAGGCATTTTCCTGGAGGAGCAGAGCAGAATCCAGCAGCAAGTTTTCAATGGGGTAATTCAGCTGAAACAGTATTTTCAGGCAGAATCACATTTTCACGTAGAATGACAAAACTGACTATCTGGGGCCCAGTGCAATCTCTCTGCAGTCTATCAGTCTTGGGAACAGAGCAAAGCTACAAAAACACAAATGCTGAGAACAGTGAAGCAACCTGAGCCCAGGGAGCGCTGCTTGCTGCCATTACAAAAGTGCCACTTCCCGGGACTCCGTTCTGTATCTTTTTGTGCAAAAAGCACCACAGAATCAGCTTTTCATTAACATTCCACACTCCTTTATTGGCATCATACAATGACACTGTTTTTATATTTAGGCACAGTACTGAAGAGCACTGTTTCTTGCAAACACATCATAAATATCACTGTGATTAATAATAGCAAGCAATGTGAGCCCCTCCTTAAGAGCTCTTCTAAAAGCACAGTCTCTTAATCTGATTGTGGCTCATTTAGTGCAAATGCTTCAAATATTTTAACTTTAAAAAAATGTGGTTTAATATTTCAAGTTTTAAAAGCAAGCTTTAGTTCTCTGAACACCCCTCCCACACTCACACTCCCTACAGTAAGCAACTCCACATAGCTGGTACTGGTAGAACATTTCAGACAAATGCAGTAGCTCAAGAGAGTAAGGATTCACCAAGGAACAGTGAATCTGGTTCCCTTAGTAATCTAGCTCAAAGTCCTACATCATTAAATAAAATAATGCATGTCATCTGTTGTTTTGGTTATTACCTAGTCAACAAACCTGTATGGGTTTTAGTCATCACTGGCCTTTTAAGTTTCACCAGCACAGCAATAAAAGCTGATAAACGCTCCCAGGTGTGAGCAGAAAGTTCAGCACCAATAAATTTTATCTTTCCAAAACTGTGGTAATGCAAATTTATTCTAGAGTTATCAACTAGATTCACTTTACAGCTCAAAGGTTACGGTATTTCTTATTTGAGAATTTATACTTTTGATCTTCCTTTACGAATGTGATCTTCTTTTCCAATTTAGGAAGTTTTTACAAAGACCTTTCTTCTAGTGTGTGGCTTTAGTCAGGTTTCTGACCTCATTTTTTTCCCACAGGCTCCTCTTTCTCTAACACATTATATGGTCTTGAAAGATTCAGTATTTGTGGCCACGTCACAGAAGTATTTACTTTGGCTTCTATTCTGGCAACTGCTAGACACCAAGGCTGGTCAGCCTTGTGCTTTTGCCACACTAGCTAACACTCTTAAGGCACTCGGTAAACACTGTAAGGCCACTGCCCCTTTCTTTTAAATGTCCCCTTGGAATTTTTCTTGGCTTTATGGCACACATACAAACCTTACCTGTCAGGCAGTCAGGATCTGAAGTTCCTGTTCCTTGTTTATCCTCTTTACACCTACTCTACCTCACCCTTTGACCAGAAACAGAGACGGAGCAGGGAATCTTGACAGTGCTGATAGAATACCCAGCACAACAGAATTTTAGTCCGCATATAAAATGCCAAAATAAATAAACTACTGTTAAGGATAAGGTGTGCCTGGACACCTGCAGGCAAGCTGGGAGAGCTGACACAAATAGTATTAGGTGATGCAATAACATAAAGTTTCATGAAAGAGACAAAGAAGAAAAGTAAAATGAAATAGGGAGAGACCAGGCTATTGACTTTGGCCTCTTTTAACCCTGCATTTGACATTTAACCTGTCAAATGCAGGAATCCTGGTAAGAGCTTATGAACCAAAGCACCAAAGTGCCCACTTTCCCAGAGAAAGACGAGTAATTCAATTTGCATAGATCTACTCACCAGATACTGCTAGTCACTGGAAGGCTGGCAACAGCTAATGAAAAATATTTCTACAATGCTATCTTGGCTGTCTTACTGATTTTTTTGAAAATATTTTTTTGGCTGGGGTTCGGGGGCAGGAGGGTTGTTTAGGCTTGAGCGATTTGGGTTTTTTTTCATACTGCTTGTTTGACTTTCCACCCTTGTGTTTCAACTGAAATTAAACAGCATAAGTCTTTCAGAAACAAAAGACAAGATGACAGAGCCGGAGGACGGCTATTAGAAAATAGCCTCCAACAAGCCTCGGAAAGGCACCACAAGCGGGGAAGGGGCAGCGGCCGCGGCCACAGCACCCAGGGCGCAGCCGAGGCCGGAGCGAGGAGCGGCAGGACAGGGAGCTCGCCGGGCTGCGCTGTAATTAAGAGCTGCTGTCCCTGACCTCCTCCCACGCCTTCGCCAACTTGACAGCACGGAGGGAAGTGGAAACCTGTCTCACTCTAATATTCATCAAGCTCGTTTGTCAGAGGCATTGTCCGCCGACGAGCAGGAGACACCGGAGACACGCGTGCCCGCCGCGCTGTCTGTAATTACAGCGCGCTGGATAGAAGGGCAGACTGGCTGACAGACAGACAGACCTCCTCTCCCGCGGCCGGGCCACTGCACCCCGCCGCCACAGCGGGGACCGGGGGCTCCCCCAGCCCCGCGCACCCCCGGCGCCTCAGGCCGCGGCCACCACTCCCGCCCCGGCCCGATCCGCCGCGGCCTCGCCCCGCTCCGGAAGCGGCTACGCCCGGGCCCCGCCGCCCGCCCGGAGCGACCGGGGAGCCGCGCCGGCCCCGCTCACCTGCTCGGGCTCCATGGCGCCGGCGGCGGGCGCGCAGTAGAGGGTGATGGCGGACAGCCCCTGTTCCATCCTCCCGCCCGCCGCGGCGCCGGGGGAGGGCGGCAGCGGGCCCGCCGCGGCCCGGGGAGGCGAGCGCGGCCGGGCGGCACCGCCTGTCACACCGCCCGCCGGGGCGGTGCCTGCGGCCCGCGGGGCCGGCCGCGAACAGGAGCCGGCACCCGGCCGGCAGAGACTGGGGCACCGCCGCCACCGGCTTCGGTCATTTCGGTTCTCTCCGCAGCCCGGCATTAACCGGAGCCGGGAGGGAGGCACGGGAGAGGCCAAGGGCGGCCGGGCTGCCAGGGACAGCCGTACCGCCACAGAGGCGGAAACGTACCCTCACTGCGCTGAGGGAAAAGCACCGTTCTGGGGCAACACACACATCATCTCCCCAAAATAGCGTGAAAACCTGCAAAATAATAGAATAATATTTTAAGAAGCAGATGGAGTTCCTTGCCAGTAGTTAAGGGGCTTACTAGCCCAGGACCACCCTTGCTCAGCCTTGCAGGATTGGGTGATGGTTCAGGTAACTCAGCCCTTTGTAAAGAACGAACGAACTCTTGAATAAGAAAGAAATGCAGACCAAGAGGGCCCTGGCCCTTGGGCTGCGGCTGGGTGAGAAAATAACATGCATGCCCAGGAGGGTGGGAGAAGTGTTTGCCAGGTAAGATTTGCTCAGCTGCTCCTGGAGAAAGGTGGGAGCCCTGCCTCCAGTGTGTGCTGATCCCGGCAAAATGTACATTAGTAAATGTCAATTACCAGTGAAAACAGCTGGAGGTGGAAGCATCTGAAACATTCTTTTTATGGGATTGAGAAGGGAGTAATTTTAAATTTTTTTGGAGGGCGAGGGGTGGAACCAATGGCTGTAACATGCACTTACATGACAGCAAGAGCCATCTTTCAACCCTGTATCATTAAGAACAGTTTCCAAAAAATTACACTCTATAGGACTATATGGGCTCTTAGACACTTTCTTAGTCATATCATCAAAGCATAATCCAGAGCCCATGACCAAAGCCCAGGTAAAGCACAGACGCATCAGACTTACACTTAAACCAGCATAAGGCAGAAAATGTTGCTTGTGAAAAGGGCTGACATACAATGTATGATTACAGAAACAGAATGATTACAGAATGAAAGGTTAGACTATTATTTTAGACACTACAGAGCTGAATATCTGCTTAAGGGATTACAACAAACATACATCTCTTAAAGTTCCAAAGAAAAAAACTAAAGTTAGGATAAATATTTCTTACCCTCAACAGAGTATACATTCTGTTTAGTGAAGGACTGGTTGGATAGAGTAACAGCTCCTCAAGAGCATTAAATCATCAACCAACCAACTTGCTTTCCTTCACCTCTGCGGTGGTTATAGCAGCTGTACAGTCATATCGAACTTAATCTTTCACCTCCCAGAAAAACTGGCATTTGCAACTTCGACAAGCTTAATAAATTTAGCACATTAATGTTGAAAGTCCTATGGAAAGGCAAAGAGTTAACAAATAAAGTCATAGCTGTTTGTGTGTGTGAATAGTTAATTGTCCAGCTCCCATCACACAGCTATCCATTGACCATCATAACCATTTCCTCTTAGGAGGCTGCTCAGCAGCAGCCTGAGCTAAAACAGCTCAGACAAAAGCTTGTCTGACAGCAGCAACAGCTTTCAGCAAGATATACACAGGAAGACAGACCTCAGTCTTCTAAGCATTTCCAGTGAATTTTGCTTGACCCTAGCTCTTCAAGATCCTTGTATGCCAGACAAAACTTTTCTGCAGACTATTCTGAGATGCCATAGAGGGTGAGGACAAAAAGCCTAATGCAAGAAAATGGTGCTGGGAGTGTTGTTACACATTTGCCAGGAGAGTTTTATTTGCATCAAGCTATGAAAGGCCATGTAAGTCACCAATCCATTTAGATGTGCTCCTATACAGTTGAACTCTTGTTCTTAATGCCTCCATCATGGATGTGTTTTTTCCCAGGCTTGAGATGCTTAGGCAATTTTTCTAAGCAGGCTCCAAAGTATTTTCTACCTGGCTTCCTAATGTAAGAGCAATATACAGTTTGTTAATTCCAGCATATATCTTAGAAATACCAATTAACACATACTTAAAAGGAAATGCATTCTCAACGTGCCCTTGTCTCTGCCAACACTCAGCTAGTGACAGCTCTCTTTGTATCTGGTTGCAGTTTTACTCCTTTGGAAATGGTGAACTAAAAGTTAAAACTAAATGTAGACCACAAGCTGAAAATAGAGTTAAATTGTTGGTAACTTGACAGTCTGACTGAGCCTGTCCTGGAGCACAGTGCTTCACTGTTCATCCTCAATATCCCTATTCATGGTTGATTTCCATCAAATGCATTAACCATCCACTCTCCCCTAGGGACTGCATTTCAAATCAGGATTTCATACTCTTTCCTGCATGGTTTTACATATTGCATTGGTTTATACTGCTCAAGAACTGAAAATACTATAAAAAAGAAAAATCAGGTTTTAGTAAGCACACCACTTCAGAACCAATAAGCACACCACTATCACCAGCTTGTTGTTCACACACCAAAAAGCTGGTGATATGCAAGGACTCATTATTTTGTTTTGTTTAAAATACAAAGACTCAAATTAACTGATCCTTGTGCAGATTAATGCAGTGGACTTAGGTAGATGGCATATGTGAAGATTTTTCAGCATCCTCCATATACTGAACACATACCATTAATTAAGCAGGAGATAGTTTCACATTATAAACTACATTACAGCATAGCTCATGTTTTATTAGTGCAAGAGTCTAATGTCATATTAGGCATTCCCTGTCAGCTGCCATCTCAGAGAACTGGTTGACAGAGGGACCCACTTTTTTTAACTACTGCATTTAACTTTTATCTAGACAGCAGCAATACATGTCCATTTACACACTAAACACTGCAGTATATTAAAGTTTATAATACACCCTCTTACCCTAAGATAAGGGTACAAGATCTATGCTAGATTTCAAGGTTCATCTTGGTCTACCTAGTTTCTGAATTGTGCCTGTGGATTCTACCCTTTTTATATTAACAGAGTAAACTGAAATATTAAACTGCTATAGGAAATTAAGATTAGAATGTAGCTGAGTTGGGGCAATATGCTCTGTTAATTACAGCTCTCTCTGTTTTAAAGTTCAGTACCAGCACAGAATTCCACCTAATATGCTTTAGAAATTACCTCCAGAAAAAAGGAACTGCTTAACTGGCAGCCTGGTATGAAGATTATCTTCAGTATACAAGACAGTTTGGTATCTGCACACCTGTATTTTTTCAGTCCCTTGATTCTTTGTGTATAGGGGAAGAATGATGAAATTCTATACGACAAAGTCTTGTACAAACCTGAGCACAGCACATCCACATTCTAAAAATGCTCCACAGATGAGCACCAACAGCACATTTTTACGTACTGGGCTATTCTTATCATATTTATGCCAAGCATGAGTTACAACAGTCTTAAAAAAAAAAAAAAATCAAACTAAGAAAACAATCTCATTACACACTAAAAGGACAGTTAAAAGGAACTGAAGACACAGGCCATTCCCTTGTTTATAACCACTTAAATTTTATTTTACAGTATATTTGTGACATTTTATGTTACTATAACCAAAGATCAGGGTTGTTTACAAATATAATGGCTGCCATTTGATGTAAACGATTAAAAAGTGTCTCTAAATATTAAAATTTTACATCATGATTTTGTTTTATTGAATTGCTCTTTGTGCCATCAGTTATTAGTGGAGAGGAACTAATTTAAGCAAAAATAGTTTTCAGGAATTAGATGTAGAAACTGAGAAGCTGGGTAAGATTTCAAAAGACCACTCTCTCATCACTGTAAAAAGGAAGAAAGCGAATTCATTCACTGAAGTTGCAATGTAGAGTCAACCAAGTCCATTTGTATTAAGGCTTCTTTACATATTATTGAATCCCATCATGCCTTTCATATTCCCAGCAGCACCTTGTTGAAATTGTCTCATCATTGACTGCAAACCAGCCATGCCACCTGCAGAAAATAAGTGAGAACATGAAAGTGTTAATGAACTCTGAGGCACGGCTCTCTTGCTCGAGGCATCATTACTGCACACACACTATTCCAGTAACATACAAAGGCAGAAGCCCTAACTGTGAAACCAGGTTGAAACAGCTATTGAAAATAAAGAATGGAGTGAGTAATTACAGAAAGGTCTGCAAAACACCAGGCTTTCAGTAGGTTTTAAGATGATTTGTGCATTAAGAACTAGACAGAAGAAAAAAACTTGATGGAATGACTATTATCAATCAGGAAGGTTCAGTTATGGGAGTCCTTATTTAAAGTTGCTCTTTTCAAATTTAATCACTTGAGCAAATCTTAGAAGAGAAGGGAAGTCTAGGAAGATTTGCTTTACCACAGACATCCTTCACCATTGCAAGTACTCATTTTGAGAGCTGAATCCAAATGAAAGACTAGATTAAGCACTGCTAAGTGCAAAGTATTTGGACTCAACTTTCTGATTCTTGTTAGAAAACCCCAGAATACTTAATACTGATATATACTGCAGATAGTCTCTCATCCCCTTCCTCACTTCTGTATCTCAAATGCTCCACTATAACTGACAGTCCTCTCTTGAAGCTATAAAAAGTCAGCACATACCCATATGATGAAGAACTCTTGGATCCATCATCTTTGCCATCTGCTGATTCAGTTTGGCCAGCTGAGATGGGTTTACGTTCTTGGACATATCACCACCTAAATAAAAAGAAAAGAGCAATCATAAGAAAGTGGATTAACAAATGGTGCTAGAAATAAAATAAATCCAAATGTTACCTCCCAATTCTAGATTCATATCCATGAGCCCATTATTAGAAGTTACTACATCAGCCACTAAAAGTCCATTTAGGATCAACACTCCCTGCACTCCACAAACTAGACTGAAATGTTAGTACTGTAATAGCAATCAAATCTGCATTGATATAAATACAGTAGCTTTCCTTGCTAAGTTACACACTGCTGTCATGAAGAACAGTGCAGCTCTTACCAGTGACATAAAAGAAATTTCAAACATTGTGAAAATGAGCAAGCTACAACTCACCTTCTCCTCTCCCTAATCAGTGTTTTCTCATTTCCTCTGTGTACACATATCAAGTGACCTCCCGCCTTAGTTAATAAATTTTAAAGTGGGGTTTTTGGTATTGGTTTGGAGTTGTTTTTACCTTTGAAAAGCCCTTTGATGCCTCCCATCTTTTTCACCATCTGTGCAAACTTAGTGTATTGGGTCAATAGCTCCTGAACATCTCTGGTAGAAACACCAGAGCCTCTTGCTACTCTTTGGATTCTTCCTGGCTGCTTACTGAAAACTTTGGCACCATCTGTGCTGTCAAGTTCTGCAATTACAGTGTGGAAAGGAAAAATCCATTGAGTCACTGACATTAAAAACTGTTACAATTGGTAACAAACATCAAACCTGTTTTCACTGTTGAGAATTTAATTTTGAGACACAGAATAAAAACTTAAGTTTTAAAAGTGACAATGCAAAATTTTACATAAATCACTGAGGCATAATATTCTAGGAAGTAATACTAAGAAGCTCTTCATATGTTAATAACTGTGATAGAAAAAAAGCTGTATGAATAAATTATGCTCTTGGGATACTTGGTCTTAAGCCATATTAATGGGTTTAGCACAAGGGTAAGAGCATACTACTAAAGGAATTCTAGGTGGAATAGAAACAACACTTTGAATTCCAGAGACCAGGCTATGTCACCAAGTAAATTTGAGGGTGAGTAGAAAAAAGACAGCAATGCCAGATTAAAGATTAACATACCTTATCAATTTACAAGTATAGCATTTATAATTTATGAACAGTTACAATACAATGAATAAAAGTACATTGATTTCCAATAGAATGGAAATTATTTGAAATCCCACCTACTCTACACAAGACAGAGCAGCAACAGGCAAAGTATCTCTAGATATTTAGATTTATGAAGCAATTTGGAGACACATGTACTCCTTGCGATTCCCAAGAATGTTAAATATTTCTTGTCATTTTCTGTCGTTGTACATGCTGCAATATGAATTTTTCCAGAAACATCTCTCTAAATAAGCTTGTTCAACAATCAAGAAAAAAAACAGAGGGTGAAATTTGCATTACCTTGATCATTCATACTGTCCATAATAGTCATGAGTTTCTTTAGCCTTGCCATTGATTCCTGTTCATTGCCTTTACTCATGAAGTCAGTTCCAAAACCAGGGATCATGCCCTTGTTTCAAGAAAGGGAAACAAAAGCTGTGTCAGAAAAGCTAACTTCATTAAGCAGAAAAAAATATAGACAGCAACTGTTAGTTCAGTAGTTGCATACTGCAGTAGGCAAATAATTTCACCTTTTTAAAAACAGAACATGGATTATAACAAATTTCAATTAAAAGTTTTAAAATAAAATTATTTTGGGGATAACTAACCAAGATCTGACTGAATGGTCCCATTTTCATGATGTTTTGGAATTGTTCATACATATCTCTTAATGTAAATTGACCTGAAGCACAACAACAAAAGAAAAGTTAGCGGAAGTCACACCAGCATTTTGCTCTTACTGTCCTTTTTTAATTACTCTTTGTATTCATAAGGTAAATATTATACTACATAGATAAGTAGATAAATAAACCTCTTCACTCTTCATATGGCTAAGCAGTTTCAGATGGCACATGCTGAACCATTAAGCTAGTTTTTCTGCAGTTGTAGTCTGACAGACTTTTGTTTGAAAAACACAACTCAATTAACTTGGCTGCCACATTTACTGGAGAAAGAAAATCTGTTCTTCACTGAGCATGAACAAGTTGTGTCTACACACAGCACAAATGAACTCAGTGGTCTCTGTCACAGAGCACCTGCCATGGTCAGGTCACTGTAAAGCATCTGCAATTCAGACCTTGAGAATAACTTACCATGTTTTAGCTTTTCTATGAGTGCTTCATTATCATCCAACTTTAACTCATTTACTTTATCTATCAATCCTTCAATATCACCCATACCTGGGTAAAGAAAACAGATCTGAAATTAGCATTAAAAAAAAAAAAACTTTGACTTTCCATTATCCAGTTCTAAGTGTCTTTTAAGTACAGTTGTACATTGGACATACCAAGCAGCTTGCTGATGAAAGGCTGTGTTTTAAAGGGTTCAAAGTCATCTATGTGCTCGCCAGTTCCAATAAAAATAATAGGACTCTTTGTGGCAGCAACTCTGCAATAAAATATATTTTATGAAATGGCCTCTCAAACACCATTCATCTTTTATACTATAATCAGCTAGGCATCATCAACACTATGCATTCTCTCTGAAGTATCTGCCTTACTCCTCAAATTATTAATGAAAAAACACCCTGCACTTGGGTGTTTAGCTCAGAGTAGTTAAAAAGATTTTTCTCTAATTAGTAGTTAATAAAATACAAACTCTGTTTGGAAAAAAATCAGAAATAGAATTTGCTAATTTTCACTGCTGAGTTTAAAAAACTTGAGAGGAAAGAAAGGAAAATAAATCATCTCCAGTTTATCCTAATACTGGGCTATTACTGATACATCCAGTGATACTAATGATAATACTGTCAGATGACAGGCATTGATTACAATTTCTTCAAGGTACCTCATACAAAAGACAATCTCATTTTCAACACAGGAAAAAGCTCAGACATAAGAAAACTTAGAACCTTTCCACCACACTGGCACTATCTTTTAGATAAAATTTCGTTTCCAGTCCACAGACAGTACAGGGCAAATACAGCACACTTAAAGCACACAAGCATACGACAACTCGAACAAGAGCAAAATGAAAATACCAAAAGCTTTAGTCTTCCAACATTATGCTATAGATAAAGCAAAATACACATGGCAGTGTAGGAACTCTAACACTTCAGGTCAAAGACAAGCAGGGATTTAGGAAGTCAGGGGCAGTTATTTTGACTGTTTTGATCAAACATCTCAGCTCTAAACAAGCTGTAGCACTGAAAGGCAGTTGAAACAATCATATAAGGCTGAAGATAAAATGTAGCATTTTCTGGTCAAAACTCTGCCAAGATACAGGACATGGAAAGTCCAACAAGAATGGAATTGGGCTAAGTATGACCGCAGACAACTTTTCATCAAGTTTCTGGACACTGCCAATCCAGAAGTTTGATCTGCATTGTAGTTTTAAGGTCACATATGATGAGGTACAGTTTTTCCCCTTTTGGAAAAAAATCTCTTGAGATGCAAAACTCTTCATTTAAGTCATATCTATTGAGCCCAAATTTATCTTTCTGGAAAAATGCCTAATACACAATAGGCAATGAATATTGCTTGATGTTGACTTCAGAAGACAAAAGTCTGACCTGTGACAATACAAACTACTGTACTGAAAATACATCCTATCACTGAATGCTGATGTTAAGTACAATCAGCAGGTGATCCTACCCACAGAAGAAGGATAAGAATCTAAGTGTGACTGTGACCGACTTAGATTCTGTGCAGTGTGACAGTGACACTCCCCAGGACAGGTTTCTGTGAGACACTAACACATTTCACAGCTGGCTGTGCACAGCCAGATGTTGGACACTGTTATACCCCATTAGTACTTACGCACTAAGGGCTCCACCTCCTTTGGCATGTCCATCCAGCTTAGTGACAATTACAGAAGCTACATCTACTTTGTCTTTGAAAGCTTTAGCTTGAGCTTCACAAGCTTGGCCAATGGAAGCATCCATCACATAAACAATGTTATCTGGTTGCTAGGAGAAATGAGATACACAAAATAATAATTTCCTGCTTTACTAAACAATATTCATGCATTATTATTATTATTATATAGGTTCAGAGCAGAACTTACTGCAATAACAGTATATAAGAGCTGTATGCTAGAGTTTAAGACAGGACCACTGTTTTATGAACAGTATTATCTAAGGACCATTTAAAAAATTCTGATGCTGAATGACTATATGACTCATCTACAACACAAAATATTACAATTTAATACGCTTGTGCTTATTAGTTATGATTCAAGTGATTTTAGCCAGTATCTTGAGCCAGTAAGATAATTAGTATCTACAAGCACTTAGTGACTAACATCTTCAATTTGGTTTTACATTTAGATATTTAAGACATCCATTCCTCTAAAAATAAGTTAGCATTACCAGGAATTGTGTGGGAAGTGTCATATTGTTATGCAAGACCACAGAGACAAACAAATAGCCAGACTTTTTAAACCCATAGAAACAACAACTTCATTTACATATCAAAACTCTTGAAAGTTATCCAATCATCTTCTCTGTCTCAGTGCAATTATTTGTGACAATCACGGAAAGTTTAGTATTCATAGTTAAAGGAAACCAGACCAGACTGGTTCTTTCATCTAGTTTTTCAATGCAAAGATCCTGAAAAGGAAAAGTTAAAGCAGGAATGGCAGTCTGATTATACACAAGCATCCTTGATCAGAAGAATAGAAGAATTAAAACCATCACAAAACTAACAAGCACTGGTCGTTTAGCCTTTTCTTATTCATATCTGTTTGTAATTTCTAATATCATCTACGAGTTAAAGCAAAATGCACACAGAACATTAGGATAAAGATTAATCAACTGTCATCAAATGCCAAGTTACTGTATTTCTCAAAACTACTCACTATGGCATTAGCAACTTGTAACATTTCTTCAAACAAAGAGTCTTCTTGTTTGTGACGTCCACTTGTATCAACAATGATGATTTCAAAGTTTTCATTCTTAAATTTCTCAACACCTTCTGAGGCAATTATTACAGGATCCATTTCTGTGTAACTGATCAAAAAGAGAAACAAAGATTCAGAATTTCATCATTTGACTATAAACTTGTTAACTATAAGTCTATCTGGATTTCAAGAGGGAACTCCTCTTATGTAAAGCAAAAATTGGTTACAAATACATCTTCCTAAGCCATTTACCCTTACTGCTCAGTGAACTGAAGCACAAAGCCTGAAGTCTGTCTCACCTGCTGGAAGCAGCAGTAAGTTCTACAAGACCCTCTCTCAAATAGGATTTAGCTGAGCATCTAGACAGTTCACCTTCAGTAAATCTTAGGGGAAAGTTATTTACTGCTTTATAAAAAGACATTTCAGGTCCACCTCTGTCTCTATTTGATAATAAAAATTAAGCATCCAAAAATTATATCCTTTGATCTGTGAGATACGTCTCAAAAATCTGGCCATGTCTGGTAAAAGTCTGTGAGCTGCTATACATTGAGTAAGCATCATAGGGAATTATTCCTGGGCACCTATCTCTTAGTACACTATCCTACCTGCTACTCCTGACAATATACTGAACTGGACAGAATGTTCATCTGATCAGAGCAAGTATTACCCAGAATATATTATTAAAATGAAAAAAATTAGGCCATGCTAGATGGGGTTTAGTGCAAAATGTTCAGAACAGAACAATACATAACTGAGTTGAATTGTTCTCCTAAGTGTTTCTGAAAGAAGCTTACCTCCCATAAAAGGGAATTCTTGCTTTTGTGGCATTCTGCTTTAACTGGTCAAAAGCACCTGTAAGACAGGTATAGTCAAGGGACTACTTAAGGAAATCTTCAAATATTATAGATAGAGAACTACATCATTAAAGTCTGTGTTACCTGCTCTGTATGTGTCTGCACATATTAGACAAGTCTTCCAGCCTTTCCTCTGATAGAAGTATGCTAACTGAAATGAAACCCAAAACAAGTAGTTACACCAAAGTCCCATTGACATGACACTTCTAACAGCCTCAAGTCACACACAGAGGACACAAACTCAAGCCAGCCCTTCTGTAAGTGAGGCCACAGAGTAAGACTGTTCATGGTTAGCATGGCCATTATTTAGGAAAGCATATCATAAATAATTATTAATGGCAAGATGAAAACACCTGCTTGACTCTGCTTCTGATTTCAATTTCTTGAAATGGCAATCTCTAGGAATGACTACAAATAAGTTCCCATTTTACTAACTCCTGAATTCTTCTTAGTGTTAATACTGCAGATTGGACTAGCATGTAGAAACTACCCAATGCAATGCTTCAATATCCAGTACCATAATGGCTACAACTTGTACAGCTCTATGTTTTTGTACTTTCAGAGGAACAAGGATATTTCCATTGAAAGGACATGTTTTAAAGCAGTGGACAGAATCCTTAACCTTCCTACAACACTCAGCTTCACGGCTGCTACATATATTCACAAAACACTGACCAAATACAAATGTTCAAAATAAAGTTCACCTACATAAGCACTAAGAAAGTCTTCTGAAATCAGAGCAGGCTATGCTGAATATTTCACTATATGTGCATCTCAAAAGGAGATGACAAAAAACAATGAAGATGTGTCTTTTTTCCACAGGATAATTTCTCCTCACAACTTGGAATGTACCAAGCTCTGTCCTGGGGTGAATCAGTGAGTCAAGAGCTTATGGTTTAAGATAAAAGGGCAGATTAGTGAGAGTGATGCTGTTGTGGGTGTTTGTTACAGGCCACCTGATCAGAAGGAGCAAGTGGATGAGGCTTTCTATGGGCAGCTTGAAGCAACCTCAAAGTCATAGGCCCTGGTTCTTGGGGGGGACTTTAACTACCCTGACATCTACTGGAGAAGCAACACAGCGGAGCACAAACAGTCCAGGAAGTTCCTGGAAAATGGAAAGCAGGGATTACAACTTCCTGTCACAGGAAGGGGGACAATCCCACAAGGAATGGTATGCTGTTTGACCTCACACTAACAAACAGGGAAGGCCTTGTTGCAGATGTGAACATATGTCAATTCAGAGTATTCTTTTTTTAGCCTTAAAAAAATACAAACACAAATTTCCTCAACGAATCTGGGGCTGGAAGAGGTTTCCCATCAACTTACACTTAACTGATACCTTGTATCTAACACAAAGGCCAAATTCCACTGTTTTTCTAAATAAGTAATGGCATGAACACCCATTCTTAGTATTTAGTTTTAAACCTAGAAAGTGAACTACAATGTTGTGGTTTAACTAAGTACAAGGACAAATAAAGACTCTCTTATAGGGTATTGTTTCATCAAGAGTTCAGTTTAAAAATCTTTGAAGGAAGTCCTACAAGCCATAAATTGTCCCAAAAGAATTTTACTTTCAACATTCATTTCATCTCAGAAACCCCTTTGCAAACATATCTCTGCATATGTAGAGAGTTAGAACTTTCCTACTAACAAAACCAGCACAGATCACAAGCCAAACCTACCTAAGGAGCCCAATGACCACCAGCTTCCCCAAGCAAAAAAAAAAAAAAAAATCCAAAAAAACCCAACAAACAAACCAAAAACCATGCAAAGAGATCCCCTGCATTTACCTTTGAACAAGTTGTTGTTTTACCACTTCCTTGCAAACCAACAAACATTATAATATTCTGTTTTCCTTTGGTAGGTGTCCACGCCTTGACTCCAGGATCTACAAGCTGAAAAACAAAGCACAGAAAGCACAGAACAGTTGGTGTCACAGTAATGCTAGGTGCCTGGTTTCATATTCAAAGGAGAAAAACAGTTTTTGCACAGTCTCATCTTAATTTGGCTTAGATTTTTGCTGATTTACTGTGAACAACAACAGTCCTTACAAGGTATCTATAAGGTTCTGCATAATAATTCTGCAACAACAACAGTGTTAATTTCTTTGTACCACCAAGCACAGTCAGGCTGTGGCCTGTATATATGGCACAAGGGTAACAACCAACACAGAAAGGTGACCTCCACCCCTCTTGTCACTGCTCAGGATGGGCTTCTTCCAGTGAGAATCCTACAGCACAGAGGGCTTTGTAGGGTTGCTGCCTCACTTGTGAAATTAGTAGAAGGTAGATATGTTCCTGAGAGCCACCATATCTGTGGGCACAGTCTACAGAGGAGCAAATGACTACACTGTAAATTGGAAAGAGGGCAGAAGACAGACACTCAAGCCCTGATTTGACCAAGCAGGCAGATTAATGAGAAATGTTGCATTGAGCTGCTGGGCTGTTGTTTATCACTTTTCCAAAGGCTTATCAATAGTTGGAACATTAGGGTAGCAAAGCTGTATTCTGGGACAACCAGAGGCAGTCTAGAAGCTAGCAGTACTTTACTCTTGTCTTTACATTTCAGTTGAAGAATAAGAACAATTGAACTTAGTTTGAGAAATGCCCAGGATGCAGTTTCAATGATAATACTGCTGTTTGCAGTACTGCAGTTGTGCTTTCACATCAGAAAACCTGACTGCAGGTACCACATAACCACCTAAAAGCTTTCCTTGCTACTGCACTACTTCCAAGCCCAGACTGTACAAGGAAAGTGATGCAATGCAGAATTTTGAAGTCCTACCTTAACAAGCTCTTTAAAGACTGCATGCTGGATCATTTTTCTTTTGTTAAGGCCAGATGCCATCTCTTCAAGATCAATTGCAGACCTGAGTTTGAGAAAAGCATGGAACACTAGCATAACTTAAAGCATCACTTGAACCTAGTAATAGAGTTTTTGGAACTGCAACAGCATCCTGATTTGTTCTGAGTCTTCAGATAGGATGTACTTAAGAAGTGACACGCATTGGAGACATTTTTATGCAGAGCACAATAACAGGTTTCTAAAATGCATCTTTCAGACTTGTGTTTACTCAAATTAATATGAAAATAGGCAAAGTAATAGTGCTAGTCACATACACAGATTTATTTATAGCCAGCACAGAACATGTGAAGATTATGTGTCTAGGAAGTAATGAAGAACTTGTTTATCAGACGACTCAACTGACGACAGCAAAAGATTTTTGAAACAAGCCTGTAACAGCAATAAATGGCTAAATTTGACCAAAGACTCTTCTGATGGAACTTGCTAAACATTTAGTTCAAACAGCTGTTTTCCTGTTCAAAGTAAACTGTGTGCTTCTAAAAAAACCCCAACATATTAAGTTATAAATTAGTTGTTCTTTTGTAACCTCAAATTACAACTTTTACAAATATCAAAAGTTAAATGCATTTTGATTATTTCACTTACTTGACATTTTCTCTAAGTTGCTTCACAAGTTTGATATTAACATCAGCTTCCAGTAATGCTGTACATACTTCTTTTAACATAGCATTTAAAACCTTTGGAATATAAAAGAAAAATCAGAAAAATTGTTTTACAATACACAGAGATTAACTAGGCCACTATTAGATCAAAATAAGAATGTGAAAGTCTATTTATGATATAACCACAGTTTTCACAAATTAAATGCATGTAGTCCTATCATGAAATCAACTGTCACAAAAAAAAGTCTGTGCATTTGTTCCTACATAAAAACAATTTAAATCTGAGAGGGAAGGGTTCTCAATTGTAACAACTGCACACTATAGAACACTAACACAAAACACTTCTTACTGCATTATGGCCCACAGCTCATATGGCAGCAAGACTTCCTGAACTCCCCTCTGGGTACTCCTTAGAGAGTACACCAAAAAAAACCACCTCAGATCACAACACCATTTCTGTTACAGCATTCCTTAGCTAAAGATGGATACCCTGCTACTTGAATTTTCAGAAACTGGACTGCTGCTCTGACTGTATGCCTTTTAGGCAAGCAGGTGCCTCAGCTAGAAACCCTGTGTATTCTGAGTTTTCAAAGTCTTGAACATAAAGATTTTTGTGAAAGTAACACCTGCATAAATGGCCTCATTTTCACATCTTGAGTTCTTGCAGAATAAAAGCTTCCATTGCTGAAAAAATTAATTGGGCTGCATTTGATTCAATTGAGGATTTTTCTCCTGGCAGAAGATACATTAAAACATTTTCTTTATGCATAAGTTCTAACCCTACAGCTTTTAATTAGCCTATTTTTTAGTTACTTTAAGCCACACATCTTTCCACCTGAAAAGAATTTCTAGCAATCTATGTATTCAGAGACACTTTGAAACCATCACATTAGTTAGTTTTCCATCTTGCATTGAACTTCTATGACAGAACACACTGAGTTCTATTTCCAAACTCTTACTTAGAGAAAATACAGGCCATGCTAAGCCAAACAAAACTCCAGAACCATGCACTGGTTTGAACATAAAGGCAGCAAACACAACAGATTCCTCACAATTCAGACAACAAACCTTACATTTGTTCTTCCACATCTCAGCTTCTAGCAGCCTAATACACATCTGCATAGTCTGCCTGTCCCACACACACATAAACCGGAGCAGGCACCTACCTTCCATCCACCCTTAGGCACACACTACCTCCACAGGACACTAATCTCCCTAAATACAGCACCAGGCTCAAGGAACCTTTGACCATGGGACCCACTATGTCTGAGGTGATGACCCACATATAAATCTAGTTTTAATTTCTGGCAGTACTGTTAGAGGGTTAAAACCTTTAGCAGAAATTTTACTTGAAGATAAAGAAAGTCTAGGTAGCCCACTTCAAGCTTCTCATCAGCCTGTGAGAACTTTTTGTCAGAACTTTTCCAGTGCTAGTGCCATGACATTTGTACACGACATACCTCTTCATTGATGATTGTGGCATTGCTCAGTGAGCGCAATGCTGAAGTTATTTTTCTTCCAAGATCTGCCAGAACCATTTTGGCGGCTTCAAGTACGACTCAGAAGGATCTGGAAAAAAAATTTAAAATAACATTTTAAACTAGTTGAAGCTATGCTTTCACAAATTAATTATTCAAGTAACTTTTGGGTAAGAATCCTGCTTTGCATTCCAGAAAGTGCATAAGTTTTACTTTTTAAAGTTATTTTTAGGAAATATTGGCCTGAAGTTAATTTTAGGCAATCTCATGGCCTACTTAAAAACAGAGATACCACACTTCAATTAGGAAGGATTTCACTGTGTAGAATAAATGTGCATTGAATTCACCATGGAAAAACAAACAAAACAGTCCAGACAGACTTCCAGAAAGAATGGCAGCTGCTTTTTATCCTCTTATCAGCAACAGGCTACATAACAGAATAAAATCAAGCAAAACAGCCTAGAAACACTGCATCTTGCAAGGACAGTATGACCAGAAGCAAAATACTTTGCTAGCAAAATTCAACATTATTTATCAGTCGCATTTTATCCAGCTTTCATTAATCAAGCTGAATTTCCCATTTCAGTAACCCTAGAAACATACTTGCATTTTAATAAGCAACATTAATACTGTATTTTTTAATGGCTGTATTGGAAAAACAGACTATTTTTGCTCACTAGAAACACAAATCTCACATACAAGCCTAAACCATACCAAAATTTACACTTAGAAAACCATAAAAAGTTAATTTCTGAAGGGTACACATTCTAGTCAACATGCAAAACCACTCCACTCCCTATATTAGGTGGCAAGATATTCAGGAGAACACCTGGTAGAATCGGCAACCTAAAATTCTGATTAAGGGCAAACCAAAACTTGTCTGAAGAGCAAAAATTTGCAACACCACAGCTAATGCTGAAATGAAGCACTTCAAATACTTCATGTTTATCTTCCACTTTCAGTGTTGCTTTCCTGTACTCAGCTGAAACTACTTCCTAGCTCATAGCCCAAATTGGAATCTCACATTTGAGCTCCTCCTTTCAGTACTGAAAGCCAAATTCTCAATAATGGGAGTCTCTGTAATCAAAACAGATGAGAGTTTCAAAGATTTTTGGGACTTCCTCCTGCCTCAAGTGAGAAGAAAAGCCAGTCCATTTATTGAAATGAAGAATGCACCACTAGCTACATTCTGATTTTATTTAATATACTGGCCATCAATGTGGCTAACAAAGCAGCTCACTGTATACACACATTGAGATTTATCAGCTGCACAAACCCCAAAAAGCACCATTTAAAATGTTTTAAAATGTTAAAATGTTTTATTGCCTATAAATAATAAAACATATATTCCAAAAGAGCTAAAACAAGGCTCCCATGTAAGCCAACCTCCAGACTGCTTTGTTTAATTGAGAGTTACTATTGTTACCAACTTGGTAGGTTAAACCAGCAACAAAACCCCAAAAATACCTGCCAGGCTAACCCACACTCCCCTGATACTAAGGTCACAATGCAGAACAAAGTCTGCAGGAGCTTCAGAAGATGTAGGATAAATAAATCCAGTGTAAGTACAGGAGTTGGGAACGGCAAATGACACAAACATATTTACACATTTTAGATTTAATGTACGTTGAACGTACAAGCAATGATATCCATTAAAATGCCATCTCAATATTAATTTAAAAAACAAGTCTGTGTTTCTTAAGGAACTCTGCCAGCAGAGTATTTGCAAATACTCTACTGTACTCTACTGTTCCATTAATGTACTCTACAGTACACTAATAGAAATTTATGTCCATCTGCTTACACTGCTGGAAGGGGACTTCTACATGTTATCTGAAGTGGTAAAACTCCAAGGTTTCCTTACAAGGCATAGAAGTCATATTATTGCAGAATAATTCTAAAAAAGCATTTTAAACCTCAATAGGTTCTACCAAACAGTCTCAGCAAGACAGATGTTCAAAACGTTTTCCAGATAATTTTCTGTGATAATCACAATGTGTAAGAAAAAACAAAGCCTCCAAACTTTTAAAAACGGTGTTGCACCTCAGTAAGCTTTGAGCTGCTAAAATGGCAACCAGTGACAGCACTTAACTATAAAACTTGGATATATTAGCTAAGAAATTTGGTAGGATAACCAACATACCAGTCATGTTAATACTCAATATTTAAAATTAGTTTCCAGAGTTCTCCAGATCTCCAAATACAGAAGGTTAATTATGTTCTAATAAATGAATGTTTCCTCTGCAGAATTCCAAAAGCTTCTTCCAACAGCCTTACAACAGGAATAATTCAAATCCTTTGCTAAGGAGATGAGTTTAAGCATTTTTATATAAACTGCTATTACTAGCATATTAAAAAATCATAAGTTATCAGAATTTCTAAGGGCTGTCAAGTACAGAAATTAATAGAACTTGTGACAGTCCATCCAAGTTGAGAGACACACTCCAGACAAAAAGACACAGAAGATGTTTTAGCAGGTAGCCAGCGTGGGCTGGCAGATAGCCAGATGGGCATTAGCAGTACTGCAGTGCAGAAGGTGCGTGTGCTGAGCAGCTGCAGCTCTGGGCAGTCCACCCTGAACGCAGCACCCCACAGACGCACAGAGCAGGGCTGAGCACGGCCACGAGCTCTGTGCACTCTGATCCCCTCCACCAGCAGCAGCAGCCTGGCACCGCCACACTGAGCTCCCAGGCCATGGTCTGCTGCAGCCCCAAGAGCTCTGTGCTTCGACCACAAACGGGCATTCCAGGGACAAAGGCGCAGCAGGAATAGTGCATGTCTTACTAAGGCATAGCCAGCCAGCAGTGAAGCAATTCTGAGGAGACAGACTGCCCACCCCTGCCCACACACCCAGCATAAACCTCCAACCAGATCACTCTAGCTAAACTAGCAATATCTAATGTACAGGGTTTTGGAAAAAAAAAAATAGGCTTAACAGGTAACAGCAGTTTAAGCAGCTGCTTTAAAAGATAGCATCTGTTTAAAAAGATAAGAAGCAAAACGAACACTTAAAAACTGTACAATAAAGTTGCACTACATGTACACATACACGGATTAAGACCAACTGCAAGTCTAACACTGTAAGGGAGAAGCGGCTGTTTCACAGCTGGGAATGCCTCGAGCTACGGCAGCCACGCTCAACATCAACTCACGAGTTTCCACCTTCTAAAATTACCCGGCTGACGACGGGAAGGCGCCCCTAAGGCAGCAGCCGGGAACGGCTGTCTCGCTTACAGCCCAATGCCCTCGTTTTCTCGGAAAAAGTGATGAGAGCAGAGCCCGGTGTACGTGCCCGGCCGCTGCCTTTGCCCTGAGCTGGCACGGACAGCGGGCGGACCCCGGCTGGGCGAGTCCCGTCCCGGTGCTGTGGGCGGCAGCGGCCGGGTCCGGGAGGCCCAGAACTGCTCCCGCGGAGCTCCGGCCGACTGAGGGCCCCTCCCGGCCCGGGCTGCCGCAGAACAGACCACCGCCCCTCCCGGGGTCGGCAGGCACCGGTGTCTCTTCCTTCCCCGCCGGGACTGGGCGGGGGGGGCCCCTCCGCGTCACCAAACACCGCGGCCGGTGGCGGTCCCGCTTACGGAGCGGCTACAGCGGCAGCGCGTGCACTCACCAGGAGCGCGGCGCGGGGCCCGCGGCGGAGCCGTGCCCAGCGCAGCCCAGCCCAGCCCAGCCCGCCGGGGCGAGGCTGCCCAGCGAGACTCCGCTGGATCGCGAGGAGTGGCGGCCGCCACCGACCAGGGAAACGTCAGCACTGGCCGTCACCCCACAGGCCCCCGTTGGCTTCCGTTTCCGGGGCGCGCGCGGGACCGCTGCGTCGTTAAGGTGGCACCGTGTAAACGTCCCTCGTGCACCCCGCGCGGCACAGGAGGGAATTGCGCCGGGCCGCCTTAAGGCGGGGCAGGGAGGGCGGAGCTCCTCCCCCGAGGCCGCGCCGTCAGCGGGGGGCGGGGCCGGGCGCGGCGCCAAGCGGCAGCGCGAGCACGCGCCGGGAGAGTGCGCCGAAGGGCGGGGCCGAGCATGCGCAAAGGGCCTCTTCCGGTCGGTGTCGCCCTCTCGCGTGCTTGCGTGCGTGCTTGCGTGCGTGCGTGCGGGTGGGCGGGCAGGCGGGCAGGCGCGCGGAGGGTGCGGTTCGTTCCGCGGCGCCCACGTGCGTGGTTCGGCGCGCGTGGCGCCCCCCCGCGGCGGCGCGCGATGGAGCTGGCGGCGGCGCGGCGCGCGGTGCTGGCGGCCGTGCGGGGCACGCGCGCCGCCGACCTGCCGCGCCTGCTGCACTGGATGCGCAACACCCGTAAGCGCCGCACAGCGGGGCCGCGACCGCACCGCACAGCGGGCCTGGCTCGGCCCCGCCGGCCGGTCGGGCCCGGGGCGCCGTGCGGCAGCCAGGGTCGGGGGAGGGGGGAGCGGACCCTGGGCGAGGGGCAGCGTGCCCGGACCGGGGTACCGCCCCCTTCCGGGGGCACGTGGCTCTCCGGGTACCGGCGGGTAGCGGCCCGACGGCTCGGCTGGAGCAGAGCGCGGCCGGTGCCGCCCGCCCTGCTCGGCTCCCATCGGGGGCGGCCGCGCTCGCCCGTCCGGGGTGCCGTGCCTTGCTGTGCCACGCCACGGGTGCCGTGCCGTGCCGTTCCACGGTGCCGTGGCAGGGGCGGGGGTGTGGCGGCGCGGGCGCGGCCGGCAGCGGAGCAGGACGGGCTGCCCCTCAAAGCCCGCGGCGCACCGGGCGTGCGGAGCCAGCCTGCTCCTGCTCCTGCCGCGCCGAGACGCCTTTAGGTCTTAGGCTTGTCTTGTGCAGCTTCACACGTGTACACGGCAGTCTTTCAGGAGTTTGGAAATAGCGGTTTGAGTTCATTTACAAACGCTGCTTTCCGCACTTGATGTTACCTTAAGTGAACATAGCTTTCTGTTTACTCCCTTGTTTATGCCTGGATGTAATTTCATCAGCGTGCTGCAGTCAAGCATTCTGTGGCAGATGAAGAAAGGAAATATGGGTCAGTGCAGAAGCTGTAAATTTGCAACTGAACCCAAAAGATGACACGGAAAACCTCATCATAGGCAGTGCGTTAAAGCTATAGTCACATAGTGCTGTGCTGAATAAAGTCTAAACCCTGCTTAGTCTCAGGGGATATGTGCATTTTTCCATTGCAGATAGGAATCTGGAAGACCCCTCCAATATTGTGGCCCAGTCTCAAGATCCAGTATGTGTGTGTCCTGTTTATTAATGATTGTCTCCTGGGGTGGTAAACCTACCCTGATGATGGTGTGTTAGCAGAAATTCATCATATAATACAGTACTTCCCCTGCTTTGCTCAGATTATGCTTCTTGTTTGGGTCTTTGCTCCAGCACGTCCACTTTAGGGTGAAAACAACTTCCTGAGCCAGCACCAACACACAGGGACCGTGGCACAAAGGGCAGCTCTGACACCAAGGACTTGTCCAGCTGTCTAGGTACTTGGAGCTGCGAGCTCACGCCGTGTTGCTCTGTGGTTTGTAGCTCCCGCAGTCACTCAGATGGAGAGGCAGGACAGATCCTTCTCAGGGGGAGCAGGCCCTCTGCTGGATTTGTGGGAAGAGAAGCAGCTGGGAGCAGCCTTTGCTGCCTGTGACAGGCATGCGGCCCTCCCACCCAGGCGGGCTCTTTCCTAGGAGAGACATCGCCGAACGTTCCAGAGCATCTGGGAGTCAGCCTTCACGGCTAGAGCAGACATGGGCCTCCCTAGAACGTGAAGGCTGAGTTTTGATGGAAGTAGTCAGTGTTACTTGCAATTAAACATTCTTATTTTCTGTGTGTGTATGTTCACATACTTACGTGTATGTATCTATCTACACATGCATGTGTCTGCGTGTGTGTGTAGACATAATGCTAGAGCAATCTGCTGTAAGCAGTACTGCATCCTTCCAGTTTTGAGGTCTTGTCTGGACACTTCCTAAACAGTGCTTGGGTTACTGTAAATAATCTTGTTAAAAGTGGTTTTCTTCTATACCATATGCTCTAATATATAAAAATCTCATTCAATTTCTCATGCAATCATTCATATTGATTATTCACATAACATAAATCATTGCAGCTCCTACACACTGTATTAGTTTGTGTGGTGTGCATATAGAGCTTTCTCAGCTTCCTGACCCCTTTACAGATACAGCAAAGCACATGGGAGCTTACTAGTGAAACTTGAAAATGCTGAACTGTTTCAGTTAGGAAACTAATGCTTACTATTTTCTCTGTTTCAATTCTATGATCATGTTTTACTTCTGCCATAGGAATTTTTAGCCAATGTTTTGAGCATAGTTTATGTAGACTCCAAAATCCTTTGTCAGTGAATACATTTAAATATTTTTTTTATGTTACAGCTTCCAAAACTTACTAAAGATGGTTTCTGTGAAAGATGATATGGTATGGTCACTAGCCTTTATTATGATCTCTCAAATATTTTTTCTGAATTTTAATGATCTAGCTTTTTGCCTAGGTCTTTCAGTGAAAGGATTCATATATTCTTGCCTCATATTTGCTCTTCATAATTAAGATGCAACCTAAAGAGTAGATTAAGTTCCAAATCTTGAACTACTTTGTGTGTGTGGTACATCTGAGCAATCTGTGTCCTTCTATTTTTATACTGTTTGCATCAATAGTGATGGCTGCTGCTTCACTATATGTGCATCATCTTTAAACATAATTAGCTTTACAGTTGCCATTCAATGGCTTTTCAGCTCATATGCTGCAGATCAGGGAACAGAGTGGACAGGGCAATCAGGATCAAGCAGCTGAAGTAATGAATATAATTTCATTTCTGTAGTCTCCTTGTCAGGCCATCTTCAGAATCTTTTTTGGTTTAGGATTCTTTGCTTACAGGCTTGTGCTCTGATAATATTTTATGCTAATTTTCTCTTTAAAAATGCTCATTGTTAATATCCTGGCTGGATGCTATTAATTAATATTCTGAGAAATCAAGTTGTACTTTAGTCATCTGTATCCTCAGCATTTGCTTACATGTTGTGATTGTATTTTGTGAATTGCTGATGCAGTATAGAACTGTAGGCAACCACATTTGTTCCAAGGTGTGTAATTTAGAATGTGTGACTTAGACTAATCATATTTCCCTGATTGCCACATTTGTGGAGACATTTAGAGCCTGTAGAATTTGGCCTCATGCTAATGCTTGTAGAAGTTGCCAGTGGAAAAATATCAATGTTTACCCAGTTCTTTTGTGCTCTCTCAGGGTGCTGCAGTCTCCCTCTCTAACATACATATATGTTTGCATGTAGATTTATGATAAAAGAGTGGAAATTAGAAAGCTTTATACCTATGTGTAAAAACTTTTCATTGTTAAACAATCAATATATGTTTCACTGCCTCTTAGGGTCATTAACCTGTTCCTGTTTTTCTGATTTCTTTTGTCTGGATGGCTATGTCCTGCTTTATTTCTAGTTTTCACCCTGATGACAGGACTCGAGTACAAGATCAGTATCTGTACCTTACTGGTTTTATTTTCTTGCAGCATTGGACAGTAAGTGAGCAGAGGCATTTGTCCTGCAGGTCACATTCCTTTAGCTTTTTTGCATTTTCCTCAGAGATGCAAATATTTTCTGTGATGTCCCCAGCATAACACTCTTGATGATGCTTCTCTTAGTATTGTTTCTCTGAGCTGCTTCTGTGGCTGCATACTGGCAGTAACTTTTAGTGTGGCTTTTTTTTTTCCTCTCAGAATTGTTGCATTTGAATAATTATACTGCCCATTTTAATACCTAGCTAATCCTGTGATAATTAATAGTGCTTGGACTGAGGATAGTGAGGAGCTGGTAGAGGTTTCTGTTGCTGTACCCTGAATACAGCTAGGGAATGTAGTGTTCTCTCTGTGCATAAAGAAGACTGTTTTATGGGAGACATAAAAAGTTACCAGATCTCTGTGCCACACAGAAATAAAAGCCTAGTCTTTGGTGATACAGATGTAGGGAAGGAAACAAACCTCTGATGAACAAAAGAAAAAAAAAAAAAGTGGTAGGGATGGGGAGATAATATTGTGAATGAAAACTAGGATAGGAAAAATGGAAATAAAAATTGTATCTCCACAGACAAACTGTTTTTCTGTGGGGTGTCATTTCCCTGCCTTCTCCTCCTGTATCCCATTCCTGTTTCTGTCAAGATGTTGAATTTATACTTTTACCTCCAGCTGAGGAGAACTGGGCATGATTCCAGTGTTAGCTGGAGTCAGGCTTTTTCCTTCTTGACACCTCTCTCTGAATTAAAGTGTACATGCATCCTTAAAGTCCTGCATAAGGTGGATGACCTTTAAGATTAGTGTTGTTGCAAAGACAGCCTTATTTATTACTGTAACTTAGTTGGTGTTTTCTGACTCAGGCACTGAAGGCATGAAATGTTACTGACAAACTTCCATGGAAGACTCAAATTGGTTTATAGTAAAGCGAGTTATCTGACCTAACGTAAAGCCTTACATATTTTGAACTGAAAGAACATTGAACATAATTCTCACTCCAATGATTTTTGACTAACCTTACTTGGTAATTACAGGAATGTAAGTGAATGAAAGATTCTATTAGGTTTTTTTTCCTTTTCTTACGAATGTGGGGTTTTTTGTATTGAAAATTTTAGAAATTCCAAATCTTTATGTGTGATGGAAGAAGACGTTAGTGTTTTAAAGCAGCTGCTTAGCAACACTGCTTGGCTGTTTCACAATCAGCCAGCTCTTCCCACACACTGCAGTGAGATCTACGTCATTTCACGGTGACTTGCATTCCAGCTTTTCTTTTGAGTTTGTCTTAGATCTTAAAGAAAATTAAATAATAAGAGCTGGAAAAAAGAACAGGAACCTTTCGTGTCTTAACTTTTTTATAATAGCATGATTAATGCTTTAATATCCTTTTGCAATAACCATGTTCCAGAAGTTCCGGCTAAGAAAACCTGGGTGAAGCCCAAGAGCTAATTCAAACCACTTGGGAAACCCCCCTGACAATCCCCCTCAGCTGGGTCCCAGCATTTGATGTAGAGCTGGGGCAAATTCCCACGTGAGCCTCCACTGCCCAGATTTCTAAAATTTTCAGTAGCAGACAAGGTTGCATTTGGTAAGAATGAATGCTGGAGGAGATAACCAGTGAATTGACCAAGCTATCTGTGTACATGAGCAGCACCACAGGAATCAGGGGAAGTAAATACAGGAATCTGAATCTTGAGTTTGAGATTGAAGTCACCAAACCACTCTACCTACTGGCAACTACTGAATGCTTTTGCTGTACTTAGTGCTTAAATGCAGATTACAAAGCCTGTGTCTCAGTCAGTGTCAGTGAAGCACAGATAAGGTGATAAGACCCTTTATGCTTCTTGTGTTCTGTCATGGGGTCTAAGATTGAAATATTTTTCCATCATGGGTAAATATTACTGTTGTGATACTAACTTCTAAATTTTTTTCAGTTCTAAAATTTTTTTCTAAACTTCTAAATTTTTTTCAGTTCATGCAACAGTGTAATAAAACACTCTACAAACCATTTCCAATCTATGCATTTCCTGAGAAAATATGAAGCTTAGATTTCAAAGTGATATACTGGTCTGAATTGTTGATTGTTCCTGCAGTACTCAAAATATTCAATATCAAGAGTATCACTCAAAATAGTAATTGAATAATAATCATTGCAAATCTTCTAATTTAAGGATAAACAACATATAATTAAGTACAAATTTTTTTTTGATGGATTCACTTGTACTGGGAGCAAACCAGCTTTTTAAGAGGTTGGAGTACAATTTAGTCTTGTAACTTGAAAGTTGAGGGCAGTCAGTGCTGTAAATTCAGGCTTTTAACAGGCAGTGAGGGAAGAGTATCTGACAAAGTCAACCTAACTGATAACAGAGGATGTGCTGCTTTAGTACAGTGTTCTGAGTACAGAGAAGAAACTTCTCATCATACTCTTAGGAGCAGACTAAGTGTGTCCAGCATTTTCTTGTACTTTATTATCTAGGAATTAGCATGTTCTCTGACATGCTAGGTAAAGTTATCAGATGATAATTTTCACAAGACAAGAAGAGGAAACAGGATAAGAAAAAACTTGATTCTTTAAATGTTTCCTTTCAGTCTGCAGATGAAAGTAAAGTGGAACGAGTATCTTTAAAAAGGATGAAAATGTGGGTTTCTGCAATGTGACAAGTATAGTATGTGGTTTTGTGTTTGTGTGAAAAAGTAATTTAGTACAAGGCTTCATATCCAAATTTGTAGAAGTGATTTATTCAACTGAAATATCCTTTCAGAAGAGATAAAAATAGCATTGCATTTTCACATTAGCATTTATTTGTTGAAATGATACCATACCAAAAATCTTTTCCACTCTTCTGTTTGAAAAACTAAAATGGGATGTTACCTATAATTGGATGAATCATCAACTGTGGGAATTAGCATTAATTTCCTTTTTTGTGACAAGTGATACTGCTGTGAGAGAGGTCTCAAGAAGAATACCAAGTACTTCTAAGTTGTTAGTCATTGAAATGTAATAATGGTGGGGGAAACTAGGGATTGTGAAACAGTATGAGACTTACCTTGTTTAAAATTGAACTTCAAAGCTTCTTTCAATTAACCAGTGTAAAAGACTTAAACTTATAAAATGAACTCTGGTTATATTTCTGTTGCAAAAAGCCAATTACTTTCTACCAATAACTATGTATGCTTTGGGACAGAAATAACATTTTGAGTTCCTGAGTTACTTGGTATACTGAGGTCACATATTGCTTCTCAAATTATTTAGCCAAAAAGGGCAATACTAAAGTTTTAGGGATGTGGTGCTTCTTCCTTGACTTGGTTCTCTAGTATTATTTAAAAATGCTGAATTACTAAATCAACCTTGTTTTCAGTAATACAGCTGTTAATATTTGCTTTTCTCTTCTGTGAGTCGGAGTCTATATCTAGAAGGCCATAAGGTGCTTGCTGCTATGGTTGCCTTTGCTAAATTCTCTTCTTTCCTCTCTTTCAGTGACATGTAATCTTCTGTTGTCATTTGGAAATCACACATTGCTTGTCTTCAATCCTGTATTTTGCAGTGCCAGCGTGTTCAGATATTGGTGTAGCGGTGCTCTCTATCTGGTGTGAGGCTTTGTGATGTTTTCTTAGCTTCTGTAGAAAGGCTGACTAGCACCAGGGTGATAATGAGGCTTTTTGCAATGTGTTAATTAAATTTTATAAATGCATGTTGAGTAAATCCAGTGGAACCGGTTTTTGAAGTAAAATACAAACACTACACACTCAGACTTCCTCCATAAACAAATGATTGTGATTCATCTTGCAGTGTTTCATGAACTGTACGTTTCTTTCCTGGTTAGTTGTCTGTGCAATGAACACAGGTTGGCTTGCACACTCTCCATTTCATGTTGTATACATTTCGTGTATGTAACAGGTACTAAAATTATATATAAAATACTTTTCTATTTTTGTTTCTTCTTTGAAGATTCCTTTTAAGGCGATACTGAGATTCTCAAGAGTGAACAATTTGTTAAACACGAGGGTGGAGTTGATAAAACTGTACCAGCAGAGATGTATATTTTCATATTTGGCACTGGCGTTTCCTACTTGATGGCAATCTACAAATATTTACATACTGCAAAAGCAAATGGGTTATTGTGGTAGCTGTTGCTGTTTCTTGCTTTGACAGGAAGGAGTCCTGACTCTCTGTGTCAGAGTTCAGTCACAGACTATACACACAGGTGTGGAGTGTTGCACACGCAGCTTCTGCTCCAGCTGCCATTTTGTCATCTCAAATGAAGTCTGTTCAGACCTTCTTCTCCTTTTTTGTTCCTGCTTATTGTACTTTAGAGTATTAACTGCTAGTTAGAAAGGAGCACATTTGTCATTTATTTTTCAGGGTCAGTGTTTCAACAGTTTTTGCTTTGAGCTGCATATGTGTTGTCCTTAGGACTTGTTTTGTACAGAGCATACAAGAACTCACGTGTGTCATACTTTGCGTTGCAAGGAGAGATCAGAGGGCCCTCTGCAAGGTGGCCAGCGTTGTGCCAGGTACTGCACAGATTGAACTCAGGGCAGGGAAGGGATATTCTGGGTTAGAGGAAGATGGATGTGCTGCCTGTGTCCCACTGAAGGTGTGTGTTTCTCTTCTGTGGAGCTGGAACACTGAATGGTCTGGAGAGCTCTCCATCACTAATGTTGGCCAGGAAAGGTCACCCAGGGCATGAGGGAGCAGATCCTATTGACACACTAGATCTGGGAGGAAGAGAGCTGAAGTTCTGTATTTGCAGTGTGATGTGGCTGGCCTGGTGGTCTAGGAACACTTCCTGCATTTCATTAAATGCTATATTTGAATTTGATACTCTTTAACAGGCACTATAACAGCTGGATGAGCTCTCTTGCATAGTAATAGTATTGTTTTAAAGCAAGTGCCAGATGTAGAGGCTTATTGCCCACAGGCACTGATCTGTTCAGCTGCTAATATCAGCTTTCTACTCTCTTGTTCTGTCTATAGCATGACTTTTCCCCTTGCTCCTTCAGATGTTAACCACCTCAGCAAACTGGTGCCTTGGCACTCTGAGGGCATGTTGGGGTGCTGATGGTCTCAGTTAAGCTACAGTTAGATTTGTCCACCTTCCCTTCCCATAATATCTAGGTTTGCTTCTGTGCTGTGTCACATCCATAGAAATCTTCCCTGAGCTGGTTGGAAACATCACTGTGCTTCTGGGATGTTTATAACAAATCTGCAAATTGTTGGATGGGCTGTGAGTTTACCAGGATGGGTGCTCATTAGAAGTTTCAAATTAAAATGCTGACGAGCTGGAGCTGCTGCATTGCACCTGTTGTGTTGATGTTGCTGCTGTTGCAGCTGCTGCCTCTGTCTGTGTTCCTTGCTGCAAAGTGTGCATCTCTTTAGGAGCTGAACTTCTGGAGAACCTAACTGTGAGCACTTTGGAGCAGTAAATTGCCTTCCTGAAGTATAACAACTACTAATGGTAATGGCCCATCAAGGCTTTGGAGCATTACTACTGTATGTTTAATAAATTATAAACCAAATATATCTTAGGGAAATACAAATAATTTAAGGTTTCTGCTGCTTACTACAGGGGATTCAGGATTGTCTGTTTGGGTCCATTTTTGGATGTGTTGAAAGAACCATTTACATTTGCAGTCTAAAGAAGAGAGCCTTTTGCACCAATGAATGATGCTTTCTTTAATCATATTGTTTTCACTACAGTGCTTAAGCAAAAACCATTTCAGAAGCATTTCATAGTTTAAAGGTTTGCAGATTTCTGATTTCTATACTAGCCTTAAAATTTCTCAGTCTTTCTAGCATTTCCTGTGATCCACAGGAAAGATTAAATATATTAGCATAGAGAAACTTGTAGTGTGTTCTGTAGATTTATTTTGAACCTCTTTTCCATCAAGCTTTTCTGTACTAATGTTCCCACCTGGAACAGCAATGCTAGCAAACATTGCCTTTTTTAAAAACACCTGTAAAAGCTGTCAAGATTTTCTTTTTGTGAGTGATGCATGTACATGTAAAAGAGCACAGTCACTGCCCAACATGTTGGCAGTCTAAATAAAACAAGAAGCAAGCCAGAAGGGGTGGAGAAGTGGGGACATACATACTCGTCTCACTTTTAGACAAGATTCAATGGATGGGTTTGGTACATTTTTTCAGGATTAGATTAGTGGTTGCTTTTTAGTGGTGGTGGTTGTCTTTTACAGGTTTGTAGCTTTGAGCTGAGATGTTCCTTTGTTTAGAACCAGTTCAACATCCTTCAAGCAGTAAGATATCCAGACAAAAAGGAATTTCATCTAATCCTTCTTTTGAGGAAAACATAACAAGAAAAGAGCAGAGTACAGGCATAAAGCAGATCTTGTGCTAATGCCAGTTAGGAACATCATACTCTTAACATGAAATTGGGGGATATAAGCAGGATGTTGGCTGCAAGATGTGAAAACTCTGGTAAGAGCAAGTAAACCTTTAGCTGGAGTTCTCAATACTGCAGGTCAGAAAGGATGGGAGTCCAGGAGATCCAAAGGGAAGTGTTGAGAATCCTCACACACTTGGAAAGAAAAAAAAAAAACAGGAACGATCTGAGTAGGCAAATCTTGGTTTTTCTTGGAAAGGAGACTGATGTGACACGTGATGAGTCTTCAGGGAAGTAAATACTTACTGTATAATAGAAAGGAACAAAGTTTGCTATTTCCATTGTGAGTGGGGCAGAAAATACTAAGTAGTGGCAGAGGACATCAAAATCAGTAGTTAAGAAGGGTTTTCCTTTCTGATATTGAGGGTAGTCAAGCACTGGAATAGATGGCTAAGGGTGGTTGTAGAGTCCCCAGCATTAACAGTCATTTTTAAAAGAGCAGTTTGAAGAAGCAGTGACACTTACTATTGACTGAGCCTTGGAAGAAAAAAGGATTAGTGTCTTCACATGGTTTCCTTCTGAATTTTTTTTCTAGATGTCTTTTAAAAAAATGAGCTAAAGTAATGCAGAAATGTCCGGGAAAAATAGCAAAAATTTACTCAGTGGCTTTGCAAAAATGTATTGGTTTACATTTATTCCTATTTTCATTCTCATTTGAAATATTTTGATAGTTTAGGTGATGTAAAATGTATTGTGAGTTGAACTGTTGAACTGTGCATTATCCTCAATTTTTTTGTACGTTTACTAGAAAGATCATACGTATAAAAAGAAACTTGTATTTTAAAAAAAGCCTGCATTCAGGCAACTATTGAGTTTTGTAATTTCTCCAATAGTTCAAAAACATCTTTGATGCTTTTTATATCTTAAACTGAAACAATATCACTTTGGTGGCAGCCCAGACCATCATATGTGAGTTATAAATTTATAAATATGAAAATAATTTGAGATCTCAGAAAAGCAGTGCATTTATTTTACGTGGCAAAGTTATTACAATCCAAATCAGTCATTGGCTGGAAAAGCTAACAGAAATGCATGTGAATAAAAAACCTTATCCATCTGGTGTTGTTTATGTCTTGCAACTGTATTGTACTGGTCATCACTTAGTCCACATGATCTGCATATGATTGTTCAGGGGTTTTTGTTTGTCTTGATTTATAGATGACTTTGATGAGCTTGTGGTGAGTAACAATGATGTTGTGCTCAGAAATATCGCTGAAGATTTGCGGAATCGTTTACCCATTGAGGCAATGTTCACTTCAGAACATCAAGCTGTTCAGAAAGTAAGCTAATTGTTATGGTCTGATTTTACTGACCCACATCATTTATTCTGATAGCATTTTAGCAGTAGTTTATAATAGAAAATGAACATGGATTGAAGTATAGGAAATCTCAGTTTGGTTCTCAGGTCTGTTGCTCTGTGTTTGCATGACTCCAAGAAAGTTGCTTCATAGTTTTTAATGCTTTGATCATATGTTATTTGGGATAGATTTCATTCTGTGTGATATGGCATCTGTCACAGTGATTCTTCAATGCTAGCTCCATAATAGACTCTTAACAGCCCCCTTAAAGACAGCAGGAACACGGGCCAATGTTTTGCTGTTACCATAATGTGGGCAGCCCAGAGATGATATCCAGCTCTTTTCAGATTCTCATGGCTCAGAAGCAGGTGGGCTGTGAGTCCTGTGGGAGGAGAGTGCACCTTTCCTACTTGACCTGTCAGTATGCAAGGAAAGTTAATGCATTTCCCAGAAAAGTGATGTGTGGCTCTTCAGTGGGAGAAGTGGATTGGCCACATGCAGCAAGCCTGGAAAAGGAAGGAAAGATGAGTAGGAGGATGAAGATTATGCCCCTTGAAATAATGAGAGGGCAAGCATCCCAACTGGTATACTTTTGATTGAAAGTGACACCCATGTTAATTAGGGGTGCTTCTAGATAGAGGCATAAGGCACAATGATGAAAACAGTCAGTTGAGGCTGAGAAGCAGAATTGACCTTTCTGCTAAATTTAAGTTACATTCTCCTCATTAAAAGAGGCGGAAAAGCTTCTTTTACCCTGTATGTTCTCTAGCCAAGCAAGCACTAAAGAGGCAAAATTCACATAGTTCTCCCTACTCAGATATCAAAACCAGCTTGCTTTTGTTTGTGGACCACCACTTACTGGTTATCTCAGTGGAATTTGATAACCCAGTTTACATGCAGGATTTCTGTAGCTAATTTTTTTTTTTTTTTTTGTAATTGTTGCATAGGGAAAAGCATGGATCTCAGGGATTTTGGGAAAGGTAGGATGGTGGGACAGTTAACATGTGACAGTGTAACTGAAGTTAAGAGACCTGGTTATCCCTTTCTAAGGTTTTGTTCCTCTTCTCAGATACACCAGCATCCACTGCCCATGATTCATGTTGATGCATTCCTTTATGATGATGATGTTGTTGATTCATTGTGTGAGGAGGGGAAAATGAGTAGGAGCTACTGCACAGAGTGTGGCTCATACAAAACTGCATCTTTAGGTAAGTGTTCTTTCGGGAGCATGAGAAACAAATTGAGTTTAACTAAACTGGTTTGTGCAGTGACTCAGCTGGACATGAGAACATCCAGCTGATGGGAGACTTTGTCCAGACTGCTGCAATATACAGGCCAGAATTATTTCCCATAACCAGTGGAAGTAGCCTCCTACACATGTAAGTTGAATTAATTTGCAGTGTATGAGTGACAATTGTTGCCCACAAAAACTGGGCAGGTTAGAAGCAGGCTATGTACCACTGGAGAGGAAGATGCAAGAGGAAGACAATACTTTAGAGTCCATGCAGTAGCCTGGGTCTCCTCTCACATGCTGAAGAACAGTGGAAATCACCATCTGTCTTAAAGCTTGTGTGTGGTACGGATCAGTGCTGTTGCCAGTAGAGCACAGCCATTGAAGGAATGGTTTATATGGAGAACATTCCATTCATTAAAACTTTGGAGTTGAAATTAAAGCTATTAATATGTCTGCTCACAAAAAGTTTTGCACAAATTGTGTTTACTACGTTTCCTTTTTCAGTTAAACAGTTCCAAGATACTTGGTTTTGTATTCTTTAACATACTGTTCAGAAAAAGGTAATTCAGTTTCATGAAGGATTTCAAAATTCTCCATGTAAGGCAAGGTATCCTCAAACTTGGGACAGGCTTCTTGGCTGATTACCTCTGATCTGCAAACCCTGCCCTAGTGCACTAGTGCAGGCAAGAAACCAAGTTTTCAGTGAAGATAATACTTCAGGTTACTATTTCAATGGTTAATTACACAGTAGTTAGTACTGCCCACCCAACACCTTTGTTCTGTTCTTATTTCCCAGAGTTTATTTCGCATTCCTTTTCCCTCATGGAACTGAAGTTTCTTTATCACCATGTACTGCCTGACCTGACAGGAAAGGTAGTGGTTGACGTTGGCTCCAGGCTTGGTGCAGTGCTATTTGCGGTAACTTCCAGCACAGGAATTCATATTTTGTTACTGTGACAAACATTTTCCCTCTTTTCTGACTGCCTACTCTCATTACTCAATATTGGATGGGTCATTCTGAGAGGCACCTCTGATCTGACTCTCTGAATAGTGTAAGGTGCTGTTTACTAGCAATTTCAGTTCTTCCTGTGTTCCTCACAAGAGGGAATAGAAATGATCCTGCTTATGGAGAGGAAAAGTCTGTTGTCCAACAGAATAGCATATTGCTGTCACACATGCTGCTCTTTTGCTCATTCCTGCTGTCTCTTTCATAAGTGAGTTTGTCCTCTTATGTCTTGACCATGCCTATATATAGATTAGTTATGTTAAATTCCTTTATGAAGCTGATAAACTGTTAAAATATACAAAGGAAGACTTTGATATGAATTTGTCTCCAAAAACATATTGTCCTGCTCTGCATTTTAAAATGCACATAAAATACTTCATCAAGAACCTTGAGTGCAATTTTGATTGCTTTTGGCATGGCTGGTACAACATATGGCCAACAGCAATGCAAAACACACATTACTACTTTCTTAAAAAAGTCAATGTGTGTTTAGGGCTCAATCTTGCAAACACTTGAGCATGTGATTTTACTCGTTTGAATAGTCTAATTTTGGGATCACTCAAATGAGGAAAGTTACTCCCATTTGTAAATATTTGCAGCACTGGGTCCTTAAATGGTAACACTTTGGCTAGGCTGATTTTTATTTTGAAGTATTCAAATGCTTGTATTATTATAGTAGAAGATACTTTCAAAACACTCTTTCACAAAAAGAGTTCTGCTTTGTAATATGGTCTTGCCTTGGAGGAGGGGTGACTTCACAGGTTGCTTTTCTACTCTCTGAGTAGAATGGTTTCAGAAAACCTTAATAATGAAGTTGTAATACATGTGGATCTCAGCTATTCTGTATCTTCACATTGTTTGTCTTTGCCAGTGTTGGCAAAGTGTAATTATTCTGCTCAGAGACAGTGGCACTTAAAGCAGTATCTTTGTTAGGGCACTGTACGCTCAAGTCTTTGTACTTTTTTTCTCTAACATTTCCAACGGCTTCCCCAAATCTTAGCCCAAAACTGAACTATTTTTTGGGCTTAATATTAAGTCATAATTTAGCTGCTTTTTTTTTTCATATATACCTGTATGAAGCATCTGAAAATGTCAGTAATACAGTAACTTAGAGAAGCTGACAAAGACTTGGTATCAAAATATCCCACTATATTATTGGTATATTGTCCTCCATTTTCACTCACTTTGACTCTGTTATGTCTCATGTTTTTGTTCTTTTCTCTTGATATTTTCTTCTTCAATTCTCCCAAGAAACAAAAATGACATGTAGAGTCTTTTCCCTTCACAGTATTTTCATAATTTGTTTTGTATACCTTTTTTCTTTCTTAGACTATTTTCCATCTGTTTTGCAGTTCAAATGAACTTGGAGCTTTCCTTTTCTTGTTTTTTTGATGTGTCATTTTGGATCTCTTACTAACATTTGTGAGGCTTAAGTAGGAATTGCCAAATCAGGAGCTTAGCTTTGAAAAATATTTCACATCCACTGAAAGACATTTCTCAACTGACTATTTTAAAATGTTTCTCTAATCTTAACTTGTGTTTGATTCTCTTCTTTTTAAATGAAATATTTGAACTTGTTTTAAAGGCATCACAGTTACTAAATTTCCTTTTCCTAATGTAGGGTTATCTTTATAGCTCAGCTTCCCAGCTGTATGGAGTAGAAATGAATGCAGACTTTTGCCAGTTGCAAGAAATTATGATTACAAAGTACGAGTTCATTGACAGAATAAAGGTAACCAAATATATGTTTTAGGTTTTGTATTTTTAACCACTGTGTACAAGGCATCTGGTTTAAGTGAGTGGCTGGTAAATCAGCATTCTGAGAAGTTTCTGCCTTAGCTTGTTTTGATCCTAAACAAAGGCTTTGCATTAGGAAATAAAGACCTTATAGTAAAGAGGAAGAGGGAAATTATCAAAATATTAATCACTTAGCCTTTTTCCTCACTGGACTTAACCGTTGGCCCAAACAAAACAGATAAATCTTAGCCAATTCTCCCAGTCAAATCAATGACATCATTGCCACTCACTTCTGTGAAACTGGGTGTATAAAGAATTTCTGTCACAAACACTAAAGTAAATGTCTGTGATTCACTTTTGTTAGCAGAAAAATGTTTGTAGGATTTGCAAATTTGCATCTAAGGATACCTAAAGGACTTAGATTTATTCATATTTCCTTTCATAGAATGCCAATGTATATGTACCTACCACAAACAAAATGGGTTTCAAAGAAAGTGCTATCATTATGGGAATCACTTCCCTAGTTTAACTATGGGAATAGCTACTAATATTTTAAAGAGAAAAAAAAAATTCCTTTCTGGACCAGACCCATGATTTTGTTACCAGCAAAAGTTGGTAAGTAGAATATGCTGAATAGAATACTGGCTTTAATCCTGTGCTGTATGCATGTGCTCTTGAATGGAGTCACACAAACTGCTGAGTATGGTAATTTCTTGGGTATTAAGGTTACCCAATTTTAACCTAGAAATAAGTAATAGACATATTTACCACAGGGTAAGCAGTAGCAGTGGGTTGCTCAATTCAGTCACAGTTGCTGACAGTTTATCCATAACCTTTGGATTTTGTACATGTTTTATGTTCATAACACTTTACTGTGATGAAACTGAAAGTACAGTTAGGAGCTCTGTCAAGTTAATTCAGTGGAGCTGGAGATCTATAGGCATGCTTTTCAGCCCTGTATATTTTTTATTATAAGCTTTTATGCATTTTCTTCACACCTTGTAATTCTGCTGAAGTATTCATTTTGGAGCATAAAGATAAGATAATAGGTTTTCAAAGCAGTGCCGGAGGACTTAGCTATTTGAGTCTCATTAAATGCTAATTTAGTCATGTGACTCCTGTTATCACACTGCTTTGAACATTTCAATCTTATATTTTTATTTCACCCCCAAACAAATTCTCTCTAGAGGTACATATCAAGTTGAAAAATTGTGAGAATCCAGATGCTGGTCATAATTCATGGCACAAGTTTGAAAAACGTTTTAGAGGCTCTTCTTCAATAGAGATTGTTTTTTTCAAGATATTCTGAATTTTTATTAGAATATGTTCCTAAAAGATAGCAAAGTGAAATGGTATCTTTAGTGGCTAAATCTCTGAGTGAACCTTGTGTTTCTTTGGTCAACACTTGGTTTGTTAAAGTACATAGAGGGTTGCTCAGCATCTTTTGCCATTTGAGGAAACATTCAGCTACTGGGAGGAAAGTAAACAGTTCAACAGATCTTAGGAAACTTGAGACCTCAATTCAGAAATTGACTGTAGTCATGAAAGGCTTGGTGTGTATTCCACTGGATGACAGGGCAGTTTTAAAATCAGTTGCTGCCTCCTCTGTTGTGCCGGCACACAGCCAAGCAGATCAGAGAGCTGGTTCAGCTGAAACCAAACCCAGCAATATTGGGGTTTTGACTAGAGCAGTATCTGGGTCTAGCTCATTGTGCAGCCAGACATGCTTATGTGGTCCCAAAGTCCCCGAGAGGAGTGAGGATATGTTTGGGGAGAATGAGGTGCTTAGGTCACTTTGGTCAGTATGGTCACCTACTCTGTAAATGCAGAGTAATTTTAGGTCAAGTCTTAAGTCAATCATTCAGGTCAAGGAAACATCGACATATGTTGAAAGTTTTCCAGTAGTTTAAGCATCTATCTGAACTGTGGTTTAAAATAGTAGGACTGCCATTAGTATCCTATCCTGTGCATGGGGTTATTCTTCCCCAGATGTAGGACCCTGCATTTGCCTTTGCTGAATTTCAGAAGGTTCCTCTCTGCCCATCCCTCCATAGTATCAGCCACACCTCCCAGCTCTCCGTCATCAGTGAACTTACAGAGGAGGCATCTCCCCTTCATCCCAGTCCTGTGTGGAATAATTAAACAATATAACAATATTGGACTCAGTACTGAGCCTTGGGGGACACCAGTAGTGACAGGCTTCCAACTAGACCCTGTGCCAGTGTTTGTGACCCTCTGGGATCTGCCATTCAGTCAATTCTCAGTCCTCACTGTCCACTCATCCAGCCCTCACACCCTGAGTTTGCCTGTGAGGATGTTGTGAGAAACAGAGTTGAGAGCCTTGTTGAAGTCAAAATAGACAAAATCTACTGATCTCCCCTCATCCATGCAGGTATTTGGTTCATCACACAAGTCAATCAGATTTGTTAAGCGGGACTTTAGTGAATCCATGCTGACTACTACTTAGCCCTTCAAAAGATATTGCAGTTTGCATTTCTCATCAGATTTGGGATGCATAATAATAGAATATCCTCAGTTGAAAAGGACCCACATGGATCATTGAGTCAGATTGATAAGATTTCTCCGTCTTTAAGAGGAAATCAAACACATCAGAGTGTTAATGAGCATCCATATTCTCCTGTCTCACTTGTTTTGAAAAATGACATGATGTGCTAATATCCTTTTTGGTAGGTGAAGGTAGATGAAATCAAAACAGCTCCTCTTGTGCTGACTGGAGAGGCAGTTGTTTAGTAGGATCCTCCAGTGCTACTGAGCATCCTGCCTTTCCAACATTTCCCGTCCCAATATGCATTGTGAGAATTCAGCTGTCAAATCTGGGTCTGTATGTCTTTTCTAGCTATAATCCTTCAGTAACCCACTGACCCTGTGAGATGCCTTTTATTATTCTCAAAATAGCTTCAACTAGCTTAACTTCTTTCCTGAAATCACTGGACATTTCTGATAAAATATAGGGAAGTCGAATGTAACAGCCATCTCGTCTTTTATGGCACACACTTCTAAATCAAAATTCAGATGTACTTTATTTTACTTATCATAATGGATTGAGTATCTTAATTAGAAGAGTTAAATCTGATTAAAAAAAAAATTGCAAGGTTATTATGGTTGTATATGTCAGTTTTATCTACTGTGAAGCCAGTGAAATGCCTGGTTTTGTGACTGGTTCAAAAGGGTGGTAGCAGCTGCTGTATTAGGCTGACAGGCTTCATGACTTCTCAAAGGCTGTATTTGTCTCTTAATTTATGCCTCGGGAAATTTCTCTCCTTCAGGTGGTTCATGCAGACATCTGTACTCAGCCCTCACTTCTGCAGAAGGCTGATGTTGTTGTAATGAATAATGTCTTTGAATATTTTCTTGACAGACAGGAACAGGCCAGGTAAGCTCTGTGTCCAAACAAGTTACTTATTTCTTTGTAAATACCTGTGTAACCTTGTGAATAATGGAAAACCTTAAGGTTGTGCTTTTTGAAGGCATGTACATAATTTATATAAGGAAATTGTTTCATACTGTCTACTTCTAGTTGTTATACTTAACTGCTAAGGTGTTCTGGCAGTTGTTTATTGTTAAACCCACTGAACACTGCTGCTTTGTTTACCCAAGCCTTGGCTTGAGTCCTTGCACTGATATGTTAAAATAGTATCTTGCTGCTAAAGAACCTGAGATTACTGTATCAGCATAAAGCTTAATCTTCAGAAGTAAGAGTCACTGACTCGCTAATGTCAGAGCTTTAATATATACAGACTACAAAGCATGGTTCTGAATGATACTGCTAATAGATATTTGTAAGGATGTGGTAGGAAACAAACATGTGGCTAAGGTTCTCTTTCAGGTACAAGGCACTCACAGATGAGCTTTTGCTAAGCTAGCAGCATCCGTTTAAAGTGTAAATAACTTGATCATCCTAAGTTTAGAATGGGCAGTCAGAAAAAAGGAGTACCTGTGTCTCCACTTGGTCCCAGCCAAGTCTGCCATTCCATACCAGCTTCAGCTAAGGCTTGCCCTGCTGCCCTGGATACCAGGTGATAATACCAACCAGACAGGCACAGAGTGGATGGGTGAAGGACAGTGGGTGTTTCAAAATGCCGGGAGATACATTTCCAGGCACAGGACTGAGAATTCATTTGATTCTGTCATAACTTGGGAATAGTGGTTTAGTGTTGCGTTAGTAGCATGAAGACAAATGACATTTGAAGAATGCTGGAAATTAAATTCTTTTTAGTCTGAATTGCTGTGCTGTGAGAAATGATCTTACTTGCAAAATCAAAAAAAAAAAAATTAAAAAAGGGAATGCTGGAGGCTATATTTAAGTACTCTGACTACTGATGTCTTAAGAGAAGTACTTTGTCACGACTGTACACGAAGTCTGTATATAAAGAGAAGCTTGTTGTGAAGCTTAATAAAGGACTGCACTTCAGGACTGGATTTTCTTCAAACCAAAGGGGCCAAATGTAAATGTTTAACCCTTGTTCATAGTGAAAGTATGATACCAAATGATATGCATGTATGTATGAGAATTATAAAGTTACAAAATCTAACATTGTAAGACCATATATTCCCTGTGTTTTTAATCCAAAGCTTGATTTTATTCCTGCAAATACATTTGCTTAGATATTAATATTGACTGATAAGCATGTATTGCAAGTCTTTAAGCATAGACTACCTCTGGCCAATAAACTGCAAGTGTTAGATTCATTGTATATCAGATATGTGTGTTTTTTCCCCAAAAAACTGGTCACCTGCTTTTAAATATGTTTCAGAGCTTGGGAATTTATTGCTTGTAATGTAAGGAAAAGAGGGTCCTTATTAGTGACAGTTCCAAGTCTTGAGGAATCACTTTCAAAGCTCCAGGTAAGTTCCCTTGGCCTATTTCAGCTGACACATTTTGTTATTTTCTGTTAAAGTGGCATTTCTGTAGTTGAAGTTAGCTGCTTGCCAGTATTGCTGTAAGGAAGGATAAGTAATTTTGTGCAGAGATTAAAAGGTGGAAGACTCAGGATTCTGTTTTGAGGTTGACCACCAGCACATCTCCCTGTACTTAGATTGTCCTCGAGTGAAAAGGAAAATCCCAGCCTCTATCAGTAGGCTGCATGAATCATTCTATTAACATGTGTATTAATATGGCAGTATGAGCTTTTGGAAGTCCAGATTAGTGAGAGATGTGGTCCCCCAACTAGCCAAGTGACTACCATCAGGGATCTTGGATCAGTTACATAGCTTTAAATTGCAGTTGGAAGCAACATAACAGCAGTGCCTCTTTCAGAGGTGTTGAATGCTCTGTGCTGGGCCACGCTCTGCCCTCTGTCCATGCTGCCATTGGTCATCTTAGATCATGTGTGTTATACCTGGTCAAATTATGTGGCCTAGCTTTAGTTAGGAAACAAAACACTGATCAGACGTGACAAGGTTATGTATAAAGTGACTTTCTCACAACAGTACTTAGTTTTAGAGAAATTGAATCATTTGTTGCCTGTATGCTGATGGGTGAAGTAGATCCTCAGCCCCATGACCATCAGTAGTGTCATTTGAATTTTTCTTGGAGCAGGCTGTAGTCACAGAGCAGCTGAGAAGCCCTTTGTAGCCTTAATACAATACTCCCTGTGTGTAAAATGAGAAAATACCTGTGATTCTTCCATGATACTATTAGCTGCTCCCTCAGCACATCTGTCAGAATGTCACCCTTTGAATTAGGATGCTTGAGGCTTACACAAATGCATAAAGAAAGGCAGTTGTAATATGCTAGCAAAATATCTAGACTACTGACTGAGATAATTTTTAAAGTTATCTTTATTATGTCCTATTTGAGTTAAAAAGCCTTTTCCAGAAATTAATTTATCATTGCCATATAATTTGGAATGACTAATCTCTCATATTATGTCTTGCCTTCTTAATGTTGAAACTCCTTAACCTTGAAACTCCTGCTGTTTCTTAACATGGTGTTGATTTAAGGATCTGCTTTCCTTGTTTCAGACAGATGTACAGATCAGTCAATGGGTTGAAGAGGTGCAGCTGAACTATGATGTGTATATGGAAAAGGATGTTGACAGAGAAGCACTCGAACAGATTCATTTATACAAGATTCTCTAGTACCTGGAAAAATTTACTAGTATTTTTATGATATATATATTTTGGGCCTAAAATGAACTTGGATTGATTTGTGTGAATAAATCAGGTCAAAATTAATATTATGGTTAATTTGAGTGATATATGTGGTTTTTAATGAAAAAGAGTCTTTTGAAACAGGTTTTCTTACTGAGTCATTTTGTCTCAACAGGATATTTTGACTTTTAATTGAGGACATATCCTCATGGTCTGTTTTTTGCAGAAAAAATAGAGCATCTATATAGCAACACTATGTTAAAAAGAGCATCTATATAGCAACGCTAAAAGAACTTTTGGTCATCAGTAGCATTATGCACTGCCAATGTTTGCTAAATATATCAAACCTAGGAACAGTGAATCCTTATTGATGTGAATGATAAGAATGCATTTAGCGTAATGTTACATAAAAGCTGTAGTGCTGTTTCATTTTGATATAAAGCATTTATTCTTATCAGTAACAATATTTATTAACAGCATTATATTTGGTGTTCCTCCTGTGGAATTTTTAGGTTTTCTCTCCAGGTTCTGCTTGATAACCAGATTATCTACTGGCATATGTTATGAGGGAGGCAAGTTCATCCATTTAGTTAGTTGTCCTTAAGGTGGGTATTAATATAAAATACTGAAGGACACCGAGGAGCCATGGAGTATTAATACAGCAAATCTAGGACAATGGAACTCTTTTCCTGCACTACTTCTGTGGATGGTAGGAAGTGTAATAAGGGGTTAAGAAACTGAAAATTCTGAACAGGTGTCATGGCTTAGCAGAGGCTTGGTAGTGGCGTAAAACAGTGGAAATTCGTAACAGAGCCTCCTCAGAGAGAAAAGATCCACATACGCCCACCACATTTATATTTAGATTTTACGTTCTAAGGATGTAAAGCTTTTAGTCAGCTGAAGAATGTTTTGGGTTTTAGCAAACATTAACAATCCCAAGTGCAAAAATACTATCTTCAGGAGTTTTGGACTAAGCATGTTGTGAATTTAGAAGCATTGTTAAAAAGTTTGCTGCACAACTTATGTCTAGTGTAAATGGGAAAACATTAAATTGGATTTCAGTCTTCAAATGATGTACAGGTCCGTGACTTTGATAATACCTGCTGTAAGCAAAAAGGATTAGTGGCCTTTAGGCACTCACCAACTCAGTAAATAAAATAAATGGGACTGTAGAAAGGATAGTGAGTTTTAAGTCTTACTTTCATGTCCTGTTCAGAGTGGCAGAGGATGTTTTAACTTGAGTGATGCTGAATCACTGCTCAATACTGTGTTGAATCTATTCTTCATGTGTTTAAAAATGTAAAAAGATGGAAAGCTTTTCTTAAAACATTTATTTTATTGGTTACTTGGTTGTCAGTGAGACAAGTGCCCCTAGGAAAGAAGCCTAGGAGAGACCAAGCAACAGCATGGAGGTGGATGCAAGGCTAACAGATCTGATAAGGAGAGAATAAAAAAGAAGAGAAGAAATGCATGCGCAGTTCAGAATGAGGAAATGAGCACTGTAGTGATCAGTACAGTGGAATCTGTGACTGAATTGGAGTATATATATAGGCTGATATAAAAGGAAAACTGAATGGGTCATAAAAAGCTACTTCATAACCCTACTACCATGTGAGAAGAAAACACCATGTTGGAATGTTTTTCACTTTTTCCAGAGGTCCTGAAAGGTCTCCTGAATCAATTACCAGGACTTGGGGCTCATGGTACTGGATATGATCTGTGCCCTGCACCTTGTTTTGGTAATATGGGAACTACAACTTTCATTGCAGTTGTTTCTCCTCTTCATGCTGAGTCTTCAAATGCTTTTTTTGGGTGTTGATCTCAGATTAAAAAAATTTCAATAGACTGGAGCAGATCACCAGCATATTTAATGACATCTGTATCCTCTGACTGAAAATAGCATGCACGCATCTGGAGCTCATATGCAGCAGAGGGTGCAAAAGGGAAGCTCCCCCTGTCTTTTTTAGACATCAGGAGAAGCTCAAGAGGTGAGTTCAAGCTGCTGAAGTGTGTGTTTTCCTCTCCTGCCCTTGATGGGTCCTCGGTGAAAACCCTCACATTGACACGTTCACTTGAGAAGAGGTGGTGGTAATTCAGTTTGGTTTTATCAAACTCATATTAAGAGATATATCTCCTCTGTCCTTTTAGAAGCCTCTTCCTAACTCGACTTCATAGGGCCAGAGATCACAGGGCCATTCTTTAGGATGTTATGAGCTGCCTAAGTGACCTACTGAAGAGCTAGAAACAACTAGTGTATCAACAAGGTAGTAATTGTCTCTTTTCCAGCTGGCCCCTTTCAGTCCTGTTACACATTCCCACACACAAGGGCAGCAAAGGTAAATTGTGATGTAGTTTGCAAAACCTCATGTGAAAGGGGGCAAATCAGTCCTCCCTGTGCCGGCTCAGAAGACCTCGGACATCAGCTGAAATCCTCCCCAGAGTGTGTGTCTTGCCTCAACTAAGGTTTTGCTGTTTCAGCTTGAGGAAGCTGCCAGAGTATATTCAGCATGTTGAGTCCTTCTTCTTAGTTCTGCTACTGCTGAATTACCTGGTATTTGGCCAGTGATTGAACTTTTCTCTTCCTTGGTGTCTACTGTGAAAATGAGAACAACAAATCCAAAATCAGAGCAAGGTTGTGAATTAATTGAGTATCGGTTGCTTTGAGATTGTCATATAAAAAATGTTAAACAGCGGAGCTCTTCTTTGTAAAGTGACCTAATTTAAAAAACCTGAAAGGCAAAGATAATACCAGTACCTCTCTGAGATACTTTCTGGCTCTTTCCTTCACCTGACAGCATTGAAAAGGAAGCACAGATTAACCACAGTCCGGTGTTGAAAATGCATAAATAATTGTTTCCTAGAGCTCTGTTTTTACACTGTCCTTGCTGTTAGCTGGCCCCTGATGTTGGGAGGAAGGGAGAGGGGAGTATCTGGCACCCAGATTTGTAGGCCTGCGTGCAGGGCAGCCCTGTGACAGCTGCTGGAGATGTCACGGTGGCTGCCATAAGCTGCCAGCCCTCGCTGCCCTGCACAGCTCTGGGGCTGCACAGCTGGTGTGTGCTGCCACTGCCTGTGAAACCCAGCTCTGTATGGCCTGACAGAGGTCCCAACCCCTGCTGCAGCAGCAGTACACTGAACAACTGTAAATCCAAAAATTTCACTTTTGTAGGCCTGAATTAGAAAAAATTAATGAGGGAGATGAATATCTACAGCACTTAGAATAGCCAGGAGTTCCTGTCACACATGGAAAGCAGCTCTGCTATTCCCCAGTAGCATAACTTCCCATGCAGTACCCTGGTTTCTGCAGAAAGAGCCATCTGAAATTTGAATCCATCAAGAGCTAGTAGTAAAAGAAGTACTCTCTAATAGTAAAAGAAGGAAAAAAAATACTCTGGATCCACTGTAGTAGCACAAAAAAAAAGTCAAGCTATAAGAATGATAGATTCACTTTGCAGACAGGACATGTTGCAAATATCTTTACTTGAGACTGTTTCCAAAAAATCACCAAATGCCTAGTGAGAACAGCCTGGCTCTCAAAGGGGTGTCATTTTCCATGTGCCTTTTTTCCCAGTAAGCAACACTGGAAGGGGCTAATGGCCCATGCTTAGGAAATCTTGACAGTGGAGCAAGCTTGAAAAAACCCAAATCCAGCTCCTTCATTCTTCACCATCTGTATCCTCCTCTCTTTCCTAGGTTTCTCCTGTCTCTTGTCTCTTCTCAGCTGTCTTTTCTCTCACTGCTGCCAGTGCCAGGACCAGCCATGGTGCAGCAGGAGTGTGCCTGAGTGTGGCTGCAGCCTGCACGTTTTCTCTGTTACTGGAAGACAATAATAGAAAATGTCACCAGTAACTTCAGCTGAACAGCTTCTAGGACTCACTGCAGGCTGGAATAATGTCAGAAACATTTTTAAGGGGTTGATTTGCGCTCTCCAGGAATTCCTGGTGGGGACTCCAGTGAAAAGAGCAGACCCTGCTCCATCTCATCTCTGAGGCCTCAAAGCAGACTCAGGCTCTGGCTGCCCCCTGCCCACCCTTGGTAAAGCAGGGGTTGACATACACAATGCCAGTACTCTTTGCCAGCATTTTAACAAATGGCCTCTCATATGCCCTTGGGCTGTCACAAGCCCTCTGCAGTAGAGGGAATTGTATTTGTAGAAATAAGTGGGAGAAGAAGGCAGTGCTGCTTTTCCAACAAATGCATGTTAAATGCTCCTGGAAATGTCTATACTTCCACACATTCATTATTTGAGAGCAGATTAATGTGGCACAGTGTTTTGGGGAAGGAAGAGAGATGGAACATCATGCTTAAGTGCACATGTTTTTTAAATTCCTTTGCAGAAACTCAGTGCAGCTTGTATATCTTAAAAAATTGACATGTTTGTGTCACCCTAGGGGTGAGTCTTTTCCAACAGGAACAAGGTAGCAGTGTGTTGGAAGGTTTAGTTAGAACTGATCACCTCCAGTATCCCTTGTAGCTTGTAATGTAGGAGTTCTTTATGTGAACACATGCTGGAGTCATTCCCCATCCAAGAAAGAGATATTAAAACCCCAAACCCAGAAGTTCACTATTAGTTGTAAGTCTTTTTCACTAGGTATTTGCTTCCCCCCTTTTTTTCTGCTGCATGCTTTGTGTGATGTCCCAGCTCCCTGGCAGTTGTGGTACTACTTTACCTGGAGACCCTGTCTTGGGGATTTTTGCATTCCTGCTTCTCTGGAGACTCCTCTCCTTCCACTTGGATAACAAAACAGTTTTCATTCTTCATCACAGGATGCATCAGAGGTCCAGGTTCTCCTGACCTGCCACTCTCTCTGTGAAAGTGTCTGTGATGGCTTACTTTCCATCACCTGACTCAAGCCCCACCAAACACCTATGGGGCGGGGGGGAGAGGGAAGGTTTGCTCAGGTGTTCTTCCAGGGGTTTACCCAAGAAGGCAGCCAGCCAAAACTGTCAGCCTGAGCTGGAAATAGCAAGGATAGGCAAAGGTGGCAAGAGGTTTCATGCCAAAATTTGCAGTACAATAATTTACCAGAGTTGCTAGCAGCCCCAACAGAAATCGGGCCCCAATTATCTGCAGTATTGTGTGAGCATATGTATTGTGTGTGTGTGTACATATATCCACCAACATAGTGAGACTCTGCTTATCCTCGAGAATCAGCCATGTACACAGACAAAGGTAGAAGAAAGGAAATAATATTTCCTATCTTCCAGATGGGGCATTGAATTTTGTGTGGTTATTGTGACTGTGTAAATGAGGTAATTGCACACACGTGGTCTGCTGTAGGATTGCTGAGTGCACTCTTTGCAGTCAGTATTTTTAGGGACTTAAAGAGCATGAAAATACATAGCCGTTAAATAATCTTTATTTTAAAAATGACATTAAGAAGATAAGTAGTACACAATTTACTGAGGGGGGTGGTGGGGTGGTAAGGGAGGGGAACAGGACATCACTGGTGACTTCCTGGCAAAACAATTAAAGACACAAGCACCAAGCTGACACACAGATAAACATTTTAAGGGCACTGGTGTAATGAAGAATTTGGGTGGAGCTGCCTGCTTCCAACTGCTTGAACAAAGCAACTAACAAAGAAAAAATTACTAATTTTGATAGTAAGCTAAACATAAAGTTAACAAAACATCAGGTTTAGCATCTTAAAATGAGACTAAGCATGATGTTGTGGAAGCATTTGCTGACTAACTAGGGTTGGATGCTGAGAAGCAGTATTCTCTACTAGAGATCACAGATGCCTACATGTTTTCTTTCAGCCCTGTGTAAGGTGTTCATGCTGAGAATGTAAGTAAACAAGTATATCAGCTTTGTCATTTTGAAAGCATTTTGAATAGTAAGTACATTTCAGTTAGGAGCTGTGGCAATTAGGGAAAACAATTATTTGAGCTAGTAAGCTCAAGTAATCTTGACCTACTATGCTACACATATGCACTAGAGGTGTCACTCTCAGAGGTCTACACAGGAGCATCTTGGACATTTCTACTGATTCTTTCCCGCTTGTTAGAAAGACTGAACCAGTGACTGGTAGGTCATTGTCAGCTCTCCATTTTTGCCAGGGCAATAACCCAAAAGGTCATCAGCAAAAACATCCAAACCAGAGCCAGGCAATGAGGGGGTTGCCAAGCATTCAAGGATTTTATGGTCAAAACTGCTGCATGTGTGAGCACAACATGTGGTGTTGCAATACTGTGAGTCTGTGTTTCTTAATGCACTTACTGAAATTAGTAAGGACCACCACTGTCTGTTTAAAATCTCTGTGTCATAGTCTGACTCTCTATTTCAGTGTCATCAAGGTGTCAGCCAAAAATTCTGAGGTGGCAGTAAGATTTGCTATGGAAGAATCCAAAATATGTACAGCTTTTGGCCTCCTTTTGGGAAGGGGCTGATTGAGGAGTACAGTACATGTTGTTGGCCTTTATTTATTTTTAATGACTCATATTTTGGACCTTATTCCTGTTTGTCGTTCAATGCCAAACAGAAATTACTATTTAGGTCAAGCTGCTGTGTGGTACTAATAGAAGCAGACATCAGTTTTGTTGATGGATTTCACAGCTATGTGTTTTGCAGAATGAAGTTCCCTCTCTAGGCTACTTCTGACATTTAGCTGTGATGGTGTTAATACCAGCTTCCAGTGCTACCTCTGCTATTTTACTTGCACATGCTCAGCTGGGGAATATGGCTGGGAAGCTACCTTTCAGCTATAGCTTTTTTTTTTTCATGCAGACTCTGAGTACAGCATCTTCCGCTCCCAGATCCAGCTTTCAGGCCATTTCATGCTGCTGCTGCATGGTCCCAGCTCTTTCCTTTTCAGCTCTTCCTATGCATTGGTGTGATCCATGGTCCTCTTGGCCCGTCTGTGCCTGCTGCCAGCTTTGCTATGTTCTGCTTCTTTTACAGGGTTGTTTTCTAACTCTGACTCCCCTGGCTCTTGCTTAATGCTTCCTGATGAGTGACAGCTTTAGAGAGGAGCCTCAGCTCATGCCCTGAGGTTTGCAGCCTGTGTTCTGGTCCATGCCTCGACTCAGATGCTGGTGTGTCTCTGCAGTGAGGTTTGCTACACTGCTGCCCTGGAGCCAGTGCCTTGGGCATGCATGGAAACATGGAAACACCTGCTAGCTTAGGTGCCAGAAGGCTGGCACCAGCAAATGGGGTTGCTGCAAGCCTCTCATCCCTTCCCACCAGGTAACAGAGTGAATTGAAGTATCTCTGCAGTACAAAGCTGACACAACTTAAGAGCCACCATGACCCATTAGATGGTCCATGGGAATTGTTAGATAAAATTAAAGAGGGGTGGGGCTGGTTTGGCTGACTGCTGGTGTAACTGTGTGTGCAAGACTTCACTGAATTTCCTCCAGTTCTCATCATCTGAGTATTGGATCTCTACCTTCAACTCTGAGCATCAAGATTTCTGAAGATGGATCTTTAAACCAATTTATGCACAGATGCTCAGACCCTGAGCTACAGCCAAAGATATGGGCTGAGAGAGAAAGTACAAAAATGGATCTAAGGTACCTTTGAATTTCTGCATTATCTGTATTACTTTGCTTGCTCTGATTAAATGATACTTTAACTTGCAGACTAGCCAGACATGAGGTGGTTAGCAGTCCTAATGTCTAGAAGGCTGAACATACCTCTTAAGGCTACTATTTTCTTTCTTTCCATCCTCAGATTTTTCTGCAGGTAAGAGGAACCCTAAAATCACTTGATTTTTTTTCACTTTCTGAGAGGGCTGTGCTAACAGGAGCAACATGACTGAGCACAGCCTGATAATTAGGTCTGGTTTTACTTACATAGATAACAAGATGGTTTCTGTGAAATTTCCCAATCCCTTTCAAATGGATCCTCTTTTACAGTACATGTATGATATAAAATCCAACACTGCATTAATTTTCTCCTCCTGGTTTTGTCTCTTGTTTTTGTGTTTGGTTTTGTTCAGTGGGGTTTTCTTTCCTGGTCAATTTTTTCACCCAAACTTTACATGCAAAACAGTTGATGCCACCCTGAAACTCTCATAACAGAAAGATGTTCTTAGCACTTACTGCTTTGAGCTGATAGTTCTGCTCTGAACTAACAGTGTTAGTTGCAGCACCCACATTTAATCATAACTGTGCATATGGTTCAGCTCTCACAGATAATAGGGATGAGTATTTAGTAGCTAGAAAGATGTATTTTACTGAGACTTCGAAGCAGACCATTCAACCCAGAGCTAATGGCCTTTCAGAAATAAGGATTTATTTTATTTTACTGTCTTGTAGCTACAGTGATAAGGTATCCAGACTTGGGATTATTCCTTCATCCTTCCTGCAAGTGGCTGCAAAGGGCATGGAGGGAGTGGAGAAGACAGAGCTGGTCAGAAACTAATTCTGTCCCCTTCCCATGTAGGCCTTAATAGTAATGAAGGACCTTGGCAGAGAGGAGAGCAGACAAACATCCTGTATTTGTGGATGAAATCCCTGCTCACAGCCTAAATTAACTGTCAGAGATACCTAGGCTCCAAAACAAGTATTTCCAGTGCATGGGAACGGGCTCACCTTACTGCTGTGATCACAGCACAGGAGAAACAAGGTGCAAACTTCTCAGCATGACCAGAGCAGCCTGGTGGCTGTCTGGTGGGAAAAGCAGTCATACACTGCTCTGTGCCCCAGAGAGGAGGCAAAGCCTCCAGACCCAGCAATGACCTGAGCCTGGTGCTAAATCCTGTCTAAACAGGGTGCACTGCACCACACCTGAGCCCTTTCCATCACTCCCAGCCCTGAGCAGCCATCTGTCTGTTTGGGTTTGCTAAGTCAGTGAGGCCTTCTCCCCATAAATTCCCACTTTGCTTCTGGCATGACCTGGACTCTTTTCTCTGCCCTGCCTTGCAGAACCATCCCACCTCTTCCAGTCATGTTTCCTTTACTCTTCCTACAATGTTTTCAGAAATGTATATGAGCTATCCAATTACCTCACCCCTTGGTGAGGGAAGTTGGAGAGTACAGAGGTCAATAGACTGGGATCTCTTTCTGCCCAAACTGGTTCACCTGGATATTGGTTCCCAACCAGTCTTCCTCTGAGGTGGGGAAGGGGCAAGGCGAGAGGAAAGTAGGAGAAATCAGGAGCAGGAGGGCTTGTTCTGAAAGAATTAGGGGAAATTGCGCCAGGAAGGAAGTCTACCTATCTGTCCCTGGGAGCTGGGGTGATGCACATCTGATGGACAGCCATCCCTTTCTCCTCTGTATGCTCCCCGTTTCCAGGACAGTTTTAGGGCACTGAGCATCCAATCAAGAGGAAGAGGTGGATTAGGGGGAAGAGGAAGCAAGGAGCCAGCGGAGGACTGGCAGCACCTAATGAGTGTGTAGCATGGGATATCAGTTAACACTCCTCCTTCCATGGGGAACAGCTCTCTGTGAAGTTCTGGTCTTCCACTGCTATGCTCATTGGCCAGAGAAGATCCTGAGCGGGAAGAGAGCCATAAGAACCCTTGGATGCACCTGTCGCCTGTGTTTTCCAGAGAAAGGCTTTCCAGACTGGCTGTCAAGAAGGCTCTTTCCCATCTACACTGCACTCCGACCCTGATCTTTGAAGCTCTCCCTGTAAAGCCAAGGCTCAGCCTAATACTTTTAATCACCCCTACCAGTGTTTTTTTTCAGAAGCTATATTTATGACAATGTATACATTAGATACAGATTGCCTAATTTGCATAGGTGCCAGACACAGAGTTGCATGAAATTTGGCAGGTAAGCCCAGACGCAGAGGGTGTGAGTGTTGCAAAAGGGAGGAGACAGGGTCCTTGTTTGTGTTCCTGTGAGGATTGCTGCTGGCAGAGCAAAATGGGTTTAACTGGAAACCAAAAGGTTTCCGATCAAAGCTGTGAAAAGGCTTTAAAACACATTCTGCTCTCCTCCTGCACTGCACCAGTACTCTCTTATTCTTTGCTTTAAGCAAAAACTTCGACTGTGGTCAAATTATTATGCGTGTGAAGAAGGTGCCACAGGAGGCAGCTGCAGCAGGTTTTGGCAAATCAGGGAAGTGTGAGACATCCTGGTGGAACCTTGTCAGGTTTAGCAGTGATGGTTACACATTGTCTGCCTGCCATCTCCCCCACCTCCCTGATGGGGTCCTTGCCCTGGCAGTGGCCAAAGCAGGGGCTTGCTGCCTCAGCCCGCACAGACCCCACGGAGAAATTGCCTTTCTCAGCATCTGCTCGTTTCCCCTGCTGCTGGGACAGACGGCACTGGAGAGGGCACTGCAGACATGGGGGAGCTAAAGCGTTACAGATTGCTGCTGTTCAGGTCGGCAGAGCCCATCTGTCAGGGCCTTTAAAATGCATCAGTCCCAAGATGGAGGTTTCCAGTTCAAATCAAGCGGCTTTACTTTGATGTTATTCGGTAGAATCTGCTCATAATGAACCAAAACCTTGGATAGGCACCTCTGCCTAATCTAGCCAGGCAGTTCAGTGCATTAGCACAAGCAGCTTGCTGCTCTTCCCTGCAGAGTGGAGCAAGGTGGGGAACACACCTCATCCCTTCCTGTTCACAGCCCAGGGCTTTGTCTTAAGCCAATAACAATGGTGGGCTTGTGCAAAAACACCCAGCTGTAAATGAGAATATCCCTTGCAAATGCTCGAGTCCTGCTCTGCTACCTGGCAAAAGAGATTAATATTCTGTGACTATGATACCTCAAGAAGGGGAGATATGTTAGAGTTTTGTAGACCCTTTGCTCATGAATGAGAGGATCTATGTAGAGTTTAAGATGCCTTAAATCGTACACTTTTATGAGTTTTCTAAGTGGAAACATGGCAGAAATTTGCTAAAAAGCTAATTGAAATTTTGCCTGTTGGCAAAAGGCCAACTACAAGTAATTATATTGGAGGCACCTGTTGACAAGTGAGGTTACTTAAACCCTCTTTGATTTGATCACTTGTCTTTGGTAAGCAGAAGGCACATCATTGGACATTCTGCTGTCTGAGGATGACAGCAGACTGGGGATGTGGTTATCTGCCTTCACCTACTCCACTCTGAACACTCCCTCTCAGAGGCTGAGTGGGATGGCCAGAAAATAGGGAGGATGTGGTTTCTGAATTCTGAATCATGACAGTTTTCCCCCAATACTCTTATTTGTAGTAATGTAAAAATTACAGCCTGGTAACTAGACTGTACTTGGTCTCAGGCTCTATGGGCCTTGACACTAGCTTTTTAAATTTCAGGACTAACCAGACTAATCAAAACTTAATTAAAAGTTCTCCTAAATTGATACTCAATTGGAGGTCAAGCTGAGCAACAGCATTTTGGAAGTCATTCTGTTACTTACACTTCTGTTTGCATTTCTTCCCAAGGAACTCTTAAGTCCCACAGTAATTCTCTTTGTAAAACCTTGTAGTAGAGTCAGATTCAGGCTGCACACTAGAAACAGATAATATGAATGAAAATATTCCAGCAATTTGATCTTTGCTATTTCAACCTGTGTTTGAATAGATGACTCTCAGAAATTCCTTCCAGCCCTATTTGTTCCATTCTTCATAATACCTATGGGAACATGATGACTGTAATGAGGTGGATGTCTCTTGCTTGAAAATATTTATTTCTAACTGGTAAATCAGTTAATTACATGTGTACATGTGTAGTTAAAAAAAAAATAAACCAAATTTGAGTAACCAATAAAAAACAACCCCAAAAAAACTTTGTGAGGCCTCCAGAACCCTAATATGTACCTCAGAATAGCTGAACTCTATGTCTGTATTTTAGACAGTAAAGATATCATTAATTATTCTCAGATGAGGTTAGAGCACTTGGAAGGGAAATCTGGTACTTTTGTCAGTTTTTACCCAAGTCCTTTCTGGCTGGAGGGTTCAGCTGGTGCTTGGGTCACTTCTCTTCTGCATCTGGGTAACAGCAAGTGAACAAAGCCTCAAGTGATTAGCAGTGGTTCCTGCAGGACCCCAAGAGGTGGCTTTTAGAGATCTCTCAGCAGACTTCAGTTCTGCCTGGTGACAGGAATATCTGGGTTCCTGATCAGGACAAAACAGAGATGTAGTGCATGCCACAGATATTCCCCATGAGAACTTGTGCTTACAGCCTGAAGTTCTGCTGCACTAAGCACCAACTCCAGTAGTACGTACAGGATTAGATATTGGTGTAGTACCTGACCCTCTATGTAGTTTAACACCAAACTCAAATTCATTCATACATTCAAGCTTCACTTGATTTAATGATCACCTCTTCTAGTCTTTTCTCAAGTTAGCTGACTCATATAAACCTGTTACTACTGTGATATTAACCTTTTTCCTGGCTACTGTTCAGTTTATCTCTGAAATTCATCTTCAGGCTTTAGACCATTCTTGCTGTGAAAGCTGAGCAATACTAAAATGCAGAAATCTGACCATCACAGTACATCATAAACTGCCTACACCTCATGGAAAAATCTGACAGATGCCTTACTTAGAAATGCTTTGGTTTAGGTGTGTCATTCTATTTGGTTTTCTTAATACGTTGCTATGAAAACAGGGTCATGGTTTAGAATTTAATCTTTTCTCTGTTCCTGACTTCAGTTGTAACCTCTGTCCACGTCAAAATTAGCTGGAACTTCATCTTTACAGCACAGACCAGGTTTGAAAGAGATCTTTTAATCTTTTTTTTTTTTCCCTGTAAAGATCTGAAACCTGAGCAGAAAAATAATCAAAGTTTTCTCATCCTTTTAAATTATTCTTAGTGTGAATTGATTTTGTGGTATTGATTTTAGGAATACTATCTGTAAGCAGTTATATTTTGTGCAATATACTAAATAGTAAAAAAAATGGAGTGCATGCATTTATAAAAAATAGAATACTTCATTTATACCTGTAACACATGCCCCTATGTACACAGACGTAATCATAGAAATTCTGTCAATCAATGTAGCTGCTGGTTACATTATTTCATTTATTTTCTATTCTATGTTCTCACTAGAAAAGATGATAATAACCTTGCAGTTGTTATTTTTCAGCGTAGAACAGCATATACATTTGAAACTTACTGGGAAAAAACACCCCATGAATTTCCATGCATAGTTGAAAAGGTGAGTAAGAAAATTAGTGAAAGATGTATTGCAGCATCACACAGAATAAACCAGGCAGCACTTTAAAGTTCCATATTCACTACAGGAAGGTGGATTTAAATTCAATGTCACAATGCCATCCCCTGCCCTAGCTGAAATAATGCCTTGTTTTGTTTCAAGGTGGTTGCATTTAAGCTATTAAAAAAAGAACCCCAAAATAAGCAAACTTTCCCTGGAAGTTTTCTGCTTCTTCCTTGCTTCAAAAGGATCCAGGAAATGGTAGACATACACATAGTTCAAATCCAAGTCCAGGGCCTGATGAATAGGCTACCTGTCCTTTCCCAGGGAGACACAGCAGGGAGGGCTGGAGAGGGCTGGTGCAGGGATGAAGGGCTCCTCGGGGCTCTCCCTAGTTAGGGCAAGAGCTGCATTTATGCATAATCATTTCTGAACTGCATATCTTCCACTCTTTTATGAATTGTCTGCTATTGCTTATGGGTTCATCTACATGCTGGTTTTGGGATTCATTTACCTGTAGAGCAGTTCAGAAAGAGGTATGGGTATAATTCTATGGGTATAAGCTATAGTGCTAAAAGTACTGTTAGCCTAGTAGAACTATGTTCACCCTAGCAGGGCAGGCAGTCACTTTATTTATATTCTTAAGTTTAAAACATTACAAAAACATTACAAAAAATTAGAGCATTCCTGAGAGTAAAGAGATCAGATGAATGAGCTATATTGCAAAAACTGGTTGGTATACTTTAGTGTTTATAATGCTAATGTTGGTACTTTAGAATAATCTGCTATGTAACTTAAAAATAAATTCATAAATCTTTCTGTTTATTTTAGTTGTGATTATTTTGTCTTCAGCTCCCTTGTCAATGTGTGGCTGCTTAACAATAATTAAACTGCACTTTATGAAATGCATTCATCCAAGATGGTTTCTTAGAAATCTTAGCTTGCCATGAATTGCTTTAGTCCACTTGGTATTGCAGGTTGGCACTCATTTGCCTCACCACAGTAAGGAGAACAATTTGAGTAATTTCACTTGAGGTCTTGGTTAGTATTTTCTACCACCGTGAAATGATGTAAGAATTAAAGGATAACAGGAAACTCCCTCAAATCACATTTTCAAAAGCATTTTCCAAAAGTGGCTATGTTAGTAGACTTTATTGTCACCAGAAAGCCTCTGGTAATCTTACAAAGCATCTGCAATGAATAATCTTCTCCTCCCCCATCCTTATTTGTTGCCAGAAACAGCTTATAAATGCTCAGTTGAAGACGGTGCCAAATTTTGCTTTTAGGCACACTTGTAAATAGAAAATATTTCCATTGATTTTGGTAGAATTATTCCAGATTTACACAGATGGAAGTGGAAGCCAAATTTTGCCGGGGTCTTCCCTCATGGGTGCCACTTGGTGCCCTGGTCAGCTCCAGAGCTGCTGCCTCTGGTGTCAGTGGAAGGCAAGTGCTTCAGCTGAATCTGCCCATAATTTGACAAATTATTATAAACACATTTGAACAAATATTTCTTTACAAAACAAACTGGTCAGCAGGCTCCAGGCTTTAGTCTCCTGATGCATTTTACAGGAAATAATATCAAGTTAGCTATTATGAAACTACCCCCTCCTCACACACGCATAATTGCTTCCAGCTTGCTGATTATTACCCTTTCTTTAACTGATAGAGTGAGAAGAGAAATAAAAATATCTCCATACAGTAGGCCAAATCCTCATCTGGTATAAATCGACATAGCTCCATCAAAGTCAATAAAACCATCTTGATTTACACCAGTCAAAGAGCTGATGCACTATAATTTTTTTACTTGCTTTTAAAAATAAAACCTTATGTGATTGTGTAACCAACATTACAACAGAAACCAGCATTTTCTTTTGTGAAGTAAAACGTGCCCTCCCTTTGACTTGCAAACATTTTCACTTAGATAGTCCTTCTATGGCTTTTTTTTCTTTTGCCTTCTGGCAGAATGCTCCTACCACCCTTGTGTCATGAGTGAGGTACAAACTGGACTGAAAGATAATCACATGCAGAATAATAATTTCATGGAGTAATGAGGACAAAGAATGAGATGCTACCACTACCCTTTCACCCAAAAGAGGAAAGACAGCTAAGCAAAGCACAAGGTTTAAAAAAAATTATTTCTGACATTCTCTCTGATCACCATTCTCCAATTAACAAACTTATATTAACAGCACCAAGAAATTAGTAATTCTTACTCAGGAATGACAGTACTGTAAACTACTATTATAGATTAAGTTTCTTAAATAATCTTTAAAATAATACAATGAGACTTATTACAAGGTTTACTGAAGCTGATAGAAACTCTCCATGTGCTCTCTCTGGACAAACATTTCTAAAGTCTTTCTTCGGTGTTCTCTAGGGGCTGTGAAACACATGGTGATTTTTTTAGGAATACTCTTTGTCTCTTGTACTTCTCAAAAGCAAAGCAAGCTGTTCACAGCAAATCTTTTACATGCATTTCAGGGAGTTCTAAGCATTTCCGTGCAGTATATTGTCAAATAAAGGTCTGGTCTTTCCCAAAGCTTCATTTTTTTGGCTGGTTGTTTTGATTGATTTGTATATTCAGAAATTCATGATAATTTCAACAACATCTAGAAAAACTGGAATGATTTCATTGTTATTGCTGACACAGTTTTGTACTGCTTCAGCAAAGACTTTTAACAAAATGTACATTTATTAATTCTTGGTATTTAGCAGCCCCTAACATCATGCTGGTAGTTTTATTAAAGTTAATGGTGATATTTGCAGGATTGCAGCCTTTAATTTCCAATTGCTTTTTTGAATACTATAAAAATTAAAGTGTGATAAAAAAATCCATTAGCATGAATTTCCAAATGTTTTAATTCAAAATGCAGTCAAGATTAAGCTTGCTTTTAAATACATATTCCATTGCTTTGAATAACATCTTGAAAATCATTCTATGATGTCTGGATTTCAATTGCAAAGACTGAATTGGAATTCAGTCACACATTCTGGTCTCTGTTTTAATACATTTTTTTTGATTTATAGACCAGTCTGAAACACGTTCAGAATTGACTGGAAAAGTTTTTATAGTAAGACTTGAAAATTTGCATATCATATTTGGTGTGTATCACTACACTACTTATTTTGATTTGGAAAAGATTGCTTATCTCCATTACACTGGGAGCCCTTTAGCTTTGGGATCCCGCTTTCTCTGAAACCATCACTTTAGACTGCAACCCTTATTTTGTGATGAGGCTTTTCCACCAGGTCAAATAAATGAATGACTGAGATGCTGATGCAGAAAAATTAAATTCAGGCCCTTTATTCCCCCTCTGTAAAATATGACTTGAAACATGATCCCTGTAGAAGACAGGAGTTTCCCAAGTACTCTCTAAGCAAGTATTTATAGGCAGGGACTCTCCAGATCTGTGCAGAGGAAGTTAAAAGAAAACAGAAATTGACAAACACTTTCCATTCAGTTGGCATTGAAAGAGTGGCCCTGATGGAAAGAAAGGTGGTGGTAATTCTTGGCAGACAATTCTGTCACATGCAGGGTAGCCAGCCTTGGATAATATGGGCAAGGAGTATCAAGGCCTGTTGGGGACAAACAAAAGCTGTTCAAAAAGTCAGGTCTCGTCCTCCCTGGTACTGATGCAGACAAGTTGCTACAAAATGAAGACAATGAATCAAAAATATTTACTTAGGTAGAAAGTGCAGTCTTTCACAGGGCCACAGTTCAGGCTTGCAGGCTCTCAGGACATTTCTGGGGCTGTGGGAGCTTGGCTTTCAAGCTGATGGTTCAATGACCCAAAGCAGGAAAGAGGCTGCTCTCTACAAAGCCCATTTCCTACATAACTGTGGAGCAACAGTCTCATGCCAGTATGGGCACTTGCAAGGGTTGAGCTTTTCCTAGAAAAATCACAATTGTTCTTTGAGGAAGTTGTGCCAGCTGATACTGAGATGGATGATCTGGATGCTCTATGCACAGGCCATTTGCCAGCAGGTTGAAGACCTGGTGGCTGTGGTGCCCCATTTTGGGGAGACTTCAGTCAGACTTCAGCTCTGATTACTGAAAATTTGTCAGAGCAGGGTGCTTCCAATGACATGCTTCAAGTTCAGAACTTGGTTAAGCAGAAAACGCAAATGTAACCAGTTCCAACTCAGGGTTCTTTCCTCTAAGCATAAATCACATATGAAATAAGTGTAGGGGATTTAGGTAACATCTTAGACTGCTTTTATTTATACACTATGGCAAAACTTTTATTTTATTCCAAAGTGTAGCAACAAAGATTGAAAAAGAGCACAGCACCGTCTTGCCTTAAGCATGCTGAAGCTTTGTGGCATCTTTAGATTGGATTCTTGGCTTTGGAGACTAGAGAAACCAGAAAGTGTACTGGAAGTGAAGTCAAAACAGCTTGTTACCCAACTTGCTTTTTCCACAAAGTATTGAAATATTAAGAACTCAGGCAAATAATGCTTGGATACAACTCTCTTTGTTTGTGTTGAGTTCCATTTGTTTGTCTGAAGCCAAACCGGGTGAATAATTTTGCATTCTTTATCTTAGCAGTCAATTGTGTGGTTCTGAAATTTGAGTAAGATAAGATCACAAACAAGTAAAAGCATGTGTAGGCTGAAAAATCAATATGTTTCAAAGTAACAGTTGAGAAACAAATTATTCCTGTACTAATAGGCTGAAAACTGGGCTTAGAGATTCTGCTAGAGCTGATAGTATTGCTAACAGTAAAGCATTTGAAAGAAATTTGAGCTGCTTCCATAGTTATGTTAATCATGCCATGACCTAGAAATAAGATGGCCAGAAGACTAAAAATGGTAACTGTTGCATTAAGGATTTTTTAAGCTTCTCAGTTTTTGCATAATAATCAGATCTTGACAACTGTAGCTCTTTTTAATTACTCATCCTGAGGTCTGTTCTTCCCATTTATCCTGAAATTTTCTAATATTTTACTTCAATTATTAAGAGTACTCTCTTGCTAAGATGTTCTTATTTTTCAGTTCAGGACTCAAGGTCATTGTCAGCAAAGAGTGGCAGAATTCCTGCTAACTTAATCACATTCAGATCTATACCATGCCCAACGTCAGAAGCCATTAATAACTAGCTTATACCAACCCAAGTCTGTTCTCTGAGTGATGATACATCTCAAAAATAGTTTCCTGTAAATGAAATCTACATTTCTGTATTTAATTGTTACTTTCTAGGAGTCACTCTTTTGGTAACCTTTACACTTTGCTGAAACAAAACACTCATTGCCCTTGAGAACCACCTGAATAAGCAATACCTAATATACAATTCAAGAATAATCAAAGGCAATAAGTGAAAACTGTAGGCTAGCAGCAACATAAAGGTTCCCTTTGCCACCAGAATCTGCCTTTTCCAGCCCCTGCTTCATCTACAGCATTTAAAATGGTGTAGAATTCAAACACCTGTTCAAAAATAGAACTTCCAGTCTCTGTGTCTGGTACATAATTCACCAGGACAGGACTAAACATCACCCGTTTGTATTTCTATCTATATGCTGAAGTCTCCTGAGTGCTGACTTTGTCCACAAGCAAGCCATACATGTACTGTAAACATCCGTGTATTTATAACACAGAATCCCTCAAATTCTCATCACCTCAGCAAATGACTGACTTTTTAAAAAAGCTACACATGCAATAGCAGTCTCATCCTCTTTGAAGGTATTTGTTTGGTTAACAGCATTTTTGAGAGAAGCGCTGTGTTGACAGGATAAAGGACAGGTTGTTGAGTTATGAGCCTGTGGAATGATTACAGCAGGGAGGACTCAGCAGCAACAAGTAGAACTGTAAACTAAGATGAGTGTCAATTCAGTGCTTTGATGAAACCAGACTGACTCAAGTGGCATGTTGAGGCAACCACACAGAGTCTTATCTGCTTAGTTCTACATAAATGTATTAAAATTAAAAAAAACCCCAACAACAACAAGGAAAAAACCCTCAGAAATCAGCAGAGCTACATCTTCCCAGTGTGGATCATACTAACAGTGCTTAAGATGGAGTTTGGACTAGAGGCCTCAACATGTGAAAAGCTCCCAGTCCAGACTCTTTGATTTTTATGCGATGGGGAGAACTGCTGATAAAGGGATCTGTGTAACTTAGAAAATCAAAATCCTCTCATGTGATGTTAGATGGCTGAGGAAAGAGTAGAAATGAAAGAAGACTGATTTATTTTTTAACCTGTTTAAGAATGACTGTAAATAGTTTTATCTACATGCCTCTGAAGTTCCAAATTTATTTTCTTAGAAGTTTTTCAACAGCTATGAAATCACTCATTACTTGCCATTACAGTGTAACTTAGAATAATGAATGACCACAGACATTCTAGAAGAAAAGCTGGCCACTGAGCATACGTATTTAAAGGGAAGATTATGACTGGATGGTGAGAAGCAGAAGTTGGAAGGGATCAGGACTGGCAGCAAAGGTAAGCCAGGCAGGGACAGCAAGTGGGACTGGTGCATACAGGACAAAAATGTGTTGTGTGAAGATGAAAACCCTTGTAGTAGTGCTAGGAGCCTCACACATACTGTATGAGAAGCCACTGTCATTTCCAAGGGAGCTGGGCTTTCTAATCTGGAGAAGCCGGAATGAAATGTCAAATCTTACCAAACTTGGCAATTTCTGTTAGAATGTGGCCTGCTCCTGTTCTAGGAGGAGTTGTGGTTTTGTGAATTGATCCTATCACTTACAGGTTAGTAATTTCTAACTTTGTCTTTCCAGCACATTGATAACTTTTAACTCCATGACTGGGATCCTTCTGGACCAGCGACTGGAACTTGTTTAGATTCCAGAAATGGTATCCCAGCCCTTCTGAGGTCCCAATGGTCTTTCAAGTCCCTCTTGTTTTTCTAATCCAAGCCAGGTTGCACTGTATCCTTCTCAATGTTTGCAGGGCCAGCAATCCACAGCCACATACCCTGGGGGGAGAGAATGCATTCCTGGGGAGAGGTTGTGGAGTAGAGATAGCAGGAGGTACCTGTGGAAGGGACATGGGAGCCAGCACTGGGAAGAGTAGGACTCTTACTCTGCAGGCCTGCTGCCCAAGCCATTCAAGGGGCAGTTCTGTTGTAACAAGCCCATTATCTACCTGATGGTAACACCATTTAGCCTGTGCCATTGGTACCTGGGTTGGAGCTTTAGGTCTAGTCCAATAAAACCTTCATGAAGTCCCTACAATCAAATTGATGGCTAAAAACCCCTCTTTGGAGCTGTATTCAAAACAAAAAACACAACATGGCATTAATAAGATCCAAATGGAATTCTTACAGTAATACAGACATGGTCTTTATTTTTTCTACCAAGTTTAATGTGGGCCTGGTTTGAAATGTACTACAATATGCATTACTTGTTATGAATAAGGAAACCACTTATGACAGGGTACCCAATGGCATCTGCCATTACAAGTGACTTAAAAGCATTCTTAAATACTATAAATATCCCAAGCAATTGTGAATTCTGTCTCCTACAAAAACTTTTTATAACATCAGAAGAAGCTTACTTTTGATGTACACTACTGCTGTGAAGCTGGATATGACAGTTCAATGCCAAACTGTGTTTCTAATTGATAAGGATGCAGTTAAAGTAACACCAACAATTGATATTTCCTTATGATCTAAACTATTCTAGAACTATCTGTTCTAGACAACTGTAACAAGTTCAGAGATAAAAGAAAACAAAACCAAAACCAAGCTGAAAAGTGTGACATTAACAGAAATGTTATAAATCTATCATTTTTGAAATTGAGTGCTGAAAGGCAAGGTGAAGTTCACCTTGTACAGATAAGATGTATAAGATCTATACACCATTTTCTTTGTAAAGTGTCAGAATAGAGAGTCATCTGAATCATCTGATGTGTAACATTTTTCTTATCTTTTTCTGAGACAAGGTGCACATAAAGTGATAAGGAGATGGAGCAAATTAGAAGGTGAATGTTTGAATGTTGAAACAATGAAAAAAAGGGTAATTTCAAACAGGTACCTGTGTTGCCTTTCAATTTTTTGGTTGTCATGTGCTCATCCCTGTCGCTACCTAACCTTCCAAAATAGGATACAGAGGAAAATCTTTCTTTGACCCAGGGTTTCATGCACCTGCAGAAAAAGAGGACAGAATGTGATCGTTTACATCAGTGAAGCAGCTTTAAACAGGCTGAAATCAGCATCTTTCTCAGGTGTCTTTGATCAATTCCCTTCTCAGTCAAATGTAGAAAGAGACAAGCCTGAGTCTGGGAACATTAGCCATCATTTCATTTTGCTAAGCGAGCCATACAAGTTTATGGTGTCTCTAGATAAGGGGTTTTATGTGTTACCTACTACAATTTAAATTATTATAATCCTATCCCTGCGCTATTCAAGCTGCTTACTGCACTGGCAACCAAACAGGTTTAGTTTGAGGGTGTGAAGTCCTCTTTTTCTCATAACTGGCATCACCTATCTCTTAGATGCACATTGAGCGTTCCTCCCACTAAACATCTGATTGTTGGTAAAGGAAAAATAACATTTTCTTCCTGGCATAAGAAGATTTTATTGGAATGTTTGAATTAATTTGTCTTCTATTGGGAGGATAATAGGGCACTATGAACTCTATACCTTAATTTCAAGTTTTTAAAATAAACAGATGGTAAGAAATGTCTTCTTCTCAAAACCTGTGCTTGGTCCTCAGGTCCATTCACTGCCCCAAATGACTCTTTCTCTCTTTTCTTTCTTCTTCCTTCTCACACAGTGTAATACACAGTCAGCCCCAGGATTTGTTGCTAGTTATAAAAGGGCAAAGGTTTTACATAACTCTAGGCAACAAGAATACAAACCAAAATTTCCATCCCCTTGCTCTAGGCAACTGCTAGACAGAGGGTTGGAGGTTTTGTTCTGTTTTGTTTTGGGGCTGGTGGGGCTTTTTGCTCCTAGAGGCAGTGTCTTTGCTCTTAATTCATTCACATCAGCCTGGGAAAATCACATGTACTGCCTGGACTACTTCTTGCTCAGGCCTCCAGCAATGGCTCAGCCCCTTGCTTGGGAGAGCTGCTACCTCCATGTTTCCAGAGTAACTGCTGTACAAAGACACATAGCTCAGAGCAGACTCCAGTTAGCCTGAAAGAAGAGACAGCAGGGCAGCCAGACGTACAAATCAAGTAGATGACTGTCAACAGATTAAAACTTTTTGATATTGATTATTAACAATTTTCAACATTGTAAAATGTTGACTCCTTTTTATTACTCCACAAATTGTCATTACTTCCTCATCAGACAGAAGCTTGAGAGCATGTTTGTATAAAACAAGCAACAGGAATTCTAAAATGATATCTTGGAGAAAAGCAGACATGCCCCAACCCTATTAGCTATCATTAAATAGTTTCTCAATGCTTATTCTATCCTATCTCCAAAGATGAAGAATTAAAAAACACAAACCAAAACAAAAACCAAAACAAAACAAAATGGAGGATAGGAGAAGAAAGATATGACAAACATTTTGTTTAATTATCTTGGAGTTTGTTTTGTTATTTAAAGAATTAATCAGCTGTTCTTAGCCCAGGGGGAGCATTCTGGTGGCAGAGATTCACTGCAGAGCAGGTCCATGCTTCCCATGCCTTTTGTTTCTATGGTCTGGGAGTCAGAGTTCAGAAGCAGGGAAGTGTACCCTGTCTCAGCAGGCCTAAGCCTGGCAGAGCTGTTTCTGGAGAAGTGAAAATACTTATGGCTGGGGCAGTTAAGCTGGCTCTAGACCTGTTTTGAACTATTGGAATTGTGCCAAGGACCTGGCTCAACTGATAGATTTTGTTTTGAAGTTGCATAAGCACAAACCTGCAAGACTTGACTATTTTTTTTTTGTACTGTGGTGCAGTTCATATAGGATTATTTAAATAGCAACTACAATGGAGCCCATATAACCACCTTTTATTTTACCTTAATTACATTCCTGGGTGCTGCATCCTTGCTTGTTGGCTTTTGTGTTCTGATCTTACAGCTGCTCCAGTGTTTTGACATACTGAGCACCACTGAATTGTTAAAGATTCTGCCCATGTTCCTTCAGAAAAATTTAGATTTTACTCATCCATATTATTTTTATTGGGAAAAGATAATCAGGTTTCATAATGAGCACAAGGGAAATTTTAGTATGATTGAACTTATGTGGGTAACATTCCATCCTTCTGAATACTTTTTCATCTTACTGTGGACTCTTCATTCAATTTCTTTAGAAGTTCTAACATTTTCCCCCTTGTAGACAAAGTTCAAAGCTTTTCCCTTTGCAGACATTTTGCAAAGGCTTTAAAACATACTCATCTGGAGAAAATAATTATCTCTTGAAATACATAGTTATTGATTGCCAAAGGAATTAATACATTACACCTAAGTGTAAAGGAAACAGCGTGTAAGTCAGCTGACAGAGATGGATTTTTATCTTCACTACTACTGTAGGAGGGAAACATACTAGGACATATATTTCAGATCGTTTAAGGCAAATCTCCCTTTGGTGGGACAGGCATATACCTACACCAGTCATCTGATACAGAATTAAGCAAAGTTCCTACACAAGCCAAATCCAGATAAAAGGAAAAAGTAGTCTATGCACAAAGCTTTCGCTGACACATCTAGACCCCTTTTTACTCCTACTTAACTAAATACCTTTAAAACTCTGTGTTAATGTGCGAATGTAGTGTTTACACCTTGTTTCTCAATGTGTCCACCTGACAGTTCTCAGCAGAGACACTAAAGTGATGCCAGAATAACTCTAGTTAAACTAGTTCATGGTCTGGTCTGCATGCAAAGCTTATGATACATCTAAGAGTAGGATTTAGAAGTAGAATGTGTTAAAAAAAAAATCAAGAAAGTTCTGTTCTGCATTCTCTAACACTGTGAAACCGTAACAATTTACAGGAGCTTTTATCTTTCCCTAAATCCTTATGAACTGATAGTTTACAAAATAAAGAGAGAGAAGGAACAGACTTAATTTTAGAACAAAGGATGGTCACATGCACAAGGTCTATACACCATTGAAATATGAATCACTAGTAGATTCATTCTGGTTAACTGAAGAAACAAAGTCCAAATTATTCCCAGGAGCATTTTGTTGTTTGACCTCCACTGGAACTGATTACATTTTATGACTCTCAGCAGAAGGACCTCTTAATTTCCGTGAGGTTTTATATATAGAATGCACCGATGCGAGCGCTGGACCTGATCCGGCTGGTGCAGGGGAGCAGCACAGCCGGCAGTGCTGAACCCAGCACTGTTTCTTACCCTGTTGGCTAAAGGGGTGGCCAAACCCAGCATGCACAACCCACAGGCTTCAAAGCTTTTACCTGGCTTGGAGCCAAGAGACACTTCCTACCCAATTTTGGCCATAAAGCTGGGGAGGGCTTTGGGCCTCCCTAGAGCAGGTGGTGAGCTGCTCCATGGTGTGTTGGTGGTGCAGGCCTGCCGTGCAGGGGCCAGCAGCAGCCCCAGCGCTGCCTGGGCTCCTGACACACCGTCTGGGGACATGCCGGACAGACGGACGTGTGGAGGAGGCCGAGGGGATGGATTTCCCATGGCAGCCACACCGCCGAGCCTCCTCCTCAGGCAGCAGGCCTGGGCAATGGTGGCCTCCAGCCCTGCACACCCCTGTGAGATGGTGAGGTGAGCTGTGAGGGCTGTCCCTGCTCCTCAGCCCGCTCTGGTTAAGCTCTAACTGTCCTCCTCACCCAGAGGTGTGCGGGCAGATGCTCCAGCTCCACCTGCGACAAGGCCAGCCCTAATGGGCAGCTGTGAGGGCCTTCCCCTGTATGGCTGCCATGGCCCACTACAGCCACAGCCCCCGATGGATGTCACAGACCACTAGAGACCCCCGAACTGCTCCTGGTTTAGGCACAAAATACGTGGTTCCTGCAAGTGGTTTTTTTTCCAGATCCCACCATTAGTGCCAAAGTCCATCCAAATCCCACTGACAGGCCAGCCTGTGAAACGGTGCCTGCCAGGGTGGCAACGTCAGCCTAACAGAAACAAATTAATGGCAGCAAATAAAACTCTTCTGGCAGCATTTCCTCATTCACACAGTCAGACTGAGATTCACCAGATGAAGAGCACTGCTTCTATTTGGTTCTGCAAAGCTGTTTGGAGAGTCACCACTTTTTGTAACCAGGTTTTACATGAACGTTAGGAAGAATCCATATGTGTTGGACTCAGAGATAGGATGTACTCACAGGCTGTTGTGGAACTCATTGAGAATCCCACCATGGACACAGACAGGAGCTGTGTTTCCTGGCATACCTTTCCCCTTCCTCCTCCCGACTTTTTGACAAACTGTCCTCCTGCCAAGGATATTCTTTTAGACGGTGTGAAAGAATTATTATTGGGGGCAGGGGGGAGGAAGTGTTTTATTTCAACTTGTGTCAGCTGCTAAACATTTTTATCCAAGCATGTGCGCATGCAATATGCACAAGTATTAGATAATGCTGAGGGTTGTAACTCCTTTTTCTGCTAAACTCTCAGTTGCACAACAGGCAAGAAATGGAGAATTGAGGTCATGCATATGCCTTGCATGGTTGAAAACCTATCTCTGAAGCAGGAAATTCTCTCACTGAACTTCACTTTTTTCACAGAGGCATAACACAACCACTCATAAACATTAGAAAATAAAAATCAAGGCAATTCAGGGCAGTAATGGGAAAGCATGGGCATTTTTAAACTTGATCTGACCTTTTAAACCTTTCTTCTTGGTACTGATTTAGTGGGGATACTTACTGGTATAAGGTGTAAAAGAAATACCTTGCACATTTTCTCCTTTTTTCTCATTATCAGCTGCACTTACTTTACTGTACCTCAAATGAGTCAGTGGTACGGAGTGTAAGTGAAAGTTATTTTAAGGAGGGACCTTGTCCATTGCATCCAATAAGGACCAGGCAGAGCTGTAGATGACTCTTTCTTTTTGCACTAAAGGAAGATTGCAGTTATAACTAACTTTCTGATTTCTGGGGTTGGTATGCTGGTTTAAGTGTTCTTGTCTCTGTAAATCTGGATTTACATGCAATGTTTTCCAACATCCTGTAATTATAACAAGGATGAAAACTTTTAAAATGTATTTTTGGCTGAGATATTTTTGCCAATTCAACCTTAAACATGCATACATTTAGAGATATATTATGATACATTGAATCACTAGAAAGTGTTCCTATAGAACAATAAACTGTGTGGATATAAGCATTTTTGCAACTTTATATCTATGTCCACACTGTAGTCTATAAGTTCTATGTGTGAAGGCAGTCTTAGGATTGCCCTTGCCTTTGCTTTTTGTCTAAGAACCTCTTGGATGACTGGAAATTACAACTGAAATAGTTGTTGCTTCTTAATTCATAAGTTTCTGAAACTAGCAATTTCATTCTATCAATGTTTACATTTTCCTCCTTGCTATGAATGATTAGCAACTGTATGGTAACAATCCAAATAACTTTCCAGCTGTCCTAAGTCTTCCAAAGAGAGCAAGACTAACATACGCACTGGATTTACCACCTTTAAAGTTGTTTCCTTCAGTTCTGCTCTACATGCATGCTTTATATAAAACAGACATATTTATGCCTGTTCTAAAGTGCCTGACTTTTAGAAATGTACTACTTTTTTAGAAATGTTCTACTTTAAGAAATGTAGAAATTCTGTCAGTATCTCACTTTCTCTTGGGTGTGAGGCACCAGCATGGGTATTGTGGGCAGTGGTGTCCACCTAAAACATGTCCATCCCTGCATCTGTGGGAGAATGGAGAATGATCATTTGGGTTGAGCCTGAAGAGTTTTCCTTTCAGAGGATTTCCCTGGAGTATAGCATTCCCCAAGGACTATATTCTGTGGCTGTGAGGTAGTATGGTTGGCTTGACTCAAGGTATAGGACTCAGCAGGCTTGGATCCTGTAAAAGCTCAAAATCCAAACTGAAGCTTGTTTTGTACGCAGAGCAAGCTACCAGCTAACTCCAGCCCCCGTCTGCCTTGGCTGAAGTGCTCTGAGCATGAGCAGAAGCATCGTGGTGGGGCTGTTCAACCTGTACACACCCTGACTCACCTGTGTGTGGTCAAGTGGGGAGACATCCAGGGTCTTTTTCAGCCAGCTACTCTCTCCTTCCAATTCTGCTCTTATCTGGGATCTACCATCAGAAGAGTGCCTGGACAGTTAACCTCTTTGCCTTAGCTTTGAAGGTCTTCTGTTAGAGATGAGTAGCAGGACAGAAGAAAATAAGGTGGAGGCCAAAGGAGTCTCATATTAAAGGGATAAGTCAGAATACTGGTCACGGTTGTGAGTCATCACATTTGTCAAATGAATGACTCAAAGAAAATCCAGCATGGTCTGTATTTGATTGAGCAGATGTATATGCTTCAGATTGACTCATCACTGTACACTCTGACTAAATAACCCAGATCAGCTACTGGGCCACATGAAGATCTCTTCATGTGCTCGTCAAGAGAAATTGCACTGCATGGGATCATTTCAATGTGCAAGAGGGTTTGTCTAATCTCAGTATTAGTGACAAAAACCCCCACAAAAACCAAAAGCAAACAAACAAATTGGGACCGTACAGTCATATAATAAAATAATAAAGCAACATCCTTGAAATTATTTGTTCTACTCATCAACTAGACAGAGAGGTGTTCAATGTAAGAAATTCAAATAAGATGAATGCAAACTTAGTAAATGGTAGGTTAGAATTATTCAGCTTGAGAGATTCCAATCTTAAATTTGACTGTACAAAGAATATCTTAATCATACAGATCCAGGTTTCAAGCACATTGATTCAGGATATTTAAGTCTATTGTAAAATTGCTCCAGTAGCGACAATGTGCATATGTAGCAAAAATTAACAAATCTGCCCATTATTCAGTCTTCATTCACTCAAAATCCTTAATCAGCCATCATTCATTCTAAATATTAGTTAGCAATAGAAATTCAGCATATTTTAGTGTAAGAAAATTACAGTAGTGTCAATGCTCTATATCCTGTGCACTATAACTGTAGGAGAGAAAACGCGGTAGCAATCCTCTCAAAGCTTAAGCTGGTTTCAGAGACATTATTATGAAATGAATAGTGGTTTCACAACATCATTTTATCATTTTGTAACCAGGTTAGAGGCCAATCATACATGGTCATTGCTGCAAAGTAGATAAGGTCAGAGTTCCTCCCCGCTAGTATAAAGTTATCAGCTTAAATACCTTTAATAGTATTTTCTGAGAGAGAAAAAATAGGATGTGATTAAACTTTAAAGGAACGTATCTCTTAATTTCTAGAGTTGCACAGAAATTAAACATGCAATATCTGTTAAAAGCAGTGAGAACCATATGTCTAAATCCTATTAAACTGTGAAAAAAAATTAAGAATGTGGAATGCCTTTTCACAGAATGAATCCAATGATATAAGAAACATCCCAGTGCTCCCCAAGGGCTTTGTGGAGGGATGGGCTCTGCTGTACTGGGTGTTATTTAAGCTCAAAAAGAGCCAAAGCAGATTCTGGCCATGACTTACTGCCCTCTATGATAGCAACAGACGCAACAATTATGCCTGCATTTGCAACTGTGGAATGCCTGTCTTAAGGTTATTAAGAAACTACCAAAAATTGTGACCACACCAAAAATTCACTGTCAACAGGGATTGGTTCTTTACCTTTATTTGTGATTCATGAAAACAACAAAGTAATGAATGCATCCAGCAGCTGCAGAATAAGGAACCTCCTGTTCTTGTGATCACAGAACTACTTTAAAAGTATGTTGAAATATAACTGCGCCAGAATGAAAGAAAGATTAAATGTGTTGTGAAAAATCATGTGTACTTCTTCCATGGCTTCTTTTTTTGACTGAAGAATGTTATTTATAAGTGAGTATGTTATTAAACACTGAACATAGTGCTTTACAGCCAGTAAAAGACAATAGACCAAATGTTACTGTTACCCACAGCTGGAGTGGATTGATAAAACTAGCACATTGTCTTTGTTCACATAGTTTAAAGTCTAAATAAAGATATATGATCAAAAGAGTGAATTGACTTAGCAAGGTGACAGAGAAAGGGCAAAAGGTGAAAAAAAGCTGTATCAGTAAGTTATAAAATGCATAAATGGATAAATATTTTTCTGGGTGCCCTAAGCTTTAAAAAAGAGATCTATGGTTAATGTTTACATTACAGAAATTAACCATTTTCAAAACAGCATTTGGAATGGAAAGGGATGATACTAGTCCCCCAAAATCTACTAGTGCATTAAAATGAGTCAATGCTTGCATATATGTTATACTTCTCCCTTTATATATGATCCAGTAAACTGTGAAAAAGGTAGGTGTCATTGCTATCATGTCATTTGACAGAAGAACTTACTAGCAATCTATCATTTACACATTTTCACATTTATCTTTTCAACCATACGTTTTTTTACCAAAATTATAGTTGAGAACCTAGCATACCATTCAAGGTCCAAGGATGTTCTTCATTAAGAAATCCAATTATTTTTTTTCTAAATTCAGTAAAACCTTGAGAGAACAAAGTGGCAACTTTGCAGAAAAAAATAAAAAGAACAAAAAAAGCAAGAGAGCTAGTGGCTAAACACACTGCAGAATATACTCTCCCAGTTGCATGATAATATAGGTAAAACTGAGTAAAAATTCTCCTTTTGCACTGTTCCAAGTATATGATTTGGACAAGCATTAGTTCTTCCAACATAAATTCAAGTGTGATTTTTAAACTGACAACCCTTTTGTAAAATATTGCATGTGCTCTACTTTTTTCAGAATAACAACAGTCACATATGGAATTATTTTGTAATGGACATAGTTGAATAAAAATTTTGGAGCATCTTTGTGTAAAGCAGCTCCTGGTAGTTTAAAGAGGGGAAGAAATAGGATAAGGAAATGAATCTGTAATACTGGAAAGATCCAGTGAAAAGAAATTTAAAAAAAATTTAAAATTGTGGGGAGCTTTGAAGAGGCAGCTGGGCAGGGGTGGGGGAGGCTGCCCCAAGCCTGGGTTGACTCTGTCCCTAGGAAATTGTTCTACCCTTGTAAAGCATAGAGACCAAGTGTTTTATAAGATTTTATGTTCCAAATACAACTATTTTTAAAGTTCTGTGAGTGAGAACTGCAATCTCCCTGACTAGGGAACTATGTTTAATATATCTGTTAGTGTATAAGTCATCTTCTAAAAGGAAAGCAGCTTCATTTTTGCTGTTTTGTGGTAAAATCCACATCAACAACCCCACTGAATGTTACCAGTCATACCATTCCTGCATCTTGAATTAAAACTACTTTCAGTAATTTGTAAAAAAGTCCCAAATTATTGTAAAGACTAAGCATTGTGTTAAAATAGAAGAAATATTCCTGAGGAAGGAAAGTAAGTTTTTTCTGATGTTTCAGAATTATTTTATGTTGATTTCTCAATGCCCACTTAGTAGACATTTAGCTGGCATCATAAAAACCTGTTCTAGGTCCTGCTGACCTTATTGGAAGAAGAACCAGAGCCTGGATTTGTAGATTTTAAAGAACAAAGGTGAAAACTAAATGAACTGCTCCTCTCTGTCCTAAGAACACGAAAACACAGTGCAACCCTATTACTCAGTGAGGATCTGTTCACTGGAAAATCACTGAGGGAATAATGAGGGGGGAAGAACACAAGGAGGAGGAAAAGGTGAGAAGAAAAGAGAAAGAGGGCAAGAGAGAGCAAAGAGGAAAGGGGAATTTGCTTTTGATGTCACAGTTCTATCAGCTCATGCATTTTTCATGGATACCAACTAGTGCTAAAATAATGCTGTGCTGACAATACAAGCATGAAAAAAAGCAGCCAGGTTCCCAAATATCATGATACTGGCTTAAAAAAAAAAATTACAAAAATTTATAACTCAAAGCTTTCTTTCCCTTCTAGTTCGTAAGCCTTTTGGGGCTGCCCATTCCAGCATTTCTCTCAAACTTGAGATTTATTATTTTTAAGGTGACCTGAGGTTCCAATTTAATTGCATCTGCTGAAGAGCTTAAAACAAAGCTAAGTGTTGCAAAATCGCTGCAACCCTGAGCTGGCAACACTAAATGTCATAAGCATGGCGTACTATACAGTTTTGAGCAAAGTTGACTAAAAATTACCAGATGTTAGATACAAGTGCATTAATTAAAGTAGCATTTGTGCCCTTTGCTAGAAAGAAAATAAAACCTGAAAGGGAAGCCAGCTGGTAAAGGAAAATAAACTGGTAAGACTCCGGAGTTAAGCTGGTTTGCAGTTCAAGCTTTGTAAACTTAATTTGAGGAAGTGAACATTAACATTTTTCAGTGTTTTTGATTAAAACCTGACCTTTTAAAAATAATTAATGGATTGTATGTATACATTCTTTTAGGTTTTAGTCACACTTGCTACAGCAGCACCGATTGCTGCCTTTACTTGCAGAAGAAGAAAAACCATGCACAGGTGCAGGAAACAGCACCGGACCTTTATTTGCAGGAACGGCATTTTCAGTTGTTGAATTATTTAGGTAGCAGCCTTCAGATATTAACCACCTCAATAGTTCTAAGGACTTTCTGCAGTTACTCTGTAGATTTTTTAATATAAACACTTCACTTAGTTCTGATTAAGTACAATGGATGTGGACTTTCTGTGGTTTTTGTCTCCCAACCTGGCTAGCACTCTTAGGAACACAATTAATTTAATACTCCAGTTTTAATTACCAAGGACACTGTAAACGCATTAGTGTTTAAAAAAAAAGGTAATGAAAACCGAATACATTAATGAAACCATTTAATGACATTTTCGGTGAACTAGAAGGAAAAGCAATGTTAGGGGGCCAACGTACAACCCTCACGCTCATCCTAATTATATACAATCGCACTTTCTGCAAAATACACCCGCACGCCCCCGCCCGCGCCGATAGCACTATGGCTCGGGGACTGTAACTGAGAGAGCAACGTGCCCGGCCCTGCACTGTCAAACGCCGAAATCCGCCGGGATCAGCCCCGCAGGAGACGCGCCGGGGCCCGGCTCGCAGGGCAGGTACGAAGGGCAGAGAGGGGGTGGCTCCGGGGCCGGCGGTCTCACAGCTGCTCGGCGGCCCCTCGGCACCGGCTGCTGCCGCCGCGGGCGGAGGCGCGGGCGGGCAGCACCGCACGCCGCAGGCTCGGCCGCCCCGCCGAGCCGTGACCGCTGCGCCGGGGTCGCCGCGCTAAAGCCGCCCGCAGCCCGGCCCGGCCCGGCCGCAGCGCCGCGCCGAGAGAGCCGCCTTTCCCCCCGGCAGCCGGGCTGCGCGCACCCCCCCGCACCGGAGGTCTCCGCTGATAATTCAAAAATGGAGGATGCGCCCTCTCAGCCATTAATTAATAATGTAGCTCGCTGTCTTCCTGTGTGACACACGCTGGAAGGCACCGAGCGGCCAATAAAGATGTAGGGGAGAGCAGGGGAAGGCTCCTCCCCGCAGCTCTTCCTGATTGAGGGCTTGAAGAAGTAGATCAAAAACTTCCCAGGAGCCGGCGGGGGGGGCGGGGGGGGCTGAGGAAAGGGAAGAAACGCGGCGAGGGGGACCGCGCTCCGCACCGACCGAGCAGCGAGCAGAGCCTGCGGCCGCACCAGGTGGGCAGGAAGGGAGGGAGCCCCGCAGCCCCCGCTGGACAGGCCGGAGGCCGGGCTGCCCCCCGCGCCGCGGCCGCGCTGTCCCGCGGCGGCGGAGCCCGGCAGCCGCCGGGCCGGGGTGAGGCGAGGCGCGGGGCGGGAAGGGCGAGGACCCCAGTTAGGCAGCGACCCGGCAGGAAGGGAAGGAGGGTGATAAGTGGTCGGCGCTGCCCCTCCTGGGTGTTTGCTTTGCGGAGAGGAGGAGGAGGCGGAGGCGGCGGCGGGGGAGTGGAAGTTGGTGTCCGGCCCGGCGTGTGTGGGTCAGAGGCGGGGGAAAGGGGGTGACCTGAAGGCAGAGGCGCCGCAGGAGACAAAGCGCGGCTGGGGTATCCCCGAGCCGAGCACGTTGCGCGGCTGGCGAGGGGGTTGCCGCCTCCGCCCGCCGCTCGGCGTCATGGCCCCATTGTGAGGCGGGCGGAGGCGGAGGAAGGTGCCGCCGTTGGTCCGCGCGCAGTCCCAGGCAGGCAACGGCGTGTCGGGCACACAAAAGGCTCCGCCGAGCCGCCACCGCCGCTCCTGCTCGCTCCTGCCTTGGCTCCCCCGGGAGGAGGGACACGCCGGGCCCGTTCCCTCCTCCCCGGGCTGGTGGGCGCCTCTGCCTCGCTTAATCCCTCCGTGTTTTTTATTCTCCTCGTACCCTCTGAAGCCGATCCTGGGGCAGGAAGAGAGCCGGGAGCGGGGCAATGCCGCTGCTGCACCGAAAGCCCTTCGTGAGGGTGAAGCCCCCCGCCGACCTCCGGCCGGACGAGCGTGTTTTCTACTGCAGGGTCACTAACGAGATCTTCAGGAACTACGAGTAAGAAACAGCCCCGCGTCGGTGTCCGCGTCCCTATGTCCGTCCTGCACTCCCCCGCCAACCCCCCCGCGCTCCGGCGGCGGCGGGCGGGGAGCGGCTGGAGCCCCCAACCACTCTGACACCTGGGCGGGCGGGGAGGGAGGAGAGGGGATTCCCCGGATCGCTGCGGGGAGCTTTGCCGGGGGGTGTGAGTGGGGGACCGTGGCTGGCGCCGAGCCTGTGCCCTCGCGAGGGGGATGGGGGAAGAGAGGGCGGATCTCTCGCCTGGGGCAGGGGAATCCCTGCCCCTCCTCGCCGGGGGTACCCCGCAGCCCCCTTCGCCCTCGGGGCAGGAAGACAGCCGGCTCCTTCCCCCTTCCTTCTCTCGCTCCTTCCGCGGTGTCGCCCCTGCCCCCGCCGGGGAAGTGAAAGTTGCGCGTGTGGGAGGCGGCGGGCGGCAACGAGCGTCTGCCGGGCTTGGGCTCGGGCTCTCCCTCCCGTCCGCCCCCGCCGGCAGCCGCGTGTCGGCGGCAATCGGCGCTAGGCCGCCCCGCGGAAGGGGCCGCGCCGGGCCCGCGTTCAGCCGGCGCAGCGGGGCCGCCCGCCCGGCGTGTGCCCGTGCCCTATTGTTGTGCTGACGGCCGGGCGGGGGATACTGGCTGCCGGGCCCGCCGGGCTCCTCCGGGCTGGGCTCCCCGGCCGGCTCCCGCCGCGGTTAACCCCTTGCTGCCGGCCCTCGCCGCGCCGCCCAGGGCCGCGCTCGCCCCGCCTCCGCGGGGAGCTGCGGGCTGATCCGGTTGGAAATGGCCGGCGGGGCAGCGCGGCGCGGGGTCGCTGCACCTGTCCGGCGGGGCAGGGGTCCCGCCGCCGGAGCCCTCCCGTGCGGCTGGGTGGGCGGGCGGCACAGCCGGGGGTTAAACCCCGCCTGAAGCCCAGCGAGCGCACCTGTCACCTTAGGAGCTTTTTTCCTAGTGAGGCTTTTATCGTTTCTTCTATCGCTCTTATATCCTTTATATATTTTTTTTCTTTCCCCCCCCTGTGTGTACAAAGCTGAACAGGATAGGTGAAATTCCCGTTAACGAGTGAAGGCGGATGGCACGGGTAGTCCCGAACTTGCAGCCACTCACTTCACCGCTTGTAAGAACAATGGACAGAAAGTATTAGCAAAACGTTTTTCAAAAGCTGATAAATTACGGATTTTCACCACCGGTCTGATCCAGCAGCATTCCCACCTACAAAAGGCCCCCACATCCAAACTATAATTTTTTTAAAATGTGCAGACTAACGAGGTTAAATCTAAAATGCTTTTCGTTTGCAATATATGAAATAAAAGCACACCTAAATCTTTTTCATGTTTAGACTTGTTTTTGTTGTTCAAATACACTTGGATTAATAAAATTTTAAAGAAGCTGGATTAGGTAACTTTGAAGGGTAATGCCTTACTTTCCCCTGAACTATATACTCTCAGGGTGCTGATTATGTTGTTGGGAGTTCTGTAAGGAGTATTTTCCTTATAGGGTGTATAAGAACCTAACAAGGGACAGGTGACAGCCTCCTGTTTCTGTAGGAATGAAGTCCCCCTCCCCCAGCTTCTGATATTGCTTTGCTTACATTGATATTGATTTGCTTATTCTGATAAGCTACTTTTCTGGATACAATTATTATCACATCATTAGATGACTAATGTATTTGTTGACACAGGGAAATATGTTTCAGATACATGTAGTTTTACTAAAATTTCAGTATGGAGAGTATCTTTTTAAAATGTCTGTCTGTCCTCAAAATGTTTGGTGACTATTTGAAGTATTCTGACAGGCATATTTATACTGTAGAGGTGTTGTCAATAAGTATGAAAGACCAAATTCCTTACTTAACCAAAGTTCAGGAATTAAGGAGTAAATTTAGATATGTTCACACAGGCAATCCCTAGAAATGTCAGGAGGTGGTTAGCTGAGAGGTCAGGCTTTAGAATGTGGTATTTGGGAAGACTCCACAGAAAACTCTGCTATGCTTGTTTTTTGTGTATGGGGGTGTGTGTGTTTTTGGTAATGGGTTTGTTTTTGTTGGTTTTGTTTTCTGGCCCTTTTTGTTAGGTTGGATAAAATTGGTGCATTGGATTGAAAAATGTAGTACTTTCTTTACCTAGCAAAGTGTTCTGGCACAGATGGGTTGTAAGTTTAGGTTACTGTTGGTTATGGCATAATCTGCTGGAGAACATAAGGTTGGTCGTCTTTTAGACAGTTTTAAAGGTTTTGATCTTTCAAAACATCAGCTTTCTCTGCTGATTGATAATGCCTTCTGAAAACAGTATTACCTATTTCTTTGCCTAAGCAAGGGCAAGTAGATTAATAGGGAAAGGAAGGGCCCACTTCTTTAAAATTGTATTAGCTGTTTCATGAAAGAAAGTCATTGTCTAAGTCAGACTTCTCTGAATCTACTATTTGAGGGGAGAATTTAAAAATTCCAGAGTCCGACTAGATGAAGAGGGCTGTACAGATATACACGATAATCTGAATTCACGCCCTACATCAACTGCATGAATGCTTTTAACTATTACAAACAGTTAAGACTCAAGCTGGTTTTGTGTTTGTTTTTTGTTGGGTTGTTTGGTGGGTTTTTTGGCAGAGCACAAACTTAGTGGTGAAAAGCTGCTTTCATGCATCTGTCAGCTTTAGTAGAGTTGATTAGAAATCACACATTAGTATTACTCTTTTCTATATAAGAAATGGTTATACTAATATGAGAAAAATTTGGCAAGAGTAGTATTTTGTAAAGTGACTTTCCTGTAAAGAATGTATTTCCTCTTTAATTCGAAATACAATCACATAATTTTGTAATCCTTTCAGAAGGGAGAGCCACGTCCAGTTATATTTATCCTTAGTAACAGAAACTGGGAAAGCTGATGTTTTCCATGCTTGATTACATTCCTGGTTAGAGGGACAGACCAGCAAGGAGAGTCTGTGGTGTCAAAGTAGAAAAATCAAGTACGGATGTGCATGAGATATATGGAATGCATGAAAAACATACTGAACCAGTGGGATGTTACCACCAGTCTTTGACACCTTGTCTGTGACAGTTAATAGCTGATATAGATGTGCAGAGAAAGCTACTACTAAAGTGTGGGAAGTCCTGTATATGAAGATAGTTTGAAAAAGACAATGATGAGTAGTATAGACACAGTAGTAGGAATGTTTCTCATTCTAGAACGTGATAGCGGGGAAGAGCAGTTTCTCCTCACCTTCAAAACTTAGTGAAACTTCTTTAGAGGCTGACCTGTAGAGTTCTTGGTTACAGTCAAATAGAGATCTTTCAAAAGGCTTTTTAAAAGCCCTTAATTAAATTAGGTGAATTTTCCTCTTTTCTTGGAGAGAAACTCATCACTTAAAATGTATTCCTTAATGCATAATTAACCTACAAATATTAAGTAATAAATGTATTTATGATGGTTTTTTGTTTGTTTTGTGCATGATTTGTAATGCAAGTTCTTGACTACTTCTGGAGACCAAGAGTATAAGAAAACTCTGATCCAGAATGGCAGAGTGGTACACTAAATTACTTGTTCTAACATATGCTAAGAAAAAGAATGGAAGTAAATATTAGCAATAAATGCTCTTGAAGCACACTAAAAATATAGTCAGTCTTAAAATCAAGAGGAATATTTAGTGTGTTCAAGAAAAAGCCGTAATTACTAGGATGATTTTTATATCCGTTGCAAATGCAGTCAGCACAGAGGTTGCCAATAATTTATTTCTTGCTTCTGTTAATGACCTGCCTCCTATCAAATACCTACTGAGTAGTGGCATTAAACTACTACTCAATGATTTGCTGATAATTTTACAGTTTGCCTTACCTTGCATAGAAAACTAACTAATTAAATGAAAAGAGGCATCCAGCTGAGAAGTTGGTGTTAATTACAACTACAAAGACAAATTAGTTTTTTAGTCCATGCTGCTCGAGTAGTTGAGCTGATGTGGACATCACCAGGGTGCTGCAGTTGCATTGGACATCTCGAATGCAGATGCATCCATGCAAGTGACGTTTGTGGATGTGTTTTGTATGAACTTCTCCCTCCATGTTGCCAAGAGCCACAGAGATCTTGAACCAGCAAGGAAGCCCCAGAAACCATAATACCCTAGATAAAGACATAGGTAATGCTTGAGATGTGATGTAGCAGCAGATGCTCTTGCTGTTGTGAAGTTAAGTTGGATGTAGAATATGATCAAGGGCATTATTACCCTTCAAGTAAAGGGAAAGGGTATCACTGCTGCTGCTGCCATTCCTTGATTTGGTAGATGTTGTGTCTTTGTCAAGTGTTTTGTGATAACTGATGTGCCCTGGAGAGAGACAGGGACAGAAGGAGTATATTTAGTGGTATACTGTGGGATTCTGTTTTCTCTAAAACAAGTTAAAGTGAGATCCTTAAAACACTGCAGTGAAACTCTGCTAACAGACTAAGCCACAGATGGTTTTGATGCACTGTAGGTAAAGATAGCTAAATAATGCTTTCAAATGGAACGTAGCTGTTTTTCACACTATTTTTTTTCTTCCCTGTAAACTCACAGGGGAAAAATCCACACAAAACAAAAGAGGAAATGAGGGAGAATGAAACTAGATACACAAAATATGCTCATGTGTAAATAGAACATATTTACTTCAAATATGTTTCAGTTAAAATAATCTTAGCATTTTGTACTTGTAATAATCATGGATTAGGAATTTTTAGAAAGAGGTTTGTTGACTGGGATTTTAAAATTTTTTTTTGTTATTTTTTAATTTTTTTTTCTCCTCTAAGTTCAATGCTGCTGCTTTAAATAGCATGACTGCCCGGTGTCCCCTCACAAAGAATAACAGCAGCTCTTAAAGGGACACTGTCTCTGTCCCTCCCTTGCTCTCTGATGCCTCCTTGACTTTTTTTAAAAACTTTACTTTCATAATTTTTAAAAAATTAGATTCTGGTACATTTTTTAGTAACTCTTGAAAGTGTTTTTCTATTTCCTGGCTAAAGATAGTTATCAAGAGCCTCTTGGGTAAGTGAGACACAAAAATATATTTAGAAGTGCAGCTGAATGAAGATTGAAGTAAATGCTACTTTATCCATTGAATATCCATCCATAAAAATTACCTTGTTCTAATACAGAAATATTGAAATGTAGGGCAAGACAAGACCTGAAGTGATCACATTTCATCTATTCTATCGCCTCACAGAAAAACCCAATCTAAACTCACGAAACAGATTTTTGTCTAACCTGTTCTTTAATATGTTTAAATAAGTATAATACACAATAAAGATGCACAAAGAATGACTGACAGCCATCTGTTCTTCATATCTTGAAGAGTAGTTTATCTAATTCTCTCTCCTTTGTTCTTGTCCTTTTTGTCTTTAGAGTAAGCAGGCCCACATTATCCATATACTGTCAAATATATTAAGTAGATAGCAGGATAGCAGATGATATAAAAATCTGAAATTCTGTAGCTATTAAATATTATCCAGATAATTTATCTATCCCTTCCTCTTCTGTCCTTCTTGCAGCTGATGGTTCTTCCTAAAGCATATCTTGCTCAGAGGAATCCTGTGCTCATACAGAAAGGATTATCTGAGCCAAGACCCTTCATTGTCCTCAATCTGAAATTTCCATTTTCATTTACAAAATGTTATGGTTCATCTGTCCCTCTGCAGTGAACACTGTCATCTGCATCAGTGTCACTGATGAACATTTGCCAGCTTGGGTTTGCAGGAAGACTGCAAGAAAAAACTGACTGTGAACTGTCCAATTCTCTTAACCTCATTGCTAGAAATTATTTGAACAGGTCTATCCTTTTAAAAATGGGAACAGTATGGTTTAGTTTTGGGGTTTTTGTGAAGGGAATGAAATGAAACTTCAGTATAGGCATCTCATGTAGCATGCAATTGACTGAAAGTACTGTGTGCTTTGAAATAGCTGTGTTGGACTGACAAAGCTTTCTGAGCTTGGTTTGTCATGTGTATTCAGTAGTTATCAATACTAGTCCATTAATATTTGTAAAGGCAAGTAAAAGCATTGTCTGAACTGGGGCATATTGAAAGATTGCTTTGCTGTCTGATCACTGATCCATAGTATATGATATGTTTTAACATGGCTTTGTGAATTGATGCATCATCTACTTCATTTAGAAAATGTTTTAATAAGCTGCTGTTCTTCTGACACCTGTCAGAAATGGACAGATTTTGACTAATGAAAGCTCTTCATTCTTGATTCCAATATAATAGCTAGTAAGCAAGCAGTAACAACAATGCAATTTTAGCCTTAATTGGAAATATGTGGAAGGAGGAGAATCAATATTTACTAACGGAACAAGGGAGGAAAAGAATCTGTAGGAAAAAATATTTCAGTGCTTTTTTTGTAAGAGCTATGCAAACAGTGAAGGAATAAAAACTATTTAGAGAACTACTTGACATTAATTTTTTACCTCTCCCATCTTCTAGTTTGTGAGTTAAGGCACTCAAAATCTGGAACTTATTCAAGTTGCAACATGTTTCTGCGATCTTAAAGTTATTTCGTGTTTGTACAGTTTTAGGCGCTCGTCTTAGAAATATTTGTGGAAATGGGGGAGATGTGAGTATGATATGACACCTATTAAACCCAGTGTGATTATTATTATGCAAAAGGCTTCTTATACATGAGTATTTGTTTGCAGCATGTCTAAGTCTTGATTCTCTTACTGTAGTCTGTAATGAGAGGAGACTTTGGTTGTACAATAGCAATTTACCATGCCTGAAAAACGTCAAGTACCCCTTGATATGTACAAACTGTAGAGGAGTAGAGCTGCTTTTGCATTTCATGCTGTAAAAGATATTTGCAATTTGCTGCTATATTAAATGTGAGCAAGTTTAAAATGTTAGTCAGAACTCAACTGTTTTCTTTCTTTCTTCCCCCTCTGACCTTTCTTCCTTTCCAGTGATTTTTTTGAGCGCACCATTCTTTGCAACAGCCTTGTGTGGAGCTGTGCTGTCACAGGTAAACCAGGACTCACATATCAGGAAGCTCTGGAATCAGAGAAGAAAGCCAGACATAATCTTCAAAGTTTTCCAGAAGCACTCATCATTCCAGTTCTCTACTTGGCCACCCTTACCCATCGCACCCGCCTGCATGAGATCTGTGATGAAATCTTTGCTTATGTCAAGGATCGGTATTTTGTTGATGAAATAGTGGAAGTACTTAGAAATAATGGTGCAAGGTAAGTATATTTAAAAATACTAATTTTTGTTTGTGTGTGCATTTTTGAACCCAAACCCCAGGGTAATAAACTCCATCAAACAAATACATCCAAGTGAGGTGTGATGCTTCAGTTGGCGATACTATTACTGCGCTTCTCTACTTTAATTAAGAGCAGGATTGTGTTGCTTGCTTGATACCTTCCCTTAGCTTTGAAGTAGCTGTGGAGATATGACAGTGTTCTCAGGTCTTGACACTGCATGTTTTTTGGTCTGTGTAGTGGATTTGCAAAGGAATGTTGGTTTTTGTGAAAGGTGGTTTGTTTGTAGAATAAGATTTGGTGTGAAATTAGGGGAAGATACAAATTTAAAAAACACACAACAGTTTTCATGAATCATTCAGAATTAATGGCCAGGCTACTGAAAGCTTAAAATAACTGATAAATGTTGGATTTTTATTTCTTAGGGAGTGCAAAAATTGTGACTGCATTTTCAGTGAAGTTGGGAATTAATTGTATAATATTTATAATAGTTGATTATCTGGAATTTAGGTTGATAGGGGTTTCTTCCCACTCAGAGTTAATGTTATTCTTACTGATGTATTTACTGCAAATGTTTTTATTGTCGTCTTAGACTGATTAAAACCTTGGAAGAATTTTAAGCTTCAGATGCATTCTTTCTCATATCATTGGTACATATGCTCTATAGTAGAAATAAGCTTGAGTCTTTGTTTAAAGCAGCTTTTAGGGGAGGTCTAGAAAAGGTTCATATTTTGTCTAAATGAGTTTACAGTTTTACCTAATTGAGGCTTAAGATGTGAAAAAACATGCTTAGCTTGGATGTACCTGCAGAATGGGTGCTAAAGCCTTTGTGGGTTCAGCTGTTGCTGCTGGGGTTTTGTTGCTTGTAGGATCATTTTATTTTGCTTTTTTTCAGGAGGTAGGTGACAGCTTACACTTCAGAGTAGAAGGCACTCCTCTGGGTAGCCTGATACTTAGTGCATAGACTGGTGTTTGTTGGGTGATAGGAGCAGGCTGGTTCAAAATGGTCATTGGAGAACAGTTATTCTGTGTCAGTTTTTGTAGTGGCTGATCCAGATATTATTTATGGCAAATTTTGTACTACACCAGGAAGAAAAATCTCGATGCACTGCAGGAGATAGCTGTAAGGGAATTGGTATGGTTATGTACATAAGGTCAGTGCTTAATAGAAAAGCTTTCCTTCTCTTCACTGCTCTATTCTTTTCAACCAGTAAAGTGCCAGTCTGCAAAGCCAGGATGAGAACAACTTCAGTAGGGTTACTGCCTTCTGTATGGAAAACCTATATCCAAAGTTTCTTTCTCTCTTTCTCATCTTTATACTTGTCAAATGACTAGACTCAGGTTTCCACTGGTATTGCAGTATTTTGCTTAGAGAATGAGGTGTGTGTTTGTTTCATTTGTTATTTAGGAACCCAAATATTATGAACTGTCAGTATTGTTCAGCTGTTCTTTTTCTTTTGCTCAATGAAATGCCTTAGTATCTTCAGATGTAGAAAACAGTTAGTTTCCAAAATAATAGCAAAAAAAATTATTGTTCTTCTAGAAGTTTTTTCCCCTCAAGAATAACTCTTTCTATTACTTTTCTAAAATATTTGCATGTGTGCATTGTAGCTTTCCAAACATGTTTCCAAAGGTAAAGCTGTGATATCACCTTAAGAGAATGCTGCGGGTTTGTTACCAGCTTTTAATTCAACCTTCTTGGTTATTTGAACTTGTGTTGAGATAAACACAAAATAGTTAGATGTGCGTGTTCTACTTTCACTGATCAGTACATGTATAGGATAGAAGTTAAATTTCTTGAGCCTCTGAGATGGATACCTTTCAAAAGATTTAAAGTTTCAAATAAAATTTATTTCCATCACAAATTAGCCTGCTAGAGTTTGTATGTTTTAAACTACGTAAGTATAAATTGGTGTAAAATGAAGAATAAAAAACTTTCCTTAGCTGATTGTATGCACCTGATATTGCAGACAAAGGTATAGCAGGGTACTACTTCCGACCTTTAATACTAAATCCAGGAAACACTGCAAATAGCATGGTAATGCAGAGGGACTTTCATGCTCAGAGGTACATAATTAAAGAATACAAAGTGGGAGGAGGTGAGGTGTAGTTATTTGTGTGCCAATTAACAGTTGACTTTGCCCTGCATTTTGAAGTACTGCATTGGGGATTAAGTGTACCAACTCACGCTACTTGTACATAGTACGGCTTTCAGCAGAGCCATTTGCAGCTATGTTTTTGGGATCTTTTCTAGAAAAAGTTACTACAGTCCATCTATATTGTAATAGCATCCTATGAGAGCAACAGAATTTGGCAGATCATGAAAACCCAGTTGTTTTGTGGTGTTGTAAATTCTTCCGCTGTTTTAAAGTTTTTTGCACGTGTAATGTCAGCAGGATTTTTTGGTTTTCTGAGCTCTGTGCATCATTTAATTCCAAGCCTACTACATAATGCATATGTAACTAAGCCTTGTTCAAACAATTTAAATATTGATATTTTATAACTCCTTACTTTGCATGCGTAATATACTCACAAGATAGACTGCAGCTTTCTAGATTTTGAACAAAATAAGCATTAGGGAGCCCAATCACTAGAAGGCTTAGCATTTTGGCTTAGTGGCTTAGTATAAATGTTTTTTATCCTTGAGCATATGAAGTTGTCTATAACACTGCAAGAGATGACAGCTGATTTGCAAAGAGAGGACAAGTTCTTTGTTCAGAGTCTAGGAAGATGATGGTTTTTTTGATTGTATGAAACCTGTGTGTTCTGGTTTTTGCAGAGTCTAATGCTCCATTACTTTTTCTGGTCTTACGTCTCTTCTGGTTTCTAGCCTTTTGCTATGGTGCTCAGTTTTGAATTTGGCTAATTCTGCCTTGTTACTGAGGTCTGGTAAGAGGAACTCAGGAGAGTTTGGGATATACTGTCCTCCTCTTGTTTTGGTATGTCTGGTGTCTCCAACAGCTGTTATCAACCAGAAACAAATTGCAGAGATAGCCCCCCCCCCCCCCCCCCCCAATCCCATCATATGCCTTGTTCAGGTGGTCTCTAAAAATTATGGGTGCATTTTGGTAATCTGTTAGAAGCAACAAGGAGATAATTCTGCTTGCTCTTTAACCCTTTCAAGTGATGTATTGATTAAAAATGGCCATCTTTCTTGGTTTGTGTCTGACTTTTCTGGCCAAACTGTGGCTGACTTTTCTCCAAAGTGGCAGCTGTGCTATGCTTTCAAACACAAGATGCTCAGATTTCCAGTTAAAGAAACGTAGGAATTGTGTAACAACATTTTCCTAATACTACCTTCACCAAAGACAAAATTACTATTTGAAATACTGGTCAGAAACATTATAGAATAAAAAGAAAACTTCATCTAAAATTAAGTTTGAGTTGCTAAAGAATTGAAACTAGTTGACATTGCAAAATATTGTTCATTAGAATGTCACATTGCAGTTTATGGAAAGTAGTTTATTGAAAAAGGCATGGAAATTATTTGAGATTTTATTGGGGGGAGGATTAGAGCAATATTTCATGTTAGCCATAGTCAATTAACATGTAAAATAAGCAGCTAAGGTTTTAGCTCACTCTTTATTGAGGGAGAGGAAATATGTTGGTCACATTACTGGAATTGCTTCCTATATTTGACATTCAAAACTGGAAGTTCAAGACCCATCATGTACCTGTTGGTCTTTTGATTTTCCTCAAGGAATAGTGTCTCTTGCAGGAACCTGTCCATTTGTTGCTGTCTTAGTACTGTGTTTTATTATTGATACTTGAAACTAGTGAAATTGATTTTTAACATTTTGGCATCTGAAGACAGTTACCTGAAAGCTGAAACTATGTGGTATGGAAGGCCTACCTGAAAATAGTAACCTCAGCTAATGCCTCAGACATACAAAAAAAAAAACCTTCAACAGCTTAACTTGCTCAGCAGTAAGACCTGTTCTTTTCTGCCTAAAATCAGCATCATGCTTTTTGGATTTTACAACTGTTTTAATTTGTTGGAGGAAAAACTACATTTACAGCCCATGTAAACAACAAATTGTGATTTATCATCAGTATTCTGAGTCTGGGTGCTATCACAAGAAGTAATGTCCTTCTTTATCAGGATATATAAGTGAGCAGTTTGATAATTAGTTAATTAAACTATAAGCTTTTGGTCTGACTTGAGCAGTGAGGAGATCTGACAACTCTACTTCCACTCTTGAAAATAGCTTATGTGGTGATGTCTTCCCTTCCCCATGTGGAGGCTGGAGCACAACTGATTCTTGTCCATTAGTTAGTATGGCACTTAAGTAAAAAGTCAGCCACTTACAGACTGAAATAGATGGCTTAAAGGTCAGTGTGTAAGAAGGAAGAAAATAATACAGAAAGGAATATCTTTTTTTCATTGAATTTGACCACTAGATGACACCACTGCAAAAGAATACTTGCCTAATGTCTGTGACCAAGCAACACCAGAATGCTTTTAAAAATGAGCCTACTTGCAGAAGTAGTAGATGATGTTCTGTTAGGAAAATTGCTGCATCTGATCATACATTTGATTAGGGTAAGATCCTTTCTCTGCTTTGAATGATCTGATGTTGACAATTGTCAAGCTGCAGGAAACAGATAATCAGAGATCAAACTTCTTTTAACTCATCAGTTGTTTTCACTGGTGTCCCAGTGCTTTAGGAGTGTTCATTTAGGAGTGGATTAAGCGTTGCATTAGGCCAATTAAAAGATTTGCATAATGTTTTCATCTCTGTAAGTCTTAACTGGGGCACAGGAAGCATGTTGCTGGTCAAGACTGTAGCTGATAAGGAGTTAGGATGGTGGAAGATAATCCTTGCAAGAGATGAAGTTATAGCTAATTTTCCAACTTTTCTATTCAAACTGGCAAGTTGCTTATATCTATCTGTCTATATCTATATATCTGTAGTTGTCTTCTGAGTGCTAGGATGAGTTATTATATAATAAGACCACTAGGTAGTGAGTGACAAAGTGTCTTGCATGTTTAGACTAATGAGTTACAGAGAATTTAAATTATTTAAATTATAATTACTAATTGTGTGGCTTTTTAGTGGTAATGCTTAAACGTAAGTTCCTGTACGCAAAGGAAGTTTACTACTTTATTTTGAAAGGTAAATTTGAAATTCCAGAAAGTATCAAAACTAGCATGGTGTCTGTGAAACAGCATCTCTGATAGTACTGGAGAGCAGCTTACCTATTCATAATGGAAACACAGTATGCATTTTTTCAGGATAGCTGTTTAAGGAACAGTCAACTTCTGGCCTGGAAAAATCATGTTTAACGAATTTACTTTCCATTGCCCTTAAATCCTTTGGGATGTAAATGTAAATTTTTTGACTATTAAATATATTTGTATTTGAGTAGTGGAAGCTATGAGATGATGATATATGGGAAAGAACCTGCAGCTCCTTTCTTATGGATTGTTAAAACAACTGTTACAACAATTGGCACTGCCAGTCTCTGTTAGCTCTCATTCTCACATTCTCTATTTTATAAATATAAATTCAAAGGTAAAGGTTTTGGTTTGTTTTATTGCTTACTTGTTTTTAATGCTATGAAACAAATGCTGGGCAGTCAAAATGATACATATACCAGTGTAGTAGTGTCCTAATTCTGCAGGAGACAGCTGATACAGCTAGTCTGTACTTGCTCTTTTCCTAAGCAAAACCGTGTTTCTTACTAGTTTCTTTGAAACATACAATCTTAATTATAACTTGAATAAAGATGCTAAAACCCGAAAGCAGCAGCTCTTTCTGTACTTTAGGAATCCATTATGTGCATAAAACCTGTCTCCTTGTTGTGTGCTTTTGTTTGTGTGTGCATTAAACAGTATCAGTTAGCTTAGTAAAAGATGTCACTTATTCCCTCAGATCTTGTCTTTTACCTCTTTAATTACTCTCAAGCGTATGAAAACTGTTAGGACGAGGATATGAGTGACTGCCCTTACTTGACATTTGCTTCTTAAAAACTTCCTAAAAGCTCACAAAACAGAATGGTGCTATAGCTTTTTTGGTGCTTTTTAGCACTTGCTACTACAGCTTCTTGTATTACTCTTATGGGGGTTTCTGTATTCAACTAACTATATATTTTTAGAAAAAGTGTGCTTTTTTAATTTTGGCATTTGAAAAACACTACTTTCATTTGTGTGTCTTGAAAAGTGAATTTGCTTCTGATTCACTGATCATTGTGGGTTTTATTTTAAAAGCTGGCTTCAAAGTGTTGCAGTGTTCCCCCACTGTCTCATTTAAAACAGCCATGTGCCATCCAAGGGATAGTTTTGTCTACTTATCATAAAGCATAAAGAGACACATTTACAACTCATCTGAGCCTTCAGGGTATCTTGTTTTTTTGACTTGAAATGGGGACGTAGCTGAATACCAGACTATTATTTCTGTCAGAGTAATTAGTGCCAGCCAGATCAGAAGCTGGTGTGCAGAATGCTCAATTGAGGAGCTGTGAGAAGTGGTTTCTCCTCTCAGAGCCTCTCTAATGCCAGCCTTGGTTGGACGTAAAGGCCTGCTTGGGAAGGCCTTTGGGAAGAACTTTACTGGGAAGAAAAAGTGCCAATAGTTGCAGGGTCGAGGTTTTTCAGATGGTATCCTGTAATGGTTTGGGCCTGTTACATAGTAGAGTGCAGATTCTCTTCTCTTGTTTAAACTGTGTTCTTCTACTTCTCCAGCAGCAGTAGATGGAGATACCTGGCCTGTTGCAACTCCTAATAGCTTGTATGTGTATATGTCTTTGAGTTGCTGAGATGAAGGAAAGAATTTGTTCTGGTTTGTTTCATTCTAAAGAGGAAGGGAAAAGGCTGAGGAGTATCAGGGAGTGTGAGAGAAAACAGACTGGTGGAGTCACATCCTCCAGCCCCTGAGAGAAATGCAGTGGATGGAAGCTTGGCAAGAGTCAGAGAAACTCTGACCCTCTCACCATCAGGGAGAAGGGGGGACCTAAAAGGTATGGGTCAATGGAAACAGGTCCCTGTCCAGGGAGATAGGACAACTCCCCCCAGCCTCCCCTTCCTTTCCAAGTGGCCTTGCAGAAAATGTATGAAGGTCTGCAATATCAGGGTCAGACAGAAAATAGTGGGGATGAAGTTCTCTCTTGGAGCTTGCCCACAACAAGTCAGCCAGACGGATCACAACTTTGGGTGTTAAGAAAGAAAGACAGGTGATTGTAGGTGATTCCCTTTGCAGGGAAACTGAGGGCTCCATATCTGGATCCATTCCACAGGCAAGTCTGCTGCTTCCTTGGGACTTGGGTAAGGGATGTCATCAGGAGACTCCCAGGACTAAGTGAGCCCTCTGATTATTACCGACTTCTAGTTGTGCAGGTTGGCAGTATCAAGGTTGATGAGAGAAGTCTCATGGCAGTCAAAAAGAACTTCAGGGCACTAGGGCAGCAGATTGAAAGAACAAGAGCACAGGTGGTGTTTTCCTCAAATCCTTTGGTAGCAGGGAGGAAAATGCTGAAAGGAACAGGAGAACTCACTTGATCAACATGTGGCTTAAAGGCCATCAGTGGTGTTTTGGCTTTTGCAATCATGGGACAGTTTCTATGGCACCAGGCCTGCTGTAGACAAATGGGGTTTGCCTGTCTAAAAGTCCATGAGTTGGCAGGGATGATTGAAAAGGCTTAAAATTAGGTTTGAAGAAGGAAAGGGATAAGACCAGGCTTGCCAGCGTTGGGGGTGAAATCAGTAGTCTAGCTGAAATGCATCTATATTATACTGACTCAGAAATGTGTGAGCCATGTTGGAACATGCAGTGTTAGGGAGATGAGCCAGGGTCTCCTAAGGTATTATAAACCAAAAGGGTTTATAATAATAAACCAGATAATATAATAACCAGAGAATTATCTCTTAAGGAATTCAGGGGTGTGCTCCTCTAGGAAGCTGACAGCCCAGCTGAGGGTGCCTTTGCATCAAAGCACACAGCATCAGCAACAAACAGTAGTTGGAAAGCATTTTGCTGCTAGAAAGCTATGACCTTGTTGCCATTACTGAAATATGGTGGGACAAATCCCATGACTGGACTGTGACCATTGATGGCTACAGGCTGTTCAGAAGAGATGGGAGGAAGAGAGGAGGAGAGGTTGCCCCCTACATCAAGAGGTGGATTGAGTGTAAAGAGTTGTCTCTGAAAAACAGCCATGAGCAGGTTGAAAGCCTGTGGGTAAAAATCAGACACTGAGGCAACAAAAGGAAGCAAGGTTGGTAACAAAGGTTGGTAACTGCTACAGACACCCCGATCAAGGTGTCTGTATTGACAAAACTTTATTGCTTTGTCAGGAACTATTGCTGCCTACAGGAACCATTGCACTCACAGGCTCTTGTCCTTCTTGGGGTCTTCAACCACCCTGACATCTGCTGGAAAATAGCACAGTGGCCTGGCTGAGTAGGGACCTGATGTTCAAACTAAAGAGCAAGAAGCAAATACACAGACAGAAGATAGGACTGACAGGTGACCTGGGAAGAGCAAGGCAAAGCTGGAATTGAACCTTGCAGGGGATGCAAAGAATAACAGGAAGGGCTTTAACACGTGCATTAACCAGAAACGGAAGGTCAAGAGGGTGTAACCCCCTGATAAACAGTGCTGGAAAACTGGTGACAATAGATGAGTGGAAGGCTGAGGTAATCAAAAACTTATTTGCCTTGGTCTTCAATGGCAGCCCCTCTTCTCCCACCTCTTGAGTAAATGGACAGCTCTCCATCCTCCTCTGCATTTATCTGTGGTCAGTGTTTGTAACTTGCATATGCCCTAGTTCTCATCTATCCTTCAGTGAGCTGCTTAAAGTAGGTGATAATAACAAGCTTACCCAGCGTTTCACATTGGTTTAGGGATTTTTGTTTTGTTTTGGTTTTTTTTTATATATATATTCTTTTGTTTAGTTTTTTATTAGGTAGTTGAATCCAGTTTCATGACAATTAATAAATGAAAGTGATTGCCAGAGCTGCAAAAAGCAAGCACCATGTATGTGGCTGGAAAGAGGAGTGGCAAAGGAAGATCTCCCCATTTGACAGGAGCCATTAAGTCATCTCTGCATCTTGTGGAGCAGCAGGCTCTTCTAAGCACAGCCCAGAATAGTTTCTGCAGAAGAAGACTGAGTTGGGTTTCCTGGGGAACTGTCCTGTGCCCCAGTCTGTAGTCCCTAGCCTTGGGTTGCTGGAGTTAGTTCTGTTCTTTTGCTTGTGCAGCTGACCAGCCCTACACAACTGTAATGGAAATCAATGGACGTTCTCAGACTTCTTCATTTGAGAGAGAAGATACATTTTAAAAATAAATTATGTTTGTGATACTGAACTCTGGCTTTGTGTTGAAAACCTTTGGACTCCTGTGTTGTTCTTTGTTGTTTTGGTTTTTTAAAAAGAATAAAGATAAAACCATAAGGCTAAGCGTTTATTGGAGCCCTTACTATAACAGACCTCAAAGATCTTAGTTTCTGAGCCTAACAAAAATTAGATCTGTAAGCATGAGGCCATCCTTTCAATGAGCCAGAAGACCCCACTGTTGATAACAGCCTGTAGTGCAGAAATAGGTAAGCAAAATTGTTTTAAGTAGTGTCTGAGCTAGAGTTGCTGGGACTGTTGTGTGCAAGTTCCTAATGGTTCTATTCTCAATTTATTTTGAAAGCCTTTGGCATTCACTCAGTGTGACTGTAATCTTTATTGTAATTTGAAAAAAATGCTTCCTGACCGATGGGGATATTTTGGGTACATATTTATGTACGTTGATGCTGCTGTCTTTTTAGATTGAGTTTTAGATTGAGTTGTCCCCAAATCTTATTTTATGGGAATAGTGAGCATGGTTTGATATAAGCTGTGTAAAGATTTTGAAGTATCTTTTTTAGGAAATAATTCAAGTAGTATCTTCATTTAAATGTCTTGCTTCAGCTTTCAGCTATGTTGTTTTATGTGCCTTATAATATAAAATAAGAGTTGTTGTGAGTGAACTCATGGAATTGTTAGGTTATCGAGAAGAGTAGACCACTTGCACTAGAAACAGTGTTTTTGCCACTTAGTCCAGGGAATTGGTGCTATTAGCCATGACTTGACTACAAGCTAAAAAAATCATTCATAGATTATTTCTTTAATGCCAGAAGGAATGGTTGCATCACTGTCTTTAATCTCCTGTCCATCAGTAAGCATTAAATTGCACAGGATTGTGCTTTTATTGCACCAGGTAATGTGTGTTTCACTTGATTCCTTCCCCAAAGGTTTCTGGTAATGATTTGAATGGCATAGAAGATGGAGTATCACTTCCTTTCTGAGATAGCTTAATCTGTTAGTCATTCTTCCTGCTGAAAAATAAAGGGGAAAGGGGCGGGGGTGGAATGCAGCTGTTATTGGGGATTTGGCTGCTTATTGAATCAAGCATATAGAATATGTAATTTCCATTCTTAGAAAAAGAGATGTGAGGCCCTGTAAATTACGGGGCGCTCGATGGATGAGCAGGTAGAGCCAGTGCTGGAAAGCCCCTCGGTGAGTGGAATATGAAGTGTTTTTGTGCGGGAGGACGGCCCGGGCCGGGCGTGCGCTGAGGCCTCTTTGTCAGCGGGGGCGCGGGGGCCGTGCCGTGTGCGCCCCCCCTAGTGGGGAGCGCCGGAACTGCACGAGCGTGTCGGCAGCCTCCTCTGGTTTCCGTGAGAAGCTAAAGGTGTGGCTTCATTTGAGTTGTACTCGCTAGGAAATGCATTTCATAATCTGAAACAAAACTAATTCTGCTAAGAAGACTTTTTTTAGGAGATGATCTTTGTTGGATTTTAAAACACCCAGCCTAATAATACACATTCTGTCATGCAGTTGGTTCCATATTACATAGGATGAAGAGGTAACTGTGATGTTCCAAATAGTGGAAAACCAAGTTACTAATAATAGACTTTACTTAGAGGACTCAGAGTCTGGTGCTGGGCCAGGCCTTAATAAGCCTTGTTGGACTTGGATTGACTTTGTGAGCAGTCACCAGGTTCTACTTCCACTATACTTGGACACTCTCGGTTCTTCATACAGAATCCATTTAGATTTTTTACAGTTAATAAGCTTGGTCTCCACTGTCTGGGAAGACATGTCTTCCAGACCAGCCAGCTTTGGAAACAAGATAGGCTGCATTGGAATGGCAGTGTGTCTGTGGCCAGCAAGTCCAAGTGGGCTCAGGCTGCCTCTGCATGCAAGCAGCTCTTGTGTCCCCATGGACACTGTAAGGATTGGTCATATTGTTGTCTCTAGGAGTATATAAGGATGTAAATAGTTTTGTTGGTTTTTTTAAATTAAATTATTTTCATATTTTTAAATAACTTGCTGGAGCATCCTGGACCTCCCTTCCTATTGGAGAGAGCAGCTACAGAGTCTAACTGCATTACTGATCCTTGATAATGTCACAAGAATACTACCTTGGATATTTTAATGTCATTACGTTATTTTAATTCTTTGGGGTTTTCTCAGGTTACCACCATCTTTCCTTTCCCTTTTCTCTATCCCCAGTCTTTTCCATGTGTGCAAGTTTTTGGCAGTACTATCTGCTTGCAGAAAGATGTGTTCAAGAAATATTTTGACATTGCTTCCTTTTTGCCAATGTTCAGTTCAGAAAGAAGAACATCTAGAATTTGTCACGGATTTTGTGAGGTTTATTTGTTTTTAGCCTAAGTTCGACACCACTAGTTCAAGCCCAGAACTTTGTGTATTCTTCATTTTACATATTTCAAGTGGGACTGCTTGGTGCCCTGAGAAGAAAATTATTATGTGTTCTTTTCCTCCATGCTTTGAGCTTTTAGTGGTAGAATGTGACAACATCCATTGGCTACAGCAGTTAATTTTCATGAATCAGACAAGGCTTTTGGATGTTAAACTAAATAATAGGAACCATGGAATTCTAGAAAGGGGTGAAAGTTAGTGGTTAAGAACCAGCTATAGTACAGTTACCCAGCATGAAGTGTTGATTAATCCTACTTTTTGATATGTAGTTAATTCTCCCTTTTATAACTAGCATTCAGGATGGCAAAGGAATAGGCTTGTTTTGTCAATTGTGTGCATGCCAGATGGAGCCTTAATATGTGTCAGCAGATAAATGGGCCATTATTAAGATTAGATGCATAATGATTATTTCAGCCTTGTTTATTTAGGTCATCAACAGTAGTAGATGATGATCTCTTACAAGTAAAAATACTTTATGATCTCAAAATCTTTTGCTTTTCTTAGACTGCTATGAAAATAACATAGGAGTTTTGTTGTCTAGTTTTAAAGTAATACATTAAGTTAACTTTTTAGTTTACTTAAATGAGAACCGAAGAAAAACCTCAGAACCACAAGTAACTTGATTTGTTTCCTGAGAAGTGAAGCTGATGGCTGTGTAAGCTGATGAATTTGTCCATTTATTAGATGGTGCTTGCGAAATTGATATTTTACCTAGTATTTCAGTTCAAGGCTCTTGGTTACTTACTTACTAGACAGTACAATGCTCAGTTACGTATGTATTCTTAAAATAACATCTGCTACAATTTTAGGCTCCTTGTACTAGCGAAAGACTTTTGCCATTAATAAACGTCTGTGTTTTATTGCAGGTTGCAGTGTAAGGTTTTGGAAGTCATAGCTCCAGCCCATCACAATGGAATGGCGAATGGGCACACCAGCAGTGCTGATGGGGACACCATTGTCATCAGCGACAGTGACGACTCAGAAACGCACAATAGCTCTGCACAAAACGGGTACAGGATACTTTTACTGAGTGTCATTCTGACTGGGTGGGAATGAGATTAAAGCTAGATGTGTCAGACTCTGACTGAAACAAATTACTTGATCTGTATGGATTGTGAGCGTTTAGACAGCTGAAGGTGACAAGCTGAACCTTCTGAGGTGCAGGCTCTGCTAACGCACCAGAAAACTGCATTATGAGAAGTGCAATACCTACAGATTAATCATTGTTTATCTCTTTGCAATGACAGTGTTTTTGCTGAGCGATGGTGGAAGAGCTGTGTGTACCTCTTTGTAGTTCTCTGAGCTGGGACATCTGTGCTGCTGTAGCAGAAAGTGCAGCATGTGCTGCAGTTGTGCAGTTTGGTATCACTTCACTTCCATTATGGGGCTCAGAGTTGAGATTACTGTATGACAGGAGGACATGCTGTACTGGAGCTCTCTGAAAAGTCTTCCCAGAGACTTGTGTTTGTGTCCAAAAAACCAAAAACATAACAAGCTTTCTTCATTGTGCATGTGTCCATATAAATATATCGTTGTATTTGATGGATTTGGTTATGATGTTAGGTGTAGTGAAACTGTGTGTCTTGTCTTGAGGAACTTCCTATGGGCTGGAGTAGCCTAATAACATTGAATAGGAGAGCTTCTTGGTTGTAACTGTGTTGTTTATTGTGTTGGAGAGTCCCTTTACTGAGCAGTAATTGAGCCTATCCTAGCAGTATACTGAGAAGAAAGACTTCTATGTTTCATAGGCATGATGATGAAAGAGGAGTGTTTGAAGTGGGCCCTAATCTAGGATCTAGCAACATACAGGCTTTGCATGAACTGTTACTGACTTTAAGATGTCACATGGATGCAGAAGTTAATCTTGTTGATTGCTTTATGATGAAGTCATGTCCTGACATGCCTAGAATAACTAGGGTAGAGCTCCTCACTTGGTTAAGAAAATAACATGGGATAAATAATTTTTAAATTTCTTTGCTGTCTCTTGAAGGTAGTGTCTGAGTTGTTCATGAAGATGTCCTATGTATTTGAGGAATGAAAAAATAAATGCATTTTCAGTATTCCAAAAGGCATGTGGCATTTGAAAGGAGGTTATTGGAATTAGGCAAGCATGCACAGAGCTGACTGTAGGATTGATCCATTATAGTGCTGTCACTTCCATGCATGCAGAGCTGGTGGTAAGACTAAGTCTTGCACTCCCAGTCAATCTGTTGTTCTCCCCAGCTGATTAGTTATTTTGACAATGCAGAGAAGGGAGGGAAAATAATTTCTTTCTCTTAGAAGGGGAGTTCTTGTGAGAATATACAGGCTTTTGAAGCAGTGTTCTGGGACATATCTAACATTTATGATGCAAGTTAAATTGCAAACCTCTTGTGTCTTTAAAATGCTTACTGTAACTTTTAAGTGAGTCTGTTTATAACAAATGTGAGAGTGTAGTAACAGCAATTTTCTAGATATATTCTGGGTATATGCAGACTTGAAAAGTATTATTTGCAGAATGTGTAAAACCTATCTGTAAGTAGAGCATTGTCATGAATTTTTGTATGCTAGCATATAAGATTCTTTGTACCATTGCTCAAAACAAATCTCACTGAACTGAATGACATGGTTTTGCATCCCTAGTCTTTCAGAGACTGTATTTTGCTGTTTATGGAGGACTTGCATATGGAGAGTATGTATGTTAGTCACCTTGGGACCAATGTCAGATTGATATGTGCAGGACAGTTCTGCCTCAGCCTGCACACAAATCTCCAGGTTTTGAGACTGTCTTTGTGCAAAGCTGCAGTGCTGTTAAACAATGGTACAGCAGATGCTCAGGGTGTTTGTGAGGGAGGGGGAGGGGAGCACAGCACAGATTGATGGGCCATCTGCAAATATTTTTCCTAAAGAATCTGTGAGGCTAGAGAATCTTAACTGAAAATAGACGTCATTAGAGATCTCAGCCTTTCTGTGACCCTACTCCTCCTGTCTGTGTGGGGCAGAAATAGCTGTGTAGTCTATACAAATGTTCCTGTTGACCTTTTCTGTTGTGTTTTTCAGTAAAAGTTGGGGTGGTACAGGAGAAAGAGGCTATGATGCTCTTACTTTCCTTCAGAAAAACAGGCTGTGCTCTAAGGCCTGGCTTACATAGCGAAAGGTAGCAAATCTTATGAGTTCTTAAAACATTTCTGCTATGCCCTGGGAGCCTCTGGTACCATAGGATAGTGGTCACATGGAATAGTAGTGTTCACACCTTAAACTGATAGACTTTTAAAGGTAAGGTTGAACTTTTGTGTTGGCTTTAGCACTCAGCAACAACCTGGAGGTTTGAGGGGCTTTTGCTGCCAAATGCATACAATTCAGCTGCAACTTAATTATTCATGTCATTCCTTTTGTCAGGGCTGTGAGTAGTGTGAATCATCAAGAATCATCAGAAATACTAGAAAAAAAATTATTGGTTTGCTGGCTGGTTTATGACAGTAAATTTGGGTGTTTGTTCAGTTTGAATTGAAGATTAATTTTGGGGAAGGGCTAATTGTTGCTGCAAGTTTTGGGATATAAGAGGTAACAGTTTTTGGAAGTAATGTCAGTGTAACCTTACTATCCAGGGCTTTTAGCATCTTCAGATGAGTTTTTAAAATTTATTTGGAGGAAAAAAATTATTAACTGGATACGTCAAAATGTGGGCATAGCTTGTCATCTTCAGTACAGTAAAATCTTTCTTCATATGTAATTCTTATGTTTCCTTTCTTCCTCTTTCATTCCTACATTGCTTGAATCCAAGAATAATAATGATGGGTAGTCCTCTTTTTATGTTATAAGGAAAAACCAAAGTACCTGGATCAAAGGCACCTTAAAATCTTCACCAAAAAGTTAAAAGTCAGGATTTTGTTGCAAAGTGCTGTTGTGTTGTCCCTAGAACATTGTTCTTAACAGTCTTCCGGTTGCTCTGTTTTGTTGTTGAAAATACTTGCAGAAAATATTTGCAATTCCAAGTGGGCAGTTGTTATTGCTCAGTACAGAGTTCCTTGTCAGTGGCAACCTGCAGAGATGTCAGAGGCAGCCATGCCATGGGGATCAGTTTGCTGACAGGTTACCTGTGCAAGGCTTGCACTGGAGCGTGATGAGACCATAAATGATTCTGTTATTTACCTAGCATTCTTCAAGGGAGTTTTGTCCATTCCCAAATTTAGTGAAAGAGATAAAAAAGCCACTGCCTTTTTCTGGAAAAGTGGGACAGCAGTCATTTTAGCACTTCAGGACAACATTCTGGATCCTCCAACTTCAGTATTTTTTGGTGCAATTTTTTGATTTCTGTTAAATACAGTAAGATACAGGTAGCTGTGGCAAGACTCAGACCAGATGGTGCAGATAGGTGTCCTGGACAAGGTAATTCAGGAGGATAAGGTTGAAGGAGCAGGGTTTATTTAGCCTGGAGAAAAGGAGGTTCAGGGGGGACCTTAGCACTCCCTACAACCACCTGAAACCAGGTTGCAAAGTGACAGGATGAAGTGGCCTCAAATTGTGCCAGGGGAAGGTTTATATTGGATAATAGGAAAAATTTCTCCACTGAAACATCAGGCATTGGAATAGGCTGCCCAGGGATGTCATGAAATCATCATCTCTGGGAGTGTTCAAAAGGCCACGTGGATGTGGCGCTTGAAAATGTGATTTAGTGATGAGCACGATGGGGCCAGGTTGGTAGTTGGACTCAATCCTAGAGGCCTTTTCCAACATTAACAATTCCATGGTTCTAAGGTCTCAGGGGTTACTTAGTACTGCTCCCTTAGTACTGTGCTGTCAGAGTGTAGCATAGCTGTAGTGTAAGAAGAAATTTATGTTCAGGTCATGTGGGCAACATGCCAAAGTAATTGAAGGCCTGATGAGATTATTACCTGTCAGTGGTTCACTATAACCTTATTAAAAATGCAAGATTCTCACACAAGTACTAACCACATTCACTTGACTGCAGTAGAAACTATTGTGATATGGGTGAGTCAGTTGTAGTTTTTACCTACTAAGTTACAAAATACTCTGTATTTTTTCCCCTGGATTTGTGTGTCAGAGCTGTGCTGAGAAGATTTTTGTAAGGGAACTCTGCTGTGAAATGGATCTAACCCTTGCTAACTCTAATGTGTTTTATATAATGCTTTACAAAATAAAATATAAGCAAAAATAATAATATTTTTATGCTAAAGCTGCTAGATAATCTATATAATTTTTAAAGATTGCTTTGTGTATTGAATTACCTTTTTCTTCCTCTTTTGCACTAAGTAAAAATTTTTACTCTAAATTTGGCAGAGGATGTCGGGAATATATTTACTTCTTTGGATAATAACGAGAAACTCAGAAACTAAGCAGAAAAATTTAGTGTGTTTTGAAATTACATTTGGGCTATTATATATGATCCACTGAAATTGAGAAAGATTTACACAAACTAAGAAGAAAAGATTAATGATGAAGAGTTGAAAATTTCATTATTCTTTGGGCCCTGAATTTGATTGCAGACAGTATTGAAGCTTAGAACCTATTCAAAATGTGTAAATAAGCTGATAGACTTTTGATTTCATATTGGTACTCTGATGCCTTTTATTTTGTATCTGAACATTGTGTTTGGGCCATTCTTCAGCTTTCTAGATGAAAGGCCTGGAAAGGCAATGGTGTGTGATGAGGTGCAAGTTTGTCTTTCATACTATCCAAAAATTCCTGGGGACAGCCTTTATTACTTTAGCTTTCCTGTCTTAGACTGAAGGTGGTCATGGAAGACCATGTCATGGTATGACCAGAATATGAAGGCTCTTCTAACAAACTTATGTAAATATGTTAAAATCTTGCCAGTGGATATACTGGATTACAGTTGATCTCTGTTTTGCTAATATGAATGGCTGGGTGGACTTTTTTCTGTTATATTTCTTAAACTGTGTTTGGTCTGAGTGACTCAACTTTAAGACTTCAACTGTGATGTACATGAAGTATCATGCAAGACACTGCATGCAAATCACAGCACTTACCTGTAGGTTTAGTAGATATGTTCCTGTTTCCAAGTCTGTCTTTTTTTTGTCAGTCCATTTATTATTAACTATGCTGATAATTTAATCATTATAAACTATTTTTCTTGAGAACTTTGCAAATTATTCTCATCTGAAATGACACTAATGGTGAATAAGTACTGTTTTGTTTAATCTGTAGTTAATAATGTATTTATTAGACATTGGAAGGTTAACATTTCTTGTATTTCTCTTTCACAGAGTTAGTGGGGAAAAACAAGAATTGTAGCAAATTTTATTTTCAGAGCATTGCAAAGTACAGTTCTCAATATCATGTGCATGTTTTTCACAAGGCTAAAGAACAGCAAGTGATGTACTGGTTTATTTTTTCAAACTCCACCTGAAAGCATTTTGTAAATGCTGGAAGGACTGACAGTGATGAAATGCATAGTTTTAAATCTCCTAGTTCATCTACATAGCTGCTTCAACTTTCCTTCTTGATGAAATAAGACGATGACTGAATTCTTCCTGATAAAGCAGTACAAGTCTTGATTACAAATTGTCACCTCAGGAGAAGTTAGTTCTGTTGTTTAATGTCAAAATGCAACATTATTTAAATGAAGTCTTATTAGTTCAGCTCTGTTCATAAATACATTACTCTTCTTAAAGCATATTGTCTATGGCAGAGCCCCTCTCTTTCTTGAAAAGGAGTGAATTTTGGTAGCACACCAGAACCTGGGTGTTACCCACCTAGGAAGAGGTGTAACAAAACAGTTAATGGTATGTTAAAACTGAAGAAATATTTTCCATGGGGGGGGAAAACATCCAGGTCTCTGTAGGAATACCTGTAAAAGGGAAGTGCACTTTGGCTAATAAAGCATGTAACCTGATGAGCATTTATTTTGAAGTGTAGATATGTTATGGTTTCTGTTACTTCCTGTTATTTTATGCTGTTGGTAAAGTGTTTGATTTGGTTTTTTTCCTAAAGTGTTATTTTGGAAAAATATTTTAGGTGTTTTTTACTTGTTTTGTAACACAATTGGTAGATCAAGGACTACTGGTTTTATTAATTTTATTTATTTCTCTCTTTTGGAATCCTTTCTCACCATATTTTCCTCCTTTTTCCTGTCTTCCTGTTACCATCATGAGTACTTAAGAGTATTAAGGAGACAATTTTCTGAAGTGTAGGGATGTATCATTACTTGTCTCTCTCTCTCTTTCTTCCTTCCCTTCTTATCTTCCATTTCCTTGCTAAGAAAACATCCCTCATTGTTCTTCCTGTTCCTTGCAGGAACTGGTTTTAATGCAGATTTAAATATAGTAGCAGAAAAGTTGGCATAAATTAATAGGCCCTCTTTGGTCCTGGTGGAAGTTACAAGTTGGCTGTTTTTAAGAAGTCCATTGTATAGGCATATAAATATATTAAATGTGTAAAATATGAGGCTGATGATACGTGAATGTAAACTTTTAATTTTTAATTTTTTTTTTCCTAGGGAGAAGAAAGCCATAATTGATCCTTCTTTGTTCAAATACAAAGTCCAACCTATTAAAAAACACCTATATGAAGCTGTTATTGTTAAAGCATCTCAACTAAGGTAAAAATTAGTATGTGGAAGTTAAAACTATACTTTATAACTGTGAATTGTGTAAGATTTTTTGATATAAAATGACATTTTAAAACAATGTTAGAGCTCTTAATTAAAAGTACTGGAATAGAATACTGTAATACAGACCCTTCTGTATCAAGGATTCCAAGCTTTGCTAGCATTAACACGGTACCACCTTCTTGCAGGTCTCTGCTTTCATTGGCACACAGAGGAGACCTGCTGTTGTTGTCTGCAAAAATCAGATTAGTTACCCAGTGTGCAGTGAGCCAATAATTACACACTCAAGAGAGACAGAGGTTTTTATTTCACAAGCCTAGGGGATCAGTGGTATTCCATAAATCGAGCATGTTTTAGCAAGAAAAAGATTGAGTGTTCATTGGCTATAAGTTACATAAGTTCTCTTACTAATTACTTTTCTATTTTCTATTTGTTAATTATTCCAATTAATTTATTAATTCCTACATCTTATGGTAATTAGTCCACTTGCTCAGTCTTTCTCTTTTGAGTCAGCGAGTTTCTTGTGTCAGTGGTCCTGAGTTGGTGGCCACAGATTTTCCCCTGCAGAATTACCTTTTACTCAGTTGGAGCTGGGTTGGTATAGTTGCTTGGTTGGGTTTCCTTACCCTGGGAATTTTGCTAGATGTCTTTGTGACCTTTAAATTCTGTGTTCTTTGTGACCACTGTCAGTGGGCATTCTTATTCCCAAGCTTTGTTAACCTCCCCGCAGGTCTGAGACCACTGAAGTATGTCCAGCCCTAAACCTTAACAGGGCAATTCTACCAACAAATAATTTATTTTTCTAACACCTGGACATCACTTATAGTAGCCAACAACCAAGCTCTCCATTTCATGCATTAAATTTCCATTTGTGTTGATTAGGCTTGAAAGTATACAAAGATCAAACATCAAAGAACATCCTTTCTTAAGGAAATTTTAATATATTCCACATTTTGCAAGACTGTGACTTCTGATACCTTGGCTACTGTTGTCATTGATGGAGTAGATGGAAAAGAGTGTTTGAACTCTAATAACGATAATAATGAACTATTGGTGTTGTGAGCACTCTGGTAGCATTGCTGGTTTGAAATGTTAGAGCAGACACTGGCAATCAGATTAATGTAAAATGGAAGGGTGTAGAGGTTTTGCTGCTTAAATAGCAAACTTGTCTCAAATTTAGTTAAAATATCTGTTTAGAGTAATTGTTTAAAGCATCCAGTTTATATAAAGTTTTGATGCACAAACTTCAGTTTATGTGATTACAAGTCATTTAGTTCCAGCACAAATCAGGATTTATTTTTCCATTAACTACTCCTATGTAATGAAGCCTTTTCCTTCCCATGAAGTAATGCAGGTTCCCTGGAATGCCAGGAGCCAGTAGAGTGCACACTGTCCTGTAGAAAGAAGTGGCATAGCTTGACTGAGAAGTGTGTGAATTCACCTTGTCACTTGTTGGCTTGCCTCCCAGCTTGAGAGATGTGAATGCTGCTTTCCTGCTGTCCCTGTTTGTTTGTTGTCCTCCCTCTCTTCTGACACAGTCAGACTTGAGTTTTAGTTAGGAATTTTAAGAAGTATTTGGAGGATTTACTGTGGATCAAAAGGGTGTTTATAAAAGAGGACGTAACAGAATCTTCAAAATAAAAATTGCAGATGCATAAACCAACTCTTAATGTACTACTTGTGTTTTGTTTTATTCATAAGGAAAACTTTAATTCAGTTGTGCTTTCAAAGAAATATAATTAAGAAAATAAGAAAAAGTTCAATCACATGGTCTATCACATGTATTCTTGCACATACTTTTGGCAAGAATAAATACTTATTAAATACTTAAATACTAATTAAAGATGTTAGTTGATAATACTACCTTTCTTTCCTAATACAGCCGGAGGAAACATCTCTTTTCTCGTGATAGACTTAAACTTTTTCTGAAACAACACTGTGAACCACATGATGGAGTCATTAAAGCTAAGGTAAGCAAGAAGAAATAATTTATGGGATAGAATATTGACACTATTTAGTATTTTTTTGCTCTTCTCTACTAGCTGCTCAGAGCTCCTTTTAAATACTACGTCACATTTAGGTTTTTGTAAGTATAATATACTTTTGATTAGTCTAGGACATGAATTGTTTTCATTCTTCAAGGTATGCGGCTGATACTTCTAAGTTGAATAAAAATGAACTGGTTTTGTGTTGGTACAGTAAACCAATATTACTCTGTTCTAATTCCTTTAGCTGGAAAGTATTTTATAATAGATTGAATTCAGTCTCCGTATCTTCAGTGAGACAGGTACCAGAGTTTAGGTGGCTGGAATGGATTTTTGATAAGGCCTTGGATTTTGGTTGTGCATGTGTTTGTAATTTTAGATATATGGTGATACTTGGAACAACTCAGACTGAAGTTCACATCTTAGTGGGCACCAGAGGACTGAGAATTTGAGCAGCTTTTCGCACAAGGCAGCAATTTCTCTTTCCTTGCTTGTTGTACCACAAGAGATCCTGGACTCCTTCCCTGTGTATTGCAGCCTTGACCCTGAAATCCTTGCTATCTTCTTGTTTTTAGAAAGTAGCAGGGATTTTTATTATGTCTGTTATTTTCTCATACAGCTGTGTAACTGCTCATTCTGCACAGGAAGGCTCGGACAGATGAGAGTCAGTGAGAGTCTTGCCTCTGAAAGTTGTGGAAAATAACGAAGGCAATGAATTTCTAAATAAATTTGTAACTCCTAAGAGTCTGTCTCTTCCAAAGAAATGGAAATAGAAGAAAATAGAGCTGAACGGGATAAACCACCTCATTCCTTGGGCTTGTTAGTGGTCATTTTGACCCAGCTCACTGTACCACATTAAGGACTAGTCATCTATTAGTGATGCTTTCTGAAGCCTCAGGAAAATGGTTATATTCTATATATGTTTATTTGTCACCTTGTCTTTATTTGGGCTTTCTGTGGAGTGTCTTGTCCTCTTGCTGATTGCCTTGCATTTCAGTTATGTTAACATGTCCTGTTTGGAATGTCTCCTTTGTATCCTCATCTGTATTGTCCAATAAGGACAGATTTCCTGAAGTCACGGTTGAGAAAGTAGACTTGAAAAGAACCTTTGACAATTTGGAAAAATCTTCCTCTAGAAATAAGTACCTGTGTAATAGAGAATTATGTAACTCTTCAATAAGTTAAGTTTCTGCTTTTATCTGTCAAAATTTATTCTTGACACACTTCAGTAACATGCTAAGACACTTATGAGCTGTGTTTGCTGAAAGGCATATAAAGAAACAACATCTTACCAAATGAAGCCAAATTCTAGTTTCAGATGGGTGCTGCATACATTATTATCATAACTTGGTAGATTAACTCTTCACTTACACTATTTCAGAGATTTATTTCTTATCCTCAGTTAAGTAGTTGTGGATATGGTTGCTCCTACTGTCTTCTTTTGTGAATTAATGATTGATTAGTTACCTTATATTTAGATTATTTAGCTTATATTTTTAAAAAGGTAAGAATTTCACCATGAATATCTATTTTCATCTTTCTTACTAAGGCAACATCAATTGAAAAATATAATCTAGCAGAACAAAACTTCTCCTATTTCTTTCCTGATGAACCACCCACGTTTATCTTCAGTCCTGCAAGCAGACGGCGAGGGCGACCTCCAAAGAGGGCATCTGCAAGTCTTGTAAGTAATAACAATTCTAATCCTGGATGAAGACACATCAGCATAGTCTAGGAAGTACTCCTATTTGTCTGAGTTTTCAGATCATTTGAAATACAGGGTTGACATTGTGCTTCTTTTATTTTGAGGGCAGTTGGGATATATTCCACAATTGCTTTAAAGTAATTACTTTATAGTCAAGCTGGTAAAAGGGATCATAATTGATATGTTATCATCTTATTTTTGTTATTATTTCTGGGATCCCATAAAGAAACTAATTTCTCAGTGTGTTGTGATGACAAACAGAACTTTTCCATTCTGGGATTAATAAATAATTTACTAAAAAGCTTTAATTTGAACTCTCATATAAAATTATGTCACTTGCCCTCAGATACAGGTATGTCACTTGCCTGTATTTAAACACTGAGACTCTTGGTCACTATTCTACTTTATTGTGTTCTACAGAACAGTTGAAAAATTTGGAATATCTTTTGCTGGCCATTTCACTGTAGTTGTTATGCTCTTTTTTTTCCTCTCCACCTCTAAATTCTCTATCAGGAGGACAATATTAAACCTAAACAAAACACCCCAGGAAATAAAAGTAAAGTATCAAGGGAAAGAGCAAGGTTCCAGAAGCAAAAAGAAGATGTGCAGGCCATAGGTAAGTTGAAGTTTACTCATATGACCAGTAGAACTAGTTTTTGCAGATTTGAGAGCAGGCCATAATTAGGGTGCTTTTGGGGCTGTACCTTTCAAAGGGAAAATGTATTAAGAGTGTACTGCCACACCACTATGCCAAGTGCTTCTTTCAATAGTTAGCGTGCTTGTTTCCTGGTTTTATTTTTTTTTCCATGTTAGTTGATTAAACTGGGGAAATGTAGGAAGCTTGTGGCCCAACTGTGTTGATTTCTCTCTCAGATAAATAAAGAGCTAAATAATTTCTTGTAGAAGCTTGGCTGGTGAAGTCATGTGTAAATTTTACCAGCTGAAGGTGTATCAAAGCACGAATGTGCAACACAAATCCGTTAGTTTTTCCATTTATGCATTTTCCTCATACAACAATCTCAAAATTCAAAAGAACTGAAATATATTTTGATTTTTTTGGGGGGGTTTAAAAGATTCAGAGATTTTTAGTTTGGACTGATTGAATTATTTTGGCTTAGTTTTAACCTGTTCCCGATCATGTTAAATTTGATTTCAAGTAGGGTAGTAAGGGGATCCATATGCCTTTTGTTTGGGTTTAACTAGATAAATTGGTATGCCTTCTTGAGGACAAAGTTGTTATGCTCTTTTTTTTTCCTCTCCACCTCCAAATTCTCTCTCAGGAGAGAGGTCAGACAAGGACGTATTCTTCTGGATTGTAAGGATTGCCTTTCCTAAGGGAAGGCTTTCATCTGTGGAAGTATTTCAGTGAACTTTCAGTTCCAGCCTCTCATCTTCTTGAAGACAGAATTTTTTAAGATGGCAAGGATATTTAGAAATTACCTAGTCCAGCATCTGCTTAAATAACAGCACAGTTGTCTGACACTGCTTTGGGCCTTTCCTTTATAGCAGATGGGGACACTAGAATTTCATGGGTTCCATTAAACGTGTGTGGCCATGTTCTTGCACAACAAGCATCTATTTGTTCATGTGCTGGGAATGACAGCACAGACCGACATAACAACTGATCAGTGTCAAAGCTGCTTCCTGTCTTGTGTGGACAGAAACTGCAGCTTCTAGAAGGGTAGTTAAGACACATTTTCACAATGTGAAAAGGTAGCAAGTTACCAAGTACCTTGAAAAATTAACCTTCTGAGTGTGTTGAAAGCCCCAAGGATCAGCTTCACTGCATTTGTTAGCTGAATTCATACATTGCTGCTATGTGCAGTAGCTATCTGTAGAAGGAACCTAGCCCATTTTCAGAATGTTATAGGAAAATACAATAAAAGTTTTTCTTGTTAGTACTCTCCACTTGGTAAGAGTGAGGATCTTTTTTCATTTCATTCACATATGATTCTAGCTTCCCTGTTTAATCAGTTAAAACAGTAAGACCCCCTTTTATTTGTTAGCCTGTGTGTGGGTTGATGGGTGCTGTCTGCCCACAGAACGTGGAAATTTATATCCTGTTCTTCTTCTACACATGACTGCAAAGAGACCTGCATCTCTTCAGGCAGTAGCATTTATTGTTATTTAAAGTTCAGCTTAAACTGTGTAACTGAAGTAAAATTTGAGCAAAACACACTGAAATACTACATAGGTTTCAAATGTATTGACTTCAGTAATTCAGTAAGAACTAAATATTTAAAGATCACTTATTTAAAGGTTTTTACTATCACAGATATTTCATGGTTGCGTGCCACACCTGGTTGTGACATGCTTTTATTAACCAGTCATTACTAAATATGTTGCTGTAATTATATGTTCGAATCAGTTCTCATCTTTATATGTCAATTGATAGAAACCAATAAACAAGTAATAACCTTCTGTATACTCATAAAACCAGATATATTTAACTTTATTACCTGTTGACAACTTCGTAAAACATGTGTAATACATAGGCTTGAAACTCTGATTCTGTAAAAAATGTCCAAGTGTTTAAATTTCTGGTTGGTGTGGAAACAATTCAGCTTTCAAAACCATATCTTTCTGATATGGTAATTATAAAAATGCAGTCTATTTATTGGTTAAAACTAAGGTTTTACAAAAGAAAAATAACTCAGGTTTGTCATTTTCCTTTATAGCTTTTGAAAAAGCTAAATTAAAACAAGAGAAGGCAAATGCTATAGAAGCTAGGAAAAAGGAGAAAGAAGATAAGGAAAAGAAGAGAGAAGAATTAAAGAAAATTGTGGAAGAAGAAAGGATGAAAAAGAAAGAAGAGAAAGAGAGACTCAAAATAGAAAAAGAAAAAGTAATGCTTTTGAAGTATCTGTGTTTCATATAGGAACAGTATAATGGCTTTCTAGTATAATGGAACAGTATAATGGCTTTTTGTTTCTTAGTCTCTGTTTGAAGTTATTTTCCATTAATCATTCTCAGTTTCTAGAAATGCACTTTAGAAAAATAGGCAGTTACAAGATTTGATGATGGATTGTATTTCTGGTTAACATTCTCTATAATTTTAGTTTACCAAAAGTTCATTTTGAATTTGAACTTACTTCTGAAGTTATGTGGTGGGTTTAGGGGTTTTTTTTTTTGCCAATAATGCATAAAACTATTTGATTTAATGGTTGTCTTCTCTTTGAAGTATCTGTTCTGCATCAGATTGACAGCATATCTAATGGTTGTAGGTTTCTGTGTGGATTTTTTTTGGATGTAAATTACTAAGTAACTTTTTTGTCAAGTTGAATATGAAGAAATTAAAGATTCCACTATATTTTACCACAGTGACATTCACTGTGGTTGAATGGATGTTGTAGATGGTCTTTTTTGAGGCAACGTTCATCAATGTGTGTAATTTTTGATACTTTTTCTTTAGCCATTTCGATTAAAAAGAAAACAAAACCCAAAACACCCCCACAACAAAAGCAACAACTAATCCAACAATGTATCACCTCATTTAAATATGTTTGCTAGTATCATTTTATACAAAATAAAATTAATAGATTACTCCATTCTAATTAAATGTGATGTTTTACTTTTTAGTGTGATTGAGTAGTAAGTAAATGGCGCAGTTTTAGAAACTGCAGTAAGACCATGTAACAATATTTGTATACAATTGTGACTGTTTTTTTCAGGAAAGAGAGAAGCTGCGTGAGGAAAAAAGAAAATATGTGGAATACCTCAAACAGTGGAGTAAGCCTAGAGAAGATATGGAGTGTGATGACCTTAAGGTATGATTGAATTTGGGATAGCTGAAGATTGTAGTTTGCAGAGTTCCCAGATGGATTAGATTCCCTAATGCAGGGACAAATATAGATCTGTTTGGAATGCTAGAAGCTGTGAGTCACCTGCAGTGTGTAATACATATTTCCCAGTGGCAATGCTAATGGGATCATCTGCATCTGCATTTTCAACCTCCAGAAAAGCTTTACAGCCTGTGCTCAGTCTGCAATGGAGTATGTTCAATGTGCTGGCATTACTGAGTGAGGGGTATTGAGTATACCTGATTTTTCTGTGAAGAATGCAAAATGAACTCACTTATAAAAATGTGAGTTACATAAAAGATTTGAGTAATGAAAAAACTAAAGTTTTGGCTGCAAAAATTAGAGAAGATATTGGCTTGTTACTTCCTGAGGCATTCTTTTGATTTAAACTGTAGTAATATAATATAAATATCATGTTTAATTAACATCTTTCATGATGATATTGGAAACCTGTAGAAAGTAACAAGAATTTGCTTCTCAAAAAACTTAGTATTCACACAGGAGTATAGTGTGGCTGTACACCACAGAATATTTTCTAGTGTTACATGTTTATGTATGCTTTACTGGGACTCATTCTGGCAGGGGGTAGCAAAAGGAGGAAAATAGTCAGAAACACAAGGTTGAGAGTTTGAGGTACACAGAATTGTAACAAGTGCAAGGAGGGCAAGTGGAAATAAAGGAGAGTGTTAAATGAATTCAAATGATATAACTGATTGGGAGGAATATGAGAGCTGAACATATTTGCAAGGAGAGCTGTATGGCCATTGAAGATGGGAGTGAGAAGTCCTAGCTATGTAGAAAGGGGAAAAGGTCATTGCTGAAAGGGGAGAGCAAGCTGTGAAAACAGTGCTGCTGTATTTCTACTGGAAAGAAAAAGGAGGGGTGGAAAAGCAGTGTCATCACTACACTGAGACTCTGCTGCTCTACTCACCTCACTCTGTGCCTGGTGCAGCCTCACCTGGAGTACTGTGTGAGGTTTTGGTCACTGCAATAAAACAAAGACATTAAGCTATTAGAGAGTGTTCAAAGGAGGGAAAAGAGGATGGTGAATGACCTGGAGAAGAAGCCATATGAGGAGGGGCTGAGATCACGTGGTCTGTTCAGCCTGGAGGAGACTGAGGGGACACCTCATCACAGTCTACAGCATCCTTGTGAGGGGAAGAGGAGGGGCAGGCACTGAGCTCTGCTCTGTGGTGACAGTGACAGGACCCAAGGAAATGGCCTGAAGTTGGGCCAGGGGAGGATTAGGTTGGATATTAGCAAAAGCTTCTTCACCCAGAGAGTGGTTGGGCACTGGAACTGGCTTCCAAGGGAAGTGGTCAAAGCACCAAGTCTGATAGAGTTCAAGAACCTTTTGGACCATGCTCTCAGGGACAGGATGGTTCACATGGATGGTTCTGTGCAGGGCCAGGAGTTGGAACTGAAGGTCTTTGTGGTTCCCTTACAACTTAAAATAACCTGTTATTTTGTGATTCTGTGAATTGACAAGATTTTAAATAAAGATGAGTTCAGGTGGGGACTGCTTTTGAAAAGATTCCCATCTCTGGAAATTTATGAAATATCTTACTGTGTTCTTTTGAAGCACAATATTTGGCTTTCTTCTTTATAATATTTGTGAACTACCACATTTGTGGAAAATAGACATAATTCTGAAAATTATTCAACTATGTGTGCTAAGAAACAGTAAATGAAGACAAATCTTGAAGGATTACATGAAAATAGTAATTTCAAAAACAAACGTGATGTTAGGCACCGTTATCTGTGGTTTGGAGGTGGTGTCTCTGTTAAGTGGTCTTGTTATATGGTTACATCAGCTCCCTTTAATGTCTTCAGCTACCATAAATGCCTTACAAATGCAAAAAACTCAGTGCCAGAACACACAGTTGTTAGACATGATCTTGCATATCCTAGTATTAGAAGGGTGCATTTTACGTGAACGTGTTGGGGTTTTGGTTTGCTTGTCTTTGCAAGCAATCATAAGTAACTTCTAAGAGTATGTTTATTTTGGCTTGTTCAGACAGTTCAGGAAAAGGAAATTCAAAACTCTTGTGAAATAATACAGGTATAAAGGAAAAAGCTTGACAGTCAATGTTTTTAACTTGTAGTGGGATTAACTTCTTTTAATAAAGATTCAAACTTCATGGACATGAGTAAACTTCTTTCTCAAAAATTTTACATTCAGGTTGCATGCTCTTCAGTTTCCAAAGTTAATACTATCACCAGTGTTACCATGATAACTGATCATGTGTCCTGTGGGACTCATTTTAGTAAAACACAGAGAAACTCAACTAATTTGGTTTTAATGACTTGTGTACTTTGCACAAACCAAATACTGTATTAAGTGGTCCCATTTGGTTTGCAGGAACTTCCCATTCCAGTGCCAGTGAAGACGAGACTTCCTCCTGAGATCTTTGGTGATGCTCTGATGGTTTTGGAGTTTTTACATGCTTTTGGGGAACTTTTTGATCTTCAAGATGAATTTCCTGAAGGAGTGACTTTAGGCAAGTTGTGGCTTATATGGCAAGGTGCCCCACTTCGGTGGTTTCCCTTCTACCAAACAACCAAACATCTTAAGTGTGCACAAGTACCACTGCTACAGAATTTTCTTTGTGGCTTTAATCTGTCAGTGCCAACACGTGTATCAATCCAGTTTTCAGTTCGCGGTCAACTCCAAGGGACTTGTGAAATCAAAACTAGTTTTGGTGTACAAGTTGTTATTCTGCTTATCAGAAGATCTACCTGTACTTTTTTCTTGCAGTTCTCTATTAAGAAAACAATGTTTGGTCAACACTTTTTCTGGCACCATCATTCTAGGAATATATGCAGTAAATTATGGAAACGTAATTTAATTATCATACCTGAAGGGAAAAAAAAATGTTTTCATTCTTCAGTACATAATTTTTTTTCCAACTTTGCGGCAAAAGTGACGCTTCTTAAACTTTATTCACAGAGGTTTTAGAGGAAGCTCTTGTAGGAAATGACACTGAAGGCCCACTATGTGAATTGCTGTTTTTCTTCCTGACTGCCATCTTTCAGGCAATGGCCGAAGAGGAAGAGGAAGTGGCCAAAGATCAAATAGCTGATGCTGAGACCAAAGGTCAGATCTTTAATTTTACTGCTGAAAACCTGAAGTTGCACTGGAATTAACTTTAAGCTGCATGATTTATGGCACTCCTTTGTTTAACCTTGTCTTATTATGCATGGATATTGTATGTAAATGGGCTTGCTTTTTCTCTTTAATCTGAAATTAAAGCCTTAAACTGGGCATGGACCACAGAGTCTGGGGGGAATAGAGAAAAAGGAAACTCATTGTTACTATGATTGTGTCCGGCAAAGCATAATAAGCTTTTAACAGCATTGCTTGTGTTCTGGAGGTGCAGGAAGCATCTTTACCTTCCTCCTCTTCTCCAGCACTGTTACATATTTCTCCTGAGGGTCAGGAAACAAGTCATTTTCCTAAGTCTTCTCAAAGATATCTGTATCTAAAAAAATCTGTACCTAACTAGATTAAAAACTAAAACTCCCCAGCACAACTGTAATGGTGAATTAAATATTCATTGTCCTTCAAGGCTTGAAGTTATGCATCCACAACTCCTGGATACTACCGTGTGTGTTCTTTCACTAAAGACTCTCACAGTCACTCTGATTTTGGTCTTTCCTCTAAAGCTGATGTCCCCATTTTTAGAGGCATTCAGTGTATACTAACCACTGATCAGAAGGAAGTGCAGGCTTTGTTACAAATTTGTAGTCCTGTGTTTATGGACTGCCAAATTTGCTGACTAAAGGAGAAGCTTTGACCCATCCTACTAGCCTTTATTTTATTAGAGGTAGGTACATAAGAGCACTCCCTCTTTGAGGTCAAGTGAATTCCATGGTGCCTCTGCAAGCCAGGTGTGTGAGTTAAACAAAAGTTCCTTTAACCCCTCCCTTGAAGATTGTTTATTTTCATGCTTAAGATTGATGTCCAGTCTATAACTTATATAAAGCATGGACACTGTCTTTAATAACAGTGGCTTCTCTTGTTAATTGAATAGAGATTTGAGACGGTGTTAGTAAATTTAAACTGTATTTTAATTACTGTTGAATTTAGCTATTAAACTGTATTTGTTAACTACTGAGAGTATTGCCTTAGCAATACAAACAAGGAATTACAATCAGGTAATAATGGAATAGTTGATTAGATTCTATATTATTTGTATGGCTGATCAGAAAAAACATAATGTAACTTTAATATTTTAATTTGACATAATGGGGCTGATAATTGCAATAGTCTTCCATTTTGTTTCTAGTTTAGCAGAGTTGTGGGGAAGGCACTTCATTTATTGTGTTTTACTTGCCTCAGAACTTTCATTTCTTGTCACTCTTGTTTAGACATCTTCTTTCCCATAAAAGATCTACACAGTCTTGCCTTTGTAATTCTGGCTAACCAAACTAGCAGTAGTCAGCATGTTTGCTCAGTTAAATTCTGTGCAGGCAGCGTTTCTGCAACAGGGAACACCACAGATATGTGGTTTGGGGGTGTACAGTTCTTTCTCAAAGTGTGTTATATAGTTAAAGTGAAAGGGGTGGTGCAGAAATGCATTTTGCTGTGTCTAGGTGACAGTTTTCAAACAACATCCTAGAGGACTGTTGTGGATTTGCATTTATATATTGTTTGTATAGTTTGTGGTTTTATTTTGACTTGGTGACTTTAAGTGCTTAATAATTTGGATTTGAATAAAGTGAAATTGTTGAAACAGCATACATTGCTGAAAATACTCTGCCAACCCTCTGGAGAAATACCTGTAAGTGCTGAGGAAACCTTTGTTTAAGAAACAGGAACTTGCTGTTTCTCCCTTTCACTTCCCTGCTTTCCTGGTCAGTTTGCTTATGTATGATGGTCATTAAGTGCAGGTGCTTGATTTGGTGAAATATGATTTATTTGTAATGTCTTAGTAATTATGTTTGTGCAGAACAGGCTGTATGTGAGTTATAGATAGAAAGTGTATGGTGATAGCCAGTATCAAAATACATTATTGGTTTGAGTTTTGCTTCCTAAAAACAAAATTATGATAAGAAAAACAATTTGTTTGAGGAAAGGAAATACAGGTGTTCTTGCATTGCTACTTGTCTGCACTTTCAAGTGTGTTTCTGGATTTGTTCTTGCTGCCTTTAATGTTGCCATTGTGCATGTTCTGCGTGTTGTGGTTGCTTTAACAGCTTAGATGTTGTTCTCCCTATATATAGCATGTGGTGCATGTCCTTAGCTTTTAGATGGATTTTTTTAGTTGCATTTCAAGATCTGTAAATTTTTGTCTGGATGTTGAATTGAGTTTTGAATACATTGATGCATCTGTAAATACCATCCCTCTTTTTGCTTTGTCTGCAATTCTCGAAACGCAGCTTCCTTTCCTCCCCTTCACAGTACAAATTTTAATTTGCACTAGAATAAAGTGTTTATTTCCTTAAAGATTTAACAGAGGCTTTGGATGAAGATGCAGACCCCACAAAATCTGCACTGTCTGCAGTTGCAACTTTGGCAGCTGCATGGCCCCAGTTACATCAGGGTATGTGTGGGTTTCACTTCTTGTTTTGTTACTGTTATTATTTTGCTCTGTATTTTAAAGAACTATTTTATATTTATGTACATTTAAATATCTGTATAAAATAACTGTTCATTCTTCTCAACTGTAGGCTGCAATTTGAAAAGCTTGGATCTTGATAGCTGCACTCTTTCTGAGATTCTCAGACTTCACATTCTAGCATCAGGTGCTGATATAACATCAGCCAATGCAAAATACCGTTACCAGAAACGAGGAGGGTTTGATACTACTGATGATGCTTGCATGGAGCTGAGATTAAGTAATCCTGGTCTCTTGAAGAAACTTTCAAGTACCTCAGTATATGATTTGTTGCCAGGTAATAAAAGAATACATGTTAGGCATTATTAGATTGCTCTATAAGTGATTAATTTTGCAACTGCTTTAGACCAATAATGGTCAAAATTAATTGTATCATAGAATAATCGAGTTTGGAAAGGATCTCTGGGGGCTTTATGTAGACCAACACTCACCCCCTATGCTTCAGTCCCCACAAGCACATCCCACCACATCAGAGATTGCAGTGCTAGGCAGTTTCATTACTTCTGAGTAGCTTTTCTTTCATCTCATTTTAAAAATGTCAGTGTTACTTGAATAAGGGGATCTCTCTGGAAGAAGCATTGGCGTGTTTGATTCAGCCCCTGCTTTTTTTTCCCTGTTTGTATTTGGGTCTTTTGTTCATTATTTGGAAATGGAGAAAAATTTCTGTCAATTCTTCCTTTGTCTCTACTTTGAAGATAATACTGCATTTTACTAATTTTGGTGGTAAAAGTTAATAAATTAAAAATAATGCTTGTGTCTGTGAACAAAGCAGATATGCTTTCAGGAAATGTGTCTGCATGTGCTACAAATGTTTGTTCGCTTGTTCTTAAGTGAGAACAAATCCAGTTTGGAGTCTGTAAGATTTAGGCTTATTATCAGTTACATAGTGAAATATAAACATTGGTGCAAATTTTATTAGGAGAAAAGATGAAGATCCTTCATGCTCTCTGTGGGAAACTTCTGACTCTCGTTTCCACTCGAGATTTCATTGAGGACTCTGTTGATGTGCTACGACAAGCAAAACAGGAGTTCCGGGAGCTAAAGGCAGAACAGCACCGCAAGGAACGAGAGGCAGCAGCAGCCAGGTAGAACTAGGATATGGAGAACTAAAGTTTGGTGCTACAATTGAGATTATTGTCTCAGCTGCAGAAGGCATATGAGAAACAGTAGTAATGTTTCTGTTCTATGCTGGTTTCCTGGGACAGTAGACAGAAGTGAAACTTAGTTGTGCTAAATGTTGTTGGGCTAAATGTTGTTTTCCCATATTTCTGCTATTTTTGGATGATGTTGTAGTATAAAAGAAAACTATCTGGTGGACAGACTAGATATTAGATTAATTGCAACTGTTTTTTTATATCCTTCTTACTATTAGGATACGTAAGAAAAGAGAAGAAAGGTTAAAAGAACAAGAGTTAAAAATGAAAGAGAAACAAGAAAAGCTGAAAGAAGAGGAGCAAAGGATTCCTGCTGTAGAAATATCTGTTGGGTATGATACATAGTATTACTGTTATGTATAACATAGAGCACTTTTCAGCTTTGTGGCCAGATCTCACATGTGTAGTTTCATTGACTAGATCATATACAAAGCTATATTTTAAGAATATTGTCCTTAATGTTGATTTTATTTTTCTTCATAGTGGTGTAGAATTGGTAAAAAAGTTACCTTGTAAAAACTGCCTGTTTTTCTGTAGGAAATTAATTATATTTGCAAGATGAGGCATAAATGTGTAACAAGCATTTTACAGAATGGTACATTCCTTTTGGGAAGGAAACTTTACTTAGACATGAGAAAAACTCACAGCAATAGAACTACACTAAGCTGTCTCCAAAAATGGTCTGATTATAATAATAATACTCTTGAAATGAAAGTGTGGGCACCAAAGAACAGGTTTTAGTCCTTAATATAGAACTTCACATTTACAGTTCAGTGGGTTTCTTCTGGGCTTTAATATAGTCTGTGATTTACAGTTGATTTTTTAAGAGCATTATAGGCATTTTACCAGTTAAGTACTTGGGAGATAAAAGTACTCTTTGTGTCAAAGATGCCATGTTTTATTGTGTCTTTCTTACGGTTGGTTAGTCACAGTTTGTTTATTTTGCTGTGTCAGTGAGGAGGAACGGGAAGAGCTTGATACTAGCACAGAGAGCAAAGAGATGGAACGTAAAGAGCAAGATGTGGACACAGTCACAGAGGATGAAGAAGAGCTGGGACCAAACAAAAAACGCCGGAGAGGTAATGCTATAATGGATTTGTTTGTGTGCCTGTGCACCTGCATGCATGCACCTGGCAAGCTCTTGTGTTTCATAGTAAAAGCATCGATCTTTGCTGTAATTTTCTTTTAAGGAAACAAACCCACACTAGAATATGATCATAATGGGCTCTTAAGTACATTGAGCCAGCCTGGTGTAGTTCTAGTCAGCTGTATGTTCCTTCACATTTCTGTTTCTTCTTGTCTTCCATACATGCTGTGTGGATTCCTCTGTTGTCTAAAAAATGTTACGGTGTTGCCATTACAAGTACTTGCCCTCATAGAGAGAGTTGTAGGAGTTTCATCTAATAGGATATGGTATGGGTTTGATATTTTTAAATTTTTCTTTTTAGTAAAGTGCAAAACCAACTGATATTTCAGAAGAAAACGTTAGATCATGCATTTAGGTATAGTTTTCCTTTGTTAATGAAGCAGCATGCCTCCTATACAAGAATAAAACCAGACTTATGCCTAGATTTAATTTTCTCAGCAGTGTGCTAGTAGGAACTGCAGTGCAGTAAATGGTGCTGCCTGCTGTTCCTAACTAAACATAGATGTCACTACAGGAGGAAGAATCGTTGATGGCTTTGGGCCGCTAGCTCATCTTTGTCTTTCTGCTGGGTAGGCTTCATGCTGGTGTCTGTGCCAGTGAAAGTCCTGGATGATTGTGGACTTAAGTTGCAAACTTGTACAGTTCCTAACAGTACCTGGGAATTCTGAGTCATTCAGTAATACAGGCTAACATGTTTGTTAGAGCTTTGCCATGAAAAAGCAATGAGATCTTAAACAGAATTTCAGGTTTCTCAAATACCCATGTGTGAAACATTGCGACTGGATGACAAACAAGTGTTATTATTTCATTCATGCAGCTAAGGAACTGAAGGTCACACTGGAAATGCATAGAACTTGAGTGTTGACTGCACTTTTCAGGTTGCATGCATCAATTATGAGACATACTGGTCTAGATGACAACCAGGACTTTAATATGTTGGTGTAAATGAAAGATGTGAACTGAAATGTTTTCAGCTGGTACAAATTGAGGGGGGAAAATAATAGTAAATACTTGATCAGTTTAATTTTTAAATGTAAGATGCCTGAGTTTGCTATATAAGCTGCTATGTAGGGATTGTGGTCTTTCTTGAGACCTTTGGTGGTTTAAGATCATCATTTTGAGTATGGTAAATAAAGTCAGGATCATAGTTTGTATTCAGTACTGAAATTGCTAGAATTCTACTTTATATAAGATGTTTCTATTACACATTTTTGCATTCTTAAAATTTTGGTTCTTTTTGTATGATATTGAAGATTACAGTGTCAGTAAATGAGATTTGGTCTAGTTTCTGCAAAGAGAGGATGTATTTAAAGTGGTTACCTGTTCTTCAAGGGAATGGGGGTTAATCACGTGAGTTTTTCTTTTATAAAACCAGTATTGTCTCTTGACTGAGCTGATGGTCTTTGACAGTGCAAGTTTGGATAACCAAAAAGGGACAGAACTAAAACTTGCCCTTTACTTGAGTTTTTGGTTTAAAAAATTTGTGAATTAATTCCTATCACACTTCTTTTAACTTAGGAAGGAGAGGGCAAAATGGATTTAAAGAATTTACAAGACAAGAAGAGACCACTTGTGAAAAGAGCGAACCTCTTACTGCTGAAGATGAAGAAGCTTTAAAACAGGAACAGCAAAAGAAAGAGAAGGAACTGTTAGAAAAGATTCAGAATGCAACAGCCTGCACAAATATCACCCCGTTGGGTCGTGACCGCCTGTACCGACGCTACTGGATTTTCCCTTCTGTTCCTGGATTGTTTGTCGAGGAGGACTATTCTGGTCTCACAGAAGACATGTTGTTGCCTCGAACCTCTTCCTTTCAGAATAGTGGACAGTCTTGCACAAATGAACCTCAGGTATTCAGTAAAACTGGAGAGTCTTTGAAATCCTCTGAATCTACCTCCAATATTGACCAAGATTCACGTACCAGTGTTGTCGTAGAGGTGCCAAGGCCAGTATACAAACCAAACCGTTGGTGCTTTTACAGTTCTCGGGAACAACTGGACCAACTCCTAGAGGCTCTCAATTCCCGAGGACACAGGGAGAGTGCCTTAAAAGAAACTCTTTTACAAGAGAAAAGTAGAATATATGAACAACTAAGCAGTTTTCCTGTGGAGAAATTCCATATTCCAGGTAAATGAAAGGCTCTTGGTCTTAATTTGATTCTATGGATTAAATTTCTATATAATATTATAGAAATCTCTAGTTCTAATTTAACTGTAATTTCTAGGGTCTAAGAATTATCCTTAAGCTTTTTTTGACTCAATGGAAGACAAGTTTGGTTTTTTCCCTGCCTTCTATTTCTTTTTTCATCCTACTTGAGAGACCTTTGTGGTATTTTCTGGTGTTTCATGCTAAAAAAAAAGCAATAATTTTTCTGTGATCTTACTGCTTAGTAAACCGGGATTGGCTTTTAAACAGACAACTTTAGGAAGTAATTTTAGCTTTGGAAAAAGATTAACTGAGGAATAAAAGTTAATACATGTTAAAAAGCCATGTAGCTGGGTTGGTTGTTAGATGGATTTACATCTGTGCAGTGGCATTTTGTGATATTATTCTTTTCTGGGTTTTGTTTCCCTTTTCTTCCTTTGGCAGACACTCAGTGCAGAAGGAAGCAGCAGGATAGCAGATGTTTTTATAGCTTTTTAAACATAGAAGTGTACTGAACACCATCCTAGACCTAGGGTTTGGGGCTGTTTCCTTTTTCTCCTAGCCAAGTATTTTGGCATTTATTGGCAAGGCATTGGCTCCAATCGCTGATAAAATTCTGCACATACAGCTTACAGCTGGCTTGCTTATAGCATGTTGGTGGGTAGACAGTGTTATCAAAGTGAGACTCCCTAGGGTGATGTTTAAGAAATTGCATTTTATGTTTAATTATGACAAATTACCTTGAGGATTTGGGGTTATCTGTATTGGGGCAAGGGAATATTATTCACAGCAGACACAAATTCTGTTTTCCTGGAGTGGGTATGCTAGGACACACTGTGAGCACATCAGATACTGCTAAATTTATGACTGATCCACCATCTCTTTTGGTGGAAACTAGCACAGGACAGAGTTTTTGCATAGTGATTAAGCTTTATTTTGAGGCCTTCTTTCTATATTGGGTTCTTTTTTGTGCAAATATCTGTCATCTTCTGATACGTTTTGAGCTTTATGTGTGGTTCCTTATTTTCTTAACCCCTGCATCTTTATCTGTGTTTTGGGTGTTGCTTTCTGCTCCGAATCAACTTGATGTCCATAGTCACAGATTTTTCTTCTCTTTTAATTAAGTTAGAACTGTTGAATAATATTGATTTTCATTTAAAAAAAAAGAGAGGCAGCTTTGAACTTCACTTTATTAGAGATCAAGAAAATTCAAATGCAGTGGTCCAATACCAATGGTGCCACACCACTGTGTGATAAGCAGGGATAAATAGCCACGTGTAGGTGTACTGGGTTGGGAGCTTTTCTGCTGTGGACTCCTGATGCTGCCCTATTGCCTTCACTCAAATGACTTGTAGGACAAGAGGGATTCTCCTGCAGTGTAGGCTGCTCTTCTGCCTTTTCAAGTTCCTGCTCAAAAGAGCATGGAAGTAAAATCGGTATGTGCTATTACTTGATTTTATTCCAGTATCCGCTAAATTCTCCTTGTCAATTATTTGAAAAGCAGTTGCTGCTTTTCTAGTTCTGCTCAAGAAAAAATACTGCATTTCTTCTCTGCTTTTAAATCAAAAAGGACTTTTCCCACATCCAAGCAGTGGAGTTGCTAGTCCACATTTGAGAGTATTTGCATGATTGCTTTCAGTTACAGGGAATTCTTTCAGCAATTTGAGAGCACTTTAGAAATTCATCCTGTGCTTTCTTAGCAGCAGCTTTATTTATATTATCTATTAAATACCTCTTAAATTGTTGCATGTACCTTCTTATCACTGCACTCAAAGGTTTTAAGGTAAATCCTGTGAACAAAAATGTTCACCACCTATGCAGACTTGCAAGCATTAATTTAGGATTTGGGCAGACTTTCAGCTCTTTCCTGTGGCTTTTGAGTTTTTGCATGAACTTTGAGTTCTCTTGGGAGTAGGTTTTTACTTGAAAGCCCATCATCATCAGCTCTCACCTTATTTTCATAAATTAGTTGTCTTGCTCCTTTTTCCCTGCCTTTAATTAGAGGACACAGTCAGTCTTGTCTGTGCCTGTATCATCTTATCTTTTTGTTTTGTTCTAAGGTTAGGTTTTCAAAAGAGATTTTATCTTGTCTTGTTCTGTTAGGTTTTATGATTTTCAATTGCACATGCTTATTTTAAGTGTTTCTATGATAAAGATACACGCGGGAAAGACAGTTGAAGAGTTCTCTTGTAAAGTAGGAGCAATCAAATAATAGAAATGTGACTTTATTCTCTCTCTTTTTGTTCTCCTCCTAAAGTAAGGTTGATGTTACTTATCTACTATTTTTGAAAGGATTTTAAGACAAAAGAACTACTTTTAAATTAGCGAGGGTTTCTCTCATGAGTTGTTATGAGTGGATGCCAATCCTCTCTATTGGCCATCTCTTGGTCATCATTACCCTGCCTGGCTGAATCAGATTCCTTAGCTGGCACAGATGTTGGTGTTGGCACCTCGTTACAAGAAGGGAATTTTGAACTCATGTATTCAGCTTGTTCTGTCTTGTACTATTGTTCCCTCTGCCAACAGCTGCTTTAAAGGAACAAGATCTACTAACACCAAATTACTTGCTGTTCTTGCAGAAAAACCTCAGAGTGATGTCAGACCTCCTGTAGGAAGGGGAAGGATGCAGAATGTCCATGATGGATCTCATCCATCTGCAGAGAAGCAACTTGAACTGAGACTTAGGGACTTTCTTTTGGACATTGAAGACAGGATCTACCAAGGAACATTGGGGGCTATTAAGGTATTTGTAAATGGTAGAATGTGGGAACTTCATGGTGCCATCAAGTCTGTAACTTAAATGAGAACTCTTGCATGCAATGGTTTTACTGAAAGCATAATTAAATTAAATGTAGATAGTAATGGGTACTAAAAGCTTGTGTCCTTTGATTCTTTAGAAACCTCAAATTTGTATATTTGCTTCAGGTTACAGACAGACAGGCTTGGAGAGCAGCCCTAGAACATGGGCGATATGAGTTTCTGAATGATGAAAACAAAGAAAATGGCATTATTAAAACTGTGAATGAAGAATCTGAAGAAATGGAAACTGATGATCATGATAAGTTTATTGTGAAAGACAGGTAAGAGCTATAGTTTAAATAATGGTTCTTCTCTCTGAGTTTTATACCAGTGCTCTGGCTTTGTTTGGCTGGGAACATTTTGACCTTCAAGTTATTATTACCCTCAAATTCTTCTACATGGTGATTTTTAAGACTGTGTATCTTAAAAAGCAGGATTTTACTTTGGTTTATAGTCTGTAAATGATGCTGTTCTATTACCATCTAAGACTAAGGCACCAATTTCTACATCTTTCAGTATTCAGATATTACACTGCTCAAAGTAAACATTAATTATCAAAGAAGGAACATGTGGATTCATTTTGAAGTAATATTAAATGCAGGGAAAAAATTACACTGGCAATTGATGATGTGTTTCCCAGAAGAACCTCCCCCTCAAAAAAACCCCAAACCAAAAAACCCTCACACAAACAAAAAAACGTCCAATAAGACACAAAACCAAAACCCACCAAACAAAACAACAAAATCAAAACTCTTCAATTTCTGAGAAGAGTATAGGGGTATTGTAAAGGAAAAATGGTAATAGTAACAAATCTCTGGTTGAACTGGCCTGTTCACTTACCTTGTGAGTCATGGTTAGAACCACTGGGGCAACAGGCCATGGTCTGGATTAACTTTAAGCTTAGCAGCAAAATGGAGATGTGATCTTACAACTTTAGGAATGATAATACTTCTGTGGAGCAAGCTGCAACATAATGAAGGAAGGAAACCTCAAATCCTACAGTGTTGTAGCTGTAAAGTGTTTTGTGGTGTTTAGTTTTTAAACATTTGAGACAGATGTGGCTCTCTGATAGCAGTTCTTGTTGTAAATCAAACTTGAGAAATCACAGAAATGGTGAAGATTTCCAAATTCTTAATTCTCCAAAGTTGCATACTTGTCAAAAATAAATGTCTACCTTAATATAGTTAATGCATATGAAATTGTATCTCTTGATAGGATGTGAATATTGAAATACATCAGGAAAAAAGATTTGAGACAGTCATTGTACTAACATATTGTTTGCCTTACATATTTTGTGAGGCATTTCTGCTGTTAGACTTCTATAAAAGCTGTATTTCTGAGTGGACTAATGAATGCTGTGTTGGATGTTAGGAATTTGAAGTTCTTCAGGTATTTTTCTCATTTTATTTCAGTTCTCATTCATCACTGTGAATTAGAATTTTCCTGTTAGACTGTCCTTTGAGTCAGAGTTCTCTAGTTCCATGCAAAATAGGTGGGATCATCTTTTATATTAATTATGCAGTATACAGACATTTGGTTCCTGAAAACCACAATATAGAAGTATTCCACTGTTTTAACTAAGAAGCTGAAATTTATCTGTTTCCACTTAATGTTGGGTACTTGTTCCATTGCCAACTCTTAATTCAACTGCAGAACTTTGTAGCTTAATTTTTTTCCATTTGATACTGACTCCATCAGAGTTTCTGAATAAAGTCTACTCTAATAAAGTCTTGCTTGTTAAATCAGAGTATGGGATTCTGAAATCATGTGACAGATTGCTTTTGATGTGGGGCTTTTTATCCACCTCAGAGCAAGTGACATCTCATTAAGACCTTGGAGTTTGACTAGTGAAATGTAAATAACACTGCAGCTTTCTTTCTGTTTGCTTTCAGGCTCTCAAAATGTGTGTGACTGCAAAATATAATGAACAGCTTTTAAGTGTGAAAAAAGAACAGGGACAACCAAAAGCATTGCTTATTCACGAGAATAAGGCAGAATCCAGACAGTTTTAATTAGTTAATTTTTTATAAACCCCAAGTAGAAATGGAATTTTACTTTCAGTAGTGTGAGCTGCTCTCCTACACATTATTTAATGTTTGTGGTTCAGAAAGATTAGCTACATTTTGAAATTATTGCTTAGTCTTTTGGTCCTGTTCTGTTCTGTTGGAAAACTGCCTCTTTGGTGGTCTGCTTGTTTTTTGTTTGTGGCGTTTGTATGGTTGGTTTCAGGGGGTTTTTTAGGTTGTTGGTTTTTGGGTTTTTTGTATTGTTTGGGAGGTTTTTTAACCACCCTTACATAAGAAGTTAGTATTTTATAAAGATCCTCCAAGCATGAGGACATACAAGTTAACAATTCCTGATTTACATTTAAAAATTACTTTGTTTTTTTTTTTTTAATTTTCTTTTCAAAAATCTTTTGAATTGTAGGGATCTATGTAATTGAACTTCTGCAGGTGGATGTGTTCTAAAAGACTACATTTTGCCACTGGAAGTGTTTTCATTGAAGAATTGTTGGAACTACATTCTTCACAGAAATCTATCATAAACTAGCTGATGGATGTCACATCAGATTTTTTGGAAGTCTGAGTTGTTTTGAAATTTGTCATCCATATTTCTTGCAATTTATAAAACTGTTACCTAAAGATGAATTGTCTAGATCAGCCAGGCTAGCTGAGCAAACATAAGCATTAGGATAGCTCATCACACTGTGTGCTATCTGTTCATGTCAGTAATCCATGTGAGTACGTGGAGTTAAAACAAGAAGCTTCTGTAGATACATTTGCAAGAATCTCTGGTATTAACTTCAGAGACTTCAAAAGATAATTTAATACATTTCTCTTTTAGACTTGTTGGGTTAAAAACCGAAGCTCCAAGTGCTGCATCAACAAGCACAAGTACTCCTCAGCCAGTCAGTAATGTGGTCCACTACTTGGCATCTGCACTGCTTCAGATAGAACAAGGAATTGAACGCAGGTTCCTCAAAGCACCTCTTGGTAAGTCTCAGAATTGAAACTCTGTCTCTAGTCTTGTGTAGGATTTTCTAACTAACAAACCAAACACATCCATCCCAGCACTGCAGTAATACCCCTGACCCCTAACCCACTTGCTTGTTTTGTAAGACTGGATGCTTTAGAAGGACATCTTGGGGAAAAGAACAAAAAGTTAACACACCCACATATATATTGATATATATATATATATATATATAAAATGTATTAATTAACAAGCAAATTCTTAAATGCATGCTTATTGAACATAGATTTTTTTCCAGTGACCTTGTTTATGTGGTGCTACAGTTATACTGATGCATTGGCAGACAAAATGTACCCTTAGGCAGAAATGATCAAGCTTTCTGGGGGAACACTATAGTTCAGAATTACTGTTGAGGCCAGTATATCATGCAGTTCTTTTATTTTGTTTGCTTCTTTTTATACCGTTTCAATGAAAGCAATATAGACCTAGTTTACCTGGATCACCTTGTTCAGCAATAACAGAATACTTACAGTAAAGTGTAGGAAATACTTACATTGCAGACATTAAGATTCTCTGGTTTTGTGTTTGTGCAGTAAAACTTGGAAATAAAAGGTTGCAAGAAAAATTTAAACAAAAGTAGGATTACAGCTTGACTTTGACACGTATTTCTTACTTGGCTTCCTCTGATGAGGCTCTGGAGGTGAGAGAGAGGATCCAAAGTGCATAAAGTCAGTTTGTTTTCCCATGATCCCTCAGGTCTGGATTCCTTAGGATCCTTTTGCAATTCAGAAGTGGACTTTGATCTTAAAGAAATGTGTAAAGGTAGTTCCTCCTTCCCAAGGTGGCTGTCTTGGTCAGACTTCCTGTCTTGATGGCACACTGAGGATGAGCTGTGCTCTGTGCTTGCTGGGCTGCTTTACCTCTCACCTCTGGTTTGCCAGTGCAGTACATTCCAGAGCAACAACTGCTACACTCTGGTAGACTGATACTCTTCTGAAAGTCACTGTGTATAAAATCCTTCTGCTCTGGCAGACTCTGCTGTAGTAGTTGAAGACAAAAGTGCAGGTTTTGGTGTGTTAACACAAGATGTTAGGTACCCTGTTGCGCAGTTGACCTGAAATTTTTTCTGCATCTTGGCTGCTCCTGCATGGAGCCTGCTGTCTGGGTATCAGTTGCCACTGAAGATGGCTTTAAGCTAGATTTGTGCCAGAGACTGACACCGTGGGCATGGGTTCCCTTCCACAAGCTTTAGATATCAGTGTGATGACCTCTAGAAGAGGGAAGTGCAGCAAATGATTGAGATGAAAGGGGAGAGCACAGGAATAGTTGAAACCGCAGCTGTTTAAAAGCTTTACTTGGCTGAGTGCTTGGTCAACTCAAATATGTCTGCACTTTCCAAGCCAGGCATGATACAGCTTATTTCCTGCTATATGACTAGATTGCAACCTGTGCAATAGTTAATTGACAGTGCCTCTAGCATTTGTCCTACTTTTCATGTACAAGTTGTAAATACATTGTGCATTATGTGCCTCCATTTCCATACAAGGTCTGTGAGTATTTTGCTGACAGCCCCTTGCTGACAGTTATAAGTTTACTATTCCCCTAAGGGGAAAAATATGGTTATTAGCAGGCTGTGGCCATTGATCGTGCATCCTGAGTTAGAGGAAAAAGACTAAAAGAAGAAAAATGCCCCAGAAGTATTGGAGAGAAAATTTTTTAGCAGTCTTCTGTCTTCTTTTTGGCGTTTCAACTCTGCCATAATCTTATGTTGGTTCATGTTTTTGCCTTACCTTTGGAATGATGGTGGGTTGGCTTTTTTTTTCACCTGGAAATCCTGTTCTCTTAGGTGTTTTATACTGAGTGGCAAAGGGAGTATATAAGGAAAGCAAATAGATGTGTTTTGCATATCTTAAATCTCTGATGTTTGTTTACTGTAATTTGCCTGTGGATCTCTTCTGCTGTGAAAAATACTACTGCTCTAAGATGACAGTAATGTATAGAATAACCTACATTGCTGAGAAGCAGGAAGGATCCCAGGTGTCCTCTGGTCTGGCTTGCTGCCCTAATCATTAAGTGACAGTGTCAGGTTCCCTCTTGCTTTTTGGTGCCAAATGTCTCATGTTTTCAGTTGCGTAATGGGCTGCTTTTAACAGGAGGTGAATCTGAATGAAGGCAAGATTGTGTATGTACAACAGACATAGAAAAGTTCCCTACTCAGCTTGACAAGGTGTTTGTAGTGCTTTTAATGACAAGTGGACACTTGTTCTTCAGGACTGCTGTGTGCTCAGAGCTGTGATGCATTTTTTCCCCGACCCCTCTAAAGTGTGACCAACAGTTTTCTGATGATAGAAATTAACTCTTAAGTTTGTAACCACTGGGGTTTAGTTTGAGGAGTTTTTAGTTTTGTTTTACTGTTCTTATATAGATTACTGTGTCTCTGCACTCATTTGTTCTGGGGTTTTTTCCTAACAGGAGGGATTTTTTTTAATAGTTGTTCGAATTATTTAAGGTAAATCCCCCCCACCCCTCCCGACAAAATGCCTTGTATATCTGTTTTTCATGTTCAATCTGATAATCCCAACTTTTTTGGCTGATTGAGTTACTATTGAAGTAAAAATATTGGAAGTCAAGCAAGTGCTGGGAGTTCTGTTTTTGTAGCAGTACAGGGGGAACACTTGCAGTAAAAAGAGTGCCCTTGCATTTCTGCTTTAAACCACACTGAAAATGCTCTTTGTCATTATTTCAGTTCTTGCTTTCACTGCAAAGTTTATTTGCCCTCTCTATCCCTCCCTTTACTTTGCTCTGTTCCTATTAGGGAATGGAGCTATACTTAACAGTTTTTAGTTTTCATTTATGGCTGCTAGTCCTAAAGCCAGCACAGTGAAATTCCCTGCAGTCACTGGCAGGTTTATGCTGGTGGCCTCCAGGGTGCAGAGCAGACAAAGGGACCCAGCACAGCAATAAAAGGACCAGCTGCTCCTCTCAGCTCCGTTTTTGTTTGAGGCTCTATCAGGCTGCCAAGAGCCTTGCTGGTGATTCTGATAGGTTTAGAGTTGAGGTGCATACCAAATGTTCAAGTGGAAGAGCAAGAAAAGACTGACAGAGAAGATAGCGATGTGAAAAGAGATCTGGAAACCCCAGAAATGGCCCCTTCAGCCTCACAGAGCTGCTAGATGCCCACTAATCTTCTGTTGTCTGGTGATGAAATGTAACATGATTTTAATTGTATGCATTTCTTAATTATGAACTGTCTTTTTGAAATCTTTTCATTAAATATTACTATGAAAATTTGGTTTTTCTTCCTTCAGTGCAGCCCAAGGTAATGTTACAGGAGACTCATGGAAGGGAGGGAGTGCAGTTGCAGTACATTGTTTTCCTGCAAAATTTTCAGAGTTAAGATGTAAAAAAGCCTTTTTTCTTTTTTGAATAGTTGTTTGAAGGAAACTCTGAAGTCCTGCTTCTCAGAAAAAAATTGTTTGAGAAGGAAGAAATACAAGCGGTTTTTATTATGAATTTTGCTTCTTTTTTGACATAAATTGACTCTTCCTTGCATTTCAAAATACTTTGCAGTGCAGTAATAGGTCTCATCATTCCTTTTACAGAGATGTGAAAGTTGAGTTATAAAATGATGAAGTGATTTGGTTGCCCTGGAGTTCAGTGAGGCACGCACAAAAAAGTCTGCCTTCTACAGTAGTTCAGGACTTCAGTCATTTAAGCATCCTTCAAATTTCCATGCAAAAGGTTGGATTCTAATTCATGGGAGCACCTTTGAGATTGATGGAGGGAACCATTTGCCTGCTTTGTAACTTGTGCCACGCACTCCTTGCATGACAAAAAAAATCCAAACCAACTTTTTTGTTCCTTTTTGCTTGTCTTTATTCAATTCCTTTCTTTTTAGATTTTATCTTTGTTTCCTGTACTCCCATAGCTGTTTCCTTTCCTATTTATAATTGTCCTCATAATAGCATCAGACATCTTCCAACAGTATCCTAGGATATGATAGGTATATGCACAGACTTTTTTCTTATGCTTCCATTACTTCCCTGCAGAGTTTCATGAGCAGAGGCAGCAAAGGTGGAAATGGGCTTTTTTATGATACAGAATTTTTGTTTACTCTTCAGAGAAGACAGTCAAAGAAGGTGCCTTGTAATTGGAGCAGATGAGGTTGACCATGGCTCTTCCTTCCTGAGAGGTTAATTTAATCATTTTAATACTCCAGAACACACCTGCATAAAACCATCCAAAATACATTGTTTCAAGTGGACAGATGAACTAATTCTCTTGGTCCTTGAGAACTGTGCCCATAACATGGCTACATTTTTTGAGCTGAGGAGGTTTGTGGTACCACAGACCAAACAAATTGTTTGCTGAGAAAAACCTGTGGTTAGTATCTGCTCCTGTGGCCATTTGCACCAGAGTTGGACAGAAAGGTAAGGCAGGGTAGGATTCAGAGCCTTTAGTTCAAGCATTCTGTTTGTAGTGGGAGTCAGAGTAAACACTGGGATGTGCAATTCCTCCATGCACAGTACTCCCCTACCCTTCACTGTCTGCACATATTGAGAACCACTGTTCACTGTTCAAGTCATGTTTTTAGACTACACATTTATGGAATATAAAAATTAATTAAAAAATAATCTGCCATGCTTCAAAAAGGTATTTGAAATAACTCTATGAATTTAATGTTAGGTAATGCAGAAGATGATGAAAGGCACCACTGGGGGTATAAAAGGAGGAAGAGAGTGAAAGACAAGACTAGTCAGAGTGATGGTAAATTTTAAATGTTACTTGTATTGCTAAGAATTAGAAAGCATTGAATATTTTATCAGGTTTTCTTTTTTTATTGGTTTTTACTTAATTTTGTAGCCAGTTCCTTACATTGAAGGTATTGAAGCCAAAGGTTTAAGCATGAAACAAATATAGCTCAAATATTTAAAACTAAGAAAAAGGTTTCTGCAACCAGAAATAAAGAACTGTATTTTTTTTTTCACTTTGGGACCAAAATCTGCCTGTTCACATAATCCTGGGGTTTTTTCCCCCTTTCTTTTAATGTCCCCATTTTTTTTTCTGAAACTTGACTGCATTGTGCAACTGCATATCCTTTCTAGAAAAACTAAAATGGAAAACCCTTCCCTGAACTCAATTAGCTATTGATAGATGAGTGCATAGATCTGTCAAATGACTTCATTTGCATTGTAGCAAGGCTTGGAGGACTTAGCTGACAGAAGGGTATCCCACTGCGCGGTGTAGAGCTGCTCAGACACAAAGAAAGAGGCCATTTCTCCCTCTGAGTTAACAATATAAATGAGAAAGATGATGGATGGAAGAAAAAAGTGTTATTCTTATTTTACAAATTGGGATCTGAAACAGTGAGTGTTGTTTGGCTTGCTTGTTTCAGCAGCAGGACATACTGAAGCAGGTTGTGGTCAGGAATTTTCATCTCTACTTGCTCTGCAAATTCACAGTTGCAATATATTTGTTTTGTTGTGTGATGAACTATATTGATAAGCCAATCCAGGCTGAAAATAACCTCCAAATAAAAGTAATAATGCTCAAGCTGTCATTGTTAGCCAAAGAAATGCTTGCCAGACTATATATATGCTTAAGATAAAGTGTCTTTAAGAGTAAGAGTTACAGTACAAATCTGATTTAAGCAATTTTCATTTTCTTACTGAATTAAAAAAAACCATGGAAATATACTGCAGTACTGTGAAAAGGACCTTGTCTACTGTCTTCAGAAGACTGAATTTAACACAGCAAGCCTAAGATCTAAGTACTAGAAAATGTTAGGAAATACAGGTTTGCAGTTCAGGAGTGGCTGTATTTTATTTATGAAGCTGTGTTGCCTGTTTATCCTCTGCCTTCTCCCATCACTTCTCTTGTGCTGCTTGCTGCTAATGCAAATGTATGCAAGATTAGACAAATCCTGGCAGCCAGTTGATGAGAAGGCAGAAGGGCCTTGCCAGGAGAGCAATTAGTCTCATTTTTGTTCTTTCATCTTATTTGTTATTAGATATTTTCTCTTGTAGTCCTGGGAATAAATCATTTGGCAGACAGGTGCATCACAGGCCATTCGTGTGCCCGCTGTCAGTAGTCCAGCAGGCAGGGTGGCATTATATACTGGAGTGCATCATTAATCAACTGAGATCACTCAGTAGTAGCTGGACTATCACTTTTAGAAGGGAAGTCTGCAGACATCTCCATAACCACAAGCACTGTTGTATGGTCTCTTCCTGTTCTCAAACCCTCTTACTTTAAAATGCAAGAAATAACTTTTGGCTTCAATAAAGAAACCAGCTTCCTGCTCAGGAGCAGCAGTGCAGGGTGTCATTTATACCTTCTGTTTTCTCTCAGGTTCTCAAACAGCCTGTTTGCTTCTCTAGTTCCCAGCTGCCCATTCCCATTCAGTACTGTCCCCCTCGTTACTCAGTGTGTGTGTTTGCGTAGCTGCTCCCATGGCCTGGATTGCAAACCAAAACTATTTGAAAATACCATCTAATTTCTCACCCTTGTTCCCTCCCCCGTTTATTTTTAACTTAATTAGAGACTCAGGTGTCACTTGGTTTGACACTTGATGTGTACCACGGGTCCCTCCTGTGTGTTACATTGCTTAAAAGGTATTAAGGAAACAGTTACATTTCATCCAGGTCAGTCATCCAGCCTGGTCAGCCACACAGAGATGCAGGTGCTTGTGAAGGCAGAGTGAGTGCAGGGCAGGATTGAAGGCAGTGAGGCATGGGCAGAGGGCTGAAAGGCTCTCTGGTAGATCGTACTGGAGCAAGTGTGGGTGAAAAGTGCCCTTCAAGCTGTTCTTTGCCAGTGAAGTTTCAGGTACTTTCTTTAAACATTGTGGGATTTCCAGATGTAAATACAAAGGAAGGTAAATTGGATATGTGATCCTTTTTTCATGATCTTAAGTTATGTTTTATACTTTATAAATTGAATCAAATTAGGTTTCGAGGTTCATATCTGAGTTTACTGTCTTATTAAGGACCTATGTATGTGCAAGTTCTAAGCTTAATAGGTATTGAAGAGTAAAATACTAAAGCTCCAGCATCTTGGAAACTATGTAGAAAATACTCCAGTACTGAAGAGATAAGACAAAATTATTTTCCCATTTTGCTACTTGCTGTCTGTTTGACAGAGTATTACCTCTTACTCTAGAATAACCTGGATCTTTGAAAAAGAAGTTTGATAATTCTGTGGGGTTTTGTCATTTTTCTTATTTTTTTAAATCCCCTTCTCCAATGGAAGATGCCAGTGATGGTGGACGGTCCTATAAAACAGTTCTGGATCGCTGGAGAGAGTCACTTCTTTCTTCTACCAGCTTGTCCCAAGTCTTCCTTCACCTGTCGACGTTGGACCGCAGCGTCATCTGGTCCAAGTCCATCCTCAACGCTCGCTGCAAGGTGTGCCGGAAGAAAGGCGATGCGGAAAGCATGGTGCTGTGTGATGGCTGCGACCGAGGCTATCACACCTACTGCATCAGGCCCAAGCTGAAGGTACCTCAGGAGAAAGGACTGCTTCCTTTTCACACAGAGCTTGAATAGTTCTTATAATGCTAATGCTTTTTCATTTCCCCTTCTGTTTCTAGGTCATTCCTGAAGGAGATTGGTTTTGCCCAGAGTGCCGACCAAAACAGCGCTCTAGACGCCTCTCCTCCAGACAGAGACCTTCTGTGGAAAGTGATGAAGAGACTGCTGAGCAACTAGAAGGGGAAGAAGAGGCAAACTATGATGAGATGGGACAAAGTGAGGAGGAGCATTATGAAGAAGAGCAAGATGAGGAGGATGAATCGCAAGAGGAGGAAGAGATAAGGTAAACAGACTTGTTAAAATATCACCTTGATCGTTAATTTGGAGTAGTTGTTCACATAAGCATGTATCTTGAAACTCTAGTATGAAAAAAATGTTTATTTTTAGAAAAATGGCAGCTTGTTGCAAATTTGGCCCTTACCAAAAGATTTAATACTGAATACAAAATAGTGAATACAAAAGCTAGGGCCTCTGGACTTGGGTTCATTTTCAGGATAAAAATTCCAGCTTTGAATGTATGGGTGAGAGAAGGCCATCTGAGCTTTATTTCTGTACAGCTGCTGTGTGAATGTGAAGTGGAAAGAGTTTCAAACAGTAAAGGTTTTCTGGAGAAAACCCAGAGTTATTTTTGTCCACTTTTGAATTTTTGAGGACTAGATGCATACAGTATTAGAACATTAGAGAAAACAATCCATTGGAGGCCACAGGACATTGGGAGTCCCTGAGGACTAATGCAGTAGCTGTTTAAAAAAGGCCAACAAACAAACCAAACCACCTTACCCCCAAAAAAGCCCCCCAAAACCATAACAACACCAAAACAAACAAAACCCAAACAACCAACCCAAGAAAATATCTTTGAAAAACAGCCGACCAAAAAACACTATACAATCAACTAAATAATACAAAGTGATAATTTCAATAAAAATTTTATTTGATGCACATGTCAACAACATAAAAATTGAAGGACACTTTTCTAATCTCAGAGTATTTTTCTTCTCTTTTTTGTACAGTCTTTTGAATTGACTAAGGCAAGCAGCTCTGACAGTTGAGATTCAGTAGTTGGAGAGAATGTGCATGTCCTTGGGAAATAAATTTATCTCTGGGATCTTGTCTCTTCCCTGTAAAGGAAGGGGAGTCTCAAATATTAGTTACAAAACCTGACCAGAGCATAACTCGTATAAGTAGCATTTTACAACTGCGCTTTATTTATCTGGCTGATAATAATGTTCAGAAATTTTAGTAGCTAACATTTGCTGTGAGAAATAAGTGATTTAAAGAAATTGATAGCTGGTGCTCCAGTTAATGTATTCTTATTGCATAAGCTGCAAAGGTGATCATAATTCTGAAAATTCCTTTAAGGTATGTACTCCACATAATATTTCACTAAGAGACCCCAGAGGAGTATTTAAGATAATGGTAATTTTGGGTGACTGACTGCATCAGGTTGTAAGCCAGCTGCTTACCAGTTCAATCTTGAATGGCTGGGTTTTTTAAATGCTGAATTAGAAAACAGGGAAGAGAGACGCATGGAATTTTGGAATAAATAAACATAATTGTTCACTTTATAGCCCATCAAAACAAGGAAGATCTCAGGTCAAGTTTCCATTAAAAATGAGAGCAGCCAAGCTCAACAATCCATTCTCAAGTCAGAACAGCCAGCGTCAGGCAAGATATGCTTCTCGGAGCCAGCCAATTGAATCTTCGTCAAAAACGACCAGAAGGGGTTTGAGAAACATAAAATCAGCCTCCTCAGCAGTGACTAAGCCCACTTTAAGATTTCACAGCCGGACCACTCGTCAGAGCCAAAGTTCATTACCAGCAGATGTTTTTGTGGAGCTACTCGGTCCTCGAAGAAGACGGAGAGGACGAAAGAGCGCTGAGAGCCCACTGGGAAGCAGCCCCTCCAACTCCCTCGGGTTCCGAGTTGTGGATACTGCAGAGCCCGCTGAGCGGCTCAGGAAACTGCCAGTTGCTGCTTCAAAGCTTTCCCTTCCTGTTGCTGAACCCAAGAGAAGAGGCAGAAAACGACAATCTACAGGTTAGAGAAATGTGTTTATCACAGCAAAATCCACATTCTGTTCCTTGATAAAATACTTGCGTGGTAGAGCATGGAGATCATGAGTAGTGGTTGAAGGCAGTTTTGCCACTTCCAATGAGACAGTTTTTCTTTCACACTGACAGAACCTTAAAATTTTCAGCCATCTGAGATTTATTGTATCCATATTTGAAATTTCATATTTGCACACAATATGCTCTATAATAAGTGGATTGAAAGTTTGGAAGTGCCTCAATCCACACAAATGGAAATGCTTACTTGTAGCTTTTATGATTTTATTTTATTAAAGAATTAAACAGTGAAGAGCACATATAGAGGGAACGTAGTGAAATTGGGAATATACACACAGAACAATAAACTGCTTCCAGAAGAAAAATGTTGTCTGCCTGGTATAGGACTAACGGTGTCTGTGCTTGTTAAAGTAATATTTTGATGGTAAGGAAATATTTGGAAAGATACAATAACTTTTAAAACAAAAAGGACCCAGTGTGAGACTGAAGAGCATAAAAGAGCTTGCACTCCAGTGTAGCAGCCTTGTATTCTTCACCATTTCTGTCTGTCACTATTCAGAATGTCTGAACTTTTCCTTTAACTACCCTGCTGACTACTCTTGAAAGCAGATAAAACCAATCTGAATAGAGGTTTTTGTGAAAGTAAAAGTTAGGAGCAGCCAGCTTATTCTTGTTTTTCTCTAACAGGGCTTTTCTTCAAGTGTTTAACAAATTGTTTTAAGATTGAAATCAGTGAAAAAAATCACGTCCAAAATTAATGCAATGGAGGAGGCACCCAGCTAAGGCCTGGTACTTAGCATTCTGTATGGCAAGAGAGACATTTTAGTAGTAAATGACAAGACTGGAGTATAGTTACTACTTTAGGTCAAACTACATGCCTTGTGCTTTTAAACTACAGTTTTAGTACCCCAAAATAATGGTGTTTCAGCTTTTTATTAATTTTTTAAAATTTTATTTTATTTGTCAGGCTTTTAATCTTTATCTGGGGGGATGTTGGGTTGGTTTTTTTTCCAGAATCATCTCCTCCAGTATTGAGCAGGAGAAGTTCAGGACGTCAGGGCGGAGTCCATGAACTCTCAGCTTTTGAACAGCTGATAGTGGAGCTGGTGCGGCATGATGACAGCTGGCCTTTCATGAAACTGGTTTCCAAAATCCAGGTAACTGACACAACTCTAGAGGCAGCAGTAATGGCTGAGAGCCCTGCTTGCTGCTGGTAAACCTGGGGAATTTACAGCATGGTGCAAACGGCAGGATAGAGCCAAGCAATGGGATTCAGGAGAACTCTTGCATTTCAGCTCAGATATTTGGTGTCAGAAAAAACTTCCACAATTTATGTGGTATTGGCAAAATTTTACATAAACTTTTCACTGGGCATTTTAAAATGTGAAATGCTTTGGTTTTAAAAAACCCAGAGTTTGGTGTTTGAGGCTCTGCTAAAACTAGCAATGATAGCTGTTTAATAAAGACCTGAAATGCTGAATTCAGAGTCACAAATAGTTGGAGGGGTAATCTATCTGGACAAAGAGAATGATGTACAAATGTGAATGAACAAAGTAAGCATAGAGGAGGAGAGGAATTTTGAATGAAATGGAGAATAGTGACTGCCTAATAATAGACTATTGGAATTATGTTGGGAAGGGCAAGAATCTGGTGAATGCAAAGAAAGATGGAGAATTCAACTTAGTTTTGGTGCTGAAACTAAACTGCTAGAATTCAGTGCATTCTGGTTTGCCTGAATCCATCATTAAGGGATAGTCTCTATATAGTTGGAAGGAGAAATCCATACCAGACCCAGATTTTCTTCATCATGATAGATATTTTGGTTTAAACTTTTAGCTGCCTTTAAGACAATGTAAAGGATACATTGAATGGGCAGTGCACAGCAAGCCAGAAAGAGAAAAATACTTTTCTTTTTAGTAATTACATAAACAGCACTCCTAAAGGAAAAAAAAATATTTCAGTTTAATTCTGTTTCTTTACTGATTCTTCCTTTAGGTTTGTTTGCAGGTTGCAGTTGATCTAGAGTAAAATTGCAGGCCATAACCAAAACCTTGGTTTTAAAACATACATGGTAGTGCATGTGGGTACCTTTCCTTGGAGGAGGGAAAGGCATGTTTGGATCAGATACCTTTTTCTTTTGCTTCCCCCACCCCACTTTGTGAGACGGGCACCCTAGACTTGGTGCTTACTGGAATTCAAAACTGGATCCAAATGATCAGTACACTTAAGGGTTAGGCAGTCCTTTTCCTCCCCTGACTCTTGATCCCATAGTACTTGCGTAGAGTCTCCTGCTTCCTGCTCTTCAACACAAGTGAATGGAATCTCTGAATTTTGAATGAATAGTGGTGGAGTCAAAATGATTATTACTCATGATTAAAGAGCTTTTAACATTGTAATATATTGCGGGAAAAATAAAAAATTTAAAAGATTGGAAATAATTTTTGTACTGGACAGATGGGAATAGCTGGAACAGCACAATGCTTATCTGCTCATGCAATTTTCTTATAGTTGTTCACAGGGCATTTAGGAGTAGATTTATTTATTAAATTGCTGGCTAATGTTTGTTGTAATCTGCTACTTGAATGATAGAAAAAAAAAACAACCAGTGCCTGAAAACTAGTATTCAGTTCAGGGAATGAAGGTAGTTGTGTAAGACTCCTCTGTTTATTCAAAAGCAAAATATAAATGCCTTTTGCTGATACATTATTTGTTTTAATGTTTTACATAGGCAGAATTTAAGCTTCCCTTTGTTTGTCCGTTGATCTTTTTGTTTGAATTTTTTCTTTTAGGTACCAGACTACTATGATATAATCAAAAAACCTATTGCCTTAAATATAATCCGTGAAAAAGTGAATAAATGTGAATATAAGTTAGCATGTAAGTATTATTTATTGAAAGGGGTATATTGTACCATGTTCTCTCACTTTAAATCCTTGTCCTAAAATAGAACTGTGTTGGATGATTAGAAAGCTGAAATTGTGTTTGCTTTGGGGTTTTGTGGTGTTTTAGGTTTTTTTTAAAGAGCAATTACTAATATTTTTTTTAAATAAAATCTGTTGAACATAGTTCCTTTCCTACTAACATGCATGATGGATAGATAAGAAATGGGCAGCTATGAAACTTCTGGTAGTTCTCAAGCCTTTAATATCAAAGAGTGACACTGATGGAATAATTAGAAAAGGTACTGTTGTTCCTGTCTCTGATTTGTATTTCCTGTATTGATAATCAGAGAAACTGAAGAATGTTGACATGGAACAGCACTGATACAAGGATAGAAACTCGATACACGTAAAGACGTTTTTGTGTTGCGGCTCTGCATAGGATCACTGTACTGATTTATTGGTGTCATACTGTTTGTCAGACTGCTGATGACTTGAAACATGCTAAATTAACTTATTTTATTCCCTAGCTGAATTCATTGAAGATATTGAGCTGATGTTTTCGAACTGCTTTGAATACAACCCTCGTAACACAAGTGAAGCAAAAGCTGGAACTAGACTTCAAGCTTTCTTCCACATTCAGGCTCAAAAGCTTGGACTTCCCATCACATCTGGTAACGTGGACCACACCGCTCCCGCGGCGAAGAAATCTCGAATCTAACCTCTGCCTTCCAAAGGAGTTCTTGACGGAATTTATTACATTCATTAAAATGGATTGTTAAATTACCCAGTCGTCATGTCTATTTAAAGCAATAACAACTGTTTAACCACCTTGAAGTGTGGCCTGCACTATATTCTCAATATAATATTAAGCACTCAGGAGAATGTAGGAAAGATTACCTTTGCTACAGTTTTATTCAGTGTCTAATAATTTTGATAGATGTACTGGATACAGTACTGGTTTACAGAGGTTTTGTACATTTTTAATACATTCATGTGTCCAGATATCTTCCAGAAGTACTTTGTTTTTTCCTGCACAAAATAACGTTGTTTCATCCTCTAGATTTTGTAGGAGCTGTGGTATTGAGGGCTTTATCAACTCAGAGAAAATCTTCTGCTGTAGCACAGTTGAAGAAACTGTGTGTGTTGTTAAAACTTGTTTGAGCATATCTTCTCAACACTAATGAGTACAACTGCATATCTTTTCAAGTACTGTACCAGTGCTGGCTGGAGGTATTCGGTCTGAGTTTATTAAGTAGATATTTATTTAGCATTCAAAGTAATTTGTGAATTTGTTTTGTATTTATAAAATTTGTACTTGGGGCAAAAAAAAAAAAAAAGTCCCATAACTTTTTAAATTTTGGAGGGTGGGGTTTTGTTTGTTTGTTTGTTTTTTCCCCTCTGACTTGATGATCAATCAATAAATACTTTCTTGTGTCCCTGGCAGTTCTTCTAGCAATGAGTAAATTTGCAGGACTGTACTCTTAAATTTCTACATTCAACTTTGGAAGTGTACAAATAAAATGACACATTTTTTCAAAGTATGTTGAGTTTGGACTTCCTCTTGAGTTGTACTGCTGCACCACCTTTCCATTAATTTCTGAGGACAGTTTGCTGGAGGCAACACAGCAGAATGTGGTTCCAGTATGAGTACCCCAGCCAGCACTCTGGGCAGCTGCAGCCACTGTGCTAGCTGGTCTCTGAGGTATGCAAGTGTCCATCAGTTTGTCTGGAGTAACGTGAGTAGTGTAAGTTGTATGGATCTTTAATTTGCATCTCTACTGTGTAAAACTCACAGATTTGTTCAGCTGACCAGCAGCTTCTTTAAAGTATCCTTAGTATGCTTGAGAGTTTTATTTTCAATATTTATTAATGTAAATTTATTAAGCTCAGTTTGAGTTAATAGGTTTAAATCAGTCCTGTCCTCTTGGAGATATGCCATAATCCGAGAAAAAACTATGGAGTGGAAGTCTGGGGATAGGAAGGAGCTGTAGGAAAAACAAACATGAGGCTTGCTGCTGCTGCAGCATCTTTCCGCCTGTGTTTATGCAGCTTGTGTTAAAGGGTTAAAGCCTGAATATGCTCCTAACAATTACTTGCTATGTAATTGTGGGCTTTCTTTGGCTGCTGTAGTGCTTACCTTGCCTTAGATGTGTGAGAATGGGCATTCTCTTGAATTCAGGGAATGGGTGGTGGTGGATAGGAGACTGATCAGTTCAGTGTTGCAGTTGTGGGTTGGTGATTTTTAAAAATAATTTTTAAAAATTATAAGAATGAGAAGAGGGAGGGATGTTTAGAAATGTCTGCTAATACTTCTGAGTTTCTGTGGGAGCTTTCCACAGAAAGCTCTCCGTTCAGAGCTGACATCTCTGTCTATATTTAAGAGACATTTTTTGTTCCCACAAAAGAAATGCTCCCAATAAAGAATGCTAAATTCTGCAAGGAATATGAGCAGCAGAAGACTTGGTTGCAGGGTGTAAGCTGTACTTGGTACCCCTGCATCTGTCCAGTCCTGTGAGGCTGTCAAAGTCCTGACTAGTAGGTTGCACAAACAGTTGTGCTCATTCTTGTTCACGTGAATAATCCCCATTGACTTGAGTGTGAATACATTTTGAGGAGGGGCACAGTGAGCTGAGTAAGTCTGTCTGTGGCAGATGTAAGTTAAATAATTTCTGTTCCAAACCTACTCCCAGCTGTTCATTCCTATTTCCTTCAATAGCATCCCCTTAACAATGCAGCTATAATTTTTGGGTTTGGATAGAGCAAGTGGGAACAGTCCAACCCAAATCTCTGCTTGACAATGGTGTTTGTATGCTTGTGCTCAGCAAAGTTACTGATTTCCCTTTAAGTTTGCAAGCCTGAGGCCTCACTTACATACACTGAAGGTGAAATACAGGAGGTGCTATTCTGCTTTGAACAGCTGTGCTCAAAATACTCCTGTCTGCCATATGTGCAGTTCAGCTCTGACTGTCCTTGGCTTTGGTGGTGCTTGTGAGGCATGAACCAAGTCCTCAGAGCAGACTGCCCGGTCTGGTACTTTCTTTGATGCTTTTTCAGACTTCAGTGATGCTTTTTCTTAGCTGTGTCAGGACATCTTTTTTATGGGCTTTGGGAAAAGGGGGGTTACTTCTATCTCCCTCCTTGTCTTAAGGGCTGAAATATTCATGCTCCTCATCCATCTTTTCCCCCTGAAAGTGTGTTACCATGATCAGCCATCCCACCTGATGTTACCATCAGAGTAAGATCTGTACAGTATCTGTCAGGGCTTCAGGCAAGTTTTTCACAAAGGTGTCAAAATGGAGAGGGTGAACAGCTTCGTTTTGGATTCAGACTGATGAGGCTATAGAAAAGAGGCAGTAGGCTTAGTTGAGTGTAAGTGTAGCATCAAGTGTAGCATCTGTGCTCTAAGCATTTTAACAAGATGCAACAGTGAAAGTCTTGCCCTTCTTGGTAGCTTCCATAGATCTTAGCCCTGGCATGTATCCGGATACTGCAACACCAGCTGCTTTTCCTGCTGTGCAAATTCTGCCCCTTTCATTCATTTCAGAGCTGAGTAACTGCCCTAGGTAATTTCTTCTGATGTTTTTTTTGTACATGACTCTTCAGTAGCCGTGGGACCAGTCCCTTTGGGCTCTCAAAAACTATTCTCTTGGAATAGTTTTTGAGAGCCCAAAGAATCCAAAGGATTCTCTTGTCCAGGGAACACCAGAATTTCCTCAAAGAAAGCTTGCTCACCTTCTGGCCACCACAGGCTACCAAAGCTGCAGAAGACCAATCCCCACAGTGACTGCTGGTACTAGAAGCAGCCCTTCCTACCCAAGCAGGATGAGGTCACAAGGTGAAGGCCACTTCAAATGCTGGCTGTAGCCTTCTGTGGTGGTTGCAGTCAAGCTGATATTGGCTGTTTAGGTGTCAACACCAGCGTAGCTAGGACTTGTTGTATCAAGTCCCTTCACCTGTATTAGGAGGCAGGTGATGACCTTGACTGGCATATCCAGTGTCAGATTCACCTGCTGGAAGTCTGATTTCTGGAAGTCTGTAACAATGCTGGAAAGCTTGTGTTGCTTTGGTGTGGCAGCCCATGATAGATGTGAGCTAGCACTCTTCTTTGTGAGGGGTATGAGTTGGGGCCAGTGCCCCAGCACCCACTACTGGATGCCTCTTTTGTGGAGGGTGAGGTTTTAAGGACTTAGCACAGAGCACTTAAACTAGTATTAACAATAAAAAAAATATTATCTTAGCATAATCTTAGCAAATAGGGGCATTAGAAACCAGTACGTAGCAGCTGAAAACCAGTTTGAATGTACATATATAGTTCCAGGGAGGCAGACCCTGAACAGCCCCACTGCAGTCACCAGCTGCCCCAGAACCAGCTGTCCCTGCATCTGTCACAGTGCAGAAGTGAAGAGCCTTCCATGGACATGTGCAGGGAGCAGGTCTCTGGGGACAGCAGACCGTGCCAGAGTCCTACCCAGCACCATGTTTGTGCTGCACTGGTAATCTGGTGCTTTAGGATTTAGGAGATTACATTTGTGGTCTATGAATCATTGATGTAACCACTGAGTTAACCCTTACCCTGCAGTGATCTTTCTCTTCCAAGTTTTATCTGTTTGTATTCAATAAATAACATCTAACGCAGGTCACGTTACCTATTGGGGATCCCTGTTGTAACTGATCACAGTGATTCTAGATAACACTTCTTGAGGCTAGCAAGGACTATTTCTGCCCTCAAAAAGCCTTCTCACTCTAAAGAAGTTGCCAGTGTCCAGACAACTGCAGGAAGTTTCTTGTACAGCATTTGGCTGTAACTCTGAGAGATCTTTCCCTTGCACTGCTCAAGTGCCTTGATCTTCCCAACAGTGACATAGTCTAGTTCTGCAGGGCTGCTCCTGGTGCTTTACCCAGCCTGCTGCAAGGGCATACTCTGAGATTTCTCAGCCTGCTACCAAGTGATGCATTCTTCCTCCTGCCCTTCATCAGCTACCCACTTCCCTTAATTTGGTGCTTCCTTAGGCAGTGCAATTAAAAGCTTGCCTTTGAAGTGCTCAATTGAGTATATGTCCAGTATCAGGCCTGTGTAAAAACTCCTCATCTCCAATTATCACCAATAAGAACACTTCCCATTTCAGGGCACTCGGGTTTGAAGATGATATCTGGATGAAGACGGATGCAAAAGGTAAAATAATTTGTGCTGCAAATCAGAATTATAAATGCAGGTAAATAAACTGATTACCTTGTTTCCCAATAGGGATGCTGATGTAGCTCCATCTCTAAAACACGTTTGTGTATTTGTGGATGTATTTGTATATACTTAGGCAAAGTTTGGGATTTTTAACTGCTCTAAGTCACTGACTATTAAAACAATGGTTAACATTCATGAATCCTAGAACTTAAGAGAATGGCTTGGGTTAGAAGGGACCTCAAAAAATCATCTTGTTCCAACCCTGCTGCCATAGGCAGGGACACCTTCTATTTGACCAGGTTGCTCACAGACCCATCCAATATGGCCTTGAACACTGCCACAACTTTTCTGGACAACCTGTCCCAGTGCCTCACCAACCTCACAGTGAAGAATTTCTTCCTCTTACATAATCTAAACCCGCTCTCTGGTAGCGGGAAGCCATTCTCCCTTGTCCTGTCACTCCATGCCCTTGTAAAAAGAGCCTCTAGCTTTCTTGTGAGCTCCCTTCAGGTATTGGAAGGCATTTTTTGGACTGCATTAAAATGCACATCAATACAAGCTACACCTGAAACGTTCTTGGGGCAGAAAGCCACAGATTGCATGTGTTTTCCAAAAAGTGCACTGAGAAAAACTTTAGGTTTGTTTTTTTACCGTAATATATCAGTTCCTGGGTTTGTAGTGCTTCTTTCCTGGAAAACTGCTGAATTTATTTTAAATATATATTTTTAAGGTGCAACTCAACCTTTAAATTTTTTTAGAGGTGAAAGAAGGGAAAAAAGTGTTCCTGGGTCTGCAAAGACAGGGCTGTATCAGCGGCTGCCCTGTGAGTGGCTCTGGGTACGCAGCAGCCGGCCAGGCTGGAGGTGCTCAGCCCACACCATGTCCTGCAGCCTTTGCCAGAGGGGGGAGAAGGCAGCAAAGCTCCAGCATTCTGCCTGAGCCTCCCTGCTTGCTCACAACGTTTATCCAGCTGTTCAGGTCACTCGCTTTTGATGAGAGAAATGTTTGATTGGGCCAAGTTTCCTACAAGGATGTTACATGACAGCATACTCTCCAAAACGCTGGCCGATCGCCATGCAAGATCAGCTTTCACTTCTGTCTTCTCTGCTGTTGTTCGTCTCTTTCCTTAGATTGATTTCAAAGAACCATGAAAGAAAGGGTCTTTATTTGAATAACACAGAGCTGCTGCACCAGCACTGTGTCACAGCATCGTGGTCTGGGGTTATTCTGGTGCTCATGCTGCCCAGTTTAACCATGCCATGTGGAGGGCATGCTTGTCCCAGAATTTCCCTGTTACAGGGTTGGAAGGAATCCTCTACAAGGATTACCTTGCTCTGCTAGGATAGCACACAGTCCAACTTCAGCTTTGCCAATTTGATAGTCTTGTCTTACCAATATATTTAGGATTTATATTGATAGTTCCTAGGGTAACAGTCCTATAAGAATGTGTATTATAATCTACGTGCTTTCCAATTTTTCTCTTTCGAGCGCTCTACAGATAAAATTAGCTTGGAGAGGAAAGGACTTTGAAGAGACAGGCAGTGCTGTGGCTCATCTGCTGTGAATTCTGTGTTCAGAATGGCAGAAATGGGAGCCAGGATGTTAAAATGTTTGGGGTTTGGATGGCAGTTCTGCATTTGACACTGGGCAGCGTGGGGCTTCATAGTTGCTTTTCATGAGCATTCCTGTGCAGATCCCACCATCAGTCACATGCTGGGCTCTGCAGTCCTGGCACAGCTCGTGAATGCTGCTGTCACCAGAGGACACTTCTGCACTGACCGACAGGCCCCACGATCCAGCAATGGTTATAAATATTCCTGGGCCTCAGTCATCCTAAAGCCCATCCTCAACCACCAGAAAGTGATCTCAACTCATGTATTTAGCATGTTAGGCTGAGCTAAAGTTCTATTTTTAGATTGCTGTCTGAAAAAGAAAAACTTTGTGGTTTTAAAAGGCACCATCAACTTTTTAAGCACTGTATCTTGTGAGTGGGCTTTGAAATGCTTGAATAGGTTTAGACGGTGCATCTTTTGGTTCCATAGTTGTTGCTTTTAAGAGGTTTCTTAGAACCAACCCTTGAGGTCAACCTTCATCAAACATCTGTCCTCCTTTTTGTCTGACCTTTAAAACTTCCAGTCAAAACAGGCCATTTGAATTAATCTCTGCCATGTTCACACTTTAGTCATGGCTTTATCTACCTCCTGGAGAGTATTTGATCCTTTACTAGCGATTCTTTTTTGTATTTAAAAGATGTCTCCTTAAATCAGACCTGCAATACCATAGAAGTGCTGATCGTGATTAGAAACAGTCCATTTTCCAAGGACTTTATTCCAACATGATGACAGAACCCCAGCAGGAAAAGAGGCACAGAGCAATGAAGGTTAGTAGCAGAATCAGGCCAAGCCTGGAAGACTTGGGATTAATGCCTGAAAGATCTGTACAATCTGTGTACAGTAGTGCTTTGCACTTGTCCAGCACAGAAAAACAAGGATTCCTTGTCCTACCAGGAGCCCTGTCTCAGGGGGGGCTCTCCTGTAAAAAAGAACATAACAAAATTGAATCATTATACATGTTACGTGCTAGCCAGCCCCAGCAACTCAAAGGTCTGCACGCACCTATCCTAAAGGAAAAGAGCTTTTGGAAACCATTGCCACTTTTTCCTGGAGGTGCACCAGTTTAAACTGTGCCATCTGCTGAGATGGCTGGCTGTTTCCTAACTTTTGGCAGCTGTCCTGCAAACCAGGCTGAGGCTGTTCAAGAAATGACCCTTTCCAGCTGTCATGCTTGTCTGCTGAGAGGAGTCACTGCTCTGTGGCTCAACAGGTTTTCAGAAACATAAACAAGATGAACTCACTGCTAAGAGAATTGTAGATGTGAACTTCAGTAACACTACTGCTGTCCTTACTCCTTCTTTGTGTAAGATCTATTATATTTAGATACTAAATATAATATAATATGTAATAGAATATAATTAATATAATCTTGTGAGCAAAGAACCAACAGTTGAGCCACAATACAGAGTAAGGAAAGAAATCACACTTTTATCTCTCTTCTGATTTCAAAAAGAAACAAAAACTTCTGCTTCTGTGCTGTGGTAAGTCTACTAAAATCCTAGCATAAGAGGCACCAGAATTTGACTTTCTAAGCTTGAGGATAGAAACTTGGAGACTGCCAGCATATGGACTATCGCTTATTTTGTAAGACATGGGGAAACTGTAAAAATTGCTGAGTGCTGTTTATGCATGTGCCTAGCAAAAGGGCACTGCAGCAGTTGGAGACACATTTTGTAGGGCATAGGGAATTACAAAGGCTAGCAGGATAAAAGTAGCAATTTCTTCTAGTGCTACAAATGTGTAAACCCTTGTAAAAGTCGAATATGTGCTCGTTTTTGTCTTCTGTTTTTATTAATAAGGCTGAGCGAAGTTTCCCTGTATTTTAAACTGTAGAGGAATTTTTTGTTCTGTTCTGCCATTATTTTTCATGTTTCTCTCACAAGACGAATTTTTATTTCCTTTTTTTGCTGTGTTTAAATACCATCCCTAACACGACGTCATTACAAGACATAACATTTTAATTAAATCTCTCTTTTGCTGTCCATTGACAGGCCCGTGGCTGCCCGGCGTTGTGATTCAGTGACACGTGTGAGAGGGGGAATTCCACCCTGCCCCGAAAAACATGCGGCTGCTGCTCCTCAAGCATCCTTGCTGGGCTTACGCTGGTGCCGCTCCCTGCTGCCTCCTCCTGCCTGCCCTTCCGGCATACGGCATCAGGTCAGCTCGTCCAGGGAACGCGGATGGCTGACGAGCTTTACAAGCGAGGAGGGGAAAAAGGAGCTTTTCCTCGGCCGCATCCCTGCACGGGCTGGAAAGGGCCTTCCCCACCTGGCAGGGGAAGAGGCTGCTTAACCCAAGTGAGGCATCGCAGCGCTCAGGCCGGCATCGCCGCCCCGGGACCGCGCTCGCCGCCCCTCCCGGCGCATCCCCGCGCCGCAGCCAGCGGGGCGGCGGCAAAGGCTCCGGGAGCCCCGGGCAAGGCGGCGGCAAGGCGGGCAGCGCTCCCAGCCCTGGGGCAGCAGCTGGCAGGCCGGGGCTGCGAGGCGGCGGCGGCGGGAGCAGCCGGGCCGTGACTCAGCCCGGGAATTCCTGGCACGGGCGGCCGCGGCTCCCGGTGAGGGTGACGCAAGGGGCTCGGCGCGCCCGCCCCGCCGCGGGCAGAGCCCCGGGCGGGACCGGCCCCCGGCAGGAGCCGCTGCCCCGCCCGGTGCGCTGAGAGCTCGAGGCGCCCGAGGGGGATTCGGGGACCGCTCCGCTGGACGAGGCCGCTTAAACCTGCACAAGTGACCCGTGGGAAAGGGATAGTGGAGTCTGGAGCTGCCCTGATGGGGCTGGCTGCGGATCCGTGCCTCACACCAGCACACGCACACTGCCCCTCGCTTCAGGCTCCGGAATTAGCTCACAGGGAGGCACTGCAGGTCTTCCTAACTTGCAGCAAAATCGTGCCAGGATCCACAACTTAAGAGACAAATATATTTACTGTTGTTTTTTTGCTTGTGGTTTTTTGTTTGTTTGTTTGTTTTGGGGTGGTTTTTTGTTTGTTTGTGGGGTTTTTTTGGGGGGGGTTGGTTTTTGTTTTTGGGGAGGTTTTTTGGGTTTTTTTTGAGGAATGTATCTGCAATGTAAGGAAAGAGAAAAACTGAAAAACTCAGTGTTAGCATTTCACAGCTTTTCTCTAATGCTCTCTTACATTACCAAAAGTTAGACTTTGTCTGGCTTTCTTTGCACTCCCACTGAAAATACAGAATTGTTAGAGGGAAACTCGGTATTTTGCAGAGGTACACAGGACAGCAAAGGAGAAAAAGAAGTGTCCTGAGCAAAAGATCACATCAGATGCAGTTTCCTATGGATTTCTCTTCCTTGACAGGTTGATTTTTTGAACTGAATGGTATTAAGACTCTCTGTCATTTCAGTGTGCATCTATGCAAGTTTCTCTGCTTTTCCTTTCCCTCTGCTCTGTCCTCTTGAAGGTAATCTGGCTACACCGTAACAGCTCCAATGCCCCTAGCAGAAACCAACAGGTTCCTGAATTGGACTGGTAGACATATAGCCTCACTTTCTTCTATCTCAAAGAATTATGAGATTATTTTATAAAATTTAATTACTTAATTATGGATCTTAATTACTTTTGTGACCTCTATTCTTGTGTCAGACTTAACTCAAACAAGCTAACAAGTCAAAAAGTCACTGAGACAAGGACTAGCCCAAGTCAGAGAGGGGATGCCTGAGGAGGCCAAGCAGAGGCCTTGCTTCCATGGGAAATGAAGCTGAAGTGGTAACACTGAGCTCAGCGAGGACCACAGAAAAACAAATAGGATGCACAGAGCACTAAAGGAAAAGACTGTGATACCAAAGAGCTTCAGTGCATAAGGCAGCTTAGTCGATTTCTCACTAATGAGCACCCAGGAGCTGAATCCAAACAAAGAGTGCCTCCTGCTCCACGGTGAGTCATTGCTTCCATCCACAGAGGGTGAAGGGAGCCTTGGAGGGCTTCCTCAGAGGCATGTGCTCCACAGAGGGTATCATTCACAAAGCTTTTAGTGCTGCTGCTGCTGCTGCTGCTGGGCTCTCTGAATCATTGGGCTATTTCGGTGGTGCCTGGTGGGATGCAGGTCTTGTGGCACAGGGGTAGTGAAACTTGATGCTTCCCAATGCAGTGAGATGCCGAAGTGAGGAACCAGCTTTGTCTGAGTGTGCTTCAGCAGTAAGATTTGCTTGGTCATTACTGCTTTTGGCTGGATACTGGCCATTTCCGTGGCCTCCAAAGTTCACCAGTGGGCTCTGTCACAAATTCCTTCTCTGATCACTGCAGTCACCGGGAGTTCAAAATTAATTTCCTTGAAAATGAGAAACCCCTTTCTGTTTACCTGTGACCTGTTTTTCACCTTTAAGAAATGCTCTCAAATTCTGGCAAACTCATTTCTGTGTCAGAGATTTCTGTAAAGTCACACTCCTTCAGCCTGTGCTGCTTCTGTACTCTGGTGACTGCCAAGTATCAGTCAGTGATGTGCAGCAGCAGAAGCAGCAGCCCTTGGTGCCTGGGTACCTCAAGTATGCACCTTGTGAGGTGAAGAGAGTATCAAGCACTCCTGATTCATTATTCAGTTTCCATGGTGTTAAAAACAGAGGGTGAGTCATGCACAGTTTTGCAGTTGTCATCCCTGGAGCACCTATCCAGCCACACAACTCTGGAGCTGGTAACTCCACACTTTTCATTTTAGGAGCCTGGAACACCATGTAGGTGGCTGAGGGTGCTCGGCCAGGACATGAGACTAGGGCACTCACACACAGCAGATTCCTGCTCCTGTGCACATGTTAGAAGTTTGCTGAGCCCATGGCAGCAAGCGTGGTCAGCAGCACCAGAGGATGTAGTGCACATGAGCACAGCTACACCTGCTTGCCAAATATACAATAAAGGTACTCCTTCCTGAGTCCCACATTGCTGGTACTTACACAGGCAGTAAAAGTAACCGAGTCATCTGGAAAAAAAAGACTTGAGTCAAACAGAGCTCAGTGGCAGCAGGAAGTCTGGAATGTGTGGCTGTAAGGAGCTGAGGGGTAAATACAGCTCCGGATTAGTGATTTCAAGGCTGATGAATCAAATTTTGAATATTGATTATGCAAATCAGTCTTGAATTCTGCATCCAGAGGGCAGGATATACCCAGAGGGCCGGCTGTAACGCAAAAAGGATATTGGAAACATAGTGTCTCAGCTGATCAACAAGGTAATGTATAGTAATGGAGAATGGGGGGAGAAATGTCAACACATCCCTCACACAATGCAGTATGAATATACGAATATATATGTATCTAAAACACATAGAGGAATCTAATACACATTCACACGTGCTGACAAACACTGGCTTGTCGGTTCAAGTGTTCGGGGGAGAGAGCTGGCTGGTCACAACGCAGGCTGGAGGCTCACAGGTACAGCTCCTTGAGGTCCTCAGTGTTTAGGATTCCTTGGTTTTCAAACACACCAGTTCAGGGTGAAGAGTCACACAGGACTGAGAATCCTCTTGTCCACTTGGATGGGCTAGAGATAAAATGCTGTGTTTGTTGCCCTGTGCCTGAAGCCCTGTCCAGCTCAGTATGGAACAGTAAAACACTGTCGGGAAAGCTGTCCTTCCTTGTTTTCCTGTAAGTCATTTTCTCATCTTTTAATGCACCTTCCGCCCTACGTGCTGTGTCCCGCCCCACTGTCTGAGCAGCTCTGCCAAGACGGCAGAAAGAGCACTCTTTGTGCCGGGTCCCTGTGTGCCCAGGGCCCTTCCCTGCACAGCCCGGGGCAGCCGCAGCACAGATCCCCTTCCCGCGGGGACAGGGCGGCGTGGCACACGGCAGCGGCACAATGCCGCCTGTGCCGCCTGCTGGGGCAGCCTGGCAGCGCCGGGCCACGAGCCGTGAGCAGGGGGCAAACCCCTCAGAGCAGCACAGAGCGCCTCGGCCCGGGGAGCGGCGCCGGGCAGGGCGGGCAGGGTGGCTGGCTCCGAGCGGCCGCGCCGCCATCGTGCCCCGGCCTGACGCTGCTGCTCCGGGCCCAGCCGAGGGGCCGCCTCGCCCCCTCGCAGCCAGCCGGCCGCTGCCGGGGCCCGCTGAAGGGGCCGCCCGGGGCTGCGGGGCCCAGGCCAGGCACCCGCAGTCCGGCGTCGGCGCTGCCTCGGTCGGGCGGGTCCCGCCGCCTGCGGGCCCTTCCCCGCGGGGGCCGGCCCAGCGCGGCCCGGCGGCGGCACGTGGTGGCGGCGCGGCCCATGTGACCGGCCCTCCCCGGCCGCTGCGGCTCATCCCCCGCCCGGCCGAGTCCCCGCCCGCCTCGCCCCCAGCGCAGCGCAGCGCTCTCTGCGTGCAGCAGCCCCGCACCGCAGGCAGCCGCCGCCGCCCCGGGACCCGGCGCCATGGTAAGGGCGGCGCGGCGCGGCACGGCGTGGACGGGCGGGGAGGGCGGTGCGGGCGGCTGGCGCGGCCCGGCGGAGCCGAGCGAGCCTGAGCGGAGCAGGCCCGGCCCGGCGCGGCCCCGCGGCCTCCGGCGGCCATTTTAGTCTAATTTTAGCCGGGTGCGGGGGGAAGAGGACGCGGGAGCGGCCGCGGGGCAGCTGCGGGCGGCGGGGCTGGGGCTGGGGCCGGGACCGGGCCCTGGGGCCTGGGGCCTGGCCGGGCGGGCGGCGCAGCGCTCCCTGCGGCACCGCCCGGGCGTGCGAGTGCCCGACGGGGCGGTGAGGGGCGGTGGGCGCGGAGAGAGGGGTCCCGCACTCCTCCCGAGGAGCCGCCCGGTGCCCGGGCCCGAGGGGCACCCGGGAGCGGCCGCGGGGGAGCGCTGGGGCAGGGCGGGGGTGCCGGCGCGCAGGGACGGGGGGTGCGGGGCGGCGGGGCTCCACCGGCCCCGTGAACAAAGCTGGGAGAGGGGCCCGCGGCTTTGCCCCCGGGGACAAAGCCGGCGGCTCCCTGCGAGCACCTGCCTTCCCTCCCCGGCAGCCTGCGCTGGCAGCGCTGCCTCGGCAGATGTAATTGCTGGACCGAGAGCAAGGGCGCTGCAGATGGGCTGAGCTCGGTTGCTCACTCGCAGCGGGGTTTGCTAAATTATTTTCATTTTGCCTGGAGCTGCCCGTTTGCCCTGCCGGTGTTTTGTTTTCTTGCTGTTTTAGGCTCTTATTTTGAGCGGCTTGCGAGCCTGATGGGGAGCTGTACAGTTGTAATCGGTATTTTTATATGAACGAAGAGCAGTCAAACAATACTCCCGCAGCAGTATGAAGTAAAATTCGGGAGTTCTTAAGGCGCGGTGTTGAAGCTGACACAATGCAGAAAGCATTTCTGCTGCTTGTAGAGCCTTACCTCACGCAACAAAATGAGAATCATGACAGTGCTGGATGTGAGCTGCTGCTGTAGTGTTTGCTCTACTAGAAAAAAAAAAAGCCAACAAAAATCTATCCACCAAAACCCCACCCCCTCCTATCCCAACCGAAAATTACAAACTCCTCTCCTGTCTTCAGTTCCTACCCCCCCATCACTGCCTCTTCCCCTCCCCCCCAAATAAGCCAAATGCATGATAAGGTAAAGGAAAACTGTTTGAGCAGTACAGTTGTGTGACTATTTGTATGAAACTGCTACCCAGAACTGCTGAGCTGAAAATGCTGCGATCCACAACAAGAAACTACTGAATTCACGCCTCCTTTGTATCCTCTGCTCCAGTCCTACCAATATTACTAAATTCATAGTGTGTTCAGGTCGAGTATAGTATTTTTATTCTTACAGGGGCAGGCAGACTTCTTTATCTAGCACTGTGGGCTATCATCGTCTTCTGGTGAGTGTTAATTTTTGCTGTTTAAATTATTCCTTTGATCTCATTTTACAGGCTTCTGGAGTAACAGTGAATGATGAAGTCATAAAGGTTTTTAATGACATGAAAGTAAGGAAATCTTCAACCCCAGAAGAGATTAAAAAAAGAAAGAAAGCTGTTCTCTTCTGCTTAAGTGATGACAAAAAACAAATAATTGTAGAGGAGGCAAAGCAGATATTGGTTGGTGACATTGGTGATACTGTGGAGGACCCCTACACAGCCTTTGTGAAGTTGCTACCTTTGAATGATTGCCGATACGCTTTGTACGATGCCACATACGAGACAAAGGAATCTAAGAAAGAAGACCTGGTATTTATATTCTGGTGTGTGAAAGTAAAGCTTGCTGTCAAAAATGAATATTCTGGAGCTACCACTGGATGACTTAGTAACTGTTTGTTGTTGGCTTTTTTCTTTAAAGGGCTCCTGAAAGTGCACCTTTAAAAAGCAAGATGATCTACGCAAGCTCTAAAGATGCCATTAAAAAGAAATTTACAGGTATGGACCTAAAAATGTTTTTCTCGTTAACCACTGTGCCATTTAGATGTTGAGGTTCTCACAAGTACATTGTTGTCCATCTGTCTTTCAGGTATTAAACATGAGTGGCAAGTAAATGGTTTGGATGATATTAAGGACCGTTCAACACTTGGAGAGAAATTGGGAGGCAACGTGGTAGTTTCACTTGAAGGAAAACCCTTATAAAAAGACAGACAAGTGCCATCTGGATCTAAGGAGCTTCCATTTCTGCAGCTCGTTCAATTGGAATAGTATTAGTCTCCCCATCCCCTCCCCTCCTCAAAAAAATAAGCCCCTTCCCCACCACCCTGAAGGAGATGTCATTGTTAAGCAGTCTACCAGTGATTGCCATTAGACTGTTTGATCCTGGTAGTTTTATGTAGGATCCAAGGAATGCTTTCACGTCATCCTCTTGGCCAAAACTGACGTTGCAGGCATTCCTTGCAACATGTTCAATGAATGTGATAGTTAATGTAAATAGTCTAGCAGACAGCAAAGGGTAAGCTAATCGAATGCCTTGAAAGTATTGTCCACTGGTCGGATGGTAGACTCTCTACAGTATTACTTACAGTTGCACTTGATTGCAGTTCCATGAGGCTCTTGTGCATTCATACACCTCACCTGCCTTGACAAGCCTATTTTTGTGACATGGCAGCACACAACACTATGCATTTAAAGCACTTTTTTGTAATATGTTTGACCCGCCCCCTCCCCAAGGAATGCCAATTAAGTTGCTGTAACTGTGTCATCAAATTATTGTAGTACCTCAGTTTCATTCCTGTTACATGCATATCTTTATAAATGAAGTAGCTGTTATGATGCCTTTCGTTTTCCATTGAATGTACACTACTGAACAGGAGTAGAAGTTATCTGTTTACCATATGAGTCTTGAAACACTAAAGTTTTGTAAAACATCAGTCATGGTGGCAATTTCTGTATTAAAAAGAGCCTTAAATGGAACATTGTTCTTTGAGATCAAAAACTGGCCACGTTGCAATAAAACTTGTGGCTTATTACAGAACGTTGCCTTGTTTTCATTGGAAAATATAGTTTTTAAGTGTTTAAGCATATTTCAAATAACTTCTGTGGAAAGTATTGTAAAGGTAAACAATCATTAATCTCATATTGAATAATGCAAGTTTTTAATACTGATTTAGGCACTGCTTTACAATACTTTGTGGCTCTGTTCTGGCCGTTCAATAAAGGACCTGCTCCTAGTTTACCGTAAAGTAAAGAAGCTACCACTGCTGGAGACCATTAGTTCCATGAAACACTTGTGTCAGAAACTCAAAAATACGAAGTAATTAACCATGCAGTGTGTTTTGTACCTGAATGTTCTTAAAGTTCTACATGCCAGAGTAAAACCTTGCAGGAGTTTTTACAGCTTGCTGTCTTTCTGGGTAAGGTGATGTGTAATAACAGTTACATGCAGAGTACGAAGTGGGGAAAGAGTTTTTGTTTCTTGAGTGTTAGAGTTAGACCGACCCAGTACAAGAATTAGCCTAAATGAACTGTTCTACTTGTTAGCTTCTATGTAAATAGAACTGGAAAGTGTTTGCCACTACTGAGGCTTGCATAGGGGACGTGTTTTGGCTGGGAGCCAAATAATGCTCTCCTTATAGAGAATTTGATCTGCTCTGTGTGAGCAACCCTCCGTTAGCCAGAGCTATTTATGGCAAACACATGCTTTTGTATCTTGTCATCGTTATCCACAAATGGCAAAACTGGACATGATTCTCCTGGTATGCATAAAGGAGCGCCATTAGGCAGCCACTGGCAGCTGAACTGTACATGCTGCTGAAGGAATGCTCTTTTATCATTACCTTATTTTAAAAAGTTGGTAGAGTTGAACTGTGGAGCTTTTAAATGCAGGCTCTTTATGTTCAGTTCATAGCCCTTTTTCAACAACGAAGCAGATAATAATCCAAATACTTTCTCTATTTCCCCCCCCCCAATAATTTAAGTAACCTAGTGGTACTGTGTTTAGGCTCTCTTGTCCTGTAGAACTTTAAGACTTTATTTCAGGCTTCTGGCTATCCCTGTGACTTGCACACTTCATTGTGTTTGCTGTTCTATGTAGACTAAACTTTACTAGAATTTAAGTAAAAAGGCATGATGACCACTGACTTACTAAGTGTATTAATGAGTCTTGGTTTTGTTCTACAAAACTCTCCTTTCAGGTACCTTTTAAGATTGCAAAATAACTGATGGTATGCATGTTGTCTAGGTGAAAAAAAAAAAATCCTACAACTTTTTATTCCTCAAAATAGTCTATTTCTGATCATTCATGTTGTATGCAAAGCCCAGTTTAATGTAAAGATACCTGTGCTTTATGTTCAACTTGACTTCAGTACAGTAAAATGAAATTATCTTTTAACTGATTTTTCACAAGGAATAAATTGTTTCTTTAGAAAAAGCCAAAATGGAAAATGTTAAATTTTAATAAACCATTTGAATTTTCATTTTAGACAGTAAACTTTTTTAAGGAGTATTGTGTTTAAATTTATTGTTTGTTTTTGCTGCAGTCCGGAAAAATGTCTGTGGCTTTTTAGTTGAATATTACAGGTTTATTTTTTTTTCTTTATTTTTTTTTAATAGCTTAGGTGTATATTCACTCAGTCCAACTAGCTATGAAATTGAAGCACAAACTGTCTTTATGTAAGATTCCTACCAAATTAAAGTTTTGGATCCAAAAGGATCAGCCTGCCTTCAGTTTGTTCTTGAAATGAATGACTGACTGACTGATGTGAGGTCCAATTCAGATGGCTTGCTTTTTAAAAAAACAAAAACAAAAAAACAAAAACCAATAAAGTGCTACAGAACTGTTACTGTTTGAATTATAAAACAAATGAGAGACAGCTGGCATCTGTTCCAAAATGGTTTGTCAGCTGTTGTTTTCTGTCATTATGCAAAATGGTGAGGGCCTCATTGTGATCGAGAAGTGGAGGAAAATCCTCTCAAGTTGAGTATCTTCTGTGTATCTCTGTGTAGACGTGACTTTTGGATATCTTGGCTTCAGTTCTTTTATTGATAAAGAAATGTTAAATTTTTCATGAGAGTAGCTTGTGCAGAAATGGCATTTTTCTTCTAAAATAATATTTCAAAGCCAGCAGTTTTGTTTGATTTGGTAAATCCTGGAAGAGGTATAGATAGATGGGTTTGAGTTCTCTGAAAAGGAAAACCAATCCAAGACTAGAGTGTGCAAGTGAGGTTTATGTTTGTGGCGATTTTAGAAGTGCAAAGCTTAAATTTGTATGGACTTGACTGTAAAAATGACTTCTGGTCACATCATGAAGCAGAATTTGAGTATGCTCTGTTAAACCCAAAGTGTTTCACTAAGGGGAAGACTTTTCCTTCTCTACCATTCCCTCAGAACAAGTGATGGAATACAGCAATTGCCACAATTTGATAATAAGCTTTACTCTCTTATGCCAATTCCAGTATAAACCAAATTTTCATGTCTGCCTATTTTTTATAAACTTCTGTAAGTCCCCTTTAGTTTGTGGTGGCGAGTTAATGATTGTAGAGTGAAAACACGGCACTAATGGTGGATCAAAGATCATCAATGTAGCACCTGTCTATTGAACTTCTTTGAAATATTTCTGATTTTGAAAACCTGGTATAAATAAAATTAATTTAAATGTCTTCAGTTGTTGAGTTTGTTTGTGTGCTAGACATCACCTACGTTAATCACTTTGTTGTCTTTGGACTGGGAGCAGCCCAGATACTGTGAAAGAAGTTGTGGAATACCTGGATTTTTTGTAACAGGTTTCTTCTGCTGCCCATTCAGATCAATATCCAACTGTAGCAAAAGCCAGCTCTAGTGGCTCCGGAGATGGATATAAAGAAATTTTTAGTGGGCTGGTTCTAGATAGCCTTTTTCTTTTGTTGGATCCCAGCTCATGTGTTCAGAAAATTAGATGGCTTTTATATAGAAAATGTAAAATGTATGTTTACACTGGCAAGTAATTTCTAGTACAGGGAAGGAAGCGAACTGATGTGTGAAAAAACTGACTCCATGAAGAAAGATCAAAATATTACTGTTTTGGTATCAGTGGCCTGTCTCTTGTTAACATAAGATTTCTTGGATCTGGGAATATGTTATCTGGAAGAATTAATTTTGTAAACAAAGCTGTGAAGAAACAGCTTCATTGAATTCTCTGGAGAAGGCAGACTTTAACAATGTGCATTAAAAAACCCTTTACTGTTTATCTAACATAAGCCTTCTCTATGGCTGTGGGGAACATACATAAGAATCTGCATTAAAAAGAATGAAAAGTCTCTGAAGTTTTTTGAATAAAAATTACTGTTTAGCTTAAAAATGTTCTATTTTTACTAAATTCATATCCAGTGCTTGACCCTATTGAATTTGGACATTTTTCTGCCTCACCTCCCATTTTGTTGAATCTACAACAGTCCCCATACATCTTACTCTTTCTTGCATTACTTATCTATGCATTCTACTTGTAACCTCTGAAAAATAAATACAACAGTAAAAATTAAATCTTTTCATAGGAAGTTCAAATGGGTGACATAATTTACGTTCATTTAATGATTTCATAGAATTGTCTTTTTACATTATAAAGCTTAGGAAAAAATGTGCTAATTGCAGGTACTGAAAGTAATTTTTACATTCCTAAGATTCTGTGACTGTCTTTTTAATAACTCACTGTGGATTAATGTTTCTGTTGTCAGCTTTGCTTCATAGATATTTAGAAAACTAATGATTGGAAAATAAACTTGAAGATGCTGCTGATTATTTTTAGAAGTTTCTAAATGTCAATTTGGACTATAAAATAATATACAAACTTCAATTTCCCACTACAAGCCTAATTTTTATTCTTGTGTGTACAGGCTTAGAAATGTATGTGTAATCGTGCCTCTCCTCTTCCACCTCTTTATTTTTAAAAACAGCTGTGTCACTGCAAATCCCTACCATCTGCCCACTGTCTTCTGTAAAGGTTTACAGACAATCTCCACTTGTACCTTTCAGTATCTATTTTTCCCCTCTCTTGTTTGTGATTGTAGGAGTTTGGTTTAGAAAAACTAACTGCTGTAACACTGTGCTCCTCGAAACCTTTTCTATTATGCAGAAAGTTAAAAGCATCAGTTAATCTCTGGTGAGCACAGCTGCAGAGTGTACATTGGCTTGGAAAAAGAGATGTCATTTTGAGAGCCGGTTTAGAGAGCCTTATTTGTGTCTGCTTCCTCATAGTGGCAGCACTGCTTTCATCTGTGACCTTCTATTAAAGCTGATGTGAGAGCTAAGCTTTTCTTCCATTTTGGCTGTTTCAACAGAAAATGGAATGTGCTTGTAGCAAACAAGGTGCAGGGAAGCAGAGAAGGTTTAGAAGCAGCAGTTTTTCATAGAGACCTGTACATCTGGTGGGAGGGAAAGGGTTACAGCAGAGGATTTGTTTCCTTTTAATTTCAGTAGGAGCTTGCAGCTGTAATGACTGGGCTTATGTTATCTTTTGCTCTGCCTGAACAAACTGATTCCACAGTCTCAACTGTCTCAATGCTTTCATGCAATGAAATGTGAACACACAGCTCTTTATCAGTGAAATGTGGTTTACTCCTACAAAAGTGAAGCCCTGCTACAGCAGTGCTCTTGGTTAGCCATGTCATATGGAGAGATGCACCTAAGCCGCATTTGAACAATCCTTAAAAAATGTGTGGCTTCTGATTACACCAAATACAATAATTATGCTATTCCACGGGCACTGAGGACGAACGGATGTAGTTCTTAATTAGGTGACTGCAAGCGACAAATATAATTCATGGTCATATTTTTGAATCTTAGCCCTGTTATTTAAGCATGACTTAAAGATGAAACACTTCCCAGTCCACAGAATTCATTGCCTTCACAAATTCTTTTAAGCAGCAGTAGCATAATTTTAGCTCTTCACTGAATATACTGATGCAGAATCTGTCACCTGAGGGTTTTTAGTTGTCTGCTTGACAAATTCCTTTTGTAGTGCTGCATTATTTCTCTGCATCCATACTTCAAATTCAGTTCCCAGAACTCTCCTTCCAAGTAACCAGAATTCCTAAACAATATTTATTCTGTGTGACTAAAGTAGAAAGGCATCTTGTAGAACACCCATAGGAAACAAATGCACGGTATTAGCCTGCGTGGCCACTGAACGTGTTTGGCCCTGCGTGCCATCTCTGCCTGTTGGGTTATTCTGATGAAAGGTCACCTCATTCAGGTTTCTGTGGAATAGCCCAACACAGAAAATTTGTGGAAACAGGAAAGAATGTTTTAATTCTGAGCAAATGTTTTTGCTCAGATAAAGACTTTGCAAGCTGGGTGTGATAACAACTTTTCGATTTTTTCTTTTTACCTGTCCTGACAAAAACACCTGGCTTTGATTGTAGCCAGTTTTATGGATTTAGTTAGACAGGTGCACTGGTTGGAAGTATCTTCAGGACAAGCTATATTTAGATATATAACCTTTTGATAATTCTGGCAGTTGCTTTGATCTCATTATTTTAATTCACTCACTTCACCTCCATTACAATTTTAACTGCCTAGTGTTCAGCACTGCCAATGTAATCTTGCAACACAGCTTGAGGAACATTTAAAAGTAGTCATCATCAAAACTAGTAATAATATAAATCAATTTTATTTATTTATTTTATTGAGCTAGTCTCAGTTTTGCAAGGACAATGACAACTCTCTTAGAAAGTTAGGTGGTCTTGCAGGAAGTTCCTGACTGACACCTGCCTTAGATCTTTGTGATAAGATGGAAGAAGTGTTGGGGCATTCATATCAGAGCAGTTTGCTTTGCTTTCTTGCATAGCTGGATGCATTTCCTCACCTGGAAGATGTTGAGGTCACTGTGGTATCAATATTTAAAGTATTTCACCTTCTCCTTCTGACTAGAATGGACAGACTGCAATCACAGCTGAGTATGCTCCATTTTTCCTAGGATAATACAGTCAAGGATCTCAGCTATAAATTTAATTTTTTTCCTGATTACCACAAGGGAGAAAAGAATGTGTCTCATCCCACTGTGCAGCATAAGGCCAAAACACAGCACTGCAATCATATGCAGGCATCATAATTGTTTTCAGCTATTGTACCCAGCAGGTACAAAATGTGACCTTGTCAAATGAGTTGTGCATGGTCTTGGAAAACTCCAGAAAATACAAAGTTGAGGTACTTCCAGTAATTGCTTTGTGCACACCAGATTCAAGAAGCATGTGGCTGGCTCTGTGTTTATCTGCAGTTATTTTGTGCACAAATTAATAATGGCACATAAATATATATTTAACACTAATAGTAATTCAGAATCTTATGTTAATTTAACAGCTATCTTCTATGGGAGATAGTGAAGGTAAGATTTTACCTTTTTTTGGTGTTTTTTTTTTTTTTTTTTTAGCAATGGTGTTAATAACCAGTTTTTCTGCTGTAACAGCAAACTGTGGAAATGTGAGAAGAGTTACTTCTCTTTGCATCAGCATCTTACATTGTGTGCAAATACACACCCTCTCAGTTTCTCCTTAAAATAGTGTTTGGATCACATTCAGTGGTTAACAGACAAGGACATAGGATTTTTGTAAGTCACATTTTACAGTATTAATGTGAGCATGCACATGTTTTTTGAGCTGTGAGATAAAACCTTTTAATTACAAAAGGGCATATTTTGGGAGAAAAAATTAATAACTTTTTAAAGCTTATAGTTTCCTTCGCTAGCACTTTACTTTTTATTCCTGAAGTTACCCATTAGGATCTGTTTTTCCCTTTTTGTTAGTTTTTTGGTTTTGGTGTTCTCACTTTCCCCACACTGCATCATGTTTCAGCCTAATATGGACTGGATAAAATTGTTATCAAAGGAAGAAGGTATTATGTATATAACATATACAGTTTCTGTAGGAAAGAGTAAACTGTTTGCTTGACCCAGTTTTATGGAGCTATTTCTTTCTACAGAGATGGGATTCAGTCAAGGAAGAGGGACAAATGGGTTTGCTGAGAGTATTTAGGAGCACTCAGTGGGAATGAGATTATTACTGTAGTGCTTAATCCTGAAATAATCATACACCATCTCATCAACGTTGCATCAGCAACTGAGAGACATAAATATTCCAGCTACTTTGTGATATTAGTCTGAGATAATTTTCTATTATTATAAACTTGGAGCCCTCCAGATGAATATAGAATATTTCTACCTGTGATCAATGTTTTGATGTTTTCACAAAAATCTGTTGTGTCTTTTAAAAGATGATTTCCAACTAGTGGAAATTTATTTCTGAAGAACTACATCCTTTATGGGTCTGAAAATTAAAGTGAAGGTTATAGAAGCAACCACTTCCCTTAATCTTTTTGGGGGAATTCCTGTAATGTTATCAGGCTTGATTTTCCATCTGTTGGGCACAGTATGAAAGAATGCACAGAAAGGCTGTTATAGTAACATAGTATCTGTTATCACTGACGTTAAATTCATTTAATGGTACTGAAGTTACAGGCCATGCTCTATGCAAAAGGAATAACAAATATTCTCAGATTAGAATTTGTCATTTTCACAGACAGTAACATTTAGCTCCCTTTGAACAGGTGTAAGTGTCCTGCTGTGTCTTTGTTTCGCTGAGGATGGAAATGACAAACCCAAGCCTTTCCCCTGCCTTTGATTTTCTTTGTGTCCTATCTCCTCCAAAGCACCTTCCCTTCCTCCAAAGCTTTATCCCTGAGATATTGCTCACCTGCTTCCTCTAATCCTCTTATTTACCTCACTTACCTCAGTTTCACTTCCTTTCATCCCTTTTTTACTCCCTGATAGTTCTGATTTTCCTCTGGTCCTGTTCCTTCATATTAGACGTGTCCTTTAGTCTTCATCATAAACAGAGAGAAAACAATTTTAAAAAACCCCACAAACCAAACCACTTTTTATCTATTTACTATTTTCTTTTATTAAAAATATGAATCCTTATGAAGAAATTATTCAAATTGAAACCTGACTACCAAAGTTTACCAAAGTGTCAAACAGTTTGAAATAATCTCTTGAGATGTTTGAGCAGTTCCATTTTGTCCACAGGGTTTAACTCAGAAATCCAGACTTCACCATTTAGATGGGAAATTGCCATATTGGGTTATTTTATGCTCTCCTCAGTGCCAGAAGCATGAACGCTCCTTTTTTTGCAATCATTAAAGCATCTGATTTCAGTTGATAACTTCCATGAAAGTAGTTAAGTTCTTAGAGTGTGAGGAACTGCTTCAGATGCATGAATTTATGATATATTGAAAACTGAAGCTGTAGAAATAGTGTGAAATAAACTGTGTATCAACACAGAAGCTCCAAGTTAATTGCATGGCTCACTGGTTCATTGCCAAATGCACTGGTTCCTAGCAAAACTGAGAACATCTCAGTATTATAAAATGTATAGAAAACTGCTACAAGCATTAGAGGCCATATTGCAATATTACATGTTTAAAAAGTTAGATTCAATAAACCTTGAAGTAACCTTTTGTATAATCAGAAATTATATTAATACAATACCTTTTAAGTGTTTTTATCTGCTTCCTTTTTTGGAACCCTGTATTAGGCTTCTTCATCTCCTTGGGCTTTTCTCTGCAGTCAGAAGCACTAGGAATTGACAGCATTGCAATAAGGATGTATGTCCTTTTCCTGATTTTAAAAAGAAAAGAAAAAAAAAATCTGATGAAGAGATATATGAAGTAGAGCCATCTGAGGGTGCTATTTGACAACCTACTGAAGGCACTCTACTGACACCAGTGGGATAAGAGGGGCATTCCTGCACATGCTGGGCTGAATGCCCCCCTCATTTCTGGTGCTCATATCTGCCTGATCAGGCAGTGAATTTGTCAATCTACTGTTCTCACTTGCTTTGGAAAAGTTTGGGTTTTTTTTTTTTTTTTTTTAATTTTTGCTTGTTTAGGGAGGCACAATGCCTGAAATGTTTCAGATGTTTCAGAGAATTGCCTTGGTCAGCATTTGGTATGCAGGGTGTCTGTGGGGGAGCTAAACTTAGTGTTCATTGAGGGGCTGGAGCGTGTCCAGAGAAGGGCCATGGAGCTGGGGAAGGGTCTGGAGCACAGGGCTGGTGAGGAGCTGCTGAGGGAGCTGGGGTTGTTCAGCCTGGGGAAAAGGAGGCTCAGGGGAGACCTTATCACTCTCTACAAGTGCCTGAACGAGGAGTTTGTATCCAGGCAGGGGTTTGTCTCTTCCCCCAAATATCCAGGGCTAGAGGAAATGACCTCAGGTTGCACCAGGGGAGGTTTAGACTGGATATTATGAAAACTTTCTTCACTAAAAGGGTTGTCAAGCATTTGAACACGCTGCCCAGGAAAGTGGTGGGGTCGCCATCCCTGCAGGTATCTGAAAGATGTGTAGGTTTGGTACCTGGGGATGTGGTTCAGTGGTTTAGTGGTAGACTTGACATTGCTGGGTTAACAGCTGGAATCAATGACCAACTCAGCATATGCCATGATTCTATGATTTTATAAATGATTTTATGATTCATGACAGCCACCATGCTCTTCCATGTTGCTCAGTGTATTTCTAGGTGATGCTGGGCTCCTGTATCTTGTACAGTAAATCCAACACTTCCAGGAAGAATTGGACATTCTCTGTCCATATATCACACAGCTGATGTGTATACTCACAGTGTATTTAGCAAAGATCAGAACAATCAGATGTTTGGGTCTCTGGTAGGTAATGAAGGATTCTGACATCATCATCTTGTGTCTTATCTGGCAAACCTGGGGCAAAAATGTGGAAAGCCCAATGATCACTGGCATCTCAGCTTCTTCTTCTGCACGTCCTTAAACTGTGTATTCTTCAGCACTCTGACTCCTGAAGTTCACTGATGAAATTCAGTCCATCAGCACTCAGCTGCTGGTCATGCAGCACAGGACAAGTAAAGGCATTTCAGTGTTTAGGGTGAAATTGGGAGCTGCACCGCATCAGCCACGTGCATGCCTGACCCCAGCTCTTGCCTCCTCCCTTCCCTCCTCGGAACTGTGAACTTCCAGCCACCCTTCCCCCATGAAATCCGTGATATGAATTAACTGAATTCCTCAGATTCTGAAGTTCTGACTCCAAGCTTTCAGGGACTGGGAATGCTGCCATGCCATGGTATTCTGAAGGGTGTAGGCAAGCATGCTCCATGTACAGCACAGTCACTGAGCTTTGACTATCTAAGGTCTTTGACTATCACTTCTACAGAGTTTGGGTTTCGCTTTGTTCACTTCATTAGTGAGAAAAACTTTGTTTTTTCAGCTTCACTTTCCTGTTAGCATTCCAGGTGAATTGTATCTAGTGGTGTTTTAAGTGGGAAAGTAAAATAGGATTTACTATAGACTAGTTAGAAAACAAAAATAATAGGCAAAATAGCTCACCTGATGTGTATTTGAATTCAAGCAGTGCATGCATATGCTAAAAATAAATGAAGTTGGAGGGGGATTTTGTCAGGATTGATGTAATCCAAGCATTATTAGGTGTAGTTCCATTAAAATCAGCAGAAGTTAGAAATGCTTATTAGAAGTTCATTGCTCTCTGGAATCATGAGAATAGTATGGTGTGATATTAATGGCAGCAGGGAAATGCACTGGGTGTACCATAGATGAAGCCAAACATTTTGCCAGCATTATGCATATTTCAGAGCATGCAACACAGATTGGGAGTTTTAGGCAACAAAGAGTCCAGACTGAAAAGTGATGAGTCTCAATATATACAAGAAATGCAGGCATGATTCTTTTAATAAAAATTCTTTTAATTTAACCTAATAGCTCTCACTTTTTAAATGTACCAAAAGCAATGATAAATGCTGTTACCATGTGGCCATTTATATCTATTATATAGATAATATATAATATTATCTTTGATACTGCCAAGGTACAAATCAGTGCTTTAACACACCCTCACACTGACTGCAGCATAACTTTGCATCTTGAAGGACACTGGTTACTGGTCAGGATCTTTGCCTGGTTTCTGCCTCCAGAACTGTACAAATATTCTGTTTTTTAGTGATAAGGGAGCAGCCATTTAGAAACCAGATACGGTGATGTCTGTATCATTGTGGTGATGATATATCATCCTATATAGCTCACTTGGCACTTTGTAGATTCAGCTCTTAGAGATCATAACATGAACATCTCCACAGCTAACACATGCCTTACTTGTGTTATTTGTCTGTTTAGTACTTCTCTTTAATAAGCCAGGTGAACTTTTTTGAAAAATCATATTCAGTTGTCAGAACAATTCTTTATTTGTTTTGATGGCTTAACATCACCGTGAGTTTAATTTCATTCCTTCAGGAATCATCTCCTGATCACTGTCTTTGATCAGAGGTAAGTAAACCTGTTTTTCTCAGCCTAAGCTCCAGTGATGAGATGCCAAGAAATATTTCCATGCACTCACAATCTGGGAAGTGAGATAGGCATCCCTGTAAGTTATTGCTATAAAAATCAGTTACTGCTGTAAATTCACATGTTGCCAGGGTGGGCTCACTGAACAGGTCAAAGCTGCTTCTCACTTCTTCTCACATGGGAATTGCTTGGTCCTTTGCATTGCTGAAGGACAGGGCTGCCAAAGATACAACCAAAGGTACACAGGCTCACAAAGGTACCCATATTCCAGCTGGTGTGGTGTTCCACAGCACCCAAAATGCCTGCAAGCCTGACCACAGAGCCCCATACCTGCAGATGTGGTACAGATCAGGACTCCATGCAGCATATGTGAAAGCTCACACATTGTTTTTCAATGTAAATCTGACAGAGAATAGAGAACCTGACCCCATCCAATGGAGCTTTCACTCCAGTCATTGGCTATTGCCTGCAATCGGGCCATATTGCTGCTCTTCCTTCCCCCTCCCTCAAATGTAACAAGTGCAACTTAATTTTTTTTCCCTAGTACTATGATGAGGATGATGTTTCAGAATCCTGCATTGGTGCCTTGAGGCCTTATTTTAATACTAGCCAAAATATATTCTTGGGCATAGTATTTTGTACCTGTACCATTCTTTATTTAGAATAGCCTTCCCTCCTCTCCCTGTTTTTTATTCTCTGATGTTATATTCCCTTTTTTCATGTGTTCACACCAAGATATTTCTAGTAAGATAGCCTCCTTCATCCCCTTCACTGCTCTAGCAGCACCTGTTGGTGCCTGGTCCAGTCTGAATCTATCTTTTCAGGACACATTTGACCATGCTTTACCACTACAGATTATGAAGATATTAATGCATTGCTTTCTCTGCATCACAGGATCCTCTGCCTTCTTGCATAGAAATCTATTTATATCACATGACTAGTATATCTAATTTTTTTTTCTCCTCTGCCTTTACAGAAATTTCTTTTGGCCTGTTCAGATCATCACTTTGCAATATTTGCTAAAAATTGCATCCTATTTCTGTTACTGCAGTCCTTGAGGTCGTGAAGGTCTTCCTGCATGACACTCCAATCCTCTTCTCTATCAGAAGTACCTACCAGTTTTTTGTTTTAGCAGATTTCACTTGCTCATTTACCTCTTATTTTTTGTGCCAAGATCATTAATGAGAAGATTAAATAAGACTGTTCCCAAAGTGAATCTAGGAAACTCCATTAATAATTCCCTTTCTCCTGACAGAAGACTACTCTTCAGTCAGTTTATTATATGCTTTACAGTTCATATGTTAGTCTTGATTTTCATCTTAATTAATATAATAAAAAATACCTTCAGGAGTCCAGCAAGATTAGGTCTAGAATCTATTTCTATAAAGAACACAAAAATATTTTATCAAATAAATGTATCAAACAAGTCTAGAATTTAGAATTTATCCATGATAGTGGTGTACTTTTATCCTATTTCTGATCCTTCTTTATCTTTTATGATGTTTCCCTTCCAAATGTGTCATAGAATCCTGATCATTATTCAGCTCACAGATACATACTTTGGCAGCTACCTAGTTAATTTATTCTCTTTCTTAGTTAAATCTAAAAACTAATATTAAGAGATTGAGATCTCAATTTTATTGTTAATAAATTAAACCCCAAATATTTGATTGTTCATTCAAAATTAAAATGCTAAAACAAGTAAAAATATTATTTTCTAACATTTTGTTAATAATTATTAAACAGTGTTTCAGAAATGTATAAAGAGGGGAAATATGAAAACAATGAAACAGCTATAAATGTTATTATGGATGACATTCATAAATTCTGTAAACAGCATTTAGCCAAATTTGAATTAAGGAGCATGCTGTTATCTCACTGTGGGGCCCTACATGACTGCCTTGTCACCCAATATGAATCAATCAGACTCAGCTGTGACATTGCACATCCTTAAAATAAATTTCAGCATTGATGTGTTTTAGATTCAGAACCAGATGTAAACAGCAGGTGACCCAAAGGGGAGGGGGTTAGAAGAATTGGTAGAACATTGGGATGGGACTTAAGCTGAAAATGTGTAGATTTAACAAAGAGCCTCACTGAATCTGATTGAACCTTACTTGCTCTTCTAATTTGATTTAGTTCATACAAAGTTTACAGGTCACACACAATCATATCTCAAAAGCAGCCAAACCATTTTATGATTCATGTGGAAATCAGAGAGCTGTGTACCTTAGGACATTGGGTCAGAGGCATTGCAGAGGGATGTGTCAGCTCATGAATCATGAGGATGGCACATTTTAGAGTTCCTTCCTATAAGCTTGTCCCACAGCTACTGATGTGGTGTAATTCAGTTTTGGTTTGTCTGCAGAATTTGATACAATCTTGTGCCACTGCAGAACAGTGGTGTGTTTTATGGATCAGAAATTAATGTACACATTGACATACAGTAATCATGATTAAGTAAAATTCTTAGCTGTGGGTGGCTCAGAGCTGATTTTGTGACTATATGCCTGGAACACAGGATTACATGAAGTCCAGAGCTAAGAAAAATCAGCCCAGACTGGAGGGGGAATCCATTGCCAGAACATATTACTGTAACTCCTCAGTCTTCAGTGCTACAGCTGGGTGATTATTTGAGATTTAAAATAAGAAATACAGCAAATAAAATGTTTTTTGTGAGAAGTGAAAGGTGAAATTTAGCAAAGACCTTTATTAGGTGCATTGGCAATTGAATGTTACCCTGTTTTGTAAGGCCTTTCTTTGTCGTAAGCACTGATTCTCTGGGTGGGGAGATTTCAAAGTCTGAATTCCAAAAATAGCATTGCCTTAAATGCTGGGAAATAAGCTGCACTGCAGGTTTGGTAAATCTGAAGGTTTTGTTCAGCCACTTAGTCATAGCTGCCCCCTCAAGCAAGAGATAGCAAAAGGATATTTTTTGAGAAGGTGGGACTAGAACAAACATAATGACCTGAAACTGCAGGGGTCCTTTGTATCTTATAAAAGAAGCAGAGGTAAAAGATTTCCTATTGTAGAGTATTATAAAATGGCTAGAGCCACTAAACTGTATATAATGATTTTGACTTCATGTAATCAGCAAAGCTCCATTGACTTTAATAGAAAAACATTGATTTGCACTAGCGGAAGAGCTGAGTGGAAGGAGGTGCATTACTGATTGTCTTGTTAATGTGGATAATATTCCTGAAATAATTATCAAAAATAGAGATTATTAAGGGTTTGTGTTTCTTTTGTAGCTCCATTCTGCAGGTCCTTACACTTCCAGTGACAAAGCTGTAATAGTAATACTGCACAAAGTGCAAGGAACACTTCCCAGAGGGGAACCTGAACTTACTGTATTTTTTTTCCCTCATTTGGATGAGGATCCCTCACCAGTCCTGAGGCACAGCTCCCCTCTCCAACTGCTGTTATGTATTACTTTGTGCACTTGTACAGCATCTACCACAGGAGCAGAGGGGGGTACCTGAGAATTCAGCAGCAAAGAACAGGACACTCAACTCCCTGCCCTTTGCATGGAGTCAAACATTGCCCTCACTGAAGATTTTATTTTTGAGTCCATATTATTCCATGTATGAGCAGGATTTGGCCCTACATGTTGTGGTTGCTGTGATAATTGTGGACAGATCTGGACATGGCAGTTAGGATAACAGAGCTGAGATTCCCAAACCCAAACTAATGTTCTGGATTTGGTTTTGTAGCTTGGGAATGAGAAACTTTCATCCCAGTGTGAGGACTGGCAACATTTTCTAGGCTGGCTCAGTCTCTGTTTGCAGAGCCACCCATGTGTATAGGGGTATAGAACATAAGTAAATAAAGGTAGTATAGAAAGTAACCTTACCCCCTAAGGGGTTGCAGCTGAGCCAATTATTAAGGATTAGGAGCAGGCCTGATGCTAACAGGCCACAGCTGTAGCCAGTCATAAGAGTGTTATAAAAGAGTGGATTGGTTGGTTGAGGGGAACTGGAGTCAGTTGGCTGCTGCAAGGACAAGGAAGAGTCAGTGCCTAGAGGAGCTGCCTACAAGAAACATCAAGGAGCTACGAAACTCTAGCGATATGGAACCCTTGCAATGTAATGACAATAGAGCTCTTGTGCTATAATGACAACACATGTGGCTTTGGCCACGTGGAAAATTCTCACTTAGGCTGGTTCACCTGCTCACCCTCAAATTCACCCACTCAGATGCAAAAATCTGTAAATCAAAAGGCATTAATGTGGAAAAAGAACAAAAGGAACTCAAAGCACTAATGCTTTCTTTCCTTCCCTCCAACACACATTGTCCAGCTGGGACACAAAACATCTTTAACACTGCTTGGTTCTTCTCTGAAGAGCTGACCCTGGACCTGTTCATGAACATCACGAGTACCTCTCTGCCTGACCACACGTGGTGCACGTCAGGGGCTTAACTACCAAACATTTCAGTTCCCCACATTGCAACACAAGGCTTGTTTGTGCTCAAGTACACAATTACAGTTTAGATTTCTACATACTCTTACAGTATCATATTATCTTTGCCTTGACCGCAGGACTAGTTCAACTCAATAAAGTGCTAATGGAAACCCAAATGTTATTTCATTAGCTTTCATTCCAGATTATGGCCTGGACAACATCATAAAGTTGTGCTGCCTAGAGGCTGATGGACAAGTGCTTTTGTTATCTTTAGCCATGCATGCTCCGTGCAGACATCTCTGTCATACGAGCTATCCCAGCTGAATTTGTGCTTAGATGGGCTCAGTGTTTGCCTGATGGCATGTCCTGTCCATCAGTGAAAACCACTGCACTGCTCTAAAACATCACAGCAGAAGCTGAACAAATTTTTCCTGGTGTGCTCACTGGATTTTCACAGTAGGATGCTTTACTATAATTCACCTGAAGGGCAGGATGAAGTAATGTACTAGGAGTGCCACAAGAAGTTTCCTGATTGGTTTGAGCCAACCTAAAACTGCACTGCTGCTAAAAAGCATTGTGCTACCCTTAATACTCTCCCTATGTTCTTATTATGCTGGCCTAAATGAAACTGATCCTGCAAGAAAAACAGGTAACTTGGATTACCTCCCTCATCTCTCTGCCCCTGGGGCTGCACTGAGGGAGCACTGGGACAGCAGAGAGAGTCGGGGCATGACAGAGACATGACTTCCCCCTTAGTGGGAGCATGGCCTTTGATGTGTGTCCTGGCCTCAGATGAGATAGGGTAAATTTCCTGCCTCATAGCTGGTACAATGCTGTGTTTCAGATTCTGTATGACAATAATGTTGGTTACACACTCATACCTTAGATGTTGCTAAGTGGTGCTTGCCCCAAGTCAAGGACTTTTCACTGTTTCATGCTCTGCCAGTGAGGAGGTACACAAAAAGCTAGGAGGGAGCATGGTGAGGACAACTGACCAAACTGGCCAAAGGGATGTTCCATACCACAGAACACCCAGTATATAAAGTGGAGGAGTTACCTGGAAGGGCACCGAGTGCAGCTTGGTATGGGTTGGGCATTGGCCAGTGGGTAGTGAGCAATTATATAGTGCATCACTTTAAAAAAAAAAATTGAGTTCTGTTTATATTTTATTTCAAGTATTCAGCTGTTCTTATCTCAAACCTGTGGTTTTACCTTTTTCTGATTCTCCTCCTGATCCCACTGGGGTGGGGAGTGAGTGAGCAGCTGTGTGGTACTTAGTTGCCAGCTGGAGTTCAGTGATGACAATGAGCTTAATCCAAACTGCACCCTTGGTTGTTTTCCATTCATCATCTCCAGATGGAGAGAACTGGCCTGTCTGGAAGCATGGGCTGCAGCTCAAGTGCTGGTGGTCACACTGTGGGAATCAGTTACTAAGTGCAGCTATTATGATAAACCTGCACGTCTTGGCTGCTTGCAGTGAGCACCATCAGTTGAGTCAAGCTGTCTCAGATGTTAACTCAAAAGCAGACAGCTGGAAGTAAAACTGCAGTGAAGCTAAACGGTGAGTGCTTTCTGTGTTGCAACTGGCTGTCCAACACAATTTAAAATTAACAAGCATCTGCATCTCCATAGCTGTTAAGTCAGAAAAAGAGAACCAAGAAAGTGATTGGTTGCCCAGCTAATGTCTCCGTGGCCCAATTTTTTTTTTTTCTGACTACCTCTCAAGTCCTAATGCCTCCGGCTCTGCAGATACTACATAGAAAGGAACACATCTGGATGCAGCGTAGAATTTTTTTTTTTACTGGACCTTTGAGCAAGCAGGAGTTTGAGACCATAAACAAAACATAGGATGTGTCTTAGGGTGGCTACTCCCATGCAGCTGAGCTGTAATTTGAATGTCACAACAGATTTACCAGGAGATGGAAGCAGCTTTGCTTTTGGGTCAGATATCATCACATTTGAAGAGCTGTTCCTGGCCATTAAATAATGCCTCAGATGATTGTTGGTTTAATGCTGCTCAATGGCATCTATCAAACAAAGCTTTTCCTCTGGTAAACACATCAGAAGTAACATGTTTGGGGTTTTTCTTATCTTTGATCATTTTGAATGAGATCACTTTGGTCAGAAAATTGTTAGAATGCTGGTCAGGTAAGGCTCACCTGATATGTGCAGGAAGACAAAGAACACCCAGTTAGTGTTTGGCTGGCTTGTGAATGTTGCCTCAAGCAGAACATGTTAGTGGTCATCACATCCTCTCACACTGCAAGTAATGTCTTACTAATATTGGCATTCAGAGGAAGCACTGGGAGACATCTAAGGTTTTCAGAGGAGAACTCAGAACAGTGTCTCTTCCAAGAGTACAACAGCAAAAAACAGTGACCAAGAAGCTGATGAGGAGCAGAATAGGAGGAGACTGAATCTAAGACTGAGGTTAAGCAGAGAGAAAAATGGAATGAGCTGATTACACAGAGGACGTAAAGATTTGGGAGTGAGGGGAAAGCAGCAATTTTGCAATAAGCTGGAGAGAACAGACAGCTGCCCTCAGTCAAAGCTAAAGGAAATTGGGGTATGGAATGGGGTGGTCCAACAAAGAGAAAGGAAGAGACAGACTGGAAGGAGAATAAGATATTAGGAAGGTAAAATGCTAAATATTAAAAAAGAGGGGGAAACAATAAAAAAGAAAACAAATCTTAGTATAAAAGGCAATAAGATAACAGGGAGCAAAAGATTACTAGTCCCCAACAATAGTGATATATACTGAATTAGGCAGAAAGTGTCATTCAGTCAGTTCTGACAACATAAGCAGCGCTGTGCGGTCCTTCCTGATACCCACTATTGTACCAGTGACAAGATGTGACAAGAGCTGCTTTGTCTTCCCTGCCTGGTGCTGCCCTGCTGGGGCAGAGCTGGCTTATGAGGAATGACATGTATGAGGTCAGTCCTAGCAAATCTGCTCCTTATCCTTCTTGGTCGCACTTTCATCAACAAGGCCTTGTTTATACTAAGGGTTCTTTTCAATTTTTCTACACCCTAACTGTGACAAGCACTACTGTGAATGGTCTTCTGGTATTTTTACCTCAGACTCATCTCAACATCTTAAACAAAAAGAGTAATAACACTGCTTTGGAGAAGTCTCCCATAATGCTCTTACCATTGCAGTTACTGACTGACAGAGTTAAGACTGCTGTGAAGCTGATATCCTAAACATTCTTATTGCCCTCCACAGCACATGGATTAAACCAGGCAGCTCTAAAACTAAAAACCTGATAACTGACATGGCAAAAAAGTCTCCCTGTTTTCAGCTGTCATGTCACCAAAATGGTTTTCTTTTTCTGTTCTAATAATAAATTTCGTTACAATAAAGAACTAAAGAATTTTGTGCTGTACTTGGAACAAGTAAAACCTTAGTCTGGAGCAAAGGTGAGGCAGGAAATTTCGGCTTTCTCTTAAAAAAAGGACATTAAGTACTGGGAAAAATGATTAGAAAGAATTCTCTCAGAACGTTCTCTGAAATACTCCATGTTTCAACTGATTTATAAAGAAGGGACTGGAGTTTAGGAAAAGAGATGAGTTCAAATGCTTTAAATCCAGAGTAGGTAGCTGATGCTAATGAGTCTGTGACTTGTTTATAAACATTTCTCTGCATCCCTGTGAACCAGGGAGGAGAGAACTACTTTACAGGCTCCTTCCTAGACAATCCAAATGCATGCAATAGGAGACTGCATCTCCCAGCTATGGGATATGCAGTCTCCTTTAGCATGCATTTGTAATGAAGAATTTGTGCAGATCAGTGATCATCTACAATCTGTTATAGAAATATGATGATTAGGTTAATAACAGCATGCAATCCAAAGAAGAAGAAAACTGTCAATATGTTCAGAGCTTAGAATAAGTGAATTTTACCTGTGTGTACTGCATAATATATTCTTCCCCTTACAGCTTCTTGGTGTTAGTTCATGGCACTGGTGAAAAATGAGGCTTTATATAGTTCAAATTTCTGCATCAGTGTAGTGCATATGGACATTAGGTCATTCATGGCAGACAGTGTCTATAATGCCATGTCAATGAATTTTAAAAAGAAAGAATTTGATTCTTTCCTAGGGAAGAAGTGTGTGGAATTGCATTACAATATAGCTTCATACATGCAGTCAGCCTCTTGTACAAGGAAGCCAGGATTTTTAAAACTGCAGAGTGAGCTTTTTCTGGGTCCCTGCAGTCTGAATAGAAACCCACACGTCCTTACTATTTGCATATGTCCCCATTATGCTTTGGAATTCACAGAAGACTATTCCACACTGAGGAACAGATATTTCTTTTCTTTTCTTATGGAAATCACTGTTCCTCAGAGTGTCTAGAAGTTACTGAGCAGTACTAAGCTATGTTTCTCTTTCTTCGCTATAATATTATACGATTTTCCCTGTCTGTTCTTTTAATCCTACATATCACATCCTCTTTCTGTTTCTAAGGAAATATGATCCATTTGATAGTAATTTTTTGCTATAAAGTGATCCATCTCCATAACAGGTAAAAAGCCTCTATTGCTAACTGAGCTTTTTAGACAGATTTTTTAAGGTTTTGTATACTTTTTCTTGTTCAGCCTTTAACTTCTGAGAACATTACACTTGGAAGTCTAGTTTTCCACAGAAATAAAAGGTAAATATTGATTAATCTTTTACAAAATGTAATTATCTGCTCTGTCATTAAAAAAAGAAAAAAGCATCACCAATAAAGCTTTAATGATCTGGGTCCTTAATACAGTTTCAGTTAGTATCAGTAGAGAAAATTGAAATGAAGTACGTAAGGGTATAAAGTGTTTTTATCTCAAAACAAAAGGAGGAATCAATCTGTTACTGAGATACAGGAAAGCTGGTCCTTACAACCACAGCAAGATGCTCTATTTGAGCTTCACATGAACAGTAGTATATGAGGTAGTTGGAAGGAAATTTTGAGTAATTAGATTTAGAAAGGAAAGTCGAGAAACTTCTCAAAAAGAAAAAAGTGCATGAAGAATAGTTCCTCACACTTAAAAAAACCCAACCAAACAAACATATCAGCTAATGAAATACCAGAACTACAGTTCCTGCCTATATCAAACGCTTGCATCCATTGAATCACTCCATGGAGAGTCATTCAGTGCAGACAGTACTATATGATATGATGCTATGGAGTGGGAAGACTGAAGATCTCCCCAGTGATTCTCTAACAAAAGCCAAATATTTCTTAAATTGTATGGCTTCTGATTTTCCAGGGATAACACGCTCAAACACAAAGGAAATGCTACTGGTTGGACAAACCTCGGCCGAAAAGAATTCCGAAACATATGGATATAGCACCATCTACTGACATTATGGGTCTTTGCAGGTGGATGTTTTTTCAAAATCGGGAGCCCTACGGGTTACAATAGCGCGGCAGCGTTCCCCCATCTAGAACGGGCTCGCTTCCTCCTTGTATTTACAGCTCTGTAAACTCAAGATAATGCTGATCTTTGCCTCAAGGGTTTAGCATCTTAAATGAGACTAAGAAAACATGGTATCTGAATAGAAAAAATGAGGAAAAAAGGGAGGAAAAATGAGACCAAAAATGAGTAGCTGAGTGAGTCAAAGTGTGTCCTGCAGCTAAAGGAGGATGTTGCTACTAAAGGGAATAAGTTCTCAATATGTCATTTGAAAGCCCCAACACTTTCCTTTCCTTTTGATTTTGAACTGCATTTATATGGGCCATCCATACAGTTTATCAGAGTCAGTGGAACTCACTGTTAAAAGAGTTTCCCTCTCCTCTATCCCATGTAATTTTCCTGCTGGTGAGATAGGTTGGCAGGAGTAAGGGCCTGCTTGAAGACCAGAGCTGGTGTAGACAGCCAGGTGTGTGGAGGAGGGAAGGAATGCGGTCACACCAAAGGACTGTCAGATTGTCTCAGTTGCAACTTGTAATTTCATTCTTCCTGGGTTATATTTAATTCATTGACTTGATTTATTATTGTTGTATAGACATAGAAAAGAGTGTGCAAACAGTCAAGATGGAAACTCGTTAGGTAGGGTGAGCTCAGCTGTCAAAGGAAACTGCTCCTGGAGCTGCAGAGCAGGTTGATTAAAGTGAGTCTTGAGAGAAGAGCAGTGAGAAGAGGTAATGTTCTTCTCCCACCTCCTGGCCAGGGTGTCCCATGGCACATACCATCTGTCTTGGCTGCTGAAGCAGGAACAGCAGGCAGCATGCATTGCTCCACCAGTGGGGCAGAGCATGGGGAGAAAAGTAGGGAAAGACATGGGCCTGGGATAAGTTGATCAGGACAGGATGAAAGATTAGTATTTTTTTTTATCATCTTTTGGTATCAAATTTTAGAGCCATAGTACCACTGCTGTTATGGAATACCATAGAATCACAGAATCATAGAATAGGCTGGGTTGGAAGGAACCTTAAAGATCACCTGTTTGAATGCCTCTGAATGCAGGGACACTTTTTACCAGACCAGGTCCCTTATGAGCCTCTGTGCCAAGCAAAACATGACCAGCCCATGCTCCCAGAGCCACACTGGAAAGCTATATAACCTTTGGTCATCCTGCTAGATTCATACTAGTCTGCTGATCCACTTAGCTCTCCCCTGTAAGAAAAAATCGTGTCATTGCTCCTCGTGAAGCACTTCCTCAATGTTTTGACCTGGATTCTTTGGTTCTAATAAAATGTATCAGCAGTAAATAATAAATATTAAGAAAGCAAAATCAATCTGTCTCCAGTTTTTTTTTCCCCATAAAAATAGATGTTTGCTGAGTGGAATGGTATACGATACTGAACCCAGAATGTGAACAGATACAGGTGAACCCCTAGAAATCAGTTTTCTGTGTGCTTTTGTCTTTACCCCTTCAGAATGACAAAATTAGTGTTTAACCAGAGGTCTTTTATTACTTTCTCCATACTTCATAAAATATTTTTATTTCTCTCGACCTCAGAAGTAAGTCAGTATTTTGGATGATGTTGCACCTCTGTATCAAGAGAGAAACAGGCTGCATACTTGAAAATTGTTTAAAGAACAGCTTTTAAAATTATTTACAAAATGCATATTCAAGTACATTTCTCCATACTAAGAACAATTTTCAGGAGACAATTTCCTTTTCTGAGTCCTAAAGCAGCCTTCTAAGCAGTGTGCAGTTCAGAAAGCATTATCTTCACTTATCTTGAGGCTACACAAACACGGTTTCTCAAGGTGCAGTTTCCTGATGGGCTTAATTTCACCTAAATACATGGTGCTGCTGTGGCAAGTGGTGCTCCTGTCCCACTCGTGCTTGTAACTAACGATGGACTTGGCTAGGGAGCCAGCTAGGATGCAAACCACGAAATTGTTGCAGTCTTAATTTGCAGGTGGGCTGGTGCCCTCCTCTGTGTGAGTGTAGGCCCACGGGAGCGCTGATGTCCACACCGGCCCGCATCCCTCGGCAACACCGAGATGGAGCGTGCTGATTACAAAACCTCACCCTGGGGCCGCTTCTTGGCCGTTCTAGCGCTGATTCACACAAAAACGCAGCCTCAGGCATAGAGTCCCTCCACGCTTACATCCGCTTTAGTGTGTGGATGCTGACCTTTTCCACTGTCATTAGACAAAGCAGGATTTAAAGGCTCCACTCCATGGTGTGAAACAGGCAGCTATCAATCTTAAATCACGTAACTGCCCAAAGATCAAAGCCATATTATAAGCCTCTTAATTTCTCGCGCTGTCATCGCACAGATTCACACCCAGGCTTGCACAAACGTGCGCAGCCCGTGTCCCGGACGAATGCCGGGGAGCGGCGCAGGGCAGCGCGGAGGCCCCGGCCTGCGGCCGGAGCTGCGGACTCGGCGCTGCGGGTTCGGCGCTGCCCGCACCTCCGGGGGCCGGCGCGCCTCTGCCGCCGCGTTCCAGCGGACAGAGCCGCTCCCCGCGCGGGGCAAGCCCAGTGCCCTCAGCAGCCGCGTCCCGGCACCCGCCAGCCCCAGCAGCGCACGGTAACACCGCGCGGCCGCCACACAAGCAACCACCGTCCTGGGTGCGGCCGGCCCACTCCCCTCCCTCGCCCGCAGCCGCCGCCGAAGCGCCGCCCGGCGCCCTCCCTTCTCTTCCCTTCTCTTCTCTTCCCTTCTCTTCTCTTCTCTTCCCTCCCCTTCTCTTCCCTCCCTCCCCTCACGGCCGCTCCCTCGCGAGAGGCGCCGCTCGCCGCCGCTGTCCCGCCCCGCCCCGCCCCGCACGCCGCAGCCCCGCCCGGCCGCGGCTCCGGCGGGCGCAGAGCGCCGCGAGCAGCCATGATGGTGGGTCCGGGGCGGCCGCGGAGCCGGGCCGGGGCGGGGCAGGGCGGGCGGCGCGGCCGGGCACTCGCTAACCTGTGCGCTTTGTCTCCCCTCACCCTCCCCGCCGCCGGCCGTGCCCCTCCGTGCCCCCTGCCTGCGCCGCCGCCTCGCCCCCAAGCAGGAAGGCTCGGACGACGGCCCAGATTTCCTCTCGGAGGAGGACCGAGGTGTAAGTGCCGCGGGGAGGCGTCGGGACCCGGCGCCTGGGGCTGGGCGTGGGGGAAACGGGGTCGGCCCCTCTTCGGGGGCCTCCGGGCGCTGCTGGCCTGAGCCCGCCGCGTGGGTGTCGGACGGAGGCGGGATGCTGGGCTGCGAGCGTCCGGGCTGTCTGTCTGTCCGTCCGTCCGTCCGCCCGCCCGCCGGGATCTGCTCCTGGCACAACCTCCCAATGATATCGGCGTCTGTGTGCGTGTGCCCTTCATTGTTGTGTCACCCAAGTTTTGGAAGGACAGTTCTTTGATGCTGTCGTTGGAATGGCTGGGAGGGGGTTGTGGCCGAGGATGGATGCTCGCTCTCCGCTGCGGCCCCCGCTCTCCCGCTGCACACGCCCGGCGGGGCCGGTCCTGCCCAGGCTGAGCAGCCCTGGGGAGCGCCAGCTTCCATCGCCAGCCACGATCCAGGGCCTGGGTGATGCAGTCCTGCCCTCCCTTCTCCCTTCAGGCCCAGGGGGCTCTCCCGTATGATAACAATGGGACATTTACATTGCAGGCACATGCTGCATAATAAACTCTTTATTGAAGAGAAGTTCTGTTGGTGGGACAGGATGCCACAATTGTGTTTCTTGCTGAGAAAACCTTTTTCTCTGCCCTTCTGTTTCTGGCCTTAGTTTCTGTTCTGACTGCTGTGTCCATCTTTATTTAACTTGCCTGCCTCACTTAAGCAACAAATCAGCTAACCTAGTACAATTTAGTCAGACTGATTATCCCTGTCACTTAGTATCTTGAGAAGGACCAACTGTGAGCAAGGTAGGAGAGCAGCTTCAGGGTCGCTTCGGTTCCCTTGGCTGTTGGTGGTTATTGAAGTGACTGCATACAATATATTACTAAAAATACAAAAATCTGAGACACACTGTGTTGGTGTGATGTTTTATCATGCACACCATAGTCAGATGTTAAATTCAGTGCATTTTATGTTCCAGTTTATGGCCAGAAATTTAAAAAGGCATTCTAATATTGTATCAGGCCAATTCTGGCCACTGTAAAGCTGTTGCCTTTATGGGTACAGCTACTTTACTAAGAATATGAGATAAAAGACAGAGGAGGTTGTCGTTGTTGTCCTTTGAGTGTCTTCAGAGCAAGGACCGAAGAGCTTAATAACTGTGGAATTTTATTTATGTAGGTGTTTTACATAGGTTCTCCCTGGTACTTAGGAACAGCCTTTGATGTGCACAGTTAAGTTGCCTTTATCTGAAGGTGCAGGTAGAACATAACAATGTGGATCTGACCTCCTGTGAAACTTGTTTGTTTGGCTGGTTATTAGTTTTCCCTCTAAAGCTACAGGTCGTAAAGAGTTCACAAGGTAATTGAAAACCTTAAGAAATCTCTTAGCAGTCTTGTTTGTACTGTTGTAAGACTTACCATCTCAGTTGGCCAAATGCAGTAATTTTTTTTTCTCTCCTGCATCTTCATCCAGTACTGAGGAATTAAACTAGAACAGTGGCCTTCTCATTTCCCTAGTTTTTTAAGGGTTTCTTATTTTCAATCACCAATCACTGTGGGGGTTTAATTTTTTCTTGTCTAAATGCCTGGAGTTAAAACACAGGTTGTTATCTGCATGATTTTGTTTGTGATACAGGAAGTTAATCAAAAGCAATATGGCAGTCTGTTCATGAATGGATTTGCTGTGCTTTAATCTTCAAAACTGTAATACTTTTTTTCTAAGTAGAAGTAGTAAAAATAAGCATATTTTCATAAAGTCATTCCCTAGTTCTGATTTGTTGCCTTTCTCTGCAATTAAATAATGAGTAGGTCAAGCCTTTACTTGTAAGCATGGATGGTAACTTCTAGTCGGAGTAATTGAGCTTTTAGTTTTGAAAATCAATACTCTTGCCTCTGTTGAATTCAGATATTGCTGTGACAACTGTACTTCTACTGCTGCAGGAACGTTTGTTGGCTACAGTTGTGTTAAGTTTAATCTTGGGGTGGTGGGATGAAAGAGGGCTGGAATTTATGCTGATGCCACACAGAAGAGTAATTCTCAGACAATGGTGTTACACCATATGGAGCCTTTACTGGAGAACTGTAAAACAGAGCACTGAGAATCCTCTTTGAGGAAGTAGCAGTGGGTGGTCTGTAGAAGGAACTTATTATAAATGGTCTGCATAAAATGAACTTGTGGGAATTGCTTTTCTGAATTTCACTTAGGAAATAGGATAGGATTGAGTTTCCTTGGTGTAACTTGGGTCCTGTTAGGATTTTTGTGCTCTCTCTAACATAAACAATACATCTTTGTAAAGTGGTGTAGTATTGCTCCATTAGTACTGCCTTGTGTATTTTATATCTGTGTAATCTTTAGGTAACACTCATTCAGTGGAAATGAGCTATCCTTTAGAACAGGTCTGCTGGAAGCTTAATGCTGTGAAAACACTTCAAAAGCTTTTATTGTAAAGGTATTCTTTGTCTCCTTGTTTTGTGTATTTGCCTGTAAAGAACCAGCTGAAGATAGGGTCCTTTTTACTCTTTAACATTTTTGAAAGAGCTTAGGGCAAGAAAATTACTGTTAATGGATGACATTACCTAGGAATGTAACACTTGGTTGTTTCCCTTGTCTGTACCAGATTCCTTCCATTATCATTTGAAGTATAATTGATCCTTAAGCAAGAGCTTAGATGTAAATGCTCTGCTTGCATTGTGTTCTCAGTTAGTACTGTAACATCCCTTGGCCTGGGTTTTGGCTTCTGCTGTTTTCTAGATCCTTTGAATAGAACAGGGACTTTCTTGGTATAGCTTTGGTATAGCGTAGGAAACTGTAAAGTAATTAAATCAGGTTTTGTTTTGCAAGTTGTTCAGCATGGATGTAGATAACCTATGTAAGCATAAAATTATTTTGCATTGTTGTATGTATTAGACTTGAAGGAGGCCAAGATTACCCTATCTCTGTTTTTTCCTTACTCTAAGGTACTTTCATTTCAGTTTTCATCTGTATCAGACTTCTTTTATTTTTTCATTTTCTACTTCCTTTGTCACTAGAAAACCATCCATTGGTGGCAGTTTTAGTTTGGAAGTAGTGCTGCAGAGTTTGTTTAAGTTTGTGATGTGATGATGTTGTTTGTGAATTCAATTTCTAGTAATGCAATGTGATTCATTGTGTCACATGAATATATTTAAAGTCCTTCAACTTACTGATTGTCTTTGACACCTTTCATAAATGCTTCATTACCATTGCAGATGAAAACATTCCCTGTTGGCAGTCAGACTACATGGCATAACTTAACATGTGATTAAACTCTTCAAAACTGTTACAAACTTAACTTAGTATAAATCAAACAAATAGTCCTTTACAGCTGTATGTCATGGGTGAAGTTGTCATATTTAGTTCTTAATTTTCTCAGCACAGATAGGACTTTTGTATATGAAGTTGGGAATAGTGCATATGATCAGGCTGCACTGCACTGGATATGCTCTAATGGCAAACTTGATCAGCTGTTACACTGAATTCTAGAATTTTGTATTGTACCACTTTGAAAAAAAAAGGAGATGCAAAAGTATTTTGGTAGAAATATTTGTGACCTGTGAAAGATTACAGAAATACCATTTAGATAATCCAGATTATTTGCTGAGAGTACTCAGTCTGTTAATGTATTCTGGGGGGACCAGAGAAAAACAAACAGTACCCCAGACAATGTAACCACAAAAACCTTTTTACATGCTGAAAAATGTGGTGTCATGACATAAGGGAGACATTGGTATGTCATTATATTTTTCTTTCCTAAATTAGATGGTAAGCACTTTGGAAGCTCAGTAGGAGCTAGGAGATTGTGCCTATGAGAAGTGATCTGCAAGAAACCATTGCATGATAATATGCCTTTGTGTGAGGCAGTGACCCTCTAAACCTTGGGAAAACAAAGCAAAAGGCAGTGCCTGAATCACGTGTGTGAATATGTTACTGTGCAGTCATTTTAATGATTTCCAACTTCACTGTAAGGAAATGCTATGTGTTAGAGCTTTTGAACAGTTACATTTTGCTAGCCTTAGCAGAATATGCTGGACTGCACGGTTCTGGTTGGCTTTAACACACTGATTCTGAGATCCATGTGTCTGGTTGCTGCTACATAGGCAAGAGTTGTCCTTGCATCGAGGTTAACAGCAACACTAGCCTGGGATCTGACCACTGTGATTTAATGTAAAGGTAACTTATGGAAAACAAGGTGTGACAGTTGATGCTTCTGGTCCTAGAGCTTTTCCAGTGCCTCACAGTGTTACCTTCAAAATCTGCTCATGTGTAACTTCCCTACTATGTGTTGAGAATACTTAAAGCATTTTTGTACTTAAGTATTGACTTAAAAATGCAATCTTGAAAAAATTTATGGAGAAAAGTCCAAATCTCTGTATGGTAAAGCATTTTTATACCGTAGCATGGGATATTTGTAGAAAAAATGCAGCAGAGAAAACACCATGTCTCAGTAAAAAGTATGCCTTGTGAGCATGATGTTGAAATATTTTTTGACAATGTGATTGGAAAAGATTTCAGGGTTAGCACTAGTGCTTGTAAAAACATTCCAAATGTATGTTGGCCATGATGATGAAATTGTCATGGGACAAATTCCTCTAGAGCAACAAGGGTGCAAGGGTGAGGGGACTTGAATTTCCAGTTGGGCTCTAGATGAGGTTACGCTAAGTACCGAAGCCTTTGGTCCGGTTTCTGCCAAATATTGTGGTGGTCAGATAACATTTCAGTTTTGCTATATTTTATCATTGTCTCTCTTTTTTTTTTTTTCTCCAGTGTGACTGGAATTATTTTGTGAAAGAGTTCAGGTTTCATGTCTTGTAGAAAAAAACACATGTATTCCTTGAACTTTTGCCATTTCTCATGCTCATTTTGAAGACATCAAAGTTTTGGGTTTGAGTGTTTTGCTTTGGGGTTTTTCAGAAAAAACAATAGTTCCAAGAAGACTTATCTCTGTGAAGTTCAGGATACTCTTTTAAGCTTTTTCATTACATGATGAGATATGTTGAACAGAATAGTGTAATAAGACAGTGTGAGTAAATCAAGTCTGTAACTGCTCTTGTTTCTTTGAAATATAGAGCCACTTTTCTCCTTAAAAGTACCTTTCCAATTGTAAATATCTTTATAATTACCTTTACAAGTATATTTAGAGCAGCTTGTCAGTTCAGAGGAATGGGGACAATAAAGAGAAAAACCTACCAAACTTGTTGCTATCTGTAAATGTACTTTGTCTTGAGCATCTCAATTACTAGCAAGTTAACAATCTACAGAAATGAAAATAGTGCACTAACAAGGCATACTGTAAAGGTGATTATTATTTGTATGGTTGTTCATAAGGAGTACTGCTGGAATTTCTTTTTCTGCTGGAAATAACCTTTTAATGTTCGGGGTTTTGTGATCTGTCTTCAGCATTACAGGATCAGGGTTCATTTCAAAGAAAGAATAATGGAAATATAGTTTACCTTTTTTTAAAAAAATTTTAAGCTAAATATATTTTCCTTCAGCTTAGAGCAATAAATGTAGATCTCCAGACTGATGCTGCTCTGCAAGTGGATATCTCAGATGCACTGAGTGAGAGGGATAAAGTGAAATTCACAGTCCATACAAAGGTAAAACTTGGGTTTGTACATGCAGCAATTCTTAATTATATACAAAAGAGAGTGTGCTTAAACTGTTTGTTGAAACAAAGTGTAACACAATCCAGAGGAAATGAGAAAGTAGAATTATCTCATGTTTACAAGACTAGGTAGCTGCGGTGCATAAGAAAAAGATGACTAAGAGTTAAGAAACTGTTTAGAAGAAAGTTGTGTTCACTTTTTTTTGCATTGATGTGTTGTTATGCCATTCCCATGCCTATTAATTAGCCTGTTTGCAGGTAGAATCTTTAATATACATGAATATACTTCAGTATAGTTTTTTAATTTGATTAGATCTTACTATACTTTCAGATTCTAAAAGCATATTTTGTAATTGTATTACATTCAGGGATCATTTTTAATTATTGTTGTTTATGGCTTTTTTTAGATTTGAATGTTTATTGATTGCAGAGTGACAGAATAACTGAAGTTGAATAGAATATCTGGACATCATTAATCCTATCTCCTCCTTCACCCTCACCATTAATTTAGAGTGTGCAAGAGCACATTGCTCAGCATTTGTCCATTTGGGTTTCAATTACAGAATCATAGAATCACTTAGGTTGGAAAAGACCTCTAAGATTGACTCCAGCCATTAATCCAGCACTGCTGAGTCCATCATTAAACCATGTAGGGACAAGTGCCACACCTACATGTTTTTTAAATACCTCCAGGGATGGTTGCTCCACCATTTCCCTGGGCAGCCCTTTCTAAAACTTGATGGCCCTTTTGGTGATGAAATTTTTTTAATATCCAATCTAAACCTCCCTTGGTGCAACTTGAGGCTGTTTCCTCTTGTCATCTCACCTATTACTTGAGAGACCAACCCCCACCTGGCTACAGCCTCATATCAGATGCTTGTAGAGAGTGATAAGGTCAACCCCTGTTTTTCTCCAGTCTGAACACCTCCAGCTCCCGCAGCCACTCCTCATCAGGTTTGTGCCCCAGAGCTGCCACCAGCTCTGTTGCCCTTCTCTGGACACGCTCCAGCCCCTCAGTGTCTGTCCTGTCAGGAGGGGCCCAGAACTGACCACAGCACTTGAGGTGTGGCCTCACCAGTGCCCAGTACAGAGGAATAGTCACTTTCTTGGTCCTGCTGGCCATGTTATTCCTGATACAAGTCAGGATGCCATTGGCCTTCTTGGCCACCTGGGCACATGCTGGATCATGTCCAGCCACTGTTGACCAGGCTCTTTTCCACTGGGCAGCTTTCCAGCTGCTCTGTCCCCAGCCTGTAGCACTGTCTGGGGTTGTGACCCAAGTGCAGACCTGGCTCCTTACCTTGTTGAACCTCCTACAATTGGCCTCAGCCCATGGATCCAGCTGGGCCAGATCCCTCTGCAGATCCTTCTTGCCCTCCGGCAGGTCAACACCTCCACCCAACTTGGTGTCATCTACAAACTGGCTAAGGGGCACTTGGTCCCCTCATCCAGATCATCAGTAAAGATACTAAATGGAGCTCCAGGATTAAGTTGATAAAGATACTAGATGTGTTGATGAGAGCAGGCACTCCACAACCTCTTATGGCAACCCATGCCAGTTGATTGCTGCACTAATTAAGATGAGGGTAATTACTGTGGTATGAACTTTTGTTGTTCCCTCAAGGTTTTTTCTCATGTAGTAATGAAAAACCTTGTTTTTTGTTGAGCTTTTCTTCCTCCATATCTCCTTCCCCCCCATAATTCTACCTCCTTTTACCCTTCTAGAGTTCCTTGCCAAATTTCAAACAAAATGAATTTTCTGTTGTCCGGCAACACGAAGAGTTTATTTGGCTTCATGACTCTTTTGTTGAGAATGAGGACTATGCTGGTTATATTGTAAGTACTGGTATTCTTTTGGTTTATGTGTGCCATTTTCTGTGGGCTGGATCAAAACTACTTGAGACTGCTTTTAAATGCAGTGGAAACAGCAGGTGTTCATTCCTTATAAAATCAGATAAGCTTCTTTAATACGTCATTTTATGCAATTACACAAAATTAATGGTTGAAGCGAGCTTGGAAGAAAGCTACAGTAGCTGTCATACTTTCTTGCCCTTTACTCCTAAGAAGTGAGTAGTTTAATTTGTCTCCAAGTATATTTTTATGCCACTGTGTTAAAAGTGTGGGAGAGGGTTGAACTGTGTAACTTGGTGGTATTGTTTCTGCAAGCTAATGTTTAACCGAGTTACACAGGGAACCTCAATATATAATAACTTACAGTTTGAAGTTAATTTCAGGCATTCCAGGAACAGAGGTCTCACAACAGGCACCATATGATACGGCATATTAAAAATGGCGCTGCTTTTCGTATGTTAATTGCAAATAGGAATATTTGTCATCTTGGTATGAAAGTTTGGTATTTGTTTTGTGTTTGGGGGGTGTTTGCTGATTCAGAGGGTTACAGATATTTCTAATTGATTACTGGGTAAATTATAATGAGTATAATCTGTGATGGTCATACCATTCTTGAGCTAGTCTTTTCTTAGTCAGAAGAGCTATTTGAAATGATTAGACCTTCAGTGTGGTAATAACTAGTTTCAGGCAGTTGACTGTCTAGATGCTGGATTTTTCTTTTCTTTTTTTTTTTTTTGTAATATGTAATGTAATGGACCAATATCAGTAAATTAAAATTTAAACATATTTGGTTCTGTGTTCCTTTCCTGGCACCAATTCAGGTTTAGTTTGACTCTGATGTTTTCTCTTTCAGTGTTAATATACTGTATTACAAAAGTAACCTAGAGCCTTGTTGACTGGAGGCTTTGTTACTTCAACACATACGTCTTTCTTTAATGTCAGCAGTGCTGCAAGAAAGAGCTAGTGCCTGCAAACAATAGGGAATGGTTTTCCTGGTTTAAAGTTTTGGGAGTTAGAAATGGATGGTCTGAAAACAATTCTGGAATTTTTTCTTCTTTCTTTAAACGAGAAATAATCCTTACCAAATAAGTTAAACCAAAACCAATTAAAAATATTTTTTTCAAGTTTTAAGTCATTGTCATAGGAAATGAAGTATTATTTTGCTTCTGTTGTAATTAAACTGAAGCCATTAGTTAATCCTTTAGTAATCTTCAAGGGCACTTGACTGAAGTTGGTGTAGTAATGCAGCATGAATAACTCATGAATAAGAGACTTTATCCAGAAATGCTGTAATGAATGATGAAAGAGAGAAACATGTATTAAAAAGCTGCAGGCAGTCTACAGTTCCTGTACTGTGAATGGGTGTTGTTTCACTGAGAAAATGAGAACTTAAAAAAAATTGGATTAAATTCCAGATTCCACCAGCACCACCCAGGCCTGACTTTGATGCCTCTAGGGAGAAGCTGCAGAAACTTGGAGAAGGGGAAGGATCAATGACTAAAGAAGAATTCACCAAGATGAAACAAGAACTGGAAGCGTATGTAGACTTGATTACTACTTTATTAATTTATTTATATTCCAAAACTTTTAATGCTGTTTGCTGTCCCATGTTTCCAGTCTCACTGTAATGGTTCTCTGTGAAACACACACTTGAGAATCTAGTTGTTATATAACCAAGGTTAATCTTAGTGATCATGATCAGTGCCATTAGGAAAATTGTAGAAATAATTTCATGGAAGATCTTCTGAAACAGGAAATAAATTAGCTTGTTCTTGAACATTCCTTCATAAGAAGGAAAGTACTTAGATCCTGTTCTTCACAGAATATCTGCAAAGGGAGGAAATAACCTCTATCTTTTTTAGTTCTGGTATTCCACATTTGATAAGTATAATTAGTCTTTAGGGTAATACACGCAGTGATTGGGAGTAGGGAGTTGTGCATGTGGTTGGTACTGTAAACATAGATGCCAACCTTCTGTTCCCCAAGAAATACAAAGATTACTAGAAAATTCCTTTTTGGACACTTTTTTTTTTTAATTTTTGCACAAGGAGAATATACTTCCTGAAAATACTATTTTCCCTTACTATGAATTTAATTTATATTGAAATAACTGCTCTGAAGCTTCTTGTTCCATATTGAGTTACACAGTGAAGTTTCTCCTTGCTTCGTCCATTTTCTTTATCATGCATTCACTTCTTTGATCTTTTTCCTGTCATTGGTTTCAGTTTTCAAGTGTATATTTACGCTGCTTCTAGACTGCTTCTATCAAGAGCTGTGAATTGGCAAGAAAAGTACATAGAACTCTTACAACTGCTGCTTTCTCTCCGAACTTCAGCTGCTGTGAGCAAATGTCTTAAAAGCTCTGTATTAGTGATATGTACAGCATAATTTATAGCAGAGTAGATATACACTTCATATGCAGAAAACTGGAAATTAGCAGAACACTCTAGATTTTAAAGAATCTGGTTTTCCAGCGGCCCTGATCATGATTCTCTTGTGGTCTGGTTAGGGGTTGGATAACACAGAAAACTTTGGGTTTCTTCTACTGCCACCTCCATCCTCTGCATCCTCCTTTTTTGTCTTCACTGAATGACTACTACTCTCACTGAGATCAAACATCTCCCAACACTGGCCCTGCTGGTTTGCTGGTATGTAAATCTTAACCTCCTTGCACATAGTGGAAGGAAAAGCAATGATTATAATTTCACTCTTTGACCTCAGAATGGGAAAAAGAGCCCTTTCCTCATTTTTAGATGAGTTGCATCTTACTCATTGAATTTGCAAAGCACAATGAATTCTACCAAACTTGTATTGATAAGAGTGCCTTCCTCTTAATTAAATTGCAAGTGAGTGATTGCTTTGAAGTTGAGTTGGCTGAACTGGGCAACTATGTGATTGTTATGGTTAAATGTGTTTTTTTGTTGTACCTACCAAATGCAGCTCTTAATTTCACTTTTAGAACCACTATGAAGTGAGACATCAATGTAAGCTTTGGCTCAAAAAGGCTAGGTGCTTTAACACGAAATAAAAGATTGTCTAAACAGCTAACAAAACTACATAAACATATAAATAAGTAAGGAGGGTGCAAATGGGCAAGGGGATGGAGATGGGGAGGAAGGAATTTGCACATCAATACACAGTGCTGAGGGACTGTAGTCTGTGCCTTAGTTTCTTGAATTTTGGGGTGCTGGGGAAAGGACAATGAAATGAGGTTACACTTTCAGCAAACCAGTGTATGTTAGCTAACCATAAAAATTAGAGTGTATTTGTTGACTCTTCATTAAAAGTCTCTCTGTAATGTGTTTGGGCTTCAAATTTCTCCCTAGTATTAACATTGCAGTATTTATGTCTATATCAAACATTGGAGTGATAAACTCCAATATATCGGCTTGTAATTTTGTACCCAGCTCTTAAAGCTGCTCACTAGGTTTATTTCAAACTTAATTGCTTCATATGAAATTCTTATGTCTGTCTTATTTCTTGTTTTTAGTGAATATTTGGCAATATTCAAGAAGACAGTTGCAATGCATGAAGTGTTTTTGTGTCGCGTGGCAGCACATCCTATTTTGAGAAAGGACTTAAATTTCCATGTATTCTTGGAATATAATCAGGATGTGAGTATTGAAAACTGAATCGCTGGCAAGAGAAATCAAGATGTGCTTTTATGGTGGGATGGAAAACTGATTAAGAGGGAATTACCTCCTGGAGCAAATTACATCAATTCCTTCATGCCAGACATACTTGTATCGTAAAAGTTAAAAATTCGTTTAGTCTGTAGGAGTTCATTTTCTGCCACCTGGGGAACCAAATGTACTCTATGCTTTAACCTCAGCTTCAAAAAGATTACTGGAAATCCACTATATTTTGGATTAAAAAGGTGAGCTTTTGGTGGTGATTTTACTTGACAGTATACTTTTCCACTTTTTGAATTATTTTTATTTGCTGCGAGGAAGAATGATGGAACAAAATGGAACACTAATTTTTTAGGATTTGGAACTTTGGTGTAAATTCTGTTGTTAACAAAACTAGAGAGAATTTCTGATGAAATATTCTGATAATTTTAATGATGTGAGTGAAAATGTGGTTAATTTTTTTCTGAATATTGGACTAGTGTGGCTATCCACATGTAACATACTGAATTGAGATAATGGAGAGTATTTTTGGATTCATAACTCTTTGGTGTTGGAGACAGTGTTTGCTCCTATTCTGCAAAGAGTTTCAGTTACTTTTTAGAATTGCAGGAATAAACATTAAGTGGAAGAAATTATTACACAGACTGGCTCAACTGTGTACATACTTAATTCAAAATGTGTTACAGAGGTTCCTCTGTTGCCTGATGTAAAAATGCTTACAGGTTCAGGCACTCAGTTTACTTAAACTGGGAGTAGTTAGATGGACAAGGAAGAGTGTGAGGAGGCTTAAACTAGCATGATCCTCTGGAAGTCAAAGATCTGCCATTCACCAGAGAGTGAAACATGGTTGTATTAACTCAACTATTGTTACATCAACTCAGCTATACTGTGCATGATAAATACCGTGTTATTGGTAACTGAAATGTACACTCTGTACAGCAGGTGCTAGAATGGTGCTGATCTTTTTTTTATCCTTTTTCTCACCCTAGAATGGTATTTTAGGTGATAAACAATCTAGTAAATGAAGTTATCTTCATTCTGTATGCAAGGTGCCCTGTCCTCATTAGTGCAGAGTATAAGAATAAACAGAGAACAGTAGAACTGTTTTAAGTATAGCTAGTAGGGGTATGTAGTTCTATTTAATTTTTTTAAAGCTTGTATTGCCTCCAGAAAATGAATTAACATAAAATAATTTGTTTTTCAGTTGAGTGTTCGTGGGAAAAATAAGAAAGAGAAACTTGAAGACTTCTTCAAAAATATGGTTAAATCAGCAGATGGTGTCATTGTTTCAGGAGTAAAGGTGATTACTGCTTCACATAGCAAGATTTAAAATGCATTAACATTTGTCACCTTTTTTAATGAAGCAGAATTTACATAGGTACAAAAATAGATTTTTGTAGTGATATCTAACTTAAAAATTATTGGCAGACCTTGGGTGAGAACTTGTGGCCTGGATACAAATTAACTGAGAGTTTTCTTGACCTTTCAGTACTCTATGAAATTAAGCACCTTTTTTTATACATAGACAACTGATAATCTTGTTGGGGTTCTTTTTTGTTCAGGCCTGCCATTTTATGTAATGGAAAGGAGAAGTAGGTCTGACAACTGCTTCTGTTCAGAAGTTACTAATGGAGTGAATTTTCCCAGTCTTTTAGAATCTGTCTGCTGTTTCAAAGAGCAGCAGTAGGTTATATGATTTTTCCCATCTCCTAGATTAAAGAAGGTAACTGAGGAAAAAAAAGTAATGAAAATTCAATTTAATTTATACTTTTCCAAAAGGTACAAGATCACTTTTATAGCAAGCAGAAATTCTGCAGAGAATGATTTTTAATCTCTTTTCTTTCTAGTGGTGACCTTCCATTTGGTAGCAATTTTTACAAGAGTTAAGTGTCTAGGTTTAAATTTTTTTTTTTTGAAACTGCTGGAAAGTGGATATGACCATGGATTAATTATGACTTGGAGAAAAATATGAAGTCCAAATAACTTCCAGTTTCATAATATTGTTCAAAGCCCATGTTGTAGGCTATTCCATGGTGTTGAGCATCTGTGTTATTTTAGAGGGTTTTTAAAAAAAAGTGTAAACCAGTTATCTCAAATTATAATACAGACAATATTAACATTTACCTTTGTTTACCAAATTGTAAGAAGTCTGTCATTAAGATCAGTGTTCTGATCTTAACTCTGAGCTAGGAGTTCAGATCATCTTGTCTGAGACCACAGCCTCTGTGCTGCTGGGTGACTTTCATTCCTTCTCTACATGTAAGTAGATTACATGTACTCTATTTGTCTGTCACCCTTGGTGATCCTTTGCTATTCCTTCTTGTTTAGTTATATAGATCTTTAGGATACTTCTCGCAAATTCTTAATTCTTACTAAATTCTTAATAAAACTTAAGGTCATGATATAAGAGTGGAGAAGAAATCAGTTCATATAAATGGTGTTTTAGAGAATGAAAACCAGATGCATTTCCTGTCACAGCAGCAGTGAAATGTGCAACTTTACTCTGCAATTGCTCTGTGGAGAGTGGGTGAAATCCTGTTTTATTAATAGTTCCCTTTTTTTTTGTAGGATGTGGATGACTTCTTTGAACATGAGAGAACATTCCTTGTAGAATATCACAACCGAGTCAAAGATGCCTCTGCCAAATCTGATAAAATGACAAGATCACATAAAAGTGAGTTTTTTTTTCAGGGTGAAAATAGTACTAGTTAAAGTGTACAGAAGTTGTTAGTGAGGAGAAGTAATTTTTAGCTTACTTTTTGCACGTGAAAAGTGAATTCATTTCTCCAAGTGTAGCCTTCCTAGTCTAAAGAAGTTCAGTCTGAATGTCTAAGTTTAGGCTTTGCTGCAGTAGACTAGATGGAGTAAGAAGAGCCTGGTGCAACAATGAGGATATGTTTATTCTTCATGCTGTCTGCTTGAAAAGAATTACACTTTAAGTTTTAATATTTTTTTGAAGTCTGACTTAGTCATTTAGGTGTAGAGGTGGGTAATATGGCAGTACAGGTGATTTTACTCCTAGTGCAGTTGTTCTGGATTGGGTGTGGTTGATTCCATTGAGGGCAATCTCTTGGCAAACTGGGCATTGCATTACCTTGCTAACAAAGTTACCTTTTCTTGTAGCAAACTCCTGTTTGGCCCATTGGTTCTAGACTAGGTCTCCATTTTTTAGCCATTTAGAGTGGGGACAGCAATGTGTGCATTGAGTAGTCTGGTTTACAGGATTCCTTTTCTTACTGAGACAAGATTTACCACTTGCCTCTTGATTTGTCTTTGTGAGCTGAGTGCTAACCATTGTGATTTCTGAAAGCTCTAGATAGTCTTCTCAAGTGCAGTTCATTTATTTGAGAAAATGAAAAATCTTTGGCTTAGGACTATAGTGTTTGATCTAGGATTACTGTGCTTTGAGAAGCTCAGAAGAAATTGGCCTGTGTTGTCTTTGATTTTAAGTTTTTCTGCCTAGATAAATCAAAATTGATCTTCCAGATTCTGTCTATTCCTTGAAGTTTGGGTGTGATTTACAGATACTGTCTTTGCTGTCTACAGTAATATACATACAAAACCAGGTCACAAACCTTTCATGAATCTCCATTGATAAGATCTCTAAAATAGATATTGGATGAGATGTTAAACCAAGAATTTCCTGAGTTCTTCAGATGCTTCTCTTGCTGTTGCATGAACGTTGAGTCTTTTGTAGTTTTAGTATCTGTGCTAGAGGCTGGAAAGAGTCAAATATGGCTCAATGAGCTAAAGGCCCTGTATCTGCATTCAGTTCCCACCTGAAGTGTTTTCTGGTCTTTTTGGTTGCTTTCTTAAAATGAGAACTGAACTTCATTCATGGTAATGAAGTGCCAAGATTTATTTACAGAGTGAGAAAGGCTTTAACATTGGCTGTAGAAGTGAGAAAATCCTTTGAAATTAGGTTGTAGAGGATCTGATGGAAAAGGATTGATCAAACTCACGACAAAGCTTGGTTGGTTTCCAGGCTCAAATCGCATAAATGTTTACTGACAACTTCTGCCAAACTGTGAACTGGGACAAATGGCACCTTTTGAAGTTCTGGCTAGAGGAGTAGAGCAATGACTTGGGGAACCTGTTTTGGAAATGGACAATCTGTAGTTTAAGGATAACATGATCAACAGAGAGCTGCAGGTTTTGAAAAGACACCAACTTGCTCTTTCCAGCAGAAAATCAATTTTTATGTTGAAATTGGAGGAATAGAAGGAGAGATTAATTGCTTCCTGATACCATTCTTCACTGTAACCAGCTGCATTGATAATGTATGGAGTAATGAATTAGGTGAAAGCTGACTCACTCAATCTGTTAAGGTTGTGTTATTAGGAAAAAATAATTCTGCTTAAAGGCATATAAACTTCAGAAATAACAAACAAGTGTATTTTCTTGTTCATTGCTGGGGACTGTTAGTTTTCATCATCCATTGAGTTAATGCTTAAAGCTTTTTTAAAAAAGCTCTGTGTGCAAAGATTTATGTTTTTTATATTATACAGCAATACCTCGCTAGTGAAATTATGCAGCCTTCTTACAAATGTTGCTTCTAATTTATTGTTTAAAGTGATTTAACACTAATGCTACTTTAACCACTGACTGCTTGTTGAAGAGGTAAGGGTTTTCTAAAAACAGGGATGTGCTAGAAAATGTGTTGTGTATATAATGCTGTATTTTTTGTAGTTTGGGTTTTGTAGTCAATTAACTGCTCTCAAGCACACAGGCTTTGTAACTGTTAAACTGTGATTTTTTTTCCAAATAGTTTTAAAATAAAATTTAAATTCAGACTTTAACCATTAAGTTTGTGCATCTTCCACTAAAATAAAACCTAAAAAAATTGCATGATTAATTCACCTAGCAGGTTGTAATTGCATAAAATACTCCTAGATAAATTACAGATTGCACAATTTGGTGAAACCACTGTTTTATTGTGTGAAGTTATCCTTCCTATTAAGTGATAAGATTGCAATTTTATTTCTACTTCTGTGTTAAAGCATGTCCTTTTAGAAAAATACCTATTTTTGAAGAAAGGAATTTCAAAATTTTCAGAAAGAAGAGGAATGAGGTAGTAAAACAAGTGCTTGTTTGTTTTTCTAGATGTGGCGGATGACTATAATAGAATTGGTTCTTCATTATATGCATTAGGAACGCAGGACTCCACAGATATATGCAAGTAAGATATTGTTAATAACCTATGGGGCAATTTGCTGTGTAGCAGTCTTAATGGTGGCCTGTGAGATTGGTAGCTCTTGTTAGGAGAAAACCAGAAGTTATTACAGCTGTATGACATTAAATCATTTTGTCCTCTAGTATTTCATTGCTTTAGCAGGTTGCATTTAACAGTTTTGTTTTAATATTCGTCTGTTAAAAAAAGCCAATTTCTAAAATCTGTAGAAAATTGAACAGTTGAGATGGAAAAGTCCTCATCAAATAAGGAAAAAAACCCACAATTCTTTCACCATTTGAAAAAAATGTTTCAAATTCTATGATATATGCAGATCAAGCACAGATCTCAGTATATCGATTTTTTTTGAGTATATCAACATCCTGAAAAATAGTCCTGCTGTTCTGGCAAGTTTGCTGCCCTTAGGAAAACAAAAGAATCTTCAGGGGTCCCCAGAACTTTAGAAGGGTGTCTCCATGTACAGATGTTTGTTCTTTAATCTTTCAGTGATTTGCCTGAAGTCTGGTGTATCTGACAATAAAACTTAGTTACTAGCTTAAAGATGTCAGTGCTTGTCAACATACACACAGTTAGTGTGATGTTGGTGTCAGTGTGACAACAGGTAGGACATGAAAGTTAACTTTCTAATATACCTGAATTACAGTGTACTTTTTTTACTTACTTCCAGATGTGGTGATAGCTTATATACCAGATACTTTGATGATAGTATTGATATTTGTTGTAGTCCATTAGGGTGTGTCAAAAATCACATCTGTCCTCTGTCAAAATATCATTTGACTGTAATTCAGTCTGCGCTAGGACTGAAGCCCTGTATTGTCTCCTGCAGTGGAGATGTTGCCACGCTGTTGCTCAGCATCCCTGAATTCCAAGTAGGACATATGTCGTGTTTACTGAGTGAAGAAAAGTACATTCAAATTTGTGTAAAGGACACTTGATAATAGTGTAAGACCATTGACCATCGTGCTGGTGTTAGGGGTTTAATTCACAGAAGCATAAAGAATCCTTGAGGAACTGAGCAATAATTCTTTACTTAAAAATATCCATTTGTTATGCTTTGTTTTACCTTGCCTTTCTTACATTGCCCAGTTCCCATGCATTTGAAGTTTGAAACTAGTATGTTCTCTGAGTTCTGTGAATTATAACTATAAACAATGCCTTTGCAATCTTTATTGCCAGACACAGACTATAGTGTGAGTTCTAGAAATTAGACTGTTCAAAACAATGTTGTAATATGAGCTGTTTCCTTTGCACAGGTTTTTTCTGAAGGTGTCAGAGTTATTTGACAAAACAAGGGTATGTACTATGAAACAGACATCATGTGTCAACAAGGAATTAATATGTGAATTAATATGGGTGCTTCTAGATGGAGCATTTAAGCAATGTGTGGTATGGAATGAGAAAGTGTAAGATTTCAGTTGTGTTTTGTAAAATGAACCTTTGGACTCCTCAGTCTACTAAACATTTCTAGCCAGTCTGCTGTAATACCCTTCTGTTCCTCTAAAATGCATTGAGGTCTTCCATACTTGTTACTGGGAATCACAGAACTTGTTATGGATAAAAGAAATGAAGAAATTGAATCCTTAATCCAAAAAAAATGGTGGTCATGTTGCTTTTTTTCTGGAGCCAAGATCTGTTTCTGCAATTATTTGACTCAAAAGTAATATTGCTTATGCTTGTAACCAGTTTTTCATGTATCTTCTGTTTTGCCTTACTTATTTGGCTTGGTAGAGAGAATATGTATGCCTTGTACCAGGAAGACTTCTAAATGAAAAATGTGTGCATTTCTTAAACTGACAATTGTATCTGTATAAACACATACTTTAAAGAAAATTGACAGAATTACTTGCTTTGACTCAAAATGTTGCATTTCAGAAATTCTTTTTTAAATTAGGGTTTAAAAATGCCCTTGCAGACTATATTTCTAATCTGTTTCAAATGCAAGCAAATTAGTTTATTGGTTTTTAGACCATTTAGCACATGCAGTTACACAATTAGTCTGCAAAGGTGCCTTAAAAATTTCTTTTCCTTTAATTTCAACAACATAAAACTGCTTGTGCAACTCTTAATATAAGTTTGTTTCTCTACATTTTTTCTAGCATATGATAAATATAATTGCTGTTGGGAAAAAAACCCAGTTTTTAATATAAAAAGCCAGTTGTCAATTCCTTCTCGTAGAGTAGCTTATTCCTTACATTTTAATACAAAATCCTAATACTGCTTCTCATTTTGCATCTTTAAGTATCCTGTCATTAAAACCTGATCTTAGTTTTTGAAAAAGACCATCTGTTGTGTACTGCATATTGTACATTTAATTTGTATCATACAAATGAATACCCAAAGTCTACTTGTTTTTAAGCTGATCTTTTGTTACTGTTTTTTTTTTTTTTTTGTTTTATGGTGGTGTTTTGTTTTGTTTTTCCAGAAAATAGAGGCTCGAGTATCTGCTGATGAAGATCTTAAGCTTTCTGATCTTCTGAAATATTACCTTAGGGAATCTCAAGCTGCTAAGGTGAATCCATGGGTTTTTGTTCAGTGAAATTGTGGGTTTTTAACAAAAAAAAATTAGAGAAAGTGATATGGGCTTATCAACTCAGAATATTGATAGATTAAAATGCTGCCTCCTGGAGCCTACAGTTTTCCCCTTAGCTTTAAAACCTGTTTCTGTTGAATATAAGGAGTAACAAAATAGTTGCTGATGTGGGACTGGCTGTGTGGAGCTGAGTAAGCCACTTGTCAAGGCCAAATCAGGCAGTAATAAGAAACACTGAAAGGGCTGTTCTCGTGTTTGCAGTGTGTTTGGTGTTTGTAATTGCAAGCAGTTCTGCTTTTTTTAAATATTAAAATTGGATATTCCATATAATCTGCTAGTGCTGATACAAAAACACATGGGCTGAATTTGATATTCTGTGCTTACAGAAAATTTCATTCTTGCTATTGTTTGATGTGAGATGATTAAATAATATCACAGAATGAGCAAGCATTTGACAGTAAACAAACGTCTGTAGTTACAAGATCACAAACTGTTGCGCAAAAAATATTACTACTGCTTCTTGGGCCCTGTGTGTATTTGAGATACATAATCTAAATGTAGTTTGTTTCTAATCTAAGAAGCTGTGAAACTTCCCATGGTTTGCCTTCTTTGGCTTTTTGGAGTTTGATCTAAGCCATCTTTTGCTAGCCTCTGTCAGACAAGAGGAGACCAAACAGAATTATGTTGTGGATCTGATCTAGTATGGACATTCCTGTGACTTGGAGGATGAAGTAAAGTGAATGCAAATAATTTACTAAGACCTGAAATACAGCAACAAGGACTAAAATTAATTTGGTTTTTTAAATTACTTGGAATGTAATAAAATCCTTGGGTAGAGTCTTATAAACTCCATACAACCTTTGTTTTTTTAATAGGATCTCCTATATAGAAGATCTAGGTCACTAGTGGATTATGAAAATGCTAATAAGGCATTGGATAAAGCAAGAGCAAAAAATAAAGATGTGCTGCAAGCTGAAACTACTCAGCAAATATGCTGTCAGAAATTTGAGAAAATTTCTGAATCAGCAAAACAAGGTATTTGGGTGGGCCTTGATCCTATGTTATTATTTGAAAATTAACATTTTAGTATGGTATTAGAGAGAACTAATGTAATTAATAAGAATAGATTTTTGTACTGTTTCCTAAGCAGGGATATTATCTTTTAATTATTATTTATTTATTTTAGAAAGTTCAAATTATATTTTTCTTTGGCTTCTTACAGCTCTGATAGGTAGAGCAAAGTCTAGGTGCAAATTACTTGTTAAGCTGTTTTCCCACATACATAAGCTAGGATACAAAATGATAACTGTTAGCAGTAATAGCAAACAAATGTTTTAGTGTTGTTAAAATTCCTCTTTTGGGGGGAATTATGCTTTCTTCTGTGAAGGCACCAATCTGTCACAGATACGATGCTACATTAGAGAAGGGAGAAATAATGAAATGAGATTTCACTGAATTACAGAGTTGATAGAGAAAAAGAACCTTATTTACATGCTACTTTTCTTCTGGAAACTTACTGTCTTTTTTAGGTTAAACTTCAGTGAGTTAGTAGGTATCTGAGTCATCATTTGTGGCAGATCTGTTCAAGGTTTAAACACCATGCTCTCCTCTTTTTATCATTGAAGAGTTGTTTGAGCCTGTAAATCTGGTTAATGATTCCTGTAAATGAGACAGTGGAGAATGAGTGATCCTGTTAGCCACAATGGTATATGCAGAAGGCATACACCCTAGTTTTAGCTTAGTATATTCCCTGAAGACTTTCAAGTATCAGTGTTGAAAGAACAGTGCAGTGGAATAAGAGAAATAAGTGTTAAAAGCATCCACTTGGCGTCTTTTTTCAAAAGAGCTTAGTGTCCACAAAAGTTTACCTAGAGGTGAGGAGCTGCAGTGATGGTTTGCTTTCTTCCAACTCAGTGGCAGCATTTTTGAGCCCAGAATGTGCTGAGATTAAACGTAAGGTTTTTCTTCTTCCCTCCTCTCACCCTTTACCTCTTCCATCCTGAAGGAATGTCTGTTAATAGCTGAGGTCACTAGCAGGGATACTGTTAATGAGTCCATTTTTATTTTCTATAGAACTGATAGACTTTAAGACAAGAAGAGTTGCAGCGTTCAGAAAAAATCTGGTGGAACTAGCAGAACTGGAATTAAAGCATGCTAAGGTAACTGTGATCCTTTTTGGCCTATATTTCAAGTGATTTTGAATATTATATGCTTGATTAACCAAAATGGCTTCAGTTGTTGTATGATACACATTTCACATTCAAGAAGGAGATTTTTAAGTTTTGTCCAGAAAGATTAAATTTCTTTAATAAAGAGAAAATTAAGTCTAGGTGAAGTGTCTCTGAGAGATTGGTATGCTTGAGGTGCCTTCAGAGAAAACTCATATCCTGGAAGAGAATTTTGCCTTCAGTTTTGTGTTTATTTGACTGTTTGATATTTACATCTGCAGAATTTGAAACCTTACCTATTTTTAAAACTTAGTCTCTCCATTTCACTATGAGAAAGGAAGTGGTTTCTCCTGTTAGCCAGATTTTGGGACTTGATGTATAGGATATTAAGCATGAGATCACACTGACCTGTCTGGTATGATGAAGTATGGGTTTTGAACCTTTTTGCCTTTAAACTCTAAACCATTAACAAAAGAGGCATGTTGCAGATAGCCCTTTCAGGAACATAAATTTTTGTGGGAAAAGAACTTTAGGAGGCCTGTACTGTCCTTAAATTTCACAATGTATTTGGTTTCATGGATGACTACAACAGTCTCTTACTTGAACAGTCTTAAAGCTGGAGGCAGCTTTCTTTTAAAAATCAGTTCTTTATCATTTCTCTTCAAATCTGAAACTGCATTGGTTAGGAAGCTGTGAATTAACTCAGAATATATCTGTTGGAAGGACTTGTTAAGAGGTGTATTGCTGCTTTACTTTCTTTTCAGTAGTGTTGATGTTGTCATTCTTCCTTCTGCTAAACCCATTGCTTGTATAATCCATGTGCAGTAATAAGGGTTGTTTGGGAAACTTTTTTTTTAAAGATCTTTGTAGGTGTAAGTTCAGCTTAATGAGATATTTATGTATTGCTGGTAAAGCAATCAGTAATGTATGGAACACATGACTCTTTTTTTCAGATGAACAGTCCTTACTTTAAATAGTCCTAGCAATCTTACTTGAACAGTTTTTATTGATTTGCCATATTGTACTTTAGTAAGGGAATGCTTCTGTCCTGCTTCAGTCATTGACTCTTCATCATCTCTTGTAACTGACTCTTGCTGAAGTCTCCACATGCCTTGAAGGGGAATGCTTAGACCATGTCTCTGTCTTCTATTAAAGAATCACTTCTTTTAACTATGCAAGTCACAATGTTGGAATAATATTCTCTTTAATTTTGACAGCTAATAACTGTGGAATACAGGGGGAAGATGCTTAAATTGTGTAGCTTTCAACTTGATACATGTTTCCTGTGTCCTCAGTACCTGGAAGTTCTTGAAGATTTTTAGCTTTAGTTTGTTGCCACAGCTTGTGTTTAACACTAATTTCTTTGAACAGTCTCTCTGTGACTTACCTTGTCTTAGTAAATTTAATAACAAGGAGTCCATGAAGCTGGATATAGAACCTCTGAATTGTAGTTCTACTTTTAAAGATGAATTTTTTTTGCTGCCCTTTTCACCTACTTCATCATGGAGCACACAATTCACCAGACAGTTTTTAATCTTTAAAGTTTTACAATAATAAAAGGTCATTTTGACTAAGAATGATAAGTCTTGAAACATTAACAAATACTGTAACTCGTTGAATGAAAGAGATTTCATTTCTCACTAGGTTTGAAAAATCTCTTTTTCAATGCCACTCTTTCATATTTAAAAACAAGCTAAGCTACAGATGGATCCGTTTGGTTGCAGTGTTTTTCTTTCTATGAATTCTGGGTTTGATTATTACAAAATTTACAAGTACAGTGGGTTGTATTTTTCAACATTATATAATGGGGAATCTTCTTATTAATGCAGTAACCAAGGTATTTGAAGAGAGCCTTATGGATAGATTTTTATTAGTCTATGCAGAGTATTGAAGGATGAAATGGTTTGATATACACTTTCTAGGTTAGTTCCATAAAAGAAGAAAATAAGATATTAAAAGATTGTTTGTTGGGTTGTGGGTTTTTTTTTTTTTGATGTAGTATTGTGCCCTAATGTGGGAAGAGCAGTGCTAGAAGAATATGACTGAAATGCAAACCATGAGCAATACTTCCATTTCAAGGACTAGGTAGCCCTGGTTTTGACAGGGCTAAGCTGGGCTGTTTCTAGACACCTAATTCCTCTTGGAGACTAATGGAAGCATAAAAGAAAGCCGTGTTTTTCATGTAGGCAGTCAATTAATTACGTCAGATCAAAAGCCCCCTGCTTCTAGGTTTTTGGCAAAATACTTTGCCTGATGCTGGCAGTCTCTGTCTCTGTGCTTTTGCACTTCCTGGAGGCAGACATGTGAAGTTTTAGTAGCAACAAAATGGCAATTGCTTGGTCAGTCGAGTGTGGAGCACAGTGCTGACAAACTTTGCAAGATGAACTATTACCCAAGTGTACGTACGTGCTTGCTTCCAGCAAAAATGCCTAGTAGGGAAGAGGTCTGGGGACAATGGATATACTGCTGCAGCCTTTTGCTAGAAGTCTTCTATTATGGGTTGTCTTTTTCAGTAGTGAGTGTCTCCAGACTAGATGCCATGTAGATGCATCTGTTTCTGAATCAGTCTAGCTGTGTATCTTCTGGACTTGGAGCTGCCTCACACAAAAAACATAGAGCTGAAATATGATGTAGCAGTTGTGTGTTGAACTCACCTGAGAGGCTCTTTTGGAGGAGTTTGGACACAATGAAGGCTGCTGCTTGACTTGCCATTTAAAGTTACTTGCTCTGTGTGGAAAGAAAAACACAAATCCTAAAATACAGAGGTTGCTGCACAGAAGAAGTCAAGAGTGACCAAGAATTGAGAGAAGGTTCTGAGGCACAGCTTGCATTTTGTGAGCTATACCTCCCTGTAGCTCTAGAAGACTTGAGGGCCATAGGGAAATAAACTCAGTAAATCAGGGACACTGTACATACAAATTCTAAGTAAACCCTATCTGCCCAGTTATGTTCATACTGCTTCCCTATAACATACTTCTTGGAAGTATTGTTAATATCCTCTTCTCCTTTTGAATTACAACTCAAGACTTTTGAAAAAGCTAAAAATCTGTGGGTTGGGTTTGCTTTAAGATGATGAAAGGGCAGACTGCTGCCAGGAAGGATGATGATGCATGATTCTTCCTTTCCCTTATGTTGGCACAGTTATTTGTGCAGCTGCATAGTAAGAAGGTGCTGAAGGTTGCTCTGGGTTTTCCTAAGCTTTACTTTGTCTTGTTTCACAACATCCCTTGTATCAAAACGCACAGTTTTTTCTGGGAGGGTCTGGTAATAAAAGAGAGCTGCTTTCTTAGCAGCTGCATGTACCCTAGATCTATTTAGAGTAGCTGCCAAACTGAAGCTTTAGATTATCGTTGGTCAGTGACCTACTCTAAACATACTGATATTTCTTTTTCTGTGGCCATTCTGGCTGATTACCCCCCCCTAGGTAGTGCTTAGCTTCTGTTTTGCTAGTTCTGGGTTTCTTCATGACTTAATGCAGCTGTAGCTAATGTAAGACCTGAGTCAGTGTTTGGCCATTTTGGTGCAAAAGCTGCATTTGGTGTACTGTTCAGCATTTTAAATGGTAGGATTTTGAGGTGTTCCTGTGCTGGACTTCGTGTTCAGGAAGGGAGGTTTGATAGCTGGTGAAACTGCTACAGTTACAATCATATAGCATTCATAGCCTTGGCTGTACATTTGGAGTCTTTCTACATTGAATTGTAACTGAGTAAGACAGCCACTTCCTTCATGTAAATAAACAGAAACATTTATTTTCCACAAATACTTACATATACACTCGTGCCTCTCTGTGTTTTTTGGAAAAAAATTTCTTGTGTACTAGCAACATATGTCTGTTTGGAACCGATAGAAGAAGGAAGTAAGCAAAATGCAGTGCTAAGGGATTTGCTGAAATGTTTTGTCAGTAATTCTTTCTTTCCTGAAAAGGATGTTTGTGTCACTGTGGTTCTGCCAATAATTTTAATATCTACAGCTTAGGAGTGTGAGCTGGCAAGAAACACTTTTCTGAATCTGAATGTATTGGACTTTCTCAAGCTGTGGTGATGTAAGTCAAGTATGTCATATACTGCAGCCACAAGGAGTAATGGTTCACAGTTTCTATTGTCCTTGATTTATTATAATTTAAATAAGGTGGTTCTTGTGAACTTTGTAAATTTGATCTAATGACAATGAATTATGTGCCTAGTTGGAAAATTTGAGTAGACTGGCTGGCTTAGTCTGGAAATGACTGAGGTGTAAAGGATGTTGTGATGGTTTAACCTCAGCTGGCAACTGAAACTTAGGAAAGTGAGAAAACTGGTGGGTTGAGTTAAAGACAGTTTAACAGGGAAAGCAAAAGCCATGCACACAAGCAAAGCTAAGCAAGGACTTTATTCACTGCTTCCCATGGGCAGGCAGATGTTCATCCATCTCCAGGAGAGCAGGGCCCCATTATGCGTGACAGTGACTTGAGAAGACAACAGTCTGAATGCCCCCCTCTTCCTTCTTATTTCCCCTACATGATATACTGAGCATGATGTCATATGGTCTGGAATATCCCTTTGGTCACTTGGGGTCAGCTGTCCTAGCTGTGTCCCTTCCCATCTCCTGTGCACCCCCAGCCACTTCTCCAGTGTGCCAGTACAAGAAGCAGGAAAGGCAGAGTCAGAGCTGCTTGGCAATGATTATGTCATCTCTATGTTATCAACATAATTTTCAGGACAAATCCAAAATATATCCCCATATTAGCCACTGAGAAGAAAATTAATTCTACCCCAGCCCAGCACAGATGTTCTGGTAACTTTTTTTTTTAGAGTGCTACATAATGGTCTGTAAATTACAAATATACTTCTGTAATAAGAAGGCCAAAAGGTTATTGTCACACTTTAGTTACAGGTAATGTGTGCAGTCCATAAGTATACTTCAAATTGAATTCCATTTGAAGAGTGAAGACTTCAGATTGAAGTATTCCTTTAAATTCATTAGATCGTTATGGTCAAGAATCAGCTTTTCAGTAGCAGAGACCTTAAATTTATGAATCCTGTACACCACAAAGTTGGGCCACCAAGTCCTCATGTACCTTGCATATGTAGAACTTATTCATGTCACCGAATTACAAGCCTTCTGAAAAATACCTTGTCACTGTCCTCTGCCAGTCTAGACATAAAGAGACAAAAAAGCTGTTGAAGCTGTAACTGATATTGCTGCCTTCTAGATAAGACTGAGAAGGATTTAGTAGGCATAACTGGGAATCTGTTTTTAAGCCTTTAAATCAGTTAATTGCTTAATCTGGATTTTAAGAACCTGAAGGGGGCATAGAATTATGATTTTAGCTTTTGGGGCTGAGGGATGAATGTCCTGCTTATCTGTCACAAGTCATTGGAGCACTTAACTGAAGGAGTATTTACAAATTCTTAAGGACTTCTGTGGACTGTTTATGAAAGGCATGGTAATCACAGATACATGCTTCTGTGTGTCTGAATTTTTTATACGTTTCTTTTTTGATCCAAAAATTGTTTTAGAAGTCAGCAGTTTCTTCCATGTTCATAACTGGGCAGAGTGCTTTGTTCCTGCATTTTATCTGAACCTGATAGGAATTACTCTTAACACTGTCAACATCCTGACATTTTTTTCTTACATGGAGATTTCAGATTTGGGAACAAATGTAGTACAGGTATTTTATAGTGAATAGCTAGTAGTTTAAAGTGATGTAAGCATACATGAATGAACATATGAATACTGAGTTGTTTTGGTGGTGTTTTTTTCCTGCAAAGTAAATTCTGGCTTATCAATCACATTTGCTTAATTCACAACAGTGTCAGTTCTCTAAATTCATTCAGATACCTGAAAACCAGTCTGTATATTTTTATGGTAGAGCCAGAATGCTTTAAATAAGATTAAAAACTGTGTTTGGAAAGGCGGCCAGAGCTTGGCTTAGAGTTGAGTTAATGTTCTGATAATCACTTCTGTAGCTCCGGCTGTAATGGCTAAACTCGATGGCTAAATCACCTGCCTAAGCATGTCTATCAGTCTGCTGTCTTTCTAACGGGGCCTCCTCCTTGAACAAAGCTGTCAACTCAAATGGCTGCTATAAGTGAGGAGATCCCGAGCGCTCTGGATTGTTTAATATTTGCTGATGAATACAGTATTCACAGGATTCAGTAACACATGAATACTTAGGGGATCTCATTCTAGAGACAGAGCAATGGCCCTGCTATATAAAATATTTTAAACTTTGCAACTGTGAATTTCATTGCTGAGAGAGTGCTCTGCAGTGAGTAGTTTTTGTGGCCAGACTAGACCTCTAGGAAGAAATGTGAAAGGGTATTAAGTGCTTATTTTTGAATCTCAGATTGACTCTCTTTATTTCTATGGCACTATATTCCTACATTCAAAAAAACTTTCAATACAAAAGTTACACATATTTTTCCATAAGTTCAAAACCTGTCTATTCTTCTTTAGTTGTGTCATTGCTATTTAAAAAACATTGTTCTGTCACAAGCTTAAAAGAAAGAAGACAAATGTAGTGATACTTTTCTTTATTTTTACAGGGTAACTTACAGCTTCTGCAGAGCTGCCTGGCAGTGTTAAATGGTGACACATAAGCTACGGTCTGTCCTCCCACTAACAAGGGCTGCCCTCCTCTGGATTTTGTTTTCATGACTTTAAATAGGCATTTACAATTCCCTGGAGAAAACATTTGACAAAGTGCACATAAGCAAGCTTCTTCTTTCAAAAGAATTAAACATGTGAAAGTAGCTCCAGACTATATGAACAGCATACTTGTTATACATACATATTCATGTTTATTTAATCATTATACGCTTTCATTGTTCAGAAACCAAATGCTCGGGTTTTGTGAAAATAGCCAATATAATAATGTTCATGTTATGAATACTATGATACGGCTGCAATCTTATTTACCTTTGTAAGTAATTTCTGAAGATCACCATTTGAAGCACATTGTTCAAATGGCCTAAATATTACCATTAGATATTTGAATATTGTTACTATAATGGCATTGTATACACTGTCTTAGTTTTTTTTCCATGTACTTATATCAAAAAACTTATCTTTTTTTCAATTGTGAACATTTCTTAGAAATTTTGGAGAACTTTGTGTAACCTTTATAACTATGATTTAAAAAGAAAAGCAGATGCATTAGTATGTTTGCCTTAACTTGTAGACTAATCCAATTATTGTAAAATAAACCATGAAATCAGTGATTTTTCTAAAATGATGCAGACACTGTATCATATATAAGCTTAGTATTTTCTAGTAAATTAGATTAATTTGTTTTTTTTTTTTCTCTATTCATCGTGTAAAAACCATTGACTAAGTATTGGATTGGTCTGACACTACTCGCCCAGTACTTTTCACTTGCATTCTCAGGTTTTATCTGTTTGTCTGTGACTTTCCTACCCAGTGTTGTACTTAAATTGTTTTGAGCTTGGTGGCTGACTCTGCAATTTCTTTGGCAGAAATACATTTGAGAGAACTTCCTGGGTTTCTTCTGAGAAAGGGGAAATAAAGTAGCAGAAGGGAGTTCAGAAGGTGCATAAAAAATCAGTGAAAAGTAATACTGCCCCACTGTCATACAGATAAAATGTTTTGCTTCAGGAAAAAAGTGAAGGTATCCCCTATAAAGGAGTGTGTTAAGAGGATCTCATTCTGCTAACTGGACTTAAGACTTAGAGCTATGAATCCAGTATTGTTAGTTGTCTTGATTGGTCTCCCTTTGTTGAACTATGACCCTTTTCCAAGAGGTGCTGCTATGTTGTGTGATTTCACGATGTCATAAAATGTCACTTGAGGAATCACTCTTCACAGTGGGATTTCTGCTTTATAAGCAATATATGCTGTTTGCAGGCCTTCAGCAGCAAAGTTTGGGTGAATGGTATGGTTGAAAATGCAGATCAGTGTAAGTCAGTGTCTGATTACAGATGCCCTGTACTGCCACACAGAGGCGTGTGGTTTGTTTTTCTCAGATAGGGTAAATTGCACAGTGTTGTATACTTACCCTGCTGCCTTGCACATCAAAACATTGCAAAGGCAGAGAAGTTTGCATTGTGCTTTGATTCATGTACCCATCACCTCAGGCTTCGATGCCCAGTGCCCAGTGGGTCTTGGCAACTTAGCTAGTACAGAGAGTATTCCCAGCAATGCCTACTACACCAATACTGTGCTGTTCATCTTCTAGATATAACAGGTATAATTCCTAAGGAACTCATCTATAAATAGACTACAAGGGACAACGATGACAATGTATATATAGTTAACAATATTGTAAATATTTTAAGTAGGATGTGGGAACAGTTTTTAGATTAGTCCTGGCTGTTGAGTGTTACTAGCTCATTAAATTTTTTCCAAGCCTCTTGGTATTGGGTGTGTCTCTTAAAGCTCTAACTCTGGCTCGGTAGCTCTGGAAAAAAGTGCTTAAAACGTGACCCGAGGACCTGCAACTCCGCGGAGAAAGGGAAAGAGCCCGCCTGCCCGCTCCTGGCTGCGGGGCTCCCCCGCTCTGGGCCGGGCCTTGGCGCCGGGGGCGCCTTTTCCCGGCGGGGCGGGGCGGGGCGAGGCTCGGCCGCCGGAAGCTGCCGGGCGCCCGGAAGGGGCCGGGCCGGGCCTGGCTGCGGCAGCGGGCGAGCTCAACGGTGGCGCCATGAGCCGCCTGCGGGAGGAGGATGATCCGTACGTGGTGGAGGAGCCCAGCGACGAGGAGCGAGCGCTCAGCAGGTGCCTGGAGCTGCCGGCCGGGGGGTGGGCTCGGGCCGGCGGCGGCGGGCCCCGCTCCCCGCCTGGCTTGTGCTGGCCCGGGCGCGCAGTGACGCTGGCGGTGCCAGGCCGTGGGCAGCGAGCCCGGGCTGCCCGCAGAGTGCAAGAGGATCGGCCTCGGCCTCGCTCCATCAGCCGCGGCGATTTCCATGAAAATTTATATTTCTGACTGCACAGCACCCTGCGCGGAGCGAGAGCTGCCGGGGCGTTGTGGCAGGCCGCACGCAGTCGGCTGAAGCTCCTTTGCGTTTAAACCAGAGTTTTAATAGTCCTAAGCTAATAAAGTGTTTTAATATGTACATTGCCCATAAGCATAGGAGTAAGGGCTCTCCCGTGCACCCACACAATTAGATGTTCATTCCCCAAGTGACTATGTCCACGTTTTAGCCTATTTGTAATAATTAGGTGTGTACCACTTGGATGTTTGTAGCTCAGAGGATGAAGTGGACGTGCTCCTGCACGGCACTCCTGACCAGAAGCGGAAGCTGATACGGGAGTGCCTGACTGGCGAGAGCGAGTCTTCCAGCGACGATGAGTTCCAAAAGGAGATGGAAGCAGAACTAAACACCACCATGAAGACTATGGAAGGCAAATGGAAATCACCTGAAATGGGTAAATCAAGCTTAACATCTGCTTGCATATGAAATATTGAATTATGTGTTAGTGGCCAAATAATCTTTAGGTTTTGGTTGTATAGTTAAGAATATGTAGAGGTATTTACATCACCACATCCATATAGCATAGAATAGGAATTGTGATGCAGAGTGGCTGTGACTGCTTGGCAGTTCATGTTGGCGTTTTTGAACTTCTGTGGCCCTGAAATTTTGGAGGACTTTTTTAGTGAATTTTATTGTAATCAAAGTTTGTGAAACAATGTGCCACACCTCTATTTCTTTCACATGACTAAAAATGTCTTGTGTATTCTGTAGGGCACAGACAGGCCCTACAGAATGATGGTGGTGTCCTCTGTGTCTAAAGGGAGTGTTGGGAGAAACTGTCCTTCAAATGGTACCTGAGGTTCATCTTCGAGGGAGAAGGGAGTAGCTTTGCTCTGAGAATACCTGTGAATGAAGTAACACAAGTGATGTGAATGATATGGGTGTGGGAATAACCTGGGAGAGCTGTTACTTAACACACCCAGGTAGAACCGAGCACTCTGAACAGAGTAACTTGAAAGTAAAGGTTTGTTGTGGGCTATATACTTGCTGTCCTTTTAGCAGGGTGTCCTTACCACTTCTAATTTCACCTGTAGGTACTTCCTCAAGTACTGGATCTGCCAGCACTTCAAAATACTATGATGACATTTACTTTGATTCTGATTCAGAGGATGAAGATAAAATAGGTAAATGACAGAGGCAAGGGGAAGGCATCTTTATACTGCCACTTACTCTCTCAGATCCTGTAAAATCCTCTGGGGAGGCGGGGGGGGGGGGGTCAAGAGGCTGTTTTTGAAGGCAGCATTTTTGAGGGGAATTATCAGCCTATATCATCTCAGCATAGCTCCTGCAATTTTGTGATGTATCCCAATGTAATGCTTTGGGGTCATGCACTTGGAGGAGAGATGAGCCGGGCATGTAAGTTTCAGTTTAGATTTATTGCAAGGATGGAAATTGAAAATTGGAAATTGTATATTGTATATTTTGATAATTTGTGCCTGATGGATGGAATATGTTCTTGCACATTTTTTTCCAGATACACAGGATGTCCGGAAAACCAGAAAACATCAGCAACGCCGGATTCTCTCCAATGATGAGCTGCTGTATGACCCAGAAGAAGACAGTAGAGACCAAGAGTGGGTAGACTCACAGAGGAGAGGGTAAGCAACCATAAATATTTGAATTGTAAGATACTTAACATCAACTGAAAATTTTAAATGAAAATGGTAAATGTAGAGAAAATGCCAATGCTGTCAAATCCATTATATGAAGCTATTTTTTATATATCAACTTAAAGCATAAGAAACTTAAAAGCCTGTAAAATGTTTTGGGTGTATGTAATAGAACTTGAGTCTTCAAAATGACACAAAACTTTAAAATTTTTAAAATCAAGATTTCAAAATTCTCTAAGCCAGTTTTGCCTGTAGATCTCATCTAAACAACCATGCTATGAATTAAACTGTTGCAAGATAATTTGATTGCTGATTAATATTTGTTCCTGATAAATAGTGAATTTCTGGTTTTGGAAAACTTTGAACTTAGCAAGCCACAAAATGTGCAGAGAAAACAGGAACAATACAAAGGTACTTTAATGAGGGTTTTTTGAAGGTTGAAGTAGAAAAATGGTTGTTGCAGAAGAAGTAAAATTTTCCACCTAAATTTATTGATTAAGATAATGAATGTTGCCTGCAGAGATGGTGCTTGAGATACCTGCTTTGTCAGAGGAGAGGGCTGTTAGGCACAAATTCTCATGCTAGATGTATTTGTCTCACCAAATGAAAATACTCTGTAAATCAAAAGATACTGGTATGTGTTTTCCCTTCACCTTCTCATTTATGTTGACTTAATGCAAAAGGTGTCCAGAATGAGCCAAGTATTAATTGGTGAATTTTAATGCAAAGAGAGGTTTGACATTGAATTATTATGACCAACAGCAAGGGCATGTAATTTCACTTGTTGTCTCTGCTTCCTCCTCTCTCGAATTGTTAGGTACCGGAACCAGAGAAGAGCACCACAGCAGAGGCAGGCAAAACCTGCAGCTGTTCCAAACAGTGATGCTGTTCTGAACTGCCCTGCCTGCATGACAACACTATGCCTGGACTGCCAGAGGTAATAACAGTGAACAATAAGGGGTCTTTTTGTAATTTCTTTTTCTCAGTCAGTAGTATTGTTAGCATATTCAGTTTGATCTATGGATTTTTATCAACTCTGTCTCACAAGATAGCCCTAATAATGAGAAGGCAGGTAGATGTGAGTCAGATTTACATGCTGGTTTGTAAGAGTGATGATCAGTTTAACCTGCAGTGTGGAGATGGGGAAGAATAGGGTAGAACGTTAGCATAGTGGAGTAGGTAAATTTTTAAAAAAAATAATAATTGTGGAGACTCAAAAGGCATTTCAGGAAGATTGGGGATTTTAGAGATACCTATCTAATATATATTTTGGCCTGATGTTTGGAGGCATAAAACTATTCTAGGTCATTTTTGTCTAAAAATGTCTTTTTAAAGGAGGAGTAAGCAAAATAAAGATAGTGTATTCTTGCTTGGTTTGAGTCTCAGCAGTTAGGTTTTGAGTGCAGTTACATTTAAAAATGCCAGGAAGGTATTTAGGTGAGAGTCCACAGTATGGTTTGCTACTATCCAGTATCTGACTGCATTGTAGGCCTAGTTAGTGCTGCTGACCTGTGCTAAGGAAAGGACTCTAGAAGTGGGAGTAAAGTAGAAAGAAATCTTCTGAAATGAGGAATAAAATACCTGTCATTTACTGAGTATTTTTGGTGATAGAGGATGAAATTCCACAGCAGCCTGAAATCATCTAAGTACTGGCTGCTGTTTTTCTCTGTTTTGGCTTTGCTGGCTCTGGTACTCCTTGACCTTTTTCTTTAGTTAAGTATTTCAATTTGCTAAGCTAACTGTATTTTTATTGTCAGACTGGTCTTTCCTGGGTTTAATCCACTGCAATAGCTCAGCACAGTGTCATACGAGCAATAAGCCAGCAGAATTCCAGATTGGACTTTTGCAGCCATTGTTGTATTCATTCAGGCTGCTGTAAAATTGTAGCCTGAGGGACATTGTGTTAAATTGAACTACGGTACTGAATTTTGCTACATACTCCAGATAATACAGTTGTTAAGACTGATGACAGCTGAAATTTTATGTTTTATTATAGACATGCTGCTTCTAGTGTGATATGTCAATGATATTACTTATAAATAAGGAATTTCAGACTTGCATGACATTGTAGGATGTCACTGCCAGCAGATGAGTCATTTACACTCACAGCTTCCTGATCCTTTACTATTATGAGGTATATGTAGCAATGCATAATTCTGCAATACCAGTACCATTGTACTCCAGGGCGCTTCTTTCAGCAACAGACAGTATTTTAAAAAATGCCTTAAAAACAACAGATGGCTGCAATTCTATGTTTTTATTATTTTTGTAGCTGTGACTTCTGTTTATGAAATTCCTGCTTACTTGGCTTTCAGCCCTTTGGCATGTTATTTCCTATCTTTAATCCCATACCCAGTGATGGTAACAGATTTTTTGGAAGCAGTGTTGTATGAATGGTATGACTTGCATTTTCTCCCCTTCTCCATAGACATGAATCTTACAAAACACAGTACAGAGCAATGTTTGTGATGAACTGTGTTGTTAACAAAGAGGAAATACTGAAATACAGAAAGAAGGTAAAGAGAAGTAAGAAAAGGAAGCACAGCAAAGAAATTGACTCTGTACAATCAAATCAAGAAGAAGAGGAAATATATCATCCAGTATTATGTACTGAATGCTCAACTGAAGTAGCAGTAATGGATAAAGATGAAGTTTTTCACTTCTTCAATGTTCTGGCCAGCCACTCCTAATGTGGAAATGCAGGGGGAAAAATCCTGTGCTGTTTTTAAGAGCATGGGAAGTGTTAGAAATGCAGGCATACTCGCCTTTTTGAAAATGTGGTCTTAAAAATGTGCATTTTCATCTGAGAACTTTATAATGGTTGGACTTTTTGCAACGTTTATACAAGGCATACAGTTAACTGTGTGTATATGAGAGCAATATTCATTCCCACCATCGGAGGTTGTATCATTGGGGATTAAATATTTTGTAAATACCATGTAGATCTGTATATTATGATCATTCCCTGTATATATACTACTATCATTCATCCTCTCAGTGTGTATTAGAATGGCTTCTTGGAATAAACACTTTATAGTAACTGATTTTCCATATCTGCATTCGTTATTTTCTAGCAAGGGATAAACAACATTCAGTCAGAATGTTTGATGTCATTAGGCTGTTGTTCTTGGTAGATTTGCACACGTGGTCTGTGTTATGGTTTTACCCTGGCTGGCAACTAGGCCACACAACTGCTTGCTCACTCCCCTCCACCCCCTCCCCCAGTGGGGAGGAAAATTTGGACCTGCAGACCCACAGCAAGAGGAGCCCACACTAAAGCAGGTGTTCTGATAAAACTTGTGACCCCGTGGCAGGCCCATGTTGGAGCAGGCTGCTCCTGAAGGACTGCACTCTGGAAAAATGAACCACAAAGGAACAGTTTTGGAAGAAGTGTTGCCTGTGGGATGGATTCATGTTAGAGAAGTTAGTGGAGTACTGTCTCCTGTGGGAGGTACCTCACACTGGAGCAGGGGAAGGACTTCTGGACCAGTGGCAGGAACAATGGTTGATGAACTGACCATAACCCCCATTCCCTGTCTCCCTGCACTTCTGGTAGGGGAGGAAGTAGAGCCCAAGAAGCAGGGTGAGTTAGGGGAAAGTAAGATTTATTGTACTCCTCATTATCCTGCTCTGATTTTGTTAGTAATAAATTCAGTTAATACTCCCAAGTTCAGTGTGATTTGCCCATGATGGTATTCAGTGAGTGAGCTCTCCCAATCCTTAAGTCATGGACCTTTGTGTGTGTTTCCTCTGTCCATTTGCAGAGGGGACAGATAGAGCAGCTTTGCTGGGTACCTGGTATCCAGCCAGGTCAATCCACCACAACAACACAACTGCTCGCCACCTGCTGACCCAGAGCCAGCTTGGCCTTGAACAGTGATCATCTGCCTTCCAGGTAACTCCCCCAGTTTATATACTGGGCATGATATTCTAGGGTATGGAACATCCCTTCGGCCACTTTGGTCACTTGTCCTGGCGAGGCTCCCTCCCAGTTTTTTATGGTGCTCTTCACTGGCAGAGCATGAGACACTGAAAAGTCCTTGACTTATCCTAAGTGCCACTTAGTGTTTTGCCAGTGAGCAGGGTCAGAGACACTGACACAAACACCAATTTAAGGAACAGTGTAATTTACTATAATGCAAAACTGCAAAGAATCACAAAAGGACAGGCTATGCAATGCACATAATCCTTAGCAAAGAATTACAAAAGGATAAGATAAGCAATGCACCTAATTGTTACTATGGAAGAATGCCTACAGTGATTAAGATACATCACTAGTTACCCTATTACTTGACCATTGTCCAAGTCCTGAAAATATCAGCTGTGGGGAGAAGCTGTCACAGCCAAGGACTGGAGAACCATGCCCAGTAACAGAACTCCAGTGGTGTGTCCACCTTGCAGGCCTCCAGGCTCCCTGACTTTGCTGTGAAAGTAGCCCAGATTGTATACTGTTAAACAAACAAGCTGACATAATTTCTAATTTCATTCTTCTATTGGCTTTTCCCTAAAGCCTTACCAGGACTCCAGGAGGAACCAAGGGAGTTGTCTCTTATCCTATACATCCCTAGTAAGGCATTCCCAGGTTTCTAGATATGTATGATTTATTTATTGCAAATAAGTGAATACATATAACTGAATACATATAATAATATGTTATTAATGAGTGAATATATACATAACTTTTGGCTGGAATGTTCATCTAGAGGTTAACTCAGGGGCTGTTGTTTGGGCCCTAGAAGTTAACATAGCAACAACCAAAACATCCTGGTGCTCATGAGAACATTATTCTCAGACTAAATCCAAGTTACTGACAAGAATATGAACTCCGTCCCAGCCAAAACTAGGACACTGATAAAGAAGGAATTGTCATGATATTTGGATTTTTGGTTCATTAAGATCTCAAAAAAAAGAAACTTTTCTTTATACAGATTGGAAGATGAGCTTACATTGATTTTGCTGGCATGGACTGTTCTTCCACTGATCAGGTAAATCAACATGCCTAGTAATACAGCTAAATGTTCTACATATAAATATGTATATTTACATATACATAGTAGAAGAAAGTACTGGATTTATTGTTGTTTTCCCTTTTGATGATACATTTTAAGAAGAAATTTATAGTCAGATCTATTACCATAGAACTACTCTGCTTTTTCTGTTTATTTAGCACATTTACAGCTTCTTTATGGAAACACAAAGAGCTTCTGTACTTGGTATTTATGTCTATGAAGCCACTGTATTGTTAATTCTGGATCCTTCTCTATCTTCATTCAGGTGTGTGCCCTAGAGGCAAACTCTTTATTTGTAACATCTCTTATAGCTCACATGCTCATGTTCCAGAGGCAAACTCTTACTTTTTATTTGTAACATCTCTTATAGCCTGATATTTTTTAACTGAACAAGAGTCTGTCTGAAAATAAAATCTCTTTGTTTTTTTTTTCTCGTAATAGTACTAGGAATAACTAGTTACATGTGCTTTAAGGAATTGTCAGAAATATTTGAATTTAGGAGGTAGAAACCTGAATAACATCTTTTGTGCCTTAGATTATAATAAAATCTTGTAACTCTTTGGTTACCTTTTGTAGTCCCTGGTGTGGTATTTTACTGATCTACACACACTCATTCTATGCTGTTACATGAGATTAGGAAGAAATAAACCTGCTGGTTCTTCTGTCAGGATTACATAAGAAAAACACAGTATTTTCAAATCAGCAGAAACTTAACCTCTGCTTGATGAAGTAGAGAACTGTTGATGCAGCTGCTGAACATGTGGTTGGTCACTATGATGTGCCTTCCTCTGCTATGCAACCTTAGGAACAAAATGGAGCTCTACTGGTTCTGAGGCTTGAGGTATGTGTGAGACAAGATTTCAGTCTCATCTTTGCTACTACCTACATTCAGACTCAAGAGTGAAGTATCTGACTTGCAGTATCAGACAGCTGTGGGATCATGTGAAGTGGGATAAATTCTTACTGTGTGCCATGAGCCAAGAGGTGTACACAGGAAATTTTGAATATATGAAGTACTGTTCCTTGGTAGAAGTGTGGAGGAATACATGTAACAGGGAATATGGCCTGTGCTCTGGAGCATGCTGGCCTTGATTTACTTCTCTTTACATTCCAGATGAAACAGAAAGGCTCTCTGCAGTGTCGGGTTAAGGATGTTTGCATTGACCTGCTGGAAACATGAGCATGTGAGAATGTAGTTCAAGAGCTCAAGTGTTGATGCAGGTGGAATCAGGAAAAACAATTACATGATGACAGTCCCTAAGCAGGGGTAGAATGGAGCTGGTGAAGGAGGGGAAACTGTACAGAGGAGTAATGTCTATTTCCATAAGGGGCTAACTAGCAAAAAAACTCTCATAAGTATGCACCATACCAAAAAGTGCAAGGGCCCACCTACCTGGTGGGTTAGGGCAGGTGTACGAGATTGTAAAGCTGGCGTGCCTCTAGGCATACCTTTCCTCTCATCCCAGGTCCTTAATTGCTGCTGCATTTTGCTTGCCTTACCACTTGAATTGCAGAGCATCTTGTTAGGAATCACAGGAACAGAGAGGACTGGACCCCTGTGCTCCATGTTGATAGCCTTCCTGCAGCTTTGAATGGGAATAATGCTTTAGTTATTGAACTTGTCCTTGAACTTTGGGCATGTTTATACAGAGAGGCTCCTCTCATGATTACCACTGTTTACTCAAGCAGCAACACCAACACAGGACTCCTCCAGCAGAGACTGCAACAAGCAACAGCCGACTTGGATAATGGCAACAGCTCCCATAGGCTGCTATGTCAGGGTATTAATCTCCTCTTGTTCAAATAAATCTGCATAGATAAGGTGTGTCTAAATGTCTTCAGGGTGAAAGAAATCCTATTTCAAATTCTGCCACACAAAATTGTACACTCTTCAGTTTTCTTTGCCAGCTGCTTTTCTTTTTCAGTTATCTCCTGGTCCTGTAGTTGTATTTTGCAGCTGTCCGAGTAACTCAAATGTGCATTCTCCTATGGTTGTACTTCCTTATTTTTCATTGTATAAATAGCACAGGTGAAGGTAGGGGTGGGACGGCTACAAGGACAGAATCACATCGCTCAGTAACATAATTGTAAATTGATTTACTAAGCAGAGTAAGTATAGTGAGTCAATTCCAGTTTCTACTCTATGCTGTGCACACTTGGAATGTGTGGTCTGGACTACTGGCCTGGACGCAGGGCCTGGAAGTTGCAACACACGCTCTGCTCATTCAAGGTGCCTGATGATTGTGCACATCCCCTTCCAGCGAGTTCGCAAACCGTGCCTTCCACAGTGCCGGCATAAACTGCCAAGGGCCTTCCTAATCACATAGTCCCAAACCAGTCTCTGGGAATCTCTGGTTTCTGGCTGCGAGTGCCTTAGGGTAGCGCAACGTTAGGAACAGTGACAGTAAACAGCTGATTCATCGCCTCTTTGTTTTTCTTATTCATATGGATTAACCTCGCCAAAGCTGGCCTATCTTAAGGTCGCATTTATCTGAGCCACGTTTTTGGGTGAGCTTTACCCTCCGACAACTGAACGAAGTTGAAGAATCGTGCAGATAATTTTTAACATGTCTTCCTTAGGCCCTGCCAAGCACAGGCTTTGGCTTTTCCGTGATTCCCAGAACGTCAATTCAGATTAAACAGGATGAGAGAAAATAGGTTGCAGCACCACCTCCTCGGTGTGACTCGGGCCGGGAAGTTACCAGCTTCAGGGTCAGCCGTATAATTTAATCAGATCGGGCCCGATGTCGGCGTTCAGTGGGGAGAACGGGGAAGGATGTGCATCCCCGCCGTTCTCCCCCGCTCCGGGAGCACCCCGTACCAGCCGCACAGGCCGCGGCGCCTCCTTGCCGCTGGCCGCGGCCACCCGGGCCCGGGGCGGGGCCGGGGGAGGGCGGTCCCGGCTGCACCGCCCCCGCCTCCGCTCGGCCTGGGCCCGGCGCGGGGCCGCTGGCGGGCGGGGGAGCGCCATGGCGCTGGGCTCGGCGTGGAAGCAGATGTCGTGGCTGTACTACCAGTACCTGCTGGTCACCGCGCTCTACATGCTGGAGCCCTGGGAGCGCACCGTCTTCAGTATCCTTCTGCCGGCCGGGCCTGGCGGGGCGGGTGTGAGTGTGGGGCCGGGGCTGCCCCGCTCCCTGTCGCGCTGTGTCCGGCGGCGGCTCCGAGGCTGCCCCGAGGCCGCTGGGCGGGTGTGGCGGCTCTGCCGGCCCTGCGCGGGGCTCGGGGAGCGCCAGGGCCGGGGTCGTGCTGAGAGCGCTGCCACCGGCGGGGCTTGCTGGGGGCGGCGGAGAGTTGGGCCGGGAGGGGAGCGGGGCCGGGCCGAGCCGGGCCGGGCCGGGGGCAGCCGGCCTGAGGCGCCGAGCGCGGCCAGAGCCCGCGGCGGCCGGAGGAGCGGCAGCCTCCGCCTGGGACCGAGGCTTGACCTCTCCTTGCTAGCGGGGACTCAGCTCCTCATCCTAACAAACTAACATCCTGCCCGGACTGGGAATAAACCTTGCTGGGAATAAACCAGCATGTTTCGCATGCTGTGTCCGGGCGTCGGGCAGCCTAGTCAGTTTCTTCTCCGGCATAAGTTTATATCTTTGGACTTACGGTAGTTGTGGCTTTTGCACTGAAATCCCGACCTTTCTGTTAAGGATAAGTGTCTTTAATAATTTCTTTTGTATTTTGCCTAGAGGAAAGTAAATGTGCACGCTGCAAAACCTTGCTAACCCAGGCTTTCATGCTGCTTTGTCACATGGCTTTTATTACATGGCTATTTAATCCTCCAGCTGGTAAGTTTGCTTGGCTGTTTTAGAGTGGAAGAACTTGACAGATGCTCATATAAAGGCGTCTCTATAAAGACTGTTTATAGGTTTGCTCCTTTACCTGGTCCTTTTGTACATTTTCTTAAGTATTGCTGTGGCATCACAGGTATTTTTCTCTGATTTTTTTGATCTTGACTTAAAATGATGTCTCAATATGAGTGACCGTGAGCCATCTCCAGTTAATGCTGAGTGGTAGAGAGAGAAATTAATTAAAAGATTAGCATAGAGAAGGGTATAAGCAGTAGCAAGAAGCTGCTTTTACTGAGATTCTGCTTAGTTTTGTAAAGAAACTCACATTTCTTATGTAAAAGTGGTTGCCCAAGTTACAGCGGTGTGATCAGTCTTTTTTTTTCCTGTCTCTAGTCAGTAGAAATGGTGATTACTGGAAAAGAGAAGTAGTAAGTTTTATAGACTTACTGTGCACAATTGTGCAGGTAGGGGTTCTTATGTTGTATTCCATGTTAATGTGTACCTTCTTCCTTTTATGCCATGCCTGTATCACTGAGAAAATCTAATTTTTGTTTTCCTTGCAATTATATTAGTCTTGAGTACTTTTTTTTCCTTTTTACCTTTTGCGAAATATTTAAGTAAATGAAAGTGTGTGCACGTTTACTTTCATAAAATGTTCATATTGTAATTTCCACATAACGTACAAATGTAAAGAGTGGCACAAGCATCACTTCTGATGTCAGATCAGCAAAACTGTTTTTCGTCCCCAAGCTGGATGCTTTGGCTGTAGGTGGGTCATGTCTGCTGGTGCTGTATGGATGCAGTGCGGGCACAGTGGCCTTGGGAACTAGTGGTGCGTGGCTGTGCTCCAGTATCAGAAGCGAGCACTGATACGGAAATGTGGATTTATGACCTGACCTTCATTTTCGTATCTCACTGTATAATCCTCTGGGACTATAAATACACCAAGCAGCTCTAATAGGTGCACCTCATATCTCTGCTGTGCTGTGGGCGAGTCGGGCGTGGAGCGCTTGTTACACCTGTGCTGTGCAGACTTGGTCTCACAGAGCGCAGAGCATGCACAGCTCCTCGGGTTTCACCTGTGGAAACTGAGTGCTGCTGTCTGGCTTTATCATGCTTGTTAATCTCCAGTGTGTTTTACAGTGTTTGGGGCTAAGTTTACTGAATCTCTGCAGGTAGTTGGATGAAATCAACGGCTTTTTTTATTCATTTTGTGTACTTTTGAATTTCTGAGACCTTAAGCTTTCTGAAACCATAATCTTGTAGTAATATTGATGCCTTGTCAAGGCTGACCTAGAACAGAGGCTAGATAGAGTCAAAGAATAAAGTAGATATTTATTAAAAGGCCTCATGGGTACACCTTGGGCAGTACAAGAGCCCAGCCAGGGCTACACCCAAGATGAACCCAAAATAGCCACAAAAGGGACAACCGTTCAAAAGAGAGGTCTCTCGCTTTTATAAGTTTTGCTCCATTAGCATATTGGAATTAATTGTCCAGTTATAGCTTTAGTTTATGAAGTCCCATCCTTGTTTTTCTCTCTTCAGTCCACATTGTTTATGCTCTTGGGCCTGAAATTTGGATCAGTTGTCCTTGGTCCCAAGCTAGAAAAGGAATTGTTTTGTCTAGCTACTCTGTGAAGAGAGCTTACCATCCCTTGATATGAAGCTCAGAACTACATATAAAAGCAGTGCAGAATCTAAAAAATATAAAACCTAAAACCTAAGGCATTGGTTCCCCCCCCTTCTTTTTTTGGGGGGAAGGGCTTTCCTGTCTCCTGTGATGCCCAGATTTGTTTAGGTAAAGCTTCAAAAGTCCTAGAGGTTCTCTAAAGTCCAACTGTACATGTACTTTATAAGCTATTGTCTCAGTTCTCTATATAAGTTTTACAAAAGCTCCCTGTTATGAGTTCAGCTAATAAAGTGGTTATCTGCAGATTTTTAGCAGATAGCTTCACATGAAGTTTATTTTGCAGGGCAATCTCCTATAGTAAAGTACTAATGAGTGTGTTTATTTAAGTACACACCTTGACTCAAAACTGTGCTGATGCTCTGAGGCATTGTGAGTGAAGTAGTTAGAAAGCATCTTATGCTGTCTGCTTAAAAAGGCAGTTGTCCACAAATAAGAATGGTGTTGCTCTTATTTAGTAAAGCTGCTCATATTATTGTAGTTTTGTTTTCTTTTTTATTTTTATGGTGGTTGATTTTTTTCTGCTTGGCTGAATGGGGCTGGCTTCTGCAAGACTTGCTCAACATCTGAGAAGATGAATGTGAAAACGTGTGTTTTCTCAGTGCCCATTTTCTGTTCTCCATCACACTTCCCATGCTCTCGTCTGTCCTCCTGTGTCACTGACAAGGCAGTGGGTAACTTGCAAGGCATCCTTTGCAGGTCAGCTGATTGCTTCTACTGGCATTCGGATTTTCAGTGTTCAGTAGGTTCTTCTGTGGCTTATAATTGCTGAATACAGTTGATTGTGTCTGTTTCAGAAACATAATGTTATAAGATAGTAACCACTAAAGTTTTAATGCTGTCATTTGTGATGTCTTCGGTGGTTTCTGTTTCAAAAGCTTTTTTCCTCAACTGTAGTTCAGATTCCATGCTAGTTTCCATTGTTGGAATGGCACTGTACACAGGCTATGTGTTCATGCCTCAGCACATCATGGCAATATTGCACTACTTTGAAATTGTGCAGTGATGAAGAACATGTTTTCAAGAAGTAACCGGGCTTTGAAATCTGGTCTACAAAGAAGAATGAACCTCTCAGTTTTACCAAGATTTCTACTGATGTCCGAAAGACACAATTATGACTCTGAAGACTAGGAAATGAGATGTGTAGAGCAGGGACGTGAGATGTCCCCTGTGTTGTGTTCATTCCCTTTAATTTTACAAGATATGCCCTTGTATAGTAGTTTTGTCTACTTTAACATTGTGATTGTACTTTGATATCAGTATTTTCTTAACTTTGTGACAGTTTGAATATTGCACTGTGAAAGCTTTTCTTAATTGTACTTTTGAGTAAATCTTAATTGCCTTCTATTTTTAATCAGAAAGTCATCTTATTAAATGGGGCTTAAAGCTTTTGCTATTGTATGGTATGTATTTGCCTGGATATTTCTATTAATGCGTTTTGTAAGAAAATACATCTAGATTCATATTAGAGACATGGATATATTCGTCTAATCCTATTTACAAAAGTTAGTTTGTATGACTGAACTCAGGTGTACTGTTCGCTGTCCAAACTTTGTTCAACAGTATATTTGTGCATATCACCTAAATTTGGAATTAGCAATTATTTCAAGTTTCTGTATTCTGCCTGTGGGAGGAGGGAGGGGGAGATGAGGCATTGAAGCAAAATGCATTCATTATGTTTTTTAGTAGTGCTGTGGTTCTGGACTCTGTCTGGGTGGGGGGGAAATGGACTTTATTTACCGGCATTGGCCCACATATGGCTTTGGGATAGCACTTTAAACCAACTGTTTTTCTAGCTACCAATTCACTTTTACAGGATGCTTTATTATGTTCCAGTGGCTATGGTTTCTGCTGGTTTTCATTCAACAGTGTAACTACGTCTAGGTTTTCAAGGGGTTTTCTATTGCTGCTAGTGTTCCAAACATGTTTTCGCTACAAACGACCAAAACATAGGGATTTTCAAGGGACTTGAGTTACAACTACAGCAATAACTAGCTGAATACTTGGCTGAAGTCCTGTCTTTTTTTTAATAGGGATTTTTTTCAGTTTTGTATTCTGAAATGTAAGAGGGTAACAACTTAACTTTCCTAAGTGGACAATTTTTTTGTTGTTGTTATTTAAAAAATAAAAGTTAAAAAGCAGAGCTTTGATGCAAAACTTTCTTGGAGAAGTTAATGTGTTTCTGAGTGCTGCTTGCTTTTCTCAGAACTTCCCAAAAGTGATACTTGACCAAAGAACTGTGATTTTAATGGCCCAATAATCAGTACTGTTATGTCTTTTATGCAACATCTGTTGACATCAGAAAATGTAGGTTTACACTATCTATAGGGATATTGTCTTTCAGATTATTTCATTTTCTCAAATGTGTACTCGTGAGAAGAGAGTGCTTTTCCCTGTGTTTAAAAACTTCATATGTATTTGATTAAAAACCCTGTTGTTGTTTTGGGAACTAAAAACAGTGAGCCTTAAACTTCTTAGATGAACCTGAGCTTTCCTGAAGTTGGTAGGAGTCTCCCTCTAATTCAGTGCTTTCACTTCTTAATAACTGGCCAACAAAACATGGGTAGGTTTCTGGGATCGTGGTTTTTTGTTATTTTTTGTGGTGTTTTATTGTGGTTTTATTTAAATGTATCCAGAGTTGTATGTGCGCATTTTAAGTGTATACATGGAGATATTGATAATGTTAATGTACTCTTTTTGAAGTAACATAGCATAAATCCAATCTCTCTGTGAATCAAATCAATACCTGATTGTGATGTTTCTTTGCAAACTACTACCATGATTGATAACCTCTTTTTCAGCAGTAGATAATGTAATTTGTATGAGGGTCAGAAAATCCCTTCTTTACAAGGGATTTTTTTAGGTTTGGGTTTTCTTCAGTCACAAAAGGTCCAAGAGAATGACAAAGCCGCAGGAGCTGGTAGCAGAACTGATCCGGTGGTGGCATTAGGAATGTTAGGCATGATTTTTAATTGTAAAATGTTTTATAGAAGGCCTTTGGTATAATGACTTTTATTAGCTGTCTGCTTTTTGTTGAGAAAAAGAAGAGTAACCATTAATTTCCAGTTACTTGCCTTATGTTGGTTTGATTGATACCATACTTGAATTCAATTTGCTAATTTGAGTACAGTGTTTTTCAGTATTTCTTTTAGCATAAATCAAGAATCTATTAGTCTTGGACAGTTCTTTTTAGATTCTGAATACTTTGTTAAAGATAGAGTTATTTCATTAATAAAATATAATGTGTTTACTGAAGTTTAAATTTCTAGAAGAAAGTTTTTGCAGTGTGTCCTTTTGTTTAGGTTGAGCTAGTGAAGAAACGGTTCAACTGGTGATAATTACAAAGCAGAGATTTCTTTTTTAAAGTAGGAGTACTGGTAGGGATTTAATTAATCATTACATTTGAATAATAATAAATCAGAAGACTACCAAGTTGTTTTCCCACTGCAGTCTGCCTTATTGTTGTGTCAGCTATCATATCCTCTATGATAGAACCATAAGCTTTTTTTTTTTCTTTTGTGCAAGCTGGAGGTCAAAGGCAGTTTGAATATCATTTGGAGGCAGCTGGTCAATCATGCTTTTGTTCAAACATGTTGATAAAAATTGAGGCATTAGTAATTTAGATAAAATTTGAAAAAAAAAAATTGTGAGAAATGAGAAAAAAAAATTACCTGAGAGACATACAATTGGCTGTCTGTTAATTTTTTAATAGTAATAGCTCTTGGGGTTTAGATTGCATCATTAGAAATAAGCATTTAAAAATGCATTAGGTGTGTCATATAGCAAAACTGATAATTCCAGTTCGTGAGGCAGCAGACTGAGCCAGGGTGACTCGCTGTGCTGGAGGCCCTGGGGCTCCCAGAGCCAGCTCTGCAAAGGCTTCTTGGCTTCCTCCAGGGCTGGGTACTGTACAATTATTTATTAAAAACCTTTGCAGAAGGAGCTGCTCTAACCAAAACAGGCATTGTATTGCAGAATGTCAGGCTGGAGTCAGAAACAGATCCAGGACCTGTGTAGCGTATGTATGACTTGAATCAGTTATATCTTTTTATGTATGCACATATATACACAAACTTTTTCAGTATGTGTGTGTATATGTATATATATATATGTAAATACTGTTTATTTCTTGTCAAAAATTATTATGTAGCAATTAGTTTGGAGACAGTGAGAGGCAGTGGAGTTTCTTTTCTGGTTTCTTCCCTATGAAGGAAAACACCAGAGCATCCTTTACTTTCTTTACAAGAGAGTGAGACTTTCTTTACAAAATTTTGTAAGAAATTTATTTTGTATATCCATCAATATTAAAAAGAAGTAGGTGTGAAAGGAGCATAGCGCTGCAAAGGGCAATCTTGGGTGATAGATGGGCTTTGTGTAACTGCAGACTGGTGTGATGTGAAGCATTGTTCCATTCAGGTGAAGAAATGAAGTGTGCATTATAAATGCTGAAGAAGGGGTACTTGCTGTTGACTAACAACAAATAAAGGTTATATTGAGGTGAAGAGTCACAACTTGAAGAGAATTGGGTACCTTAGGCTGTGCACAAAGGTGTGGACAGAGCAGCCATCCTGCTTCGGTAAAATACCAGAGCTGTGGACTCTGGAATTGGCACCCCAATAAAGCTTTTCTGTGCCAGAAATTCCTTGCACCTTCTTGTTTGCTTGTGTCTTCTACAACTGCTATTGTAGGAAGACAGTTTTTCCCCACTTGCTGACATGTTATCCTGTTACCAGTGTGGTGCTTTTGTCTTTCTTTTTTTTTTTTTTTCCTGACAAAAGGAAGCCGAAACCTTTATGCATTGTTTTTCTGTTTGATCTGCTAGGTCAGCCTTCAACAGTAGTCATCACCGAACACAATAGCTGCTGTCTTTTCTGCCTTTTGTTTGTGTAGTGATGACTTAAGAAGAAAATCTGGCATCATAGCCCAGAGCTGGATCTGCCCTCTCCTTGTAATAGAGAGAGATGAATGTCTAGGTCTGATCTAGATTCCAGTGTAGGATTTGGGCAGAAATCCCTCTGCTTTTCATAACCTTCAGTGCATCACCGCATCAGTCCATCTTAACTAGCACTGCATGATGGAACATAAAGAAGTTATGAAGGTATGAAGAACCTGAGAGTAGCTGGATAAGAGTTGAACAGGCCTTGATGTAAATCTTAGTGATCCAATTTCTAAAGTAAAAGATCTGTCACATCATTGGAACTAATCAAAGTGTTGATCACTTATTGTATGATGTATCTGGTTTTCATTTATGCCCGTATCTGCAGGTGGAATTGTCTCAGCATGTCTTGCATTTTGTGTTCTCTGCAATTTGAGATGGAGAGCATATCTCAGGCCCAGATTTTACAATGACAAGAAGATGCACTATATAACCCCTATATAAAAGAACTTCTTTGGGGAAAAAATCGCCATGGCAATGATATTATTTGTCTTTTCTGTGAAATTTGTTTTGTCTACTGAGGCAGAAAAATCATGTAGCTATGATCACATTGGAATTTAAACCAAACATCTTCTGGCCAAGGTTTATGTTCCTTTCTTGCCTCTGTAGTGATTGGCTGTTGTCCTCTCTTCCAAGAAAATATTCAAGATGTTCTTACTGCACATACTTCAAAAAGGAAGAAACAAATGCCTCAGAACACATATCTATCTCTCTGTTGCTGTTTAATACACACTGGTAAGGTTGTGAAATTCTGGAAGATGTCTTTGAATAATAGTCTTGCTGGAATAATAGGACTATCTTGTTAGCTCATCTGAGGAGTGATCCACAGGCATGCATGTACTCTGAAGTTGAATACCTAGCTGAGACTACTGACTAGTGCTAGACTGCTCACAGCTTATTATTTTGCTCATGCTATGTTACCAGCTCAAAGTAAGCATTTTTGAGAGAAAGCCTCCTGTGCCACATCCCAGGATCCAAGAAGTTTATATACTTAGGTAATACTTCCTGAATTTTAATCAGAATTAGCAAATAGTTCCCCAACTCAGGATAGAATTAGTCAATGATTTTTTGTTAGACTTGTTTTCAAAAAAATCTTCAAAACCCTTTCTGTGTTGTAGGGTATTTCAATAGGTTGGACAAAAAAGTAGTGCGCAGCTCAGTGTGACTGAGGATAAAAGGTACAGTCTGTTTGTCTTAGACCACAAAGAGGGACTGTTGAACTCTTGATTTTCTAATCAATGGAAAGGTTGACTTCACTGGAAGGGGATCAAAGGACTATGTGTACCCAGAGAATAAGTGACAACTTCTGTGGACTGGGGACGTGAGGCTTTCTGGGTCAGGACACAGCTGTAGGGTCTGCCTGCACGATGTGATGGTGCCTGATGCTGAGATCAGAAGTGCCCTGCAGAAGGACTTCTGCCACTTCTCTACGTTTCCTTGAAAAGAGAGTTATATTAAGCTATGCTTACATTGAAAAAATTTCAAGTGTTTGTGAGGAATCATGAAGAAGTTGAAGTAAAGCATGGCAGCTGTGGTCTCTGTTTTGTGCTGTATGGTGAGGCAGACAGCCTGTAGGTATCTACATGACATCTTGGCTTTCCATGTTGCTTCTGACGATGCTACGTGCAAGTGTGAGCACAAATGTTCTGTCTTGTGCCTTTTGAAAAATCTTAAGGCTTGTTCAAAAGGGTGGCAAGTGTAGTTCAAGTCTTTTGATCCTCCTTTGCCTGGTGACTGCAATCTGGGGAGCAGGTGCAATTACACTGATTGGTAATCTCTAATTTGACAGATGATGACTCATTCCTTTTGAAACCAATGTTGATATATCCCATGATATATCAATGATATGGGTATATCTACTTGCTGCAAGAAGCAGTCTTGCTGGAAAATCTGCTTTTGTCTGACGTTTCAGCAACATTGGAACTCCATAAACTACTGATAAACCCTTTGCATGGTGCATTAAACTCCTTTCAACCACTGTATGCTTTCTTAAATAGTTTCAGGCATAGACAGGACAGCAGACATGCCAAGGAAGCAGGGCTGAGAGAAACAGAAATCCATCTGTGTCCATTTTATTTCACCTGCTGAGTTACCAGGTGTGTTTTGACTGTTGGAGACTAGAGTTACCAAGGGTAAAGCATTGAATTACATTAACAAAGGAAAACAAGACCTGGAAAGCATCAGTTGTGATACTGTGGTGAGGGTCTGCTCTGTGAAGGTGAATTCTTTTTTTTTTTTTTTTTAAGGCTTACTCATATAAGTATGGTGCTTGTCAGTGAACTAGAAGACCAAAAAAGAAGTGGAATAAGTAGGGATGGGCTATAAATGTGTAAAAACATTGCTTAGGCAACCAGATGGCCTTATAAGATTAAATGACTTGTTATGTCAGCAAGAGCAGTGGTGGATATTCTCATATGATGCCTTTAGAATGGCTTCTGACACACTCCCACAGCATTTGCATGGGGACCAGAGGAACCATGAGTAACATGAAGGGACTGTTTGGTGGTTTGAACTGGATGGATCACTGTACTCAGAGCAGTTACTCAATGTTAATTTGTAAAGTGGCTATAAGTGGAGTACCCTGTAAGGTGATATTCAGGCTGATGTTCAGTATCTTCATAGCTGACCCTAATAATCAGTCAATGTTCCTCTATGGGGAAAAGAATTAATATGCTGCAAGATAGAGCCTGGGTTCAGAATTTGGCTGACAGAAACCTCAAGCTCTTTGACACGGAGAAGTGCAAAGTTCTCAGCTTTGCTGAGAGAGATCCTTGGAATCAGTGGTGTGTGAACACGAGCCAGCAGTGAATTCACAATACAATTATGGCAGCTTGCATGCTAGACTACGGCAGGAGAATTTGGCCACCAAGTTGAGGAAAATTTTTTGTCTTCATCGTGTGCTAAGGCAGCTGCTGCAATACTGTGTCTGATTTTGGGCTCTTTGATTTCAGAAGTATGGTAAGAAACTATCCTGAAGAGACTATAAAGAAAATGAGGAGTCAGGAACGTGTTTCCTAGAGCAGTTGTGAAACCTTTCTCCTTGAAAGTATTCAAGGCTTCCTCTGGACAAAGCCATGGCTAACCTGATTAGAACTAGTGTTGCCATTAGTCCTGCTTTCAGAGGGAGGCTGGACTAGATGATCTCAGGAAGCACTTTTAAAACAGCTTTTCTATTCTTTAAACACAATGAAGAAGTCAGGTGAAGGAGTGTGAGAAAAGTATTTACATGGCTCATAACAGCAACTGAAGGAGTAGGGTTAGGAGAATGATACAGAATCCAGTGTTAGAAACTCATAGGATGACAGAGTGAAAGTATAGGGAACCTGCTGAGGTGACAGTGGTGACATGATTCCAACGTGATCTTTACAGCAACACTGCATTTCTCTCAATGCTATTTTTAGTCAATGAAACATTATAAGACTGAAACCAACAGAACAAGCCCAACTATTTTCTGAGCTTGAAATGAGGAAAAAAAAATCAAGACAGGCATCTGCTGCAGTATTTTGCAAGCATGTTTCCTACGAAACTGAACAGCTTGCAAGCTGAGCAGTTATTTACCTTCTCATGAGCTCTGTTTCCAGAACAGGTGTCTCATGGACTTGACCTGTAGTTTGCTGTTATTTTTGCCTTGGAATATGTGTCCTGAGTTGTCTTCTGGGCTTCAACATTGATTCATTCTTACTCATGTTTGAGGACTTTTATATTTGAGACTTAATATGTCATAGTCTTGAATGACTCTGCTGCTGAGAAATCAAAATATTTCCTCTCATTTCCATAAAGTATTGTTTCTGGAAGAGAACAAAAAGAAGAATGTAATTCCCACTCATTCAGTTTGAGGCTGTTCCATGTGGACTTGAAAATAGCTTATTTTTGGGAGTTTGTTCTTCTCATGAAAGGTGGAAAACTGTAAACCAGGGAAAACAAGCTTGTTTTTGCAGTAAATATTTATGGACTAATTTTTTCTTTCCTTTTGGTTATTATAGAATTGCTGTTAATGTTCTTTTGTGAATTCCCAAATGATATGTGGTTAAGAATTGTGTAAAAAGAATGCTCTGTTATCTCGCAGCCCTGGATCTTCCTTAGCAAGAAAAAAAGCATCTTGTAAAGAACTCTTTTGTTGTAGGGGTCAGAACACTTTAAAAATGCCACCTAGATGCCTTCTGTCAAAGAGTAGCCCTTTATTTTTTGGCTTTTTGCAGTAGCTGAAAAGAGAGAGAGCTTTTCTTCTTGCTAGAGCTGATTTTTAGCTTCTTTGGACTATAAGGTCTCTGAGATCTTGGCAAACAAGGGGATCCCTGTAACCAGAATTCCTCTTGTCTTTATGTCCAGTCTAATGGGCATGGGATGTGGTTACCCTTTCTAGCTGTATCAGGGAGTATCAGGGAGACTGTAGCATCCTTCTTAACATGTGTCCAGGCTAGGTACCCCTCGACCACACTGTGCGTTTGGCCTCAAGTACATTAGCTTCCAGTTTTTCTTTACACCTTGATTGAAAATTTTACTCTGGGAATGAGACAGATTTTCTGTTGACAACTCAATTGATATACCTCAGGGCACCTTCACCTGATCCCTGCAATGCCCCTGGCAACAACACTAAATTCAGTGACTTGTTTTGAATGAAAGCACTCAAGGAATTAGAGCTCACCTCTACAGTGTGGGGTGAAGCTTGTGAAAATAGTCCCTGCTCTTCATTTAATTAGCCTGTTTGTCATGCCATCTTGATGTACTGGTATAACAAGCCAGGATGTCAAGTAGATTAAAACTATCAAACAACTGCTATGTTTCTAAATGAGCTGTAAGTCTAATGTTTCTAGTCAAAACAGCCTTCTCCCAAAGCCATCAGCAAATGACATCCCTGCAAGAATTACTCTTTAACAAGGATGCTGTCAAGTGAGCAGTGGAGTTTACACTAGTGAAAAGGAAGTGGCACCTGTCTGTCTGCAAGTGGCTGATTCCCCAGCTGCTCCCAGCTATGGGCTTTTGCAGAGCTCTGTTCCAATTAGAGATTCATTTTGGGGACTGCCAGCACAGCAACATGCAGTGCATGGTTTTGAAAAGAAAGGAGACTATTTTCATGATCAGCTGAATCTTCTGTAGTTTTGGAAGCTAAAAAGCTGGAGATCTCTATCCTTAGGGGACATCAACTGGGGACTTCTGATGCAAGGTCCTTGGCTTAACATTTCAGCTCTGCACAGGGCTGAGAACTTCACATAGGCTGAGCTGACTACAGTACAGCAAATGGTTCAGTCTATGGCAGTACAGAGCAGTTCCATGAGATTTTTTACCTTATTTCTTATAGTTAGGTACACTGAACTTCAGTGGAGAATAAAATTAAAATATGCTTTCTGATGAGAGTCCATTTGCTGTACTTCATAAAGAGTATATCTCTGGCAAACTGCCTAAAAAGCTGCTCTCCATTTAGATTGCACTTCAGGCTGTGCTTAGGGAGTTGTGTGGAAAAGGCTTCTTGCCTTCCTTGGGATGGTGTTCAAGTAGGGCTTACTCCCATAAGCTTTATGATACTGTTTGAGATATCTCAAAGTTAGATGAAACTCCATCTTATCTTTACTTAATGCTTCCCCCTTACTTGGGCACTTATTGCACTGCCACCTCCATGCTGCACCACAGGTGATGGTGCTGCCCCATGCACACCCTGCAGCACAACCCAGATGTGGGGGGTGGGACTGGGGCGTGCCCTGCAAAGCTGGGGACAGATTCCTACTGCTCATCTTCTGCACATTGATTTCCACTAGTTTTAACACTGAGATTGGCAGCAGCTGAAGAAGTAGAAGGTAATCAAGGATAACTGTGAAGAAAAAATATCAGATTTTTAATTCCTGCAGACCTGTAGTGGTGCTAAACACAATCTGTTTTGACATAACGAAGGGCCAAAAATTGGGTAATCCAAATTAAGTCCATACCTTTTTCCCTGCTTCTGGTTGGGTAATAGGATGATTCAACCCTGATTTGAAGTACGGGCCATTTTATTTATACAGAATTGAAAAACTGGTGATAATCTGAAAGATGGGATTACCTGGTATTGAATGTTTCTGTCTTTCTGAATGGAAGCTCATAATTATGACAGTACCACTGGAAATTGTTTTGAAATTTTGGTCATTAAATGCTGTTTTCATTATGAGCCACTATATTTGTATACCACTGATAATTGCAATGATTATCTATGTCTGAGGTCAACATTTCCTGTTCACAAACTGCTTCTGAGGGGAGATGGAGCCTTCTAGAAGGCATTACTGATTCCTTTTTCCTAGAAGCCCCTTCTGGAAGCCGTGACCAATGGGCAGCTGAGGAAATTGTTTAACTGGGTGTGCTGAGTTAAAGTCAACCCTGTGCTGGCCAGTTTCTGTTGAAGGATTTGTGGATTGTTCACAGTGGTCTGATTTGCTTTGGGAACAGAAGGGACTGACATTCTGTTTTATATTGACTTATCCCAGACTCTGTGTCTATTTTGTTTTTCACTGTGGTAATTCATTTTTGCATTCTGTGAGCATACTATTTCTATGGTGAATCCTACTGTACACACATTTGCTGCCACATGCTGGCTGTCTTGGGTCTCTTCTTAAGCACAAGAAGCTGAAATAACCCTTTTTCTACAGGATCTTCTTAGTTAGCCACCACCACCTTGTTGTCCCTGGCCAGCCTCAACTCCTGTTTTGTTTTCTAGAATTTGTTATGGATATACATATTTGTTGTCAAGCCTGAGCAAGTAGGCAGTAATGAGAACCTAGGTGATGGAACAAAGCATGGAAGTGTGTAGCATTGCTTGGTAAGGAGGGGTATTGATGTGAGGAATAAAAACCTTGGCTTCTGGACTGTAAGTTCAGGCAGATATTATTTGTATAGTGCCTTTAATTGTGCTTTTACCACAGCCAGTGAAACCTCAGCAGGAGAATATGGAGCCAAGGTCTGTGCTCTGAGGATGGTGCACCTGAGTGAGGATACCTGTGCCCACAAATGTACTCAGCTTTTGAGCAGAGGCAGAAGCACTCTCCGTGTGTGTTTTCTTCTTTGTGATGCACAGAGACCAGAAAGGTTATGATTATTTTATGGCTTGTGGGTTTATTGAAAGCTTTGATAAACCTGGTCTTTTTTATCCTCACTTAAAGCTGACTTCCAGTAATTTTTTGTTTGAAAAGCAGATTGGCATTGAAAACCTGTTCCAGGGGAACAAACCCATACTTTTATATGGTTTGTTTCAAGTCAAATCTGGACATAGCTGCAGTGCTTAAAAGGTAGGTTTGAAGCTAAGTTAAACATGGTATTCTTCCACATCTTTCTCCTTTTCTTGACCTGGCATGCAGTAAAAGGGAGACACAAGAATGATGATGCCTAGGCACAGCACAGAAGAAAATACTCTGATCTCATCACCATCTCTGTTTTGCAAAATATATCCAGGGCGCAGTAGTGACAAACTCCTATTTATCTGGTTCCTAATTCCCCTCTGAAATATGTTACATGCCAAAGTTTATCTGGAGTCTCCAATGCCTCATTTTAGGTCCAAACAGACATTAATTAGAGACATTAAGCTCTCTGCTGCTCCTAAGCTTTTCATACATCACAGCTGGAGTTTGTTTGTATTGCAGCTCGGTGCCAAACAAGGCACACCCAAGTGCAGGCTCTGCACAGTCAAAATCTTTAATAAACAAAGTGAGGTTAAGCCGTTCTTAATTAAAAAAAAAAAGAAAAGGAAGAAAAGGAAGAAAAAGAAGGAGGAGGGGGAAAATATTTTCAGTCTTGAAATCCTGCAGGTTTTGTTTGTTTGTTTGTTTGTTTTTTGGAGTTTTGTTGTTGTGTTTAATGTAATGATGTTTTGGAGACAGAATTGATATTTTTATAAAGATGAAAGTTGACAAGACTGCTCTTTATGTTGTCCTCCTGCTTTTTTTCTGCTGTTGGCCCTCTTTCCCCTCTTTGCTTACTGTTTTCACTTTCAGTTTCCATGCTGTTTTAAATTTGTGCTCTTTCTGATTGTATTGAAAGTCTGTTTCCTAATTCATCCCATTTTCTAAGTTTTTCGTTGGTTATACTCTTCCTTATTTTAAGGCTATTAATAACCAAGGATAGTAATACTTAATGGATATCCCCTCCATATTTATTACCCTACTGTTCTGGTTTTATTTGGTCTGATTTTTAGCATACCCTGTAACAAATAAAGCCTAGAATTTTTAGCTTTCTCAACATTTCAGTTTACACTTGTGTTGTGTTTGTTTGCTGAAGTCATTTTCATACAGTAGCTGTGGATATCTTGGTTAGGAAAGAACTGGGGAGTGTTAGTTACAGATTATTTAGGAGCTCCCCTGATGAGTCAGGGTCCATATGTTGTTTTGGCTTGGTCTGCTATAAAATTACTCCTGATTATTACCTAGTGCTGTCTCCCAGCCACAGCTTCTGGATATTAACAGAGGTCTATTAATAATTGTTATTATTAATTATTAATTGTGAGGGGAATTTGAATTAATAATTGGGAATTGTCGGCGAATTCTTGTACAACCAGGTTGCTGTCTAATTTTATCAGAAGTGTTTGGTGTGGGGAAGGAACAAACACCTGCTTTTGTAGTTTTCAAAGGTCCATATAAATCTTGCCTCCATAGTGAAATGTGGCAGAAGTAGGTTGTTTTACTGTGTCAGATGTATTTGCTGGGCACCCACAGTGTTGCCTGGGTATGCTCCTAACCACACCTCTAATTGCACTCTGGTTATGTCTAATCTGGAAGGTATTTTATCTGCTTGAAGTGTTTCAGCTACTCTTGGGCAATACTCAATACTGCAATAAATACATTATTTATTGCAGACAGGACCAGTGTGTGATGCTGTTCCAGCCTGTGCTTCCAGTGCTGAGGTAACCTTGAGCAGACTGGCCAGTGCAGTCCCCTTTAATTTCCTTTCTTCAGACAGTGTAATGATGGGCTTGCTCAGGGTCTAAGCTAGTCTGGTGTAAGGGGGAGGCAACTCTCACTGCTCTGCATGTTTGTGGGTTTTAAAGTCAATAAGTGCTTTGTTTTGATGAACAGACAGAAGAAAAATGGCAAGGTTAGGACAGCAAAATCTGAGTTCCACAGAAAAAGTTACACTGGACATGGCTTTGCTCTTGTCTCATCCAAATGCAGAACCAGTTGTGCAGATCAGCAGCATTTGCTTTGTTGAACTAGACTCTAACCTATCTAACCTATGCCTGTCTAACCTGAGATACCACCAGTGCTGGTGATTTCATAACATCCATGCTCCATCTATTCCCCTGCATAGGAGAATGTGCATTTATTAAATTGAGTGGTGATTGATTAATAAGAGAGGCGACTCCACTGTCACCTCCTTGGATTTTGTGATGGACTTGGAGAAGTTAAGCAGATGTGGGTGGTGCTGTACCAGGGCAGTGCTTATCTCCTGTTGGTGCACCCTGCAATTCCCAGGGATGGGTGCTGATGCTGCATGCAGGTGGGCTGACTGTGGTGCTCACAGCTGTCAGCACTGAAAAGAGGAGGTTGAATCTGCACTGGCCCATGTTTTTAGGTGCTTACTGCTTTCTGAATGTAATATTGAGGCATGGTCAGCTCAGTAATGATGAACATTGCAGCCTGTCATGGAGTTTATGTTCTGGAGGCAGATAGATGACATGTGTAAACACTTGTTCCTTGCCAGCATAATAGCAATAATGGGGTTACAATGTCAGCAATGCTAATTGAAATTAAAACAAAGCCAGGTGTACAAAATACAATACAATAATCTAGAGCAAATTAAGCTTCATTGTAAACTGTCAATGAATTTAGCTGCAAATTATTCAAAAGTTCAAATGATGTGACAGTGGGATTAGTTTGTTTCCATTAGTATATCACTGTGTGTATCAGGCTGGCATGAACAGACTAGTTTTGTCTGAAAAAAACAAGCAGCACTTTGCTAAATTTGTCTTTGGTTGTTAATTTGTATCTCTTGAATGAGACCCACCCTTTTTACAAGATGATTGAAAAATATGTACCACCTCCTTGTCAATTTCTCACACTGCCTAATTTTTGCTTTGATTAGATTGTTTATATTCAGACTAATCCCCGTTCCTAGGTTATACTAGATGTATAGGAAAATAAAAAAGGAGACAGTAGTCCACAATCTCTAAATGAGATTTATCTCATATAAGACTTGAAAAATACTGCTGCTGTGGGATACTGAGTTTCTGACAGTTCTCACTCTTTCCTATTTATATAAATTTTCACCTTTTTGGTCCAGTTGCTAACTCAGTTGCCTGAAATAGTGCTACAGGACAGACTCGTGGAACTGCTTAATTTCAGTGTTTCAAGTTTAGCAGCATCATGCTTCTGTCTCAGTCTCAATGACAGTTCATAAGGATTCAAACCTTTCAGAACAGAGGGAGGATGACAGCTGTGACTCATGGCTGGCGTATCTTGACATTTACCCTTGTGAGGAGACTTTTGTGATTCATTTGGGAACGGCCTGAGTTGCCTGATGTGCAATCACTGTACCTCTGAGAGTGAACCTTACCCTTCTCAAAATAGGTTTCTATACAAATTGTTCCTGTGAGAAGTGCCTCAGTGCTTGGGTGACTCAACAATGAAAATAGCAGTGGGGTACAGAGCCCGCTCAACAGTAAGTGCCATAAAGCCTGAACATCTCTCTGCTGATCTTCTGCCTCATGTTATTGCTAGGAAAGAGCTCCCTTGATAAAACTCCAGGAGACACCAGAACTATTACTTTTCAAAAATACATGAGAGGCAGCTGCTCACCAATAGATTTATTTAGACTGCAATTCTTGTCATTTCTTCAGAGTATTGACATGTCACAGTGAGCAAAATAAGAACTCATCTTTCCAAAGATGTACCAGGAACAGAAGAGCTCGCCCTTAAATGAGCACCTCTTACACTGAAGGTCAACCTCATGTACCTAAGTCATACAAGAGGTGAAACAGCTCATCCTCATGTTGACATGAGACACTTTTTGACATTACAGCAAAATGGATGTGTTATGATGAAGCAGTGTTGGTGCTAGGCAGTTCTTTGGGCTGAGTGGTCATTGCAACCACCTAATGCTGGTTTTGCCTTGTTCAATTCCTGCAGTTCTATTTCCCCCTCCTCCCCTCAACATATTTGATCTGACCTCAGGCTTGTGCTCATTACAGCCTTCTAGGCTTCTGTCTCTTTGCTTATGAATCAAGCTCCATCACAAATATCTGCAGTTTTAATGCTGTGATGGTAGCACTCCTGACATGTTGTTATAGCAACAGTGCATACTGTATATCTCAGAATATCCCACCTTATATCCCTGAAATGAAATATTTCATGTTCTATCAGGTACATAGAATCTGTGGTGCTTTAAAGGATATGTTGTAGCACTCATCTCCTTTCTGAGATAACAGTTCCATTTCCTTGCACTTGCTCTACACTTCCTGGGTTTCTAATCATCCATAGCATTTGTCCCAGAAACACTGTCAGTGCTGATGTATCCCTTTTGTACTGGAGCGAGCAGAAATGTGTGCGTGCCTATGGCAAAGGGCGGACAATTGATTTATACAGCGGCAGCACAGGAGCCACTCTCTCCTGGAATAAATGTGTCTAACAAAACAAATTAATGTTTGGAATTGAAAATGGGTGAGACCATAGGAAAAGTAGGCTTATTTCAGGGGAGGATGGGTTGCATGGCCCAGAGTTCACAATGTACTGTGAATTACTGGGATGGAGCAGAAGTGATGGCAGGACCTCCAGTGCTCTGAGGGGGGAACATGAGGGGAGGTCATACTGGTCCTTCTTGATTCTTCCCTGTCCTACCGTGAGCGACCCGAGGATTTGTTTCTGCTTGAAATCTTTTTCCCCTGCAGCTGTCTCAGTCTCCTGGCTGTCAGTCCTGGCTCTGCTCAGCCCAACACAGCCCTCTGCTGTGAGCGGGTGGGAAGCCTCACAGCCTGGCTTCAGCTCAGCTGCATGAGCCCGATTTTCAAACAGATTTTAGGGATGTTGCCCACGTACTTTGCTTTCTTTACTGCAGGGCTAGTATATTGTGTTTACATATTAGTTCAATGCCATAAATGTTTATCTTTGAAAATAAAAAAAGAATCCATCAATTCTCTCAAAAATTTCACAGATAAACGTTGTCCCTGCTTCAGCTCACCAAGAAGCTGCACAAGGAGAGCCTGAGCCCACGCTTGTGTGAGCACAGGTAAGGACAGCACTGACGTGGGGCTGTTTTTACAGCTCCTAGCAAAGTGCTCTCAGGGAAAGGAGCGGGAGCTGCAAATGGTGTATTCCCATTTACAGATAAAGTGACTTGAATTGCTGCAGTTTCTGGCAGATGACACCTAAAGGTAGTACGACTTTCTCAACAGTTTTACCATTGACAATAGACGGTGCTGATATGTGAATTTACAAAGCCTTTATTTGTGCCTGCCTCTGCATGTTCATTGTCCAGGGGTGATCCCCGCTGTGTGTTTATGGGAGTTTGCTGTAGCTTGTTTCTCATGGTGCCATACAGAGACACCTTCTGTTCTCTCTGGTGGAAAAATATTATGTCTGGATAAGTTAATAGGCTAGAAGGTTTGAAAGTCCTTTGAAAAGTTCATGGATGAATACCTCCTGCATATGTTCTTCTTTTGCATGCTTGTAACACAGAGATTAGAAATCTGTAGCAGAGCAGGGGATGGACTAGATGACCCACAAAGTGTCCCAATCAACCTCAGCACCTCTTTGTGTGAGGCATATTGCTAAAATCAACATAAAGTGATTGGGGGGAGAGGGAGGGAGATCTCATATGCACGCAGGGCTTGGGGAGGAGGGTGAAATCAAAAAGGAGTGAAAGTTCCTTTTTTTTGGTGTGTGTTGCTTATATTGATGTTATTAAACCAACCAATGTGTGCTCCTTGCAGAAATGAGTGCAGAATGCGAGACCCTGTTGTTAGAAAGAAATGAAGGGCTGGTTTCCAGCAAGGCGCATACATAATAGTGCTTTCCCCTCTCCTGAACAACACATACTACTGTGCTTTCTTCCCAGTGCCTGTTTGAGGTGTACTGAACTATTCTGTAATTTCTTTCAACTTGACATCTTTGAAAGGTCACATCAACAGCAGGCAGTTGTGTGAAACTAGAAGGTTTTGCATAGGATCAGCAGGGGTATTTCAGGCTGGGCTGAAGAACTGTTTGTAGAAATCTGCTTACAAGTTGATATGGAATTTGTTTATGTCATTCCTGTGTTAGTATTTTTACTTTCACAAGCATTGCAATTTAAAAAAAAGAAAAAAAAAAGTGTAAGTTAAAAAAAAAGGCTGTCACAAAACCTTCTGCTAAATAGGGGATATTGAAACCTTGAATTATTTACTACCTGTGTAGTAAGTATTTACTTTCCTCACCATGGGCTTTGTTAGATAGAAGGCTGTAATAGCATGCAGTGTCTTCTCTCTGAATGATGCATGACAGTGTGGTGTGAGCAGCACAATGTGCAGGCTGCATGGGGCCATGCACACTTCTGCCTGTCCTGTCACTCAGACACTGCCCACAAAGCCAGGCTCCTCCTCTGGCACACACCCAGGCTAGAGCTTCATCTGCCACCTCTCCCAGCATAGGTAGTCAGGAGATAGATGCTTCCACATCATCTGCCAAGTGCTCTGGATGCATTTCCCTGTGGTGGGGTAGATGCTGGAGCATCTTGGCAGGCTCTGTGAGGCTGGTCTGTGGGAGGGAGAAGGTGCAGTGTTAAAATGATGCTTGTGGCTGTAGGTGTGTGAGAGTCATGAAGACATGTTTGTGTCTGAGAAAGGAATTGTGGTTACAGGATCATTGTAGGGACAGCCTGGAGCCACCTCTGCAGTGAAAGAACCTGGCAGAGGTAGTACCCTGAGTATTCCAGCAGTGTAGCAGAGCTCTTGGACTGGAAAAAAAACTGGGTAACCACAGAGCTGCAAAGATAGTGAAAGTAAGCTGTCAAATGTAAGGTTCCTGGGATCAGTTAATTAGTACTAACACATGACAGGTGGTACCTTTGAATTTACATTGCAGATGGGTGCTGGGTTTAAGTCCTGCTGTGTGGATAAGTCCCTCCTGCTTTTCAGCCTGACCTCTACTTGTGCCTTGTGTTGCCTGCAAGGGTTGGAAGGGCTCGAAGATCTTCAGGCCTCCTCACTGATCTCAGTGGCACTGTACACTTGTATAATAGATGCCATTAGCATGATTCATAAACAGACTTTGCAGACCCTTGAGCTTATGAATTTATCTAATCTAAATTAGAACTTGGACTTTTAGTCCCTCTAAATTTGGGGGAAGTTTGGATTTTGGCCTGAACTCTGTGGTGATGTGGTCTCATTTCCAATCACATGATTTAGTGGGCTGGGAATGCTAATTCTCTATCTCTCAAAACTTTGATTTGCTTTGTGTGTCTGGCAATCTGGGCAATCACTGGATCTATTTGTCTCACAGTACTTCAAGGTGGTCAGTAATAGATACTTTGGGCAAGATGTAAGAAGCTCTGTAATGAATGGCTGGCTAAGGCTCTTTTTGACCTTTGATTTACAAGTTTGGATGTGGAACCCACATAGCTACATAGCCCTTGCTGCTCAGGGTTTTCTTCATTGGAATCAGTGGGACCTTGATGGGTCTGTGGCTACGCTCGCTCAGCAGTTCATCCCCAGGACATGCTTTGCTTGTTCTGTGCCTAAATTATTTCTGCAACCTGCTGTTAAACATCTAGCATCACTTTGCTTCAGCAACAATGGAGAAAAAAGTGTCTGAAAGGTAGTTTATGGAGGGAATGAATCTCAGGCATTGTTGTTTTTATTGCACATCTCTGTTCTGCATATTATTTTCAGCATCTTTATTAGTTTGTTATGTGGTGTAAGTTTCTATGTGCAAAACACCTGGGGCTCTTGACCCAATAATTGGACAGAGTTGTCTTGTGCATAAGAAGAAAATGAAAGAGAGTAATGATTTATTTGTTGCCCTACCACAATTTCATTTTTTACAATGATGATAGGAAATGTCCTGATTCTCTAAAACAAGAACTGAGAGCAGTTTTAGAATATATCAGACTGCAGTCAACACATGCAATTGTTTCTGCTTTCCTCCCCAAAAAAGTGCAATTCAGCCTCATGCACATTGTTCCAGGACAACTGCTTGTATAAATAGAGCCAGCTAACAGCTGAACAATTTCTGGAAAGATTTAGCAAGTAAGATAAACACAAACCACTGATATTAACTCTGAATAACCTTATCCTAAGATCTGAATGACTTATGACTTATATTTCTGCTGTATTATTTTATTTAGGTGAGATCCACTTTTAATGCTTTGTTTAGAGAGTATATTGTCAGAAATTCTACTTATTGTTAATAAATACATGAAAAAAAATGTTCAACAAAAACCAGATTAAGCCTAGTTTCTTGAGAAATGCTATTAACTCCAGTCAACAACTGCTGTCTGTTCATGCAAGATAATAGGTACCCTCCCTGGATTGTTTTTAACTTGCTTTGGATGTACATTTTATGAAATAAGATGGAATTTCAGCTTGTGACTGTAGGACATTATCTTGGTCTTTTTCAGCTCCTTTTTGCATCAGTTATCATATTTTTTGTTGCTTTTATTAGGAGAATGATCAGACCCCTGGTTAGAACCAGACACGTGTTTCTGAATACCCACTCGCAGCTTGAGGGGAATCTAGCAGTGGTTTTGACAAGAAAAACCATTATTCATCATGCCTCATTTAGCAGGCATCAAATTTTACATTTTCCCTCTGCCAGCTATTCACTCTTCTGCCCCTTCTCATCAGTCAAGTACAATTAATATCACCTTAACTGACTGTTAACTTTGATTATCCAGTCTAGTACTATTACTAGCTTTGTTTCTTGACATTAGCAAACCATGAGTAATGATTTATAAGCCAGTTAAAATGGTATTGCTGGCATGTCCATTTACCTGAGTTAATATTTCTTTTTTTTTAATGCCAAATGCCTTCCAGACTAATTTCATCTTACTGTGCTGTTTTCTTATGCTTTGGCTCCCTACCAGCCTTAGTATTTCTGACCGTCTTTCATTGTGAATTCCTTTCTGCCATAAGCTCTTCTGCACAACTGCACAACCCCTTGCTGACTGCTCTTCAGGGAAAGTGTTTTAATGGGGATATATTGTTTGTTTGTTTTTGGTCTTTTTTTCCTTCCTTTTAAAAAAATTTCATTATCCTTGCTAGTGCATTTTCCTTGGGTATTTCCAAAGTAGACTGTGACCTCTAAAATAACATAATCTTTGACATTTAGTCAACATCTTGTATTATCTGAGTTTAACAGAGCCCTTTGGCCAGTGTTCCCCACTGCTCAGAAGCACCAAGGAAGGAGAGCTGTCAGTCTCAAGTAGATGGTTGCTGAGATTATTTTATTTGCTGGACCACCGGCTGGTAGCTGTTACTCTGCTTCTTCAAAAATACATTTTGGTTGTGTTTACTCTGAATGCTGCAAATGCTCCTGAGGTATTTGAGTACCTGTTTGGCACAGATTGGCTCTGTGTGTTACCTGGGTTTTAAAAGCAATGATTCTTGCTATAATGTGTCAATACTCAAATCACTCAAAATAATCCAAACCTTTTGTTGCAAATCTAGGAAGAACTATCTCTGTTTGAATCAGCATAGTCATCCAGCCCTCCTGGAATGAGTTTGTGTAGTTGTCATGGACGACTCCCATCAGGGCACTGGAGCTTTGCATAGATTTATTTGTCTGATACTTCTTCATCTAAACTCCAATTTATCTTCCGCAGCTTGCTTGCTGTGGGCTTGCAGAGTTTCATTTTCCACTGTAGCCCTGGTGGGAGCCCAGCAGGCAGGCATGAATCCTCTGGCTCCCATCTTTCTGTCTTCCACAGTTTTTGTGGCTGACCAGCTGGCAGAAGTCACCTCCCTGCATTGTTGTTGGTTATATTGTCTCTTAAAAAAAAAACAAACAAAAAAACAAACAAAAAAAAACCCCTTTTCATTGTTAATTTGTTCTATAAGGTCTCTTCTTGTGATCTTATTATCACATATAACAACATACTAATGTGTGAAGAAGGCAAATTTAATTTTCTGCATGAAAGTGGTATGCTGCTGTACTCATAAAACATGGGAGTGACAATATCTCACCCTCAAAGAAATCCATGTTCTAGAAACTTAAAAAGAAAGTTATGCTCCTGTGTCTGGTTTGGATATGATTTAAACTCTCTACAATGCATCTTGCATGAAATGACTATTTAATCATTCCCTAGTCAAAGTTTCTGAAACTTTCCTGAAAGTTTCCTGTTGGAAAAGACAAATTATTTTGTGGAGATCTAGCATCTGTATTTCCTCAGCTCATATATCTCTTTGATGGCTACCAAAATTTTGATGACAGTAGTTTTCTACTTACAGGGGAAAGTAATATTCAGAAAGACTTCTAAGATATTGGCTTTAAACACAACAATTAATATTAATGAATCCCTACAATCGAACATCAAAGTATTCATTAGAAGAAGAATTTGTTCTTTTCGCTTGAGCTTAAGCTTTAAGGATGTAGCTGGACTTTCTTTTGTTCTTGTGGCCCAAGGAATATTTAAGTATTCCTTGAAAAAATAGAACAGCTTCTAAACCACCACAGTCTGGTGGTTTTGACACCATCCTGGCCCTGGATGCTGCACACCTATTATGTGAGTTTGGATTCCCAGGGGACATGAGGGAAGTTGTACCAAAATTTCTCTTTGGTGGCCAGGTTCTATCATAAAGGGCTAGCTCCTTAAAGCAGGGGAGAGCTGAAGGTTGTGCATCCAGACCAGACATGGGCAATGCTCCTTACAGCAGGTCTCTGGTTTAACACCTGCAATTCTCTTTTGTATCTCCCACCTCATGACTCCTACTTGCATGTCTGTGCCCTGAACAAGGCAGAAGCTGTGGGGCTGTGGAACAGCACTGCTCTGCTTGAGCAGCACCTGGGCTAAGTACCTCCTGTTTAGACATAGTTTGACATTTAGTGATGAACTGTTTGAGCCAATATAAAACACAGGGCAAATCTGTGACTGTGTGCTCTGGGGTAATGTGCAGGCACATGGTTCTGTTGAGCCTGTCATCAACAATAGCTGCAGATTTGCCAGGGAGGTGTGGGCCCTGCAGGGTCCCATTAATGCTTCATAGAATCATCAAGATTCTGAAAGAGACCTTCAAGGTCATCCAGTTCCTGAGTAGCATATTCTTGGTTATGTGTTGGCACTGGTCAGTCATCCATGCTGCAATTGCTTCTGCCCAGGCCACCTGGGCTCCTGATTAAGGACTCCCAGTTCTGCAAGCTGGCAAAGTACCTAGGAGGGCTGAGAAACTAAGTACTCTATTTCCCAAACTCTTTGGTGAGTCAAGCTTGGAGACTCTTATCACTTGTATATTTTAATTTCATAAGTTTCTGGAGGCTAGAGGGAGGATCAGGATCTCACTGTATTAGATGTTACACAGAGATGTAGAAAGAGCCTTGCCCCAAAGGACTTTAAATCTACATACAAGAAGATTAAAGATTAGAGAAACAGAAATATCATCAGGAACAATAATCAGATAATAAGTGGTAAATGTTGCATTAGTTCCACATTAGATTTTCCCCTTGTTTTTGTGTTAGATTCCTTTACTCTTACCACCAAAGATAAGAGGTAAAGAAAGAAGAACTGATGCTTTCCACTCCTTTTCATATATCTCACCTATGGCAAAAGAGCAACTGGCATTTTTGTTGGTCTCTGGTTATTATGTTTAGGTTTGGGCTTTTTTTTAAATTAACATTTATTATTACTAAAAATATTACCATCATTTTTTTTTTGCTATTATAGTGTGCAAAGTCTGCAGAGATAAGGGCCATATTGAAAAGATGTTCTATAAGCAGAGGAATAAATCCATCTCTGGTTGGTTTAGCAGCCCTTATTCTGCTACTTACAAGAAAATGAAGACACTTTTTAGAGAAAAATAAAATTTCAATAATTAAAGTATCATCTCTTTGAGCCCTAGCCCTCTTAAGGGACAGCAGAATATTGCTGTCAGAAAAAGTCTGTGTTTTCCAGCTTTATAGCTATGGAATGATTTTTATGCACAGACTAGTCAATATGCTTCTACGAAGATTTTGTTTCACTTAAGTGAAGTACAGCAATCAGCTGTCAATACTGAAGCCCTGTATGAAAGGCAGTCAATTTTCTTCCTATGTTCAGCTCTATCATGCTGCCTAGAGCTCCAGCAGATTGCATTATTTGGCACACCTGTGAACTTAGTGAAATGCAGTACATATGACAGGAGGCTTCAGTTAAGTTATATCAGCATCTGGCACTTGCCATGATGAGATGGGGGAGGATTGAAAGAAATCATGGTCCCATTGAAATCAGCAGTAACACTGGCTGTACTCCAGTGAGGACAGGATTTCAGGATATGTATTGGTAAGGGCAAGTCCCTAGCTTCACTTAAATGGTTCCACTTGCAGAAATTGTCTTTTATGTCCTATGTGGAGAGGATCTTAAACATAATTTCAGCTTATTATTGCTCAGTGTTCTGCTGGGGAGTATATCTAACCAATTTATACGATGACAAAGTCTCAAACACTGAAGAGGATCAGAGCAGTATTTTCAAAAAGTTAAAGGAAAGAAAAGCTTTCCTTCAAAAGGTCGAATGTCTCAGAGGCTCAGTGATACAAATCGTTTTCCTGAGACAAGTTGAATACAGTACAGAACCAAAACTTTTGCCACTCGCATTTGTGAAGAACTGATACAGTACAGGCCCTACGTTTTCTCCCGTTTCTCTTGCCGCAGCCCCGTGCTCCACATTCTGAGCCAGAATTTTCCTTGGCCCACCTGGCTGTGGGGAAGTGGCGTTGTTGGGATAACCTACAGGCTCATTGTTCAGCAGGCTGCGGCTGTAGGGAGCGCAGGGTCTCTCGGCAGGCTGGCAGGCGGCTGCGAGCGCTCGCTGCCCTCCCCGCTGGCAGTAGATGGTGCTGCAGCACCGCCGTGGCTCCGCCAGGCGCTGCTCTCTCCCTTCTCCCTGAACAGCCCGGCAGGGCAAAAACCCTTTCCTAATTCTGAACATCAGCTCTTGCCAGTGCCGGGTCTGCTCCAAACCTGGACATCGTTCAGCCCAATCTACTTGTTTCCTTTTCTTTTAGAAAAGCTCTGCTCCTCCTGTATTTCCTTGGTCCATATGAAGGATGTGACAGGCATCAGAGACCTGGCTTACTGGTAGTCACAGTATCTCATTTATCTCTAATCTGTTCCTGTAATTCCCCATCTCCCTGCCTCCTCCTCATATGCTCCCATTTCTTTACTTATATTTTCAAATGTTGTTTATAATGGAAAACCCCTTTAAACCTGTTCTAAACAGATCTGCTTAAAGCAATTTGCTGTATTTTCCAATTAAAAAATGGATTGAATAGGTTCAAAAGAAAGAAATCAATAATCTCCAGCACAGAAGACAATAAAAGCAGGCTTTTCAGTACAACACAGAACAGTGCTGTATAAGGGCCATGTAGAGAGACTTTTCAAGCATCTCCCATTTTGCAACTTAAGTGCTTGAGATTTGTCTTGAAATGCTTCTGCAGTTCTTTTCCCGAGTCTGCCTGAAGCCAATTCTGATGACCATGTGAATGAGGGTAGAGGCCTTTATTTGAATCCCTTCTATTCCCTGCCTCCCACCATATGATCACTGCTGGTGTGAAATACCAGGCTTCAGTGTTGTAGTGAGATGCTGTGGTAGGAGAGATGTTGACTTGTGTTTGGTTCAGACAAACATGGGCATAGAGGTTTTCCTTCTGCAGGTGGATGTGGCCCTGGATCCAGCTGATGAAGAGGCAGGTTAAAGGCTTATGTGGTGCTTGTTGGGAGCCTTCTGCTGGGAGCATGGCTAAACCTCTCCCCAGTGATCTCTGGCTCCTGGTCTGGCTGTGGGCAGGGGACATAGGCCAGCCTGTTCTCCCTGGAGACTCCTGGAAGTGGGCAGCTGTGGGGAGGAGAGGACTGTCTGAGGTCTGGCAAGATCTCTCCAGTCTGTTTCTCAGTAGATTTACTGCAGGTGTGGATAAATTAAAGGATGATGATGATGATGCACAGCAGAGTTTAAGACCATTCTCTGATCCTGTTCAGTCTGAGGATGAGGTTGAGCTCTGGAGAAGGGGCAGTAGTATACAATGTACCTAAGAATCTAAACCTGTGGGTGACAAGCCTGATCTTCAGCTGTCCATTTGGGTTTCTTTAAGGCTTTGCTTTTGTGTGTGTAATCCAAATCTGTCTATACCTGCAGCAAAAAAGCATGTAAAATGAGAAATGTGGAATTTAGAGGATTTGAATCTATCTGTGCCAGATCCAGGAGAAATGTCAAAGCTCAGTGGAAATGAGAGACTCATTCCTCCAAATTTGTTTCCTCGGTCCTTGAAATTTTACACCCATTTAGGGTGAAACTTTGCAAAACATGGTATAGGTGTCTGTTTAGCTCTAAAATATCAATCAACACAAGAGTATTTTCTCATTACTGCTGACTGAGGTTTCACATGACGTTAGATAAAGTGGATAGGAAAGAGCCTTTGAAATGGTCTCAGCACAGAAGTTTGGTAAAATGTATTGCAATATGACCATTATACTAAAGAGGAGGGGGAAAAAAAAGTGAAATTTTCTATGACAGAGACTCTGTGTGAGCTTGAGATGCCCTCAGAATTACCCAGGCTAAATTCAGCTGAACTGTATATTTCAAAACCTGAGACAGGAGAAAGAGCAGCACAGATTAGTCTCTCATTTGTAGGAAAATAGTTAAAATGACAACAAAGACAAGAAAACCTACATTTCAATTTCAATACATCTGTTTGAATTATGGTTATTTGGTACTTTTGAGAATAAATTGCATTTGAAATGGAATCTTTCTAATGACTTATCTTTCAGGCAGGTATTGTGCACACCTTTTTAATGCATTTTATATGTTTGGAGGGGGGAAGAAAAAAGATGAATTATGAAGAAGTTAAGAGGAAAATAATTTCAGGAGGTAATGGATGAGCTCTGTCTGGAAGATTAATCAAGGCAGTTGCAAGAGAGTGCCAAAAGCATAACTGAAGTAGAACTAAATATCTGATTGTAATTAAAACTTTAGCCTTCTAATGGCTCCATGAAAGATATTTTAATAAACGTGAAATGCACTTTCTAAATGGCACGCTAACTTTTAATGACTTGGGTGTTTTGTTTGATTAGTAACCTGGACTGTTAAATTAAAGCCAACTGCAAATGCATGATAAAATATTGATGGTTTCAGGCAAATGAATTGGGGGAGTTATGCTTGACAGATTTTTGGTATCATTAAGGATTTTAACTGGTGGAAAATATATATTGCTGGTGCTTAAAGATAGTTAAAGAGAATCTCGTCATTTATATGCCCTAGTTTTAATTTTGCAGTAATAATGGGAAAAAAATCTGAATTATTCACAGATGGTTGGTCAAGAGAGGTCACTTAATTTAAAAAGTGTTATTTTAATTACACCTGTTTCTCATTTCCGGCATAGAAAATTAAATATTTGGTGGTATTTGGTTATTTCTTTTCTTAGAGTGCCTGGAGCTTTCTTGAGGCTTCTGTGTGTTTTGTATGTGTGTTAAAGAAGGAAGAGTGACATGGTAGAAAGAGTTTTATTGTTTCCAGTATAAGCAGCTTTATTGGAACTTAATTAAATTAAAAAAACATAATGGTGTCTGCAGGTTCAGAAATAACACATGGGATTTCCAAAGGAAATGGGGATGATCCGAGAACTCAGCCTCTTTTAAAAGCAGATTTACTGTATTATCAAATTTCAGCAGCCTTTCTGATATCCTCACGTAACTGAAAAAGAGAGTTGGAGGATTGTGAGGAAACTGCTGGAATTTTACTGGCTCCTATTAGTTTGCATCAGCTGAGAACAGGTTCTTCTACCTGAGATGTGCTCTGATTTTATTGTAATGCCTTAGACTTTGCAGAGATTTAATTTCTACTGTACTGTACTCTATTCTCCATGCAAAGAACAGATCAAAATAAGGTGCAGCATCCAGAACAGGGTTAATAGAGCAGCACTTCAGAGGAGTTAGAACAGGTGAGATCTCACTGGAGAGGAAGGGAGCACAATATCTTTTCATGTGCCAGAGTGGCAACTGGAGTGAAATCATATTTCCACTGAGCTGAAAGGATGCATGGTAAGGGATTTTTGACTGCGTGTTTCCCAAGGCTCTGCATCACCTCTATGTATCCTGGTCTCCTTCTCTCTTTCTGGTTTCTGCTCCCCACGCCCAGGCAGCTGCTGGCTATTGCCATGGCACTGTTCTTCTGGCCCTAGGAACAAATCTCTCAGGCTCTGTGGCAGAACCTCTACCTCATTTTCTGCTTCTGAATTTCCTCTCATAGGCAGTGGCTTACAGCAAAGCAGCACGAGGCAAAAGACAAGTCTTTGGATGCTGAAAGTGGACCTAGAGTCAGGAAAATATTAAGGGAGGAGTTTGGTGAGACTTTGGCCAAAGTCACATGTGAGTACCTCAGTGGGATCTCATGGAAGAGTGACTGTCCCTCTGGCTTCCCAAGGATCCCAGACCTGGGTTAGCACCAAATTCAGTCTCTGATGAGAGAGAGAGAACGTGGGAACATAGCAGGTACTGTCCCCTTCTGAGGAGTGTTGGGGAAGACATTCAAAAAGAAATGGTGTAAGCCAAGGCAAAAGAAGGCAGCTGCCATCTAAACCAGAATCTGCAATCAAGGAGTATTTGAGATGTCTAAAAATGCCACATGGAAGTACCACAGCTGAGGTACTGCTTAGAGGGAAGCTCCAGGGCTAAATCCAGTTTGTACCTACATATGGGAAGCAGGAACTTGCCACAACCTTTAGGTAATGGGAAAAAAATCTGAATTATTGGCCATGTAGTCCTAGACAGAGGGCTATGAACTGGTTTGCAGTCTTTTGGCCAATATAGTTTATCCTGTGGAGGAAGGATTTTGTTGCTGAGAGAAGAGAAAGTCTCCACATACACTGTAAGAAAGTCTGACTGCTGCTGTGTATCTGATGACAGCTTGTTACCTACTGCTGGTATCGGCTGCTATTGGAGAAACCTTCAGACTGCAAAACTGTGCTGGTAGTTCTTCTCAATTTCATGTTATGTTCCACTTCCTTTGTTTCTCCATGGGCATTAGACACCACCCAAGACACCTCATATTAATTTTATGCCTGTGAGTATTTCAACCAGAGCATTTCCAGAATTCAGTACCTTGGATTGCAAACTCATCAGGCCCATCTTCTCACTGAGTCATGTGCAACGCTGAGCACACTATTGGTGCACAACTGATAAATTTTAAGTCCCTGGAGACTCCCACTGGTCAAAGAAAAATGTATCTATGTTCAGTAAAAGATTCTGTCACTCTCTTGCTGTTTGCAGCTCTCTCAGATTTATATATTCAGCTGATGATGAGCCATTCAATGTAATGGGTGTGATGTGTCTTTCCAGTTGGATGGAATGACCAAAAATGTTATTAAATTCCACCAGTCTGCTGATGGAAGACAAAATCTGTTCTCACACAATATCAGTAGTACCAGCATAGGAGATAATGCAATATTTATTTATGTACAGGAGGTCGTAGATAAATTTCCCATATTGTGAGCCTTGTGGAATGCTGAATGCTCATAAATGATGTACCAACTTTATCCTGGCAGAACTGGCAGACATAAACATGATGATGTTTCTGACTGGCTCAGTTTTACTGTCATCCAAATGGCCTAGTATATAATGTAAAAGCATGTCTGAGTCAGTGAATGCCCATTTTTGAGTGTAGCCAGATGGATTTCTACTGTGCAGGCCCTTGTCTGATGTCTAAATTTGTCTCCCACACACTCTCTGTATCAGCATGCTTGGAAGAAAACCTTTATTTAAGCTGGTTATGGAGGCTCCATGCTTGTGTTTACAAATTTTCTGATGTTCAGCCAAAATGCTGGCTTTATTCCTCACCCTGTGGAGAGAAACACTTTAAAAATTATTTCTCTAAAAAAACATAGACTATGTGGGGAGTGGAGTTCCTACTCTTTGGTTTCAGCTGGGGTGATGTAGGCAGTGTGGCCTTCTCTTATTTCTTAGCATCAGGGAGGTGGTTTTCTCCAGCTCTGCTCTTTGAGTAGCTCATCTGGATTTTTTTAAAACCACCCATGCAAGTTTTTTTGTCGTTAGGTACCTGCCCACCTCCCTCTCAAGCATGATGGGGACCCTTAAATCCAGCTGGGAGGAAGCTGAGATGTTTCAGGATTAAGCAAGGATATCATCAGAGGAACCTTTGACTGAGGAACTTTAGAACCTCTCAAGCTAAGGAAAATGAACTTCACAGGTGGGATTATTAAACTCAGAACTTTTTTCTAAAGTGCCATATTGAAATATTGATTGGATTTAAAATCCATAATGTTTATTCTCAGTAGTTCTTGCCTTGTTCTTTTAGGCATACTTTTCTTTTTCTAGATGCCCCTGCCTTTCCTTTAATATGGTTACACATTTTTCTTTTTCTGTGCTAAATCCATTTGTTACAGATGAGGAAAAGAACATGGTAAGTCACCAGTCCTGACTTATCCTCTTTACTATTGGGTTTTCTTTTCTGCCTGATCTGGATGCACTATCACATATTGTTCTCAATTTCTGGAAAAGCAGAAGGAAATGGACCCTCATTCAGTCACATCATAATATACCTGAAGTGGTTATAGGATATAGTGCCAGTACTGTTAATATTTTGCTTTGTTGAGCATTTCATTCAGTCTGCCACTTTGCTATGGAAATTGTATGAATTTCTGAGTGTGATCTTTCATCCGTTTTTCCTATTTCTCTCATTTCTCCATACTTCTCTATTTCTCTATTCCTAGCATATGTTTCTTTCCAGTTAGATTCTTCTTCATTTTCAAAATGGCTGAATATTTTCCCTTTTAGGTAGAATATTTTTTTCCTCTTCTCCTTCTTGGGCTTTTCTCTTTCTCTTCCTGACTACTTGTTGCCAATGTGTTTCATTAGCTTGACCTTGCTTGTTATCATATGGATGCAGCAGTTCTCTCTTCCTGTTCTCCAAAGTCCTTCCACGCCTACTTTGCTGCTGAATACATTTTCATCTCTTCTGCATCCCTGGCATAAGAGGATTTGGTCAGGCCCTGCAGCCTTTACCTCAAGGATAAAAAAAAAAGGCTGGAGTGGGGGTGGGTGGTAGGGGGTGAGGTTGGATCAAAGATCTCATCTGAGCCTGGGGGAGGTTTTGGGGAGTGCCAGCCTCTGTGAGCAGAGACCTGCAAGGAGAGATGCCAGGATTTACTGTGCTGGGTATGACAGGGAGAGCTGAATTCCCTGCCTGTCTTTAGCCCTTGCTGCCTAGGGACACCCAAGCATGCCAAAACAGGGCAAGAGTGCTGTATTTTAGTGTCATGTGAGTGATGGTGATGTGACAAGCATCACATATGCTCATTTTGTTTTGCCCAGACTAGAAATTCTGACAAGACTTAAAGCCAGAAACCCAAGTCTAAGTAGTGATGGGATCTTTACTGTTAGTGCTGTTTAAACATCATAGTTTGGGTGTAGTAGCACAAATTGTTGCTGACCTTCCTGGGTTGCATTGATGCACTGATAGACCCATATTACTTTCCAAGCTAATCAGTGCCCAAGATAATATAGAAATTTTAGTATTGTATACTATATTGTAATATATATTATGAACCCTGTCTTGCAGTGTAAAGCTACGCTTTTGCTTTCATTTGGTGGGACTGTGAAGCCTCAAATAGTTCCTCTTGAGCCTCTGCCAGAATCTTTTTTCTTTACATTAGCTGAGGGTAAATTCACAAAACACATGAACAAAAGATTTTATATGGTGACTATTCTCATGATGAGACAATTCCCAAGAGACAATATAATTCAAGTAGCTACATTTTCAAAGCAGCTACCAAATTTTGATATGTACCACTGGATTGTGAGATTGAAATTAGAGAGTGTTCACTGGGGAAACCCCAGTTACCCACCTTGCACAGTGGCAGCCACTTACCTATAGGAATAGAAGATTGCTTCTGCCAGTGGAAACATCTGGAGATAGTGAGAGGGCAATATCTGAGGCCAGAAAAGAGCCTATAATGACAGCTAATGAAGCCAGAGAGAGACTTCTGCAATGAGCTCTACCCTCCTGTCACCCCGGTCCGTGCTGCGTGACTAGAACTAGAAAATAGACTTCAGTATCTTGTCAAAACTGCTCTGTAATGTTTGGACTGAAGCTGCTTTGAAGGTGTGATCCTTTTTGTGGGATTTTTCTTGTTAAAGTAGAATGAAAAATGTTCTGTCGTGTTCCCGGTTACAAACTGTAGCTGGAGTAATAAAAGGTCACTTTGCCATTCAGCATCCATTTCCTATTCCTTTGAAGTCCAGCATTTACTGGCAAGTAAACCATGATACTTCAAAAGTTTCACAGCAGTGTGGTGAGGCAGAGACATAAGTACATGAGTAAAATAACTGATTATCTGGTAGTGCTTTTGCTGCTAAACAAAATAGGGCCTACCCTGGTTTTTTCCACATCTGTGCTCTGTGCACTCTTCAAAGTTATCTCTAGCCATCTGTCCTGTATCTTTTATACAAGGATAAATATCTTTGAAGTGTGTGGAGAAGGGAAAAAAGCACCTTCTTTTGACATCTCCTGTGCTTTGCTGCTTTAATTTACTTGGGAGAATTTAAAAATATTTTATCACATATTCTCTGTCCCTTTCCTCTTTCCCTCTCTCTTTCCTCAACTTTTTGTTCTCTGAAAAGAAAAGAAATACCTAGGAAAAGGTGTTTGCTGTCCACAAGCAAAAGGAAAGACTACATGAGGCTGCAGTGTTTCTTAAAAGGTAATTTCTTTTGCCAAGCTCCCCTTGTAATCAGAGAGAACCATCTGGAAACAAACAAGCAAACCAGCTTTCTGTGGTTACAGCCAGGAAGGAAAATGCCATTAAAATGATGGCAGTCTTTTCTCGGGGGTTGATTTCGTGCACCGTGCCATGCTGCGAGGCCAGCCCCGGGCTGGGGACGATGTGAGCCGTGGGCTGCAGGGGGCAATCCAGCACAACTCAAGCTGCTCTGCCAGCCCCCGAAATAACTCCTGACAACAAAGGCCAAAACTGTGCTCACGCTTTGGGCACTGTCAGGCTGTGTTCTAGCGCAAGGCTCAGTCTCCTTTGTGCTCTGATTATGCATTGTGCAAACCCCCCCTCACAGCTGCTCCTGTGTGTCCATGGGGTGCCCTGGAGTGCCTGTTGTCTCACCAGCAGTTGGTGTTACTGCTGGAGAACCTGTGCTGGTGCTGAAGTGCTGCTTTAGACACTGTCTGTCCTGCCAGGCTCCTGGCCCGTGCTCCCATGCTGTGCCATCAGGTGGCTTGGTCAGCTGATGTTTTGTTTCCTCCAGTCACAGCCAAAATGGAAGGTATTTGGCAAATGGACTTAGAGTAAGCACAAATTCTGGAAACAGTTGTGGTGGGTCCCAAAGAGTGGTCAAAGCCTGTTGGTACAGGGGGACACTGGTGCACGGGCAAAGGCCTGAGAGCTGGTGGGGGAAAGTGGGGCAGCAGCTGTGACAGCATTTGCGTTTTCTGTTTCAGTCCCGAGCGCACTCGATGCAAGGCAGTGAAGTGTCTTCTCCTGCTCCAGGTTTGCAATGGGATGATTGAGTAGTGCTCAGGGACGAAGTGGCTGTGTCAAAGGCAGGGCAGCCATCTGTGCTAGTTTCAGCTGGGGTAGAGTTATCTTTCTTCACAGTGGCTCTGTTTTGGATTTGTGCTGAACAAAGGGTTGATAATACAGAGATGTTTTTGTTATTGCTGAGCTGGGCTTACACAGAGCCAAGGCCTTTCTGCCATGCTGGGTGTACATGACAGGCTGGAAGGAGACACAGCTTGGACAGGTGACACAAACTGACCAAAGGGATATTCCAAAGCATAAAACATCATGCTCAGTATGGAAAGGAGAGACATTTGGAGTGATGCAATTTGGCTTCCCAAGTCAATGTTATGTGCGATGGGGCCCTGCTCTCCTGGAGAAGGCTGAACTTCTGCCTGCCCACACCTGTGGGCAATAGCGAATAAATTCCTTGTTTTCCTTTGCTTGTCTGCACAGCTTTTGCTCTTCCTGTTAAACTGTCTTCATCTCAATCCACAAGTCTCCTAGCTTTTCCCCTTCCAATTCTCTCTCTGTTCTTGCAGGTGAGGAGTGAACAAGTTGCTGCACAGGGCTTGGTTGCTGGCTGGGGTTAAACCATGACACCATCCCAGTGCTCTCCAGAGACTGAAATGGAATTAGGCAGGAGACTTGTTGAGCTCCTACTCCTCTAATTCCCTTGTGCAGGCTTGTTGAGAGCCTTCTCACTTGTTCACATTCTGCCTCTGCATGCGGACTGCAGGCACTTGCTCCTGAGCTGTTGCCCACTTGGCAGCATGGTCCTTGGGTCATTTGTTTTGCTTGCCTTTGCTCCTGAGTGCTGCAGGTGTTTTCTGGTGGGTGCTGGGCACACAGTTCACCATCACTCCTGCTGGTGGACAGAAGATGAAGTGATCAGATTTGAATTGTCCATAGAAGTCCCTGTACAGTCTTCATATTTCCTAAAAGTGACACCAGAAAAGCTCTGCATGAGACTAAAGAGCCTTCCTGATGGCAGTGGAGAGAGTGTTGGTAAGAAGGGTCTTCTGAACCTGGGCAAGTTGAATGGTGAGAAGAGGAGGGCTTGGTGCCTGCTGGGTGCTTCCCACCTGCTTGGAGGAAGTAGAGGGGAACTCCCCATAGCAGCCCTTGTGCTGTGAGGTCACTGAGCAGTGGAATTTATTGCACTTCATTCATGGTGAGGCTCTTTCTTGCCCAACAGAGTGCAGAGATTGATCAAAACTTGTCCTGTGGTTACAGCATGTAAAAAATATCTCCAGTGTAGATATTTGGCATCCTATGATACTTGTTTTAGCAGAAGTGTTACGCTCTTGTCAGATTTGGTTAAAACTGGACAACAGGTTTGGCATTATTGGAAACAAGTTGAACTTGGAAATTCAGGCAGTGCAGTCAAATCAACTGCCTCACTTCAGGAAGTTGGATTAAAAATCAGTAAGTGATGTTTTTATTTAGATCCTTAAGGTGCAATATAACCCAAAATATTGGCAAAGATGAAACCAAGGTGATAGGAGGCCAATAGGTTTTTCTCTGGTTATTTGCAGTAATCAAGCAGTGCAGAAAAGATTTGTGCAGTTTTTCTATGACAAAGAGCTTGTCTATGGAATAACAAAGGAACACTATTGTATTTGTAAATAGGAGGAAATTGTTTCATCTGTTTCTTGTGTGTGGAAAGATAAAAAAGACCATTAGAACTAGAATAACTAGAGTTTATCATCCATAGGCAAGCTAGGCTGCACTGACACAATCTGTGAGGAGCCCACTGTTCTCATCTAAACTTTTCTCAAGTCTTCGGAAGTGCCTATAAAGGAGAAAGGATTAAATCTCCAAAGTTAGATTCAGTAATGAGACATTGATATTACTTTAAACTTCCCAATTTAAAAAGAAAAGAAAAAAAAGACTTTTAGAAAGGCTCTGTAAATTCAAACCCCTTGTTTTGGGAAGCATGTGGGATGCCTTGTCCAATGAAGTCCTCTCCTCACCTACCATCAGTGAGAGCCTCTGTACCCATCCCAGGACCAAGTGCTGTCCCTGTCTCCCCCTGCTGCCCCTGCTCCTTGCTGGGAGGAGCAGCTTGCCCCTCCAGCATGATTCTGCAGTGCTCCTCCAGGGAAGCATCACTTTGCCTCTGGTGGTGTTTCTGCTTCAAGTTTTATAAACTGCTACCGTCCCTGCACAGGGCTGCCAAAGTGGAGCTTTCTGTTTTGCCTGCCCTAGATGCAATTTTATTATTAATGACATCAAGGGATGCTCAAAGGTTTTTAGGGTAGAAGAGACCATTACTGTAATCTAGTTTGGAAAATGTCTTCCACTGTGGTTTTGGGTTTTGTCAAAAAGAAAAATATTATTTGTTTTCCTTTTCCCTTAGGCCTTAAAGTGTAATTTAAGTTCTTATAAACTAAACAGAATGATAGAATAATCATTATCATAGTATTTTTAAAAAGTTTTCTCATTTACTGAATAAATGCCTCAAAATTATTTTAAAGTATTGGGTAAAAATGTACCCTGGTTTTAAATGGAGGAAAGCCCCCCTACCCTTTCTGGTTAAAACACAGACAAACTCTGATGCCACAGGGAAGTCCAAGGGTGGGGTAGACACAGCACAGCAGGATCTGTCTGGGGAAGTTGAGGAGGGCTTATCTGTATCTGAATAACAGGCTGAAGTGGGCCATAGAGGAATTCTGCTCACATTTCTGACAGAAGCAAAACTTTCAGCTATTCTTGATGTTCAACTCTCAGGACTTGTTTAATATTCAGCACTGGTTTCATCATCAAAGAAATTGAGGCAAAATTAAAAATTCTTTTCCTGGGTCTGTTATTTTCACAGCTTCTACTTCCTTTCAATTTTGATACTGCCATCCATTTTGATAAAAGAAAATGATATGTGAGGAACAAGGCAGGCAGGAAGAAGACAGAATGAGAAGTGCTTTTCAACACTGACTTCACCTCTGCAGAAGTTTATAATAAGGTGTCTGCAGATCAGTCCCTGCTGAAAGCTCTCACAAATAACACCCTGTTACAGAAAGAGAATTTAACCAGTCCAGCTACCCATGACTGCTGGGGAGCACCATGGCACACTCTGATCTCAGAACAGTTGGTCTCTCTTGTTTAGTGCTGTGCAATTTCTTTGTGCTCTTTTCTCTTGAGTATTTATGACTTCTATGTTGTTTTTGTGTGTGTCTTGTCTCCTCCCTTCCCATAAGCTTTTTTTGGAAGAAAAGGCTTCCAGAAGCTTGTTAGGCTTATTGATCTGGATTGACTCCTGGGGCTGGCTCTAAGGATCCAGAAGAGAGCACTTTTCAAGGCACCTGGTTTAGAAAACATCCTCTCTGACATTTGTTCCCCAAATGACTGGGTGAAGGAGGAGCTTGGCCTGTGTGGGCATTTTGAAGGGTGCATGAAGGTAGTCTAGGCTTTGGGGGGAACCCCTGAAGCTCTGTATGAGGGTCAGTCCCTGCTCCCTAGCGTGACCTTGAGCAAGTCATTTGGTCTGTTCTATGTGCCGCGGTCAAGAGCTGCACAAAGGATGTAACACAACTCTGAACTGTTCTCTCAGACAGCATTTGTGCTGCTGTCCCTGGGGAAACACCTCCATTGCACCAGCCTGGACAGTGCTGGTAGCAGCACAGCTGAAGCATGGTGTAGGTGGATTTCTCTATTGGGGTGAAACTGGGAGGCTTTCTGTGACAGAAGGAAAATTGAATGAATTTGTGCTAGTCCTCTAGACTCCATAGGCTGTTAAGTACAAAAATCAATGTTAATGTAACATTACAGCTGAGCTATTAAACCTGTTAGTTAACCTGTGGAGCTGAGCCTGTAATCTCACAGCCCATTTTTGAACTGCACATAGGCCAGTATCTAAAACACTACTTGCACAGAAAAATGGTAAGGTACTTAGCTTTTCTGTAATTCCAAAAGAGTTCTGCAGAACACAAAGTAAAATTTGCCTAAGAACAAATTAAATATATGGGAAGTTTCATTTTAGGGACTAAAGTTTTCAAAAAGTTCCCATGTTTTCCAGAATACATAAAGCCAGCTCTTGTCTGTTAGGTGTTTGTTCACACTAGTATTTCTCAAAGCCCTCCAGCAGAAGAGGGTAGGTCTCTGAATGGATCTTTGGATGAGATGCTGTTTAGATTGAGAATGTCCTTCTGTGGTCATACATGAATGGATATGATGGGATGCTGGTCCCTGCCAGGCCTCCAAGCATCACTGCATTTGCTGGGGTTGCTGTTGGAGTCATTCCTGTTGCTGGCAGTTAAAAGTTGGTTCTGTAATTGTAATGCCTATTCATACTCCATATGACTCTCAGCAGTTTTGCAAATTCTGTTCTTTACATGGCACCACTCTTTGCATAAGAAAAAATGCTTCAATTGACATAGTCTCCGGGGGAGTGGCAAACAAAACCTGCAGCCTGATTGTTTTTCCTGTCATTACCTATTTTTCTGAGAACTTCTTTGTGTCACTTTGCTCATATAACCTGATATTTATTGCAATTAATAGACATGAATTTACTAGCAGCAGAACATAGTAGGCATTTGTTGTTCTAGTGACCCCTGTCTTCTCTTCCCCTAATAACTCACGCAACTCATTCAATGCCATCTGAAGCTGTGGATTCTCTGAGACTGCAGACGAGATAAAAGGCTGTGTAGCAGCTCAGAAGGGTGTGCTATATCCCCTTTAATGTGATCCATTGTGGGAATCAGCCCAGATGCACTTGCCTGTGGTTTAAAAAGGAAGGATTTTTAAAGCTGTGTAGCCATTATCATAGCTCATATATACAGAAGGGTCAAGCTAAAGTTGTCATGGGGATTGCATCTGAAATCCTGGTGGCACTGAAGTCTGCCAGAGTTTTGACAGCCCCATTAATTGAGTTTCTGTGGTTGGTAAGCCTTCTTTCCTAATGTTATTTTTAATTCCACACAGAGAAATCAGAATGCAGTGGAGTTTACAGAAGGGGACTGAAATGTCAGTGCCCCCATGCCATTCAAACAGCTTTGATGGGGTGGGCAGAGAGGTTGAGGGCAGATCCTCCATCCTGGCTCTTAGCTGTCACCGGCTGGGAGGCTGCTGGCAGTGCTCCAAGCTGCCCAGTGCCATCAGGCGAGCTGCTGTGTGGGAGCTGGAGGTGCAGCCTAGAGGTCACGGTCCCATTCTTCCCTTCACTGGGATGTGTGGGGATGCAGAGCCCTGGGGTTTGGAACCTGTCCTTCCAGCTACAATGGCTTTTTTGGGGTGCTCTGGTTTGGACTTGGACATGTGGGGACAGGCTGTGCAGCCCTCAGGGTTAAGGACTGCATTAGCTGGCTGCTGGGTACCCAAGGGGAGGCTCCAGCTCTGAAGGGAATGTTGTACAGTGGCTTCCTGTTTCTTTCTTCCTTGAATTTAAACTCCTTAAAAACAAATCCCTTCACTTCTCAAATAAGCTCTTTACTTTTGCCTTTCAACCCTAAATAGCTTAGCATATAAGTAGCTTCTTTTGGGGGGAAAAAAAAAGTTCAATGCTGTCTGTGTTTCTGTGATCAGATGCTCAGAATGAATTTCCGTCGAATCCTAGTTTTGAAATTGATTCAGCACAATGACCTTGGGCAAGTTACTTAACCTCTCAGTGACCCAGTTTTTCCATTTGTAAAACAGAGACCAGAATACCCTCGTGAGCTGGGTAAACACCTCCTGAAGCTTAATTTAGATATGCCTGTTTTAGAGGCCTGTGAACTCAGGTTGGAAGCACGATGGAAGAGCAAAACCTACTTCTTGGTATGGAGTTGAGTCTCCCAATGCACTCTGTGGGTCTGGTGCACAGGCCAGCCTAACCAGAGCCTTTCTGTAGCTATTAAACATACTGCCAACAGCAGGTTCATGCTTGCTAGGGATGGTGTTGGAGCATCTTAATCCCACCTCTGCTTGGAGAGGCAGTGGAGCAGCCTTGCACTGCCCCAGCTGGGTGCTGGGTTAAAGAGGAATGGCTGAAGAGGAATGTCAGGTGTTCTTGACCCTCCTGGTTTCCAGACCTATTTGGTTTGAAACATGACATGTGCAGACTGGATGAATTCTGGAAGCGAAGTGGGAGTGTTGGCATGCCCATTTGCATACTAATACAACCAGAATGCCATTATTTTCCCAGCTTCCACAGCTGTGTTATGACTGTACTGGAGCTGAATTCTAACAACCAGCCAAAAGGTTTGTTTGCATGTATATGTGCAGTGAGATTTTGCAAGCAAAACTGGAAAGCTTTCTAGTTGTTGAAGTTGTGGGGTTTTTTTTTTAAGCCCAACACACTTTTGTGCTTACATTAAAAATTATGGATCAGCTGTATTTTAACAACTGTCTGTTCCCTGAATTTATGCAGTTGATGGCCTCAGAGCTCAGTTTGAAAGGTTTCCCCCTCTGTATTGCAGCTGGGACTTCTTCCATAGATTCTCTCTCTCTTTTTTTAAACAGAAACAGTGTTTTATCTTTGTATCTTTGTCTTGTATAAAGGGTGAAAATCTATAGTAATCCTTTCCTATGCAGACTGCTCTATTTTTCCAGTAAAACACTCTTGCAAATAAGTCTGCAGATCTTTCAACACAATGCCTGAAGCATCACACATGATAAATCCTTCCCCAGTCTCAGTTTTCTGTAACCTTCCTCATTCCTCACAATGACACACACTTTCTCTCATTCATCTTTTATTACAATTCAATATTGTGCTTGAATATAATTAGGTTTTATGCAGTGTACCCTTCCCCCCATCCTTGTTTTTTTTTTTTTCTTGAAAAAGAAAAAACTATTTGTTCTCATGCACATTTTATCTGGAAATTGACTTCAGTGTTATAGGTTCCAATATATTTGCACAACAGGTAGGGAAAGGTATTGGGGAAAGAAAAGAAATATTTTTAACATCATAAACCTCTAGCAAAAATATGTATGTAATAGAATCTGGTACTGTGGTATTACACACATTACAACTGTCACTGTGACTTACAGCCTTAGTTTAGCTGAAAGAAAATCTATAACCCTAGAAATGCAACAATGTCCAAGTCACAGTTCAGAGTAATAAATGTTTTTCACAGAATAGTGTAATCCATATTTCCAAAGCTGATACAACAAAGGCATTTCTACTAGAAATCTTTCAATTTCATGGGCGGAGGCTCAGAGAGGGAGAGAGAATGGTTAGTAGAAATGATAAGCAATAAAATGCCTGTGTTCAGAAATATTGGCCCTTTGGCTACTGCCTTTGGTAGATCGTTCTTGCCCTCAAATTACATCTTAATAAAGTATTGTCTGTCTTGTGATAGCAGTACAAAAAAAAATCAACTTTTAAAGTTGCTGCTGTGATTTCAGGGTGGTGAGGACATTGGGTTGCAGGCAGCTGTGCACGATCACCTTGGTGTGTCCCACATCATGGCAATCCTGCATGGTAAGCACTGCTCCCTCTGGGCCAGATGATGCAAAGTGTGCTCTAGTGATGATATGGGCTGTTTTGTCTGGCCAGGGCTCTTGGACTTGCTCCTCTGTGTCTCAGTGCTGGGAGCTGCCAGTGCCTCCTTGGGGTCCCAAGAATGCAATCTGTCTGTGCACCTACTGCCAAGCCCTTCACCTCTGTGCTGGGATGAACTGATGGCTTGATGGGTGCATTCAAATTCTTCACTTGGGAACCTGAACTGTGAAGTCTTAACCCAAATATTAATTTGTGATTCATTTCAGCTATCTTTTCTCCAGGAAAAGTTTTCTCAGCAAAAGGTAGCGAGAGTCCTTGTGCCCCTGGCTTCAGTTTGACTTTGTGTGTGGGAAGAGAACTTGACCATGTGCCAGAACAGTGAGGCTATCCTGGCAGGCCTTCCTGCCGGTGACAGCAAACAAATATATTGCACTACACATTTCCTCTCTCAGAAGGGTATAGTTTGAGTAGCTAAGTACCTTGTGTTTTGGGCTCCCAAGACCTTCATTTGTTTCTGCCTTCAAACTTCCTGGCAAGCTTGCTTATGTCTATTAATTTTCCAAAGTCCATGAAAGCAAAAAAAGAGCAAATTGCATTAAAGTAATCTGTAATCATTTGAGTTAGCGTATGAGTGAAATACTCTCATAGCTGAGCAGTTAAAATGGAAATGCAGTATTGGGATGCTGTATGTGCCATAGTTTATTGCCCACTATATGTGTTGCAGAATATCAGGTTCATTCCACTCAAGGTTATCAACATGCTCGTGTTTGGTTTCATGGTTGATTTTTTCTTTTAAAAAAAGCAAAGTAAATGAGACACACTAGTAAGAGGAAAAAACCATCTGCCTTATCAGGTGCTTCATTTGTTTATTCTCTTTCTTGGTGGGGCTGAGAAGATATGCTGGCACCCAGGACTTCTGACCAGGTGTGTTTCACAGCAAACATGTGGGTGGCATGAAAAGGCCAGTAGGTTGGTCTGTGCTGAAGAACCAAGCTTTCAATCAGAAATGCAGAAGCTCAGCATATCTAGTTGTGTTACCATCTTGAAGTATTGCAAGCGCTTGGTATATATAGCACTAATATTGTCCCTACTATGCTGAGACATCATGCTTATTTTAATGCACAGTACTAAAAATTTCAACTTCACATAAATTAGCTTTATTAGCTACTTTACTTAGTCATCATTCCTATTACTGCTTCATTAGATAACTGATTCATAATCATTGACTTACGAAGAACAGATTGCAGAGTTTTCTCCTTTCCGTCTGCTCCCCATCTTCCCGGGTTTCAGTGCATTCAGACCAATGCAACACTAGAACAACACATAACACCAGTCCATTTTGAATCCTGATGTGGGACAGCCTGAAATGCTCTGTCCTTGTAAAGCTGTGTTTCTCTCAGACCTACAGCAGGATACTCTACAACCTTGATTGGAGTGTCTGACTCACAGGGATAAGCTAATTTTGTTGGCAAGTTGCTGCTTTCTTGAGCCAGTATAATCATATTTTTTCTGGTCTTTGGGTAGTTGTGACAGGAGTCTGAAATATTGCATGTGTGTAAAATAGTCAGTGCATAAAAATATCCTTAAAAAGCGGTGAGGTTATGTAGATCTCATGTGCCCTTGGTGCACAGGACAGCAGATACTCTTAGGGTTTTTTTCCATCTCACCAAGGTGAAGAAGCAGTTATCATCTGGTGTTTTTGTCAGGAGGATACATGGCTCTGAGACCAATTGTTACATCCACTGAGGTGTAACCTTATAGTTGGGTGCAGGATGTGGCCTTTCTGCTGAAACACAGCTACCAAGCAACTGGCTTCTCAAAAAAGGTGTATCATGCCTGCTCATTTGGGTGTTACACTTCTCAGAGGCTTTGGGAACTACTTAAAGCACGAATTTGGATATTTTGAAAGGAGAAAGTAGGAATGTCTTTGTGGAGGAAAACTGACTTTTCTTTATATTGCTTTTATTTGCTGCTATCCTTTGTTATTTGATTGTTCTGTTAGCCCTGGAGTTTCTCTAATGACCCCTAGCTCCATGACCACCTATGTGTCACACCAGCAGCTCATGAGATTCTTGCTTGGAAAGAGGGGGCTTTTACCAGTTCTTGCCAGGAAAGCTGTGCTTTTCCTTCAGAATTTTTGGCAGGAATTTTCCCCATCATCAGGCTATTCTTCCACAGTGAAATGGGAAAATTTTGCTAAAAGACCATTATATATAGTGGAAAAGGATTCTGCTGCAGGGACATGAGCATTGCATAGCATTGCAACTTATCGCATCTCTGATGAGAGGCTCTGGCCTTGTGAAAAGGTTCATGCTGGTTTCCCTTGCTGTAATGAAGAGAAAATTTGAAAATCCCAAATGCCTTGTAGAATTCCTATGACCTTTTGGTAACTTTTTAGACACATGCACTTGCTAAACTCTAATATGCATGTGGTCACTGAACTGGCACTCCTCAAAATTAAATAGACCTAATGCAAATTACTAATAATCTGAGAAAGCTTTGTGCTAAAGAGGCTGTAGTAAAATTTCACAGGAGAATCGTCTTCTGCAGGCTACATTAAATGGCCTTGTTAGACATTTGAGTATTGAGTGTCATTATGTAGTGATTTGAGAAGGACAGAATAAAATCATAAAACTGCTAGTAAGATTCTCACAGCAGATCTATTATAGCTAGTCTCACTCATAATAATTTAGAGTTTTAATTTTCTCAAGCCTCCCATAGGTTTACTATATCCAGCCAAATGCTTCACGGACAAGTTGGCAGAATGGAAGCTTTTTATGACCTGTCCCCACTGGTGGCTTTTAAAGCTTCACCCCCTCTTCCTCCATACTTGTGTGCCACACTCATGCACACATGCATGCATGTCCACACACACAAAGGAAGTCTCAGGGAGACACAGGAGTTTGTCAAGTCCTGCACAGTTCTCAGCATAATTCACACTGTTCAGAAGCCATCAGCATCTCAGTACAGGGGCTTTTTTTCCTTTGATTTTAAAACCAAGGGAAATATAAAAAACTGAAACCAAAGGCAGATTAATTGATACAGAAGGTCAGAGTCAGGGGGTTCCTGATTTGAATAGTCTCCCTGAAAAACAGCCCCTCTCTGGGTCTCTGGGTTTTACTCATCAGTCAATATCCGTCTGTTTGAAAAGTGAAGAACCTGCTGGAAAGCTGGTAAGACCCCTGGCAGAGAGTGTAAATACCCTCAACCTGGGGACTTGTATCAGCAAGCAAGGGGGAAAATACATTTTCTACCTAACTGGCACAATGCAGCCTAAGTTATCCATGCTGGGTGCTCACCCCCCAGTTTGGATTCATTGCTGACAAATGGGGATAGGAGGGTGCGTGTCTCGGTGTCTCGGCTGTAGGGATGCAGTCAGTGCTCCTTGGGCTAGGAAGGGATGCTGGGGATTTCCTAACCCCCTGACCCCTCCCATGAGCAGAGCTGGCCACAGGTGTGGAAAGATGGGGATCCTGAGCTGGAGATTTTAAACAGAAGTGCTGAAATTATCTTCAACATCTGCAAAAACTCTTTGACAGAGCCTCTTGCAGCAAAGTCCCCAGAACATGAATTTTGACAAGGAAAGAGCCCATTATTATCAGTGATGTTTCAACCATTATTTTATGAATATATTCAATGACAAGAACTAGCTTGTTTCCAAGACAACAAAATTCAAACCCGATCCATGATTGCTCTAAAGGAGGCCTCCTGTCATTTCGTTCCTTTGAAGAAACTCACAATTTGATGGGCAAAATGCCAGAAATAATTAGACAGAATAGCACCATAAACCCCAACGGAAGCAAAATATCTGCTGTAAGAATTTCCCACCAGAAATCCTGAAAATCAAATCAAAGCCTGGATAAAATCTTTTCTGTTGAGTGTAAGAATGAAGGAAAAAAAAAGTGGGTGGGAGAAGACAATCCAGTTTTTTACCTCATCAAAGGGAATACTAAAAACTGTCTTTGTGACTTGCTTGTGTCTTCTTGTGAAATAATAAGTGGGCAGGGCAATCAAATTTAAAGCAGTATTCCCCAAAGCAAGGTCAAAACTGCTAGAAATGTTCATTTCATTTTTATTTGCTTTCCCTGCAAGGTACACACTGTGGCTATAATTTCCCATTCTTTATGGGGAGATCAAAAGATTTGTGCTGTGCTGTGTAGGAATCAATTCAGTCATCCTGGCAGCATGCCAATCTTTATTACATTATTTGTTAACCTGTGTTATTGCAGAATGGAATAACTGTTCCCTGGGATAAACCAGGGAGTTCTTGCTTCCTTGACCTTGATTTCCACGCTCGCGCCTTGTCCTCTCAGCACCCACATGCAGATAATGATTGTCTGTGTTAGAGTGAATGAAATATCACTGCAGATCCTGTGCTGAAGCGAATCACTGAATTGGTGGCGTGTAAGTGAACCAGTGGCCTTCATTGTTTGCCTCTGCTTTTGCAGCAAACTCAGTCTCAGGTGTTTCTTACAGCGGGACTCTCCTGCTTTACTGGCAGTAAAACCAGCCCATGTGACAAGAATTGTATTTGCTCTTTTCTTCCCAATAGGCCATTCCTGTAATCTTCAAAGCCAAATGCATCAGTCAAACCATCCTTCTTGGAATATTTCTGACTTTTTAAAAGAATCTTTTCCATTAAGTTGGTGAGCAGTGATGTATTTTGGTAGTTTTGGGGACATGCATTAGGGGCATGCTTAAACCAAGTTTTTGAGTTCTCTGCAAGTAAGCATCACATGTACAGGTTTCACATGTGCCAGTTCTGCACTGGGAATGTTTCACTTACGTTTTCTTAACAAAAAACAGTTGACTTTGCTTAGTCACGTTTTTCACATGGAGAAAATGGAGGACAGGTTCTGTAATTCAGCATGTACTTGATTTCAATCAAATTGGGTAGCTTTTAGACTGAATCAAAATCCATCTGTGTCCTAAAAAGTACTGCAATGGCCAGTGCAGGTGGAAGTTTGTGGACATTGAGCCACACGGCTTCTCTGACCTCAGACTTCCTGGACAGGTGCATTTTCTATCTACACAGAACTTTCTGACTGAACGAGCCATGCTGGAAGTCATGGTTTTTGTGGTTGTGCTGGGGGACAGAGCATGGCAGGAGAGAAGGAGCAGCCTGGAATGAGATCCTTAGGAGTCTAAGACAGATCTGAGGTTTAATTTCAGTGAAGGGCAGGGAATGCTATGTTGATATGCAGTCTGCACTGTGAAATGTCAAACTGGGTTGAACTCCTCCCTGGCTGATGTAATTCAGTATTAAAAAAATCAGATTTCAGTAAGAAAATATTAGTAAGGGAGAGAGAAAAGGAACAAAACTTGTAGATTTTTTTCCAAAATGCTCTCAACTGCTAAAAAGCAGATTTTTAATCCTATCTTGAAATATAAACTTTTGTTGAAATCTTAGGATTTCTTATAGAACAAGTGTCCTTCATGACAACAAATCCCAGTCACTCAGTGTCAGACCAAAGTTGATGGCATTAGTTGATGCCAAAAAAGTGCAAAACACACAAAAATGGAGAGTGTGGCGTGGACCAGGCTCTGACACCAGGGAGTTGGTTCAGGCTCAGAAAGAGAGAAGAAGAAATATCTGTCTTTTATTGTCCCTCCCCTAAGAACCAGATGGTGGCTGGGGAAGTCTGGGAGCCGGCTGCAGGGAGAGCCAGTGAAGGCCGGGCTGCAAGTCTGGGCAGATGCAGTGGCAGTGTGTGGGACAAGAACAGGGACAGAGCTCTAGAGGTTTTCTCCATTTGAGACTTCTCTCGAGGCTCTGTGCTTGCTCAGGTGCAGAAGCTGGAGGCAGTCACCTGCCTGCTTGTCAGGTCACCAGGGAAGTGCTCAGCTGTGCTGCCAGGTCATCCTCCTGACCAGATCCTGCAGACCTGCAAGAGCAGTCAGGCTGGAACCCAGGTGCTGTTTTCCATTGTGACAGTCCCAGCCCCTTCCTCAGGAGTTTGGGCTGTGCTGCTTGCACTGAGTGGAGCAGGGAATACAGAAAACATATTTAGCCAGACTTTGCAATGGCAGGGCAGGACTGGGAAAAAAAAATCTACCTTTGCTGAAATGCTCCATATGCTGCTTTGCAGAGGGATTTTTTTTCCATTCTGCTCTTCCATATTCTGATGCTATAATCTGAAAATACCTCTGTCTCACAGTAGGTTGAGACAAAGGTGTTTACAAAAGCACTAAGCCTGAGAATCCAGCCATCCAGCATCAAAATAGGAAACTTAAATTCATAAGCTCCCTCCTTTAAACTGATGGAAATGGATCCAAACAAAACAAACCAAAACAAAAGCAGTAGGTAAACATGTTGGAATGTACAATGGATAATGGATATTGAGGGATGATCTAGTCATGCATGCTAAACAGATACACTTACGAGTTTAAATTTAATTAGCATCTGGAAATTAACAAGGCTAGAAAGAAGGGCAATGTGTTTTTAAGTGAAGTCGATGAATAGGTACTGTTAGGTGCATATAGATAAATGAGGATTTAATTTGTAAGACATAATGAGCCAGGTGCCTATAAAATAATTTGTGGGGTTTTTTTTCTGCTGGATATCACAAAAGATAATGGTGTAACACTTCAAGGTCAGTCTATATCCACCTGTTCATTTCTTTTGGGGGAAAATATTTTTAAGGATAACTAAATGAAATTTACTTTGAAGAAAACTGTTTGCTGTTTTGATTTTTTTTTCTTAATTATGCATAATTGCTAGTTTTACATTCAAAACCTAGTCAGCCTTTATTGAAGAAGGCTTTAGTTGCTGCCCTGATTTTAATTTTTCAATGTGTTATTGACTGAGGCAGGTTTCTGTGGAGAAATGCTAGTGCAGACTGTGTCCCTTAAGTGTGTATATGGGAATGCATTTCTGGAAGAAATGATATTTCATAGTGCTGGAATCGGAAAACATTGTTTTAAAACCAGAATATCACTTTAAAAAGCAAAGCATTGGTTTTAAACTAGGACTTCTTTAAAGAAAAACAGTTAAACTGAGTACTGTATGATGCTATGAATTACGTTTTCCCTGTCACCTGTAGGATTTTCATCCATCTCCTTAAGCATTGCAGCAGAGACTACTACCACTTGAACTGAAAACTAATGATAGCAGGAGATCCTGTTATCCCAGTGATGGATAGGGCTATAAAAGTTACCTTTTGGCTCTTGGTGATGTTCAGCAGAGTGAGGAAAGATTATGGCAAACCTCTTTTTTTTTGGATTTTTTTCATATTTCTGGGAGTGCTTCTGCTGTCTCTGGGTGTTGGTGGGGTGTAAGCTGCACAGACCTTGTAGCTGGGTAACAATCAGCCTCTTTGTCTCCATTCTGCTTTTCCAAGTGCTGCAGCAATTTCTTGGATTTCCAGCAAAAAATTGTGGTGCTTCCTTGTTGCTTATGGATTTGCTTGTGGAGCTGCTATTCCTCAGAAAATGGAAGCCAGAGAAGAGAGGATTCTCTTCTCAGCTGTTAGCCAAGCAAAGCACAAGTGAAATTTTATGAAAGAAAGTAAAGGCATTTTTCTTCAAACCAAATGTCATAGGTCTGCTGTGAGTAATAGCTGCTTGCAAATTTATTCAGGAGGAACAATTTCTCTCTCTCTTTCTGTCCCTCTCTTTTATAAGGAAGGTGTTAAGTACCCTATATAAGCATTGCTCCCAGTATGTCATGCAATCAGTGACCAGCTTCACCTTGAACAGGAATGAAAGGGATTCTACCAGGAATGCAAAGGATTTAACAGGATTAGTATTTTGATCAACTCTTGAACATACAGTTTTGGATTATGACACCAGTGATGAAGTTATCTGCTTTAAATGGGCTTGTGGTAGAGGGGGAAGACTGAACACCCACTTACTGACAGTTCTTTGCATTGTGATAAATTTAATGTGGCAGTAAAGCAGGGTTTATGTTTGTATGAATGCCTTTTACAACCAACAGTTTCCATCCACTTAATAATGACCCTGCTTTTCTCAGGAGAGCGGTGCCATTACCAAGCTGTTGGAATGGCTTCCGCAGCGCAGGCAGCTCTTCCCGCCGCACTAATCGGCCCGGCCCATCTGGGAGTGTGCCACAAGACACCTGCTGCCTCCAGTCTTGTTTCTGAGGATCAGACCCATTGAGGATGACTGCACGAGGCCTCTTACTTTAGTTGTGTTTTAGGAGAAAGATGAATAAGAGCCAGGCTTCCCACTAGGCATGCAACTTGGCAAAACCAGTCACTAATTAAATACCCAAAAGGTGTGTGCACCAAAATCTGCGTGCAAACATCTCTCTTTGCATCAAGTATTTAAGGTCAGTAAAGGATTTGTGATAAATTATAAGTTGAAGCTTATGGCTAAATTGATATTCCTTTATATTATTTTTGATACAAAGAGTATCACCTAGACTTGCTAGGGTTAATACAAGTGGGGAGGGCTTGGACACAGTCTGTGGTTTAGCCCATGAGAGATTTGCTTTATTTCACCTTTTTCTGTCTTTGTTTAAGAAACCCAGAGTTTCAGGACAAGCTCCGGACTGGCAGGTCAATTCTTGTGTTTGGAAATGATTTACAGCTTAAGCTCTGTCAAGCCACTGTTGTTTGGCCAGATCCTGCCAGCCAAGGAAGCCCACACCACCTCCTCCCAAGCCCAGCCAGCCCACCAGGCTCTGCTGGCCCGTGCAGAGGCACATAGAGCTGCTGGCAGCCCTGGAGCCCCTGCCTTCACATCTCCTGGCAAGGGGTGTTTGTAAGGCCACCTGAGTTCTCCTCACAGCTAATGAGCTACTCACTCTTTTGTCATGAGGTTGGCTCCAGAGAAATGCTCTGGGGAGGGATTTGCCAGAAGACATTCCCAGGCTTGTCTGCCTGTGGAAAAATCTGATTACAGGAAAAGGGAAAAATTTCTCAGGGTGGGTCTATAGGCTCTGGAATACTTTGTGTTTGCTCATCAAGGCAGTAACTACCAATTTATTCAAGGGCCTGACCCAGGAAAAGAGTTTGTGGCCAAGAGTTGTGAAATGGGACTGACTGTGGACTCCTTGTCCTAATGTGCAGCCTCTGCTGGCATCACCAGCAGCTACAGCATCACAGGTGGACTCTGACAGTGTTGGGAGAGGCTGAGAGCTGAGCTGGGGTAGCAAGGCACCCAGAAATATGTTTTTTTTAAAGCCACATTGTTTTCCTGCAAGTGTGATTCATTTCCTTACCTTACAGAATGAGAGAGGGCATGTTAGGTACTAAGGTCTGCTTTGTACTTCCCTTACACTCTTGAAAAGGGTATTTTAAAGCCAGAGCTTTGCAAATTATCTCTGGGTTTTTTCCCTCCTTTTAGTGGCATTACCTCTAAACATGTGTCTAGCCAGAGGGGTTCCTGCACTCTTCCTCTACCATGGGGAGCAGAAACACTTCAGTCTGCCTTTTGCAAATTGATGTTGTAGAAAAGGTTTCTTACTCAGTGTTTATACCATTCTCACTACTGCCTATGACCCCTGGTCCCCTCCCTTCTAAATAAAGATTTTATCTACAAGGTGTAGCTTGCACGATTATGTGTATGAATTGTTATACATGGTCCTGAACACTTTCATGCAGAACTTCAGGTCTGGCAAAAATAGACAGAGGAGTGTACTGAGTTTTGTTGCTGTAGGAGAATATTGACTGAATTATTAATGAACATGTAATATTTCTATAGGGAGGCAGAGTGGTGTAAATGGACACAAAGAAAACTAACATTATCTTAGTCTCTGAAAGAAGCAGTATCGTAAGAGGAAATAATGGGGTAGTAAATTGAACTTAGTTGCAGGCAAGTTCCTAGAGATTTTGAGAGCTGAGATCACAAAGTATATGGGGAAGTGTGCTTTGATAAAAGTTACCAATGCAAGTAACTTGTGTGGCAAGGCTAGAAAAGTTATTTTGTGAAGCTTACTGAGAGGCAAAAAGTGTGAAGGAAAGGAAGAGAAAACAAATTTTGCATTAGGTCAAATAACAGTATCTAGAGTTGAGAAAAGAGACCCATTTCTGAAGGTACAAGATCCGTGTGATAACCACAGATAAGTAGTAGAATAAGAGTGAGTAAAGAAGTTATGCAAGAAAATAGAAGGATAATCATTAAAGAAGTAATTTTCTCTTTAGTGTGCTAAGAGTAGGTTCTAAAGTGCTTTGTGCTAGTTTGTCCTCTTCATACTGATGGCAAGTAGAAAGTCATTTTTGAAGGGAAAGCTGGCAGATCAACACTGAGCATCTTTGGAAATTCTGTTAGTCGTATCTGCATTCTGTGAACTGAAAACACACCTCATTTTGCCAGAAACATGATGGTAACCTAGGAAAATGACAAGTAAGGAGGATTTAGATTAGCCTACCTGTACAGGCATACTGAAAATGCAGCAGGGCAACTGCTGCATTTAAAAAAAAAAATTAATTGTCTTTCTTTCTCAGAAAACCCCTTCAAACCAACCAAAAAAACCCCTCAAACAGAAATGTAGGGCAAAGGGTAATGGGTAGGACAAAATGGAGGGAAGTTATAGAGTTATGAGACATTTATCAGATGTCTGCTGAAACAAATACAATACTTCTGTTTTCTGCTCAAAATTTAAAAATAAATTATAAAAAGCATGGCTAGATAACATTATACTAAAGTATAATGTTATAATATAATAAAAGACATCAAAGTCTTTTACCTGACATTAGAGTTGCCCTACACTAGAGCTGATCCATGGAAACCAACAGAACTTGCATAAATCCCCCTCCAAAATGTTGTGTCCTAGTACTAAATTAATCAGGTTGATTCCAATTATTGTGGTTTTCCAATTTTCCATACCAGAAACTGTTTAAAACCAGGGATATTTCTACAGCCATGAATGTTCATAACTACAAGCTGAATCAAATTGCTGATGGACTTCAAATCTTATTCCTACCTATTTGATTTCTTTGTTTTTATCTCCATCCACAGATCATGTTCATAACAAAGACCTGTTAGAAAACATTGGAGAGGGAACTAGAAGGAGTCTGGATTGATCTGGAAATTAATTGCAGTTCTGGACCGTGCATGTTTAGAGGCAGACAGGTTAAATGTGTGTTGCCTGCAAACTGCCACTCTTCACATTCTCTTTCATACCAAGGCATTGCTGTGGAGAGGGAAACTTGCCACTCCACTGGTGGCCAGGACCTACCAGTCCCTTCCTGGCTTCTTGAGGCTGCAGATACTTCATCTGGGGTCTGGCAGCATGATCAATGCAGGAGTGATGATAGGGAGACATGCATTCAAACCAAATCACCTGATTTACTACACTGAAATGGCTGTATACTGCACACACTCCCTGGAGCAATTATTCAGGATCCTCGTCATCTGCAGTGAGTATGTTAAGCCTTTTTGAGTTTTATTTGGGCCATGTTTTAGCAGGGGAAGCTATCCATCACTGATTTGATTGTCCGTGCCTTACAGTGGCCATGAATTTGTGCGTCCATCATCTGTGCTCTCTGAAGCTGTGGTGGCATGCCTGGATTGAACTTTGCCTGAATCTGTGTGAACAAGAGACCTGTGGGAAGTATTTTGTGCCTTACCCAGTCACTAAAAAGAAGTAAGTACAGTCTCAGCCATAACATATAAAAGCTGACCAGAAAAAAGAGGATTAGTGGTGACATAGCAACTATTCTAGCTCTGCAGCCAAATCAGTGGTGTAGGAGCACGTTTATGAATATGACTCCCTCTATTATGGTTCTGTGTCTCTTATCTGTGGAGCAACATCCATACAAGTATAGCTGAAACCCAGCAGAATATGATGCTTGGTAAAGCTACCTGCTGGGGAAAAGCAGTGAGTAATACAGACTCTGTAGTGGCATGAACACCACTGCCTCTCTTTCAAATTTGAACAATATTTTGACCTTCTCATCACAGAACTTTCATTGATTTCCTTTTTAGCTTTTTCTCCGATTTTTGTTACTTGAGTTACATCTGTGGCAAGAAGATCAGAGCAGAACTCATGATAATGATTTAAACTGGAAATTAAAATGTTTTGATGGATAAACATCTAAGCTGAATATGCAAATTGATTTTGCAAGCTGGGGCATTCATGTCCCTACTAATTCCTTAGACAATTAGAAAACTAGTGTAATTCCATAGTTATATTTATGGCTATGTAATGGGTTATACACTTTTCCAATATGTCTAAAACATCATTAGGAAAGTCAACATTTCTGTAGAGTGGAGAAAGATGAATAAGAAAGGAAATGTGCGTGTAATTTAGCTTATGTGTTTATATTGGACTTGGTTTTTGGTAGTTGCTAAGAGCTCATGGAACTTTTTGAAGCCAATGGGAGATGAAAGTGCTCACCAGTGCCGAAGCTTCGTTTGAGTAACCTGTGAACCTTTCAGGCAGGAAATAAAAGAAACTTCTTGTTTTGTACAGCTCCTAATTGAATTGTGTTCTTATTTTTTTAACCTGACTAGAGAACAAGGCTTTAAATGGGCTCAAAAAAAGATTAGACACTCTTTTAGAGGGGTAGATCAGTTGCTGGTGGTCAAGCGCAGTGAGATTAATGCCACTTCTTAACGCAGAAGTGCCTCATCACCCATCCCAGGAGCAGAGGTGCTGGTTGGGCACTCAGCAGCTGCCTCAACCCCATCAGATCCCTGCTGTCCTGAGGACCCACCCTGTCAGTGGTGCTCATGTCTGCCTGCACGCTTCCTCCTCTGCTCTGCCCCACAGGAAGGGCTCGGTCCCCATCAGTCACAGCAGAATTCACCATGGGAAGGGCAGAGCTCAGGCAAGAAGTGAAAGCAGGTAGCTTCAGATTGCTCATTTAAGCACTGTTGTAATAAATGCTGCAAACAGCTGTAAAGCTGGGCTCTACTGCTTGACCCAACATTACTGTTAACTCTGACAAAGAAAACAGTTGCTCAGTTCTCTTATACTTGGTAATTAGTTCATACAAGAGTTTTTCAAAAAAACCAACTTCATATTAAAATATTTCTGGATATATGTTAGAAATTTATCTCAAAAAAAAATTTTTAGGGGGAAAAAAGGGAATGGTTAAATGTTAAGCAAAGATGTAGAGGATATCTGCATTGGCATAGGTACTCCAAGTACTAAAAAATTAAAGCTTGCCCCTTATCATTATCAGGGTTTTAAATTCTTTATGATGGCTTTACTGAAGGATATGGCTTTATAGACAAGGGATTGCCCCTCATATTTGGTCTACAACAAAGAAAAAAAACCTTTCTGTAAGTCACAATTTTTTATGTTGTTGCCATAAAATTCTATACAGCTGTCATACTTTAATTTTAATTGACTTTTGACTTGATGAGACATAAAACCTCAAAATGGAAGATACTTTCTGGAGCTTGGTGTCTGAGGTGAGTTTATTGTGTAAATTGCATGAGCATCTGCAGCAGCTGTGTTGAGCCAGAATACCTTTGATAGTATGTACATGCCCACAGTTTTCAAATAATTTTGAGTTGTCCATCTGAGTGCTCACCCAGCCTACCAGGCACTTCCTCAGCACAGAAAGGTGGGATTGCAGTGTCATTGAGATGTTTTTTATGTCTGCTGGTTAGCTTACAGGGACACAGGATTGGAGTGACCGAGCCAGCTGGTGTTTAAAGCCCGTGAAGCTGCAGCGCGGCGCTGGGGCAGCCCCGTGCCGAAGGAGCCAGGTTTGCTGTGGCACATTTGTGTCCCAGTCATTGCATGCTTGCACACAGCAGCCTGCTAGTGCACATCCCAGCCTCTGAGAGACACAGCCTGCTCATGTGTGGGCAGCTTCCACTGGGCAGTTAGCTCCAAGTTTCTGTCTCAAGTTTTATCTTTATGGGTCCATGGGCTTCAGAAACCAACTGGCCCTTCTCTTGTAGCAGCAAGCACTGCTCCCTCTCCTGGGAATGCTTTTGGCTGCAAACTCAACCAATTTGAGTCTGCCTTACAGCAGGGATGTTTTCTAACTCTGTGGGGGCTTGTTTGTCTTTAGCTTTTTGCCTTCTACAGCATTCAGAAATAATTAACAAGTAATGAACAGAAAATAAAAGGTCCTTGAACAGCACAGCAGATGGGGTAGACTACAGCACTTCTTTTCCTGGTTCTTCCTTTATTTTATGATCATGGGGGAGCTGTGCTGTCTCTTTCCCTCCCAGTCTTTATCTGCCTTATTTGTTCAGACACTGAATATCCCATGTTAGGACCTGCCTCTAATGTATCAACACAGAGTCTAGATCAAATGAGCTCCAATTTGTAATAGAGTTTTCAGGCTCTGCTGATGAATGTACTGGATTCACAAGCTGCACCTGTGCTATCCTGATAGAGTGATCTTGATGGAAGATGATCTTGGCAGAGCTGGCCAAGCAGACAGACGTATTTCTAGCATGCTTGTTCATGCAGAGGAGACATCTGGCTTCCTGGCTTTCATAGTACCTGATCTATTAACCCCTACTCCACCTCTGAAATTAAATTGATAACGAGGAGCTGAACACCAGTGTCTTTTTATGGACCTTCTGTTTAGGGAGAGAGTAACTAATGTGGGATACTGTAAACGGTAGATAATCAACTGGTTGATGATTACATGGGTACATCTGTCTGCAAGCTGCTGATATTGCTGAGAACATTCTGAAAGGATGTTTCAAATATAGAAGTTTTACTATTATTGTAGCAGAATAAGGGTTGCTGAATTCCTGCTGAATGTCAGGATGGGCATTAGAACTGCAAGAGGTGAAGATGGCTTTAGTTACACTTAGCTTTAACTCATTTAACTCAGAGGGCAAACCAAAAGCAAATGTCTTAACTGTGTTTCTTTACACAAGGGGAAGCATCTGTGCATGCAAGTCACTCTGCTCCCCTCTGCTTGAATTCTCACCTTGAGGGCCTAATCCTACAACCCTTCATAACACAGATAACCTTTCTGTGTTGAGGTGTCATCACATACAGAGGATTTGCAGATGCACAGCGTTTGTTCACACTTAGAGCACTGCAAGGATTCCCTTCTTTTTGTACCACTGGTGACAAGAAGATTGCACTGATTCACCTGTTACCAGTTATGAGGTAAGCTGAACCACCTTGTCCCACAGGACAGCACTTCCACAGCACACAGGCTTTCTCCTTACCATGTTCATTCTTCATTATATGGCTGCTGCACTCTTTTAGTATCCACTGGAAAGATTTCTTCTCCCTTGTGGTTTCTTGCTATCTACAGGACTTTCTCTTGAGCTGCATGCAGTTCATTTTTAATAAGGAGTAACATATACTCAAAGCACTTATAAATGTTCCAAGCCTGTGATTCTTAATTATGTTGTGTGTATTTTGTGAAATATTGCTATCCCTCACACCCTTTTTGCTTGCAGAGCTGTAGTGTATTATGTGGTAACAATAAATGTTAAATAGCCTGCCTGCCACCCAACTGCACTTCGTGGCACTCATATAATTACAGAGGCTTTCAGAAATCACCTTGTAAGGCTCTGATTTGCTGGCAACATGTGAACATTTCACTGTAAACACTCTTTCATTACACGAGATTTCATTACCAGAAGTTTCTGCTCTAATATCCTCTTTCCTTGGAGAATCGGGGCCAACACTACAGTAACCACATTGTTAGCAAGAACAACATGAGATTAAGACTGTGGACTCCATTGATCAGAGAGCTTCAGAGTAAGGGTGCTAAATATACTCTAATAAGTGGGAGCTCATGTTGGCTCTGTGCATAATGACTGCACAGAAGCATTTGAGTTATGTTGCCTCGAGCATAGTAAAAAAAAAAAGCACATTGTAAGATTGATATCAGATTATCTGCCATTTATTTATCCCTGTTATATGTGGGTAAGCTACTAATCTCCTGGGGGTGTCTTCCCTGCAGAGGCTGTGTGTGCAGCTGCCACTCTGCCTGTGCAGGGGCTCCAACTGCCCAGCACCTTAGTGGGCTGAGTGTTAGACTTAGAGCCAGTGCTAAGGCTGAAAAACAAATGCATTTTGTGGCTTGAAAGATGCAAATGTATATCAAATGCCAGGCATGCAACCACCTAGTGTGTGAAAAGCACAGAACCTCACAGCTCCCCGTGCACCTTGCAGGCAGCTTTACTAGGGAGGTGGGAGATGCAGACAGTGCTGAGTGCCAAAGTCAGGTTTGCATTGGCTTTAGTGAAATTCTGTTTGCACCAGCCCAGTGTTGGGTCCACTGGGTGCTTCCTCTTTTACAGAGCTACCAAAACCAGATCTCTCCTCTGCTAATAACACTCTATTAACATCCAACATGTGCACCTTTGTAATTAACAGCTCTCAGATGCCATATTTTTTTCATTGATGTTCCACTCCCTTGTATTTTTGCTTTGTTTCCTTTTGTGAGTTGGTGAGGCAGTGCTGAGCTTGGTACTCGCTTCCCTTGACAGTAAGCATTAAACTGTTGCAAATGTCTCCCTCAGACTGTTAATTATCTTGGAATAATTCATTAGTGAATGCACTTGCTTTATGCCACCTAAATTTCATTGGTGAAACCCAGTCTGAGCTGGTCTGCTCTGTTCAGCCTGCCTGCAGCAGCCCGTCCCATTTGGTGGCAGGAGCAGTGTTCCAGGGGCTGTGTCGGAGGCACCGCGGTGCGGAGCGGGCAGGGCGCTGCTGTCCCCGTGGGCTTTGGGGGCTGGCTGGGAGCTCTCCCTGCACTTCTCTGCGGCCTCCAGAACCAGGCACGCTGGGCTGGCACCCACTGCTGCCATGGCTCAGCTTCTGCCCTTCAATTGCTCCAGTAAGTTTGTGTATTTGGCCTGACAATACTTAAAGCAACACAGATCTTTGAATAGGGTTGAGTGAAAGCAACTGCTAACTCTGGATCAACACAGGCAGGAGTGCAGATTCTCATGGGACCACATTCCTCTTTCAAGGCCTGAACTCTGGGCTTTCTGGATTTTGATCACAGCATCATCTGTAGCCTTCATACCCATTTAATGATTTTCTACTTTTTTTGTTTGCTTGGTTCCGCATCTCCAGAAGGTACTAAACTGACACTGCCTGGAGTTAATTTCAGATCTGTTGAATGGGAGTCACTTTGAGGACCTACTTGAGTTAGAGAAGGAAGAGCTGTGGCAGGTGGCCTGTGAGAAAGAGACTGGGACAAGAAGTTCTAGGAGGTTTGAGACTGTGACTCAGCCTCCACAGGTAGCCTTGCACAGAGCTTTGCAACCACCATCCCTTTGGAAACATATTTTGATTATGCAGGGCAGTGGGGTGCAGTCTTCCTGCATCCTCTTTGACTTTCTCTTCCCCTTCTTTCTCTCTGTCCTCCCAGGACACTGCCAATGACTCAGCCTGGTTCCTGCAGCAGGACTGCTTTCCTGCAAGTCAGAGGTGGGCATGCAATCTGTTTCTCTAGATGCCATGCTGGCTTTTAAGGGAGCCTCTCTTTTCATCAAACTCCTCACAATCAGATGTGGTGGGTTCAAAAATTCTTTATGACACCTTGGAACCTCTCCCCTTCCTTCACCTCAGAGCCATCCAATCTTTCTGTAGCCTGCTATCAAACTGCAATGCTACAAAGAGAGGGAAAAGGGTGGGATGTGTTGTACATACGATTGCAGCTCAGCTTTTATCCTATATGTGTATACATTGTTTTCACGTCTGTGTGAATGAGGAAGTTCTAATGAAACCTAAAAATACAAGGAACATTGACCTTCAAGAGATGTTTCCTATTCCAGCCGTTCAGCTCAGTCTGTGGTTGCTGCTGCTTTTCCTGACTGCAGAGAGAGAGGCTGGAATGAGCAATCAGCTTGTTTATGGCAGCTTTTAGTGCTTCCCTGGTATAATAAAAGAGGCTTTCGCAGAAGGGATTTGGTTTTCGTGTACTTCAGTGTTTTCTGCTCCATTTTGCTCCATAAAAGCCAGGCTCTTGTTTACAAGAATTAGCAGCTTCCCGAGGTTTCTGCTGATTTTAAGGAATCAACCCCTTGCAGTTATGTGACACCAGCATGCAGCTCCCACTCCAGCCGGTGCTTGCAGAACGACTGTTCCCTACGTGCGCTTCAGCACTTGGATTAAACACCTGCACAAAACAATTGGCACAACCCAAAGGGCTGTTAGAGCTCTGTATCCTGTTTGGGAATCAGTTCAAGTGAAATTAATGATTCTTCTCTGTGTGCAAGCTTTTAAATAAGAAATCTGTTTTTGTACGTGCAATTAATCCAAAGCGGTTGGTGTGCACTCTGTGCTGTTACACGTCAAGAAGACAGCAACTTTATGACTTTAATTCCATAAGATGTGTACTATTCAAGACAACTACATTTTAGAAAACAAAATCCTTGCACAGGTGGTAACAGTGACGTGTGCATATCCCCCTGACCATTTACCTTTTCTCCATTTTGGAATGAGAGGGAGAATGTCATTTAAAAGGCATTTATGCATGTGGTCCCCACATGACATAGATATTAGAGCTAAATTATTTTCATGGCAGAGATTCAAAAACTGAAAATTTCCAGTAGGCTTTGTGTGCTGATTCACAAAGTGCTGCCAGCACTTGTGATATTATCACGAGCCTTGTGATAGTTAATGTTCTGTCCTAAAGCTTCAGGTTTTCTCTACATGTGATTTTTTGAATCTTAAGTTTCTATCAAAAAAGAAAAGCCCATTTCTTTCCTAGCTGCAGAGAACATCTTGAAATACCATTTCCCCTCCCAAGAGCCAAAAAACATCAGGAGGAAGGTAAAGTTTTCCAAGGCTTTTTTTTTTCTTCCCCAGTTTTTGGAGTTTTTGATTCCCATTTAGATCTTACTTTTTTTGATCTTTCTTGTGGATTTCAAGTGACTGCGTTTGGTGCCAGAAATGACCAATCTACATTGTGCTTGTGGTTTTATTCTTCAGATGAACACAGAAACACTTTCTTATGACAGATAAATTTTGCATGAAGAGATGCTATTTTATTAAAAATAATTGCTGTCCTGTAGGTTTGCTTCATCACACCCCCCTTCCCATTGAACCAGTGCTTATCCCAGGATCTTATAAATGCATAGTAGAAATTAAGTTTCTTTTGTTCTGTCATGCAATTTAGCAAATAATAGTCTCCAGAAAGAGATGAGCCAGATGTCTTGTAGAGAGTTCTACCTGTGTCAAACAGCTAAGATCAGAATCATGGATCCTGGTGGATCAACTTTTCTTACTTATATGTGGTCCTACATGGACAGTAGTATTTTCATCCTATACTATAGCAGAAAAATATATATTGTTCCATTTTTAGCTGAAATCTGAGTTCTGCATTTTTACTTTTCTCTCTTGCAGTTCTGGTTCAACTGTTCTAAACAGAACTGTGTAACTAAAAGACAATTTTAGTTGAATGTTTAAAGTAAGAATGAATTGATGGACCCTACATTGTCCTGTAGAGTCAAGCTATTGAAATCCAAGGCCACTCACTAATTGCTACTTCTTGTGAAGAAGCAAACCTGTCTGTCATCTGTTACCTAACTTTTTTCTATTTTAGCCCATTCTTTTAGCCCAGGCATTTTGCCCCATTTACACTAAGCTGGACTGTGCAGTCTGTCACTGCACTAGGCATGCTGCTGCAGCTGCAAAATATTTATACACATATAGTGAAACAACCTGTCTGAGGCACGGTTTCCATCAGGAAAGGCCTGTAGATGGTGCTGTAATATAACTGAAAAAAAAATAGATTTACTCAGCGGCTGGATGGAGTTGTCTTAGTCCTCAGAAGCTGAACTCAGATCTATTTTGCTTAATTTCATACCTGCAGGATTTTGAGTTCTAAGTAACCACAGCAAACTCAGTTCACTGGAGATGGAGTGGTACAGGATCCTGCAGATGGGCTCAGGCGCCCTGGCACACCACCTTCACCATCTTCCTCATGCTTTGTTCAGCCTGGGCTCCACCTCACCAGACTGGCACCATGGAGGTACTGCAGAAAATTGTGCCATTGTCTGATCTGCATACTTACATCTTGGAAAGGGCTGCATGTCCTAAAAATCCAGAGCTCTTGCATAGGGATAAACTTTTTCCAGGAGAAGGAAATGGTCAAAAGAACAGAGATAAAATTATTTGGGTTACCCACCAGCCTCAATTTTTACCAACTTGGCCCTCCTAAGAAGCCTCCCAGCTCTAACCTACAGCTTACCTTGTGGTGGGTCAGCTGTGGATGTCCTGACTGCAGGAGCTGGGGAGTGCCAACTTCAGCAATTAAGCAGATTTTAGGAGAAATAATTTTGCTGAAGAGTTGACTCTGTGTAGTTATGAGCTTCCTTCAGTAACTGCAGGCTTGGTGTCTCCCTCCCCAACTGTGAGTTATTATTGGATTCTTTACTCTCTTTCATAAACTGCTGATTGGTGGCAGATTGTTTAGCAGCTGCCACCTGCTATAGTGCTTGTTGAATAAATTTCCCTTTTTAGTTCTAGAATAGCCTTGGTCTGCTAACAGCTCTGGAGGCATTTCAAGAAGAAAGGGACGGAGATAATTTTGGTGGTTTTTTTTTTGGCAGGGTTCAATGCTGGTCCAGTGCAATTCTTCTAGGAATCTTGAGCCCCAAAAAGTAAAGCATTTTTAAGTGTGAATAACCTCCTCTCTATCCAGGGGGGATTTAGACACGTACCTCAATTCTACAATTTTTTCCAGGGTGCAAGTGCTTTCCTGACCTGCAGTTTCTGATAATCTGGAGTCATGCTTGAGTGCCCCACTGAAACAGGTCTTTTGTGAATCCTAAATGGCCCTTAGAGGTTGTTCTGGGATTGAGATGATACTTGAATCCCAGAGGGACTACATAATGCCTTGTAATTTAAGGAGAAACTGTAGTGAGAAGACTTGTCTTTTGAGAATATTCATTTTGGGATAGTAAAGTTGTGGAATAGATTCTAGAGAGGATCGCTCTGCAGTCCCATCTTGGTACAGGGAGAATTCCTGTGAACTCTGGTCTTCATGATCACCAGTGGGAACAAAGCTAATTACTGTCTCTATCTGCCAAGCCCATTTATCAGGACAGATCCTGGTGACTTAGAGTGCAAAGAGAAATGGGGAGGATACAGCAGCAGGTGTGTTACAAATGCCATTTTTTTCTCCTGCATCTCTCAGTAAGTCTTGCCCAACAGGGTAATATCTTCCAGCAGATTCACCCCACTCAAAGCAGCTCTGGACCCCCATCTTCCAGGAGAAATTAAAGCAGTTTAAGTTCAAGTAAGAAATTTGAATTTTTCCTGCATAAAGTCCAAGAGAAAGGAGAATGTTAGCTTGCAACTCTCCGTGTGTAGGTGATTGGCCGGTTTCTTCCTCTTTGCTGATTGTCTGTGGTAGAAACTGAGGATGTTTAAATCAAGTACGTGGGTGGTGTGAGCAACTGATGGATTCCTCTCTTGTAACAGCTGTTGTCTCTTTTGTCAGGGAGCTTTTTTAAAAACAAGAATAGGAGGGGGTAGTGCCCATTTTTTCTGGCCAGAATCCAATTTGGATAATTGCATTCTGCCTACCTAAAATTCTAATGGCATGTTTATGCTTCCCATCTCCATAATGCCTGAGGAGCCTTTGCTTGAAACTTGTTGTTTAAATACAGAGTTATTAGTTCAGTCATCAACATTAATTTTATTCTGTATTTCAATCAACAAATAATGGTTCTTATTCAGGTAATACAGATCTTTCATAAAAATACTATTTTACTGGATCCACACTAATATTACATCCTAATATTTTTAATATTATTTCAAGGTGAATGTCTCTAATGGCTGGGTTTTCAAAGGAAACATAGGAACACCCACTGATGTAACTTGTAGTTATTACTGCGTGCCAATCTGGAAGTCAGGCCATTCACATGTAATAGCTCAAACTCACCATGAGCTGTCTTGGATTAGTGCGGTACAACTGTCCCACATTTTTAGTTAAGCTGTTTTTTAAACCACACATATTGCAATTTACTGAGGTAGTGCCTAAACAAATATCTAAATGGAATTTAATTAGTTACTCAATATCTTGATCAAGATCACTGATTTTAAATCTCTCTGGACTTCCAGGAAGGTGCATGGAGCCATGCTCAGACTCACAGATTGGTTAGTTTATATATGAATTTAAACATAAATGAGGTTGCACTGAGCATATCTTCATTTTAATGTGGGTATATGGAAGGAAATGCAAATGCAGATTTAGAGTTTGCAGGCAGATTTGACACTGATTTAAAGCTTAGATACAGAGTAATATATGGATCTTAGTTTTAACAAGTCTCTGTAATCCTGTTGGGGCACCTGTTGGATGAACCATGCCTATACTTGTCCTCCAGGAGTAGATTCAATTTGCAAACCTCAATGAAACACTCTTCAGAACAGCTTCTGTAGAAGATCATTCTTACACCCACTGAAGTCTCCACCAATCTGAGCAGGAGATCTATCTCAAAGGGTCTGACAAGTTTTTTTGCTAGGTCCTGTCCATATCCTGCTCCTGCAGGTGAAGCTTTCTTGGTGTGTATCTTGCAATGTGGCTCCGGGCTGTCCCTCTTGGCACTTGGACAGACTGTCCTCTTGCATCTCTTGCCCTGTAGTGTCAGTGCTAGACACACATTCACATCCTTCTCCAACAGTGGGTGGATTGCAGAGCATAGAGTTGCTTTTCCCAATCCATTTCCAGACTTTCAGCCTCCTCATGCTGGCTGAGATTCAGGAAGTTGGAAAAGCAATCTGCATAAAAGAGCAAGGAAGCCTTTTTAAAGCTGTCATCCTCATTCATCGATCAAAGATTATGATCCTACTTTCTCATTGTTTTATGGAGAGCATTTGTTTGTTTACTACTTTGGCAGCCCTGGGTACATAAGCAATGCATATACTATAAATATCCCCATTATCCAAGGGCCAGCTCAGTGAGCACTGCCAGGCACTGCACTCACTGCCATCAAGTTGATAGAAGCACTCCAGACAATAAGCACTGAACTCGACAGGGTATTTATATTTCCATTTTTTTCAGCATGAAAGGCAAAAAAGATGAAATCTGTCCTACTCAGACACCTAAGAGAGAAGCCAGTCATCCACTGCTGAAACATGTTGGTGAGGGACATGTGGGAGGCAGTGCCAAGCAAGAGCATGGAGACCAGTGCACGTGGCACTGGCAGCACTGGTGGTGTAGGAAGAGAAGTCAGTACCATTGGAGAAGTCAGTACCCTGAGTCAGAGAAGAGGCTGTGAGGAGCATGAAAGAAGCTGAAACAAAGCTCAGAAAGGAGGCAAGGTAGAGGGGAAGGACATTGGCAAAGAGATGCCTGCAGAGTTGGGTGAGAAAGGCTGGCTGACAGTACAGAAGAGAATGGTGAGTGAGAGAGGAGGTGATGGGAGGAGGAAATGAGCATCCAGTGCTTTCTTCTTTGCAGGGCTGCACCCTGTCCTGGGGAGTGTGAAGTCCAGGGTCCTCGCTAAGCCGTAGGCACAGTGGTGATGCCCCTTTCATGGGGATGACCCTTTCATGAGGCTGCCAAGGCCAGTGCTGGATTCTTTGAAACCATTCAAACTCAGAAAAGCTTAGTTCTTTTTCACACTTTGTATTCTTTGTCAAAGGGATTTTTCAGATGGATGTTTTGTTGTTGCGTGAAGGAATAAAACCCTGCATCGTGGCCACAAAGATTAGTAGTCAGACCTGTTTATGCACACAGCCATCCAACTGCTGTTATTTGCATCCATATAAACAGAAGCTATGCTAAATTCTGGCCAAAAATCAAACCCATTGTGAGCTGCCTAGAAGGCTTTAGCAGATGGGAACCATATAAATAAAATGTGATGTCGTTATTAACTGGCCCAGCAGTTCAGTGTATTTCTAACAATGATTATTTGGAATGGCATGAAGACTCTTCTATCTTGAAGGATGAGTTTATCTCATCTGCCAGACTGAGGCATTTAAAAACAAAATGTGCAGTCCTTCCCCTTCGGGGGCAATGGTGCTTTGAACCCCATTGCTTCCCACAGTGTATGAAAAAGGGAATTGCTGCACAGTTTGGATTAACTTCTGTGCCAGTTACACTAGAAAATTCATGTTACAATTCTGTATGGCTGCTTTAATTTACTTCTATCCTAGTTCAGCACCTACTCTCTCAGCCCTAGCCCCAGTAATGACAGACTGTTCTTTGCTCCTTTGAGATAGAGCTCATTTCAAATGAAGGGAACTTTAGTTGACAGTGATCTGCTTGACTCTTTACAGCAACACTATGTCCTATATCAGAACAAAATAGAGACATGTGAACCCAGTGAGCAGAAAGAAATAAATCCATTTCCTCAGTGTGATCCATATTTCCTGTCCAGTTCTAAAATCCCCAGTTAGGAAATACCTCACAGGCTCTTCCTGAAGTGTTGACCAGCCCTTTAAAGTGAGCTGAGATAATGACTGATACCTCCCAAACAGCTGTTTTCAGTTCTGTCACGTATCACAACTCCCTCTCCTTCAGTTCAGACCTTACATGTTTTCCCCAGGCTTTCTCTTTCTTATTCATGAGGTGGTTGTTGCTCTCCACATTGTTTTCTCCATCTCACTAGCAGGAAAGAGAGCAGTTTTCTAGGGTTTTAACCCATTTTATTGGCTGGACATTGTTATTCTTTGTGCTCCATTCCCATTTTTTGCAAAAGGCAATGTTTCCTGGTGCTGATGAGATCCTGGTTGTGCCAGGTGGCTGCTGCACAATTCTACCATTTCAAGCAGCTGAATTGCCTTTCTGGAAGATTTCACAGTTCAGTTTTGTTGAGAGAATCATCTTGTCAAAATACAGATTGAGAAAGTCAATCAGGAATGGCAGGCTGTAGAGGGAAGCCAGTATAGGGGCTGAGTTACTCTTGCCGTGTTGCCACTGGTTCTCAGGGATTGTTGTTGTTGTGCCTGGAAGATCTGGCACTTCCAGATTTTAAAAAGCCATTTTGATGGCTAACATTAGACAACAACTGAGAAATACAGGTGTGCTCCCATGTGATGACTGTGAACTAAATGATAGCAATGTGTGAGCTCAGAAGAAAACACTGCTGGAGGGGGGTAAGGAAAGCACCACCTTGGGCTCTGCTGTTCTAATGTCTCTTTATAGAGTGAGTGTCCACTCATCAGAAGAACTCCTACTAGCTCTTGAAACAGTGCCTTATCAGTCCAGAAATGAATTTCATCCAGTTGTCTCGATATGCTCTCCATGTATTTACACATGCCTTTCTCATGCAGCTTAATGTATATAAAGGTCAAATACTGGGGGGTGGGTGTGTAGAGACAGCAGAGCAGGACCCAGACTTGGGAAAGATTGTATTGCATAAATTGCCATATCCTTTAGCCTGCGACTTGATTGGTTTTATCTTTTTTCCAAAAGTGCCTCAGAAATACAGCCACAAAGACCAGAGCTTCAGTGCTAATAAGAAAGCAGAGCTGACTCAGTACTACTAAAGGTGACTGATGTAGTTAGGGATCTGTTTATGGGTTACTTTCCCAGCCACAGGGATATTAAAGCCCATCCTCACAGGCTGCCTGCTGTCTCCTCCAGGGCTGTGGAAGGCATCTTGGCACAGGGTCGGCACGACCACTGCCCCTGGTGCTGGGATAGCAGCCCAAGTGTGGGCACACACACACACACACACACACACACACACACACACGGGCTAGAAAGGTGAAGAATATTTTTAAGACATTATTTTTATGGTAATCTATTTCAATGGTTAATTTAGTTTAGGACAGTGATTTATAACAAGTTTATAGATCTTCTTTACTATTCTTTGTTGAATTATGGAGGTGGCATGTGTGAAATGGAAGTACTTGGCCTATTGTTCTGCTTCTCACGCAACCAGTATAGTTGAGACAATAAAAAGATCTATAAAATTAATATATACAGAGAGAAAGGGACAGAGACAGAGAGAATATGTAATGCTCTAGAGTCTGATATCACATTTATCTCTCCCAGAGAGGTTAAGACTCAGAATTTACATGTAGAAATACCAGAAAGATCTTACCCTCTTATGTGGAGAGAAATGACTTCTAAGCATCCAGGCTATCATCTCCTTTATTTATAAAGCCAATTTTCATGGTGTAATTTTTTGTGAGTTTTTTAGGCTAGAACCATATTGCTTTGCTTACAGCTTGGAGCTAGGCCATCTATTGCTGAGGGCTCCCTGACCTGGAGCTATTAGGCAGGCTTTTATGGAGACATAACTACACTAAGATTTCAATTCCCCATTTTCTTTATACCAGGACATTATATCATATTTAAATGTACCTGCATGTGAACACACGCACATCGTAATGGGCAAATATTTATACATCTCTCAACAAACCCTATATGCTCACACTTATTAAATGTGATAATAGCATTTTTATCTTACCTATGCTAAACTGTGTTCAGTGCGTACTGCTGACTACAGAGGCACTTGACTCCCTATTCTACCTCTTCTGAGGCTCTTTCTGCTATTTCAGGCCATTGAGAAGTTTAGGGAGAAGATTCATTTAAGGTCTGGTATCTCAGGTGTTTTAAGACTTCTCTGGTTTTCCCTTCATATTTATAATAAAGTAGTGTTTCCTGGTATCCTTACTTTTGTGTATCATTGTATGACTAGAATATCAGGACATTTTTACCTACTTTTGCTTTAAAGTTTTCTTTAGTAATTATCTTGTATGAGAAAGTAAGGAGATGAAAGCAGGTATAAAATACACAAAATAGTACAAAGCACATGTTTGGTATCATTAACACAGTTCCTTTGAATGACTGATTGTTGGTTTGCTCTTGTAGCAGCAGCAATAGCAGTGCTCCTTTTTCTCCCTTGGTCAGAGGTATGCCAAGATAATTCTTAATCAAAGCTTTAACGTGACCTTGCAATGAAATATGACCAAGGCAATTAATCCATACTTAAATGGTGAATCCACTTCAGAGCCCTGGTATCTTGTCCAGGATGTGCAAATCTCTCCAATGATGTATTTGCTAACTGCTGCTATTTTAAACTGTCCTCTTTCCCCAATCTCTCCTCTTTGATTAGTTTTCAATATGTTAAATTGGGTAAACAAATAGGTAGTGGATTGATAGTTGTGAAACTGGTTGATGTCTTGTCCTTTATTTCATGTTCCTAAAGGACAGCAGTCTTTTTAATAAACCTATTAATGTACCATCATTCCTTCTAGAGAGTATAAATATATGGTAATATGAGGTCTGTTTTCTTGTCACCACACATCACCACTTCTATTTGAAGAAAACAGAATAAATGCACCAAATATAATATTACAGTCAAATGGAAAGAAAATTCCTGGTTTCTACTGTCAAAAAGAAAATGCAGAACAATAATTTGAATAGAATTGCAGTTTATCCTCTTTGGTGTTAAAGAATACCAATTTATTTTATAAAGTACAAATAATTTAAAGATTTCAACAGTTTTAATGAAGTTTAACAGTTCTAAGATGGATATTTTGTCTCCATTTGGTGTATCCTTCATCCTGTGCAATAGAAACCAGTGCTGTCCACATAGTCTAGGTTGAAGGTTACCAACACTGACAAATTATCAAAGTGCTTCTGTTATTTTAATAAACAATTAAAACTATTTTAATAAACAATTAAAAAAATAAAAAACTCCTGGAGTTTTTTCTCTCCAGAAACATAAATAATAAACCTGCAAAAGCCTTATTTTCGGAAATACACCCTAGGAAAGAGAAAGGGGCTTATTTTCCTCACGAAGCCAAAAAGTTGGAGAGAAAGACCAAATAACAGAATCTGGCTTAGTGCCCAGCAAATTACTGGAGAAGACTATTTGGTAATAAAAAAGAAAATGCACTTGGGCTCTACATCGTTCACAGATACAGATTAGAACAGCCAAGAATGGCTCTTTTTTTTGGAGGAGGGGCTGTTCACTAACAGTTCTGTGAGGATATTTACTAGAGCAGAAAACTAGAGATAATAGCAGTACAACAGAACTGCCTAATAATTTTTTAAAGCCAAGTCCACTTATTATTTCCATCAGACATTGAATTTCAAATATTTGCAGTAGTAACATCACAGACTACAGGTGTAAGTAAGGCAATATTCAGGTAATGCAAAGTTTTATCTGAGGGTAAATACCTGCAGATAGTATCATATTGGTACAACACCCTTAGATTGTCTTTGCCTGGAATATTTAATTCTATTTGCAAACACCTGTCAACACAACAGTTGTGGCTTACTTTTTGAACATATTGTGTCCCACACATTCAAGAAAACATTTTATTTTCTTTTTGAGGCTGTTAGTTGTTGAAGGCTAAAAAGAACAGCTGCACATAATGCACATCATGTCAGGAAGGGTAGAGTTTCTCCTATATTCTGCATATATCAAATTACAACCTCTGGTAAGGCTTGTAATACCTGCCAGGTGATGGTAAGAAGTTTAAGGATACAGAACCAATTAGTTAAATGCCCCACACAATGATTAGGTTTGTTGGCCTTGCATCATGGCAATATATTGGTGCAAATGGCTGGAAGCTGGGCAGAATCACTCAATTATCAGAAGGCTGGAGGCTCTCCCTGTTGCAGAGCCTGTGGTAAGTAAAATAAGGGCCTTCTGTTCAGAGAATGGACAGAGTCTGAGCCTTCTGCATCCAGGCTGAAGTGGAGGTGGGCTCCTACAATTTTGTGAAGTATTTACACAAGCTAAACTTTCAAGAGTGCTCAAGCCTTCACAGGTGTGCCTCCAGTTGCTGTGAGGGTCTGCAGTCTGCAGGGGATGTGTACCTTGGCAGCTGAAGGTACACGTGTGTGTTTGTGTGTCTACTGAACCCACTCACCACAGGAATGGAACTTTAAACTGTGGCCTGAATCAGCTGTTGGAGGGAGTCCTCAAGGAAGATGAATAGGCTCACTGTCAGCTGAGATCTTTGCACTCAGATGTGTCTTTCAAAATGATATATACTTGTCTGTCCTCTCTTGCTTTTATACCCTTTTGCTTCTGAAAGTGTCAAAAACTATTATTTTATCCTCTGTTAAAATTTTTGCATGTGCAGTTCAAAGAGGATGGCAAAAACTAAATTGGTTTCACTCTGTCAAGGAAAATGGATTTAAAATATCTATTGGGATTGAAGAGCACTTATGTAAGCCTCTTCTTAAACGTTTCATTTTGTAAACAGCTTGATCCAGAAGGGCAACTGACAAGTCTTAATCAGCTCTCTTCTGCAAACCCTTTACAGAGGAGCATGCAAGAGTTACAGTCATTTTTGCTTTAGTTTTGGCATCTGTCCTAAGCTGCCTTTGGTGTGGTGTCCCAGGTAGCTGTCAATCCCTACCTAGCCATGAGAAGAGCTGCCAAAAAGTCTTCCCTCTGGCTAGGTCAGGAGCTTATTTCATTTAGAGTCTGTTATGCTAATTGTGTACTATGATAACAAACACTGTGAGCTAATCACTGCCCACTTAAGCAGAAAATCACGTATTCTTCATCCTATTTGAATGATACCAGAGCATTCCTTTCTTGCCTGCTGCAACTTTCCTCTGCAGTAACAGATACAAATGTCTTTCAGGTTGGATGAACGGTGCCCACAACATGTTTCTTTTGATAGACAGTCTTTGCAGCTGAAATTCGTGCCTATTGTTTCAAATTTCTCCACAGTCTTCTCTGTAGAATTCTTTGCAGAAGCCTTTAGACAAAAACTTTGGGCCTGCAAGGGGCAAATGATGTGAACCACGTTTCTAATGAGCAATAATTACAGGTTTAAATAGCTGGCACAATCAGTGTTCAGTGATTTCATTATTAGATGGCACCGTAATTTATGCTAATCCTGATAACGGTTCCGGATGAGAGAGGTCCAGACATAGGCGATTGCACTGCAATTATTTACACCCTGTATTTCTGAAACAATAGATATGGTAATTTGGAAATCAGATGACTATGATTTCATTTATTCTGGTAGGAAACACATGTAACAAGTTGTGTCAACAACCATAAAATTAAATAGGATTATTTGATTTCCAGTTCTAGGTTTATTCCTTGTTAGCTTTCACTGCCCTAGACAACCCACGAATCAAAGGAAGTTTATTTGGGGGGACCTGGAATTTTAAAATTTTCTACCCTTTTGCAAGTCTTGCATTTGGATATATGTTCTCAGTGCAAGAGAAAGGGGTGCGTTGAACTTCATGAGTCTGCTTTAATGTAGCTATCACCTTTGTAATTACTGCCAACAAAGCCAAACCTTTCCATCCTCTCCAGCCATTCCTAAGTGACTGGGGTACTCCACTGGGCTCTTGTGCAAGTAAGCCATCTGAATTTCCAGATCAAATCATGCCAGTGTGGTGGGTTGGTGGCAGGACATCAGGGAGTATATCAGAGCTGTTTTGGAGGGGAAAAGAAATGGAGGCTGGAGTGATTTCAGTATGCAGAACACCAAGAAAGCCTTTAGCAGAAGAACCTGTGCTTCAGTCTCAGGTTCATTCCTCAGCACCTCATTGTGGCAAACAAGTCAATTAGACTGTTCATGTGTTTAAAGCCCGTGCTACGTGCTTCATGTGACTGGAAGATCAGGTCTCTGGGGTAAATAAGTGAGGTAATAGTCTGTTGATTGTTGGAAGTTCCTGGAACAATCAGGACTCTGGTCTTTCTGCCAAAGTATTATTCACTGCAATTAGGACAATGAGCAGCACTAAAATTCTATTCAGTGCACCTCTCATCTGTTCCTCTGGTGAACTTGTGCAGTCTTTCTTAACATTTCAAATTTGAAAATTCCTGTTTGTATTGGTGAAATAGATGTGAGTGCTTTAGGAAGGAATTTTTTAATCCAAGATATGGTCCAGATACCAATGACCAGTGTGTATAGCTTGTATTTATTTTCTGTGATTGCTGGGATTTTGCTGCAGGAGGGGGTAAGAGAAGGCATGCAAATACTGTAGCTATGCATGGGATAGAGACAATGAATGCTGAGGAGCTTATCAGTTTGCAATATTTTTATCCTGGTGCATCTTGAATAGTCTCTACCATCATATCTTTTTTGTGATGTGATAGAAGGTCTGGGTTGGCCCTTGTCATACACAGGTGGTTGGCAGTGCCACAAGAATGGGGGGTGTCAGGGTAGCTTTGCCAGCAGCTCAGCAGTGTCTGGGCTAACAGCACTCCTGCATCTGTCTGTCTGTCTGTCTGCTCCCTAGTGCTCTTGCTGGCTTTCATTTGCTCACATACAGCCTCCTCATGCTGCCCTCCCCAACCTCCTTGGGCAAGTAGCAAGGTGAGGCTGGTCTGAGTGCCAGCCTCACTTAGGAGGCTTGGTGCTCCTGGGAATCTGAGGATTGCTTTTGTGAAAGCTCAATGTCCATGTAACTGTCAGCTCCCAGCAGAAAGGATGGAAAATGGCTGCTGAACCAGCTAGTCTAATCCACATGTTTGAGAGTAGACAGTTAGAGAGGCTTGGAAAATCATATCCACAGGCTTTGGTAAACATTATCTGAACTGCTCAAGGTGTTTAAGCTGAGACATCTCACAAGAAAGGCTCTTGCTGTGGTTTTGACACTTGCTACTTTCAGCATAGCTTGGATTTCTGATAAAACATTCTTTGTGGTATGTAATTTTCTATTTCTGACCATAGCTTGCCCTGGAAGGACACAAGAACAGCAGCTGCAAAACAAACAGACAGGTGAAGCCATAAAATCCTCTTACCCTAGCTTTTCATTTCTGCTAGCTTTATTCTTTTAGTGTTTTGGACAGGTGAAGCTATAGCTTGATTCCCTCTTTATATGAAGAAATTTGCTTATGTGTTTAGTAGAAATACAAATTGCTAGAGGGAGAAACCTGATGGCAGAATACAATGTTTCATCAGTGCCAGGATGGTAGCTGTCAAAAGCAGACTTCATTGTAATCAGCTTGTCTTAAGCTTTATATGCAACCCGTTAACTTTCCAGCTTTGACTGGTATGATACCAAACTATGCTTAGAAAAGGAACTTTCCTGATCTCTTTCAGGAAAGTTTCTTCATTTACAAGCTTAATTTATAAATAGAGGAGTTCCACAGAGCTGCATCTTCATTTTACAAGATAATATTCTGTGTTTATGTGCTGAAACCAGTGGATGTACACCACTTCATGTTGGAGACCTACAGCATGCAACCCAAAGTAAAAAGGTCTGCTTTTGTCATTGTTAAGATAAACAAAGACTTAACTGGAGGAAACATCTCCATTCTGGAGCTGTTTTATGTGGAAGTTACAAATCGCTTTCTTGCTGTGTAATACAAATGATTTTTCCAAATGCTAATGTTGTGCTATTGATATTTAAGATCACCTCATTAATCATCCTGGGGAGTAATAAAGTTATCTAAGTTCATGGACTCACTTCCTAAAGTGGATATTAATAAAGAGCAGAGAAGAAACAACATTTTAAAATATTAGTAAACCATTGGACAGGAGTAAAGATTAATTTGAAAGGACTAGGTACATAATAAAAATGTTTCCTAATGTTGTGGAAATGATTTGGTCAAGTGTGCCGTGTGGGGAACAGAAAAGAAACTGTATGGGTTGTAAGTGGTGGTGAGTGTCATGCAGAAGAATACACTAAAATGTCAGTAGATTATCTTAGTTGTGCTGCTTTTGGAGAACCAAGATGGAAAGCAGGATTAGGCTGGCCTCTTGAGCAGTGAGTAGAAAAATGTGAAAAGCAACAAATTTTCTTAAAAGGAAAGGTATAAATCTTACCCTTGCTGTATCTGCAATTTATATAAACTCTGGCAGGAAAAAGTAAAAAAGAAAGGCAGCTCTAGGAGGTCTAAGCTTACTCAAGATGAAGGAGGCAAGGTGGTTGCCAGGGTTAGAAAGAGGAGCTGATCTCACTCACAGGGAAGCACAGGAGACAGTCAAGAGGCTGTGGAAGCACACAGAGGTGTGGTGGGGAGAAGCAGTAATTTTTCAGTGTTTGCCTTTGTCCCTCATGTCACATAATGATGCAAAAATAACATGTTTGCCATAGACAGTGGTCAGACTTCCCATGTGCATCAGCTTCACTTGGTGTAAGTGCAAACAGCTGGGATGGGAAACTGGGAGTATATGTAGATATTTAGGGATATTCAAGACCTTATGAGAAGTAGAAAGATAAAGTCTATATTAAGAATGGAATAAGTTGTTTGCTTTTCACCCTGAACACCTTTGCAATCTATGAAATTAGTAATATTGCATTATAATCTCATTTACAAGGTTTCCTCAAAGATAAAATAACAATGACTACCGAGAGTAGACCCTTCAGAAATGAATAGCAATCAGCTGAAACTAAAAGGCTTTTTTAAACCTCTGAAATTCTGAAACAGTGTCATGTGGTACATTTCTGGCTGTTTGAATGATGGAAAGGATTTCTTTTTGTTCTCACAGTATTTGGAAGTGAGTCAAGAAAATGCATAATGCATTTTATATTAACATTATATGAAAAAAAGTATAATATGAACTTTTAAATGAGCACTCAGGTGGAAGTCATCAAAAATTCATGTTTATATATTTTTGGGTTAATTTAATTAAAAAAAGACAACTTTGCTCAGCTGCCATCTGCAATGGATGAGGTAGAAGGAAAAAGTGAAAATAAATATTTTGTCTCTTTTTTGGATCATTTTATGAGAGAAGAGCTGCTATTTTTGAAAGGATATCTAAGTCTCCACATCTGAAATGCACCTCAGAACCCAAGCTACTTCTGCTGTGGGCAGCCTGGGGACTAGTTTGATCTAGTTCTGATGTTTCTTTAGGGCTCAGATGCTGGATTTGGCATTGGAAGACATTGGACAGGATTTGAGGAAGGTTTAGTAAAAAACCCCTCATCAATACAGTACCTGGTCCTGCTTTTGGTACAGCTTATCCTGGCACTGCTTCAGTTTGCTTCCACTGACATCAGGTGCTGATTTTTCTCATGCACAGTGTATGCAAGAACAGATCTGAGCTTTGCATTCAAGTTGTTTTGTTACCCATATCTCTTGAAGGGGAAATTGGGCTATTGGGCGGGCAAAATCCACCACCCTGGTGCTTTGACCTTCCTGTGGACAGCATTTTCAGGACAAGAAATTGAAACAAAAGGATGCTAATAATTCAGAGCAGAACTCACTCATGCTCTTCTCTAGTGGACTTGAAAGATTGTACAAAGTGGCAGAAATTGTTGGAATTGACTTTTGCTCCTTGACTTTTCCAACTCTTTGCAGTATTACATATTGTACTTCTCTCATCTCTTTGAATGAAGACAGCTCTGTTGTGGATTCGTGGATTCTGACTTCCTTACATGCAACTCCTTCTCCCATCCACAGTCTTGCCTGGATTGTGGATATTTTGAGCAAGGAATATCTTTTCATCATGTGCCCTTAAGTGTCTGTCACAATAGGATGCTTCCACTTGACTCTGGTATCCAGAAGCTACAACAGTGCAAATAAGATGTAATAGCAGGAACTGCAATACTCAATTATCCACCACTGCTACCTGAAGGAACTCTGTAAATAAGGCCAGGATGTACCAAATCCTAGCCTTGGGCAGCCCCAGGATACCATTGTTGATGTCAGAAGTGTTGCACAGTGCAAAGGAAAGCTTAATATATGAGGCATCTGTCAGAGAGGAAGAAAGGGAAAATGAGATGAAATGTTTATGATTGTTGTGTAAATAAAAAGAAAAAAAATGAAGGTGTGGTATAGGATTAGAATAAGTAAATACAATGCCATGTTTGTGAATAGTGTACAAACAAAAGTCAACAATTGATTCTATTTGGAGACTTTGACTTTTAAAAGACAGAACATTCATATATTTATGTTTTAATCACTGGTTTAGAGCAATTCAACAGGAAATCAAAAAATGCATTTTATATTATTTTTTTAAAGTTAAAAATTTATTTCTCCTGCATGTTTTTCTCCTGCCTGTCTTTAAGAACCCTGATAGAAGTTCAGAGCTGTAGACTGGCTCACAAGCAAGAGACCACTGCTGCTTTAACAGCAATTTAATTTTAATACAACTTATTTTTGATGCAAGATGCACTGAATGGCTCAGAGAATTAGTAAAAAAATTCCTTTGAAGTCTTTAATTTCTTTATTTCAGCATCTAATAGGGCCCAGTTTTATAGAGATGGAGGTTTGTGTACTTCATTTAAAAAACCCCAAACCCTGTAATTAGCATTAATTATCCTTTCTGGAGAGGTCTTTGGAAGAAAGCCAAGGATTAACTGAAAAGAGGAGCTGACATGCCTTCTCCTCAGGGGTTGCCCGAGTTCAGCTTGGAGAGATTCTGCTGTGCAATGTTACACTGGGCACTCCCTGTAGGAGCTGGATCCTTCAGTAAAGCAGCTACATGTTAACATCTGGGCTTTTGTTTGTTGTTTTTCTTTTCCTCCTTAACAATCAGCTGGACAGGAGGCTCTTCAGTGTGGGGAACAGGCCTTCCTAACTTCCTCCAGTAAGGTATTCCTCCTACTCCGTTGTGATGTCTGTCTGTAAAATTTCCTACATGGGCCTTACAGTATTTATTTAAAATTTTATTTCCTATGTATGACACACAGGAATATGTTCATATGTCAGAATCTGTTCATATGACAGAAGTCATATGAATGTGATGTGATTTTAAGGAGATAATAATTTAGGATTGTCTGCCTGTGGGAAATGCATTTAACTAGATTCTTGCCCCTTGAAACACTCTTGCCCCTTCTGTTAACTTTTGAGAGTGTTAATTACACCTTCCGCTCTATTAAGTTGTATTATTAGTTGCTCTGTTGAGGTGTATTGTAAAAAAACAAAACTGTTCAGGATTGTGCAGAAGAGTGCCCAAAGCAGAGCTGTGGCAGAAGCACTGAAGCAATCTACTTAAGGCTTACTATGTGAAAAGTTATTTTGAATTATTTGTGGGATTCTTAAATTATGCTAGAGTGATTTGTATTGTATGAACTCTTCTTAATGAAGAAAAGATTCCCCTTTGCTCTGTAATAGTAGCTCTATTCTGGAAACCTGGTGATGTTTTCACTGCAGAGCAGCTAGAAGTATTTTAAGGACTGAGAAATTAAACTTGTAAAAGGCTCTGTGTATGTGTGTGTATCACCTGTGCTTTACTTGAAGTCTTGCACTTACTGTGTGTCTCAGCAAATAAATCACATTGAATGACAGCATAGATCAAAAGTAGTTGTTTTCAAGGCTTCTGCACCATATCTTCTCCAATCTCCATTCTCACTTGACAGAGGAGAGGGACTGCCCTAAGCTCTAATGCAGTCCATGGCTGAAAATTAATTCCCTTTACCACTTTTATTCACATCACTTCATCAACCTTTGTAGCGCAAATACTGGAGTGTAAACAATTCTCCAGATAATAAGTATTCCTTATGTTTTCCCTTCTCCCTGGAGGAATATTTTGCTTTTGTTATTTAGGCAACTAGAAAATCTCTATGTTGGCTTTTAAAGGGCAGAGACATTGAAACTGGGCTTCAAACACAGTTGTTCATGTAAAATGTTACAGTAAGCCTACCCCTGCTGTCTGTGTTGCCTCAATGAAATGCCTCTAAAACAATGCTTTTGTGAGTGGGGAAAGCATTATCTGCAAATCCTCCTACAAGAGGACTCAGAGGTTTTAAGAGGAGCCTCTAGGAATGGTGTCCCCAAACAAATTATTCTCCTGAGCTGAGGATTGCATTTTACTACCTCTTAAACTGATTTTTTTACCTCTGATCACCTTCCTTAAGCATATGGAGTCCCTCTTTCCTTAACTGGTTCTTTGATTTTTGTCTTGAGTCCCTGCTGTGGAAAGTTCTAAAATGACAGCAGCTCCAAATGAGAAGGCATCTTTAAGACCAGTATTGACAGACTTTGTAGGACAAGGCTCCAGTGATATCACTCACCCAAATTTTTCATCTGGAGCTATTTGAGTGGTCATTTCCTTGTTGGTGGTTGTTCGTTGGTTGTTTTTGGGTTTTTTTAACTCTTCCTACCACCAGCACCTTTCTCCTGGCTCCTGTACATTTACTCTCATAAAATCCAGGAGCACCTCTATACCTATATGGCCATGCTATTTTTAAATTTTATGTTTGTTAAATGCTGTTTGATAAATATTATGAGAACAGCACTGTTTCTTTGCCTGATACAAATATCTGGATATCCATTTTGCCATCAGTAACAAGATTACCTTTGGGGGTGATTTCTCTTACCCACCTGCAGGACTTCTCCACTACTGGAATGATTGTACTTGATGGTCTTAGAGGTCTTTTCCAACCTAGATGATTCCATAATTCTGTTCTATATTTACTGCTAAAAATAGGGGTTGCTGTTTACTGTGAAGTGACTCCTTGCCACTAGGTGAGTACCCTTTTCTTTGATACCTATGCTAAATTTATAACTCTGTCTTAAAACACACTTCAGTTTGCCTGAGGCACTTCTGGAAGCTTTGCTAGAACTCAGTTTAGTTTGACCAACAGAAAGGCTAAAACTTACTTGGATTTCTATTTACATATATCTTAGTGTGTGCTGCTCTGTGGTTTCCTTCATCAAAGTACTGCATTTAAAAACTAGACTCCCATCCCGTGTTAGGTAGCTATGATCCCAGTAGGGAATTTGAGTTATTTTAATATCAAGCTATTTTTTTTCCAGAGTGGATTTCTAATTGTAGAATGGCTCATAAATTGTCTTGTCTTAAGTAATGTTTATTTAGCAGCAAAGAAAATGGAGTGAGAGTAATTGTTAAATGGTGACTGTCTGTGCCTGTGAGTTTGCCAAAAGGAGGGAGGCAGAAGAAGCATAGGGGTGTGAAAACTAGTACATGCCTTCAGGCAATTTTTTAGTCTAACTGTGTAGGTTTCAGATGGTCTTGGTTTTCATCTCACAGTTTTCAGTAATTCCAGTAGGCTAAAATTGTTCTAGCCCAGGTTGTTTTGCTCCTAGAAAAGTGAATGTACAAGTTGTGCTAGATATAATCAGCACAGGGAAGAGAAAAATATCTGGAAATAGGAAATATTCATGCTGGTAGTCCCATTTTTACTTGATTAAATGGGTTGTGAAACTGGCACAATGCAGCAAAGGATCCCGTGTGTTGTGGCAACAGAAGCTGGCAGGAGTGCTGCTCTGCTGTACTAAGGTTGCTTCTGAAGCTCCTCCTTGGCTCCTTGCAGGTGCCTCATTCTCATCATCTGAGCAGAGGATTTGTGGCAAAAGGGTGTGATCAAAGCCTTGAGCTAACAGGAAGCCAAACTCTGTCTGTGTACGTGGTCTTCTGGAACTCAGTGTCAGGTGAGGATGGATGCAGCTGCAGTGACAGACGTGAGGGCCAGCAGGATTCTGCTAAGATGAACACAGGCTCTCTGTGTAGGATGCTAGCTGTTATATACTCTTCACCTCACTAAATCTGGATGTGGAACTCCTCCAGCTGAATGCCTGTAAGGGTCTCCTGAGCAGATCTTTCATGCTAGTTCATGCTAGCAGATCTTTCATAACAGTTCCAGTGAGTCCTGACAGAGGCTCCTTTAATTCCTGCCTGCACTGAGTGCAAACCCTGCCTGCAGTAGTTTAATAAATAGATATTTACCTAAGGGTTACTGAAAAGTCTGCATATGACACTGCTGGGAACTGGTGCATTTTGTGTAGAGTACCAACAGTGTCAGTACCAACTTTCTTGCTTTCTCTGCAGGGATGACCTTGTTTTAGAGGTCCTAGAACATTCAGGCCTCCAGATGGATCAGTCATCAGCCTGTTGAAGTTTCCATCGAGACACGGAGTTTGCTGACTGGTATTGTCACACCTGTGTCCTTTTGATGGCCTCTGTAACACCTTTGAGTGAGTGACTTGGGCCTGAATCATTTACTTTCCTTATTCTGCTTCACAGAAGTTTTCCTTCAAATAGGTGTTTATCTAACTCACATATAAGGATGAAGTTTCTTAAAGATTGGGTTTGTGTAGTGGCAAGGAATTCAAGTTTATAAATATTTCAACAGACACTTATCTCCTTTGATGCTGTGCTGGTGACTGTTGCAAAGTTGGCCTATGGCTGCTATGTGTGAAGCCTGAGGGAGGAAATCTTGTTTCCCAGGAAGGGTGAGAATGAAATTGGATGAGGTGTGACTTCAGGTAAATGGAATAGCTTTTGGTAAGGAGAACACTGGTATAAAATGTTCATATAGATTAAGTCAAGACACGTAGGAAAAGCAGTGACATTTTTAAGGTGGTTTATGTCAAACTTCTGTAAAAGTACACAGTGAACCCAGGTATGTATGGTATCCCCTTTGACTGTCAGTTGCTTGCTGTCTATCCTGGGCACAATTCATATGTATAAATACGCCAGAGTGCTATATCCTGTGGTAGCAAAAAACGATGGCATGGTTCAATGTTATATGCATTTCTGAAACACTCTGTAATAGCATTAAGTGACCTGAAAGCGAGTCTGTGATATCTGTCAGGATGCAGAATGTATTTTGGTAGCTTTCTCCCTCCAGTGTTGTGCCTGGAGGTTCTACCACTTAGTATTTTGTTGATTCCATATGTAAATCAAAAGGCCAAAGAGTAAAATTGGAGGAGATATTTCCTGTCTCAAGGGGACAGAAAACCTTTCCACATTTGTCAAAATAACTGGATTGCAGACTATGCATCCTAGATAACTCTCTGGTTAAGTTGTGAAGTACTATTTTTCAAATACTGACTTCCACTTATGTGGCTCCTTTGGAGTATGAATTGTTGTGGTAAGTTTGAGGGGCCTTTTTTGCTCTGAAATGAAATACAGCCAATGTAATGAAGTAGTTATTTGTAGTGAATGCTATCTGCATGGCTGAAAGGCAGCAGATTAAGGCCTGAAGTTTCAGTTTACTTTTCTTTTTGAAGCTTGCTGGTTTGGTCTTTCTCATGTACTGTGCTATTTCAGCTCTCAGGATGCTTTCAGATTCCAAGAACTTGCCAGTATAGCAACTCTGCTTTCCTCCTTTGTGACATGACTTCAAAAATTTCAGATTTAGTTTCAATATTTGCATTTTGGCTTCTTCAGAAGGAATAAGCAGTGGTTCAGGTGTTCAATTGGTGAAATTAGTTCATTAATTTCCACCTAAAGATTAAATGGGAGTGAATGTCCATGTTTCCCAAGAGCATGAGATAATTTGGTCAATAGCCAGAGGGTTTGGCTAATAACTTGTGGTGAGCAGAAATAAACTGTGGCAAGATGCCTTAGAGCTATGGAAGCTATTAAGCCAAAATTACTGTTAGGTTTTCCTGCTGGATCATCAAATTCCCCTAACAAAAACTGGTGCTCTTGAGACCCATCAGGAAAACTGTGAATTAAGGTCTGTATTTACTGCATGGCTCTGATGCAGGATTTTGGGAAATGGAAAGTATTAGCATTGTATTCGTTGCTACAGTAGGAAAACAATGAAAATATTCAGGAAAAGAATGAAAAAAATAGAAGAAACTTGGTTTCAGTCATGGGTTTTCAGAAGTTAGTCACAGATGATAAAAAAGTTCTTCAGCATATCAAACTGAATGCTTGGCAACTGTTGGTCTTGAGCAATTTTGAATTTTCAGACAGTGCTGAAGATGCATCTGAGACCAACGCTTCCTTTGAAGGGTCTCAACTTCCTTTGGCTGTTGGAGGGAACCAAATATTTGGTTTCAGTAGCTTTAGTGCTTGTTCTGTGTGGGCCAAGCAAAGTCCCAATTCCCTGAGCTGTACTTTGCTGGCAGCAACACTTTGATGTTTCCTCAGAAGAGGTAAGGAAAAGTCTGCCTAAAACTCACTTTTGTTCCTGGCAGACATCAATGCAAATATCTGAGTATTTTACTTTCTGTCAAAAAGTGTGGGCTGAATTGTTATCCCCCTAGAATAAATCAAGTCTGCATATGCTATCGTAAAAAGAACTGCAGGAGTTTTTGGTTCTTGGCACAAAGCCATGCAAAAGGTGCCTTAATCTTTCTTTTACTTTAACAGCTCTCATTCCATACCACTGGTTCAAGATAAACTCCCCATTTTTTTGTTATTGGTTAAAAGTCTATAGTTTGGTTTTCAAATATATGATTTGTTGCCAAGCTCCTCTATTTCTCTTTCAGTTTTATTTTCTTCAGATATGCAGTAAACATTTCATTACAACTGTCACTGAAAGTTTTCTGCTTCGCTTTAGTCTTGGGTATCCGTGTGGAAGAACCTATGAGAAATATTTTATGTAGTGTCTAATACCCAGTGCATTATTCTGCATTGTCATGTGCTGGGGTTTACTCGTTTCAAAAAGCCCACCTCTCCATTTGACTGCAATTCACATTTTCTAATATAGATTTTAATTTTGTCATAGAAGTCCTTCATTTCCCAGGTATGCAGTTTTCTTGGTTTCTCTCGACAGGTTTTTCTCTGTTCACCTCAATGTGAGGTGGAAAAGAGCAATAGCCTCAGAAGGTGGATGTGAGCTAGACTGTCTGTTTCTGTAGTTATAAAGATGGTTCTGATTTGCTTTTCTCTTTTAGCTTGTATCAGTATGGACTCCAAAACCACAACTGTAATGAAGTCCAAATCTAATGCACAATAGAAAATACTTTAATTGCCTTTATCTAAGCTTTCATCCTTCAGCTCCACAGTTATCTCCTGGGGTTTTGTGATAACTGGCTTCCTATTCTTCCCTCCCCTGCCTCTCACCTATCTTGATTTAGAGAGAAACACTTTTTACCCTTACGTGTTCTGTAAAATTTTTCCTATCTATTGTCTAAATACACTTCTGTTTTCTTTTTAAGATAATGACCTTAATACATAAACTACATTTTTATTTTTTTAAAATAATCTGATATCTTGGAGTTTTATTCCTGCCACCATTGATTACATCAACTCCACCTTCACCTGTATATATGTGCATGTACTTGCATTTGTTCTCACCTGCACAAGATCAGATTCATGTTGTAAATCAGCAGACCTACATATCAGGTCTGGAGACAGGAGGGTTTAGAAGATTCAATTCTACAGCCTAAATGATGTAATGATTTCCATAAAGGTTTTGAAAATAATTATACAACTGTACTCTGATTTATTTTTCTTTCCCGAGCTAATGACCTTATTTTAAAATGACTGTTCTGATAAAAGATGTATTGTAAGTAATGCAGATAAATAAGCCATTTGATAGTGGGATGTGGGCTACTGCTCAGTTAACTTTTGAAGTTGTAATGTTTTGTTAACATTTGTTAGAATAACCTAGGATATAATATAATTTTCCTCTCAAAGTTTTGACATTATGGAGCTTTGGGGACACTCTGTGTGCTGTATATTTCTGTTAGGCACATAGCAGGAATATTTTCATGTCAGGGTCTCTTTATTTTTAGGAGATGAGTAGAAGTAGTAGTAATGTGTGGAAGAAGGCCAGGTGACAAGAATAAAAGCCAGGGTCATGACAGAGTGTACTAGTTTGAAGCAGGAGCTAAACATCATGTTTGGGACTAAACTACCCCTTTAACACTCCAGTAAGGAACTATGAACCCAATGAGAAAAGGACATATTTTCTGAACCCCTCACCCCCAGCTGGCTCTCAGCTGACTTACACAGATCATCAGTTTCAGAAAATGCTTTTTAACTTGAAGTTAGTGCCTGTTTTCCAGGTTCCAAGCCAAACCGGAGAAAGATGTGTGGGACCCCAAGGCTTTTTGCTCTGGGAATTTCTGGTTATTTGAATTTGTCTGTTCTTTCTCCTTCCCCCTTAGAAAAAAGGCTCCTTCCTTTGGAAGGAAAACAATCCTGAGTGTAGGGGGATGAAGTGGTCAGACAGAAAAAACTGTTGTGCTTCTGCATAGGTAATTCCAAAGGCTGTCTATGTTTCCAACTTAAAAAAATAAAATCATAAACTGGGCTCACTTTCAGACTTTCCTTAACCATAATTTAGTGCTGACATGATTTCTTCCTTATTTCCAACCAGTAAAATGTCTCCTGTTGACTCTGTCCTCATCAATGATTTGTTTGGTGGCAGTTTGAAGGTACTGAATTGGTAATTTTTCTTATACGTGTATCCTTCCTTCTGAGCCTTTACATTTTCATTCATTCTTAAACATTTTCTGCCTAATTAAATCAGACCTATTCAAAATCTGACAGGGAAGAGCAAAGGTCAAAAAATGTCAGACACCCTTAACAACCTCTATTAAATCTTGCTAAACTGAAGGTGCTCTTACTTTCAGTCCGGAAATGGCATCTTAGATTGCAATAATTGATGTGACCTCCAAATACTTACATATTATCAAGAATTCCACTGAGCACAATAGGAAAGAATGGGATAAATGTGCTTAACAGAAACTGCTCCTTAGCCCAAGTCCCCATACAGCACTGGGAAGAGAAGTATTTTATCATGCTGTGCTGATTTGAATGTAAAGAGTTCTAGAAATTATGTTCACCAAATTTACCAAGTCTTCTCTGGGATTTATTTTTAAGCTAGAGAGAGAAAGAAGAAAGCACTTTTCTGCATCCAGTCAACATATCAAAATTGTTCTCTGTGTGTTTGGAAGGATTTGATGCTTTGTGAGGGGAGTCAAGCTGCTTGGACCTGAAATGCAACTAGAAGGAAGCTCTGAGCCTTTATTTAATTTTAATTGGCATAGGCTGTCCTGTGTGTTAAAAATAGCAAGTTAGGCACATTGAAGGCTCTTGCATCACCATTTGGTATGGCTACTTTCCTGGCAAGTCTGAGATTTGGGGTTCATGTTGCATACAATTTTGCATTTAGAGAGGGAAAGATTTTGCCCCTGGAAATGGTGTCCATGCCCATAAAGAACACAGAAGAAGGAATAGAATCTTGTAGTGGCTGGAATTTGAGGACGTACTTCAGCCAGGAATGAAGTAGACAACCTGATTCTTTTTCTTTTACCCTCATTTTCCCAAGACCTAAGGTATTTAGTGAGTTGGACTAGAAGAGCATTTACACCTGCTGCTCTGCTTCACTGGCAGCTCCTATTGCTGGATGTCACTAGAAGCAGCAGAATTTGCAGCAGGGTCAAAATAAGCCTCTAAAACCAAGTGAGGTGATCACCATGGGTATGTGAGCAGATGCTCCAGGGCCCAGCCAGCTGAAGTGAGAGCCCAAGAACTCCTCCTTCTTTTGAGAGCACAAGAGTCATTTCATTTCCAAAACACACCCATAAGAAACATTTTTTTCATTGTTTAAAATGTAAATGAATGTGACGAGAACTTGGAAATGACATGAGCAACACTGTGCTTGGTGAGCTCTAGTCTGCAGAAGAAGTAATGGTTTGAAGCTGATTAGAGGTTTAGAAGTGGAGACTTTTGTGACTTCTTTTTTTTCTCTTCTTTCTGAAAATCCAGAACTTAGATAATTTAGGCTTCAGAAAACAGCAGAACAAATCTTTCTGGAACATGGACTTGCTTTTCAGATCTTTGAAGGCATACCATGGCATTAAGGCAATACATTCTTTGTGATTCTCAAGACTGTCAGGAAGAGCTAGAACATCACTAGTGAATTCAGGAAGAGTGGTGATAAATTCAGGTCATCTGTGGTACTTTTATGAAGACCCTCCTTGGTGTTTCTGCTAGATGGCAATGATCTGCAGGAATCCCTGGGAATGGGTTAAATTACCCAGACACTGGAATCCTTTTCCACTTGAAGCAATGACAGCAGAGAAAGGAAAGGCTGAATACATCTAAAAAACTAGTTTTTAGCCCATGCAGTCAGTGATGTGTGAGAATGATTGGAGTAAAATAAAAATGTTTTCTGACAGGAAGGAATGGATTGGTTATGTGCAGAAGTAAATCAGCTGCATAGAAGTTGAGTATATGGTGAGAATCAGCTATGTGGAAAGCAACACTCCCTAAATGACCTTTAGAACCTCATAGCTAAAGGTTCATCAGTTTGAAATTACTGTCTTGGATGAAAATGGCAAACTTAGCATGAGCCTCTGAAAATATAAGAGTATTTAAAAGTAGCTTTCTGAGCACTTGGATAGAGGGCTCTTAGTGAAGAGAAAACCAGCTCGATAAAGGAGAAATAAAGCTGCCTCATCCAAGCATGTATAATAGCTATTGCTATTCAATACGGCTGAAAGGTTTTTCCTGCAGCTAATGGAAAATTCAGCTTCTAGGGTGTCACTAATTTTGATAGAGATTTCAGTGTCTTCAGTTGTCTCACGCTGAAATGGGATGTGCAAATATTCTTTCATGGTCTCTTGTTTTCCTGTGTGTTAAGTCCAAAATTGCTGACCCTTGGTGCTAGTACCATGTTGCTGATAGCTGCTTAAAAGGTTGCCTGTGGAAAACCTAATTTCTATCTCGACTTCAGAGTCCCATCATGTAATTTAATGTGTTGTCCTCCTATAGACATCCTTGGTAAAAGTAATCATTATGAGACTCTAGATTTTTTTGGTTAAAAACAAAAAAAGTCTAAACAAACCACACACAACTTATTGCCTTTTCTATTCTTATTGTCCTGCATTTCCTGTAGCATTTTTTAGATTCCATTTGATTATAAATGGAATTATAGGTGCCATGTAGTAGTAACTGGCTAAGGCTCATTGGCACATGTGATTTCCACCCTTGCGTATACTGGTCCACTGAAATAAATACAATTTCAGAAGCATTGAGAACTTAAATACTCTTAGTCTGGACCTAAGTGTTCATCAGTTATGAAGGGCAATAAAGTTCAAATATTTATTATAAGGTGTCAAAACATGATTGTTGTGGGATGCTTAGAACCAGTGTAGTCTTTGAAGCCACTGGCATGATTCTACTTTCATGGGTTGTACCTGGTTTATTAGCCAATACTTGCAAAGAGAGGGCTATGATCAACTTCAGACCCCTTTTTAATACTTCTGTTTGAACTCTGCACTCTGGAGAAGCGTGGGGTCTATTTTAAATTTTTGACTCAATTATCTTTTATTTGTGCACTTCAGATACAGCATTAATATTAAATGCTTGCACTTCATGCATACTTAGCACACTCTTAAATTATTGCATGCATTGTAAAGTTCAGTGTTATTGAGAAGCTCTGCTCCACTTACTTTTTTTACTTTATTCAAAAAGCAGAGCTATCTCAATCAAAAGCTGTTCCTTAAATTTGAAAAGGCTATGCACAAGATTCATCTTTGGAGCCTGGGCTGGGATTCCTGGAACTGTGAGACCAGTTGTTTCTTAGTGACTTAAGAACAGAAGCTGTGGGCAGCAGCGTTCAGGTCTTGGCCTTTTCTATTCAGAAGTTTAATGCAAAGCCTCAGCTAAGGCCATGAGTGTGGAGAAGCAGCAGAGGTTTGATGTATTCTGGAGCACAATCACCAAAGCTTTAGTTGAACATGTAACTGCTAAGTTGGGAACAAGAGGACTTTCTTGCCTCCTGCTGAATAGAGGAACAGCTGAGGGGGAGCCAGAGAAGCTCAAAATAATCAGAAGTGTCCCGTGAACATCTTACCATGACCCTTCTTGCACAGCAAATGCCATGTCTGTCCCTGCTGCAGGGTGCTATGAGAAGTGGCAGGGTGTGACTTCATTGCCCAACTTTTGTTGATATATTTATTACCTGCTTTTAAACAAGGCCTAATGGCTTTTCTGGATTTTCCACTACCTTTTTTTTCATTTGCCTGCTTTTCTAGAGCTGGATGTAGACCAGTTGTCTGTTTTACATGCTGCAGGGAACAGTGCTGCCATTGCTGCTCATTGAAAAACATTTCTGTCCGTAATTCTCTTGACAACAGTTTTCTTTGTTAGGGGTCTGAATGAGGGGTAAGTGTATTATAGCAGGTGAATGTAAACTTACCTTGTGATGTAGGAAGAATCTGGTTGGTATCCCTGTCCGCTGCAAGGATTTTAAGGTCACCAAAAAGTGCTGTTTTCTTTGCTTCATCCTTCTGAAGTGCCAGGGACCTTGTGTTAGAGCAAAGTATGTTCTGCAGCTTGCATGAGTTGCATGCATTCACAAGTTTTTAAATGTGCACTTAATCTGCACATTAAATATTAAAGTTCCCCATAACTGAGTTACTGGGTTTTAAACTGCACATCTCAACATTGCAAACTGGTTCTTTAAATGACTGCACTTTTATTGTCTTGTTATGCAAAGAAAAAGATAGCAAGCTTTGTTAGAGCCCCTGACTGTCTAGGAAATCTGTGAGTTGATGGGTTTGATATCCCAGATTTTCTTCAGACAGTTCTCATGCAATTCAAATAATTACATTGCCCAATAAAACCAGAGAGAAAAACAATTTTCAGAAACAACAATCTGAGTTGGCCAGAGGGTAATTACTTTCATTACACACAGGGGAAACATGAAACCTGCTTGTATTCCAGGAAAAGAAAGGGATCAGAGTATTCTGTCATATACATGTAATACTGAGAAAACAAACTTGGCCGCTGTTAAGGCTCTGTTAAGTTTTCTTAGAGGTCAGCACAGGATTTTTTTTTCTCCATAAATGTAATGAATGGGGCTTTACATAATTACAAAAAAAAAGATTTAGTATTTGTCAGTATATTCTAGAGGCAAAGAGGAAAAACCTCTTAGTATTGAGGATAGTAAGATATAGTTTCAGGATTAAACCTGGTCATCCTCTCTTCCACTGGGATGAATGCAATCTGGTTGACTGCAAGGGAATTTGAGAACTAGTGTTTCAGCTTTGGCAGTGGAATAAGACCTCAGTTTTCTACAGTCTAGAGCCAAAGTCACCTGGGTCTAGTTTGTTTGGAGGCTTAACCTGCTCTACTTGAAACAGGCCACTCCAAAGTTTTGATTGTCATGGTGAGAGGCCTTTTCATGCAAAGTGACAGCTGAGAAAAATGCCAGACTTCTTTGGAGCAGATCTAATATTGGTGTACTCTTTGGTGGATTATTTGTGAATGGGAATGTTATGAAATCAGGAGGAATTATCCTTCACTGTCAGCATGATCATCATTGTGCCAGTGATTGCTCTTGGAAATACCCCACATGGCTTGATCCTGACAAGGGTACATAGGGTGGTGCAGTTCTTGCTTCAAGGACTTTGCATTTCTGTAATGACACTCTGCAGGTCTTGGGAGGTAAAAAGCTGTGTGGTTATGTGGCCATGTTTTCTTCTGTGGTAACTCCATGCATAAGGTAGCTTTCTATCTTCCTGAGTGCTCCGAGTAGGAATGACATGTTCACAACTGAAGATCATTAAGAATGAAAACCAGCAGAAAGACTTAGAGTAATAAGGCTGGGGATGACATAATTGATGCAATGACAAAAGGAAATTACTTTGGTAGCTGGTGTGTCCAGCAGCATTGACAAGTGAGTGTAAAGTTACAATCACAATGAAGTTTTAATATCTTGACAACAGCTCCGGTAAGCTGGCCAAAAGAGGCATGCAGAAAGTGGAAAAGGGAAGCAAAACATGTTTGCAGTTTGACTGGAATGATTATTTCAGTTTCAGCTGACCCTGGAGGTAGAGTCAGAAAAGACAGATTCATAGAACCACTGCCATTGGAAAAGACCTCCAAGATGACAGAGACCAGCCTTTGCTCAAGCACCACCACACCAACTAATCCATGGCACTAAATGCCACATCCAGTCATTTCTTGAACCCTTGCAGGGATGATGACTCCATTGCTTCCCTGGGCAGCCCATTCCAATGCCTGTCCATCCCTTCAGTAAAGAAATTCTTCCTGATGTCCAGCCTGAACCACTCCTGTCACAGCAGGAGGCCATGTCCTCTTATTCTGTCACTTGTTGCCTGGGAGAAGAGCCCAAGGCCCAGCTGGCTACACCCTCCTTTCAGGTACTTGTGGAGAGGGAGAAGGTCACCCCTGAGCCTCCTTTTCTCCAGGCTAAACAACCCCATATCCCTCTGCTCCTTATATGACTGCTCCTTATATGGCTATTTATCTCTCTCTGTATATTCCCATTTCTTGAAGAAATGGCACAAGGGCAGCAGAGGGACTTGGACAGCAGAGCAAAAGGGAGGTATTTTGGAGAGGGGAAAGAGGCTGGACCTTCATTCCATAAACAGGGGAGACAGTCTGGGCAACCTAGATTTGACTGATCAGAAGACAAAAAGAGCCAAACATTCCATGTTTGAAGTTCTGAACTCTCCCCTTCATTTATTAAAATGAAATTACAGGCATTGAACCTAGCAGCTGAAAAGCCTGCTGAATAAGTTTCTTTGTAGAGAGAAGGAAAAATTCTGATTAAAACAATTATATGTGACAGCTTTGACAGAAGGCTCATGAAATCCCAGGGAGCAAGGACAGAATGTAGCACTTGGGTTGTCCTGTCAGCCCACCTTCATTTTGTTACTACTAACTGCCTCACTCCTGGCCAGCCACTACACAGATCGCAAAAAACCCCAAAAACCCCAAACAAAAAACTCCCTATAAGCATTTTCTGCTAGGTGAACGTAGTATAGAAAAGTCTAGAAATATCACATTTGGTTACCAGAAGGTGCTTTTGCTGCCTGCAAGGAGAAAAGTGTGGAGGGAGCAATGTTGGGGCAGCGCTGTGCTGGCCTTGGCAGGACTTAGCAGTGTCCCTGGAGCTCTGGACTTTGTGGATTTCTGAACCCTAACCCTAGGCAGAGCAGCAAAATGTCATGGAGGTATGAGTGGCTGTCATCTTCTGGTGCACTATTTGAGGCAGGGTTAGATCTGCTGTAGATCAGCAGCCACCAGGCTGACAGTAGTTCCCCAGCATGTGGATGTTACAAGGGTGAGTAGCCATGTGCTTGACACTCCTGGGCAATGGAGTTGCCTGGAACAGAATCATCTTGTGGTTAGATCAGTTTCCTCAGAAGGAAACTAAACAGAGGATGAGAGTAACAGAAAACTGCCTGTGAAATAACCTCTGACAGTCTGCAGATTTCTGTGACATCCTTCTGTTCCCACTGCACAATAAAGGGTGTTTATAGCTGTTAATGTGGGCAGAACTATTGTTAAAGGCTTTAACTCTTGTTCTGTGATGCTGCAGGTTCTCAAGGTGAAGGTATCTGTGTATTCTTTGTTTCCACTTCTTTGGCATAAGGAAATGCTGCTGTCATGCTCCTGGGGAGAGCTGGGGCAAGGGATGTGAGAGGTGGAGGAGCAGGAAATCTCAAGTGTGACAGGAGCCCAGCTGTGGTCCCTGGCTGGAGAGGGTCCAGCACACATGGAAGGCACTGCTTCCCTGCTGTGTTTCTGGTCATCATACACTGAGCACTCTCTCCTGCACAATTTCTTCAAAATGTCTTAGGCAACAGAGGGGTCTACTTCTTGTTTCAGGCTCTTCTTGCAAGATGAGGGGATTAAAGAATAAGATGTCCAAGGTACTGCTATCCTTCCTTTAAATGTAAATCAAGGTGGTTAATATATTTGCATAAGAGATGTCATTTATCAAATCAGGCATCAAGGTGTTGATCAAGTGAAGCACTTTTTAGCAACTTGGCTTTGAGATGAAATAGATAATTATAGCTGACCTTCAAGCAGGGAAAAAAAGGCAATGCTTTCCAAATTAGTGCAAGTATTGGTTTCCTTTGAGGGATCAGGAAGCAGCCTCGAGTTACTACAAAGATGATGGACTGGACTGGAAAGCAATTGTTCTGTGCATTCCTTCAGTTAGTCACCTGTAAGACTCTGTGAGGAAGCATTGACAATTTTCTATTACTTGTACTTTGCATGATCTGATAGTAGCCAACCAGTTCTCCTTAGGCTCCTAATCAGTTGGAGTCATAATCTGTGTGCTCTTGGATACATAAATCATGATGCAGATACACCAAATCAGTTGTAATGACACTAACATCCAGTACTGATTTTTTTGTTTTCTGTTGATTCACACATGGACTTTTGCATCAGAAATTCCAGCAGAAGAAAGTCCTTGGTGCAAAAAGATGATTTGCACAGAGTAACTCACAGGTTTTACTTGAGTTTGAAAAGAGAACTCGGGAAACCCTGGTGCCAGCAACTGGCTGGAAATACATTGGTCGTGCTTTTCAGACAAGGGTGCAGTAGCTTTGAATCTTTGAATTAGGGACCACAGGTAAGTCAAAGGAGATACTGAAAGTTTCAAGTAGACTGGACTCAGTGTTCCCTTACCAGACTCCCTTAAGAAGAATATGCTATAAGCTATTGACCTGAGGGACCCTCTAGCATTTTAATAATAGTAACTGTAAGCAATATAAAAAAGCCTTGTTTAATATTTTTTAAATATTAGTCTCTCTTCTTGGACATATATCTGATGTTATCTAAAATATTTACTTAACTGAATAGCATGAATAATTTTGACTGGAAGGAAACTTCAGCACAGTAAATCCCTGTATGTGAAACTTTGTGGATGATCTGACAGAGGAGAAAACCCACTTGTTTTCACCTCTGCACTGGATGATTTTTCAAAAGTTCTGTACATTCAAGCCAGCCAAATTCAGGTGAATACCTCCGTCAAGACTTGGTCTTGGTCATCTTTATTCTTATTTCATTATTTCCTGGGCTGAAACCCCAACAGTGTTTAAAGTGAAAAGGGCAGTTATGAACAACAAAAGCATATTAGATGACCTGTCAAATGTAATACCTGGCTAATTCTTTTTTTTTTTTTTCCCAAGGCTAGCTGGGAGCTTAAATGTCTCTCTTACTTTGTAAGTCATCTGTTGAAAAGAAGCCTTTCCTCACCAGGATAGCAATAGTTGTACCTAATAGTCCAGATATAGCAAAAGTCCTTTCACCCCCTATGCCATTATGTGTAGGTGTGCTAAGAGGATGAATACACTATAAAAATCCACTTTTGTGGAACTCTGCATAATATTCTGCTTTAAGTCAAAATTCAGAGAAATGTGACAGGCTATAAAGTACAATTAAAACTGAGTACATCAGTAATAAGAAGCCACAAAGCATGCATAATCATGAGATAAATGACCTCAATGGACAGATGATGATGAGCCAAGGAGAAGCCAAGGTCAATTATCAGAACTTCTAATTTTAATGCTATAATTAATAATGAATATTTCAACAAAGAATGTTTAAAGAATAATTGTATTCTGGTATTAAAACCTGTTAAACATTAAACTTATGCAATTTATGCAAATGAATCTGATAAGAAGAGACAATTAAGGTTTATAATTAACAGATAAATACAAATGATCCAGTGATGAAGGTCTTGGTTTCTCCTCTGTCTTATGAGACAATGTAATTGATTTTTATAAATGCTAATTTATATGCACTGCTAACCATTAATACATTGAAGAGATCATTTATTAAATTAAAGATGAATAGTGGTGTATGCAAAGATAGTACCTGAGTTTTCAACATTCTAAAGATGAAAAGGAAGCAGAAAAAACCCCAAAGCCTTGAATGATTTTGCTTTGGGGTTTTTTTTTTTCTTCTAAACAACTTTTGACATGCCAAGTACAAGGTATAGGAAAAAAGTTTAATGGAGACAAACAGTCTTTGTTCAGTCAGTTTTTACGTGACAGTAAGAGGGATTTTTGGCACAATGCTTGCCTTTTAACATTTGTTCTCATGGACTAGAAGTAATGTGCATTCTTATTTTGCTTTGCTGTGCTCTTTCTTTGTGCTCTTGTATGAGAAGATGGCACGTTCACTCTGGAATGAAGCTGTTTTTAGCAGGGCAGGGGGAGTTTTTCAGGACAAGTGTGCTAACTTGGCATTCTCTCACAAACAGTCCCCTCCTTGTTTTCTGAGGTGTTACATTGACTCTGTGCTTTTTTAAGAGTTTCTGACTTCTCCTCCTTTTAAAATGTATGATGGCATTTTGCCAGCCCCTGTACACATAATAAGTTTCTCTCCTTTCTTTCATTTAAATCTCAATATTAGCAGGAATTCTGAACCAGCTATAAAATGGATGCATTTTACATTATATTTTGTATCCACCCTCAGAACAGTAATGCAATTTAGCTTTGCAGGAGCAACTGCAAACAATAGCTACACTTAATTAAGTGTAGCTTTGTCTTTGACAGCTCTTCCCTTCTCTATTTTCCAAGGGCGAGGTTGTTGGCTGAATTGCAGCAGAGCAGGTGTTTGCAAGGCAGCTCCAGGAAAGTGGCTCCCAACAGCCCAAAGAAAGTCCTGAAGGGTCAAGGAAAGGGAAATGAAAAAAGCATGCTGTAGCAGATTTGATTACCTCTAAGATTAGATTTCAAACAAAAATATAAGAGATCTTTGCAATATCTAAACATAATGACCGTCCATTTTAAAGCATGCTCAGTGATTTCCCCCCCTGTTTTTCTCCTTACTTCTGACTTCTGTCCTTGGCACTGTAGTCTGGGCTCAGGAGGTCAGCCCTACAGGAGCTTCAAAAAGTATGGACACTTGCAGGAATAGGCAAAATTTGCACCTACTGATGCAATCAGTGGAAAATCCATGGTCTTCCATTGGGGAGTAATGTGGTCTGCTGGGTTTAGCAGGGCTTCTTGATCTAAATCCACGTAGAATTTGACTTAAAATGTGCATTCATTTTCTGCCCCCAGCAGCTATGGTACAGCCCAGGGTATTCCACTGAACACATTTCTGGCACCGTCTCAGCCAAGCAAGGAAAAGCACACTTATCTTGTCTTCTCACAAGGGTCATCTTCTAACACAGATTAGCTGGGGATATTCACCATAAATCAGAATTATGGCCCTCTGCTTCTAGATGTCAGTATGATGGGCTTCTCCCAGTTCTGATTTCTTTGAGCAAAAAGCACTGTTGACTGTGATAGTCCTACAGCGTCCAGCACGACACAGGCAGATGAGTGTGTCTAATGTCAGTGGTTCATTGAAGAAATATCTGTTCTCTGATTTTTGGACAACAAACCCAAGTGGTAAGGCAGAGTTTGTTTAGTCACTGCTGGTTTCCCTCCCCTGGGAGTTCCATATTTTAGTCATATTTTAGCCCCTTCTGCCAATGTGATGATTTCAAACAGTAGCCTCCCAAGCTCATCAAGTACATCAATACTTGGAATAACAGAATAGCAAGCTACTTTTAGTACACTGTTGCATTGCTTTTTAATCCTATGGCGCCAAATATGTGGACAGAAAGAATGATTAGGAGGAAGAGATGTCAGACTTGGACTCACTTGAAGCTTTCTGGGCTTCCTAAATCCCTGGTGTGGCCAGAGACAGCTGGAGCAAGTGTCCAGTGGGGGAGGGCAGTGTCCCTCTGCTGGGCACTGGAGCAGCCTGGCAGGTGGTGGGCTGCAGCCTTTTATGTTCTGCCAGGGTTTGGAATGGCTTTGTTGCTGCTGCAGTGATTCAGCACTTTGCACTGAAACCCCCTTTCACTGGGAAGCTGCAGATTGATTCTAGCAACGAGTGTCAGTAAAGGTCAAGAGAATAATTCTCTCGGGAATTTTGAGCGTAAAGCCTTTTTTTTTTTTTGTTTGTTTCCCAAGTCTTTAATGAGCCTTAATATAATTAATAGATTTGTAGTGAAAAAGCTTGTTGCTTTTGATTCTGGAGATGAAAGTCCAGATATTTCTGAAACATTTAATTATATAACAGATGTTTCCCTTGTATTAAGATTCAAGAATGTGGTTTTGATTTAAAAAAAAAAAAGGCAATTTCAGGACAGATTTTCTGAATGACCTACTATGTTTTCTATGATTTCCTCCACTCCACACAAAAGGTACTGGTTTTATACCTACCCATGTTTGACTGTGATCACTCTTACAAACAGCCTCTAGAGCTCACAGTCTCTTCTAGAGGCCAAGTACTCCCTGGAAACAATCAAGCAAAGACCAAGCTGAGGTTCCTACCCTTCCCTATTGATGCAGGTTGCAGCCACTGTGAGAATGTCTGCTCCATTTCTATTTTTATTGAAATCACATGGTAAGGACTGGTTTTAAAATTTTTATTTCAGGAAGATAATGCTATAAGATCAAGGCTTTTTATTTATCTGAACTGCTCTAGAGCAATATATGATTATATGCCAATAGCCATAATGAAATCATTCTAATAATTTGAAAGACATTTCCTGAACTTGTTTAATTCTTACATGTATTTTGCACTTAACAGTCCTTTACATGTTTTGTCATAGTTTTTATTTACTTGATGGGAATTAGAATTAGAGGTATTTAAATTTGGAAAACAGTGGCATTTTGGAATTTGTCATGTTACATAAAAGCAATATTTCAGAAATTTCCTGGGAAGGTGGAAATTGATTTAAATATTTTTGGAAAAGCTTTGCTTGAAATTCTATGAGTGTACTGGCAATTATTCATGTAATTTCAGTTTTATAGTTTACATAATCCATTTGAAGAAAACATCTGCTTTCTTCATTTCAGCCACCAGGAGACACTTGCTGTACAGAAGCGATAAGGTATTTTAGTTAATATAAAGGAAAAGCTGACCAGAATCATTTGAGGAATAAAGTACAGCTGACAGCATTGAAATTGTTATAATGGGCTGTATTTTAGCCACCAAGTCAGCTGGAGGGAACCTGCAGAGGTCATTTAAGTCTGACACGCTGCTCAAAGCAAGGCTGACATCATGAGTAGCTCAGATTGCTCAGCCTGCACAGATCAAGCATGAACATCTATGCAGAGGGAGATCCCACAGCCTCTCCAGGCAGCCCTTTCCAATGTGTTACTGCTTCTATTGATGTTCTTTCCACCCTTATACCCCACTGGTATTTCTCTTGTTGCAGCTGGTGACCTTTGCCTCAAGTCTGTTGCTGTGCAGCTCTGCAGAGCAATTGCCTCTGTCTTCTTGAGCTGCTGTAGGTAATGGAAGCAGCTAGAGTGCTGCTTTAGCATGCCAGGAAGAAATGTCAGATGGTAGTCCTTGAGTGCAACCAACAGGAAGGCTTCCCAAGGGTAACATTTTGAATGGAAATTTCCATTTCCAAAGCAATCTTTACTTTTAAATTCTATTTTAAAAAAATTATGAGATGGAGTCACAGCATTTCTGAATTTTCCCCTGAATGAAAAAAAAAACTTTTGACATTTTTGAAAACTACTCATTCCCGTGTCTGAAAATTCCCAGTAGTTTTCAGGTTAGGTACAGACCCTTTTCTGCTAAGGGTAGTAAATGAGTGTGGGGCAGCTCTTTTAATTCTTCATCTTCCTACCCAGGGTCTGCAGCCACAGTACAGAGCCAGCCCATCCCTGCTGGGACCAGAGGAGGATGGCTATGCCCTGACAGAGCAGTTCTTGGCCACACAACTCCTCTGTGAGGCCAGGCTGATGGCTGAGGAGCTGGATGCAGCCCCAGCTCATGCAGCTGTGATGTTTCTGCAGCTGGGCCAGTGTCTGTGTGTGGCAGTGTGCTTGAGCCTGCACATGGCTCCCTTCCACAGGGAGCAGAGCTGTTTGTGAAATGGGGACACCTGAAACTCTGTCACAAGCTCTGTGTTCTGCACTGGGGATTCAGCTTTTGGGGGGAAGAGCCTGGGCCTTCAGGAGAGCACAGCAGGGCTGGAGGCAGCTGGCAGTGCTGCAGAATGGTGATTTCCCTCCCAGATTCCTGTCCCAGAGCCAGGATTTGCTTTTTCCTGCCCAGTTGGTGGCTGTGCTTTATTCTTTTACTAATTTCTCTACCAGCAATGGTCATGCTGCTGCTCTGCTCATGCTAGGGACATGTGTGAGGAAACACACCCAGGTGAAAGTGTTGGGCTGCCCCTCTTGCAGGGCACTGGGGCTGACTGTGAGGGACTGGCATTGAGGGGGGGTTGGGAGCTCCCAGCCTGGACCAGAAGCTGAAGGGGACAGTTAGAGAGGGAATAAAAAAATAAAGTTGTTACCCAAGAGATGATTTTTTCTCAGACTTTGAAGCAAGTTTTGCTGGTGTTTTCTTCAGCTAGTCTTTGCTGGTTTTTCTTCAGTTCTTCTGGTGAACTTTCAAAAGGCCTTTTGCCTTCTGAATGACAGCCAGATGTTCATTGCAAGCTACCTATTTAAAAAGCAGTATTGAGAGATGGTCCCTGTGTGGCACAGAAAAGTGAAAATAATGCTACTTACAGGCAATAACACTTCCACAGTGAATCTTCACTTTGGCTGGGGGAGGATCTTCAAAGCATGTTTATATTTGTGTTTCTGCCTAAGCATTGTGGTTTTGCCTGCAAAGAGATTTTGTTCTCTTTTTGGCACGAATGCACCAGTTTATTCAGCTTCAAGCAATTTTGCTGAGCTGCAGCACAGGTTTGACTGACTCTGTCCTCCTACAGCACAGCTGTAAATCACTGTGAGATGCTACTGAAGGCACGTCAGCTGTGCAGAGGGCAAGTTCTGCATGGAGGGGGGAGAGGAGTTCTCTTTGATCAGTCTGCCTCCAAAACCTGAACATGGCTTCAGCTGGGAGGCCACAGCCGTGCGAAGGTGGAAGTTCAAATTCCTCCTTCCAGAGGATTGCTTTTGTAGCTGCTTCACAAATGTTCAATGTTCAGTTGTTAAAAATTTTACCTGCTGCAGCACTGCATAATTTGGGATTTCACTGGAGATCCTAAGAGTCCCGTTAATTTATGTACCAGCAAGCACAGTGCTGTTATGTTAAATTCAGAATGGAAACATGAATGGAAACAAGAACCCTTGAGATCAGCATGAATCAGATGGGCAATAAAAAGAGGATTTGATTTGTTCCAAGAGATTTTGTGAATTGGACTACATCTGGCACTGATGATATAATCCAATACCTTATTAGTTTTTTCAGTGAATTAAATAGCCAGTTTTAAAGAAATGAATGTCTAAAGAGGAAATATTGCTCTTAACAGAGACTGATACCTAAGTGAACTAATTAGTAACTTGGTGAAGATTTGACATGATATCTTTTTGTATTTAGCAGGGGAGGAGAAGTAAGGCCAAATTCTCATGTGATCTTCATCTCGGTTACAACACTTTGTCTCTAAAGATTGCAGCAGGTCTTGCATGGGCTGGTTGTTTACTGTTTGCTGTCAGCCAGTCAAAATGCAGGTGTATTTATTTATTTATTTATCATCTTTTAGCAGGAAAGAAACATCACAGGGAAGAGGCAGAACTTTTGACAAATACTTGAACCCAAGGCCTCCTAAATTTCAAAACATAACACATTGAAAAACCTGGTTTTCCTTTTCTCTCCTACAATTGGATGACCAGCAGAGATGCAGAAACATCCATCAGAAAGTTTGTAGCTCCTGTCATATGCCACTGTTATTCTCCACGTTGTCTTTCAAACATTTGGCCTTGGCAATGGCCCAGGAAAAATGGTAAGGACAGAAGATGTGAAAGTGCAATTTTTTAGTTGTGTGAAGAAGCTAGAAAATGTCAAATAAAGCTGACATTCAAATACAGTTGTCTGTCAAACAAGTCAGACTTGTTTGTGTTTAGAGGCAGGTCCCTTCCCCTCTGTTCCTCTTCATGCTGTGATGTGCAGGTCTCCAAATCTTCAACACTGTGCCATGTTCTTATACAGGCACTTTCTAAACCCTAGCACTTAATACCTTAAAATGATCGACCTCTGCACATTCTGTTCCCAGTTTCCACAGGATTTGCATTCCTTAGCGATGTGTTTGTTTGGTTTTTTTCCTTGGTGTACAACCTATTGACTTTTTTGCTGTTTGGTTTTAATTGGGTTGTTTGATAGCCAGGACTATTTAGCTTCAAGTACTTGAGCAGATGATTGGATTCTTTAAAGGTTAAAGAATCCCATTTGTTCCCTTCCACAATAGATTTAAATCTTTACTCTTCTTTATATAACCAAGAAATTGTTTTCTAAGAAGCAGTCTGTGGAAAACATTATTAATACTCACCAGGTGTGAAGCATGAGGTGACAGCTTTGTTCTTTTAGATATATGTAGATGCTTAAATGATTTCTATCACAAATGAAAGCATCAGTACTGGCCTTTAAGTTTTCAGCTTGTTATTTTAGAATGCCTAAGAGGAATAAAAACAAGACAAGGAAATCTTTTAGTGGGAAAAGTCAGAGACCTCTCGATTTTGGCTCAGCACATTTGAAAAGTTTTTTCCATCGAGGAATTAACTGCTTGCTTTAACATCCCCAATTCTTTTTGGTCTTTTCAGGAGGAGAAGATAGTATGCTTAAGAAGTGGTGTTAGGTCAGTGGCTTGATGCTGATATCTGTAGCAGTGTGTGTTTTGCATATTTTGCAGTCTTGAAAGTGTGCTGAGCTCCTGAAGGGATCCAACATACATATTCCTTGTGTGTGTCTTTCTGCAGGAGCTCAAGGCTAAAGCAGGCATTTAGGAGGAGCTAGAAGACAAGCATCTGAAGCTCATCAGACAACCAAGCTGAGATATTTTAATAGATTAGAAGAAAATTAAATTAAAGATTGGTGAAAAATATTTCCTTTTTAGCAAAGTATTCTGGTCCATTAGAGCAAAGGGAGTGGCTGTTTATTTTGCAGTTCTGCTTTTTTTCCTTTAGAAGTACTTTGTGCACAGGGCTCTCACTTGAGGGTAATCTTTATCATAACTCATTAGCTCTTATCTAAAATCAAACTACTATACTTGGTTTTACATGTGTAATGCCCTGTTTTTAATATTGTAACATGGTTTCCTTGGCCTAAAGAGCTGGAGAGCAGGAAAGAGGAGATGGTGAGAACGGAGCTGTGTGAGTGCCTCCACACACATGGAGAGGGAGAAGCCAAGTCAAAACTGGGGTGTCTTTTTATTGCCTATGTGATGCAAGGATCAGTCCTGGAGCCTGCTATGATTATTTATTGACAAAGAAACACACTGGAAGACAGGACTGTAAATGGGCTGGAGCCATGCTTGGATGTGGAAGAAGTTTTGGAAACCAAATCTGACTTGGCTATTAATTAATACAGAACTGAGCTTTGTTTGCTGACTCGTTTGCTTGAATGCTTGCAGGCATGGTTGTGTGTAGGTACAGGCTTCAGGTCTCTCTGTTCAGTCTCTGGGAACTGCCAGTTTTCTCAAGAATTTCCATAATGAAGGGTTTTTGCTGGAAAAGTGTGCAAAGTGCATGAAATTGCTGAGATGCCATTTTTCTCTGGTGCCAAACAGCACAATGACACATTTCATGTTTTGGAATATGGCTAAAAAGGTATGTCTCATTAATGATATTGTAATGGCAGTGTTTTTCTGGCTTAGGACAGAAAAATAATAAAAAAAAATACGTGAGGATATAGTATTAAGAGTCAATATAAGGAATACCTTTTGAAAAAATGTCTGTTTAAAAGCTGCCCATAGAATTCCAAATACTACCCACTATATAATATACTGTTTAACAAGAAGCAGAGTTCTAAAGTGTACTGACAAGCAGAAACACTTCTTTCCCTAAGCATTTGGTGCAACAGGTTTGAATTCTGGCTTGAGGAAAACCACCCCAAGTGGTCTGGAAAGCCAGAACTTTGGCCTGCATTGCAGCTGGGAGGCACATGAAGATGTGATAATATTTACACAGAATATTATTCAGTATCTAGTTATGTGAAATGTATTAAACAGTACTCAAATCCTTCTTACCTGTTTCTGGACTCACCTGAATGCCTCCATGGCTTATACTTTGCTGGACTGTTTGGCTCCATTCCTTGGCTCTAGATTTCTAGGTGTTTAGAAATGAGCCCCCTTTTGCTGGAATACTGATCATGAGGGAATCTGGGGAAGATTTCTAAAGTTTGCACTGTAAGTGCTGCTTCTAGATACAGCATATACTTGTAAGTGAAGACACCCCTGTGCTGTGGCAGTGCCTGCTGGAGTCCTGTGTGTGCCTGTGGAAGGACTGGGCTTTGCAGAATGGGAGCAGCACCCCAAGCAGGGAGTGGACACAGCTGCTTTTCTGTGATCCTGGAGGAAATATGTTTGAGGTGCTCAAGAAGAACCTAAGTTTAAAGCTGAGATCGGCAGGAGATGAGCAGCACCTGAGGTAGGAGTTAGGTGGTGAAAGTCCTGTTTTGGGTCTCAGACTGAAAGGTCATTTCCTGTGTTCTCTTTACAAAGCCTGGGAAGTGTTGTCTTCCATGAAGCATCAAATCTGCTGAGCTAACTGTTAGAAGGTGCATAGTGGATAAATCTTACATTATTTTTGTGTGTTCTCTAGGGGTGTTAGCACTGTTTGCCATGAGCTGTTCATCCAGGCAGTGCTGCTGTTTGATCTGTTTTCTTCTGCTGAGTTGCTGATAGAGGTTCAGAATAAATGGCTGTTGTGCAGGGAGCTACACAATGGATGGGGGAAACAAATCTATTCAGCCACTCCTGTAAATGCTAATGAGTTCAGCTAGATAATACTCTTGGTTTTAATTCAGATGGACTGCTATATGCTGGTTCCCTGAGCACTACTTGTACAAATTTTATCTGTCTTGGTAATAAAACAGACAGTAAAATGGGTGTTCTACTTGTTGAATTGCTGCAACTGAAGGTGTAACAACTGAATTGCAGCAGGTACAAACAATGGTGTGTGCTGGCATGGCTACCCAAGCTTTAGAACTCTCCCAGACACAGAGGTGAAGTGCCAGAGAGCCAGTGGTTGCACCCACTTCTGCAGACTCTACGTAAAGTACCAGATACACTCTTGTTATCTAAAATAGAAGTACAACAATGTAGTTAAAAGGGTTATTGAAATTTGGCTCTGAAATAATCCAGCTTGGAAAACCTTGATTTATCCCTCCATATACATAATTTTAAATAGAATCTGCACAGTACCATGTTTCTCAGGGGAGGCTTGGAAGCAAAACCTCAACATTAGAAACAAATCATGGCAAGGCAAAGAAGACCAGGACACAATTCCTTAATCTGACACAGGCAAATTGTTTAAGTCAAGGTTCCTGCTAGCTGTGAATATTTTGATGCTTAATTGTCCAGCCAGAGATGTCAAGAATCTTGCTAACAGCAGTTGGGTTGTAGAACAAGAAGCACTTTGATATTTTCTCTCTTTCCCATTCCGCAAAGAAAATATTGAAGTGACTTAAATTAGATTATTTATTTTTTGTGTATGTGAAAGTTTATTCTCTGAAACATAATGTCTTGGTCATTATAGATTGAGGATGGAATTTCCAAATTGTATTTTTTTTCAGCAATAAAAAGGAGGGGGGATGTTGTGTAGTTGTTGGTTTATGGCTTGATACATAGCAGCTTCTCCCCACTGTCCCTCTTTCACACACTTACTTGATGAAATAACAAAGTAATTCTCTGTACATAAAAGCAAAGCAGCTCCAGCTTCTTGCTTTCAGCTGGAGTGCTCTATACCTCTGGAGTACTGAGTGCAGGAATTCCAGGCTGCAGTGGTTCTCCAATGCTTAGTGAATGCATCTCACTGTGAGCCTTCACAGCTCTTCCTCAGTTTCCCTACCCATAAAATGAAGATAAGGTATCATGAAGATGGAAGAGCATTTTTGACAGCTTTGAACAGAAAGCACTCATAACTGGCAGTGTTTCCTACCTTTATTTTTTTTCTACTGATTGAATCAGAGGGTCTTGTTTTTGAACCTGTTACCTAACTTTTTTTCAGGAATTTTTACTCTTCTCAGCCGTTTTCTCTTCCAGTCTGAGCATGGAAAAGACAGGTATAACAACCTGTCTAAAGTACTTTTATAACCATATGAGAAATAATGTTGAAAATTATTAAAATTAAGGACACGCATTGTATACCCAGCTGCCAGGTCAAGGCCAGAGCTACAGGAAACTTTAACATAAATATTAATATAGCAGGCACTTTAATTAGCTGTGCCCTTCAATCACTTGTTATTTGCCCCCTTGGTCTCCATCTTGAGCCTTCATAGAATAGGATGACCCCTACTTGTCAAGTCGGATTTCATTCAATTTATCTAATTACTTTTGGGACCCTTTTAATACATGCTCCACAGAGTGCTAAGATTGCCCAGCTCTGCCTCTATTCCTGGACTCAAATATATAATACAGGATGCAAAATGCACATCAGAACTCCTGCTTAACATATGCACAGCCTGCTTTAAACTGCACTTCTTATTAGCAATTCCTTGCTTCCAATCAACTGAAATAGCTGGGAGCAACTCTACTTCATTTTTCTCATGTTAACGCTTCGCCTTTTTCTATCTGTCTTTTTCCCTTCAAGGCTGTTTTTGCTCCAAAGTTAATGGAAGGAGAACTGAAAAAACTGTCTGAGAGCATAGCACAGAAGTGTAACCTTTAGGGAGGTGTTGGTACTGGTGTAAAACCACTCTTGTACATTTTGCCACGTGGCAGTGGCTCCCCCATGATGAGCTGCAGCCAAAGTCACATTAGTGGTCGCTTCCAGCTTGTGGATACCTTGCTGGTCTCAAGCAGCAGTGCACATTTCAGCTTAAAAGAAAAATAATGTTTTTTTTTTCTTATCTGTTGCACAAATTCCTTAGGAATAATACAGAGACCTCAAGCTTTCTGCAAATTGTGTGCTGAATCTGATCTCCTATAAAATTAAGTATTAGGGCCTTATGTAACCTTCAGATTTAAAACACCATTTTCTGATTCAGTCCTGGATTAAAATTGATTGGAATCATATGCTGAGTTTTAACAAGTAGCATCCAAACACAGCTGACTTTAATATACAATTGGCAGACCCACCATTGACTATTTTCTAATCTTCCTCCTTACAAGGCTAGAGCTGTTTCTAAGACAAGCCTAGTGTGAGGGAGAGGCAGGCATAGTGGCAAGAAGGTGAGTCAGATTTACCACAAGGATTAAAAAAAATAAACCTTGAAAGCAAGGGTAGTGTCTTGTGATATGCAACATTTATTTTTTTTTAAATCCAAAACCTCTTGTTTCTAAAAATAACAAGTATTGGAAAGAGAACAATCTGCTTGCTATGAGGGGAAATGGGCCAGCTGCTCAACAGGACACAGCAATTCTAAACAGTCCTAATCAGGAGGGGAAGCAGAATGTGCTACTCAGTTGAAGTTCAAGGGCAATTTATAGAGGCAGAAAATAGTATCTATTACTCCAGACAGAACATGACTAAATTAAAAGGGATTATATCTTGAGTGTGTGAAAAAAAACTCAATAGAATTACTGGCACCTCATAGTTACTGGCTGGAAACCTTTAGCTTTTGTTCTGGATCATTTTGCATTTATTATCTTAAATTGTAAATTTGGAGGGTTCAGCTGCATTGGGCAATATCCTTGCGACGCTGGGTTTGCTTGGGCCAATGGAACCTGGGGAAGTTTCTGCAACCCATTACTGGCCTATGCCATTAGTAAGGTTGGATGTCTTCACCTCTCTGGGCATTTTGATTCCAGTCATAGTTTTTACTGTAATTAGGAGGAAACAGCAACATTTTAATACATTTATGGGTCCCTTCTTCCAAAAATTTTGTTTTTTGCTGCTTTCTCATTTTTCTCCCAATCCCCCACACACTCACACAGCATAACCCCAAATTTCAGCACTTATTTTCTTAGCAGCTTTGGGAAGTGGTTGAACATGCAGAAACTGAAATTCAAAGGATACAAATTCCTGCAAGTGAGGCACACTGCAATCTAAGAAATCTCTGGCAACAATTACATGCTCTCTCAAACATGGTAATAGTTAAAGTTTATTTTGATACTTTACATTACTTTACCACATTTTCTAATGTGTTAGTTGAATGGAAGAAACAGAGCAACATCTAGGAATAAACTGTCTTCAACAGTCTTTTCAGTTTCTATTTATGCATAATCTGTTTCTGCTGTGAAGATGCTGTGATATTTTTGTGATATGTAGGCCTGTTTCTTAAGTATGATTATTTTGCACAGAGCATATTTAATGTATGCATATTTATTGAGACATGTCAACATTTTATGGAGTAGTTTTGATATTACTTTCTGCATTCAGACAGTCCTGCCGGGCTTTCTAAGGGCAAAAAGAAGGGGTGGGAGGGGGTGGAGGCATTATTATTATGTGATCATTATAGAGAAATTATTGGATGGATGGATGGATGAATGGTCTGCAGCTGAAATTTCTTGAGATATTTAAGAACTAAGTAAAGATGGTCAAATGTTCTTTTTAACAAAAGAATGGTTTCCCAAGGATTTGGTTAACCCCCCCACCCCACCCCGTTTTCTGTGGAGAAGTGTTGCCTTTTTTAGAATTCAACAGAGAGCTTCTTTCTCTCCAAAAAAACTAGAAATATTGCTATGTTGTCTTATGGTGTTTTCTGAGCTTCTGTTTTGTCCTCTGTAAGTCAGTGCCTCCTCTCCTGGCAGCAGCTCTTGCTTCACTGTGGTGTGAGTGTCTCCAAGTGGAAGGTGTTGTCAGCTCAGTTAACAGGGAAGATCACAGAATACAGACTTGTCATCTGAAAGATGAAGGGTACAAAGAAGTATCTGAACTGATCACTGGGGCAGTATTTCCATGCCACCTTTTTTTTATTTGCAAGTGTTAATTTTCAGCCTAAAACTGAAAATATTTTTGAGTGATGGAAACTGAATGTCCAAATGCCCAAAGGTAGACTCATTTATGCTCCTGCCAGAGCAGTGGTGAAACCTTTGGACCTTACTAAGAGGCAGGTTTGGTAGGGTCTGATTCAGTTTATTTTGGAGGAGCTGAGTCAGGCTCCTAATTAAAAGCATTGAGAGACTTTTTAGTGCTAAGGAGACTGGTTTCCTGCAAAGAGCTTGCAATTATACTCCAAATGTACCCTGCACAAAGGCGTGTTTTGCCTTTACTTCAACGCTGCAAGCCAAACCATCACGTTCCAGTCACAAACAGTTTCAAAATTATCCATCCTTCTCTGCCATTTTATGGAGTGCTGCTAATACGATGGAATGGGCACGAGAGGACTTCCCTGTGCCAATTTGAACAAAAAAGGTTTTGGCTGCCTTTCAGACTGAAAATAGTAGGTGCTTACATGTTTAATCACAGCATGAGCGAGAGCTCACGTACACACGCACACACACAGAGCGCGCTCGCTCTGATGTGCGGGTGCGGGTCTGGAGGCTTGCTGTTGACAGCAGGGTCACATTCAACAGTGGCTGTCTGATTAAACAAAAGTAGGCTACAGCATGGCAAACAAATTGTGCTCTGGGTTTCTGATCTATCAGCAGCCTTGCCAAAATGCCAGCTAGCTGAAAAGGAGATTGCATTGTTTCTAATGAAACATGCTGTGCTCACTTGTCTAGTGTGTGCTTTAGGAAGCAAATGCAACTGGTCCCCTTCCATTTGCACAGTTCCTCAGTTGCTGCTACCTCCTGTTCCTCACACATTAAACAACTGCATTAGGTCTTTCCCAGCAGATTTATGTAGAGTTTAATATTTACATGGGGGGAAATAACTTCTCTATCTTACAGATAAGATGTGCTGACTTCTGTGCAATTTGTGGTTACAGAAAAGCTACGCTTTTGGGAAGAGAGAAATCTAAAAAGAAGCATTGTGTCCTCCTACATAGTCTCATTATTATCTTAAAAACAATTCCTTGCACACACAGAAATAAATCTATGTGTACGGGCTTAATGTTGTAAGATTCTTGAGTAGTATAGGATGTGTACAGAAGGTTATTGTTGGAATTGTTTTTGTTGCTGCCTAATTGCAAATGAAATAGTGGCACTTCCTGCTACCATAATGTATAACTCCCTGCCAAGAGGCTTGTTGTAGACCAAAACTCTTATGCTTAGTACAGTAAATGAGAATCTCATTGTTTGAAATGATTCTTATTTAACTGTGGAGTATATCAGCTAATGTAAAGAAGGCATGATCAGATCTCCCAGTGGCCTCCAGGCTCAGCTGACTGAATTTTCAAACACTGAAAATTCTAGATGGGGAAGTAGATAAGGAGAAAGCATTCATGAACAGTAGATGATACCAAAAGATCTTGCAAGCAGGGTCTGTCCCTGTGTGTGCTGAACAAATGACACTTGTGGGGGATGGTCAACAATGACTGAGGAAGGACAGCAAGAGCTTTCAGAACTTTCAGGTTTAGTAACCCTGATTTATGTGGAGATCTTGGAAGAACTGAGTCTATCTAATCTTGAGTTACAGCCTTAAGGTAGATCCAACATGGTAGGAGTGCAGGGGGGAAGGACCTGCACATGTCCCTACCTGTTGCAGCAGTGTGGCTAAAACACAGCAAGGGGGTCTTATACACGATATTAAATATGTTTTTCAAGCTATGTATAGTCCAGTATTGGAATAGATTCTGTGCAGTCCCTGTCACTGGAGGTTTTACAATTTTAGAGATCCTTAGAGAGATGGATTGATTATTCTGGAGGAGAGGAAAGTGTGCACTAAGAGTCCTCTTGAGAGGCTCCTGGTTGTGAGCAGGGGTGTGATTTATACCTGGCATTCGTGTGACTGCCACAACTGTTGCTGCCACAGCAGAAGGATCAAAGTCAATTTGCTCTCCCAGTTGTACCATAGATGTGTTTCCAAGTCAAAGAGCATCTTTAACACTTTGCTTCAGAAGAATTACAAATACTGCTCAAAGTGACAGCCTGTAGCAGATGGTAGGTTTCTAGAGGTGACTGCAGCAGGATCAATTTCTGTCTTTGGTGGAGGGGCTTTAACAGTTACAAACAAATCAATTCCTAGTAAACATTAGTGATGTGGAAAATGTACATATTCAGGGGTCACCTTTCAGAATTGTTTTCCTCCAGCAGGTGGGCATCTTTTTAAGAAACCTTCTAGTGCCTAGCTAAATTCACAGTGACAGGAAAATACAACACTCTTCCAGCTATTTACTTTACTGATGGTGGCTTCAGCTGATGCTCTTGAAGAATCTTCCTGTGATTTGTTATAGAACCAGGTGGACCTTATCAGGATAATTGCAAAGCAGTTATTTTGTTAAAATATAGCGCTATTTTGTTAAATGCAACATGTTCTTCAGGAGAGTATTTTAATAAGGCTGGAGAGATGAAAACTTTGACTTTTTCTAGTGCTCAAGTTATGAAGTCACTGGCCTGCCATGATACCATTTTTTGGGAATGAGCTGCTGAGACATGAAGTTGACTTGACAACTTTACAGGTCAGTCTCCTAAGTAAATATATTCCTCTGTGATTTTATTCTTGGTGAAAAAGACATCAAAATATTTCATTTCTGCAAAAGGCTGTCAGCTGTGGTTTTTTGTGGTTTTTTTTTTTTTTTTTTTTTTTTTCCCCCATGGAAGTGGGGGGGAAAGAAAATACCTTGAAAGTTACTGCAAAAGAGAGGGAAATTTTTTATTTAGCAGCTTGTGAAGTACCTGAGGTGCTTGCTGCTTTCCCATGGCACTATTGCACTGCTCTTTATGCTTTGTTACTGTGTTTCTTTGTCCTTTTACTTTACCCAGGTGTGAATAGAGATGGTGTTTTAACCTTCGGGTTGTGCAAGGCATATAAAGTTACTGTTGTGCTTTTCCTGGGTTGCAAGTCAGATAGTTTCTCCTGGCTGATAACTATATATAATGTAAATTAGCACTTTGCTGTAGGGAGAAACTGACCATCCCTTTTATTTTTATTATACTATTACTCTAGTAATTTATATTAGGCTGTTGGCCCGTCTTAAACCCAGATCCAGCTTTTCCTGGACTTTCCCATTTCTACCCTCTGATCCCTACTTTTCTATTACTGTTCTTGGATTATAAACAGTAATACAATAGAGTAAGAGTCCTCTATTTATTCAGTAGGTGTGAGGGCCCACTGATTTACAGCAAAGTTATATCAGCTTCCACATTGCAACTTGGCTGAAAGCACGTGGGGATGGGAATAGGACCATCACTGATGAGACTAGGATGGATCCCTGTCCATCCTCCTCTCCCATCCCACATGTGATTTATGCCGTGGGCTGTCAGAGTACCTGCTCCTAATGCTCCCATAGCTGGACTGAATTGTAGTCTGGACTACATACTCCACAACATATTTAATGTGTTATATTTAATAACACATCATAGATTCCTGTTTAATTAGGATAAATATTTTAATACAGTTTTTTTCTGTCTTTATCTGAGAGATAGTCAGTGGCTGTATGGTTGGGATGTACTTTGGCACCTGACACAGCTCAGCAGCATATCTGAAACTGGAGGTGAGAAGCAGCAGCAATCACGCCACTCTTTGGCATGACTTTCTAAACTCCCTCTTAAGCAAGGGTTTAGAGCACTACCTTTCTGCCTGTGTCAGGCAGAAAACAATCTGCTTCTTACCTTTATTCCCTGCTGATCTTGTTTTTAAGCTGTGGCTTTATAGGAAAAGAGAACCTTCTTTACCAGACATTATATATTATACTCTGTGTGTGTGCATGCAAAACTATTCAACTGTGTTGTAACTTGGAATTCTGAATGGTATTCCTTCATTAATGTGTTTAGAGAGCTTATGTTTCACACTGTGCTGTAGTGTGCTGCCACAAGAAGGGTTTTATTATTTATTGAATTTCTTCCTAAATAAACATAAAAATCCAACAAAGGAAGTATTACTGTACAGATAGGCTAGTGATGTTATTAATAAATACACTGACTGCAGATCACCATTCAGGTCACTATTTTACTGTTATTTTTTTCCTGACTTCAGGAATAGAAGATTATTTCAAGAAGCTTTTAAAATCATTCTCTTTATTTCTTTCTCTTATCACATAGGGCTAGTCTACACACGAGTTGATACCAAGAGCCTTGAAAGTATTTTGGTGTTAAGTCTGCTCATAGATTGGTCTTTCCACTTAGCTTTGAAGTCTTGCCTATCCAAAGAAAATCACTACTGGTGGCCTGTGAGCGATGTATGCAGTTGAGCTGGTAATGAACACAACTTGTCTGCAAGTGTCAACCAGGATAAACCATCTTTTGCTCCTTGCAGGAATTGTGGCTGAAATACAGTTAAATACAGAGATTTCTTAGTACAGACTTTACAAGCTTTGTTTTCTAACTGCAGACCTCTGAGGGTGCTCTGCTTTTCCCATGAGTGTTGCCTTCTGCTTCCTCTCATGTTGTTTGAGAAGCAGGATGGTCTCCAAAGCCCTTGGGTCCTTCCAGGCTTACACCAGTGGCAGGCTGGGATGGGAGGTGATGCTCCTGGCTCAACAGGGGGACATCCCACAGCTGGTAAGAGCCACGTTCCCTTGAGACTGCACACGCGTTGTTTGGGTGATCCATTTTCTAAGGTTGCTCTGGCAACCCAGGTATGCACGAACAAAAAATATGGTTATTTCTTGTTAGACATATTTGGTTGCCTTGGTAACAAGAGAATAATTCATCTGAAATGCAACTGGATAGGATAATTGATATATTTTGAGAAATGCCTACAGGCAATAATAAGGATTTGTCTGCCACCAACGGTTCCAGACTTCAGAAAAAATAAGGTTAGGCTCTCAAACAGGAACAAGTGTGTTTTCTATGAATCTGGATGTAAAGGTAATACTGTTCTTCCTCATGCTCCGGAGGGATCCTTGATGGACTTTTCTGCAACTTTAGTGCAGATCAAACTGCATCTATGATTTCTTTTGAATATTTATTTTACACAATCCAAAGAGTTTAGAAAACCTCTGAAGTAATGAGCTCCCACTATTGTTTTGTTTCTTTGTTCTATGAATGAAATGCCTTGCAGCAATCTTGGAGGCTCCTGTACAGGAAATTCATATTGACACTGATGACCCATTATTACAGATAATAATGACTGACTACCAGGCCTTAAAGGCATTAAAGCCCCTGGTTGCTAAGCTGGTTCACTGTACTCCAGTCTTCATGGAAAATTTATGAATCTTGTTCATCCAGTATTTGATGTTTACTTAAATGGCCTTAAGTTTTCAATACCTTGTTAAGTGTCTTCCAGTCCCTGTGCAGGACACAGTAGGACCTACTGCCCAGTGAATGAGAGGTTAAAATCTCATCCCTGTTCATCTCCTTCTGCACAAAGGCTGACAGGAAGGGGTGTAAGAATTGCATGGGGAAACAGATGGGAAGAGTGCCTGTGGGAAGACTGAACAGACGACCATGAGATCCTGCGACTTGCTGGGTACATGCTGGAGCACAGCTCTATCTGACTTCATAGCTGGTTGATTTTCTTCTTGTAACACTAACCTTTTCAGAGAGATGATTTTTCTGCTAAGCTGTTCTGCCCTAGGCTTTTTTCTCTCACTTGACTCAAGAGTCTGTCCTCCCATGACTGGTGTCTTGTCATCAACCAGTAACAACTTCTGCTCCCAAACAAGATATAAAGCTGGCAACTAACTTAAATGAGGAATGTTCAGCCTGGTTTTAAGGCTGCTTTTGTGAATTCATCAGAAGCTTGACAGTTTAATAGCATTTCTGGAATATAATCTCAATTTTCACTGACATTTTATTAATTTCACCTTTTTCATTTTGGATTTGGAATCTGATACCAAAAATCTCTCTATTTATTTAAAACTAGCTCTGAATCAGGTAGAGCTCAGAAAGATATCTGTTTTCCTGGAGAGGAAAACTATAACTTGAAGTTTCCCAGGAATATAAATTCCAGCAGTGACAGATCACAAGGTCAGTATGATTAGAAAAAGGAAGTATTTACTTTATTATAGCAAGGCACCAAATGGTGTATGCTTTCACCTTGAGGACCCTAGAAAGAAAATGTTTCCAGAAAAAGAAAGCTAGAGCCCTAATGAAAGTAGAAATACCTTTCATTCCCTCAAGACACTGTTTATTGTGTTAGTATACAATCCATCAATGCAGTAAATAGAGTCAATAAATAAGGTAGTTGTCTAACATACTTCAAGATTTTGTGCTAAGGGAAATATGATTCTCTTTCTAGCACAAGATCTTCCTTTAGCCAGAGACAAGGACAGCCTGAATGGATAATGCCTGTACTTGAATCCTTATAATGAAATTTGCAACTGGTCAGCCATTGAAAATCTTTCTAAATTTATCTGTGCTGTTCTGTAAACTACATGAGCCTGCAAACTTTTGACTTTTAGAATTCACACGTAATTGTCAAGCCATGCAAAATAGGTAATATTCCTTCCTTTTTCAAAGAAAATGTTCAGTTCATTCTGGTTGAATAATTACAAGTATTAGCTCCATAAAGAAAAGGGATAAAAAGAAGTCTCTCAATTAAGGAATTCTAATACTAATGCAGAAGATGGTGTTATGTTAGCTCTTGTTCACCTCTCTATTATTGTATCTGATCTATTGCAATCTTTTTATCCTGCAATAAATAAGCATTTTAGGCTTCAATTTTCCTGCAGAAAAAAAAATGCTTTGTTTTTTAGTTGAGATAATCTCAGCCTAAAAATACTCAGGATTTTCCTTGTTTTATTTGGCCATGGGCAATCTCTATGGAAGTTTCCCTTGACTATTTGCTTGGGAATGAAAACTGGGGCATCTTATCATACAGAAAACATACCCTGAGAAATTACATCATGCTTGCCTAAAGCTGAAAAGTACTGTTCTTCCTCCTCCTTTGGCAATTTCAGAAGAGTTACTGACATCCAAACAGCTGTCCGGCTGCCACAGTATGCCACAGGACAGAATCATTTAAAGCTCATTAGCACTAGCCCAAGTTTCAGTTATATCTTAGAAAACATTTGACATACTGTGACAGGCTCCTTCACTATGTGTTTGGTAAATTGTAATTTGTAAATGGACAATTTTAACACTACTTTCAGTTTGTTCTTTCTCTAAAAGGGCATGTAATAGATAATGCTGGGGTGTGTGTGGTATGCTAACAACATACTTGTTATTTTGTGATTATCTTCCCCATCCAATATATTTGAGAACGATAACAAATTTCTGTAACAGCCTCTTACATAGTATGGGATTTCCTGGGAAGTTGGTAAGGCTGAAGCTTACAGAAACTTACAGCTTCTTCAAAGATGAATAGTAAAACAGTTATTTTGAAGTTTGGTTGTACTGTCTGCCTTTCTTATCTCTCACAGTGGAAAAAGCCCCTGACACTCTATGGGGATTCTCTTCAAAGAAAGTGGAACATGATCCACACATGAAATTGTAGCCTTCATTGAATTATTAAAAGTCTGCTGCTTTCTGGCAGCAGGGTCAGAAATCTTCAGTCCTACTCCATATTTTACCTTTCTAGGCTTTCTGTCTCTTACTATCTGCAGCTGACAAAATTCAGTACAGTCTCTGAAAGGACTCCTGAGCACTGTTATTGTTTTCTTTGTTAGCCTTGGAGATGTTGTAAAAGGAGAAAGAGGGACAAAATTTAAAAAATTACTAAAACAAAGTCAAATGTGGCAATTTGAAATGAGAAACTCCTTGACTCTTTTCCAAACACCTTTCAGTGTTTCCATCTTCCCTCTATAGTTTCCCACTCTGCAGGAGCTGTACATTTCTTTAGGATCGAGAGAATGGTGTTTATTATTTAATGGGAACTGGTTTCTGTGCACTAGAGATAGAAGGAATTCCTTGCACTAGAAGGATCTTTTCTACAACACTGCAGAGCAAGAAGTGTAGAAAACATCCTGCCTGTAGTTTGCCTGCTTCTGGAAGGTCAGTTCTGTTTAAAAAGGATATACAGTGTGATGAAATGACAGCCATACTAACCTTATAATTAGGAATGTTGCTCTGGAGGGGAAGTTCTGAATCACTGGAAATGCTATAGCCAGTCAACCAGGTCATGTAAACTCTTCCAACAGCTGGTTGAGTTCTGTTTGAATCTAGCTTTGTAGTTTTTTATTCCTGCTGAAAGGCTGTGCTGGGGCCTTCCTGCTTTCAAGGCTAGAGGGGTGATCCTCTATCACAGCTGACTTCTTATGTGTTGTTTTGAAATTTATTGCTAGTTGATTCAGCCTGGTTTTGTGCTAATTTTTTTTTCATGCCTTCTTTTTCTTTGTTTTTTCTCTTTTCCCCCTGCTGCCTAACTGTTTTATAGACAGTGTCCCTCTCAGTTATCAAAGTGTTGGGCAAAAAAAGTCATCTCTCAGACAAAATGTGTGTTGCTCCATAGGGTATCTGCTGTGTATTTCTCTTCTCTGTTCAAGCTGGGGAACCAGTTGCAGGATGTCTTCCCTCTACCTCTCATCTGAGTTTCCTTCCCATGGAAACTGGGGCATAAGGGAGAAAGAGGGCAGCGAGGTCTAATGTGGCCTTGTCCTCATGTGGAACTGAGATATGAAGGGAAAGACCTTACAAGCTAAAGACATGAAGCATGCTTTGAGGTCCTGCAGTACAGCTGCAGCTTGATTTTCTTTGAACAGCTTGAATGATAAGGGGATGGTGAAACTAATATATAGCACTGGCTCTATCTGGAGTTCATGTTCTTCAGACAGAATGGATCAGCTAGATATCACTAGTGCTTTGTGATTTTAATAATTATTTGCATCTCTCAAAAATCTTGCCTAATAGAATCCTCATCTGCAATCTGACTCTTTCACATCTGAATTATATTGGTGATTCATCATTGTTCAAGAGCTTCCATCCATCTCAAGTTTTCTCCTTCTTTAGTTCTTAGCAATAGATATATTTATAGCAAGAACACTTGACCTACGTGCAGCCTTGTGCTTGGTACAAATGACATTTCCATGTGTCTCACTCCAGCTTTTAACATACTTCAACTTTTTTTCACTGATCTTCCTCTGTATTGGAACCCTTATGTTCTGAGACAACAGCAAATTTTAATGCTGCAAACACATTTTTGCACCATATCCATTTAAAAAAATACAAATCAAACTTATTTTAAGAAAATGTAATGAGACATTACCTGTTAATTACCCTTCGTCTCCAGGCTTCTAATTTTGCTGTAATCTCCCCTTTAGCCAGTTATTCTCCTAATTTATAATCTAATATTATATTAATCTCTAGTTTCTGACTTAATGATTTCGCTCTGATGCCACATCATTAAGTACTCTTACCAAAGTCCATGTAGATTGAATCAGCTGCCTCTCCTTGGTCTTAATAATTATTTACTTTCATGTTTAGTCTTGCTTGTTCTACTTTTAATAAATGTGTGCAGCATTTCTTTCCACTTCCTTCCATGTCTTTAATTATTCTTTCTATCAAAATTTGCTCTAAAAAAATGTGTACAGCTGTGGTCGTACTAATGATCCTCCACTGTGTTTCTTCCTCTTTGCTGTCCTCTGGCTGTATGACCTCTTGGAAGATTTGGCAATAAATTCTGTGGAGCAGACCTGCAACTTCAGAAGCTATTTCTTTTTGAGGCTTGGAAGTATCCCAGGCTTTTGCAAGTTGGAATGTATGGAGACCTTCAGCCTCTTTCTGCTCTAACATAGTACTTGTGGTTCCTATTTTTGTTCTCTTTAGCCATTCTTCCTGTGCATCCCCACTCAATATTCCCAATATACATGAGTTAACTGACATAAAAGCACTTGGGTTTGGTCTAAATGTAATTGTCTTTAATCTCTATCTTACTCCACCACAATTTCAGTTCCCATCTGTACTTTATTTTTATTTATATTATTGAGCTTTTCATTGCTACCTTTTGGAATGTCTCTGCATGGTCTAATTCTGTTTGACTGCCAATCAAATTGCTAGCAGAATTATTCCCATCAGGTTTTGACATCAGTAATTTTCAGATTTTACCTCTTAAAATGTCTGTCAAAAGAAAGAACATGGCATCAAAACAGCACTTGTTTATTTCTGGTCATAAAGATACCACATCAGATCACTGAGTTTTATCTTCTTGGATGTTGTGTTGGAAGTGTTTGTGTTGGTAGTGGTTTTGGTTTGCCAATTTGAGATTTCCCAGCTAATGCACCAATTCAGTGCTGGCCAATCACCAGTGCACTCTCTAGAAAAAATTTTGTTTTTTACATGAGTGTTCACAGAGTTGTATTAGCTTTTTTTTCCCATTACTTTTGTGAGTGCCTCCATACAAAACTACTACAAAGTGGTAATATGTTGAGTGTTTCCCTTCCCGTCCTTGAAGTTTTGGAGAATTCTTTGCATTAGCTCACAGGTTTTTTCAGAGTGTTCTCAAGCATTTTGTTGAGGGGATAGAGAGGAGGAAAATGTAATAAACAGGATTTTTTTTGGGGGGTAGGTTGGTAAATGGGGGGGTTGTGTTCTTTGCCTGTTATCAATTGTGACACAAATCACAAACCTATAAACAATTGAAAAAAAAAGTTAGTCAACTTCCTTGGTAGATTTTTGCTATATATATTCTGGTTCACTATATATTCAAAATATTTTCAAGGTAACTGTATCCTGATTTTTAATGCAAAAGCCAATTAAGAAAAGGAGAAAAAAATAAGGGCATGATTTTTTCTTAAATCACAGCTAAAGCAAGCTTGACAGACTAGTCATTGTTTGAGGTGGAGGGAACAGGAGGAAGAAAGACATGACAGTCATAAGGCTACCTGATCAGTTTGGGAACAAAAGCTCTTACCTGGTCTCAATCCTTCATGCTCTAGTTTGGGACATTGAAGACTTTATGAAATGGCAAATTTTCCCAGGATAAGAAAATTTTCTGCTCAGTTCCAGTTATCTTGTTTGCACCTCTTTCCAAGCTTCATAATTAACACTGAGTTAATTTTGAGGCTATGGCTCTTTGTTTTACGTCTGTTACTTAAGAACAAATGCTGGTTTTGGTTGAGGTTGAGTTAATTTTCGTCACAGTAGCCAGTGGGGGGCTGTGCTTTGGATTTGTTCTGGAACAGTGTTGGTAGTTCAGGGATGTTTTTGTTACAGCTGAACAGTGCTTACACAGAGTCAATGCCTTTTTTGCTTCTCACCCCATCCAGCAGTGAGAAGGGTGGGGATGCACAAAAGGTTGGAAGGGGATGCAGCTGGGACAGCTGACCCCAGGAATATTCCATGCCATGGGGCATCATGCTTGGCAATCGGGCTGTGGGGGGAAGGCTGTCTGGAGACCACTGCTCAGGGACTGGGTGCACACTGGTTGGTGATGAGCAGTTGTTTTCATTTGCATCACTTGTCTGCCTTGGGGTTTATTTCTTTATCTTTGTCATTTTCTTTTTTAATAATTTTTATAATTTTCTGTTTTGATCATAATCCATGAGTTTTTTCACTATAGCCTTCCAATTCCCCTCTCCCCATCCCACTGGGGGAGCAGCTGAATGGTGCTCAGCTGCCAGCTGAGGTTAGGACATGTCAGCCCTTGGCACAGTCCAGAGGGACCCATGAAGACACAAGAGGAAAAAGTTGCAATTCCTACCCAAAGACCTTAGGAATTGTTGAGGGAAGATTTCTTGAGTAATGTCTTTAAATGCAGTTTTCAGATAGATTAACACACACACACATATTGGTATGGTGCATAAATTATCACAAAGGCTTTATTTCTGCAAAAGGGCAGGTTTTAATTGACATCAATAACAGTCAAAAAACTCAGCCAAAAAGGAGCTGGTGGGGGGTTCTGAGCCATGGCTGGGGTGTGAGGAGCTGGGCAGGCTTGTTATGTCCTCAGGGTTGTGAGGGACATTGGGCCTGCTTGTGTCACCATCCTAGGCATGCTTATTTGGTTATAGCATTTGGACAGATACTGTATATTTGAAATAGAAAGTAAAATTGGGTCAATTCAGTCCTATAAATGTAATTTATGTAGTTTAGCCATCAGAATTTTATGTAGTTTCCTGACCTCAGAATGATATAGCACTAAGACTCATCTAGGTTCAGAAACTCCCATGCAAAGACTCTGATCTGTGGTAAAAGCTATTAACAGTTTAAATGAAATATAATCAGGATTTGGACAAAATGTCATGGAAGTATCAGTGAGACAGAAGCTCCAATTACAGAAGCCTGTATTTAATGTTGTAAGGGACTTAGAAATATGTTATTCTAAAACTGAACATAAGAGCCATATAGTTCAAACAAAATTATTTTTCTAGCTTATAAGGATCCCAAATTTCATGAAATTCAGACCTATCTTATTATAGTTTTTGATCTTTCAAGAAAAAAGTGAAGAGAATGAGAATTCTTTTGCTTCCTCTTCTTGATACGCTTTATCTTGCTTGGCTTTGAGTTAAAACTGTGACATTCAATTAGGTGCTGAAAATGTAGTCATTGATTTGACACAGAAAGAAAAAAATATGAATAATTTCCCATAGAAATACAATTTCTGCAGCATTTCCAGACCCCACTTAATACTATAAAGCAGTTTTTTTTCTTTTGTCCCTCTCCTGCAAAGATTTTGATGGGAAAATTCCAATATTAATACCTATAAATATAGGTATTAAACTGAGCCTCTAGAGGAGGGAGCCTCTAATTGTTCTATGAACACAATGAAAACCTGTTGAGAATAGCAGCAAAGTGAGAAACTTCAATTAAAGAAAAAAAGCAAGCAATCGGAGGCCTTTGTTGATTCCTATAGGTTTTAATGAAAAAGTCCTCCATCTAAGCACATTTATTGTAGCTATCCTTTCCAGTGACTCGGTGCCATGTCTTCCTGAAATCCAATCCATGAAATACTTGCAGCTGGTGCTGCAAATGCTGCCTATACTGCCAAAAAACTCTTCCTGTCTTCAGGCCCTGGCCTCCCTCCTTCCCCTGTCACAGCAGAGTAGTGCTGCTCCTTTTCAACTCAGATTTGCCTTACTTCTCCTCTCCTTTTGCCTTCCTTTCTGCCCTTTTCCTTCTTCCAGTCCTGTCCTGATCACAGCTCCTCTTGCCTGCTTTACATGGCAGCAGGCTGGGGTGGGGAGCCTGGTGCTGGGTGCTGTTGAAGGGACAGCTGTGAGGGGGAGGCAGTGTTTTTATCAGCCCAGGTAAACAGGCATGGAAGCAATCCACAGCAGGATTGTGCTCGTGTGGCTCAGTTCACTCTGCTTTGAAGAGTGCAGACACGGTGTACTCTTCACAGCCTGAAAATGATCTAATCTATAGCTGATGAGCAGTCACTGCAGCTGTTGATTCCACTTTGAGGCTTTACCAAGTCTCCCTATGTGCTGCTAAAACCAATTTTTGAGCAAAATGTTACTTAAAATTACAAACATTGGAGTAATTCAGAATGTGTGTATACTTCCTGCCTACTGTAGCATTCTGAATCTTCAAAGTGCTACACCTATACAACCCTACATCGTGTTTCTTCTTCAGCTCCTGAGTCTGGGTACACAAAACAATATAAAATACAAAAGTCAGAAATGTCTGAAATTATGTAGGTTTAAATTGTTATCTCTGCATATGGCTTGAAATTATGTAGGTTTGCCTGTAGGTTTGAAATTGTTATCTCTGCATATGGCTTGCAGTGGTTAAATGCTTAAAACCCCTCTGTTTCTTGTTCTGTTAAACAAACCACTCATAATTATCTGACCATATATAATCATGATTCATTGAGCAGCAAATGAACAGAAGCCTTCTACACACTGGCTGAAAGGACTCCTTCAGTCCTTCCTCACCACCACATGAATAACTTCCAGGAAGAATGAGCAATTACAGATTAAGCTAAAGGGTTAAAATACTTAGATTCAAAGCTGTAAAAACTATTATTAAGGGACTGGCATTGAAGAGGGATTATAATCTTTACCAGTGAAGTCAGCTTTTTGCCTTCATTTTGCTCTACACTTCCCGCACTGATGAGTTGTTTTTGTTTTGATTATTGATATTGTTGAATTTGTATTTGATTATTGCCTGTGGGTATGGTCAAAGCCTTAGCATGCAGTGAAAATTTTCTGCAAAGATTCCCTCCATCTGCTCCTGAACACTTTCCATTTTCTATTTGACAGGAAATATTTTCCAGAGTTTCTTCTTGCATGTGAGAGATATATGATAGAAAAAGCTGCTTCCAAAACTCCCAGAGGAAGTATTCATTTAACACTTCTTCATTTTGAGATTACAGGTGCCTGTTTAAGTTCCACCACATGTGGCTTTAGTTTCCTTTAGTTTCTTTGTTTTAAGAGGTACATCCAAGATGTAATGTTCAAATCCAGATCTTGGATCTTTCCAGAAATTGCAGGTCAATATTTTGCTTTATTCCATTGCTGAAACAAAATATTTTCCTGAGTAACATGTGAACAAGAACCCTAAGGATAAGATATCAAATTGATAACTTCAAAAGTATGCAATACAACTAAGTGGTAATTTTACTTAATTTTAATTTTATATATAATTAGAATTTTATATAACTATATTTTTTCCTTTATTTCATTTTTTAGCATTATATCTCAAAAAAGTCAGGTATGAGCTGGTTCTCAAATGCGAATCTCTTCTAGCTGCTGTAGATAATCAGGCTTGAGATAAAAATCATGGCACTTCTCATGTTTATCCTCTGAATCTGTCATCTGATCTTCATATGCTTAAAATTCAAAATTCAGCTCCTTCCAAAGGTCCAGTGAGATGTTCTCAGTTTGCTGCAAGTGTTACAAGCCTTTCACTGTAGGTTGATTATGATCATTTTGCTTAGCTGGTGGCAAATATCAATTAGTGCCTGCTTTTCCCTAGATGATACGGCTCTTGAATGTAAAAGTAAGGAAGGAAATAAGCATTAAAATTTCACCCTTTCCTCTTCTGAAAATACTGTCTGAACATGTTTGTGTCATACAGGCCTGAACTGCCACTGAGTTTCTCAAAACTCACTAGAATTATCTTAGCATGCTCTGCTGCAGACAAAGCTTTCCAGTGTTCAGTTCTCTCTAAAGTGTTTTCCTTCCTTGGCCCTCAGCCACAGATTAATAGTCTGTAAGCAAGCTTGCTCTCAAAAAATGTCAAATTTAATTGAAAAAGGAAATCAGAAAATAAAAAGTTGTCAGGCCTGGCTCCTCTGGGCCCCACTCCTGACAGCTTTTCAGGTTTCTCTGTTTCATTGACCAGCTCAGGGTTGGAGGGTGAGGTCCTTGCTGTCCCCACTGCAGCTTCCACGTGGAGTCCATGGGGTGCATCCAGCATCAGAGGGACACAGCTAGGCTCACTTCTGGCTCGCAGCCTGCACAGAGCAATAACAGGCCTTTTGTCACCTCCTTCCCCTCCCTGCTTTGCTCATAAGCTGAAGAAAGCAATAGCATGAGCTGTCACATGGCTCAGGACAATGGGTTGCCATCTGCACCTTGTTATTTCTAGGCCCAGCAAGGTACATCCCAAGGGGGGCTGGAATGGAAGGTGCACAGCTCTGAAAGGGTAAGTGGGCCAAAAGTTTTCCTAATAAAGCATGAAGCATTTGGTTTAGAGCCTCTGGTTTTCAGTGCTTTGTGTGAGCCAAAGGGAATTGTGAAAGAGTTGGATGTCTGTCATGGCATGCTAGGAATCTGAGAAAGTGATGACCCCAGCTCACCACATAACTCTGGAACTGAGAGCTGGGATGTGCCAGTCCCCCATGTCTACAGAACTGCCTGCCTGCTCAGTTTTACCGTGGGCCTCTGAAACTGGTAGGAATGTCTAAACCACAATCCTACTCTTGTGTGAATTTACTGAAAAGCAGAACACTGAGGTTTTGGCTCCATTTCCTGCTGAGAAAAAACTGTTGAAGCAAAGCATTCTGTCTAGGAAGCAGCTGTTTATAGCTGTTGTGGATGTGCACCACTCCCAAGTTCTGTATGATAGATAGCATATGCCCTCAGTTTTCAAAGCTTTCCAATGTTTTTCTTTGGTTTTGAATCCGCAGACTAAAGAAATTTTGTATCTTACAGGAAGAAAATTTGTGGTTATAGTAACTTGGTGTTATGGAAATAGTACCGGGACAGGAGAGTGCCACCATGCCCTGGGAGGGTCTCTTCAAGCGGGCATCCATCCTGCCACGCGCCAGATTCACCTCTTCAGGTGGGCATCCATCCTGCTGCTGTATTTAGATGCCAGCAGAACCCAAGTGACCCCCATTTCTGGCCTACAGGTAGAACACTGTTCTCATGTAGAAAGCAGCATAGTGTTGATTATTATCCATTCAGAGGGAGGCATTTCAGTGTTGGGGTTTTGCCTGTGATATCTGAAAGAATTCTTACCATTTCTCTTTTGTGTTTTATCTTGGAGGGAGGTAAAATGTGGCAGGGAAACAGCTGCAGCCAAAAAACAGAGTGCTCAGTCCAGTGCAGGTGTGCAGTGAGTCCTCAGTATTCATGTGTCATAGATTTTCCTGCCTTCACACAATGCTACAAAATTGCAGAAGACAAATTTATAGCAGGAACCATTATTAGAACTTATTACTTGCCTGTTTACTGTTGAAGATGTTGTGCACTACAGATAAACTTCTAAAACACTAAGACTTGTGCATGTGGGGACTTTATTTAAAGAAAAGTGTCAATTTCCTTGCAATAGATTTTTAAATATATTTATTTTGCAGCTCCATAATCTGATATTTGTTCTCCATAAAGAGATAAGAACACTTGACACGGATAAATGAGGTCACTCTTAAGCAATGCATTCAGAGATGTAGTTTCCATTTCCGTCATGATTTCCATGGTTTGGCTCTGCTCCCCAGGCAGGCCTGTGGGAGAGTGAAAGGCTGTATTTGTGCTGAGAACCAAAATTGGAGAGGTAGGGAGTCCTCAGCAAGTAGCCTTAGGACTTTCTCCAGTGCTGTCTATAGCAAGGAGACTTGCCTTGACAGGAAATGGGGGTTGTAGGATATTTTTGGTGGATGGAAGAGTGCCACAACAGAAATAAGGAGCTCACCCATGTTCTGTATTCTCCAGCTGTATGATGGAGGACTAGGCTGCTCCCCCCAAAATACCTTTTTCCATTGGGACTGAAGGCTGTGCTGATTAATGACTGGAATAAGAGTGGGGATAATGACGGTCTTTTCACAACTCTTGATTTACCTTGGGCTAATTACCTCACCTTCCTTATTCCTGAATTTCATAAGTTGAAAATTGTGAACAATCATACCTGTGACTTTACAAAGTTCTTTGACCAAATTAAGCAATAAAAACTGAGCAATGTCCATGAGGCTAGTCAAGGACTGCCATCCTGTAGATGTATAGTGTTTTCCTCAAGCATGCCAAACAGCTGCAGCCTGTAATGGATTGATTTTTTTTTGGTTCATTTCCATGTCTAACATTTCTTGAAGAATAAGTAGGTTTGCAATATTCACTTTTGTTTAGCTCTGAATTTTATAGTCTCTGTAGGTGGTTATTTGGTCTTCTCTCTGACTCAAGGGTGGTACTGCTGAGTGTTGCTAGGAAAATCTGCTTCTGCTTTTTATTTTTGTCACAACAGTTTAAAGCAGTTGATCTCCAGGTTTCTTTTGTGAGAGCAAGAATCAGACTGCGCCAGCACCACTTTTTATACAACACGTTTTCATAGCTGGAGAGAACCTGGTGCAGCCTCCTGAGAAATTCTGTGTTACCATCAAACAAAACAATTCAGCCAGCATTCAGCCTTGGTCTCCTCATACTGGGGGGCAGTTTGTGTTTACATTAACAAAATTAGGATCACTTTTCCAGAGGTTTGTTAGAAACTGCGGGAATACTATCTTCAGTAAAATAATTATCCATCTCAAAGTAGAACTAGATAGAAGTTGGAAAACAGCAAACAAATGCTACAAAAGACAAGTAAACTCAGGCTCCCAAAGAATACAATGTATTTTCAAAGTTACACTGAAGGGAATTTAGTGCCTACAGATAATTTGCAAATTGAATTATTTCATATAGGCCATGAGAACATTCTTCAGACATTTATAGAGAAAAATCAGTATGCAATCTCTTCACAGATTGGGGGAATAACTGAATAAAATTTATTTACATGACCTACCTCAAAAACTCTTTATAGATTAAGTACTCTAAAATTAATTTGCAGTCCAGCTCAATATTGTGTTGGTAAAAATCTGTGATTGATTCTAAATAGAGGAAGGTAGTTACCTGAAACTAGTAATTGTTTCCTAATGAATGAGGAATGCAGCTGACTGAGACAGTGGGGCATCTCCCTAGTGTTGACCAGGTGACAGCTGTGGAAACAGATGCAGTTTCAAGGTGTCATTTCAAGAGATGATATGGTTATGAGTTAAGGCAACATTTTGTGGTCAGCAAGTGCCCTGATACATCTGTATGTTTGGGATTGTGGGACAGTGTGAATTGACCTCTGAAGAAGCAAGGCTGAGTCATTAGATGTTGCTGTGGGTATGAGTTGTAAGGAGTATTTTAGTTTGAGCCCTCTCAATTATCAAGCAAAAATCAATGTTTCCTTCAAGTTGCAATTAATATTGGTTTTTATCAGTGTGTTGGACACAGAATGATTTGAAATCTCTTTCAAAATTGCTGGTTATAGTAATAGCTACTTTACTAATTTTTTGAGAAATAACAAATTAACTTCTCCTGCAACTCTTTAATAAGGAAGTACAAGCTGTCTTTGAAGTACTAGCAGCCCTGCTGTTCCTGTGTTATTCTGGCACATGTAATTATCTCTCTCCAAGACTTTAAGCCATTATGTTTATCAAGCAAATCAGCAAGTAAGTCAAAGTACAACTCTAAAACTGAAGCAACCTTGTCTGCAATGCAGGAAATAGAATTCTACTGCTATTTTATGGCACATGGGGCTATCCCAAATCAGTCTTCTTCCAAATCAGATAACTTTTACCAATAGATCAACTAACAGAAATTATGGAGAAAGGTAAATGTACATGAAAGCAGAGGAAAGAAGTCCCAGATTTCAAATCTAACGTGCTTCTGCTATAACAGGTTCCAGTCTGAAAAAGAAGTTTGTTGAAAGAGCTGAATGAAAACAAATCTACCATTGCTCTGTAACCCAAATGGACACAGTATATACAAATCTTCAGATATTCATAGGAGAGAAAGTGTTCTTCCTAGTAAAGTGGAACAATGAAAGTAAACAGGGATAAATGATGTTCTTCAAGAAAACTCTGAATTCTTGTCTACATGGAATGGTTTTGCCTCTTAAAAAAAGAAATTACATTTATCTAATTTTTTCCAGTGATGACATTAATAGATTTAAAGAGTCTGTCCAATTTGTTTGTATTAGGTTAGTTCCCAAAGAATAAGAGAGAGATCTGTAGAGTCCTAGACTTTCTCAAAATACTCGTGTACCATTCTGGTTGCAACATCCATCCAATTTTGCATTCTGGGACATTTTGCATTCTTGGTTTTCTATTAGAGTCTGCTGTATTTATCAATCTCATGGTCAAATTAAAAGATTCTTTGATTCCCCTGATACCATCTCATTGTGCATGTGGTTTCAATGATTTCACCACCAATTTCATGTTGCTTGAAGGCACCACTGACCACTGTAAATCAGATACCCCATGCAAACGGGGTAAGCATGCATGCTCTTGTAGCGTGAGTGATACTTTCCAACAAAGTATCCTTTCCCAGCATTCTAAAAGGTTTTCATACTCGTATATTCTTTCTTCTTCTGGTCAAATAATATGGATGATGAACACAGGGCACAGGACTGCCTGCAAAATGACCATAACCAGAAGAAGCTGTGGAACAGCTGGATCTGGAAGGGCCTTTGGCTGAGTGCAGGTAATCAGTGGGTGTCTGCAGCACAAGGCTAGTTCAGGTTCCCTTTAGGGAGAGGGGGTTGTCTGTCATCACCTAATTGTTGCTCCTGAGAACTGTTTGCTGGTTTCAGACCAGTTCAGTGATACTTTTTAAAGTGTGAGGGCTGTAGTCACTGGTGATAATGCTATTTAAAACAGTCCTCTGCCCTCATTTTTCTAACACTGAGTGCTACTAAGGAGACAAAATGACAGATTTGCAGGACTGTGATTCCAGTGAAACACAGAGGTCACTGATGGGACCCAGTTACAAACTCTCCAATGTATTTAAGTGCTTAAATCCCACTGAAGCTTTCTGCGTATTTGTTCTCATGAAATTCCAGAGCATAATCTAAAATTAAACTTCTGATTTTGTCTGTAGGGGAAGTTAATTAGCAAATCTCAACTTGCCCACCAATATCGCTTTCATTTGGCATTAAGAGCAAGTTTAGCACTCAAGTCTCTTGTTGTTTTTTCATAGCAAACAGTCTCTGCTTATTATCATATTAAAGGAATGCCACTGGTTAAATCAAGCAATGAATATAAATAGCTGTATTACTGCCATCAGGCATCAGTGTTTATTTAGTGGATGTGAATCATACGTGCCTCTTTGATCTGGCTTTGAGTAAGCCAGTGCTGTTTTCATACAAAAGAGGTTATTTGCAAACAATTCAAGAGTATGTATATATTAAACATGGAACTAATCAATATGGAAGGCTCTTTGCTACTTTGATAACCCTGTATGCTGCCACAGTGTCTTTAAGTGTTTTGAATTTCTCTGAGTACCTGGGTCCCTGAAGACACTTACAACTCTTTTCTTTGGACTAGAGAAGATCAAGATTGAAATCTGGGCCCCACTGAAATCAGTGGCTATATCACTCTCAGGTCCCTGTGAAGGGCACATATCTGGCAGCAGGGAAGACAAAAATAATCAAGGATAAGACTGATTTATTTGTGGACTGGTTTGATTACAATGCATGCAGGAGAGTATTTGAAAGAGAAATTTGTTTGTGCACAGTCAGATAAGCAGATAGACTCAGACCCACTTGTGCTCATTACTCTCACTGAACTTTTTATTACTTTTTGCTAAGGCAAAGATCCCGTGTTGAATTTTAAAGCTGAGCCCACATGCCTTCCCTTCAACAAACTATATGCAGACTACTGTGTGCATTGGAAAAGCAAATAATAACCCGTAGGTACTGCCAAAGTAATGTTATCACAGTCATCGTGATAAACAACTTAGAACGAGACTCATTCTGATGCCAAACATTAACCTGGGCAAAATAGATGACAGGAATAGTGTTTGTTCAATCATGGGTCATGACTGACCTCAAATGCTCTCCACTGAGGGAACTGGGCATGACAAATAAGTGGTAAAATTTTAAAAATACCCAAGCCGTTAGGTGATTTCTGAGTCCAAAATGAGCATCCATCCCTCCCTCACTTTGTTACTCCTACTATAATACAAGGTCATACCTAAGTTTTAGGACTAAAAGGAAAGCTGGACCCTCAAGGTTTTGGGCAATTTGGTCTTCACTGTTAAATTTGTAGCAAAGTTGGATTAGTTTTGCATCATTTGAGATTTCTTTTTATGACTTTATGTAATTTTGAATGTTAATCTTCCCTATGTTTATAGGGTGTTTGTGTTATAGGTATTGCAGAAAAGCAGTTTTAAAACAATTTGGAATTATAACTGTACTGGGAAAGCATAGTGGACCAGTGAAATATACCTTTCAGTCTTGATATTTTGTAGTCAAGTGAATTACACTTTATCTAACCTAAAGGAAAGGGTGAGAATTTTAAAGATAAGATGGTGATCACTTTGAACAGTGTAAAAGGAGAGTTTTGGCGTGTTATTTTGTAAAGACCACATGCTCTTCATGGTAATGTTATGATGTTCTCTTGAATGACTGTGCATTATTACATCAGAAACGTCAAAAAAATCCAGCCAGAAAGGAATGGCCCCAGTGACACAGAGAAAAGTCCTGGAAGGAACAGCAGACATACAGTTATGGGAGAATACCTTCCATCTGGCCTCTTCAGACTGGACTGATTTATTCTTTGAGTGAGTTGTTGGGGTGAGTCTAGAGAAGGGCAACACAGCTGATGAAGGCTCTGGAGCATGTGTCCTATGAAGAGAGGCTTAGGGAGCTGGGAGTGTTCAGCCTGGAGAAAAGGAGGCTCAGGGGAGACCATATCATTCTCTACAACCACCTGAAAGGAGGGTGTAACCAGGGGGAGGTTAGCCTCCTCCCAGGAAGTGACAGGACAAGAGGAAATGGCCTCAAGATGTGCCAGGGGAGGTTCAGGTTGGATAATAGGAAGAATTTCTTAACTGAAAGGGTGGTCAGACATTGGAATGGGCTGTCCAGGGAGGTGGTGGAGTTGCCATCCCTGGAGGTGTTGAAGAAACAGCTGGATGTGGCACTTAGTGCTATGGTTTAGCTGACAAAGTCAAAAGGCTGGACTTGGTCTTGGAGATTTTTTCCAACCTAAATGATTCAGTGATTCCAATCCAGAAAGGAGAAATACCGAGGCTTGAGGCAAATACAGTGACCAGATCTCACTTATTTTAAGGGATATTCTTGATTTCATTGACTGTTACATGAGTAAATGGAAGGTGGATCAATCAACTTTTTGTTTTATTGACCCAATCAAAGCCATGTAAGTTGCACAGTTCAGCCTGAACAAATGCAATATTTTGACACAAACTTAGCCAAAGCTTTAAGGTATGCATGGAACTGCATGCCTTAAATGAAAATCATGGCTGTGACTTCATGGTGGGAATTTAGCCTGTTATATATATATATATATATATATATATATATATATATATATATATATATATCTATATATATATATATATAACCTTACCTCAGACTTCTGCTTCTTGCACCTTTACCTAGCACCTTTACCAGGCATGCATGGAAGAACATTTCTAAAAAAAAGGATGAATTAATAGATATATATTTTGATATTTTGCTATATGTGTTAGTATATTTTGATATTTTGCTATCTGTGTTAGTTTCACTGACTGTAGACATTACAGTATCCCAAACTGTGTAAATACCTCCTCACTCTGAAAAGTAGTCTACTGCTGTGCCTTGCAACTGAGTGTGCAGGCAGACTTTCCTGTACCATATTTGAGGAGGAGGTTATTCAAAATCAATCTATTTCTCAGGAATTTTTGACATCAATATATAGATCTACAGTTTGTTCACCTAATCAAAAGCTTTTTCAGATGAAGAAAAAAACATCAGTTTTGAGTATTTGTTTCAATCCTTATTATGGTGGATTCCTTCCAGAGCTTCCCACCATGGTACCGAATTTCAGATTACTGTCTTAATGGTCACTTTAACAAGTGAAGCTGTTACAAAAGGCACCTGAAGTCATACCCTTTTTCCTACATTGGTCTCAATGAACAAACTGGTGATATTGTGAAAGAAACCTTCAACCTTTGCCACCAGCCCTGCTGACAGCCCTCCCATGTACTTTGGCAGCAGCTTCAGCAGGATCTCAGCTCAGAGGAACTGTGGGGTATGTGATGCAATGAGAGCACATTTGTACGTGGGCAATGAGCCTGCTCACCTTGCCCCAGTTCAGGTGCAGAGCCAAGTATTCTATAACATCATTAAACAAACAGCAGAAACTGTTGGACACACAGAGAAATATTTGCTAAATTACAGAATCTTATCAGAGGGAATGTGTTCTTGCTGTTTGTTGGTGGGACTTTCCAGGAACTGGAGATACATAGGGTCAGAAATTCCTGGCAGCTTCAGTGCAGCTGAGTGCACCCTCAGTGTCTATTTGAAACCACAGATCACATGCTCTCTTGCTCTCTCTCTCCATTCTGTTTAATTTCTCTATCAACTCTAAGCTGTGGAAAAGATACATACATTTCATTTTGATCCATGCCTAATGTTTTTTGGCAATGCTTTTTAAAAAAAGGTATGTAATGCCTTGTCTCATGATGGCCAGTAGAAGTCATCCTGATCCTGTTGCAAATTAGATCCTCTTTACAAAACTTTTCCAATCCTCTCAAGAGGACCTGATTATTTAGGTGAGAATATAGATAATATGGATTACCAGGGCCCCAGCTCTACAATATTCCATGTGTAAGGAAATAGTAAAGAAATCTCTAATAGTGTCTTGGAATCTACAGACAGAAATTCCTTCAGGAATTAACAGCTTAGTTTGACCATTTTTTAAGTAGAATTAGCCTAGATTTCTAACATGAGAATACTCAGTAGATTTTGAACTGGCTAGCCACTTTGAATGGAGAAGTGTAGGGCTTTAAAGATTATTAAAGTCCAAGTGAGTCTTATTGATAACCCTTCAGGAGAAAATATTGCAATATGAGTCTAACAGTATTCTACACCAAAGAATCCATCTGTATGGAGGATTTGATGAGTACCCAGGGCAAACTCTGCAGGCAAAGATTAGACACAATAAACTCCAGTCAGGAGCATCTGCACCATAGGAAGCCAAACTCAACCTTTTTTGCTGCTTGTAGAGCTCCATGTCATTACACACATAACATGTAAATATGATAGGAAGTTTGTGTGTCACTTATGCATTATGTCCCATCATTACCAGAGCATTTCATTTCCTGGTAAGTGAACTGCTTGGTTAAAGAAGAGTTTAAAAAACTGTATTTCAAGCTGAGCACACACAACAATCATTAAATTGGCACTCAGGTCCCATCCCATAAAACATTTCTGAGTCTGGGCCTCTACACACATGCATAACTATGCCTTGCCATTTTTTATTGAAGGATTACAATCTAACCAGGTAACCAGGCCTTGCCTAAGGAGTCTATTGAGCCAGTGTAATTTTCAGATAACATAATAATGTCATATTTTATTTGGATAGCTGAATATGGAACCAATCAGTGTTGTGCAGTGTAGTTCTGTAATAAGGGCTTCTATCACTAAAATATTTGGTTCTGTTATTGCATTAATTCTCCCTAATAACCAGTGTTTTTATTATTTATTTCTGAGTGCTTTAGATACAGTTCTCAAGAAAGAATTTAATGAAAATGTCATGTTGTATGTAGGTATTTAATTAAAAAAAAAAAAAACAAACCAGAAAGGTTTCTCATTTAATTGTTTTTAAAAGGAGTATCTTTCCTCTTTTAGTTTGGTCTTGCAAGTTAAGTTCTTTGTGCTTTCAGCATAAATGTGAATGTCTCTTAAATGTTTAGCATGTGTTTGCTCATGGCTTCTTGATCATCTGATTTCCTTGTGTCAGCCACTACTCTCTGCTGTGGCTTGGGTCTTGTGCCAGACTGAGGAACATTCAGAAATCTCATAATGCCTGACACTATTAGTAAATCTCCTGTGATGGATATGGTTCTGTGATTGTTCCTATCTGGTTTCTGCTCCAGTGAAGACAGAGCAGTCTTTATTTCACAAAATGATTCACATGGGAAGTAGCCTCAGTCTGCAGTTATTCAAACTTTCCTGGAGTGGTTTGCTAATATTTTATGGAAGAAAGTGCTGGGATGCTGCTGGCTGTAAGCAGTCTTGCTGGTACAGATTTTTGCACAATATTCTGAAAAAAAATTAGCCCTTTTACCTTAATTAGACCTGAGCACTGCTCAAAATGCATATCTTGTTATTAAGGGATGTTCTCGCTACAGCTAAGCACAGACATCCCCAAAACCTGGTCTGCTTCTGCAGGAAGAAAGCAGGGAGAGGCTCTGTCTTTGTGAGGCTGCTACTGCCTGCCTGCCTGCCAGGGTCTTCCACTGACCTGGAGCTTCCCATGCCCTCCCCCACAAGTACAGTCTCTAACCTGAAGAAAGCAACAATTTTCAGAGTTTTGAAGGCATGGTTATTTGCCTCAGCACGATTTATATGTTTAATCTTGCAGCTGGTTCTCATGGTCATGAGCTTGAGGTCCTGAAGCCCAACTCTTTGGCTGTTGCATCTGGGTATTTAGCAGCTGTTGGGTATGTTATATAGATGCATCTGGGGTTTTTTTAACATAGGTGTGAAAATATGGGTGCTGATGAGAGTGATGAGAATTGTTCTGTCATGAGGTGTGAGGAGGAGAGAGATGCAGATAGAGTTGTCTGTTACCTACAGCTGCTTGCTGGTTTTGTCACACATTGCAAGTGTCTCCTGATGTTGCAATGAGTAAAAAGGAAAAAAAAACCCAAGCTCACCTGATATTCAGTTCTGCAGAATCATTATGGAAAATCTACAGGAAATTCTGTGAATGAATGAATGAATGAATGAATGAATGAATGAATGAATGAATGAATGAATGAATGAATGAATTTGTTTGCTGTCTTTATTGTTGTGAGGAATTGAGCTGTATTTTGCAGCTTGAGATGCCTACAGGTGTAAATCTACCTAGACCAGAGTCTGCATGGTGAATACTTAGTGGAAATGAAGGGTCACTCATGGAATGGAGGTTGGAGTTTAAGGGTAAAATGTGGGTTATGTACACATCGCTCTTTCTATTTTAAATAGCTGTTTTTCTTGGGAAATAAAATTCCATTTATTTCACTATGAGATATTCTGGGAGACAAACAAGACCAAAAGAAAAAAGTAATGGGTAAAATATTTTATGTACTTCTCATTCCTTTTTTCTTACTAATGTTTATTGTCTTTTGCTCAGTTTTTTTCCCCTTGCCCTTCTTTTTCTTGTCAGGCCAAGTTCGTTAATTTCCATTAACATTTCCTTCAACTGATTTCCCCCCTTTTTTTAACTGAAGATACACCACAGTTTTCTCACATGACTATTTCCTTTTCCAGGCTCTGGGCTCCCTTTCTTCCGTACTGAAAGTCTATTTTGTTCTCCTCTTTCTCTCTCTCTCTCTTCCCCTTGCTCTCTCATTTACTACTTTTTCATCTTTTGATTAACATTCTAGCACTTACCTTTCATGACCTTGCTCTAACCTCCCTCCAGTGCTCTTCTCCCTGATTCCTCCATTCTTTCTTTCATCTCTGTTTTCTTCAGAGCAGCATGTTCTTTTTCTCTTACCTTTGCATCTAGGAAAAAAATGTTACAGGCAGATGCCAATTGGCTTAGTGGCTACTCACTCTTTCCTACCTGCCTTAAGGTTCCACACCATGACAGACACAGGGAGCTGGGCACTCTACCAGGAGAATCAGAGATGGGAGTAGCTCATCCCATGTGGGGATCTCCTAGTTAAACAGCAAAGAAATTTTACCCTTGCTTCAATACATTGTTTTGGTCAAGAACTTAGCTTTTCATAAACTATTTGCTGTGAAGTAAACTGAATTCTGTGTCCAGCATTACTCAGCCAGAACGGGAATGCAGAATCTTGTAATAAACTTCCTTCCTCAGAAACTGCCTCAAAAGGGCTTTTAGTAAGAGCAGTATGGTAAATTTTGGAAGTTTAGTTCTAAGCGAATGAACTTGTTCCTGAGAGACAGGGAGAGGAGGAAAATACTTATTTTCTCACGTTTCATGAAGGCACTGAAGGGAGGTAAATATCTCATGATAACCACACCCCTTGTCATACTCTATTAGTCACATCACACGCTTCCTGAGCACAACACTTCTCTATATTGCCCTGACATTTAGCACGTCTCACCAGCACAGTGACTCGTTGTCATCCTCGGGGCGAGCACCCGTTAAATGCAGTTCAGGGAGCCTTTACAGGAGTCTCTCATTGCCTACAATGTACTCTATGCTAGGCTTCATAGAGGCTGTATTTGCTCCTGCCAGAGAGAAAGTGCAGTTGGATGTGATTAGTATGTTTTGATCTTAAAGTTGTGCTATATGAGTAAAAAAGGAGCTGGAAACCTTTCTGCCTTTTACTACAAACCTTGAGGATTGCATGCTGTGGTTCTGCCAGGTGCCACTTGGAGCGAGTCTGCAGGGTAGCATGAAGGTGGCCTTGTCCTAACTGCTGCTCCTCACGTGCTGTGGGCCCATAGGACAGTGGTCCTGCCAGACTGCAGGAAAAGAACTTCCCAAGCTGTGCATTTGGGGATTCTAGGGCAATAGGGTTGCTGTTGGCTGGAGGATAATTCCAGTTATGGGCATCCTTGTCTGCAAAAGATGATGGCAGCCTATACAACTTTGCAGTAACTTTGTTAACCAGGAGCTACTTCAGCTCATTCACCCTGTCTCTTCTCCTTCAAAGCCGTTGTAGGTAGGGGAAGCAAAGAGAATTAGACACTGAAATCCCTTTGGTTTGTTCTGTGAGTTAGCGGGATTCAGTAACCACGATGCCCAGCTGCTTCTTTGTCCTTGAGATTTGTATGTCTGGTATGACAGCACTATATCGTGATCTTGTTGCATCAGGATAAAAAAAAATATGACAGAAAGTAGTTTCAGTATGAGAGCCTGGCCTGGAACATCAAATAAGCGAGTTTTTGTTAATTTTTATGTAATGCCATGTTATGGATGAAGATGCACAGAGAAACTGGGCTAGGTTAGGTGCTCAGGGCACTATGACTTTAGTCCTTCCTTCATATAAATGTGGCTAAAGTACTGAAATCTTCCTCAAAAATTTCTCTTACTCTTTGATGGGCTTGAGTTAAAAATAGTAAGTTAGAAAGGGCAATTGCTGCCTATGAGAAACACAACCAAATGCAGTTATGGTTCAAGACCTGAACAAAAACATTATGTCCATGCATAAGCCAAATACCTTTTCCTGCAATATAGGATGCTTCCTTTTGTGTGTCAGGCTCTGACCACTGAGTCACTTCCTGTGGGTTTGCATTGTGCAGATTAGCAGGTGCAATCCTAAGCACGTATAGAAACTTCCTTTCTTACTCTCTCTCAAGGGTTGTCCTTGGCTTCCTCTGAAGTTCAAACTTCTCTATTTCCTTACCCACACTACATTTCTCTTCACCTCTGTCTCTGCCCTGCCTGTCCTTGCTATCTGCCCAGGCTTTCTTCCTGGCAGCTTTCTTCCATTTCTTTCTTTGGCCAGTAGTCATAGAGAAAATAGCCAAGCTAGTCTGTCGACTAGTAAAGCTAACTCTTCACAAGGAAGTGTTTATTCTGTGTTTTTAGAAATACAATCTGCCTGCAAAATCTGGAATTCCTCTGGAACTGCATTTGGTGCATAGGTTTTTGCAAAGGAAAGAATATGAGTGGGAGAATTTTTGTTGAAGATGATACAGTCACTGAACTAGAATGGTTCAGGATTCCTACTTTTCCCAAATCTTGTGCTACAGCTATGGACTTCATGTCTTTGTACCAGAGTAACTATTTCAGCTGAAACATGGAGGTTTTAATCAAAACAACTAAGCAAGTAAAAGTGGCTGTGATTTTACATGTCTTGCCCCACTTTTGTTTTGTTCTGCTGCCTGCATGGGAGTAGCTATGTTGGGGTGTTGTTTTGACTATACTAGAATCGGTTTTTAATTTAACATTTGTGTGTACATGACCTCTCTGTCTCATGTCTACTTACCTTATGAATCAGTAAGGATGTCCCTTGTGAGGACACATGTTATTTTAAGGGCTGAATGTCTAATAATCTGCCAGAAAACTATGAGAACATGGTGATGCATTTGTTGAATGAAAGCATGACAATAGAAGGCAGGAACCTATTTTGAAGAATGATGCTGGGATTTTACTAATATTCTAGAACTACGGTGTTTAAAAGTACAATAGCAGAACAAATGGTCTTGGACTTTGCCAATATAATGAGCATAGGGTAGAAGCTGAAAACAGTTGTGCCTGTGTTCTTCACATTTTCTAGAGCTTGCCTCTGGCTAGGGTTGGGTGAGGGATGAGAAAGAAGGGAGGACCTAGACTCAGAAGTGTGCCGAATGTTTGTTTGTTTTTTTCAGAGGAAAAGGAGAAGTGATTGAGATGATGGTGCTTCACACCCCAGAGGGAGTTTCGCTTCACAGATAAGCACCCTGAGTCATGAGCTGAATACGTGCCAGAAGGTTTCAATGGTAGAAGTAAATCCTATCAAAGTTTGCTGTTGTGGTTGGACTGCTGACTCAAAGCACTCACTACGTGAGCTACCAGGGAGAGATGGGGCTGGCACTAAGTCACGCAGTGGCTCACGTGGAAATTGGGAGGCAGAAATTGTTCTGCACATGAACGAGAAACAATCTGGGTATGTGAAAATGTAAGCTGTTTGTTTCAATGAAGAAGTTGGGTTTGGCTTTACTCCATGTAGTTATTTGAAGGCTATTGAGAAATGCAAATCATGATTTATTTTTACTGTGCTATGTGATGAGACTCATACTTCAGAGGCAGAGAGACAAGTTTCTGGAATCTGTCCAGAAATTAGCCAAAACGATAAAATAAAAGAATCACACAACTTATTCACTTTGTTTAATATGATTATGAAAACTTGGGGAAAAAACAAAAGGTAATCGTGATTCACAAAGGACAAAAGTAGGTAATTGTCCCAAGGGCTTCCTGCAGAAGGGACCAATTTTGGTCTAGTGGCCGAAGAACATTGGCTATCTGGGGGCTTTAGCCTTTTTCATTAATTCAATTTGTCTCTTTAGGGGTTTTCTGTTTCTCCTGCTTTGTGTTAACTTATTTAGGTAAAACATGCTCAATGTACATATGTTTTACTCTTAGCTGCCAGACACCTCACATAGTCTTTTGTATTCTGTCTGTGAAAAGGGTTGGCACAATTTTTGAGAGACAGCATGGAAGGATTTTACAGATTACTTTAAGCTATATCCTGGTCCTGGAAATGCTTTTAAATTATCCTAAACCATTTATTCTTATGAATAAGAGTTGTTACAAAGAGTTATACTTAGCTAATAAGTTAAAATATTTCCTTACTTAGTAGAAGATGCTGACAATCCTATTTATAGGATCATTCTGCTGTTTAATTATATTTTTCTTCCTTTTTACTCCACAGAACCTGAACAGTTGAGAATAAACTTGAGACAAACTGGTTTGAAGACAGAATTTATAAAATCTCACAAAATCTGTGTCTGTTGTATGATCTATTCTCCTCATTAAAGCGGGTCAGCTTTAAATAGAAATATTTTAACCTTACTGCTCTCTCACAATGCCTTCCATATTGACACACCTGCCTTTTCTTTGCAATTTCAAAGACTTTAAGCACTAATGCTAATGACACTCCTTCTTGGAATGTGTTAGACAGAAATATTCTTGACTGAGTGTGGCAGGAAATTGAAATGGTGTGATGCCAGAAACTGAAGAAGACTCGTGTTTGAACAGCACTGGGAAATGGAGGGACTTTGCTTGCAAAAGTTCCCTTTGGGATTTTCTCTCCTACTTTCTCTCAGCAAGGGCAGATGCAGGTCTAAGTTTCAGCCCAACACTGACTGTGAGAACAAATCACTTTTTTCAGAGTACAAACACAACAGGAGCTATCAGACCACCCCTGAACCGGTCTAGGATCCTTCACAGCACAGGTACAAGGTTGGCTGCCTCTGGGACCTTGCCATTACTTGCTTATCTGTGGATATGCCCGTGTTTTCCAAGAAGAATAAAGAAATATTCCATACTTAATATTGGCATCAAACAGCTGGTAAAAGTCTGTAGGTGTGCCAAAAATAAGCACTGCAGCTTTATATGAAGCTGCACTTGTGATCCTGTTTTCCTAAAGTCTTTTCTAGAAAAAACTTCCCTAGTGGAGGAGTGGAGTGGCAAAAGAGAGCTTGAAGAAGTTGCCCATGCAAGAATTATGATCAGTATTGCTGGCCTTCTTCCAAAATTGTGAGTTCTTAATGTGAATTCGAAAGTGCCACTAATAATCAAGTCAAGGGAGAGAAGGTGGAGGCTCAAACAGCTTATTGGTATGTGACCCTTAATCATGTCCTGGGCACCTAGATTCTCATTAGGGCTGAGCTAGGAATGCTTAATAGCAAGATCATTTACTCTTGACTATTCCCCACGACCTCCTTTATTCTCTGAGAAAGGCAGTAATGAGCAGCTCAGACGCTGTGTGGGGCAGCAGGACCACTCAGTCCAGGCTGTAGGTACGTTCAGTTCACCAGTGAGCTGGCAGCTGGCTGGCACACCCCCCCAAATATGCTGGATTTCTTTATCAAATCAGCAATAAGTGTTCGTGTTTGTTCTGGTCTGTGTGCAGGAGCTCACGTATGCCTGCATACCTCATAACTGCCTGAGCAATTACATCCCGTACTTCCCTTTTCTGTGTTGCTCTATTAAGAGTTACAACATTACATAGCTATACAGAGATTAAGCCTATCAAAATACATACCAATATACAGCATTTCCTTTCCCACTTATGCTGGATTGCCAAAGCAATAATTTCTTCCCTATTCTTTTTTCTTTGCTCTTTTTCTTTTTTATTCAACTTTATAGCATCTTCGTCTATGCCTTTTCCCTGCCTGCTTGCGTTCTGGCACTTGACTTTGAACTCTTCTCTGTCTTATTGTAGTTAATGGTGGAGAGTTAAAAAGTCTTTTAATAAAACAGAAACAGAAGAAAGGGGTGGACAGAGGTAAGAGTAAGTACTACCTGATAAGCCTCATAGGTGTGTTGGGGTTAATACTGAAATGGCCAAAAGTCAGTCCTCATGGTTACTGTCATGGGGCCTTAGCAAACTAGGCTAGAAATATTGCTTTTACTGGTTCTAATGACATCCTGTTTTTAAACACAGGCTAGAATTTGTTTAGCTCTATCTCATCCTTGCATTACTGCTGCATGTTTATTGTGCTCCTCTTAAAATCAGTTGACTTCTCATTTCTGTTCTTGTCCACCTTTGTTCTTGCACCAAAAGAGGTCTTCTTTCAGTAGTTTTCCTTGTTAACCATATGACTTCTCAACTTTACTCTGTGGGAATTTTCTGTAACCCTATAATTATCTCTATTTATGTAATGGAAGTTTTTTGCATGTCCTATTTAGCTTTTGCTAACTGCTCTTTGTGCTTGCCTCTCCCTGCTAACAATGGACTTTGGATTTATTTTTTTTTTCTGTATGATTAGAATGTTTTTAACTCTTGCATAGTTGGACTGAACTAGTTAACAAGTACTGAATGTGGTATTTTAAACAACAATTCTTTGCAAGGCGCCTCTACAAGAGTACAATTTGAGAGCATTAGCTAAGACTGACCTTGAAATTATAGGCAAGACTGAAATCTCAGGCTAATTTTAAATGATGTGAAATGATACTGTGCAAAACTTTTTTCTCCTTTATATCCATGCCAAGTGGAGAATTTGTTGAATCTTTGCCCAAATCATACCAAACTTATTTGCAATAAAAGCAGCTGTTGTTACTGCAGCACTGGGTGCAGCTTCAGTATTTCTGAGATGACTGTACAGTGGTGCATATTTTACCCTACCAACTGATCTGGGGTGTTTTCAACACCAAATAGGTGAGCTGAGAGGGGGAAGATTAAAAGGGGTGTTATATTCTTGCTGAAGTGCAGTGCTGGAGTGTGTAGAAACCAAAGAGGTGAAATACTCTAGAAAGATGAGCATTTAGGCAGGGTCATAATAATAAAAGTAATCAGATCTACATGGCCCTAAACATGATTAAATATGCTGTGTAACATGTTCTGGGTTATTGTGATTAATTAACATTCAAAGGATCTGACAGAAATACAGCTGATGTGAACAAGCGGGCAGTTGACATGGGGGACACTCAGTGTGGTATTTTCTCCTTTCAGATTTGACCACTAAGAATAATTAATCTAGGTGTGAAAAACCCAGATTGTGCATTCATACCTAGCTCCAGCCAACAGGGAACTTCCAGCGTGGGAACTGAATTTAGGGATTTAGGCTGTACTAGTCACCAGGAGATGTGGCCACACTAGCTCTTATTGCTTTCTCTTTTGGACTGTCTGCCCTGTCTGCCCTGCCCTAAAGATTTCTGTTACCTTGAGGGAGAGTTTTCACTTTGGATAGCCAGGTCTTGGGGAGATTTCACAGGTAGGAACGGCAGGGATAGGACTCAGCGTGGTGCTCTGTCAGTGACACTCAAAAACACATTAAATCAGTGCAGTTGACTGGAGCAAGTCTTATCAAAGGAGTGTTTAATGAGCACAGTATTTTATCAACATGTTAGGAGGAATGTTTGTAAAAAAGATATATTTCTCTAAAGTATAGAAAGTTTTCGAAGCTCATTCTGAAGCTGCATGGAAAACATTTTGGAAGGTTTTCTGCATTCTTGAGCCACTTTCAGTACCTTTTTGAGAAAACATATTTTCAAACTCAGTTCCACTGCTTTCTGTAGACCAGACTACAAATTGAACATGCTTGTTTTTAAGATCTTCAAATTAGAATGGTGCATGAAAACCAGTCACAGGCAGTGAACATTCCTCCTCCAAGTTGAGTGTTTCTAATCAAAATGAAATGACACCAGCAAAGAGAAGAAATTAATCGAGCTCTCTTTTCATACAGATTGGGATTCTTCCTCTTGTATTTTTATTATATTTTTTTTTCCCTTACAAGTACCTGATAGGTACAAGAGGAAGTTAACTTTTTTCCCCCTGCACAACTATGATAGAAGACACTTTAAAGTTGGTTTTGTTTGTAATGACGACAAATATTTTTCCTACATTAAAAAGGCAATCCATGCTGATTCTGAAATATAAGTCATCTTCTACTTCCAGTGAAGCATTAGGTAATTCAAATATGTGTAGAGGTATTGGGTTAGCTTAAAAAATAGGTTTCCTATGGCAACCTGCTGAATAGTTCTTAATTATATCAATAGTCACAGATTCCTTAAAAAATCCCCAAAAACCCAAAAAGAAACAACCCAAAACTTTAACATTTGCAAATGAATGATCAGAGTTCTGAAGTTTGATTAAGATTGAATTGCCTTGAGTTGCAGCAGAACATTAGAGAATATGCTGTGTATTATATTTTAAAAAATGCATTCATGATTTTCCTGCTATGTTGCTTTCATTTGAAATAAGAGCATAATCCTGTGTCCCTACTTCTCATTTGGGCTAACATCCTTCTTTTTGCTTGCAAATAGAAAGCCTTCAGATATATTCTGTTGAATACAATGCTGTGAGACTGCAAATGTGATTAGGTTCAGTAATGGTATTGCTGCTACTTATTACTGTGACAACAGAGCTACAGTGCTCTCTGAATGGTAGTAAATATCCTTATTTTGAGTTTTTAGAATCTTAACACCCTTGGGCTCTTTACTATATCAGTATAGAGTATCAGGAGTCCAAGTGAATGCTTTTTCTATCTGAATCTTTTCCCAGTTGTGTGTCATGGTAATAAGATGTCATTGTGTAATGATATGGAGCCTTTCATCCCAGTAAGTTGTGAACAAAATCTTCAAGGTATAAAGTCTGCCACTGAGGTTTAGTGTGTGTGGGACAGGAAGGTTCAGGAGCCTCCCTAACTCTAGAGCTAAACAGTACCATGGTCACTTACTCAGACTCTGTTTCAGGATGGAAGGAGCTGCTCATGCTGCTTCTTGAAAAAGACAATTATCAGTGACTAATGATCCTCCTTTTGATTTATGAAACATCTAAGATCTAAAGATTGACCTTCATATACATGGGAGTCACTAAGAAAGGGCAAAATCTTATACTCTTAGCTTTTTTTTATGGTATGCATATAGTTCAACATCTCTCTGGCACAAGGTGGAGTTTTAAAATTTAGTAGCATATCTTACTGAGAAGATGTGAATTTCTTAAGTTTTTCCTACCTTTATGTGCTATTGCAGTCACATCTTTTGAGTATGGAAATAATTTACCTCAAAATAGGGAACGGGTTACTCCTGACTGTCTCTGGTGTCTGCTCACTAATGCAACAGCACTCTACTAATGCAACAAGCTTCATTTACAGACAAGAAACCATATATTTGATTTTTGAAACTGGAGAAAGTACTTTTAGGTCAACTGGTGAGCCCATTTATGCCAAAGTATTGGTTAACCTCAGTGAACAGCATTTAATCCAGGGGTGTATTTTTTTTTCGTGTTAAGCCATTAAGACTTATTTCTGTTTCTTATCATACTGCTTCTCTTGTTTTAACATGGAGGGTACCAATTTACTTTTTCTAAGTATGAAATGTAAGACAATATTACACCTGAGATCTTTAAAAAGAAGAGCACTTCACCGTGTTCTGTTCAGCCAAAGCAGGATCCAACAACAAACCAGTTCAGCCAAACCAGTCCAACAACACTGGTACATTGCTGTAGTTTTGTTTGGAATTCAAAGTAAACAGAAACACCTCACATCAATTTCATAAAGCCACGGGCAGTCTTTTTACATTAAAGTCTTTTTGCATTAAAGACTCCAGAGTTTAGCATTTGTAAACTTGATAACAAACATGGCAAAATTAACTACACGTAATGTAAAATGTTCTCTAAACCCACATTCCTCTCTATTTAACTGTATACGGTGGCAAATAAAGACATATGAAGACTCCTGAATTCAGAGATGTTTTACCAAAATGCTGGTTAGTACAGTGTCCCTCCAGATGTGAAGTGCATTAAGAGGAGCAGATTACAGAAGGACAGGTGTTAAATGCAAATTTTCACCTGCTTGATGTAGTTTCCCACTGCTCCACTTACAGCATTCTAGAATATAAAATGTTTGATCAAGGCCTTGCTCAAATGTGATTTCCGCTGAAGTCAGGATTTTTTGCTTGAACAAGGACTGCAGGATTTAGTACACAGGATTTTATAGAAATTATTTATTTTAGTGGGAAGTTTAGTAGTAAGTGCAATAGGAGAAAAAGGGGAAATAACTTGGGATAAGGGATTTGTAAGAAAGTTCCTGTGTTTGCATAAAAAATCTCATGCTTTTTAATGTTTTGGGTTGTTCTTTTTTTTTTTTTCTCTGTTGTAACACCTGTGTTGTAAAAATCAAAAACAATGTTGCATTTTAAAGCTAGCTCCTTTAAATTTTTTCTTCTTCCTCTATTACTCGCATTTCTTTTCCGGTTTTTATTATCTTGCCCCAGTGGGGATATTCTTTTAACTTTGTTATATTATAATAGGTAGTGTGTGTACATGAAAAACCCACTGACCTTTTTCTGACTTGTGAGTCACAGGATTAATAGCTGTGCATATGACCTTTTGAAAATAGGAAAAAATTTCCCTTAACCTGGTTTGCAGGTGAACAAAAGGTAAAATTCCTATTCTGTATTTTCTCCACATTTATTGCAATAGATTGCTTCTTTTTTATAACTGTCTCAGATTTTCAAGTTGTATATTTTGATTACTAATCTATAGAGTTATCCAGATAATAATATAGGTAACAATATAGTTATATATTCTGTGTTTGTTTTAAAAAGCAGATATTTTGTGCATTTTCCAGTATGTAGTTTCCATAATTGAAAATATTTTGAATTAGTTGGTTAAGGTCAGTCTCTAACCTCATTGTTATCTTCACTAATATGAATAGTTTCAGAGAAATACCATAGGAAATCCAGAGCCAGTCATTCCAGTGGTCATGCTGCTGGAAGCATAATAGCATGAGGGAGAGAATCTTGCAATTATGGAGGAACAAGCTGGTTATGTCTTTCCTCTGTAATTCACCCAGCAAATGCTAAGAGCAGCATTAGGGCTTGGGATTTGCCTCATGCAGTGACCTTTAGGGTAAAGAAGATTAGTGAAAATTTTCAGAAATCCCAGTTTTAGGGGTTACGATTACCAGTGGCTTTCTCTGAACTTCATGGGAACCAAAAACTTCATCCTAAAGAAGTCACCAGTTCAGATACCCCATATGGAGACATCCAAAAGTGGAAGTCACTTGGGTAAGTTCTGGCCTTAACTTTTGTGTCTCTAAAACCATTCCATGTAACAAGTAGAGGTTCTGAGAAGTGAGAGGGACAGGGAGATATCATGGGAGAAAGATATCTGGCAGTGGCATTTGCTGCAGAGAAAAAAAGGGACACAAATAGCAAGGAGCAGTTTGGGCTCAATAGAAGGGGAGCAGAGCAGTAAAAACATCACTTTGAAATGGAGCAAAGTCCAGTCTGTCTCAACATAAATTTTCCAGGTGCATTATGCAGCCTACAGAGAGCACTCTGATAGTAAAGCACCCTATGCACTGTCTGGAGTGTAAAGTAATATTTGATTTGCACGTTATTTTATTTTACTTCATTTTTGACCCTCCTTACATAGTTTTCGTTAGTGTAGGGCTTTCATTATTTACTGAAAACCAGACTTCTTGTGAGTCAGACTTGCTGAGAGCATGGGAGTATGTATACTGAGGAAGTGTATCCCTTAGCAACAGAATGCAAGTTAGAGTTCCTCAAAACTTCTCTATTCATGTTTCTCTCATTGTTAATAGATCTTTTACAGAGAAATTGGCTCACTCTTCATTTGGAGTGCTTTAGACCCAAAGGTTAGTCAGTTTAATGAGACAATTTTGGGAGTTTCATTTGCTGCCAGAAAGTGAAAAACGTGTACAGGGTTGCATCAATTGTTCCAGAGGTATAGACCTCCTCAGGAAAAAGGTAAGGGGAGAGAATTATGTCACTGTTTTTGTAGGTATGAGCTAATCTACTTAACAAACATCTAAACTGGAGACATGGTACATTTTAACCTGGTTTGTCTTCATGTTGTTTGCCTTAGTCAGGATTTAGGTGTTAAGGAGCATGTTGCCCTATCAGATGTATCAAGTTAACTGATTTTACCCAGAAAAGATTTTAACCCTACAGGAGTTGCAGTTACAGGAGCTGCATTTACTATCTGTTCCAGTGCCTGTTTTACTTCCAGCACACAGTGAGACACAGGTGGCAGTGAGAAGCAGGCATGCCATGGGCTCTCAGCTCTGACATCCTGACATCCCGTGTGCCTCTCCTTGGGTGACCCATTGCACCTGGCTCTCTGTGGTTGTCACTGCCACCATTCCACCCTTCCTGAAGCTGATGGATCCTGGCAGCAGAGGACAAGAGACTGAGTTTCCACCGGTGCCCATCTCCCAGAAGGTGGCCCAAGGCAAGTCAGAGCATTCCCACACAAGGCAGCAGTTGTTAGCTCCCAGAACACACACCTCAAGCTGCCTGGCCTTTCATGTTGTGTATTTCTATACTGCTGATGGCTGATGAACCCCAGACCACTGCCCCCTATCTGTATTTACTGCATCTATAACCCAGACTCTTAGGGACATGTTAAAGAAAAATCCCCAGGCAACTAGAAGGTAAGGGTTGACTTCATTGTCCTCTGTGTATAACAAATCATGTAGCAAAATCACTAAAGGCTAAACTGGCCAAGTAACACCGATAAGAATGAGAAAATTTGGAGAGGAAAATATTTCTCATAAATTGAAATAAATATTTTGTGTGCCTTTTATGTTGGTGGCATAGTTCACTATTTAATTATTTTTGTTCTAAATAAACCCATTAAATTTGAAATTATAAAAAGCAATCCTAGTAAGCTAAAGAAAAACTAGACTTTAGCTAAGTATATTGCTTAGTTAAATGAAGTGTGTTGCATATTCTGACTTCAGATCTTTCTTTAAGTGTTTTTTCTGTGTTATTGACTCAGTGAATACTTCATTTGTTTTCTGGCAGTTTTCCTGAAAGGAAAGCCAAGGAACATCATCTGAATAAATAATTGTAGTTTATTTTGGCAACGTATTGTAGCACCTCAAGTGGTCGGGTATTTTATTTTTTAACTGAAGCACCCTATCATCTTGGAGCCTCACTTGGAGCTTTCTGCCACTTTACTATTTACTTGTTTCACTCTGTTACCTGATCATTTTTTGTAAATAATACAGAGGACTTTTAGCTAAATATTGCTGTTTCTAGTTTCAGCTATCTGTCTTAAAAGCCAGAAACATAGCACCAGAATCACAGAATGGTTTGGCTTGGAAGGGGCCTCGGAGATCATCTGGTCCCAACACCCTGGATTAGGAATACTAACGTCTTTGTGGTACCCCAAGGAATGTGGCTAAAATACTTACAGGCATTCTCTTTCTGGCAAAACCATAAGTAATTTCTTTGAAAGAAAAACTTTAAAAAATAATAGGAAAAGGAATGAACCTATAATCCTGTGTATTCAGGTAGTTTTCTATAAAAGAATCCTCCAAAAAATATCAGATTTGAATAAGTCTTGAGCCAAAATACTGATTTGTAAACTTATTTCACCTAAACTTGGGAAAAAATATTTCCAGCAAAAATGAAGAATCTTTTCTCAAAAAAATAAAAAAGAAAAAAACAAAAAGAAAAAACACATTTCCATTGCAATTTTTTTTTTTTTAACTGAGAAGTTTTCATTTTAAAAAGTAAGTATACTTTTTGGCTTATACTTGTGTCACTGTCATAATTACCTTTACAAATAGGTAAAGGTAATTATGATGGACAATTAAATAAGCAAGCAATTGCATCTGAACAAACAAATGTAGGCTGAAAATCTGCTGTGCTGCTGCTTAATGAAGATACTCTTGAAGATGGTTGATCTCAGTTTCAGTTCTGGCTTCTGACATCTGTGGATTTTACTGTGACTATTGCTATGTGGAATGCATCAGCCATCTCTGGGATTGTGTACAGGCAGAGGGAATAGGTCACACAGCATCTCTTGGCGCCACCGGGCCTAAGAATGGGATCCCTGAAGGAGTGCCCTGTATTCTTCCTGTAATCTTGATACAATCTTGCTATAAATTGAGAATTGTGTTAAGGCTTCTAGTAAAATCAGTTTTTTAAAGGGAGAGTCTGCCAAAGCACCACTTTACTGTAAATGCCCTTCCTTTGCTTCTGTTTCTGTGGATAGCCTTGGCAGAAAACTCACAGTATAAAAGAATTTGAGGATACCTTGGGCCATATTTATTTTCCCTTTCCCATATCCATTTTTTTTTTTCTTTTCAAACATGAAACTGAAACCAAATACTTTCAGAGATTCATTAAGGAAATCAAACTATAATTACTGGTGAGTTCCACCCTGATGTAGCATGAGATGTGGCTGCCCACTTAAAGCAATACAAATCTGTTTGGTTTTGCCAAGCAGAGAGTTCCTAGTTAATAAACCAGCCATCTTCTGAAACAAGAGGACTAAAATTATCTGTAATGATCTATGCTGAGCTCAGTGGATGGGAAGACCATGACTCATCTTGGCAGACAAAGGAGTTGACCTCCAGGTCTTTGGCCCTTTGCAGGCTGTTTTGCTTAGGTATGCCTGTGCTGACCATGCTCCTGCAGATGATTAATTTGGTTTGTGTTTACTTCATCCTTACTTAAGTGGAAGTGATGAGAGGCAGCTCTTCTGAGTTGATGTAATGCTATTCAGAGATTTAGGAGGTGATATTTCACTGCTGAGGATGCTTGAACCTCCAGTCCCCACCTCTGCCAAGACATGGCTGCAAATTGGATGCAGATACCTGCAGGCAAGATTTGGGTGGGGAAGCACTGGGTAGGTTGGTCTGACCTAGCTGATGTGAGTCTATAAGTTCTGGTTCCAGATCAAGTAGAAATCTCCTGTTTTGCACAGCCAAAACCCTAAGGCTTTGCATCTGAAGTATATGTCACAGTCCTTGCTGGGTTTGTTGCTGGTGGTGGGTGGGGTTGATTCTGGTTTTGGTATTTTATTTAATTTGGTTTTGCTTTTAAGAAAAGCCTAGGGTGTACCTGGATGTACAGGACTCTGTGAGAATTAAGGATATTTATTTTGGAGGCTGGGCTTGTGTTGCATTTTTGATTTTTTTCTAATCCCTGAGTTGGGAAACTGAATCTTATTTTTCCTGGAATACAGGGGGAGGGTGGCAACAAGAATCAATGTGTTAAGCCATTAGCCACCAACTGCTAGAGTACAAATATTGACAAGTGCAAAGGTTTGGTGGTCTTGCTTTTCTGCATGAATATCAGCAATCTGTCACACAAAGCCTGCCTGTACTTCCAGGAGGCCTGTGCCTGCGTAACATGATTACTGCAGCGTAATAGGGAGGGAAATGTTGGACGGGGGCAGTGCAGCTTCCACTGAACCTTCGTTACCCAACACCTGCTTAGACAGAGGTTTGCCTTGCAACACAAATATCATACATAAACTTTGCTGTTCTAAAACCAGCAATTGCTTTCCTGAATCATACTTCCTCATAAAGACAATCTTGTAAGCTCATATCTGATAATTTGATTATGAATCTCTGGTGTCTCCTTTAAAAGATCACATGCTCTGAGGGATGTCCCCCAGGAAGAATGCTGTAACTGTGTTGTTCACATGCTAGGAATAGAGTAACTGTGGGAACTGAGCAACTTTCAAAACTGAAGCACCTTGCAGTGAGATCTGTGAAATGGATGGTCAGTGGGCTCTGAGCAGGGATCTGTGAGCAGAGAAGTAGATGGTAGACTTTAAAATCTTGTCTGAGAAAAGAAAAAAAAAATGAAAACTTTCCACTGTTGTTCAGTCTGGCTGAGCTCCATGAGCTTGCAACACTGAGTCATTATAGAAGTTGAGTCACTGGATGCCACAGGCAGTTTCAAAGCTAGAAGCCCTGGTGTTGGAGATGTCTGCAATCTGTGAGACAGGTACAGCCAAGGAAAGAAGTGTAATCTTGGTCCATCATACTGCAGATCCTCAGCCAAATTGCATACCCATAGTCCCTGGTGTTGTCATTCCAAAGCTGAGCATCCTCTGCAGATATTGTGCTGTCACCTCTTCCCTCTGAAATTCATAAATCACTTTCTGTATAAATCTAACTTTCTACCAGACTCTGTAACATCAGGCACCATTGCTATAGTCCCCCTTCCAAGGAACAGTACTGCTGAGCCTGGCATATATCTGTCTGCAAGTAAATAACTGCAGAACAAGAAAGAACAACATTATTATGTCTTCCACTTGCAGCAGTTAAAAGCACAGTTCTTTTCCATATTTCCATGCAAGTTCCATTCCCTTTTCATTTTCACATGACTATCATCCAAAATTATGATTCTTAGAAATAATCTGGATAAGGTTAATTACTCTGCCCTGATTAATGAAGAATTTCATTTGTTCTTGTGCATTTTATATGTTATATTCTTGTTAGCAGAAGAATTCAATAAGGAAAGCATCTATTCTTCAGTAGACCTCCTGTGCTTTGCTGGCTTTTGATCTGTAAACTTGATTCACAACATTTAATTTCTTTTTCCCAAAAATGTCTTCTTCAATCAGCTGTGGAATGTCATGTGTTACCTGTCAGCTCTCAAAATGACACTTGTGTCTGAGTAGTTTGCAAATGAAAGAAAGCAGGCAACTGAGTCTCACTCATTTTGCTTACCTGTTGCATCATTGTCAGTTTTGCCCTTTTTTCCTTCATTTTCTGCTGGGTAGTTGGTTTCTTGGGAAATTTTGTGGCTTTTAAAAGACATGATATCATGTCTTGCTATTTATAACTGCTTAGGCTTGTGTAAGCAGAGGATTTATGTGAGGACATGGAGAGTGATGAAACTATTTGTAGATCATGGGTGGTTATAGGGACAGTGGAAATGCCCTTCTCTCCACTGCAATGAGTAGATTTCCAGACCTGCAGAGGACATGGAGCACTGTGAAAGGAGACTGTAAGAGCAAGGAGTGAAAAGAGCTGTATATGCAATGCACAGTATGGATCACATCATCTATTCAGATTAAAGCAGCTACCAACAGATCAGATCCTGAAGCTGAGGTAAACAGCCACCAGCAGCTACTGAGTGGACATGGGTCAGACAGTAACCGCTAGGGAGAGCTCAGGTCTCTTTAGCTGAGGTTTAGCTCTTTGGCTCTGCCCTGCAGCAGGGAGAGGCAATGGGTGACCTCCTGAGGTCCTTCCCTGCCCTTGTTTCTGTGATTCCAAAGGTTAAGTGTAAATAGTTCATGCTGAACTCAAAAAGCCCTGAGGAGAAAGATAATGCCTGTGACAAGACCATTCATAGCTCACATACTTGTTTTTGTTATCATAACTGCAGCGAAGACAAAATAGAGTCAATGATGCAGAGCTTTGTGTGAAAGTTTCACAATTATTTCCTGTATTAGTGAGATGATGGAATAAACACAGAAATGGATGCACTTACATGAAAGAGATGAAATAGAAAGATACTCAAGTGAAAAACTGCCCTCTTATTAGTTTAGCTACTTTCCATACCGATATCAAAATGACCTGTAAAAGCAGCACTACTAATCCCTTCACTGCTTGGGCTCTGAAGTTCCACAGAGGAAGTTTGTCATGGGGCGGTTATTGCCTGTTTTATTGCATCATTGTGGAAAACAGCCCTCACACTGGACTAAAATGTGAGCAGAAGTGCTGCTTGCTGTGATGCCCATTCAAGTAATGGTGTGTGACAGAACAAGCAATTCTTGTCATTTGCTGACCTTTATGAGTCACTTAATAAATGTTAAGACAACTGGCACCCAGTGCTATGCCCCATAACATATCTTCCCAAAAGTGGACCACACAGAACATATATCTGCAAAATAAGGTGTCTTATGAATATAAGACACACCTCTAATGCTGAACAGGGCTTGACTGGACTGGTACCTGCATGGAAAATCCATTAAAACCTCTGTATATAGGAATATTTGTCTGCTCTGAACGAGACTCCAAGGTGTAGTGGTTGGACAGTATCTATCCTAGTGCATGAATACTCTTTACTCAAAATGAAAGCAAGTTGATACAATTTCTTCTCTCAGGGCCAGATTCGAGCAGGGATTTAGGGGTGGCCTGAATTATCCCAAGGTCTGTGTGTGAAGTGTAAGGAGCTTTACTTGCTAGGCAGAGACATCTTTCATCTTACATGTAGGACCAAAAAGGTTTGGACTCCTTGTAATCTTAGCCTTTTGTTTTACAAGTAGTTGCCCTGGCTAAATTCCAATTAGCAGTAAAGGTGGACTTAACGAAGAGGGAAAGGGGACTTGGAAGACATGAAGGATATCCTGTTCTGAAGACTGTAGATGTCTTGAATTTAATTGTCAGCTTAGCATAGCTGCCCTTTGTCACCTTGGCATGTCAGAGTTTCTGTTTTCTTTCCCTGGATTTTAAAGAAAAGAGAAGGATTGGTGACTGTGGGTGAGGAATAAGTTTAGTTTTCACAGAGCAATCCTCTAAAGGCATCTTCAAGATTGCCAGCTTCTCAGAGGGTCTGTTGTGTGAAAGATGCTAGTGCAGAGATGATAGTGGAAGTGGAAAGAAAACAAATGACTAATGACTAACAAATGCCTTGTCTAGCCACAGCGTGGTGAGACAAATATATAGACTGTAGTAAGGATAGAGAGAAAAAGTCTGCAGGGGAGAGACTATAGAAGTTGACAGGTGACTACGTGAGGTCCTAAATGATAGTCAAGTTCATATCATGAGTTCAGTGAGCATGCTGGATCTGTCTCTTCCTCTGCCTTTCATAGCTCTGGAACTAATTTTACATATTAAATGAAGTACTTTGTCGACCCAGTGTGTCTGGCACTGAATTTGTAAATCCATGCTTTCCATTTCAGTCAGGCGTGACTGGGTGAACAACCTCTATAACTAAAAGAAATGACATGAATAATTCTTCCTTGAAATAAGGTCAATGTTATCCTCATGTGACTTGAGCTGCATGGAAGGAACAAAGACCTACATCAACCGGGTGCTATTAGCAGCTCTGGGTGCAGATGTATTTTGTCATAAGTCTCAGCTAATAATTAAAGAGTCATTATGATTATCTAATTTTTTTCAAGAAAACAATATTCTTCATAGAAATATCTTCCAGCATCAATTTCACCTTGGGGTGAGAGAAATTTTGTCATTACAAAGCAACTTTCATGTTATGCCCTAGTGCACATTTACTAAAAAGTTGCTAGTATTCATATTCTGCTTGGTCTTTGTCATCATAAGCCTAATCTTTTATTGTCAGATTAAAATGCAGTTTATGTTTTTTTTGTTGGTTTCTGTTTCTTTCTGTAATTCTGACTTACTATTTCAGTATATAACATAACTGATTTACTATTGTCAGCTACCTTTTCTATACATACAATATTTTCAATGTAAAAAAAAGTGGTAATAGTGAATGCAGCCTGCTGCTGTTTTCAGATAGCATCAGAAGGGAATGTTTTGGGTTTTTTAAATATACAATCTCAATCTAGTTTAATTTACGTGGAAAGCTTATTTTGTCGTCACCACAAAAAGAAATGAACGATTCTGTAGATGATTTTTTCTACAGAACGATGAAAGAGCACTGGTGGCCATAAAATAGTAAAATGCAGTACATCTTGCTAGTAGAAAATTACAGTATCTTTAACAAAATGAACCTGCAAAGATCTTTCCTTGATTGTTGAAAGTATCCTGCCTTAAACAGTAGGCAATCTCTTTGGAAATGCTTAAGTTACCAGTTTCACTGCCATTTTATACTTCTGCTTACTGTCAATAGGAGTTCACAGTCTGCACTATGTCTACCTAAATCTGCTTAGAGAAAGGAATGGTAAGTCAGGTGTATGACATTGGAAAACCTACATTATTTTCTTTTGCTTTTCCTTTCTTAACTCTAAATGTCTCAGCACAAATTAAATAGCATAGATAGGAAAACTTGTCTTTCTCATATACACTAATTTATCAGTTCTATGTATAATATTAAATCCATGCTACACAATTTTATAAACATGCCACCAGCTTCATAAACACAGGGCTTTGAAAATTGCTTGTGGAAAACTTAGGATCTACTACTGAATCACATTCAAAAGTTATTATAGGTAAATATAAGGCATCATGAGGTCTTGCATGAAAGATCAGAAAAGAGCATTCTATATTATTGGTTTGTGAACCTTCTCAGGTTACCCAAGAGAAGCTATCTAAAACACTAGCTGGTCTGGAAAAGGTGTAGAGTAACTGGTACTGCTGTGTTATGGGAACCACTTTCTACAACTCCCAGATTATCTTCACATCATCGTATTTGAGATTACAGAGAATGGGTAAAAGAAAGCAGATGGAGATGTGGGTTTATATCTTTTGCTCATGTCACAATGTTTGTTGTTAAACTGTTCTCATTATTGGAATCTGGCACAGGTCATAGAAGAATGTATTTGGGTAATCTTTTTAAAATTTATTATTGATTTACCTGTCTTTTGCCCTGGTTATGTAATTAAAGATAAAAACAATTATTTTTTAATTCTGTTTCCCGGCGGTGGGCTGCTATTTCTAGTGACAGTAATAAATTTATTTTTATTTTAAGTCTAGCAGATTGCACAACTCTGGTTTTACTTCACAGTCTTTATAGATATAGCTACAGCCATTAACAGCAGATTTCTGCCCTTGTATTCTAAAGGCACAGATTCCTGGCCAAACTCAGCAGTCATAGAACCAAAGAATCATACAATTAGTTTGGTTAGAAGAGACCTTTAAGATCACTTCAGTAGTGTTAGAATATGACTAAAAGTCAATTCCTTATCCTTTGAAAATAGGTCAGGAGATAAAAAGGGTAGAACAAGCGACACATTAACATGGGTTGAAAAGAAAACTCTAGATATAAAAATTTATAAAATTGAAGTGGGATACATTTGATTTTCAGGAACTACAGTGAACCAGATCCTTTGAACATTTTAATTTATATAAGACAGTTTGTATAAGCTGACTCCTTTGAAGATGTTGGAATTAAATTCATATATCAGCTCTGATTTTCTGAAGAATTCAGTCAATGTATTTTCTTTAAAGCCAGTGATCTTTTTTACCCCTTCTCATTCTGGTGACAGAAGATATTTTAATGATTGGAGAATTAGAAATAAAAAACTGACTGTATTTTTTTTTCCTAACGAAACTTCTGATCTCCTAAATAAACTGTTCTGCATTTTCCAGGGTCCTCCCTCCACAGTCCAATGCCAGGCAGTAAAAATGGAACTTGCATACCCTAAGTCTATTTAGACTGGTTTTCCAGAAAAGCAACTTAGTCTGATCTCTGAATTTAACCTCACATCTAAACAATGCAGCATACTGTAACTATTGGCTCTTTAGCCCTAAACTTAATGAACAGAAATTTCCTAGATTATTTTTGCATTCCAGGACTGCTATCACACAAGATTCATGGGGACATGAGGAAGATTCAAGATGCTAAAAAACTATATATATATATATATGTAGGTAAAAATTATATTATTCCTCAAACTATCTGGTGAGCTAGCATTTTCTTCTAACATCACTAATTAGGTCTTGAAAAAATTCTGTGGTGTCACAGATGTTATTGCAGAGGAAACCATGCTGGCAAGCAAGAAGGAAATAATAACAGTGCTTTTGTTAATTTTACAGAATAGAAGGCTTAACCCTTTTAGTGTTAGAACACGGCAGGATATGGTGTTTTATATTAAATATTTTCATTCATTTGAAGATGTTAGTGCTTTTACCCTGGAAAGAGTTTTGGTACAGACTAACTGGACAATTCACATAGGCTTCCTTTGATTATGTTCCCAGGTATAAATGGCACCATATAAAAAGATGAATTTTTGATTAGCAGGAGGACAACATGTCAGAGGTTCATTGGACTAATCTGGCTTCAGTCTTGTTGAAGATTGCAATGCAAGTTGTTTTCCATTACCATCTGTATGGCAGATTACCTTTGTCAAGTGGGCAGTTTGCCTTATCTCTCTTTTTGAGTGACCACATTCACACCTCCCTCAGGAGGGGACATTGCTGATAACAGCTATTGAATGTCACTGCATGACTGATAAGAACTATAACATCCCATTGTGAGATGCTCTGCCCAGAGGGAGGAGCCAAGCATTGCTACCCAGATATAATCCAGAAGATTTTGAGACACTGTCTCAGCTTTCTCCATGGGATTCCCCAGAGAAACAGCAGCTGTCTCTTCTTCCACGGGATCTTCAGAGGAAGAACACATCCTTCTCTACAGATCCCCCTCGCTCCAGCAGAACTACACCTGATACTTCAGGAGGACTGCAGCCCCATTTCCAATTGGACTGCTACCAACACCCTGACCCACAGGGTGTCAGGTTGGGTTCTGACTCTGTCAGTGTTGTTCTGGTGTACTGCATTGTTTATTTTATCCTTTTTTTTCTTTTCCCTATTAAAGAACTGTTATTTCCTGCTCCCATATTTTTGCCTGAGAGCCCCTTAATTTAAAATTTATAGCAATTCGGAGGGATGGGGAGGGTTTACATTCTCCATTTCAGGGAAGGCTCCTGCCTTCCTTAGCAGACTCCTGTCTTTCCAAACCAAGACAAGTCTCTACTGATAAAACTCAGAGGAAAGTTTAGCTCCAAAGACCACAGAGAAAAAAACACATTTGATACAAGTGAAAAATGGTAATAGAATGTCATTTTCAAAAAATATATGCAAGCAGTTTTGGTGGCTGCCCAGTCAGTCTTGCCTGGGCTCCCCACCCACAGCCACAAAGGGACCCTGCACCCTGCAGCCAGTCCTCTGGGAGCAGGGTTGGGCTTGAGGCCCTGTCAGTGCACCAGCTCTCCTCATAATAGTGGGAGCTGAGGTTCCAACACTGACTTTTGCTTTGTTTAGCCTCTTAATTTATGTGACTGTCTCATTCCTGAGCGCATCATCACCTGCATGGACGAGGACTGAATAGTTAAGTACTTTCCTATTGTAAGGTCAGCATATAGGCTGCTGTGATGGGAAGGACTCCAGGGGTGTTTATGCCCAAGGGTGGAGAACATGAGAGCCTGAGAGGAATAAAGGATAGCTGCTTGTGAGTGCTGTGTTTTCAAGGCAGATGAACAATTTGGTGAATCTGGTTATTATATTGGCCAGCAATGAAACAAAAAACCCTGGGCACATCATGTCCTTCAAGCTGAGGATTTTCAGCAAGAAAATGTACAGGGAGACTAGAGTTCCCACAAGCACTTATTCTAAGTTCCTAATTGGTTGTGGGTGCTATTTTTAGACATCCTCACCCACCTGCCAGGGAGATAACCAGGAGCTAGTTACCCCCATGTTAGCAGGTTACTGGGAGTGCCTCAGTACCCTCAGCCTGGGGTGGAGAAGAGCATTTTGCAATTCAGGAAGCATTTGGCAAAGCTATTTGTAAGGACTTCTCCCTCGCTAATCACCCAGTTGATATTTATGATACTAATCAAGATAATAGCAGTCCCTGCTTGTCTCTTCTTTTCCAGTCTGATGAAATGCTGTGCTCTCTTCCTGCTAAAGAAGACAAGTGGCAGGTGATCACAGAGGGTGTGGAGCTGTTCTGCAAGAAGTCAACAGGCAAATGGATATGGCTTAAGTTCAACCAGGAAAATACACGAGACTCCCCTGTTGAGTTTTTGGTACATAAAATTTGTGAAGTTCACCTTTAGCATGTGGGTGGACTGCCATTTTGGGTGATGATGGGGAATGTAGCACTAATTTGAGAGTAGGTGATCATGATATAAAAGTGATTGTAAGGCTGCACCCTGGTGCTTATCTCTACTCTCTCTATTGTTCATTTCCTATCTATTGTTATGGTTATCACTTACAATAAAAGGGCATTGATTTACAAAACACTTGAACTTTATTAACAAGGCATTGTTGTAAGATGATGAAGTCAATTGAGAGTTGCACAGCAGAAAGAGGAGGTGGCTTGATGTAGTGTGATGTCTGCATTTGCTGGTTGCAATGATTTGCAAGTCCGGCTCTTAAAGGTCTGGGCTTACATTTCCTGCCATTGCCAGCATACTCCTTACTGTAGTTTGCAGTAGTTCTGTCTTGTGTTTCCTTGTCCAGATTGCATCCAGCTGCATGTCTTTTTGGAATTTTTTTGCCATTCCAGCTGGGTGGCCATACTAGATTGGAGAAGAAATCCAGTTACATTTGACTCCTTGTGAAGCTCTAGATAGCATAGGATTTACAATTTCTGTTGGTGTTTTGTCGGCCTCTGGACATAAGATTACAAAATATATGCTCGCCACTTTTTTTTTTTCCCCTGTTTTATGGTTCCAACCTTGACCAGAAATTTTTCAGAGGGGTAATAAGAGATTGCAGAAATTTGCTTCTTGAGGTTATGGGTTAACAGGAAAAACAAAGAACAGATAATTGTTCCTGGTTATTTTCCCACTTAAAAACATATATTTAAACCTTTATTAGAGCCTTGAAGCAAATACTCCATTTAAGGTCTTAGGTTTGAGGTTTTTTCCTTTGCTGTGCAAGATCAGCATATTGTAAAACTCCCGGGAATACAGATCTAAAGGGACAGGGAAGGGTAAGCAGAAGAAGTATTTAGTGATGGATATTAAACTATTCCAGATGGAATCCTTGAGGGAATATCTTTCAATAGAAATCCCGAAGTGGCAAGACACAAGCTGGGAAAATATTACACCAATATATTTTACAGCCTTCTGAAGAGCTGTTGGAATAATACGAGGAATGTTTTCCTTTCTTGCCACATTCAGTTTCCTCCTGTGTGCTGGCAAAACGTTAAGCATCTTGTGAAATACTGCCTTAAAATACATGAGTGCTAACAGGTTTCCATAGTTATAAACTGCAGGACCGAGTGTGGCTGCCTCCAGTGAGCTGTTAGAGGCTTCTGTAGCTCCCTCCCCTCTCCCTCTCCAGTAGTGGTTCATCACCCTGCATCTGCCTGGGGGATCAGAGCAGACCCCCAGTGGCTGAGAAGCTCCTTAGAGCACTGTGACATTATCCTGTAGATGATGCCACTACTTCCCATGCCATGAATAAAGACTATCTTTGCAGTACTTCTATCATCTGTTAAGACAGACAGAGCATGGCCTGAAACACGCATGGTACAATCCACTACTCAAGTTTGTGAACAAAAAAGAGAGTAGGTTATGCACACACAAGACAAATTTACTTTCCTGTGACCGAGTTTGTAGCAGAAAACATTCCTGTTCTACTTAAAAACCATGTATGTTGTCTTGGAAATAATGTAATTGAATTTCTGTAGGCAATCTTAGATGTCTTCTCCCTTATTTGCTTATATGTGTCCATCACATTTCACACCACATGTAACATAATCAATAAGTGTGGTTTGCATGCATCTATCATATAATTTATTCCTCTAATTTTCTATATTATGGCATTATAGAAAATTAGTTTTGTCATAAAAATACTATATAATACACTTTATAGGATTTAAATATTTTTCATTATTGGATTGAATCACATGCTTTAAAAAGATCAACAAATTACTGTTTGCTATATCACTGAGTTGAAAATGCTGCCTCCCCAAGCACTGCCTTTTGCTCTTGCATGCAGCTTTTGGCAATAATTAGCTGCCTTTGGGTGTTATGTGAGGTAGAGACCACTCATTGGAAATTACCAAACTGTTATAAATGAGGATTTTAGTGAATTTAAGGAAACTTATGATCTATTTTCAGGAAAATCTTTGGGGTTTTGGAGGTTTTGTTTGTTTGTTTGTTTTGGATAGTGGACAATCAGAAAAAAAAATCTTGCCAGAGAGGAAATGGAAGATAATTTGAAAGCATGTGAATGAGCTGGAAGAAAGAGGATACCCACATTTTCACTCATACATGTTTTCATCAGCTAGGAAGGTAGGGTCAGAGAGGCTTACTGAAAATTTTCTGTGCAGTAAATATTACTTTGAATTCAAGGTTATTTGTCAGGAATTTGACAGAGAGCACGAGTACCAAATATTTAGCTGAGTTTGTTTCTTGTGGAGTAATATAAGTTCAGGCATGAGAGTGAGATTCTGGGCTCTGTCTCTGTGTTAGGGTTGGACATAGACCAATGCTGGGCTTTCAATTTATTGTACTTTGCCTTTCTGTCCAAGACAATCCATGACTTCCTCTCTGCACCTTATTGACCATGTAGTTCATGTTCACTGACAGGGAATAGAAGTGGAAATGTAGCATCTCATAACACTAAAAAAATCTTTTAATATCACTTTGTCTTTGAATTATGGATATCAGCACTGAGAACATTTACCAGACACTTGACTGTGGGATGTGACCTGCCCCAAGATGACTTCATCAGTGTAAGTCACCATTTCCACTGCTCTGATGTGACCCACTGGGAGGGGTTTGCACTAGAAAAGAGTGTGCCAAAGTGTCAGCAGGATGTGCCAGCACCAGATAGATATGGATGGGATGCACATACATTTCTATTAGAGGAAAGCAAATTCTCATGGCATAATTTCCATGCTCAGATGAACAATTCTGTTGTGATTGCATTACTTTCTCAGCCATGACCCTCCAAAACAAACTTATTTTCCCTGACCTTTAAGGCCTTTTGAAAATCACTGTGGTGCCCAGAGCATAAAATAGTATACAGTTTAGCTATTATACATCTAAATATACATGCATGCTGAGACCCAGATCTTATCTATGTTCTTTATTTCTTAGTGCATAGTTCATTTGCACTAAAATGTGTTGCTGATACTAGACAGGCTAACAGGATGATCCAGTTTTCTCTATAAAATCAACCTATCCTTATCATTGATGCTGTATCTACTCCTGGTCACATATTTAATAATACACATACACTCAGAAAGCTTGTTGATGAAACAGCAGCTTACTTTAAAGACTACCTTTAAAATGTTGATTTATCTTTTCTGTATTTCATGGGAAAGACAGAAGTTTATAACAAAAATGTCAAGAAAAGAGATGAACATGAATCAATCTACTCTAGGATCAATACACTACAGCCTATTGATCTGGCCTCTATAAAAGCAATAAATCTGCTACAAGAAATCTCTTTTTGCCCCCAAGACTTGACTGAGGTCACATGCAAGATTTTAGTGGACTTTTCATCAGGCAGTTTTCTCTTACTTATAAATGCAGAGTAGCTTTTGGGATATAACATGACCTTAAGAATCCTCTCCTGGGACTGCAGGATAGACTCATGCCTAGATCAAGCTTAAGCAAGGAGTGTAATCAACCTCTAGAATCACAATGCAGTGTGGCACAGATCTCTTCAGGTGACTCCTCAGCCCAAGCCAGAGGGCATCATCAGTAATTCCTAGTTAAGTAAGGGTGCAGTCATTTGCCAAAAACCTTTCTTTTCAAAACATAAACATCTCTTTCTTCCTAGAGAAGGGAGAAAAAGACCAATTTTAAAGATGGGATTTTTTTTTTTTTCGGATCACACTATCTGATCATTCAGAGCACAGCAGTGCAAAGAAGAGCCCAGATGAATTTTCCATTCACAACCACACAATGAGAAGAAAAGTTTAGTCATGGGTAGTCTCTATTTATATTTCTCCCATACATCCAGAAAAAATGGATATTTTCCTCAGAAAATTGCAGAAGAATGAATTAGGTAGAGGCTCATTTAGCACAGACATAAAGCTTTGAAGATGTGCCTGGCTGCTGCAGTCTCTGGATAAGGCAGCTACCTGTATCTGCTCAAATTATCTTAATGTAAATCTCCACTGAAGATACTAGCTGCTCCTCTCTGGTTTGAGCACCCACATTCCCAAAGGTGGTGTTGCTCTGTGATGTCCAGGCTTGACGTCCTTGAAGCTGCTTTTGAACCCCCAGCAGATTTTTGGCAGTAAATAGCTACTTACCCTCTGACGTGGAAATCCCCAGAAAGGCAATGAAGGAACTGCAAAGTGAGATTGAGCTGTTTATTAAGTAAGAATGACATTTTGTACTGAGTTTAATTACTGCAGTGTCTGTTCAGAAAAGGCAGCTCCAAAGATCCCTCATGAAAAAAAATGTTGGTGACAAAAATGTTCCTCTTCAAAAGAGAGATTATAGTTGCAATATCCAGGGGTTCTATTTGAACATACTAGCATCCTGACATGCTAACATTTCACAGTCAAACAGACAGTGAAAAAAATATTAACATCAACTTCTTCTCTGTGGAAGAATTATGAAAAGCATGAATTAAAGTCAATCAATCCATTCTGGCATTAAAATAGGAGTAACTGGATCCTTGCTTTGAGTTGTAGGAACATTGGCTTGTCTACAAAATCAATGCTTTAAATATATATGAATTAAATAATTGGTCAACTCTTTTGGTTATGGTATTTTTCACTCCTTTTGCTTTAAATAGGCAAGAAAGTCATTACACAAGGCCTTTCTCCATTAAATCCCCTATCTATCACTTAAGTCACCATCTTGTGCCTGTAACACAAATTCTATTTAAGTTTTCCCATAGGACACAAAAATAATTTCAACACCTATGAAAAGAGATATGGACAGTATTTTTCCACAATACTTGTAATTCCTTTAAGAGTCTTCTTTTTTTAATGCACTACATGAAGGCCTAAATTTTCTTTTCTGCATTGCCTTTAGAAAGTTTTGCTGGGGAAAGACATTACTAGCTAGTAACAGCAAAGTATGTTTGAAAAGGCAGGTTTTAATTACAAGTATTGTTCTTTTTTGCTGAGTTGCAAGTAATTTGTGAAAAGTGATGTTATTTGGCCAGCAAAGAGACCTCGTGTCAGAGATGGAAAAGCCTTGTGCACACTGCTCTAAACACCAGGACAAGGACTTTCAGGTGTAAGAGGACTAGCACAGCATTTGGCTGACATGAGCTGAAAGCTGTGCAAGTGGGATCGATAACTACTGGGACTTCTGCCTTTAGCTCTTGATTTATGAAAATCACCCGATAGCATTGATTTCTGTGGCTATTATGTGGCTGGGTAGCTTGCTATCAGTGCTTGCTATCAGAAAGAAATTGCAATAAGAAAAAAAATTGTTTATCAGAGAACCAAATGTGTGAACAAGCAGGAGCCAGCCACATGATCCTCAGAAATCCACGACTGTCCAGATTTTGGTTAAATTTTATTTACAAAAAAAGAAAGTGATATTTTAAATAGATCAAACCCTATGCCCTGCCATGAGGGTGTTTAGAACTGGGTAAAGGACAAACTAAATGCACTTTTGTTATAAGGCTGGCACTACAACTATTTATATGCATAAATTATCAATTTTAAAACTTTACATGAACATGTATTTTACATTTTATGCAGCCAGAGTAAAACCTAGGCACTACTGTTCAGAATAACATCTGGCAAATGTCCTACAAAATAGATGAGTTTTATTAGAAAAATTAATTTAAGAGAGGAAAACAAATCTTTTGTGTAAGTTTTATTAGCAAGCTATTCAGAAGAGAATTTAGGGAACTGTATTTTCATGGTTCTGCATTAGGAGGAAAAATTGCTTTAATTAGGTATGGTAAGTGATCAATTTTGCAACCTATGAATAGGAGGACAGTTCTAGTAATTACATATAGGTTAAGATGTCCAAGTGCTTAAACATCTGTTCCTAATTATTAAACTTACAATATAGACGAAACTTACATCTGTATTAATTTTGTATAACAGAAACACAAATCAAGAATATTTTATTGTGATCTTTATATAAAAATTCTATTTTTAATGAAATGATTATGCCTTGTATTTTATGGGATTTATTATCTTCCTGATGCAAAAAAGTCTATATTTTAGTATAAAGGCCCTATACTTGTAGGATAGGAATAAAAGGCAGAAACACATTGCTTTAATTATCTTAAGTAGTCTAGAAACATTTTAACTTCTCACTCAGGAACTTTAAAAAGAAATCTTGGTTTCTGTTTATTTGTTTAACTTATATCATATCTTAATCTAAAGCCAAAATGGAGGACCATAATTCTTGACAGCTAAGGCATGAGATTTAAAATGTATGCTCACTAAGTTGCTTAAAAATTTTCTACTCATAGGTAAGTGGAAAATAAATAAAAAGGCAAGGAGATGAAATAAGATAAAGCAAAATCACACTCCCCCATGTTGAAGACTATTTTTGTATTCATATGGATCTGAAACAGGTGAGAAAAACCAGAATTCTGATTTTATTCCCTTTATAAGGATTTTTGTTGTCTCTGATTCAGCAACTTAAAAAAATAAAATAAAAACCCAAACCACACACACACATGCACACAAAACACATCCAAAGAGAAAAGTCAACAACAACCCAACCCAGACAGCTCTACTATCTCACTGGCATTTCAGTAACTGCTGTAAGTCGACTGTAATTTTTCTTGCCAGCTAGGGATTTCTCAGAAATTAAATTTGCCTGTACTACAATTGCACAGCGGCGACTTTAATTATAAAACCCAGGTAATAAATGACTGCTCATTCATTAACTAATAGAACAGGAAAAGTGGCAAGTCTGATCCCTAACAATGTCTATCTTCAAATATACTCTTGTTCTGATTTTTGTTTACATCACATACTTATTCCTTGTTTTCCTTGGAAGCTATGGGAAAACTAGAAATGTGAAAACTCAACAACTGCAAAGCAGCAGGGAAGACACTTTAAACACTTTATTTCTGACATTCTTCTTCATCTATATTAATAATCAGTTAATGTCTTTGAGAAAGAAAAGACATAGAAAAGATTTTGAGATCTGGTTTTATCAGTAGAAGTCTCTTTAATATTGAGAACTTTGATATCTTGTTTGTCAAAATTTATGTTTCTGGCTGTTACAGTTTCTGGCTTGAAATCCCTGGCAATGCAGTTAACATGTCTATGGCTCCAGTCTTCTGATCAGAGGATTGTGGATTACTGTTTTCCTGGACATATCCTCTATTTTATTACAATGCACTATTTGGGGCAGACTTATTTCTCTGTCATCAGGATTTACTGTTTAATTCCAGAAACACTGAGATACACTTGGGAGAACACTTGGGAGAAAGGGATGTGGTTTATGGGGAGGAATATCTACTTAAAAAGAAAGTAACTTTTAAATTAATCATAATGCTATCTATGGTAATTTTCTATTTAAATTCAAACCTAAACACTTGCATTGGATACAGCTCTTAACTGATCAATCCACATCAAAAAGGGAAAACAAACCTCTCTAAAACACAAAAATATACATATGGATATCTGCACTCAGATTCCTACAAAAATGTTAGGAATTTCAAATTCATTGAAATGTTGTTTTACAAAAATATTATACTCTCAAAATTTACTGTTTTCCCTTCTTTGTGCTATTTATTTACCAAATTGAACTTCTGTTTACATAAATGAAAATCTCAATAGTTGCCTCTTTTACCCTCATAGCCATACTTAATTCCAAGTTCTTGATGGTATGATACTTGATAGCCATAAAATTAACTGCCTAGTGCAATATTGTCAGACTGTGCATGAAGTGCATTTACCAAACAACTTTGCTCTCCTTGCACTCTGCTCACTTGCTAACTCCCTGCAGGACAGTTTGGAACACCCCAGAGCTCCTCAAGCAGCTGACAACATGCCACAAACATCCATTGCTCTACCAGAGATGCACCACAGGCCAGTAAAAGCTGCAAATTTAAGGTCTGGCATTCCTCAGGAGCTGCTGGAACAAGATAGGAGCAGTTAATCTTATCAGGAAGCTGGAAATCTCACTTCCTAAAGAGCCATTTTTACACCCAAACTGCTTTAGGAAAACCTTGATAAAACACCTGATTGTGGCTGACAGGTAGCTGAGCTCCCTTAGCCATAACAACACTTACAGTGCTGTTTTTTCTCAAGACAAGGATTTGGAAGATACTGGTACATCAGATACTCAGCCCACTTCAAACATGGCAATCTTTAGCAGATGTTTAGACTAGTCAAAGCCTACCTGGGAGTTTATTACACATTAACTAACTCAAACCTGGTTCAGGCTGGATGGCTGGAAAGGAAGGGAAGATACCAGTGACAGCTGAGCTCTCATAGAATGCCATGGGTTGAAGAAACCTTCAATATCATCTAGTTCCAAACACCTTGTCCTGGGCAGGGACGTCACCCACTAGAGCAGATTGCTCAGAGCCCCAACCAACCTGCCCTTGAACACTTCCAGGGATGGGACGTCCACAGCTTCTCTGAGCAACCTGTTCCAGAGCCTCAGCAATGTCACAGTGAAGAATTTCCTCCTTACATCCAGTCTAAATCTCTTCTCTTTTAGTTTAAGTCATTTACCCTTGTTCTATGACTATCTGCCCATACAAAAAGTTCCTCTCCCTCTCTTTTAAAAACCCTTGTAAGTACTGGAAAGTCACAATGAGGTCTCCCCAGAGCCTTCTCTTCTCCCAGGTCTCTCAGCCTGTCTTCATAAGAGAGGTGCTCCAGCCCCCCATCATCTTTGTGCCCCTCCTCTGGGCCTGCTCTAAGAGGTCCATATACCTCTTGTGCTGAAGGCTCCAGATCTGGACCCGGCACTCCTTGTGGGATCTCACGAGGGCAGAGCTGAGGGGCAGAGTCACCACCTCAGCCAGACAGCTGGTGTTCCTTCTTGTTTATCAAATTGTTCACTCCTGCCCAAAGAGGTCAGTCCCAATGGCTGCCATCCTTTCAGGGCATCTCTCTGGACCTAAGACAACTCCCCAAATGACTCTTTATTTTTTTGCTCAGAATTGCTTTTCTGCCACCTTAGCAAAGGAGATCACCCATCGAGGAGTCCAAAGTGTGCCAAAGCAAGTGCAAAGAGAGGTGTGGGGGAAAAGGTGCTGAATGAGTTGTTAGGTCAGCTCAAGCCATGACAGGTACCTTTGCCCTCACTCCTGCTTTCAGTGTGACCTAATATTAAGGGTGCTGACAAAGGAGCTCTGTCAAGTCCTGTGGCTGCAGTTGGAGGACACATCACACCAAAACACTGCTGCTCTGCCATGATACCTGCACAGCAGGCAAAGGAAAGGTACAGCTGCTGATGCCTCAGCTATTTCTGTGTAAAACTAAGCCCCCAGTGAAGGTGGATGTAAGGCTCTGGACTTAGCACTTTTGAAGAGGCTGAGGCAGAAATACATTCTCTTCTGCCAGCACTGCAGAGGAGAGGTTGAAACCTGCAGCAGAGGGATGGGAAGGGCAGGTGGGGTTAGTGACCTCTCAAGAAGCCATGGCAAGGTGTGCTAGCACTGGTGTGTCATTCCTGTACAAACACTACCTGCCTCTTGGCCAGAGGGGTTGTATAACCATACCAACATTGTCAGAAAAGTACCTTCTGTAGGCAGAACTTCAGTTATTTTGTCACTAGATCATGAGACATCAGCTCTACAAATCATGCTATGAGGTATTAAGAGTACTGTTTTACAGTTTCTCATCGATACAAAGAATACTCTTCCCTTCTACCCTTTCTCTTGCTGGGGCCTTTGCAGTTCAGCCCTTGGCACTGAAGAAGTCTGGCTTTCCAGCAGGAAAAATCTGAAAACAAGACTCAAAATGCTTAAAACTCCCTGCTCTAAAAAAGTGTGAAGCAGTTCATCTGTAAATTCTCTTGTCAGAAAAATAGCATTAGTGTATAACTAATATCCAGGCTTGACTGACACCAATTATTCTAATCCTCTAAAACAAATCTCCTTAAAATCATTCTGCCAGCTTGCTAATGTCCTTTTTTAGTCTACTGAACTCTAATGTGCGCCATACTGGCAGTGAAAGCAACAGATATGCAGGATTCAGAAGTTTTCAAAATTAGATGAAATGGAAAATAAGAAGGCACAGAATTAATTTTAGAAGTGAAAAAAAAATTCTCTATTGTAAGGATAAACAGAGCTTTATATGGCAGAGGGATTGCTCATCTATAATTGAATGATGTAGGATTTTTAATTAAATTGTGGTGACACCTTTCATGCCTGAGATGCAGAGCACTGTAAACAAACCTTATGTGTGTCCAAAAGTGCAGGTGACGTGAATTGCCTGATTTCACACCCTCAAGCCTTTGTTTGTGCCCTGTGCAACACTGACATTGTACATGGTCTGTGATAGCTTTGTTTGGAGAGCAGTGGAGTGGTCACAAGAAGTGCTATGGAAGGTTCAATGCCTGGTCCTGTTCCAGCTCTTTTGTTCTTCTGGGTGGTTCTCATCCACTGCAGTATACACTGAGAACTGCTTTGCCTTTTTATTGGCAAGTTCATGGCTTAGCTTGGGAATTACTGCAATTGCAGCCCAGCATCTCTCAACTCAGCTTTGGTACTCCTAGGGGGAATGAGAGAGCTCTTGAAGAGTGTCTGTGGGCTAGGCAGGAATTTGTCCTTTCTTGGTGATGAACAAGGTGATGTGTGATAGAGGCTGTGATTGCTCAGGTCGCAAACTATAATGATGGAATGAAAACTGTTTCTGGGTGCAGTCTGCATGCATGGAGAGGTTCTAACCTAAGCAATCACAACCTCTATCACACACCTTCATTATTATCATCATCAAGGAACAAAGAGATGAAGTAAAATGGCACTGGTAAATAAAACTAAATAGAATCACTACTCTTTGTTCCTCCTGATGTTTTATCCTCACATGGAACAGTAATGCATCTGACTGCTATTGCAAATGGCAGTATGAAAAGCACATCATGCTTCAAGGGCCAAAACACTTTGTCCACCAGAAAACCTGATTTGCCAACAAAGAGCAGCACATGCCCTCCTGAGGAAGACATGACATCAATGGTGGAGGAATAAAAGTATTTCCAGCTCTGAACATCACTCTGCAGCTGGGGCTGTGGACTCAGTTTTCTAAGACAAATCTCTAACTCTCTAAGGTGACTTTTTCTGATGGAGACCTGGAATCTGTCTAACTCATAATTTCAAACTTTCAAAAGGAGAGAAATAAAGCTGTAAAGACTAACTTCAGCTACTGCCAGAAGGCATCCCTCTTAGCCCTTGACTTGTCAAAGTGCATCATTACACTTGATAGAAAGGCTGGAAGTTCAGTGTTTACAAATACCTGATTCTGGTACAGGACTGTATATCTGCACTTGTGTGTGAACAAGAAAAGGGGAAAAATCAAAGGGTTTTGGCACATAATGGCTTTTATATAACAAAAATGTGTACAATAATGTACATCAACAATATTTCCTATGTATCCAAATTTCATAATGTTGAGATTTTGCAGCTGAACTAATCTTGCATCCCTTGCTTAGTATGACAACTGCTCTTACCCTATCATACATGACTGATTTCTCAGATAAGCATTAAGGGATTAATAAGATTCAGAATTGTATCTTATTAATTATAACCCCACTTTAATGTGAAGTGTGTACCTAAATCAAATAAGGTCCTTTGACAGTCCATATCTCACCACATACGAATTTATCTGATGTAATGTTGCTCGGCTCTCGACAGAGCTGTCAGGGACTAACTTTAGAGGATTAGACCTGTGCTTAGTGCTATGCACTGAGGGTAGACACCACTGGATTCAAGGAGAACAAACGTGGAATACGTGACCCGCTCCTGCATCTGCCGGGGCCTGGAGTTTGCAGCTCGAGCAGCACGGACTGCTTGTAATCCCGTCAGGATTCGGGACGTGAAGGGGAAGAAAAGAACCAGCACAAATTTTGCCTTTTTTGGGGGTGAAATGTGCCGGGTTCCAGCCGGAGCCGTCAGTCCCGCGCCGTGCCGTGCCGTGCCGATTGCTGAGCGGGCTCGGGGGGATCGTCCCGCACGGGCAGGCACACAAAGGGACCGCGTCCCGCACGGCAGGGACACACACACACGGACCGCGTCCCGCACGGCCAGGCACACACAGGGACCGCATCCCGCACGGCCAGGCACACACACACAGGGACCGCGTCCCGCACGGGCAGGCACACACACACAGGGACCGCGTCCCGCACGGGCAGGCACACACACACACGGACCGCGTCCCGCACGGGCAGGCACACACAGGGACCGCGTCCCGCACGGGCAGGCACACACACACACGGACCGCGTCCCGCACGGGCAGGCACAAAAAGGGACCGCGTCCCGCACGGCCAGGCACACACACACACGGACCGCGTCCCGCACGGCCAGGCACACACACACACACAAAGGGACCGCGTCCCGCACGGGCAGGCACACACACACACAGGGACCGCGTCCCGCACGGCCAGGCACACACACACACACAAAGGGACCGCGTCCCGCACGGCCAGGCACACACACACACAGGGACCGCGTCCCGCACGGGCAGGCACACACACACACGGACCGCGTCCCGCACGGGCAGGCACACACACACAGGGACCGCGTCCCGCACGGCCAGGCACACACACACACACAAAGGGACCGCGTCCCGCACGGCCAGGCACACACACACACAGGGACCGCGGCCCGCACGGGCAGGCGCACACACGGACCGCGTCCCGCACGGGCAGGCACACACACACACAGGGACCGCGGCCCGCACGGGCAGGCGCACACACGGACCGCGTCCCGCACGGGCAGGCGCACACAGGGACCGCGTCCTGGGGGCTCCGGCCGGGGCTCGGCCCGCGCTGCCCCCGTGGGGTGCGGGTGTGTCGGTGTGTCAGTGTGTCAGTGTGTCTGTGTGCGCGGACTCCGCGGGGCCAGCGCAGGTGGCCGCCGAGCAGGGGGATGGCTCGGCACACGGGCAGCGGCTGCGGGGCTCTGTGGCATCGGTAACTTCACAGACACGGACTCAGGCACAGCCGCCCTGTCCCGCCCGGCTTGCCCGCGGGCAGTGCCTCTCCGCAACGTGACTTTGCTTCGGTTTTGGTTTCTGTGGAGGCTTCTCTTGTTTGTTTAGCAAAACCCGGGCGTGTTGCGTGTGTGAGCGGAACAGAGCGCCTGTCTGCTGCTCGCTTCTTGGGAGGTATTTTACTTGAAAGCATGCTGCCCGGTCGGAACAGACCCAACATCGACCGTGGGACCGTACTTCGTGGCCAGCCGGTGCAGGGACAATGTTACCGGCAAGGGGAACGCGCGGGAACGGCGAGTTTTGGTTTGGGACGAATTTTGTCACGGTTTGACCGCAGCTGTCCCGTGGTGGCACGAAGCCGCCGACGGTCCGGGACGTGTTTCCTGCTACCAGAGCCAAGCAACCTGGCGGGCCCTTTGGGATAAATAATTCAGGGAAGTGCTCTTTTGCTATGTAAACCTTTTGTAAAAGGTGCATTTCTCGCTCAGAAGAACTGCATCTGCCGCTTAATGCAACAGTTCCGTCTGGTGCTGAAAGTGCCGCTGCGGTAGGCGGAGGTAAGAGGCGGCCGGAGAGCCCCGGCGGGGCATTGGCAAACTTCACTTGGGCTGTTCCAAGAGTTCCGGAGCGGCGGAGCAGGACGAAGCAGGGCGAGGCGAGGCGAGGCGCGAGGGTCGCAGCCGACATGCCGGGGGAGCATTCCTCAATGGCGCTGCCCTCGCCCACTCCGGGGGACCGCGGGCCACGCCCCCCGCGCACGTGTGGGAGCCCTCGCCGCGCGTTCCCCGCGGGCCGGCCCCGCCCCGCCCCACGCGATTGGCTGTCCTGGCCGCCGCGGGCGGGGAGGGGGCGGGGCGATCGCGCCGCGGCGGGCGGCCCCTCCCACGTGCGGCGGCGCGAGCACACATCCCGCACGTAGCCGGCGCGTTAATCAGCGCGGGGCCATCTGCCGCCCTCCTGCCGCGGGCGGGGGCTGCCCGCGCCCTTCCCGCCCGCCCCGGGCCGCTCCTGTACACTGCCGGGTGCCGGCGGCGGCAGCAGCAGCAGCGCGGGGCTTCGGCAGCACCGCCGCTCCCGCAGCGTCGGGCCGCGGTGCGTAGCCGAGCCCTCAGCGGCGAAAGTTTTGCCTCGCCTCGCCTGGCGTCGCGCCGCGGCGGAGCCCCTGCCCGGCTCGGCCTGGAGCGGGCGGCGGCCCTGCGGGCATCGCCTCCCAGCGCGGGCGCCGGCGGAGCAGCGGCGCGCCCGTCCCCGCCGCGCCATGCCGCTGGGGCACATCATGAGGCTGGACCTGGAGAGAATCGCCCTGGAGTACGTCGTGCCCTGTTTGCACGACATCGGCTTCTGCTACCTGGACAACTTCTTGGGGGAGGTGGTGGGGGACTGCGTGCTGGAGCGGGTGAAGCGGATGCACCGCGACGGGGAACTGGCCGACGGGCAGCTGGCCGGCCCCAGCCGCGGCGTCGCCAAGCGGCACCTCCGCGGCGACCAGATCAAGTGGATCGGAGGCACGGAGGAGGGCTGCGAGGCCATCAACTTTCTCCTCACGCTGATAGACCGGCTGGTGATGTACTGCGGGAGCCGGCTCGGCAAGTACTACGTGAAAGAGCGATCCAAGGTAAGGGTCCGCGGGGCCCCGACGTGCTGTCCGCCCGCGGCACCGGCTCCCAGCCGGCCCGACCCTCCTCGCAGCTGCCGCTGGGACCTGACCGAAACTTTCCGCGGGCGCTCGCCCGCGCTGTCGGGGGTGCCTGCGGGTGCCCGTGGCTCGGGCAGTCCCGCGGGGCTGTCCCCGGGTGGCGGAGGCGCCGTGCCTGCCTGCGGGACTCCCGTGACGGCAGCCGCTCTCCAGCCCTCGCCGCCGGGTGCGGGGTCCCGCTGGAAGCGGGGCCGCCCCCTGCGGGTCCCTCGCCCCGCCGGTGCCAGCAGCGCTCCGGGCCGGCTCCTCGCCGCTCCCTTGCTGCGTTTTCGCCGGGCTTTTCGGCTGCCGGACCCCGTCCGGTCCCTTGCCTTTCCACCTGACACCGGCCGTCACTTCTGCAGGCAGCTCTTCGCTCCTGGCGGTGGGCTGGAGCCGGCTGCACCCCGCTTCTGGTTGTGCTCACCCCAGGTGCGGACAGGATGGACCCGTGCGGGGCGTACCCCACCGTACCCCGTCTAACCTTGACCACGTTTCGCGGGGGAGCAAGCTCTCCATTCTCTCCCTGCGAACGAACGTACCCGGCTCTGATCCGATTGTTTGGATGTTTTCGCACATGTATTATTATCCTGAATAGTTTCGCGGTTCCAACTTTTGTCGCCGTTCTACAGCTGAAGAGATTATCGTTACTGAATTGAGTATGCACAGAATACGGGATGTTTAGTGGTTTGAGCACAGCAAACTTTTGTTTTAAAGAGATAAGTTGTTTTTTCCTAGGCTTTCTCAGAAATGGAGGCGTAACTTGTATTATTCTTTCTCAATGAAGTTTATTTGCACTGGCAATGACATTAGTGTGGGATAACTTGTATTTTCTTTCCTTACCTGTTTTGCTACGGCAAAGTGAACTAGCTTGGAACTAAGTTTACTTTGTTGTCCTGAATGCTTATTTCTTTATTTCTGACTTGATGTAGTACATTTTCAGAGTACAGACTTGACATAGTACATTTTCACTGCTTTTAGAGTATGCCAGAAACAAAACAATGAATCTTTTAAAAAATGACAATAGGGAGAAATTAGGCATTTCTCTAGATCCTAACTTGCACTGGACTAAGGGCATGTGTGAGTGGTACTGTGATTCTCCCCTGAAAAATGAAAAAAAAAGTACAGCGATGTTCACCAGTTGCTTGGGAACACACTGAAACCTGTGCATACACCCCCACACATTTACACACAGTAGTGGGAATAATAAAGGTTCCTTACTCTTTGCTCCATTGTATTACTGATCGTCAATTCAGTTAAAGCTTGGGTAGGTATGTTTTAAAATGTGGGTAGGTTGGATTGTACTTATTCCTGTTGAGACCCTTGTATTAGGAGGCATAAATAACCTGCCTTGGCACACCTTAAAGGTCATCCCCATCCTTTCTCTGGGTGATTTCTGTTTACCTGTTTACTACTGAAAGTGCATTTCTGGCTAAGGGGGTGTGTGTAGGGGTGGATATTGTCTGTGTGTGGAGGGGGGGGTTGCTTAAAAGTTGGATTGGAGTGAAAAGGAGGCTGTCCAGCCTTTTTACAAGGTATTTGTAAAACAAATCAGCTGGATGAATGAAGGATATTGGTGCTGGCTGGGAAGAAGCATGTTTTCAGCAGTGACTTTGGGTTGTAGAGATGATTTTAAAACAGTTTTGGTGTTTTTGAAGGCATTCTTGTACAAATAGTAAAAAATAGAACAGAACTTGTTTTATAAATAGGCAGCAAGCTATTTACAATGAAGAAAGAGTTCTGGCTCTTGTGCTTTAATGTGAAAGTTGTCAGACTCCAAACAGCACATGGAAGTGCTGCACAACAGTCTGGGACTGAAAGGGACTCAATATCTCAATATTGTTTACAAAACCAAATGCAGAGAAATTTTCATCAGATGTTAATGGTAACCAATCCTCTTGTTATAGTAAGAAGTACCATGGGTATGTGAGGCTCTGGAATAGCAGCTGCTGTCTGTAACTGAGATGTGGGATGCCTTCAGCAGGAAGATTATTCCTGTGACTAACAACTGATTACTACAGTGCGTGCAGGTTCCCACGTCGGTTTAAGACATTTCCCTTCCACCATAAAATCTTATTCTGCTTTTCATCTGAAGTCTTATGAATGCATACACAAAAATCTCAAATTTAAATCCAGTATTTTTATCTGACAGATTATGCATGTAAATGAATGCCCACAAAACTTTCACAGCTTAACATTTGTGGGGTTGTGGGGTGTTCATGGGCAACTGGACCAGAACATCTTTGTGGGACGTGTGCTGTTGTAATTTATTGTTTTGGTATATAGATATTACTCAAAACTAAGAGTTCAGAACAATTGGTTTAAAATGTAAGCATTTAGGTACATGTTAACTCAATTTGTCATGAAAATGTACTTATGTTGTACGAGCCCATCATTATTTAAATGTTTATTCTTTTAATAAGTAGTATGACTTTAGTCTTCAGCCTAAGTGTTGGAAGAAGGCGAGAGATTTTCCTGGTAAATGAACTTAGGTCAGATTATGTCAGTTCAGTGTGAAGTGCTTCATATTTTTGTAGCTACACAAACATAAGTCCTGAACAACTTTTGTCCAATAATTGAAATTTTCCTTTCAGCTAAATGAGAGAAACAAGTCAGTTGGGATTGTGCTGTTGCCAAATTAATTTCAATAGAGTTAAGATTGCATCAAAGAAAATGAACAGAAGTAAAATTTTCAAGGGTGCTGGATATTCATTGGAGCTGCTTGCTGACATTTGAGGGCTGATCATGAAATGTAACCTGCCATCTTTGCAGACCAGTGATACAAATATATCTTTGGTGTAAGTTGTATTTTAAAATACTGGCTGGTTAAATGATCAAAGCATGGTTAAAGGTTGATGGACGCAATGCACTGCTTGTTGGCTTTTGTATTCTCATCCACTAGTCTCCATTTTCTAGTAAGATAATGGAATGGTTCCCCTTTTCTAGTAGGTAAATGACTAAGGACATGACTGAGGCATAATTGACCCAAGTTCACTCTTCTCCTCAGAGTGAGAAGATTGATGTCCTTGTGCAGAGGGATGTTCTGGCCTGAGGACAGAAGTCACTCTCTTTTTGAGGACCTGTCACTACTCTGCTTTACTTGGTGGAGAAAAGCTGGTGGGTATTTCAGGTCAGAAGCAAAGCTGCAGCTTGCTCTGTGAGGCCAGTCACCCAGAGTGCCTTCTGAATCAGGTGATGCTCCAGGGACTGCAGGTGAAAGGATGATGTGCTGCAGCTTCTGACTCCCCAGGTCCCAAAGTTCCTTCTTGGGGTTAACTAGCATTTGCAGGGGGTGCCCTGTAGGAAAACACTGTACTATAAATTTCTCCTTCAAGACTTGAGAAATGTTTTGGTCATGGGTGGAGTGTCTTTGGAGGTTTTTTTGCTGTTTTTTTTAGGAGACTCATTGGAGCCTGGGGGAATTTGGAAGTCCCTGATGTGAGTAGGTAGGGGTAAGACTATGGCAGGAACCAGGCTGGCTGGCTGATGGGTAGAAGTGTTAAAGCTGTGTTTGCAGTGGGGTGTCTGCATAATTCATCTGCTGCTGATGCCCTTTTCTCATTTTGCCTCTGCTGGAGAAGGGCAGCTGTCCCTGTGGCTGGGCAGGGTCCCAGAGCAATGCCAGCAGTGCCTGCTGCCCTGGGTACCCCAGCTGAGTCAGCTCTTGACGTGCTGCCAGCACTGCCTGGGTCCTCATGCTGAGGGGTGGAAGGTACTTTGAACTGGTGTGGCTGCGCTCTCAGTGGACTCTGCACCTCCTGCTCTGAGTCACAGATACCCTCTTGGGTACCACCAGGGGCTGAAATCCATGTCAGGGCTGCCACTGGGGACTTTGAGCCCATCTTGCACCTGCTGGACACCAGTGAGTCCTGCTGGTTTGAAAATAAAGCAAGAATTTATAATCTTAAGAGCTGCTCTGTGCTGAAGGAAGCCTGTGACTGACGTTTTCAGCTCAGAACAGAACTGCTCACGTTGTGTCAAGTGTATGGCCTAAAATTAAAAAATAAAAAAGTGTTTTGAATGTAAGATTAGTTAATTTAGAAGTCCCTATGGGATGTGAACCTTCTCAAAAACTTGCTTCCTCTGCTTGTTGCCATAACACAACCCTGGTGGACCCTCTCTAATGGTCACAGGAGAGGTAGGTCTTTTGGTAGCAGTTCATAGCTAGTGAGTGTTTGCTGGAAACCAGAGTGGGTTCTTCTGCCTATCAAATGATGGGGTAGTCCTAGATAGGTTTTGAAATATGGTCTGCCTAGCAGATTGTTACCAAGATTTCTGTTCCTGAAGATTGAAGAAATAAATGGATGAGATGTTACAGCAGTAGTTTTATAAAGTCCCTTATAACTCAGGTAAGGAGGTAAGGTATTTTTGCATTTATATATGAAGAAAGAAAAGTGCTGTTCTATACCATTTAAATTCTATCCTTTGCAATTAAAACACAGTGAAATGCTGAATTTTCTGACTTGAGGTACTGATTTGAAGAGTGAGATAACAGAAAACTCTAGCTATAGTAGAGTGGTACTGCCCCTTGAGATATACTGGCTTATTGTACTTACAAGGTATTTTTGATACTTGGGTAGCAATGTGCCTTACAATTAGTTTACAGTGGGAGGTCTGATGAATACCACCATCCAGAAGAAATATGCATAATTTCTTTCTTCTAATCAAATGCACATGTTCTGCCATAATGCACAAGTTCAAATCTGTTCTTCTGGCCAGCTGTCGGCAGAGTCCAGAGCCCCTGGAACTGTAAATACAACAGACATGTCATTTTATGATATGAAACTGAAGAATTCAGCATTGGCACAGATCCTAGTGTGGTTGCTTTGGCTCACTGTCAAAGCTGATGTTTATATCTGTGTTTGTCAAGCAAGATTAGTTAGCCTGGTTAATTATACACAGGAATGTATAATTTTTACTTGACAATCAGATGAGTATAAACTTGGGCATATTAACACTTGTTTTTGTTCTTCATCAAATTATTTTCAATGACTTTTGAAACTTTCAAAAGAACTACTTCTCTGAAAGAGGTACTTGGAGAATCTTTTTGATAAATTCTTCTTTCAGCAGGGACAGGGTACTGGAGAAATGGATCAATATTTCACAGAAAGTGATGGACATGTCTGCAAGTGGGTTCAGAAACATGGGAAGCCTCTAGGGAATGGTGTTTCAGTTAATACTCAGGTGTTGAAGTTGCAAGCAGCTTGAATTCAGTAGCTATTTTGTATCCTCACTCTTAAAAACCTGACTGTAGTGCACTGGCAAACTTATTTCATGGTAGGCAGTGGCAAAAACCTGCTGCCTTCAGTGTGTGTTACACCAGGGCCTTTGGCTGCCAAGTGGCTTCTCTTGGTCCTCCTTTCCCCCTCTTGCCAGGGAAGTCTGTATCCACCCAGTGACCTTCATCACACTGTGCCAGGAGCCTGTCCATGTGCTCCACAGCCGTAGTCCCAGAGAAAGGCAGAAGGTGGTCAATCCTATAAATGAGGGGAAATGTCAGTGCTCTCAGGCAATGTAAAGATATGAATGCTCTGTTTATCCTGAGTTTGTGCATGTGTTTCTGGCATCAGGGCAATTTTTTTTTTATTGTCTGTAGTTTTACAGTCCAGCAGTTCTTAGTGAGTTTTGATAGACTCTGGTATTGCACAATGGTGACAAAGCAGTGAAGTTTTTCCACAATCTGTCATACATTGGTCATGCATTTTCTGCAGTAACTTATTTGTTGCTGTGCCTGCTCTGGTAGCAGTTCTTGCTGCTACCATGTCAACTCCTAGTGCCAGGGACTTGCAGAGGTTGCCTTACTGGTGTGCTGGCCAGAACTTGATCACTTGCAAGCCCTAAACAAGTAGGTGCCACTCAGTGTGCTTTTCTGTGAGGACCCATTGCTCACTGAATGCTGGTGTGACTGTAATACAGGGGCATTAAGGCCTCTGTGTATGGGAGTGTTTGTCCTTTGTACCCACGGGGATGTGTGTGTGGCATCACAAGGTGCGGTATCCTTGGGAAAGCCACTGGGGAAGTGACAAGATTCAGAGTTCAGTGCCCTGTCCTGCTGAGCTTGCATTTTGGGAGGGAGGAGAGCTGGCCATGGAATCACAGAATCAATTAGTTTGGAAAGGACCTCTGAGATCATTGAGTCCACACTGTGACTGAACACCACCATGTCAACTAGACCATGGCACTAAGTGCCACATCCAGTCACCTCCAGGTACAGTGACTCCACCACCTCCCTGGGGAGCCCATGCCAATATCTAATCACCCTTTCTGCAAGGAATTTCTTCCTAATGATCCTTGTTATTAATATTTGTGTGCCTTTTCCCAAGGTAATTGTTAATGAATAATTCAGTCCATTTCATACAGTTCATTGCTAATAGCAGTATATGTTAAAATGGACATTGATTCTTATAACACTGATGCAGTACAGGAAGTATGCAGTAAAAGTGGCCTGTTACTTTGCATTAAAGATTCCAGCTGTGTTAATCCCAATGCCCTTATTTGATTTCACAGTAAACTCTTCTTTCTCTGACTTTCAAATTTATCTGGATGGTGGCTCAATGCAATTCAGACTTTACTGCATGTTGCTTCCTGGGAAATCTGCTTGATTTATTACATGGAAGTATCCTCTTCCATATTGCAGAGATTTTTTTTAAATTCTTTTTCCTGAGGTGGTGGTGGAACAGTACTGCAAGTCCTTCCCATTTGTGTGTGGAAGGGATGAGAGAGGGAGGAGATAAATTTTTGATGTTTCCTGAATAAACGCAATACGCTTGGAAAAATCAATACTTTTATCAAATATTTCAAGATGACTCTTACTAAGACAAGGTACTTTCTTCTCTTTTGTTTCTTTGAGGTATTCACGTTTTTTCTGCTCCTCTTGCAATTGGATTGAGTTTTCCCATTGTGTAGCAGGCCAGGGGCAAGTGGTCCCTTGGCACCAGCAGCCCCATAGCACTCACCCATCTTGCAGTGGATGGCTTGAGAGAATGAGGAGGTTAGGAAGGAAAGCCTAGGAGGAAGTGTTACTGGTTTTACCTCTGTGAAGCAGGGTGTGTGCATACCAGCTTAAAGCACCGGGTTGGATTTGCCATGACTGTAATCCTTCTGTCACAAAGCTGAAGACTGAAACAACATTGTTAGAAAGCTGCCAACAACACATCTCCCTAAGCTTCTGTGCAAAGGCTTTATTGGTAAGGTTTATTAGTAGAGGAGCTCTTGGGAAGAGGTGTTTTGGAAACTGCTTCTGGTTCCTGTGCCTATGGCTGATGGCTGCTGTGGTGGGCTCCAGGGTGAATAACTGATGCAGTGGTACAGAACTTGGTGGGGCTTGACAGAAGATTTTGACTGATGCATAACACTACGTAACAATTTGGTTTAGACCTGTTACTGCTTTGAAAAGATGTTACTGAGTTGGTCAGAAAAGCAAGAAGGTCTCTCAGTTCAGTCAGTGAGGTGAAGTAAGATCATGAAGGAGGCTCATGCCAAGTAAATCATCTATCTCCTACTGTTTAAACTGTTCACAGGCACGTCATCCCATCAGCACACCACTCATGATCATTCCTGTGAATGATTTGGGGAGAGCTGTAAGCTCTGTTTCCCCTCCATCACTCACACATGTGCATCTAATATCTCGCAGTGACAGAAAGGAGCCCTTCCCCCTACAGTCATTTTTCTCTTGACATTGTGCTTTGATAAGATTAGTAGGTGAATAAACTTAGTGCCAACATGCAAAGCACTTAGTAGAAAGCAGTTGATTAAACAACCTACTTGTTGCTCTGATTTTTCACAAATAAAGTAATCAAAGAGATTTTTGCTGACCATAGTGGTTCCATGGAGGCTTACTAAATGTTCATGTTTAGCTACCCAGATAAAAATGAATAGTCTAAATGGCAGGAGTACAGCATAGCACTCTATCTGCACTGACTGGAAACAGCACAGATTGTCCAAAGCTTTGCAGTTGGAAATGGCAGAGTAGCCATGTCTTTTGCCAAACATCAGGAAATTGCATCTTGCTTTGAAGCAAAAAAAGATACCCATTTTGAATCTTGTGTCTATCTAGTTCATGTGAATCCTTTTGTCAAAATAGTCTGTTTTCTGTACTTTCTTTCTGAACCTGAAAATCCAAACAAGATACATGTCTGCATTTTTCCTGTCTGTAAGTCATAATATAATTAATCATTGCTTATATGTTCTTGCACTGTATTTTTTTATACAAAGTGATAAGAAAAATGTTTTTAAAATTTTGGCTCCAGTTCAGCAATTCACTTAACTACTTTTTCTTAAAGGCAGTTTCAGATCAATGGGACTTCAAGCACATATTCTGGTGCTTGGCTTAGACTATGCTAGAATATGTTTAGAAAACTATAGGAAAAGTTGTGTATCTTGTGCCATCCCTGGTGCTTAAATTTTTTTCTTACATTTGAAATGCGGGTCATCTTTTATGTGGTCTCCTGGGAGGCAGCAAGGAGCCTCATGTGATGAAATACATAGTAGTTATGATTTTTATCTGACCTTTGCAACTGACTGTCATATGGCAAACTTGTCTTAATACCATTAACAGTAGCACTTATTCCAGTAATGCATGCAAAGAGATAGGCAGTGTGTGGTGAGGAATGCCATGTGGAATGGGAAAAGCCTGGGGTATAAGAGCAGTGGGCTTTGTGCTGGTGGAGATTGGCATGGAGCTTCCTGACTGCCTTGGAACTCCAGGGAGTGAAGAAAGCTTCTTGCATAGCCCCACACTGGAAAAGGAGAAGCTTCACCATAAATGCCATAACATGTTCTGCTGTTAACACATAACAGCCATACAAGTAGATGTGCACAAACAGGAGAGAGTCCCCCAGAATGTATTGATAACTCTGTTCTTGACAATATTCACTAATGTTTCCACCTAAGTAAGTTAACTCACCCTCTGTCATCTGCTGTATGGAGCATGTGCATGGTGTCTCTGAAGCAGCCCAACAGGAAGGGTCACTGCCTGGTTCACTGTTTTACAGACTTTCTCCTCATGAAGGAGCAGTGAGAGGATTTGTGAGCTCTGGTCCTCATTGCCAAATTTGGTGTAATTCAACATTTCATGATGATCAAACACTGAAATCTCAAAGTTGTGTATTTTACCAAGATATTTGAGTGCATAACTTGATGTTTAACTGGTGATGTAAAGGCTCAGTGCAGTCTCACATTTGCACTGATAATTTCTTGGCAAAAGTAAAAATGTAGTTGATGTGATTTTTTTGTTTGTTTTTTTACACTTGGATGTCTGCAACTGAAACAATTTTTTTTCTTTGCTGGCACTTGGTTAAAAGCATGTTTCACTATTTACCATCTGTAGAAGCTACTGCTGCTAGTTATAAGCTGTATTAGTACAATGTTTTGGCTGCAGTTAGAAAGGGATCTAGCTGTGCCAGTGCTGACCAGAGCTACAGGCAGACATAGTACCTACTTGACCCTCACACTGAAAAGGGCATATGTAACCCTATAGCTCTGTCTTCCCCTCAAGTATCTGTCCTGCCTCCCCCCTCTGTGCTTCCCACCACAGAGATGCATTTGTAGCCCATATCTCTAGCAAAGCCAGCTGCAGGGCCCCCACCAGGTGGTTTCTTACTCCTGCTCTTACCACAGCCTGTCATGCCTATGCAGCCTCTATCTCTCATCTCCATCCCAGGGCAGACAGGGATGAGGGCTGCCTCCTCTGGCTGCCCAAGCAGCTGACACCCTGGGACAGCAGCCTCTGTCCAGCCTCCAGCTTGGCTCAGCCTTCGCTTCCCGTGGGGTGGCTCTGAGTACGTACTGCTCTTGTCACACTGGCTGCCAGAAGAAAGATTATGGAGAGGAAGAGGAAGAAGGAGGGAAGTGAGCCAGAAAGAACACTCCAGGCTTTCTGCATCCTCAGGAAACATCCTGAAGTCACACCAGAGAGTCTGCCTCCCTTGCTCAACAGTTGCAGTGCTTCCTGCAAACACTGCCTTAGATGCCATAGGACATTCTTGCTCTAAGACTCAGTCCTGAACTGGGCCTTGAGTAATCTCCTAAGGCCCACTGCTTCAGTGAGTTGTGGTGGTGGGAATGACTGGGTAAGGTTCCAGAGAGGGCTGCAGCAAAGCAGAGCAGCAGGTGTGAGCAGGCTGAAACCCTCCAGGCACGGATGTGTCCCTGTGCAGGGCCACTGCACCAGCAGGAGAGTTGAAGCCTGTGTCAGTGGCCGCAACACAGCTGGCCTTTAGGTTGGTCTCTGTCAGGTGGTGGCAGCATAAATCCACAGGAGACACTTGACCAGTGGACAGAGGGAAGTGGGAATTCAGCAGCTTGTGTTCAAATCCAAAATCTAATGTTGTCCATGTTGTTAAGGAGCAGACTTCCTTGTTCAGGAGATGAGAGCTTTTGTGAATATCTTTGAGACATGCAGATGTAAGGCTGGCAGTCAGTTTGTGGTGTGTGATGTCTGTCTGTGTGTGCTTACTTTGCTCAGAGTTGCCGAGTGTCTGTCTACACATACCTTACTGGTGTAAGTACCAGCTGTGTACGTGATGGAGAGGGAAGGCACTAAAACACTTCAGAAGATTTATTTGGTTTTTTTGCCAATAGGTTTTATTGCCTAGCTTTAGAACAGGTGCACAGTTTTACTATTACAAATTTCCCTTGAATCTGAATATCTTGTTTCCCTTCCTGCATGGAAGGATGGTGTGTCACTGAATACACATTTATCCATTTTAACTGAGAGATTACACTGCTGTAAAGTGCACGTGTAGACAGAGCAGTACAACTTTATGTGCAGGCAAAGCCTTAGAGGTAAAGACTACACATTATTGAACCATAGTAGAAATTATTTCTGATGGTAATTTGTTATAGATAATTTTAATGGGTTTTACACTTAATTATTCACTCAAAATCTTATGCAGGATACTGTTATCTAGGCAAGTCCTTTGTAAAGGTATGGGTGAGCAAAAGATGTGGGGGTAGTGAGTGAGATGGCTTCCTTCCAAAATTAACATAGGAGATAACTGGTCTCATCAATTAGCATTAATTTGGTTTTACTGCTGTGATAACAAGCACTTAAGAACGTTGATCTCTCTGTTTATGCAGCACAGTGATGTCTTAGCAGCATGAGGAGCCCAGATGGCTCTGACAGGGAGGACCCTTGAGGCATATTTGGGGTACCTGCCAAGTGTGGTGGTGCTTCTCTGAACCCTGCATTCCTCTCTGGCAGTGAAGGGTGTTTTTCACTGAGCCAGAGGGGCAAAGGAAAACATCTCCCCCAGTGTGGTGCTGCCTCTGGTGTGGTGGGATCATGTGGGGTCACAAGAGGCATCCTGAGTGGTGGCCTCAAGGAGGGACTGTTCTTGGCAGCTGGGGCCTTCTGTCCCCTTGGCACACCAAGGTGGTGGCTCATCACCTCAGCCTGCCAGCATGTCCAGGGCTGCCCCGATGAGCTCACGGGAAGTGTTTGAAGTGCTGCATGCCAAATGTGAGCTGATAAAAGTCTTGTGGGCTCTGCCGCTCACTTGCCCTGGGCCCACAGGCTAAAAATAAATGGGTAATAAAAAGAAAAGGATGTTGGCAGTTCAGGCAGCTCCAACAGCAGCAAAAGTTTGGCTATGTTGTGGCTGTCTTTCCTGACCTTTATTAGTACAACCACAAGAGCATCAAAATATGCAGTTATTTAAATCTTGCAAACAAAAAAAAAAAGTAGTGTAATCCTCTGGGTGACTAGTAGCAGAACTGAAAAGGTCTGACTTGCTGATGAAGAATGAAAGGCTGGAATATTTCAGGAACTGTGAGATTATCTTTCTACCCCACAGACGAGGAATGTTCCTCAGAGGATGTGTATGCTGGTTACCGGGCTTTTATTCCCTGCTGAGAAACTGAACATACAGGGACAGTCCTTACAGATTTCCTTAATGAGCTTGCACTTATTTATGAATTTGCCTTTCTGCGGGGGTGGTGCTTGTCACCATGTCCCCCAGGGCTCATTACAGGGGATGCTTTCTCCACCTGCATCAATTGCTTGGGATGCTTTCTCATTAGTGCAGCTTGGCCAGGTTTGGCTCTTTGGGGAGAGGAGAGGACTGAAAGAGTTTTCTGGGTGATGAAAGAGGGCTTCAGCAAAAGGCAAAAATAATCCTAAATGTAATTAGACAGCATTTTTTTGAAGTGTGGGAGATAAGCCTCTGTGCCTGTGTTTGCAGCGCAGGAGGGAGGGACAGCCCAGTAAGAACGAGAGCCGAGCAGTGCCTGAGTGTCGCTGCCTGTGTGGGTTTTTCCCCGTTCCCCCGCAGCCCGTGTCTGAAGCGCTCTCTGGAGCGGAGTTTCCTCGCTGGCCATGGCCTCACGCTCCGCACGTAGCACTGTCGCTAAGCCATCACCCCGCTGGCCCCCAGCCAGCGCTCCCCGGCGCAGGCGGGCGGTCTCTCTCAACTCAGCAGCCTTTATTGATACATCCACGCACTGCGCATGTTTACAGCTGCTAATTGGAGACTTAATCTGAATATCCTTGACTGAACTAATTCACTGGCAATAGCCTTTCAAGTTTCGGGTCCTGCCGTGCTGGTGTGCCCGCTCTCCACAGCGCTGATCGCCTCTGGAGCGGCGCTGCTGCTGTGTGCGTGCGAGGCACAACGAGCCCGTGACAGCACAGGCCAAAGCGTGGTTTCAGGTCAGAGTAGGATGTAAAATAAAAATCTTGTCTGATTCTGTGTTTGCAGAAGACGAGAGAAGCACTTGAAGTAGTGGAGAAAAGTGTTAATTGACATGCACATAGACTTATGTAGATTTATTAAGCATACAAGAAAGGAGGCTAATTGTTTTAATTACTACAACAGGCAAAGATGCTCGTTGCAAGGACAGTTGTGCTCCTATGGCAGTTTCAGATTTGTTTCCTTCACTTTCAGTGTTCTGATTTCTCCTTGCTGTGACCAGAGGCTGAATACAGAGAATTTGGGTGGTGGTCTGAAAGCAGTGTTAGTTTCCTTGGCTTTTTAAAAAATGTGAGCCACGTAGACAGTATACAGCGGTGGATGAATGCGGGAGCTCTCTTGCCCTTGGAAACCTGGAGAACTGTTTCCATGGTCAGATCCTTTCAGATCCTGTCCCTTGACTTTAGGATCCTGTAGGATCCCAGGAGGTATCCAGCAGTGGGCACAGCTCAGCAGAGCTCGCTGCTGTATCCAGAGGCTGGTTCCCCAATGCTCCCTGCTCTCTTGACAGTTGCAGATGGCTGCTGCCCACATGAGGCACGGCTGTTTCCTGCCTTCCCGTTTCACAGTGGCACTGCTCTGGCAGCCAGCTTGAACTTCAAGAGCATCCAGATTTATTTCTAAGTGTGTGTTCTGTTAAGGAAAAAAAAAAAAAAAGCAGTCACAGGCTGAAACAGTCCTTCATATTAATAGGCTATGAAAAACTAAATTTTTTTGCCAATCATAAGGAAAGTTTCTTAAGCACCATCACAGATTCATTTAACAGGGAGCTCATTTTTAAAGCAGCATTAATCTGTGATCTGTTTTCCTTACAGACACATTCCATAAGATTTGAGAGCTTATTAGAGGCTCCTTGAGCTACAACTAGATAACATGCCAATCATCAACAGCTGTGTGGCATGGAGGTAATCCATGAACAGAGCTTTCCTGGGTAGTTCTTTTTTTCTACCCTTAGTTCTTAAAAGAAATTTAACAAGTGGGGACAGTTTTCCATCATACAGTAATCAGAATATTATCAGGTAATAAAAGACTTCTGGTTGGTAAGCAAAAATAAACCAGTGTTTTAGCATCTTCTTCCTGCAGATGAGAGAATAGTCTTTCCCACAATTCCCACCCTCAGGTTGCTTCTCAAAAAATTCTTTAAAAAAGTCCTTTTATGTACCTGTAAGCAACAAGCAAACTGTGGTGCATTCAAAAGACTAGAAAAATAAGAAAGGAGAGATGAGGTTTCAGCTCCTGGAAGATCTGAATCTAATGATCAGGCTTGCATGTAAGCAAGAAGCAAGTGCCAGACCACCTGGTGAGTGCTATCCATGGAAACAGGATTTTTTTACACAGTTACAAGTAATAGTTTGATTGAAGACTGGTAACCAAGTTATGATGAGGAAATGAGGGACCAGTTTCTCATGCAATATGAGAAAAATGCTACTGAAACCCATTTCATGTGTTGCTTGACTGAAATTAGCAGACTTTTACTCCCTCTTGGAACTGGTGATTCCCTTTCCAACAGGCACTAAGCTAATGTTTCTGATTTGTTGGTGTTTCAACATAATTTTTTTCTCCTCTGTTCATTCCCATCTCTATAGAGTATTAAGTTAGATCAATGTTTCCAGTTCATGCTTCAGTATAGTAGTTGAATATTTTAACTTTCATAAATTCAAACAAACTAATATTTAATAATGTTCATGAATATTTTATACTTAACCATTATAAGCTATGCAGCACAAAACACTTAGGTGCAATTGGGTGCAATAAGAAATTACTTAATACCCCATAGTGTTTATATGTCAGTCAAGCCTCAACTGAGAATGTCCTGCCTTTGATCATGAAATGTCAGACTACTCATGTTCTTTAAATGTAGAGCATGCTGGGTGCTTTTCGCTTTCTGGATGTAAAGACTCTGCACATCTATGAACTAGAATCAGGTTGAGCACAATATACATTCAAAACTAAGACAATCAAGTGAATCCTGGTAGTCCTAATACCCTAGAGGACTGGCCAAAAGTGATTTTTGTTTGCCCTCAGGTTCAGACCTGAGAACCACATATTGGGCTGAAAATTGGGACCTTCTGACCTGGTGTCTCCACTGCTTCCTATTCAGCACTGTTCATTTCCACCTACAAACATCTTCTATCCAAGACATTTTCTGAAATGTTCTGTTCCACATATCAGGCTGCTCTAGCATTGCTTATTTTGTAAATCATGTCTCACAGCATGATCCTGGCCATCAGCTAAGAGAATTTGTTTTTCTGCTTGCTAGAAGCACTGGGAGGCAGGGAAAAACCCTCTCAATGGAACAGTTGTTTTTTATCTGACTTCAAACTTTACTAGTGTCTTGCAGTTTGACTTGCAGATTTCTCTGGCAGACTTGAATGTAATACTTAGACTGAATCATAGACAACTTATTTTTGCAAGCTTCTGTGCAGTGTGGAATTTACTGACGATTCCTGGGTCCTTCCTAAAGCTGGTAATTGCTGCTTGTTTAACTTGTGGTCGATTTGCACCCTCTTGGGAAAGCTAACATCCCTGAAAATGACAGGGCGGAAGCTTTAGTCCTGATGATTCGCTTTTCATTTTCCAAGCTTTGTAGGTTTAATTTATGACTGTTGACTAGACTACCAGAGCATTGGTCCTCATGTGGTGGTGTGTAAGTGTGACTCCAAAGGCATGCATCTGGGTATCAGTTTTTAACTATTCAGCTGTACTGTAAGACAAGCTCTTCTTTTTTAACTTAAAAAAGGGGAGTGTTGCAGAAATTTTCTGAGTGCTTACACTGGGAAGTTAAGCCAACCAACAGCCATTGTAATAGATTGTATTGGAAAAAAAGAAATATTAGCTATATTCCTGATCATCACTAAGTTTGATTAGTTTAGGTTTGAAGATTGTTAATGAAGAGAGGAGTTGCTTCCAAAAATGGAGTGTGCTCTTCTGGACACAATAGCCAAAAGCGTAGGAAACATTTTTAACTAACACTCCACGTGCACACCTGGTAAATGGTTTGATTATTGTTATTGAGCCTCTGGCTTTTGTAGCTGGACTGTGCACTAATCTGGCAGATACCGGTGTTCACAAATTACCTAAATTAAGTCTGGGTCACGCATCTCATCTCCTGTTTCTTGTTTGCTTTAAATGAATCCAAAAGTACTGCTTACAGCTGGAATCCCTGCTGAGGCCAGCTTGATCTGCTCTGGAGCTGCTCCAGCCATTGCTCTGATAAAGCTTCATATCATTTCAACAGTCTCTAGGAGGACCAGAATGATTTCCCTTCATTGTTTAAGGTTTCATTCAAATATTCGCTGTGCCAGGAAAAAGGATATTTCACTTCTGCTTTTCTTCTTTTGCTACTGCTACTAGAAACTTTTTTCTCTTTGCTTTTCTGAAAGTTAAGCTATAGTGTGGCCCATGCTTTAGGATTCTGTGGGAATTGTTCCACTTAATCTCCAGGGATGGAGTGTTGCAGTTGCAAAAGGTGCACACTGTAAATAAATAAATTATGCATCAATGCTGGAGACAAAGCACATGTTCTAAGAGAACATATTATGTGGGGGAGGCCAGGGGAAACTCTGGCCTTTTGCCTAGATTTCCATAGTAAATAAAGCACCTAAATCCCTTTCAGGGTCTGCAGTTCAGTAGCTTTTTGTTTTTTGTGGCGTTAAAAACAGTAGTAATACTGGATTGATTTTTAGGCAGTTCAGTAATCTTGGAGTAATGTTTACTCTCCAAAGAGAGACTTAAGGCCACCATAATTTTGTGTTGTACACTGACTTAAGACGAGGTACTGTTGGTCAGTGAGGCTGTATTCCTGTCCTGCATCATCCCCTGGCGTGGTGAGCAGGGCTGGGCTGAGCTGGCCCTGCAGGTGCCTGTGCCCCTGGCAGAGCTGTGCCGCACCCAGCTCCAGCACTGCCCTCCTCCCTGCCCCCTCCCCTTAGCCTTCACGGTGGGTTGGGTGTGCAGGGCAAAGTTTTGGTAGCTGAGAGGCCATCAGGGTTTTTTTGTGAGAAGGTGGCAGAAGCTTCTGTGTCTGACAGAGCCAATGTCAGCTGGCTACAATGTGGACCCACTGCTGGCCAAGTAGAGAACTTGGGAGTGAAGTTGAGCTTGGGAGGAAGGGAGGGGTAGGGGGAAGGTGTCTTAAGGTTTGGTTTTATTTCTCACTATCTTACTCTGATTTGATTGGCAATAAATTAAATTAGTTTCCCCAGCCTGTGACATTCACTGGTAGGTGATCTCTTCCTATCCTTATGAACCCATGAGCCTTTCATTACACCTTCTTTCCCTGCTCAGTTGAGGAGTGGAGTGATGGAGTGGCTTCAGGGGCACCAGGGTCATGTCTCCCAGTGTATGAAGATCCTGTTTTACAAAAGGTTGCTAATTTTAATTGTTAGACCTGATGCAGCTCACTGCACGTGGGATGGGTGAAGGTGCCCCTGCATGAGGTGCTGTGCTAATAACTGGGATGGGGAATGCACAAACTGGGTTATCCTCACCAGTGAGGGCCCAGCTTCCTCAGACCATTATTACATTGCAGATACAGCTGACTTGTGGTTTCCACCAGACTTATGCCCTTAACATGTTTCGAGCACTATGCTGTAGACTGGCCCTTACTGCCGTTATCAGGCTGATAGTGAAATGTAGTGCAGCTCTGGAGCCATTTGTAACAGCAGGATGACAACAGAGCAGATAGGATCTACAGCAAGGCATCTACCTGACTGCTAGGTGTATGGAAGAGGGCTTATTACTTGGAATTAAAAGTATTTGCTTTTGTTTAGCATAATGTCCTGACCCTGCAGGCTACTAGTCTCTAGGCACCTTTGGCCTGAGGCGTGGAGAGCGGGCCCTGGTGACTTACTGCTGCCTGCAGGTACTGTTTTGGTGCTTGTTGTGGGGAGGAAAGTTAATTCATACATGGCTGACTCCTGTGGATAGGTTTTGTTCTTGGTAGCAGAGGGTTTGAGGGATCCACTGTGCTGTCTTGCAGTAGCTTCTGTGCTGGCGTTTGTTGGCACAGTAAAATTTCCTTGTTGATTAAACCAGCATGTGCTGTACTGTACCTGGTCATGTCCCATGAGAACAGCATGCCTTTCACATGTGCTTGGAAGAAGAAAACAGGAATTCTGGGGTTCCTAGATAAAAATTTCTCAGTAAAGCCTTATACTGTCAATCTCCAACTATCAATTACATTATAAATTTTGCATATCAGATCATTGGAGCAGGTCATGCAAATGGTGCACAATCATATCCTCATTCTGTGGCATGTAAATACTCTTACATGTGAAGTTTGGGTTTTATTGTCTAAAAGGATGGAAAAGTAGGTGGGTAAAAAATTGATTGGATGGTTGGACTTGGAGGGTCATGGTCCATCAGACCTCCAATACCTGGAGGCTGCTACCAAATGGGGCACCACAGGGATCTGTCATGGGACCTGTTGTGTTAAACACCTTTATTTATCAGTAACCTGAAACAGATGGCAGAGTGCGCTCTTCAGCTGTGCAGAAGACACCAAACTGAGAGGGACCAGTTGATGCCCTTGGGGGCAAGGCTGCCACTAAAAGGAAACCAGATAGGCTGGGGAAACAGGCCAACAGGAGCCTTATGAAATTAAACGTGGGCAAATCTGACTCCTGCCCTGGGAAGGAAGAGCCCCTTGCAGAAGTACAGGCTGGGGGCTGCCAGCAGATCTGCTCCTCAGGGGAACCTGGGAACCCTCAGCTCATCCTGGTGGACAGTGAGCTGAACTTGAGCCTGTGGTTTGCTTCATGCACAACTTGTTATGGGAGTACAGCACACGGATTGAGGAGTGATAATTGCAGAAACCACATCTGAACACTATCTGCAGTTTTCCAGCTGAACTTATTTCCCATCATTTCCCATCACTCTTGCTGCTAGTTACTGGCAAGCAATCTGGAGATGTCAGGGGAATAGGAACAAGACTTCTATTGCAACAGCTTTAGGGGTGATCAGTATCACTGCCAAGTAGCCCCAATAATGATGAGTGACTGAGACACTGAGTGAAAGATCTAGTACCCTACCAGCAGTCTCACCTGCTCTTGCCTGCATTCTGCTTAGGCTGCTAATTAAGTCAACTAAGTTTAATATGTTTTTACTGTAAAAACCTTTTAAGACCTGTTGATTGCCGTGTGGTTTGGAGTAATTCGTGTCAGGCTTATCTCATCATTCAAGACGAAGTTTAAACCATGAATTAAGTGATTGTATCAGCAAGTCTGAAGATGATCAAAGAGAGAAATGCTCTGAAAGCTATTTGGTTAGTTCTGTGGCTCAGTCCATGAAAGCAAACATGCACTGCCCTGTACAAACACAGCACAAAGGAGTTGCAGCTTTTTGCACACTTTGCTCTATAGAGTTTTACCAACACCTCCTGGGGACCACTCACTTTGAGTTGCATACAGGGGTGTATATGACAATGACTGGAAGATATGAATAGAGGAGAATGGTGGTAGTAAAGCATGACATCCTGGGATTGCTTTCTACTTTCATTATGACTGGAGAATCTGTTTTGCAATGACTGCTTATCTGTAGAAACCCAAGCAAATTCAGCTGAAACTGCCTCAAAGTCACGTAGCTTATAACAAGCTTGTACCATGCATACTAGTGCTCTAGTTTCACTTTTCCCCCTTTTATTTTAGTGTATATATTGTGAATTATAAGAGTATTTATTTACCAGTTTTGAATTTCACACTGGCTGAGCTGTCCTGTGAAAAACGTTTGTGCAAAAATACCTTCAGGTGATGTCTGCTCTAGGTTTTGGATTGATCATCTGAGAAATAGTGAGCCAAACTGGTGGTGGGAGGATGCTTAGCAAATTAAAACTGAAGGTAGACATCTTGTAGAATTAATTATTTTACAATCTGTATATTTCAGGCTATGGTTGCTTGCTATCCTGGAAATGGAACTGGGTACGTTCGTCATGTGGACAATCCAAATGGTGATGGGCGCTGCATTACCTGTATTTATTACCTGAATAAGAACTGGGACTCCAAGGTGAGTAAGCCATGGGGTTGAGGCACAAGAGGAAGGAAAAACTACTTGAGAAACAGAGCTTTGGAGCTGTCCGTTGTTTCTGTGAACTCTGATGAACTTCTGAGCTGCTGGTCCATTCTTCATCTCTTCTTTTTTTTTTTTTTTTTTCTGTCTGTTTTTGGCAATGCTTTGGAAGTAAGAATGTGAACTGTTTCCTTATCATCCTCTCTCTCATTCTACACACATACTGTTTTGTTGTTATAGGATAAAGCTATAAGCACTGGTCTGTATGCTCTTAACACTTTGTTTAGAGGAAACAGCAGAAAAAGAAAATCAATTCACTACAGAATAAGTGGATTGTGGGAGCAGAGTAAAATGACAACCCAATTTTGTGACTTTATCATTCTTGATACTTCAGGCTAACCTGCAGAAGATATTCAGGCAGTTCCCTTTTCTTATTTATGAAGCAGTGGGGCTTAGGAAGAGGAGCAACATGGTTTGATTCCACCAGTGGGTCTCTTGACTGGATAGAACTCTTGTTCCCGCCTATATTACTGTAAGGCAGTTGAGTCACCCCTGAATGTGCCATATACCTTTAAATTAGAAACAAAAGAAGAGTTTGTAAAATTTCAGGATGTCTCTTTGCAAGTCTGTTGTCTGTTGTAATGCACCACAAACTGTTCGTGAGGGTTATCGCTTGAAAATTGTCCAATGTTGTTTGCTTCTCTAACCTCTTTTTAGGCCAATATGCTCTTTAAGAACAGGTAAATACTATGAACCCTAATAAGTGAGTTCAGATACAGAGACAATGTGATTGAAAAATGCAGTGTTGCAGAAAAGCACATCTTGTTACAAAGAGTATGACAGTGAAACATCTCACTGTAATAAAATGAAGGAGGAGATGTGGGAGGAAATGCAAATATCCAGTTTATTTTGTGCATTGCACCCTTATCCAAATAGTGGAGAGGCACCCAAGTGAGCACCAAGAAAAGCTAACTGAAATGCAGGACACTGATGGAGTTTTTTATGTAGATGTGATGGTGATTTTATGTAAGTGTATGCTGGAGGACATGCTATATAAGAGTATAATAGTACTGGGCTTTGGAAACAGCCATGTGGCTTTAAACCTGGCTTAGTAGTTTCTCACTGAGGTCTGCATGTGACATGGAGGTACCACGTCAGGTTGGTGCTGCACTGCACTCGGTGATGCCGCATTAAAGTCTCCAAAGAGCACTCTAACAGCAGCAGGATGAGGCAGGGTTCATCTTCATCTTTTGAAGTTTCTGGAGTGTGTGCAGATCACCAGACCTTTTTCCTGAAAATTGTGGCACGTGGAAAGACAGAAATTGTATGGTAGAGAAACCAGGCTGTGTTATGAGTAGGGAAAATGGTGGCTGGGATCTATAATGCATTTGAGAAGTTTTACAAATCTAACAATAGAACAGACTTCACTCTTCCTGAGGTGTAGAATTTAAATCCTAAGTGATCAGGCATGTCATCTGAAATACTGTGAGCAGTATCTAACAATTGTTGGGCAGAGAGCTTGATCTCAGACTGGTCAGGTAGAGCAGCTCTGTGGTATTCACTGGTTCTAGAAATGTGACTGGAAGCTCAGAAGTTTCCCAGTGTTTGCTGCAGGGCTGGTATTACCTTTATCTTGGTTCATTTGCAGAAGCTTAAGCTGAAACATTACAAACTGGTAAAACAAAGTGGCCAAGAGACACAGTAAGGTTTTCCAGTGTTGTCACGTAGGTGTCACATTTATCATTAGATGTTTATTCCCCATTTGTTAGGTGTGGAGGAGAGAGAAATAAGTTATTTTTCATGTGATTGTGTGGCTGTTTATATGTGCAAAAAACCAATCTTTTCTTTCAGCTGCATGGTGGAATTCTTCGAATTTTCCCAGAAGGAAAGTCCTATGTAGCAGATGTTGAGCCGATTTTTGACCGATTACTTTTTTTTTGGTCAGATCGAAGGAACCCACATGAAGTCCAGCCTTCTTATGCAACCAGGTAAGTAGCATATTTAATATTGGTTTCTGGCTAGGAAATACCCCAGGGCATCTCTTCTACCAGTATTTTAATCCAAAATTATGGCGATCATGTTTTAGTACATGTGCATAAAAAATAGACAGATGTTGAGTGAATTTCCTGGTTTTGAGTCATTGGGAATTCTCTCATTAAGTAAGGAGGAGCAAGCTCAAATGATACATTTCCTCATGTGTTGGAAAAAAAGGCCCTTAACCATTGACAGGAGAAATCTTCCAAGCTGGGCATAGCTGTTTAGCTGGGAGGTGCTGGGTCATTCTTTTGCCCTTGTAACACTATAGGGAGTGTTGGGGCTACCATCTGTCAGCAGCCTGTGAAAAGCTGATGTGACGCAGGGCAGCCCCCAAGCTGCCTACAGGCCTCTCAGAACAGAAAAACATCCAAAGGTCTGGAAGCTACTTTTGCCCTCTGTTACCAGGGGCTGTGCTCTCTTTTATGCCTCCAGCAGAAATTCTCACCTATATTTTTATCTGACTTGTTAAAATATGCACTAAAATGCTGTCTGTGTTTGCCTCTAAAGATGTGTCATTTTCATTCTACTTTTTTAGTCTACTAATCCAGTTTTGTTTTTGCTTTCTTTATGAGCATAAAAGTGCAGTGCTATATTTTAATATTAAAAGTGGAAAGACATGCAAGGTTTCTTTTTTTTATAGATATGCCATGACCGTGTGGTATTTTGATGCCGAAGAAAGAGCAGAAGCCAAAAAGAAGTTCAGGAACTTAACTGGTATGATTTTTTTATAAATGTTCACTAGAAAGAATTTAATGCATTTTGGTATTTCCAGAATCAAAGATAGACCAGAAGTGGTTCTGTAGCTACAAGCATATGTAATGCATATTTAGAAAGCTTTTTCTCCTGTTATTGCTAGTCAGTTATTTTTTGCAGGTGAAGTTGTGATAGGAGATCAGGCCTGGCCCTAGAATCCCTGATGAACAAAATGGGGAGAATGGGAGAGACAGTTTCTGATCTGAGGACCAAATGACTGACATTTTTTTCCTACCCTGGGTGGCTACTCCAATCACAGGGAGTCAGCTCTTCTTTGTTATTTGGGAGGTATATTTTTGCCTCCTCCAAACCCTGTTTAGTACTGTGTTTGGAGTTTCACAGACAGTTTAATAATTATGTTCTCTAAATGTCCTGAATGAATAGGGTCTCCTGTATTCGTGAAGGGCAGAAGCCCACAAAGGGGTGACCCAGCTCTCTGATGGCAGCCACCCTGCACTGCTGCTGTAGCAATGGCATATGAGTCATGGACTTGTCCAGATACGTTCCCACACCCTACCTGGGGCCACGATCTAAGGGTTGCTGTTCAGAGCAGTTTAAGATCTGGTCTTCAGGGGCTGGCCTCCTCAAAAAACAGTGTGGAGAGCACTTGTCTTTTTAAAAATATGTGCAGCTGAGCAAATTTGTAATTAGTCAAATGATTTTCAGAACAGACTGTTGTCATCTCTGTAGCTTGCATGCAAAGCAAATACTGGTTTCAGCTGTAGAGAGGATCATGAAAAAGGGACCAAGAGGTGGTTGGGGGAAAAGTATCACTGATCTGGGGTCTCAGAGTTTATTGGGTTACTTAAATATTGCATGTGTCATCTTCAATTTGAACATGAAAAATGTACAAGATCTTTGTGTGACTGTCCTTGTTAGCATGCTGTGGTATCATGTAGCAGTTCAGTCCACATAGTGGATTCACGGCATGATTCTGAAATGGAAAGTATTGTCCATTGAAAACAAACCAATTTTTTTCTGTTTCTGAGTTTTCAGATGAATACAGTCAGAACCCCCTGGTTTAAACACTTCTTGTTTTTTTTTTTTATGTAGATGCGAGGAAGAGAGAAGCACCTCTTAATGAAGACTAATCAACTGCTCATGAACTCTTTGTGAGGAAATAAGATCCCAAAGATGACTTCCATTTCCAGCAAATAAGGGCAAAACATTTTTATGCATAAGTATGCACCGGTTGTGTCTAGCACGTGCATCTTATGCTGATGGTACTTAAGGCAGCCTCCTGTCATGCTGCATCTGGTAGAAGAAAGACTTGTTTGCTCTTTGCCTTTTGCTGGAAATAACCAGGGTTTAAAAAAAAAAAAAAAAAGAGCGTGTGATACTCAAGCCTAGTGGTAGTGGCTCAGCCAATTGGCTTTTGATCACTATTGTAACTAAGATAATGGTCATTGGAACTAGTGGTAAAAAACTGAGTCTTATTTGCACTTTATGGGGGAAAAAAGTTCTAGTTAAATGGGAAGAAGCCTTGCAAGTTTAAAATCAGTTGGCAGACTGCTGACAGGCACAGAGAGATATTTGACATGGGAAATTAAATTGGATGTTTGTAGAGCATTTTATGGTCTGTCCCAAGTGGACCTGTTGATGTATTGTTCATCATTTTGCTGTGCAGAACATTGGTTCAGCTCTTCAGAAACATGACTTCCCAGATGTTTGTCTACACAGTCGTCGCATTTTCTGGATATTGTTTGCTCTTCAGGAGGCACATTCTAGCTCTGTAGCTGTACTGCCCTTTCTGTCCCAGGATCGAGGGGAAAGTAGTTATGCATCTGTTCACAACTTCATAAAACCAATTTTTTTTTCTGTTTTTAGGAGGATGGGTTGTATGTTTTCTATTTTCAGCGTTTGGTAAAGCAGCTGTTTTCTCCCAAAGATCTGGTAAACTTGAAAGGCTTATGGCACACAATGCATTGGCCCTTAAGGCCAGTGATATGTGGAGAAGTGTTTGCTTTGCGACTTCTCCATCTGCTATGTTCTGTGTGGCATAGATATGAATCTGAAAGGGAAAGATATGTCTGGCAGTCTGACAAATATATGATAAATAATGGGTAACTTAGACCTGATTTTTATGCTGCATATTTTTAGTGAACACACTTGTTTAATTTTGCATGTATATGTGATTTGGATGAAACTGCAATTCTGTTTCAGTTGATCTGTGATGGCAGGTAACTACTGCTGCTGTGCCCAGGCTGTGAGATCAGAGTTATTCAATGGCAAAGCACACATTTTTTCCCTCCATTATTTTTTTTAAACTTAATAGACTCAATGAGTAACTGGTGACCTATTCCCAGTCTGTCTAAACTTCTACAACCAGCACTTACTATGCAGTTCAAAATAGCTCTTAATGAAGCTGGGATCTGGCAGTGGATGTATTTATCACTCACACTAATTGTTCTCAGCCTAATACACTCACTTGCATTCATTTTTATCTCATGCTGTCAGTGTGTATGTCAGACCCTATTAAATGTTCCAAATAGATGCCCTCTTCAGTGTCCCATATTTTCCTGTGCCACCTCCCCCTGCTGGTGAAGGTGGTGTGTCTGAACCTCTGGCCCCTGCACTGCTTCCCCATGCTCTGCTGCATCATTGTGCTGTCATGGGCTGCTCTTGAGCTAGGGAATGCAAAAGTAGTGTGCAATGGCAGCTATTAAATGTGAGTGACAGAAAGGTAACAGCTGCATAGGACAGAAAAGAAGTAACTTTCATAGCATAAAAAATGATAATAGAAAATGGAGTATTTTTTAAAGCAGTTTTGTGTCTTAAAGAAAAGCTGAGCATCCTTCAGCCTGCCCATGAATGCTGAATGTAAATACAGCAGTGCTAAGAAACCCTTTATTCTCTCTGGCTTCTCCCAGAGATCCAGCTATGGTCGTATAGCACTGTGCGCCCTAAGAGAGGAGTATGAGGGAACATGTGTGACTAATATATTTACAATTAGAAAAAGACAAAGAATGTGGTAAATGTCCTTTAATGTTAATAAAAACATTATTCTACTACAGTTGCTTCTAAGTAACACCAGAGACTTGAAGGAAACTTAGTGATAACTTGAAATTCTCATTCTGATATGTTCATGTGGGAGGTGAAAGAGTTTGGCTCTTCCTTGAGAGAGGTAATCCTTTGAAATGTGTTGGAAAAGACAGCATTACTATTTAGAGAAGGTGATGGAATACACCTATTCAAAGTTAATAATGGCACATAAATTTGAAACTCTTACATGATTTTAAAAGGAGGAGAATCAGAGCAGAGGAAATACTGCTTTGCCTCTAGAAACTGTAACCTTAAAAATGAACTAGAAAGCATTGTTAGTACACATCTCACTGGAGCCTGGAACAATGGAAAAACAAGATGTTGGAAGGGGAAAAGCTTTGTGTAAGGGCTGAAAAGGGAAGGTACTTCAGTTATCACTGTTGCTACCACCAGGTTTCGGCAGTGGTCAGCAACACGTGTAGTGAATGGAGCATGGAGCAGTATAGTTGCATTTATTGTAAATAAATACATATTTTCTTTTTTGTGAATATCTTCCTCATCTGTATTACATATATAGAAGACAGAGCAATTATTCTGTGGCAGGGTGTGTTGTCTTTATTAACACTTGTAATCAACTGCAAAAAAATTTGAGGGCTTGAGAGCTTGAAACCAATTCCTCAGTCCTCCATTTCAGATCTCTACTCTGTTTTCAGTGGGATGATCTCCTTGAAGAAGCTGTGGTTTAATTGGGGGTGGGGTGTGGGGGGTGTTGGTCATGTGTGACATGCACATGGGGAGGGTATTTCAGAGAGGCCTTTTCCTTGTGGTTTGTCTTCATAGCAGACTGTTTGAATCAAATGGCTAAAGAGCACTTGTCAGCCAGTTGTGAAAAGGAATGCTTTCTCTAAGGTATTTAACTTTGAATCCTCCAAAAATTCTCGTTGGTATTTTTTTTAATCTTTAGGTAATGTGCCTTCGTTGTTCATATCTGTGAAGATGTTTCATGCTGCACATGCATGTAATGTCATGCAAGTTTTTGATGGCTCTAAAAAACATGGTTGCCTTTTCAATTGCATGGGAAAAATGTGCAGAGCCACTAAGCTGCAATTTTCAACAAAAGGTTTTTGTTGGGCAGGGAGGAAAAAGGCCAGGAGACAGTGCTGAAAATCAAGAGACTGTTTTTGTTCTTAAACCTGTGAGCACTGGCCTTTTGAGCAAAGTAGCCTCTAATAAATCTTTTTCTCTAGATTACTTCTGGTTCTATGAAGAATGACTTCTACAAAATAGTGTCTAAAAAGCTCCACTCTTTTTTTTCCCTTCTATTTTTAAACAGTTTTAGTCCTGTGTGTTTTTTAAAATGCTGGAATATATTATATGTATTTCTTGTTGCAAAATAGCTGGCTCTAACACCACTTGCATCTAGAAGAAAATGTGTCTATTTGCAGGCAAATGACTAGTTCTACTTTGACCGTGATGTACTCCCAGCAGATATCTGAGAGTGAGTTATGACTACATCTTCTCTTGTCAGGTTGTATGCTGGTCAACAATGCTGGCACTTTGCATTGGATTCATGTAGAAACCCCTAGTAGTATTTTACCACACATCACATTTTGTGTTCCTGTTACTATTGATAAAAATGTCGCAGGAGTCAATAAACACTGGGTCATGTTAAACACTGTCCTGTGCAAATCTCTTCAGTCTTGTGTTTTACTGTGGCCAGGGATGCAAGGGGTGGGTGCAGTGCCATGCAGCTGCATATAAGGTGACACTGAAATCTGTATTCACAACTGTCTTCTGCTGATGGAGAGCCTTTTTTGTTGCCCTGGGCTTGGCACATTCTCTTGGTCACTTCCTGCTATTTTGAAGTTATTTACCTTCCTAGTGATCCTCTTCTTGAAATGCCCATTTGTTTTCACGCTCCTGTTGAACCAGATAACATTCTCACGATTCAATTGTTGTCTGATAAGTTTTATTTTTAACAGTGTTCACATCCTCCCCCTGCTACTTTTCCAGTCTGAATCCCACAGTTTTCTCCTGTGGCTGTGTGGGAGACTTCTCCTCACTCCCACTAACAGTGCAGTTGAATGAAAGCCAGAGCATTTTCACTCGTTTGGTAGAGCTGTGAGCTTTCTGATTCCTTTGCAATCTTGTGAAGAGTGAGAATTTTCCTTTCCTATTTAAAACATACTTTCTATCATGGAGGGCTTGGATTTGAACTGTGGGGTTTTTTTGTTAGAGAGGGAAGAGATGTCTAAATAATTTGCCATTGATTTAAGCGTTTCTTTTACACTGAGGAGTTCTTAGAGCATAGGGAGAAGACCTATGGAAAGCAGAGGGGTTTCTCTTCTGAGCATGCTCCTCAAAGAGTAAAGGTTTCTAGGGACAGCTTGAGAAGAAGCTGGCCATTGGCCATCCAGCTGCCAAGGACTTTGAACTCTGACTAAACTTTCTCTAAGCAAATATGTTTGCAGTAATTGTTATCTTACAGCTATTTAGGGGTTTCTTTCCTCCCCCACCTACCCAAAGGGATATGGCTAAATATATTTGCACTGACAATTCTCATGACTCTTGAGAATGCATCTGATGTTGGAGGTTGCACTGAAAATTGCAAAGGAGCATGACAGAGGAAGAGAGGTTAGTAAAACTTGATTCCCCTTTCCCACATAATGTTGTCTCCATGGAGTACTTCTTCTTCAGAGAGTTGGTTAAAACTCGCATAATCTTCCACAAGGCATAGATAGAGTTTTTTATCTGTCTTGCAGAAAGCAGGGATAATTTCATCTGCATGTGTGCTTATTTTAAACAAAGCTGGAGATGCTAATAAACCACACTGGGTCAATGGCAGTCACCAGCAGTTCTTGCATGGCAGTGAGCAGAGTCAGTGCCAGCATGCTGGGCACCCACAGTCCTGCCACAGAGGAGGAAGTTTGTGATCCCTGATCTTAACAACACCCTGGACCTGATTTGACAGGAGGGGAGTCAAGAGTGTAACTGGCTCTTAAAACCCCTCTGTGTGTGGGGCTGGTGAGAAGCATGGGAAGAAAGACCCTGTAGTCCAAACTAGTAGAGCTCTGAAAAATCACTTGTGGGTACATGGGTTCATAGCTCCCTGGGTAGAGGGAGCAGAGCATCCTCTTCAGGATGAGTTATCCCTTCCCTGGCAGAGGATGTTGAGTTGTTAAAGTGGATGGGAGACAATGGTTACTATCATTGTACCCTCTTGCTGAACCAAACAGTTGATTAACTTCCTAAAAGGGGCTTTGCATTCTTCTGCAGCACCACCTTCAGAGGTTGTCTGTCAGGGACACGGTGCTGATCCACCTTGTGCCTGGGAAAGCTCTGGTTAGGATGTAGTCTTGGGGGGTTGATGTGGCATGCAGTGCCAGCAGGTTGCTTTATTTTACTAAACATTGTATTTCATGGTAGCTTTGACACCTGTCCCACCTATACAGTGGTTCAGTGGATGACCTGTGTTCATGACTGTGATACATGGTAACACACCACCCCATGATCTAAGCAAGGGAGAAAATGCCTACTGTTAAGAAGTACCAGCTGCTTCTTTTATAAGAAGAAAAAAAAATCAAGGAAGGAAAAAAAAAGACATCTGAACAGACATTTAATTGTCAAAGGAAGAGTCTTAACAGACTTAAGCTCGGCTGTCTTCAGAGAGTTTTCAAAAGCATACTGCAAACACTTCTGTTTCAAAGCTTATGCTCCTTTATCTTGAGAAGCTAAACACTGGCTAATTCTTTAATTAGTTCCCCACAAAATGTTTTCCTCTGTAGCCAAGACTTGCTACAGGATAATTATGTCTTTAGTTTGAAAACAAGTGTCAATACAGAAAGTGGTTTTGATTTTTCTTCACCTTCTTTATTTTGCTTTCTACTTAGTTTCTACTCTTCATTCTCACCTGCAATATCCCACATACTCCCAGCCCCCTTGCCATTGTGGCAGTAGGAAAGGCAGAAAAGGTTTGTATGAGCATTGCTCAGTGATAGCAAAAACATCTCTGTATTATCAACCCAGTATTCAGCAGAGATCCAAAACAGCCACTGTGAAGAAAATTAACTACCCCAGCCAAAGCCAGCACTGAGACAAAAATAGGAGGAGAGGAATTGCCCTCTCTACCCTTCTCTGATCCCTGTCTGTCAGTGCATGGATGCAGGATGCCAAAGGTCAGACACCAGGCTTACCCAAGGACAGTCAGACTGGCTTCATTTATCCCAAAGGAGAAGATCCTCACTATTAGGCTACACAGTATGTCCACGTGATGAGGGAGGACTGTGACCTTTCTGTTGAACCCATTTAGTTGTTACATTTCTGAGGGAATTAATATCTTTTCATTGATTCAAGAGGAAATTTGTGTGAACTCAGATATTGTGGCTTCTGTCTTCAAGAAAGATGTGGAAAAAAATGTTCACCTATCAGTCCACTGGAAAAAATAAGTATAATCAGAGACCTACAAACTATAACCTGTGAGGACAAGCTTAAAGATCTGGTAGTGTTCCTTCCAGGGACAAGGGGAGTGAGAAGACAAGTGAAGGAGGAAGTAAAAGCATTATAAGGAAGTAAAAACATTATAAGTAGTTTGCTCTCTATACTTATGATGCATAGCATCCAAATAATGGGATAAAATTGGAGCAAGGAAGTTACGAGTCATTTGTTGGGAAAAGCTTTCTTATGGCTGGGATGCTGAACCACTGGACTATCTGAAGATGTTGTAGAGTTCTCTTACCAAAGATTTGGTTGGAGAAATGTCTGTCAGGAGCGATGTAAGTAGAAGGGGCTTTTTTTGTTGTTTTTGTTTTTTCTCTTGGAACAATGAGTAAGGACCAGCCAGGTTAAGTGACACGTTCCGTGTCATGGCAATGTAAGCATTTTTTTTGGAACTTACATGGTCAAGGCATCCCAAGAAGGGACGAGGTAAAAGGTTGTCCTGTTCCAGTAAAGGTTATAAAGACCACTACCATGCATTGTTGCAGGACTAAACCAGGGCTGCCCTTCCCCAGGGGTGAAGTTCAGCCCAGCCCTGCCATGCTCAGTTGTTCTCCCTGCACTTTTATTTCAGTCATGATGCACTCACAGTTACCACAGGCATGCACTGCACAGCAGGGTGGGCTTGGTGAGCAAGCACCTCAGGAGGATCCTGTTGCCTGGCAGTGCTCTGTGCTGAGCAGCACCTCTCCTCTTCTTGGGCAGCAAAGAACTGAACCCATATTTTCCACAGCCATCAGGCATCGGTATCTCCTTTTGAACCCGCTTGCTGTAAGACAGTTCATGCAGGTTGCACTTATTTGTTGTCCAAACCTAAAGCTGTGCTTTCCTCTCATCCTCTTTTTCCTGTCTCAATTCATTCATTCATCCTGAGTGTGATGTCCCTTTGTATCTAAACTCAAGATATAGTGGGAAGCAACTTCCCCTCCTGTCCAGAACAGCCATGAAGCTGGTTGGGTTCTCTGTTTCCTAGGAAATGTGTTATAGGTCATCAATCATTCACTACTCGTGGAAATAATGTTGGGAGGGAAAAAAAGGGAACGATGAAGAAATATACAGTGGGGTATCAGAAGTTAGCCTTTGGGGGAATATGGCTTTAAAGGCAGGAACCTCCCCTCTCTTCAAGAGTCCATGTTCTGATTAAAAACAGTGTGCATGTGTCTGAGAGTTGGTGTTTGCTACGTCCATTAAACATTTTCTCCCATGTTGCTTTCCAAGTATATTTTAAGTAATTCTCAGTTGAGTCATAATTTCACCCATCTGAAAGGGCTTGAGTTAACTAATATTATCATAAATTTGATGACTTTGAATATCAGTACTTGAGCATAAATATGTTTATTATTAATATTAAATACCATGAGTAGTTCTTGCAAACTTTTCTTTCACTTTTAAAACTGGCAGTTCATCAAAATTTTATATGAGGTTGGAACCTATACTATTGTTCCTGCTATAAACATGTTAATATCATAAGCTAAACATTTTCCCTTCATTGTTAGTATATTTCCTTTTCTTTGCGACTGTGCCCAGGGAACACATGAAAATTGTTGGAATCTCAGCTTCCTTTCATTCCCCTTGTCAGCAAATCATGACCATAAATGTTTTGGAGGACATGGGGGAGTCCCCAGCCTCTGCAGGTGGCACGCCTTCCCCGAGCTGGCTTGGTGTTTTGAAGGGATGGATCCCTCACCATCCCCACTGGCCAGAGCACCCATGCCAGCACCCTGACCAGCATCACCCTGTGCAGCAGCACAAAGGAGTTTTCTCCCCTGCCATTTTAAGACTCAAAGTCTCAATTTGCTCTGTCCACTGCTGATTTTGAGGTTTCTGTGCTATTATATTTATGCTCTGTCTCCTGAGAGTTGAGGAATAGATAAAAGCACCCCAGCTCTGAAAATCACCTGTTTCATCACACTGACCTGTGCTCCTGCAGCAGCAACCACATGGTGGGTTTCTAGAAGGGCTCCTGGGGCAGGCTGAGGCTCCTCAGTGCCTTTGGGACCCAGGCAGGGCTGCAGATGTAGGGTCAGCATGTGGCCTCCCATTCTCAGGAAATACAGACTGGAGAGTCCTGCTCAGGCCTGGAAATGCAGCATCTGCCACAGCATCCTAGGGATTGCACAGCTTGGGCCTTGCTGCCCCAGGAGGAGGCTCACAAAGTGCTTTTCCTGGTGGCCTGAGGTTGGCTCAGTTGGTCAGCGTGGTGCTATTAACACCAAGGTTGTGTTGGGGGTTGGTTGTGTTGTCAATCCTTGTATGGGCCATTCACTAAGAAGTTGGACTCAGTAATGCTTGTGGTTCCCTTCCAACTCAGAATATTCTGTGATCTAAGAAAAGCATGAGCCATGTGGGATGGCGATGGCTCTACAGGACCCTCAGCAGAGTGTGACACTGGGACTGCAGGTTCTCCTCTGCCCGTGTATGCCTTGTTCTTGGTTATTACCTGTGAGTTTGCAATAGAAACTGATTTTAGGCTTTTCTGTATGCTATCAGAAGTTCTTCAGATGGATTTCTTCCTCCCCAGCTTCTCTCAAGCTGAATCCAAGCCTTACTTCTTGCTCTTTTCTCCTCCCTTGAAGGCATATCTCCAAGCACCACCTCTGCCAGATCCTGGCACCATCTGGAAGCACAACACCATACTCTCCAGCTCCAGCAGCTGCTGGTCACCAAAGGAATGCTTAAAAATTAATCCAAACTTGTATTTCTCATTAAGAGTGCTAAATTGTTGGTGCACAGCCCAGAAAGTCTATATGGGTTCAGTAAATAGTGTCCCCATATAGTAGAGGAAATGTATTAGAATATCTGTATAGAGGCTTTGCCCCAGAGGTCCCGGTTGTCCTTGATGGGCTGCAGCTGTGATGTCCTTAATTGGGCTGCAGCTGTAACCAATGAAGATGACTGGGATAAAAGGGGGTGGGTAAGCCAGTCAGGGAGAGCCTTGGAGGAGCCCTGACCTGAGAGAGAACAGCGTGCAGAAGAAGGAGTCCATGCAGTGAAGATCTGCAGCTATGAGAATACACCAAAGAGGTATGGACTTTAGAAAGCTGATAAGAACAGTATTGGACTCTAGAGAGATAATGGAAGAACAACAATCCCCATTATTTAATAAATGACTTTACATAGAGCTGAATACAGCTACAGAATGATTAGGGAAACTGGGCAGTAATTACCAGGCATGAGGTGGAACCCCCTTTCTGCATGGGTCTCCTAGGGAAGAAGGACAAAGCAAACCCATGGGCACCAGCCTCTTTCCTCCCAGGGCAGGGAGATTTAAATCAATCTCAGTTTAAACACAGTGCAGGCACCAAATGGAGAAAGTAGTGGGTATGTCTAGGAGACCTTTGGAGCAGTTGAGAAAACAGCCCAGGACTGGGCATCATCCCAAGGGGACTCAAAGTGTTTCCTTAATATTAGGGCCAAATTATTCCAGACTTAAGTACACAGAAGTCAAGCAAAATATGTTAATTGACATTTCACTTGCTAAACACTCTCCCAGTTTGCAAGTAGTAGCATCCATATGTGCAAAGAGGGTTTTTGGCTCAACCCCTGCCGTGTGTGTGATTTTAGTTGTGCTTTATACTGTTGCTCCTTTCCCAGTGTGAAATAAGGAAAGTTTTGCAAGCATGTGTTTTTCTTCACCTGTGCTAGGTAGCCCTGGCCCAAGCCAGGATTTTGTAGCAGTGATGGAAATGTTAAAGAGCAGGAAATGTGTAGCTGGTTTCCCCAGATGGGATAAAGCTGGGTGTCACATCCCAGAGCCATATGTATATATTTCACAGATCCTTATATATATTTTAATGTGGCTCTATCAGGATCACCTCCTATGTAGACACGTGCATCCACTGCATGTTTGTGTTTGAGAGGTCCCTGGCCACGTGGTGCTGCTCAGGAGTGTCTGGCTGTGAGCCAGGAAGCTGTTTTGCACCATGATGGTGCTGACACAGTTTGGGACCTGTCTGTCCCTCCCCATGCTGGCAGGCTTTGCTGGAGACCTGGCATTGCAGCAGTCTGGTGAGATCATACTGGTTTCAGCATCTGTTGAAGGGCAGAAGGCAGCTGCCAGCCTCCTCCAGGCAGTGCTTCCTTGCCAGGGACTGCACTAGTGCCTTGGTGAGTCTCAGCTTGCTGGGTTGGGGGACTCCAGGCTGACAAGGTATTGCTTCCCAGGACCCTGATATGTTCCTGCACCTGATGCCTTTCCTGCAATGCTCTGCCTGTTTCCTGCCTGCCCAGTTCCCATTGGCTCTACAGGCCTCTGGCTGCACAGACACTCAGATCTGGCTCCTGCAGCACGTTCCAACTGAGCTCAAGTTTATGCTTACTCAGCTCAAGCTATCAGCAATATCAATTATTACCCAGTGTTGATCTAGCACTTGGGTAAATTAGAAAGCTAGGGCACTTCAGAAACCTTCCCTTCACAGTGCCCATGTCTGCACTGGACATCAACAGGTAAGTGTTGGGGCTGGAGGGATTGGGTCTGTGTGTGTTGTCCTGGTGGCTATGACTGCAGTGAAAGTGACAGTGACATGCCACAGGGTCCCCCTGTGTCTGACTGATCTGGTGCCTGTTCTGTCTTCCTGAGGTGGACCTGTGTGTGGACCAGGACCATGGCTGACAGCACAGCTGGATCAGTACCGCCGGCTCCTTCTACTGAGAGTGCAACCCAAGCTACAGACACAATGCGGGTGGAAAAACCTATTCGTCTAAAAACCCTTTTGAAATCCTATGTCTCGTAGGGGGCTTGTAGTTCCAAGTTTCATGGAGGGAAGCTGAAATGCAGCAGAGGACCCAGGGAGGCCAGCAGCAGCTGGGTGCTCTATTCACTTGGCTGCTGCTGCCTGGTTTGGTAATGATTGCAGACATTCAGCATTCCTACATCCTGGCCAGTCACCTGGTCATTACAGAGCCACGTGCATTGTCCCTGTTCTTGCTGAGGCTGCCATGGTCTGGGCTGGTGAGCACTCCTGCAGGTTACTGCAGCACAGGACCCTCACCCACAGCAGTCTGCTTTCTACCCAGAATTTGCCCATGACTGTGAACAGAGGCGCAGGAGCATCCCCATTCTCAGCACCACCCCTGGGCCACTGAGGGACTTTGGGCTGCTTTTCACAAAGCCACCCTGCTTGGCCCTTGACAGTTTAGAGTGACACGTTAGCTTAGAGACAGCTGGCAGAACAGGACACCACAAACTGCAGGAATATGAACCCAATGCCAGTGAGTTTGCGCATCCTTTAATTTAGAAATTGTTGACATTAATGATGTTGATTATCAGGTTTAGTGGGGTGCCCAGAGTTGAGCAGGTGGGGACACTGAGCATCTTTGCTGGAAGAATGAGTCTTGTAGATCAAACTTAAACTGCAAGAGTGAGCCATGGCATGGTTGTTGCCTGTGCACCATGCAAGACTACAGCTAGAATTCCCTTCATTTGTTCACCTGCAGTCTTAAAGCATACTTGCAGTGGAGAAACCTGCACAGTGGTAGTCATCTAACTTGTCTTTTCTGAGCACCTGGTGCTCTGCAAGCAGCTGGTCAACATTTTCTGTCATGGTTGTGGTTGCACATTGAAAAAAAATTATCTTCTGCCAGTATTTAAGATGAAATTGCTGAACAGGGCTTCTCACTGATGCCTGAGGAATGTGAAATTTTCCTATTAGAAATGTCTCAGGACATAAAACAATGTAATCTTGAAAAGAATTTAGTATTAGTCTTGGACAGAAAGTAGTACCAAAGCCATTCAAACCTTTTATTTTTATTCTCTGCAATAATTAATTGCACATACAGAGCCTACACTTGTCCTTTTCAGTATCAGAAGAAAGATTATGAGAAAAGTTCAATAAATCAAACATGGAAGTGTTGCCACCAAGTGGTATAAACTGTATTAGGCAATGGCTCATAATTCTAGATCACAGCAATGTATCTGAGATGCCCTGATGTTTTACAAAAAGGTTCCTTTTTCCTTTGTTTACCTATATTTTTTTCTCTGTGTGTGATTTATTTTAGTTCCCATGATGTTAAATGATGATGCTTGCATCCATCTCCACAGAGTCACAGAATGTATGACTTGCCTCTTTCAGCTTCTTCTGGAGCTGCAGGCAGTGGAGAGGCAAACATGAAGAGCCTTCTGGATGTATGGGGCTGTTCTGGCAGTCTTCACTGCAGTCCCCTGTCTTGTTGGGGTGTGGCATAGCCCTCCCTCCTCAGCCTCTGTGAGAGGAGAGCCTCCTCTCTGTGAGCAGAGAGAGTGGCCTGCAGTAGAATGTGTCCCCCAGGACTTGGAGACTGTCTGAGGAATTTCCCAGCCCTCTCCTGACATTTCTAGTGCAACCCATCCTGAGGAACTTGGGCCCTTTTGAAATCATGTGCAGATTTACATGATTTTTTAATGATGCTATGTATGTGCTCAGGTGTTTTGTTTTTCAGCTAAAGTATTTAGCATGTTGTACTTCAGCCACATATTTTCCATTACATTGCAGGAGCTGAATAATGTCCTTTTTCCCCCCTGTTTAAAAAGCCTAGATTATTAAAAAAAAAAAAAAAAAAAAAGAAACTTTTCCTGGAAACTAGACTGAGGTGCTTCTTTGCTATTTATGTTGTGAGGCACACATTATTATTGAGAGATGTCTCTCTCATGGGAACATGGCTCCCCGGAGCCTCTTGGGGCACAAGGCAGCAAAAAGGGGGGCTGATGCAGAGACTTGTGCTCATGCACACACAGATCCCATCTGTGGACAGGCATATTTCAATCCCAGCATGTGCCAGGGGTGCAGAGGGTCTGCAGGTCTCATACCCTTCTGCTTCCTGTGCAATGTGGCCTCTGGCAGCAGGAGACTGACCAGCTGAATGGTCCTTTCTGCTGCTGGGTGGGAAGATGGGGGTGGTGCAGGAGTGTGGAGAACTGAGAGTTGTGATGGGCCCTCAGATAGATAGTGGTGATAGTGCAGTGCTGGACTGGCTACTTGGATTAGTCAAACATCTGGAATAGGTGCCCAACAGAAAAAAAAAATAGGTAAAAAAGATGCTTTTTCAAAGCTGACATCTTTTCTCAGCTTTTTTCCTCAACAACCTCTATCTTCCTCTCTGTCAAGTGTTTCTTAGAGTGCAAATCTGAAGTACTCTTCATTATTTTTTTTTAAACATTGTCAGTGTTGCCACCATTATCTTCTGACCAAGCAAATGATGGCAAAAGGCAGAATCAGTCACCAAGCTTCTTTTATCCCCAAGTGTAGTCTTTGTTAACTACAAATCACAGTAAAGGAGTTAAATTAATGCAGCTGAGCCCCTGAAAGGACCCACTAAGAAGGGAATTGGTAAGTGTGTGTTGTTGAAACTTAACAGGAGAAAAGGTCTCAAAAAAATCTTGCTGCATGATTTCCAAAGCTCTTACAAGTGTGAGTACGTTTCAATTTTATTTTTTGACATTATAAATTAAATTAAAGAATTAAAATAAATGCAAAAGGTGATGTTAACCTTAATAACACCTAGCATTGTTACCCAGAGGGAAAGGAATAAAATTAGGATCCTAGCTATACAAAATATGTCTTAACAGGAGCAGAGGGATTTGTCTAAAATTGCTTCTATTTTAGTCTGTTATACAGAGTAAGTTTAACATGATTATTTTTGAGTAGCTAATTATTTTCCAATATGATGTCTCTTCGACATCACAATTGCATATAGTTATTCCACTACTGCTCCTTTAATAAACAATCAATAGATATAAATAAGCAGACAATTTGATATAATAAATTTACTAGCAGATGAAGTAATTATTTTGGAAAATATTATAGCAAAATTAGGTTTTCTTTATTTTCATGTGAAGTTTTGCAGATGGAAGAGGCCAAATCTTAAGACAGAATTTGTACATGGCTATAGCTGTTGATTATCTATATGCGCCTATATTTGTAAACAAAATATATATTTTTTTCTCCTTTGTTGAATTCTTCCTCTTACTGAAGAGAGAAACATAAATAGAAACTATCATAAAACCATGTAAAAACGAAACACAAAGGAGTCACTGGATAAATATGACTTCAACTATAATTCTGTTCACCAACAAAGAGTAGTTTTAAGCAAGGTATTTGGCAACTAGACAACTATTTAGAACCTTTTTATTAATATTTTACAAAGTCCAGGAAGCTTTCTAGTTGTTTCTACTTTTGCTTATGGTTCAGATACAGTGCCTATACTGCAGTTATTATATCTCTACTGAATCTCTGTATCTTGTTGAAAAAAAATAGAAACAAAACAGAATAAAGGAAAACCAGAAAGCTCAGGTATATTTTTTAGCAGACTGTGCATATTTTGGTGATCAAAACAGTAGGCTAAATATTATAGAGCTATAGTGGGGCGAGAAGAAATTTGGAGGCAATTTGCCCAAATTAAAATGCTCATGCACTAACAGCAAAGACATGTCCTGCTTTTTTTCAAGGCAGTAGGTGACAGATGTGGCATGCAGCATGCCAAGGGCCAGGATGATCATCTTTGGACTCAGTCCTGCTGATCCTGTGTGCACTCAATCCTTCAGGGACGAGGGGGTGAATGCTTGGGTTTGCCACTACTGACTTGCATTGTGACAGAATGAGGTATGTGGTCTTCCAGACCAACCTGTCCAGATATCTGGAGGTCAAAGAATCAAAAACATTTAAGTTGGAAAAGACCTCTAAGGTCACTGAGTTCAACCAGCACCACTGTGTTTGCCACTAAACCATATCTGTGGTTTGCTTGTCTTACTGGACTTTATCAAGGATTAAACCTTGATAAAGACCTCTGAAGAGCAGCAAAGAGGGAGTTTCTGGCCATGAATGTTTCCTGTAATTTATTTGTTTTGCAGTTGTTTTTGAAGGAAGGGGGAAAATTATCATGGGGCATTAAAGCTCAAATACCTAAACCTCTTCTTTTTGGTGTGTAAGAAGAGTCTTAAGCATTTATGTAATTGAGCTATATGGCTAATCTTCTTTCAGCACTGAACTTTAAATTAGGTAAAAATATATTAAAGGATTATAAACTAATTGTCATATTAGAACTCCAGGGCATGAATGTCAACACAGAAGACCTTTCCAGAGACTACTCCTGCACACTCAGTGAACAGGTACATTGGAGAAGCCTGTTTCCACACCTGAGAATTCTCCACTGTGGCATCTTGTCCTGCCACATCCCCAGGGTAACACACAGAGGAAAGGATGCTGTCACAAAGAGATGCTGCAAGTTTTCAAAGGTATGTGCAGCACTTGTGGTTAGAGGAAGCAACAAAGATGGTGAAGGGCCTTGGAAGGAAACCATATGAAAGTGGCTGAGGTCACTTGGTCTGTTCAGCCTGGAGGAGACTGAGGGGACACGTCACTGCAGTTACAGCTTCCTCATGAGGGGAAAAGGAGGGGCAGGCACTGATCTCTGTGGTGACAGTGACAGGACACAAGGGAATGGCCTGAGTTGTGTCAGGGGAGGGTTAGGAGAAAGGTTCATCACCCAGAGGGTGATTGAGCCCTGGAACAGGCTCCTCAGGGAAGTGGTCACTGCACCAAGCCTAGCAGAGTTTGAGAAGATTTCGACAATACTCTCAGGCACATGGTGTGACTCTTGGGGATGTTCCTGTGCAGGGCCAGGATTTGGACTTGATGATTCTTGTGAGTCCCTTCCAACTCAGCATATTCTGTAATTCTGTGCTTCTGTGATATCCTTACATTACTGATAATTTTTTTTTTCTAATTACCTCATATTAATTTCTTTAGGGAACATCCCATTTTGAAGACCCCTACCCAAAGAAAAAGTTTTCTTACTATCTCTACTATCATCTTTGTGATTATCTAAGAAACATCATTGGGGTTTGCTACTAATTGTGTTAATGGGGTCATAGGGCTTCTTCTCCAGAAATAGCTACTGGCAAGAGCAGAGCTTGTAATTTTCCAGATGCAATGTTTCCTCACTTTGTGTGGAAAAACCCTAGGAAAACAAAACAGGACCTGTGAAGAACAAATGTAACTGCAGTTCACTGTTGCCTTTCAGAACAGAGTCGTGAAAACCCTCCCAGACCACACATAAGGCTCTGCTGTCAACAGAGGCCTTTCCACTCACGTGTCCTTGCTGCCATAGGTGTCTTTTGCCCTCCCATGTCCGTGTGGAGCAGGGCTGGGAGGCACCACAAAGGCTGTGGCTCTGGAATGGGGTCACTCATGTTGGTGACATATATGACTCTGTGTTTTTCCTCAGAGATAATTTTGACATTACAAAGACTATAAATAGAACACCCAGAGCAGAAAAGTACAGGAAGGAAGAGTAAACCTCTAATAAATTATATCTTAAAAGGATCTGAGTAGAGGGAGGAAAAATGTACCTCCAACAACAGGAAAGTTTAAAAGAAGCTTGTATTGAATATTATAAATTCACATGAGAAAAAGGTCTTCTCTCGGTGTGGAAAGACACAAAGGTTTCAGTACTTTATGCTTAAGTAGGGAAAAGGTCAAGACTCCTTCTGCCATACTGTGGTTAAAAGTCATGCCGTTAAAATTGTATTAAATGGGACTCCTGATTTCTCGTAGACACAGATTTAAGAGCAATTGCTTCACATTTAGCTTGTCCAAAGTTTTGTCCAGCAGGAACCTGGCACTGCACTAAGAAAAAATATTGTGTAACTTAGGACAAAATACATCAATCTCATCCCTGTTGCTACCCTGTAGCTTTGCACATGATCTGTGAGAGAAAGCTCCTTGTCTGTTGGTTTTGCTGGTGGACTGTGGAGAAAGGAATCTGAATTTGAATGGAAGGTGCTGTAGGTGCCATAGCAAAATTGTGTTTTCCAGCCTCCAGCCCAGCACTGCAAAGCTCTCCTTCCTCACTTTCTAGTAAACATGATGAAAAAAAGACATGCAATATAAGTTTGCATGCACACAGAGTGAAGGATCATGAGGTTTTTACAGACAAATTTGAAGATGAATTAGTCTTTTTAGATACTGTCTGTTTAAGGATTATACTGTTAATAACCTAAATTTGACACACATTTTTCCCCTCTTCAGTCACTACCTGCAAAGCCTCTCTGAAAATTATCTCTTATGAAGCGGTGTCATTAATAGCTTCCTGCAAGGTTTCTTTTAGAAGTGGCAGAAAGGTAAATAAAAATGAATTAATACAGCATTTTGGGTTTGTAGGCAAAATATGCAAATCTCTTACTGACAAAGCCTTAGTAGCATTAAAGGCTTTCAGATCCTATCCTCAGAGGCTCTGCTTGTGGAACCAGAAGCCTTTAGGCAACCTTTAACTTAGTTTACATGTAATACATTCTCTTTCTCCCTCTCCCATTCCTCCCTAATGTCCTCTTGGACCAATTCCCTCTGGTGCAGTTTCCAGCTTCACAGTTCATGAATTTTATTTGCAATCAATAAATAAACCCATTATCAAGTTTTGTATTCTCATCATATATTGTCATTCCTCATAAACCATTTCACTGTATGGGTCAGCTTCACTGAGCACGTGCCACTCACCTTTATAGCTCAGCAGAGGGCTGTCAGGTACATGGATGGGATGTGTCTGAAGATCTAATCAGATTTCAGTTGTAATGAACAATTATGAATAAGACTGTGCTGCCATTCATCATTATTATCATTATTTTTAACACTATGGTACTGTTTAGAGTTAGTGATCAGCACTTAAACACTTTTTGAGCCCTGGTCTGGGACATATTCTCACAGTATGAAGCAGAGGTTCCCAGACCCACCCATATCATCAATGAAAATGTTATTTCTGACATACAACATCACAGCATTTATCAGCTGTTTGAGACAACTAAAGAAAAGCTTCTTTTTTGCTCCTTACAAGGCTGTCAAGTTCCCACTGTGGTAAATTATAAAGTAACTAATTTTGAGAACCAGTGACCCACCATGATGAGGCCCCCGGTAGCTTATGCAGATTTCTTTGGGCAGCATTAGTTTGGGCATAGCATGAAAAGGCAGGTCATCCTTGTGGTGATCGGGCCCTTGGACAGTTACTGATTTGTGCCTTGAATTTTATCTGTCAGCCCAGACAGAGTATTAAATGCTGGTGTCACATGCAGTTATCAAATGACAGTATTACAAGGTCAACTGACAAATAATATTCTAACATAAAGACTCCAAGTTGCCTACTTTGCTAACCTCTGACAGTGTGAAATCTTGTGCACAAATGAAAAAATGAGTCAATCAGTGACCAAGATGGGTAGAAGCAAGCAGAGAGGGTAAAGCAAGTTGGAAGCAAACATTCCCAGCTGAGTGCACTTTCATAAGCACAGGAAAATCCAGCAACTACTTTGAACTTATCCTTGTACCACTACCATCACTACTGGGAGATAGCAAAAGTGATACTTTTTCTACAGTATACCACATTACTACTGATGCTAATACAACTGCTAACAGCAGCAGCATTATTACTCAGCAGTGCTACTAAGTAGTATCACAACACACTTTTAGGGAATTACAAGTAATTGTTTCATTAGATTCATTTATTTATCACTCTCTTGATTGTTTTGTCATCCTCTGGCCTGGACCAAAATAGATGGGGAGAAGATATTTTGAGCCTTCTCAAAGAAAGCACTTTAGATTTCCCACTTTTTAGGGGGACTGCAGGGATATATCTTTCCCTCTGTAGCCTCTGTAAGAAAGGAATGTTTGTGCTCATGGTCAAAGCAAAGGTCTAGAATATTGTAGTGGTTTAATTCAGTTTCAAAAAAACTCTTGTCTGCATTGCAACCTGAATTTAAGTGATGGAAATAAATGCATGACTAGGTGAAAAAATCCTGTGTCTCATTGCAGCATCATGTAGCTAAAGTGGTGCATGTTTGAGGCAATTCACACCTCAGCACCATGCCTTTAAAATAATGAAAGCGTTTTTGAGCTTTGTATCCTTCTTTTTAAACTTGGTACTAAGTCAATGTTGAAGTTAATATTTATGAATTTTGGGGAAATTGTTTTCAGGGTAAGATTTCTGGTAATATGAATTTTCATATTTTAAGCAACTTGATTTAACTTTAATGGCCCAAAGTGTATTTAGAAATTTTGTGCTGTGCTCACACCCATGCAAGTCAGTGTATGCCTGACAGTGCCAGCCAGGAGTGATGTATGCAAGGCACATGTCCTGTGCTGCCCAGCTGTGACTCTGCCACTCAGTGCTCAAGCTGTCTGGAGGTGTGAGTCCCTGCTTATCATGGGGAGCCAGATCCCTCTTGGTGTATGGGGATGTTTGAGCTGTGATACAAAGAAGCAGAGAAGGCAAATGTCCTGCAGATGCTTAATGATGAAGTTAAAGGATATCTCCTATCTCAAATGTCAGTTCCACCCTCTTCTCTCATGGATGCTTTCTCTGAAGTGCACTGTGGATTCCTGTAAGTACAACTCATCTGCTGCAGTGTAACATAGAGAAAACATAATAATGAAAAGGTACTTTTGATCCTTTACAAAACTTCACTATTTGCTCACAAAAATATGCCAGAAATCATAGGCAGAACCTTACAGTCACGACAAATGATTTTGCTGCTGGTTTTGTTTACATTTTTGGTTCACTTTTTGTTGTTCCTAGTTTGTCTAAGATTTAACTCTACAAATTGTGCATATATAAAGCAGACTTCTCATTAGTTTCAGCAAGGTCAGTGTTTCAATGGGGTTTTGCCATCAGAAGGGAGGGTTACTGTCATCTGATCTCTCACCCATGACCAGATTTGTTTAGAAAAGCATTGTCATAATTTCTGCTGCAAGTTATATAGCTTGCTTGTCCGATATATTTTCTAAGGTCTATACTTATTCAACAGCTGATTCTTTAAAGATATTAGGTAATTTGGATTGCACATATAAGTTTACATGATGCACTTGATGTTAAATCATGTTTCTTTGACTGTGGGACTCCATGTAGCTCTGATACATCTTATGCCAATGACAAGACTATGTTTTACCTGCAGATACCAGATACTGGGAACATGAGAACTCTAAAACATGATTTGCTTTTTTTATTTTTGCCTTTCTGCTTTAATATTTGTATACAAAGTACATGATAATCTTACTTTCTCTTCAGAACTCTTTCATCATAAAGCAATAGTTGGAGCATGTCTTCCCTGTTTGGAAGACAGCAATCTTCTCTTCCAAACAGGGAAGACATGCTCCAACTATTTCTTTATACCCATGTAACCCTTATCTTCAAGTTATGCTTCTCTGTATTGACCTAGTGTGTCTGCAAGTTATTTTTCTGAACATGTCTGTACTGGCTGTTAGAGGGTCAAGGCCTTGAACACAAGCCAGACTGGTTGGGGGGGGGGGGGGGGGGGGGGGCTTTCCTTTGTTTTAGTGGATGTTTGCCAGAATATCTAAGTCCTGCAGCAGCACTGACTGTGCTGAACTCTCCCAAACTGACATCTCTCCCACTGTACACAGACTACCACATTTCTGATTTGAAGGGACAAGGGAACCATATGTATATATATAGGACATAAGCAATAAGCCTCCACAGGGTGTAGGTTAGAAGGCTCAATTTGTGCACTTTGGGTGTCCTGTGAGGCAGAAGGCCAAAGGTTAGTTTCCTGAGGGATGTCTTTGACTTCCTCTGGATCTCAGTGTGTTTGATGCATATGTTGTCAAACAAGCTCAAGACAGACTGTTGGGATGACTAAAGAGACCACTACTATGCTTACACCATTGAGGGAGGTATTTCCAGTCACTGAGGTAGAAAAGCTGGCAAAACACCTAATTTATATCTAAACTGCTCCCAGGATTCTCTCTCTGCTAAGAGCCTCTTTCCTCATCCTGCTTGTGTGGGCTGCCAACTTCATACCCCAGCAAGCAAGCAAGCAAGGGGACATGGTGCAGTTCACACGGCTGCACCTTGTAGTCCCTGTCCCCACCTCTTGCTGAGGAAAAGCTTGCTTTTCTGGCATTAGTCAGTAATGATGTGTATTTAGAGTAGACACATCATGGGAAGTAAGATCCCATGTCTTAATGGGATATCAGGAAAATTGTTGCAGTTGACAGAGCACCCAGGCTCTCCAGCCAAGGTGGAAGATTGGCCAAGGTGGGAGATTCTCTTGGCATCCTTTGGCTGCATTCGCACAGAAAGCAGCACCCATGCTGCCTTTTGACATACATCTTAGGCAATGCAGATACAGCTCTCTCAGAAGCTGAGGGACAACTTTCTGTTGAAAATGAGGGTTTTGCAATGCCTTTGTGATTTTGACTTAATCACAGAAGAACAAAAGCAGAACCAGTTCTCATCCTCGGTGATCACATTCACTTCTGCAATCGAAACAGGCTAGGCAAATGCATATAAAAGCTTTTTTTCTCTCCAGGGGAGTTTTGGTTGAGACCCTGGGGAGGGATCTGGCCACTAATAAGTTATTGGCAAACCATCAGACCTGGTACAGCTAACTGTGTATAAGTTAGCTAACAGCTAACACAGCGTATAAGTGATTCCCATCTCTCATCTCCACATGAAGCAACCTTAGGTTGCATTTATATAACAGGCCCCCTTTGAGTCTGTGTCCTGATTTAATATCAATCTAATATAGATTGGTTAGAGGTAGTCAGCATGGATTTACAAAAAGGAGGTCATGCTTAGCAATCTTGATTCATTTCTCTGAGGAAGTGGCAATGAAAGTGGACAGCGATGAAGAAGGAGACATAATTTACTTGGACTTGAAAAGGCTCTCAATACAGTGCCACATAACAGATTAATTTATAAGGTTAGCAAGTATGGGATTGATAGTAAAATACTCAATTGGTTATAAAATTGGCTTGGTAACAAGACCCATGGAATGGCAGTAATGGTTATAGATCATACTGGAGAAGTGCTATGCACCTGGGGTGTGTGTTTGAAGACATTCTAAAGATAATAAGGATGGGCAAAGCCAAAAACAAAGGTGGTGGAAAAAAGAGTAAAAATGCTGCAAAAAAGAACACCCAAAGCCAGGCTACAATCTCATGAGAAGCAAATGATCATGCCAACATGCAACCTGAAATTTCAGGTAATATTTAGTGAAGAAAATTTTCTAGGAACTGAAGAGGCCCAAGTCAGGCACACAAGCTGCAGATCTTGTAGCAAGGCAAAAGTATACAGAGCAGCAAGGATCTTCCCTTTTAAATAGGAGAAAGGTCAAAACTTACAGCTTTTTCAAGGTGCCAATGAGCAATAAATGGGAGGCATGTTCTCAGAAACTGATTTTATCCTGAAAAGTCAAAGATCTCTTGGTCCTTGCTGCAAGGATGAATCATAGCATTTAGGTTTTGTTTTTTCAGCTCAAAGAAATCTTTGGAGAATACTGACTCTTTCCATTTTCTATGATGTAAGGAGACTGGATTTCCTGAGATGAAATAATTTTTTGTCACTACCCTGCAAGATGCTACCTTACATGCTGTAATAAAGCAGACAAGTGGGTAGAAGAAAGAAATGAAGTACAGGAAAGTCAACAGAGGACACTAAGAAACTTCAGAAATTCACAGTACTGAAAGAAATTAGGAACTGGTTTCAGTGAATACTCATCTCCTTACAGTGTAAACTCTCCCATCTCTTGGATGGTATTAAAAGGGGGTGTGGGAAGGCTGTACTGGTGACACTGATGTGCCATCACTTAGCACTGCTGTCTGTTCAAGAAAATACAAGCTTTGGTGTCCAGCAGCGTTTCCACCATTGCTTTTATACAAAAGACCCAGGCTGCCAGGCTCATTCTCACAGATCATGGGTGAGAAGGCAATCTTTGCAGGCCTACCTATGCCTTTGTCTCACTCCTCACCTGTTTTAAAGGTAGGAATCTCTGGATGGATCAGACCATGCAGCTTGGGAAAACTGGGAAAGGCTTTTTAATCAAACAAAAAAGAGCTTCTCTTTTTGAGTGTGACTGATGTGGTACAGGATTAGAAAGGAAACGATGCAGGGTAACAATTAGCCTGTCTCATTGGCCAGTGGTTCATGCTATAGGCTGTGCTTTGTTATTTGATTGTGAGTATTGGCTCAAAACTTTGGTCTTGGAGCCATTAAAGTCATTAGTCAAGCTCTCATTGATTTGAGCAAGACCAAGACTTGACCCTTTGTGGCTGTGCAAAGGACAGAGATAAACTTTTAAATCAATCAAGAGCGTAGACTCATTCTGCTGGGGTCATATGGTTAATACATCCTGTTCCTGTCATTTCCGCTATAAATCTGTGAATGCTTTTAAAGCAAGAGGAAAACCTGATTCCTTTCCTTTTGCCAGAAAATATTATGTTCCCTTTTATTACAAACAAGAAAAACAAGGACTCCTTCTGCTCAGGAAAACTTGTAAGGGGAAAGGTAATCTCAGTATTTCTATGTCTCTAGAGTCAGTGAGAAGTAAGTTGAGACAAAGTACTGGGCAATACAGTCTCCTGTCTGCAAAGCATGCAAACCTTCTCCCACTGACGTCCCATAAGCTTTTATTGGGTCCTGATGATCTTTTTTGCCCAAGCATTACGTCAGTACTCATTGTACTGTTGGTGTCTACAAGAAGATCCCTTATTTTCCACATTGCATCTAGGCTACACAATGACTTCCTACAAGTGTAATCAAGCTCACAGTTATTGACTTTATCTGCTTGGCTTCAGACCCAGGTCACTAAGCTTTCGATATTTTCTTCTAGAGTACGATAATTCTAGAAATGTGAAATATATTATATGAAAAAAGTCTGAACTACTCTGAGTTTTTGTTTTGCTGAAAGACCCACCCCATGGTGATTCTGGAAAAAAAAGCTGTTCTTCCACTCTTTCTTGCTGACTTTAGGATTCTGAGCAAGACTTCTGAACAACCTGATTCAGGTCAATTAAAAGAAGAACTCTGAATCCTATCTCCTGTCATTTTGCTTTCAAAAAGATCCTACTTGGTCCTATTAGGGCCATGAAGATGATCAGAAGTTTGGAGCACCTTTTCTATGAGGACAGGCTGGGAGAGTTAGGGTTGTTCAAGATGGAGAAGAGGCTTCGGGGAGACCTCCTAGCAGCCTTCCAGTACCATGAGGGGGTTTATAAAAAAGGAGGAATAAGGGCCTTTTTATACAGACAAATAGTGACAGGACAAGGGACAATGGTTTTAAAAAGAAAGAGGGAAGGTTTAGATTAGATGCTAGGAAGAAATCCTTTACTCAGAGAGTGGTGAATCACTGGAACAGGTTGCTCAAAGAAGTTGTGGACAAGCCAGGCATCACCATCCCTTGAAGTGTTCAAGGCTGGGTTGGATGGGGACTTAAGCAACCTGATCTAGTGGGTGGCATCCCTGTCCATTGGAGGGCAGCTGGAGGGGGTTGGAACTAAATGATCTTTAAGGTTTCTTCCAACCCAAACTACTCTACAATTCTATGATTTGCTGAAAAAATGTGGATGTGATTTGATAGGTTTTATGAAAATAGCTTCCAATTCTCACTTACGAAAAGATGAAAGAATAGGTGAGACAGGAAGAAAGGACCTTTATTATGCATATATACATAGGTACCACCCTGTGTGCATGCATGTGCATGTTTTATAAAGGGTTTGATCTTACCTGAGCATCTGTGGCTCTGGTGACATCCCATTTGTTAACATTTCTGTAGGCTCTTCAGTAAACTCACTGGATAGATGACAGTTCATTAAATTAGTTGACAATGCATATCCAGTCTTTCCACCCTCCTCCCCCAGCCCTAAAATGAAAAATAAAGAAATTACAATGGTAAGAAGGGAAAATACTATGCAAATAACTCTGAGAGCACTGACACATTTAAACTAATGCATTTCCTAGAATCATAACAATAAATGTGCTGTCAGGGGCATCACAGTTACTCCAGTGACACGACCACTGTGCAAAAGCACCCGTGCAAGCTGTCAGAGCTGATTATTTAAGTACTCCTGAAATATTTTTCTTTTGCTGTAACTTCTCAGTCATGAGCCTTGGAAAGAGCCCTTTTCCTCTTGCAACACTTCACCTAGCTTTTAAATACCTGCACACATCACCTTGCAAAACAAGTGGGTTAGGAACAAATTTTTTAGAGATGGCAGTTACTGAGATCAGTTGTTTTGGGAAATGTCCTTTGATGAAATGAGTTGAGAAAGTTTGCCCAACTTCCTGCATGGCAAAGAGTTTTTCCTCAAATATTACAAAGATAGCAGCTAGGCCTACCCCAAAGTACCCTTTCCAAAGGGCTTAACGCTTTCAAGCAGTTGATTTTGTTTATTAAAGTTGCTGCAGATAATGGAGATAGATGAGTGGAACAGCATCACTGTGAAAACCCCTCCATGAAATGGCCTTTCCATAATTTTCTTTAATACACAAACTTCCTCATTCAACTGTAAATCTTAGAGCAGTCTATTAAGTTTGACCATCATCTCCATGCTCTGATGCATGTGTAGGCAGTATGGTTAAGGTAAAAAAACCCTTATAATTGCTCAGAAATGCCCCTCTCCAGCCCCTTCTTGGAATTAGTGGCTTTAGTAATACTGCTTAACACTTATTTGGAACAGGCATGTTATTCTTCCATTAAGCTTTATTCCGGTCATTCTTTCAATCTGCATTTAAATTCTGTTTTCCTCTCGGCTGGCACTGGCACCCTTAGCTACCTCATAAACAAGACGCGTTGCCAACTGGAACGCGCAAGCAGAGCTGAAAGCAGCACCGCTAACCTCTGCTTCTCTCTACCCCCTGCAACTTGGAGTTGTATCAAACTCAATGCCTGGAGCCTGGGAAGTGGGCATTCTGAACTGCTTGGAAGCTGAAAGAGCCAGACTTCAATCTATTAAGGTGCTGGGCTGGCTCACTGAGCTATAATTGTGCACATTTTTTCTTTTAATCAGCCCAGCAAGCCAGATTCACATGCTCTTACTTCAGCTGGGTGAATCTTTCACAGTAAGGAGTTGTGCTGCAAACTGTGAATAGACAGTTTTACTCAGCATTTATAAGGCAAGCAGAATTTGACCCAGAATGACAAGCCCAGCAGCATTAATTTCTAAGTGGACATACAGAAGAGATTAGGCACCCAAAGTTGCTTAGAGATTTTGGCTATGGGCAAATTTGCATTCTTAGAGAGTGCATACTCAGCATCACAAAACAAAATATGGAGTTTGGAAATATTTGTCACAGGTGGGAGAGGCACGGTAAAGAAAGGGAATGAATGCAGAACTGCAGTGGGTGAGAAGGCTGCCACTCCCCTCCTGTCCCACCCCCAGCCCATCCTCTGCACGTGCAGCAGCAGCCATGGGGTCGGCACGCAGCAATGGGTACCTGGGGAGGCATCTCCTAAGCCTTAGCTTCTCCCTGCTCTTTACTACAGAGAGAAAAAACACTTGGCCTAGGCCTTTTTTTATCCAGAATTTATGCAAGGTTGCTCTCTTTTTAAGGCCAGCCACTGTGTGTGGGTTTCTGTGTAATCAAAAGGGTATTTGACTTTTTCCCCCCTTTCATTTGTGGGACCAAGGCTTTTTGCCTTGTCAGTTCTGCACTGGCAAATGTTTCTGTCCTCAGTTGGTAAGGCAGAATGTCTAGCAGCATGACACCAACTACTTACAGGTCACCACTCTGGGGAAAGAAAGTACACATTTAAATGAATCAGCAGCCTAGGTAGGATATAATGTGACTGAAGAGTTTCACTGTAACATTGTAGAGTACAAAAATGAAAATATAAAGTGCATTTTAAATGATTAATGTACAAAAGCTGACCTCTTCCAGTGTGCATTAATCAAGGAAAAAATGCACACTTTCTATAGTGGTTAATGTTGCAGGTTCATTATTCAGCTTTGATAATGTGCATAAAAATGCTCAATATGACAATGAGTTGGGGTAGCTGAGAATTTAGAATGGTGGCAAGTTTGTTGTAGTATTTGGATTAGCATTCTTAACCTACATCTTGACAGCTTCCTTTCTTCATTTCACAAGTGTTAATAAAATCTTGCTTTTTCCTCTTTCATTTTTGGTTATTTTTTTCTTGCATTTTAGTTATTTTATTATTTTTTCTTTTCTTTTCTTTTTTTTTTTTTTTTTTACAAAATGATTAAAAATACCTGCTCAAACAAATACTACCAGCATTCATTAGTCAGGATGGTTATATGTAAAAGAAATGATGCCAGATAGTAACAAATCCAAGAGAAGTTTATTATGAAAATGGCACCTGCGGGATGAAAAAAAATTAAGTTACATAAAGACAACCATGTATGACATGTATGAGAATCTACAAAAGTATAAAAAGAACCCTGTTGTAAATGAAGTATGTACATTTCTGATTTGCAGCATTATCAATGATCAATGAAAAAAATGTTTCAAATAAGCCAGGCACTCAAGAAGTTAGATTCGGTTAGCTTAACACAAAATAAATGTACCATAGCTGTCACTTTTTAACATTTTAATTTTTTTATATTGTAGAGTTGGTAACACTGCTAAGATTTATACGAACAGAATCCCTTTCCCCATTATTCAGCTACTTGGCACCAGTCTCCTCATAAAAGATTTCATATATTTGTACAAGAAATAGTTAAAAACACAGACACAGTCTTCACAGGTAATGAAGTTTTTTTTTCATTTTGTAATTTTAAACACTATGGATTTAGACAGCAGCTGTGATTATCTGTTAGTTTAAATCACCAGAAATCATTTTGACACAACACAGAAACATTTATAAAAAAAACCCAAAACAACAACAGCTGTCTAGCTGTTTTTTGTAGCTGATAGGTGCAGTCCTTTGATTGTTCCATAGCTAGAGCAGAGCTTCCAAAATTAAACTTTGAATTTCCCAATCAGCTTTCTCGCCTTTTTCAGACCTACATAAATCCTTCCCATGGAACCTTTAAAAGCTCATTAATTAAATTTCTAGCATCCAATTCCTTTTTTGCTATCACTCCTCTGTGGCTTGGACCTCCTTCTCAAATTCAAAGCTACCGCAGAAATTGACTCAGCGCAGTGAGTGATCAAAAATTCGAAGGACAGTTGAGTTAATACATTAGCACTGCACACGTAAGTGAATATATATGACAATTCTAAGCTCGGTTTCCTTTTTAAACAATGCCAGTTGGCCTTTGAAAGAATTTCCTATCTCACTGGTAATTGCTCTACATATTGCTCTGCCAGCCTACCTAGGAGAAAACCAAAGAAATGCACCCTCTGCTTACAGTTCGAGCACAAGGACTCTGGGAATGTTAACAACTGAGGCTATATGGCATCAATTTGCTTAATATATCTGAGCATTACTCTGTAGTGCATTGTGGGGTACACTGGAAGAGTAAGTCATACCCAGAATTCCTCTGTGGGAAAAAATGGCTCCATTAACCTTGAGCTAGTTAAGAGTCTTTTATCTCTGAGAGTGAAGAAGAGAGAACGAGAGAGCGAGAGAAAGAGACGGGAAACGTGTAGAGGAGGAGGAGGGGAGAAAGGAAGGGGGAGAGAGAGGTTTGAGAATACACAACAGCAAAGCAACAGCAGAAATTAAAAGGTATACAGACAGTGGAAGCAGCATAAGGTGACATTACAGAGGAAGGCCACCACACAAAAACCACTAACCCCCAAGAATCACTGGTTCACTAGGACTGCAGGAATGGGACTTTACCACTCCGGACTAGAGATAAAGCACAGAGAAGACAAAGGACAAAACAACTACATTAGCTTAGTATATACTGCATATAGTAACACACATTGAAACTGCAATGGGACTGACAGCCAAGGACACTTACACATTGTACACATTACAGTTCTCACATCTGTTATTAGATGCCTTAACAAACAGCTGCCAAAGATGGAGTGGAAGAAGAATTTATATTTGACAGTCATTTGGAGTGTTTGACACTACACTGTGATTTCTGGCAACAAAGACAAAATAGGAGATTTCTTTTCTTTTACTTAATGTGCAGTTTTCAGTTGTAGTTATCTATTTCAAGCTTATTAACCCATCCTTTAGTTTTAAAACATATTGGTTTCAACACTAGAAATAAGGAAAGAGAAAACAACAAAAAATACCCAAATCAAAGAACAAAAAGAAATTTACAACCTTCCCTCTATAATATTAAATGAAAAACAAAATAAAACATGTTAAATAGTTCTTCTGTTTTTTTTTTTACTCTGAAGTGTTATTTGATGTTGTAAAATTAGCCTCAGTTACACTGAGAAAAAAATAAAGCAAAACAATATGCACCTAAGAAACTGCTCCTCGCGTCAATTAAATTGAGTTTTTTGTTTTTAAGCTCTTTTTGAAAAAGGCTTCCTGACCCATTTAAATTTGATGTGAGGCTATGCTTGTTAGTTTGGAGGTAACAAATTTTAAGTCCTGCAGCAAATGTTAATGAGGGCTTTTGTCTTAACTAACCAAGGAGACTGCAGCACCCCACTATAAACCAGTACGGAACACATTCTTTCCAAAAAACCCAGCCCACAAGCTGCATATTGTATGAAGACATTACAGATTAATAAATGATAGCACCATGGTTTTAGAAATTAAGTTAAAGTTTCTGTAATTAACATTTAGTCCAACTTTTTAACATTCTAGTCACAGGCCAGAAATTAACTTTTTAAGAACCCAAATTATTTTATGTGCAAGTAAGAAAATCTTAACCATAAAAAGAGAATTAAACTCTGCATAAAATTCTAAAATACTATCCCCTATTTTAAAGGAATTAGGAACAAAACCCCCTTTTCATTTGACTTAGTCAAACAGGGCACATTGTTTATGCTTGTCTCTTTTAATCTTGATCATATCAAGATCATTTTGAAGTAAAACCAATGGTTGTCACTTTAAAATCTCTTTACCACAACACTGAGTATTCTATGGCAGAGGCATACACATATTAAAGGCATCTTAATAAAGATGCAAAGGAAAAAACACACATCTTAGAAGACAAAATGGCAGGCAACTGGTACTTCGACTCTCTGAAGGCAAAAATAAAAAAATATCTTTACATTAAAGAATAAGTCAAGTTAAAGAGAAAGGGAATGAAATGGGGACCATCATATTGAGATAATAAGCTGACCTGCTCAAATTCAAAGTGCTAGAATTAAAGGTCTAAATTAAAACATAGTCTATGCCTCAGAGTATAACACTGAACACAGTATGTGGTCATATTTCAATCCTCCTTCCGTTCCAGAGTCTGTGTAGTGTGAATGCCATTGCTGTACACAGGAAATGGAAGAGTGGAAAAAAGTCCTTCGGCAGTCGTGAACACATTCCCTGCAGGCATTTGGGTCAGACTGGCCCCGCTCACAGCACTTCCAAACGGTCCCGACATGTTGAGTCGGTGAACGTGGTGGTAGAGCATTTCCATCGGCGTTTTAGGATCCAGCCCAAAGCTGGGGCTGTTAACATCAACAAAGTTAACAGCGTGGGTGTTGGGGAGGAGGTTGCCCTGCATGGCTAAAGTAACTTCAGCTGGAGCATAGCGAATAGTGCCAGTGGTGTAGACCCTCTGAGCAGCAGTGCTGGTCGCAGCAAGGGTTCCTGTTACCCTGTGAACCAAAGGAAGCACCACATTGCCTGCTTGTAACCTCTGAAGGGCTTCCAGGTCCCCAGTGTACAACAAAGAGTTGGACGCTGTGGGACCTCCTGGATGTTTGTCCCTTGGAGATGCTGAAAGTGGAGGTGACAAAGGGTCAGAGGACACTGGAGCCAAGGCCGAGTTGGATGAGGTGCTGAACTGAGTTTTACGGCTGGCAGTATTTTCAGTCCCTGGGGGGGTGAGGACAGAGTCTGGAATGGAGACATGTAAACTACTGCTGGCTTGGGGGGAAGGGAAGTGCTCAGAGCTGGGGGGCTTGGTCATACTGTAGGGTGATTCATTCCTTGAGATTTCCCTGTTGGGTGGGTAATTCCAAATACTGCTATCGTTATCAAAATTGATAGGTTCTGAGATTTCTGTTTTAATTTTGAGCACTGAGGCACTGTTTGGTGACGAGAGCAGCTGGGGCTGGTCCACCAAAGCTGAGTCAAGTCCATTTGGACTTGAGGTGCTTGACAGCCTTCTCCGGGTCATGCTGCCTCCCTTTTGCTTTTTTCTCCTCTTCTTCCTCTTCTGATGTTTGCTGGAAGACTGGGCATTTACTTCACCTGCACTGTCTGAGTCCTTGGCACTGTCAGAGGTCAGTGATTCACAGTTCTGCAACCGCAAGTCTGACTCACTTTCAACATAGCGCTCCACCTTGATCTGCATAGAGCCAAGAGTGCCAAAACTGTCCTCAGGGGCCTTCTGATTCTCGAAGTCTGAGTTTTCAAAGCTGTCATCACTGTCCCTGCTGTCCTGGTTGCTGGAGCTGTTCCCATCCTCATTACAGTTCATTTCATTATCTGACTGATTTCCTGACTTTTTCCTGTCCGATTCAGGGTCTTCACTGTTTTCTGACTGGTTTCCTTTCTCATCTGACTTTGAGTTCTCATTGTCCTCTGGAGCAAAATGAAAGTGAAACAAAGCATTAGCAATAGGAACATAATATTATAATCCAAGTCCAGGTTTCTACCTACCAATGAGATTTGATTTGCTTTAACCTTTATTTTTGGCAAAAGATGTTCTCTTTTGTAGAGCTGCATGGGTTTTTTTTTCAGTGTTGTGTTGGGAGAGTTTTGATCACCATGAATGTCTCTGACTCAGGACTGTTAATGCTCTAGAAGCCTATGCTATAAGGCTGCACCTCGATTGAGGGGCCTTTTCATCTGCTCACCAGACAGGAATCATGATGACAGCTGTGAGCACAACAGCATTGTAGCTGTGCCATCCAAAGAGGAGTCAGTGAGCAATCCCATTATCCCCTAATGTTCTGGTGATTGTTCTTTCACATCCATATTCTCCTGCAGTGGGCAGGCATCCACGTATAGCACTATTTACTAATGAAGATTCTAGTACTCTTATCTGATTTTCCTATGACAATTGCCACTTTTGAAGTGGCATAGAGTCTCTGGCTGCAGTGGAATTACTGCTGATTTCCTCCCATGTGAGAGGAGAAGCAACTTGTGTATGAATGAATGCATAAACTAGTTAAAATAAATGAATAAACCGGTTTATTATTAAAACAATTTTGCTATGTTGCTAGACTGTTGTCTTATATTGTCCTGAAGGAAAACAATTATAAAAAAATACAGAAAAAATAATCAGCCAATGAATCAATTTCTTGGTTGATCCAAATCATCTAAAGACCATTGAAAATAGCACATCTACAGCCCTGAGAAGCTGTCACTCTTCTTGCCTGAATTAATTTAATTATAATTCTAATACGGGTGAGATAAACACTGTAGCCCACTGGACTCAGAGAGCCAAAGCAGCTTTGAGACTGAATGTGCTCCATTATCACACTATGTTTGAAAGGGTCAAAAAAGGTTTCAGGAAACCCCGTCCTTTACAGACCAGCCAGAAATCTTTTGTTGCCTAATAAAAGACGTTTTTCGCTCATCAGAGCCAAGTACTACCCTTTTCAACATCCTTGCTTTAGGTGGAGAGGGAAAGGATTCATTTGCCTCTAAAGATATTGGTTACTTCTGGAGCCATGTCAATACCAAACTATTTCCCAGAAGTGCTGAAGGTGGCTTTGACAGGAAAGCTGCCTGAGCATTCAGCACACTGCACTTTGCAAGTCACTTAGTGGGACTTCTGCTTGTGTGAACAGCAGCAGAGAGACCCTTCCTTTTGAAAAATAAAACCTACAGGAAAAAAGTAGTGGCTGTAAATCCATAAGTCTCATCCAACGTTTTGTTCCACCTAGGACTGAATTTGTTCTACAATTTTTTCTTCCTTTTTTTGAAGATGCTTTCTTTTAAGGCCATGGTTACTAGCTGGGGAAGGGTGGTCTTAGACTGAGGTGGTTTAAAGCTACACAATATTTGCCTGGGATTATATGACAGGTTGAACTGAACTTGTTGGTTTCATCTAAAATACCGTTCCAAATTCAGGTCCTTTGGAATTTCTATTTAATGCCTTTGTAGTAAAAAAGCCCCTGTGTCTTCTGCCTTCCAAGACTCCCAGACATTTCCTTCAGAGATATAAATATCTGTGCACCTTTGGAATGCTGTCTTGCTCTGCATCAGCTTTAGAAGTCATGAATGTACATGTATTTCTCATGTGCTCACCTGGAGAAACTTCCAGTGCATTTCCAGGAAATGCAAACTGTTCCCCACATATATGTTATTTGGCTATTTAGGAACAAGACAGCATAAAGGAAGCACTGGGAATGGATGAAGAAATTCCCAATGACAGTGGTCAGCAAGCCTGCACATTGACTTAAACCTTAAAGATGTCAAAGGATAACAAATAAAAGCAAAAGATGAAAGAGAACATCCATATAAAAATATAATATAATAGAATATAATATAATAATATAATATAATATCCTGATTCTCTTCTTGCTTTTTCTTGATTTATATCACAGTGATCCACTTCCTCTAGAGTGTTTTTGGTAGTTATCATAGACATGAGAGAAAAATCATCCATCTATCTGTCTGTTTGTTTCTCTATCTATCTATATCTATCTATCTATCTATCTATCTATCTATCTATCTATCTATCTATCTATCTATCTATTATCTATCTATCTATCATCTATCTATCTATCTAATCTATCTATCCACCCATCCTACATAGAACAGCTGAAAAACATCTTTACTTCTTGGGCTACAGGAAAACACACTTCTCTCAAGGCCAGATGATTTGCACCTATGCGTAGGTAACCACTGTTAAAACTAACAGGGAATGTGTGAACCATCTGTGCACTGGACCATCTGTAGGACTAATTTACACATAGAACTTGAGAAGTATACTCAGCTTTTAAAAAACAGCTGAAGTCCCAGACTTTAAGAGCGTAGAAACAAGTTCTTGAACCCTCACATTTTAATTAAATATAACTTTTAACCCAATAAAACTCTAAATTTTTTCAATCTTTACTGCCCCCTAGTGAGACTCTTCAAGAATGTATTTATACACAAGGAGTCATAGATTGACGGTGGAGACCTCTCTGTAGAATGTCTGCCTACTTTGGAAAGAGAAGAGCTTGAATTTTATCCAACAGTTGCAATCCCAAGTCCTCTGCACAAGGCAAAACACCTTAAGCACAGCTGGGGAATCAAATATTTATTTTGGTGCTATGTAGGCAAGAATGCGTGAAGAAAGTGAAGAGAAATTCTGAGGAAATGGAAATGCTAAGGTGATTAAAAGATTTTGCTAGTGTTTTTCAATTTAATTTTATATGATTTTTTTGTTTGTTTGTTTTAATGGAAAAACACTTGAGAAGGAAAAGCAACTGAAAAGCTGGTCCTGTGGCTTTCATGATAAGAACCTCTCGTGGGTGTGAAGGCACACCATGAGTGTTACCTGAGTTGTCCTTTGAGTCCGATTCAGAGTCAGAGGTCTCTGAGGATTCTGAGGTTTTCTCTGGCAGGTGAGGAAGTTGTGCAATATCCATTGGAGTGTCCTTGTACTCTGGGTTACTGAAGAGGATACAACAAATATAAAGAGGATACAGCAAATATAAACACAATTGGATGATTTGCAGTTTCATGATTTTTTCCTCTTTCATATCAAAGTTCAGGAACAAAGAACAGGAAGAATAGCAGAGTAAACACAGAAACACATATTTTTGGCTTCAGAGTTTCACAGCAGGGATTTTGTGAAGGTTTATTTTAATACTGCAGTCAAAAACTTTTATTGACCAGGTACTAAACCTTGTTTGATTCTAGTGAAGTTTTAGAGCTATCAAAGCATCCTTGCTGAAGTGGGACATTGTGGCTTGTGTGATATCTAGCAGTAAAGCTACACTGTGTAATCATCCAACAACAAAATATCTTGATTTTGATCCCATTACTGTGCCTGGGAGGACAGAGAGAGTGTTTTAACTCTTCCAATCTGTTTCTCTCCCACTGGCAATGTCTATCAGAGTTATCTCTGTAGAAATGTTCTCCATCAACCTTGCCAGAGTCCTTTCAATGCCTGTTTTTCTCAACATTCCAGTTTTCCACATTTTAATCAGCACATCACACATGAAATTATTAAGGAGGTGCTCAGCTAGGGCTAAAAAAGTGACCGCTGTTCCAAAGAATCTGGCCAAAAATTAGATAAAATAGGTTACATATTTTTAAACACAGCACACATACATCCACATCAGCAAGAAACCAAAAACAACCTCTCTAACTATGTGACAGATGCACATGTGCATGTTAAGATGCATATGTTAGGGATAAAGAACTGTCAACACACCCATTATAATCATATCTTCATCTGCTCATGTGGTGCTCACCTGTGACTTGTTAGCAAGGAACATGACTGCAATCTAAAAAAGCTACACTGCCAGAGAGATGGAAGAAAACCCCAGCAACACTCTGCTTTTGCTTGGTTTGTACCTTTTAAAATGTGTTCCTTTCTTAAATGCATGCAAATGCAGGGGAACAGCCATAGCTAAACATAAGTGGTAGAGAATATGAAAAATAACAAATCTTTAATAATTTTTGAATGAGTGGGCATTTCCATGCAGTTCAAGTTCAATTCTGGTAAAATGGAAAATCCACAGTCCTGCATAGAACAATATGAGGCAGCACTGGGGGTGCCTGACACACTTTCAGAATGACAGTATGCTCATATTCAGCCTCTTAGAGTGCACTGTGAAAACTCAGAGTTCACACAGTTCACATTGAGATGCTGTATTACAATTATCATCTTTATGGCTTTGTCCTGACAAAGTGACTTTATTCTGTTGCATCCCAGGGCAGTCCCCAAATTTGCCCCCTCCAAGCAAAAGATGTTTGAGGGCTTTCACACTGTGAATAACAAGTTGCTAGAACAAGAACAGCAGTAATCCTCCCTGTCACTATAATTAGTCTATCCTTTTACAGACAGCTGAATCATACTTTCTAATGCATGGAAATGTATACAGACCAGTATTCCTGCTAAGAGTAGACCTAATTATGCCTTAATCTGTTATTAAAATATTATTTGGACATTTAGATCTTTTGTGAATTCCAGTACAAGGAGAAATCTAAATTAAAACCACAAATTCAGTGAAGATGTTAATATTTCTCTAACAGACTAGAAAAATCAGGTTCTGGGAGGAGAGCTGGGGAAGACAGACCACACAGCTTTTCTTTTTTCTTTTTTTTTTTTTTTGGTTAGGTATATTCTGCTTGTATAGGAAATTATTTCGTGGGATGTTTGTGGACTAGGTTCACCTATTGTCTGGAAAGCAGCAAAGGGGACAGAGGCAGCTGTTCATAATTCTTATGCATGACTTTTACAGGTAAAGCAGGAAATAGGAGAACATTTCTGGGCATTTTGCAGCCCAGTTAAGGACTGGGGCAGTGAATCTGTACTTCCAGTTCAGAATTGTCAGCCTTAATCTGACCTCTTGAAATGCTGCATTCTGCCTCACACTTGCAAGAACAGACAAAAAAGTAGCAGGATAAGGATATGTTCAGAAAAGTCTGTGCTAAATCATATCAGGCCAAAAAACTCCAGGTCCCAGTGAAAACTCCACTGTCGTGTGAGGTTTCCCTCAGTACCCCTTCAATGCTCTCCTGCCAGGGGTTGCTTCCTTCTCTTCCCCAAAAGGGGAATCAAAAGCATTTCAACATGCAAGTTTAGGCAGGCACAGTCTCTTCAGGGCTTGCTGGACTTGGCATAATAAGTCACAATCTAACCCCTAGACATCACTTTGAACTCTCATGGCATCAAAGGGAATATAAAAAACCATGACAAGCAACTTAAAAGGAGAACAGGCCAGAAAATGACAATTGCATTTCATGACAATCTCAAGGTTTCAAATTTTATTTGTTTGTTTGTTCTGCTTTGGAACGAAACAGAATACTTCCCAATCTTATTGAACATTTTCACAAAACAGAATGTGTTGAAAGGTATTTTCAGATGAGAAAGGTCAGGTTTATAATTCACTGTCTCTCAGTGACTGTTGGTTTTCCCTTGAGCTCTGAAATCAGTCCTTTAAAAACACTTTGGTAAAATAGAATTTCTCAGGGAACAGCCTTTCATTCAAGTAATTACTAATATTTCTATTTAAAATAGTTCTAATAGCTTAAAATAGTAGTTTATAGTACTTTTATTTTTATATCTTATGTTGTATTTTTCAGTGTGAATATTATCTGATGCTTACAGGAACAACAAAATTGTTTGAGCCTTTTTTGTCCTGAGAAAGTTCCTCTCTCTGGAGTGAACTGGCAAATGCCTTTCACAGATAACTTTTTTTTTTTTTGCCGTACCAGCAGATTGCTTCCCTGCATTTTTAGTATCCAAATAAAACAGTGCCAAACACTTCACACCAGATTTTATAACACAGCTACTGAAAGTTGGTGTGGATAATTTTTATCTTTGAGCTCACATTGAGTAGATTTCAGGGCATGCAATAAAATAGTGGAGGGTTTATTTCAAGACTGAGGCAGCATAATAATTCAAGAATATTCTCATGTGCAGAGATACGACAGATGCCTCAATAACTATAACAAAATGGCACGGCTTTTGACAAGGACTACATGAAAAGTTCTTCTCAACTTTCTCTATTAGGCTGTTGTTTTTTCCTAGACCTCTCACTGACAGAGACAAGCAGCAGAGACAGCAGCTGAAGTGAGAGAAGTGACTGGGAGACCTACCTAAGGAGGTAATTGACCCAAATGATATTCTTCTCACTTGCGTTCTTGGCGTTGACAGCTATGGTTGCACTAGATTGTATCCAGATATAACCTCCGTTCTTCTGCATCCAGCGGTAATACTTTGTTACACACTGACCCTTATTCAGCACTGACAGGAAAACACAAACAAAACACAAGCAAGATAGAGTACGTGTTAGAATTGTGGTAAAATGACCTTCATTGTACAACGTGACACAAGTATAAGCAGAAGATACTTGGCTTCTTTTGGATTTAATGCCAGTGAGATGACAAACAGAATCTGAAGTTCAGTATAACTACCATTTTACAAGTTTTAAAGTATAATTTTAATCTACTTTTGGAAACTCCAGTGGAAGAAGAAAAGCAAAAAATCCTACAAATCTCTACGGTTCTCAGAATACTTATTGCTATGTGGACATTTCCAATGCACTCAATGTCAAACTGTAAAAAAAGAAAAGGAAAAAAAGAGGCAAATTTATATGTGATTTATTCATAGCTTCTAGGTAGACCTCTTTGAGATTCTGGATATTTGAAAGGTTTGGGAAGATACTCTACCCCTGCTGCTTTGATCATTTCTCCTCATTGCAGGCGATATCAACCACTGAACTTATACATCTGTTTCTTTGATCTTGTCAAACAGAATTTACAGTTCTCAGATGAACCAAATCTCCACTGGTCAGTGGGGGAAAAGTCTTTGGAGAATTTACTTTCTACCAGAGCAAAGTAAATCCACCAACAGGCTGAGAAAGAGGCCTAGGGGAGGCACAGAATGGCTTGGTTAGAGCCAAAGAGCGGCAGCTCTCTCCAATGCTTGGAATATGCTGGGAAACAGAAAGAAGTAAAAGCAATCAGTAATGTGAAACGGTGCTGGTTGATGCTCACAGCAAGACAGCTTAAAAATACAGATGTTTAAAGTAATACCTCAGCCAAAATATTGCCGAGTTGAAACGGATTTGTTTTGTATCTGATTCTTCCGTGTCAGGAGAAGGGAATGAAAGGCAAAGCTTTCGGTGGAAGGTCGCAGAACGGTTTTATAAAACCCGCAAACTGCACAAAGTCTCGGCAGGGCCGCTGCTGGAGCCCTCTCCCTCCCTGCCTGCCTCACCATTGCCGCAAAGCTTCGTGCACTAGAGGGCAGTGTGCCTTCACAGTCACCGCCGGCTTTTGTCATGTCCTTGTCTCCGTCTGCTAAAATGAAAAACCTCTAACTGCTGTAATAAATTTGGCTAAATTAGCTGCTAAATGGTTATCTCAAGTAATATGTATTTGCATTAATCATCTTGCTCTAAACCAGAACAAGCCAGAGTCCTAAAGACGTAGTAAATTCATATTGTCCATTTAATTACGGCTAATAAGTGCTTCATATACAATAGTTTCATGAAGTACATTTTCTTTTTTTTTTTTCTTTTTTTCCTTTTCCTTTTATTTTTTCCTTTTTTTTTTTTGAGAGAAAAGAAAAAAGTCACTTTGGAAAAGGATAAGTATTTAAGGCAGTAAAAGTTCCTACCATAAATGTGACAAATGACACTTTGGAGCTTTCAAGTTAACCAAGTGTCTATACCCCCAATTATACATGTGAATGTATCTATATCTAAATCTGTGTACAGCAGATATCTGCAGGAAAAGATGTTTACAAAGGCAGCCATACAAACAGTGATGTTTCCTTATCTTGGAGGTATCCTCCAATCCCCACTGCACTTTTTCAACTACTAGAGAAAAACATGCATGTAAAATAATGCCATGTAAAGTGAATGTGAAGTGCAAGTTATGTTTAGCTCTAATATAAACAAATATTTGTATCTGGGTCTTTATGTTTTTAAGCAGCCTCTAGTGAACTAAGTTTGGTCCTGGCAGACATCACTATTTCCCTAAATTTTTACTTTTGTATTTCAAGCTCTAAATATTCCACTATGATAATTCATTGTCTTCAAAACCTCATTATACAGCAGAATAAAGATAAAACTTGAACAACTGACTACCCAGCATTTCTGTCAAACCAATGTTGTAAGCCACTTTAGAAAACAATCTCACATAAATTAGCCCAACTTTATCAGTTAGGAAGAATAAAGGAAGAAAAGCACTGCTGTAAGTTTTGATTATGGTAAGCATTTCCATTTCAGTAAAACAGGACATTCAAAATACTCTGCTTACAGCTGAGTGTAAAACTGATGTGCACACAAGCGTGGAGTGATACTATCTCTTTTCTGGAAACATGAATACCCACAGCTGAGTGCAGGAACTAGTAAAATCTATCTGCATTTGTACCTACTAAATACACTAGTGTCTTCCTTGGAACAGTTTTTATCTGAGGAGTTTACCATGCTACACAGATGCCAAAGGACAACTGTCCACATACACATTTGAAAATCAAAGTACCAGGTGAGTCACTAGGCAGTGGCTGAAGGGCACACTGCAGTTATTCATAGTGATAGTCATAAGGTCCCAGATTCTCCAGCTCTTTTGGTCATCCTAGACAAATCCTCCATCCTTCAGTAACTTATACATTGGTTGCTGCACCACTGGAAAAGTCTGTGTCATGGACTGAACAGAGCATTCATTTCAGAGCTATGGAAAAGAGGAAAAGATGCCTGCTTTCTCAAGAATGAGAATTTTGTGCATCAGAGCTAAATACAAACCATCTGCACTCAGAGTTCAGGCTCCCAAGCACAAAGAATACATCCAAAGAATGTTTGAAATACTGTATTAAAAATGAACTTTCTGTGAAGTTCATCTACCTGCAAATTCCCACTCTATTTTTGGCCAGCTTAGATATATTACCAGGTACACAGAATTTTCCTTGCTGCGTCAGTCTAAAGCACATTTCATATAAGAGATTTGTGGCCCAGGCTCTAAAGGAAGTCCCATGATTCAATATAAAATTTCTCTCTATAAAGAGATTCTTTGGCAGGCAAGCTGCACTGTGCTGCTAAATCTGGTTGTTACCTCCTGTGAGAGTGCACTAGGCACCCCCAACTCAGTTCTGAAAATTCCCAGTATACCTTGAAAAGAAATTTCTAAATGTGATGAAAGAAAATGATAATGAAAAAAATTTGAATTGTTTTCTAATTTACAGTATTCTTTAACTGCTGGCATTGCCAACCTGCAACTTTGAAATTAGATAAGCATTTTGAGGCAAAAAAAAGCAATTAGAAGGAGGCAACAGGGAAGGAAATTTATCCAGTTTATTGTTAACCAGTTTTACTGAGTAAAGCCCAGTTTCATTTTAAAGATCTTCAGTTTGCAGGTACGGAGAGTCCATTAATAAAGTTCCTGAATTTGAGAAGAAATGAAAGCAAAGAATCACTCCACTCAGCTCTGATTGTGAAGATATGTTTTCTAACTAGCAACAGACCGTGCATTTCAGTTTAGCATAAACTGAATGTAAATGTAATGCCATGTAGATTACATCCTGAATTGCCAGGATGCTTTGTTTTCAGGCAAATCCCTCACTCAGTGAGCAATGCAAATAATTTTATATTTCTATTTGTGTTATACATGGAGTACCCAGTATGGCAGACAAGGTGAGACTTGTGACCAGATTGGTGGGATGGCTCATGTGATGGGATTAAGCATGATCAAGTTATATAATTATATATATAATTATATACATATATACATATATACACACACACACATATAGAGACATATACACAAACCCTTTAATCAAGGGGACTAACTGAGGGTTAATGTTTCAAAATTGGTGACCTTTATGTCAGCTGCACAGATATATTCCCTAAAATGGTGGATGGTAAACCTGATTAAAATTTGCTGAAATGTTACCTAGTTCCTCAATTTGAATTCAGTGGTTGGCATGCAAGAAGTGCACAGTATGTCATGGTAAGAAATAAAAAACCCCCTCACTTATTTCTCAAAGTATGAATATATTGCTGTGTACACAGTTCGCAACAGAGGGATTTCAGTTTTCCTTGGTAGCTTTGTGCACAGCAATATTCTTGTAGCGGCGGAATGAAGGAGGGGGCAAAAGAAGAAACAGTCAGTGTTCTTTGCAGGAACCTATTTCTGTTAGAAAATTAAAATAAATCAGTACAAGTTTGTCTTCAGAAATATGGTTACAAATAGAAAAAGAACATAGTTTCTTCCTGTAAGGCTGTTCTGAGAAATCAAAGCCAAAGCTTCTAAATAGTGAGTTGTGTTTTAAAAGAAGGAAGTAGCTTAATTCAGTTTGAAGAGGAGATGAAGAAATTGTGTATCAAAAGCAGTCTTTTAGTAAAGTCTCTTACAAAAGGACATTTTACTCATGTGCATATGCATTTAAAAGCTACTCTATATTGCGTATTCAGGTAAGTATTGAGTAAATAGGAAATGATGAGATCATCTTACATATTCACACAGCTTCACAAAGAGGCTCTTTATAATTGGTGAAAATATTGAGGTTACATCTGCTGTGCTATTCACCCTTCTCCTTGAAATACCTTTATCAATGACTGGATGGTATTGATACTGAACTCCTCTCATGGTAAACTTATAAGAATATTTTTAATTTACTGCACGAGGATGAAATTGCTGTACTTAATGCTACAGTCAGATACTTAGCTGCAGCCACAAGTACTCTTTTTACATTCACAAAACTGGCAGACGAAACATGAAAAGGAATACTGACTCTTTAATCTCCACTTCTCCACCTAAGGCCCAAGGCAAGCTGACAGGGTAACTTCATTCTGGAAACAGAAGGGTTTTTATTTTTTTAATTCTGGATTACTTTTTCTTCTGCTTTTGAAAACTGTGGGCAATAGGGGAATGAACCTGGCATAGACTTTAAACAAGAACAAGTTTCTTTATCTGAAAAGTTACAGTCCTTGATGCTTACAGGAAGGTCATTTTCAAAACCCACAGGAAAAATAGCATCACAGCCAGAAAGAGTGCATTAAGTGCCTTATTTGCCTGTAACAGAGACAGTTGTCCATTTATAATAGCTCTGAGGATCAAGTGAGTCTTTGATGTTGTAAGGACTTTCCTATAGATTTTGCAATTAGTGAACTAGATGTTTAAAATAGTGAGTATCCACAAATTGGATTTTAGAAATGAAAAATATTTAGCAATGTTAAATGATGCTTGGTACAGAATTAGGAGCTAGATGATAGGAGACCTGTAGACATGTGGTGAGGAATCATATGTCAGCTATGTAACTCTCTACAAACAACTCTGTTTTGGATCTACTGCATGGGGTAGAGGGAGGAGGAGGGGACTTAAGCCTGGACAGTGTGTGGATGCATGGTCTACTCACTGGGCCAAAAGCAAGGCCTTCAGAGCAGATTGCTTGGTAAAGAATGCCAGCTTCCCATCACAAGAGTCCCCGTGGGCAATGCTGCTCTACCTATCTTCATTGCACACAGCTCCTCACCAGCCCTGTCTGACTTACTGTATCTCAACAGAGTTCTTCTAAAGAAAATTCCAAAGATGAGAACTGCTTTGAGAAAATGCTGGTGAGGCTTTAGAAAGCTGTGTTTTATTCACAGCATACAACAGTAGAAAGCCCTGAGTGCTGGACATCTTTTTTAGCATAGGGAAGAAAGCAATACCACTGAGAAAGTGTCAATACCACTGACTGAGACCAGGCTGCCACTGTGATATGAATATCAGAGAGTAATAGTTGCAAGTTTATAAACATAAATTCATCTTTTCCTACCATAAGCAGGAAGTAGCAGATCAGGTTCATAAAAGAAAACTGTACTTCACTGACATTCAAACTCCCACCGAACTTCTTCATTCACCAGGGTAATCTTTTAAGCATCTACAGTCACTCTAAAAATGCTAAGTATGGCAATCGATTCATTGCTTACTTTACAATCTGAAATACTGTTTAATCTTCCAGTGTAGGGATGTTACACACATAAATACATGATAAATTAGGCAAAATTAAGTATCAACAACCTTGCAGAAAAAATAAAGAGCCTTAATCAAGCATTTAGAAAAATTTGAAACCTTAAGAATGTTTGAAAACTAAGCAACACTTTTCCCGCCTCTTTGCAGAAAAGCAAATGTTAAAAGCGGTCTGAGTCAAACTATTAAAAAATGTGAATTCATATTAGGATCAAAGTTTGTAACTTGCCAAATACAGTGAGGAAGGCCTTGCATGCTGCGTGTGAAAATTATCTCAGATTAGGACCAGGAAGATGTTTTGTTAAAAACCAATTCTATGTTATCAGTTTACATGACATCAGTTCACAGTAGCAGTGCAAATTTATTAAAACCAAGCAAAGACAGAAAAATTAGTGTTTCCCAGCACCATGGAAATCATAATCTCCTACTTGAACAGCAGAGGCACTTTTCTCCCCCCGTTCTTTTTGTGATTATTATAACATACCATTTCCCATGGCCCAATGTTTGAAATGGCAACTTTATAATTATGCATAACCATGAATATTAACAAGACTATATAATTCTAGGTAAAATGTTTATTTCAAAATATTATGTAGGTATTGATCAAATGGAATGCAATGTATTGCTAGAGGCACTATTCAATGGAAGCTTATGGCATGCATATTAGAATACTGTTCTGTGGTTTCTATAGATAAAATTGATGTAAGTAAATGATATAAGTTTATTTTATGACAGACTGGATTGAAAAATGAGCAGCTGATTTTTCTACCTAGGATTCTCTAGGCTTTCTTGTCTCTTTCTTAACTTTTTTCCCCCTCATGATTTGTCTCTCTCCCCATGACTTCAATCCTGCCATAAAGTGATTTTCTTCTGTTAATATTGAAACGGTCGTTTAGAAACCCAAGCCTGCTTTGAACACCAACTTCAGACAGAACTTCCATTATCATTAATGAACTCTCTGTTCAAACTGTAGGGGAAAATGAAATCCCAGATCCAAATTTTGCCCTTAGCTACTAAAACTCAACATCAGAGGAGAAATTTGGCCTTGCTTGCTCAAGAAACTGAAAACTGTCCTCCATCTCTCCACTAACATTAATGTCCATCATATGACAACCTATGTAAGATTAATGATTTCAGAATATAACCCTTTCCATGCCAAATGTATCTGTCGACTACACATAACTACATCTCCCAGAAATAGGGAAAAGAGACTGAAAATTCATGGAAGCAGATTGGCAGCAGTATTATCTTTGAATTACCTCGGTTAAAGATGGTCTGTTTCAAGGGACGGGATCCCTTTAAACATGCTTTCATTTCTGGAATAAGAGCCCCTGTTTGGGTGATTGGGCTGAGTGAAATGAGTGATTTCCTCAGGCTGATCTCTAGAGGAAAGGCACCCAGAGCACAGTGTCCTGGTGGTATGGCACAGCTGAATGTTCAAACTCCCTCTAACCACCACAGAGATGCACCACCATCTCACATCTGAAGCAGATGTTTTTGAAATATACTGTCCCTTTATACCAGATGACTTGTAAAAAGTAAAAAACACCCAAAGATATACACCTTTCCACAGACCTTAACAAGATAGTTTAGTGCTAACCACCGCCCCCCAAACAAAACAAAACAAAACAAAACAAAACAAAACAAAACAAAACAAAACAAAACAAAACAAAACAACCTAACACAACTTTGTAAAATAAAAATAAAAATAAAAGAACTTTGGAATAATTATGCACCTTGTGATCTCATTCCCAAAGGACTGAAGCAAAGTCCCATACCAGCCCACTCATTTTATAGGTTATCAGGCATCAAAACCAACATGGACCCACCACATGATGCATTAATGACAAAGCCTCAGGTGGTTTATGCAGGTTCTTTCAAATGAGTACTAATAAGACTTACTGCCACACATTTGATATGTGCTACAAAGTTTACTGATACTGTTTTTCTATCCTTACAGCCTTGAAAACTGTCTCCCTTAGGCACACAAGGTCAGCAGTCCAGACCTTTGAAAAAGAAAAAGAAGAGAAATAGCTCACAGCACTAACAGGTTTCTAAAATCCTGGAAAATTCTGCAACAACTCCATCATACCTTCATAGTGACATTTTAGGATGGGGTATTTCACAGCCTAGTAAACCACAAACAAAATCCTTAATCCATTCTTGTATTTTCATTGGGGCAACACCGATTTAGACTACAAGGTGATGGAAACTTCTGGTCTTGGTAATTTTGGAGACACCCTCAACAGTGAAGGTAGAAAGATATGTGACTGAAGTACTTTTGTCCTTTTTTAAAATGCCATACATTTACATCCTCTAGCAAAAAGCACAGAAATAACTTGGTGGACAGGATGAAGGTGAAGCTGCTGGGTGTGTACCATAATGTCCTTTATTCCCATGGCTTTGCAATTTAACATATGCTTCTGCAATTTATCACAAGTATAATATCAAAATCTAAATTATTTTTTTGGGGTTGGATATTTTGAGCACAAAAAAAACCTTTAAAAAGACCCCAGAAAATTATTAACAGAGAATCTGGAAAACACAGAGGTTACCAGCAGAAGTCAGAGCACAACCTTCACTTTATAACCCCTTAATATGGCATGTATTTATACAGCTGGTATTATGTACACTTCTAAGGTCAAAATAGGAGATTTTGGGTGCAAATTTCAACTAACTATGAGCTATGGAAGACACAATTGAAAGCCTACAAACTGAAATGTGAATGTACTAAATCAGTATTGTATTAGATTTAATTTGAAAATAAAATAGCATCAGGAATTAAGTTAAAGGGTTATTGATGCAAACAATATCTGAGGCATCTTGCAGAATAACTGTATATTGCTAAGCTACAGAAGGCAAAATTCTGGAACTAGGTTCAGCAGCTAATGATTTAAATAGCCTAAAGATTTATCTCCGTAGAGTTTTCTGGTTTGCTTACTATCCCAAAGATAGGATTCTCCTGATAAACACTTATCTATTTTACATATAGAAAACATTTGTCCAATAGAAAAAAATTTGCATTTGAAAAACTGAGGTACAAAATATCATAAAGATTGAAAATTTCTTGGAATTAAAAATGATTTCTGAGTATTTTTATGGTTAATGGATAATTAAACTACCAAATATTAAAATAGTAACAACTGTTCTCCACACACAAAAATGTAAGCATCACCTGTCAATATATGAGCCAGCCATGACTTAATAGTGTATAAAACAAGGGTACCAGGCACACATAATTGCATACTCCAGACTGTTGTTCCCCTTCTTTTAAAGTACCTGGCTTTGTTCAAAAACACAGACAAAGAAATAAGTCTAGACAGACCAATATTGCATGTAACCCAAAGAAGAATTTGCAGGAGCAAACACAACATCTTCAGGATTTCAAAGCATGGCTAAAAGACATGACAATACACACTCTTGGGTAGTAACCTTAAGATTCATTAGGACTGAAAAACAAACACCAGGCATGTGCTAAAACCAAAGTCCATGATCCTTTTTTGCCTTGCATGAAAACAAAAAATATTTTCTTTACATGCTTCCATTTCTTCCAGTTTCTTATCTCCTGTTCCCTCATCTTGCTATATCTCCACCAGCTCCAGCCAAAAGGACTGAAGTGTGCCAGTGTCCAACACAGAAATCTTTGCAGGTCTATACTATGGACACAGAGAAAGATTGTGCAGGTAGTCAGACAAGCACTTCTGCAATACTTTGAAAACAACATACACTAGGCTGTCATCAGGGTGCCAGTTGGGCTTAGTTTAAGAAATAGCTAAACCCCTGACATTCTATCAGCCTAATTTAGAATCAATCTTGCTTTCCAGCGATGATAATAAACTTGTACAAACATGAGATTCATTTGTATATTTTAGCATTTTATTTCAGTCCTGGAATGTAAAACCTGACATTGGAATCAGTTTGATTTTTTTGGTTATTGAAGATATTAAGCACTACAAGAGCATTGAAATTTCGATCTGATTAGGATAAAAATTCCTCAGGATCAAAACACTTCTTTTTTTCCCCCTACAGTTTTACTAATTGTGAGCTACTTGACATTGCAGAGTTATTCCACAGCATGATAGCAAAATATGTGAAGTATTTTACTGTTAGAAATTATCAACTCATTCTATTTGTTTTTCATGTGTTTGAGGTTATTAAGAGAATAAAAAATTATAACTGATGTGCATAAGTTAAAAGGTTAGTTCAACTACAGCTGGTATGCTAAACCACTAAGCAGTATTTTGTAGAGCAATAGATTTTTTTCTACTGAACATACATAAAAGAAATCATGAATATATAACTGATTTAAAAGCAGACTGAGGGGGTAATATTCCTTGAAAAATAGGGGAGCCATGAAAAAGGTGAATGTGGAATAGTTTATTTTCAGAAAGACTGGATTATTCTAACCACTGGAAACCAGATAAAGTAGATGAGAGGGAGTGCTACCAAACATACTCATCAGAGACCTTTGCTTTATAGGAAATGAACTGCCCTGGCTCACTGTTCCTGAGGAATTGTATTTCTTATAGCTGTAAATCAAATCCTGAAGAAAGAGGATGATATTTTCTAAGCAATAGCTGACGACAACAGTATATTTCTTGTCAGAGCCAGGTTTCTGAATGCAGACCTCAATTAGGATTTCAAAATGAAAAAAGCACATATTATATACCAATACCAACTGTTATGTACTTGTGACAGTGTTCTTGCAAACAATATATTAATTTTGAAATGATGGCATGTTATCATATATTTGCCCAAAAGTATATTCATGGTTGCCTTCAGAGGTCTTGACTTTCTTCCTTGCTGCTTTCTTAATGACCTTCATTGAACAGTAACATCAAGTACTTGGCATTCAATGAAGACCATTCATTTTTTACAATTAAATAGAAGATGCATACTCCTACAGCATATGACATCCACTCATTCTTAGCATGAAATGAACATCTTAAAAAGGCTTTTACAGACTTCTGAGTGATAACAGTGTCAAAAAAAGGGAAGCACACACGCACAGCATCATACTCCTGAGAGCAGCAATTGCCCTTGCTGTGTTCTATGGAGAGTGCTAAGACCTGATACAACAGTAATTTTATTGATCTGCTTGATTTCTGGTGTTGATTTGACATCAGATGTATCCTGCTAGCTTTAAGATCAGGTATTTTTGTCACTGATGTCATAAGAACAAGATCAGTTCTACTCATGCAGGGACTCATGGCTTGGTGAAGGTGTTCAAACTGCCCTATGCTTGACACACACTTCAGTCCTGCAATGCTTTTATGCAGTGGTGAGCAAATAGAGAGGATCCTATCACCTTCCCCATTCTTACAAGTGGTAAAATAGAACTGGGCCATGAGGGGTCTTTCTAGGGTTTTAGTTCTATATGCATAACTATGAAACACAAAACATTCAATTACAACTCTTTCATGGCACGTAACCTAATGAAGAGCTCTGTCACAGAACTAGGATTAGGGACTGTATCTGTGCCAGGGTACAGCCAGACCTGTAATTTTTGAGGGTTTGGATTGAAACAAAAGTTGTTGCAGCTCAGCCAGTTTTTGTGTGTTAGCTGAGCCAACAGCTGGGTCATGATACTGGATGTGCACAGGCTGTTAGACTAGAGAACATTTTAATTATGATCTCTGTGAGAGAGACTTGATTTATGCAATGATTCTACCAGCAATTTGTTCAACAACCATTGTGAAGATGAACAGATAAGAAGAGTCCCAAACTCCTGAAGCCATGAACTGTTTAAAACAGGAAAGAGCTTAATAAGGTAGAATTGCAACACCAAAAAACTGGCTGAGAGATTTGTGAAAAAGCATGATCATTCAAAGTTTGAATGAAACAGAAGAGAAACAATTGGCATAAACTTTTTTTTTTCTGTTTGGACAAAAATTATGTTTCAATAGCTTATGTTATCATGCCAGGTATTATGGTGCTGCTATAAATGCAGGCAGAGTATTAATGTTGTTTTATGAATTCAAACGGGATTCAAGGCATAACTTACATAAATCTCTTAATAGAAATGTTGAACTTAATGGAATTTTTGCTATTTACTTCACTGGGCTCAGAATTTTAGTCCACAAAATTGCTTTTTTAAGGCACAATGCCTATGTCCATTGAAGGCAATGAAAGCTTTTCCAGTGACCATAACTGACCTTTCATTAGGGCAGTAGCTCCTTTACAAAAGCCTGTTGTCACTGCTATAATCTTGCAGACCTTCTTCACAATTGTACTTGTTATGACCGCATTCCTGAAACTGCTTTTGTCTTCTTTTATCTGAGATAGAGTTAACAAGGCCTGCTTTTCTAAGTCTCTAATGGGCTGCTATGATCTGAAGCCATCAATAGCCCTCCTCATTTTTTTTCCTGTGTGATTTTGTGCAATGTTTTCTTCTTTGCTTGTTTTTCTCTTTGATATTTTTGAATATCTTGGATGAGAGGGCAGGATGTAGTGGTCTTACTTTTCCCTTATGCTATGTTGTCAGTAAATAGGCAGAATAGCAGTTTTACTTATGTTTCTTTTACCCTTAAATCTACAATTGCAATTTGGATTTCTTCTTGTTTTAATCATTACAAATTATTTTATCTCCTGTAAAAATAAACCAAGATTTTTGGTTGCATTCTCCATCAAACACAACCTTTTCAGTTTGCTATTTTCTCAAGTCCTGCTTTGTTTTCTCACTAGTGTTTTCTGTGTTTTCTATCCATTACTTTACCTTCCAAGTCCTCTTCAAAATATTGCACAAATCTACTTTTTTTTTTTTTTTTTCCTTTCTCCACTGTGATCTCAAGCATTTATTTCCTATGTTGTACTGGCAAATATCCTGTTGTCTCTGTTTTGGGGAACCAGTTCTGCTGGGTTCCACCTTCCACAGCCAGTGTGTTTGCCAGCTCATGAATTTTAGCTCTAATTCTAGTTTTACTAAACCAGGAGGATTTTCTCCTTCTGGTTTGGTTTGAATTTGATTTTATAGGATTGGCAAGTTGCTGTGAAGTATTTTGGGGTTCTACAATTTTTTTCTCTTGGTTTCTGTACAATTTTTCTTGTCAACTGCTAGAAGTTGAACATCTCTCTGGGCAAAGATATGAACCACTTTGGCTTCTGCAGAACTTATGTACTTCCCCAGTTATTCCCAAGACTAATTTAAACTTGAAGATCTTTCATAAAAAGCATGAGTTTGAACACAAAAAGACAAAGGCAAAGCCCTGTATCTGGTATGGATGGATTCCCTGCTAGAGGGAATGTTAGAGGCTTGGGACTGACTGGCTGGGTTGTTGCTGTGTGAAAAGGGACCTGGGGGTCCTGCGGGACACGATGCTAAGCATGAATCAGCAGGACTGCACTGAAAAGTGTACAGCCAGCAGAGCACAGAAAGTCCTTATCCCCCTTCACTCATCACTCTTTAAACTGCATCTGGAATCCAATTTTAGGCTCCTACCATAGGAAATATATTGATAAACTTCAGTGAGCTCAGAAGAGGTCTGTCAAGACACCCAGGGGCTGGCATATTTGCTCTGTGAGGAAAGGCTGTGCAACCAGGCTTGTTTAGCCTGAAGATGAGGTGACCTCAGGGGAACCTAGCAGCATATCTGCAAGCAGGATACTGCAAAGATGGAGCCACAAGCTACACTATCAAAACAGGGAAATTCCAACTGGATAGGAGGGAAAAAAACACCCCCAAAATCACAGTGAGGATAACTGACACTTATTAAGATAATTGGAACAGGTTACTCAGAGAAGTTGTGGAGAATCTGAAGTTTTTCAACATCAACTACACAAAGTGCTGAAAAATTTGCTTTGAATTTGTATTGATCCTGTTTTTGTTGAGTATTAGGTGGAACTAGATGATATCCCAGAGTTCCTTCCAACCTAAATGATTCTATGAGCATCTTGTTCCTATAAGGCAAGAACACAAATATACATAAAAGATGTAGCCAGCCCTGTCTATTGAAAAAAAAACCAACTAGCCTGGCAAGAATAATTATGCTATAGCCACGCAGCCAAGTTTGTGTGTGAGGCCTGCTATGCTGGAAGCTGATAGTGGGAGAAATCCCTGTGTTCCTAAAGTTTGCAATCCAATCAGTTAAACTGGACATACAGTGAGAGCAGGAATACAGTAAGTTGAAGTGATTTTCTTGGAGCTATTCCTGTCTTCAGGGTCTCCTGAGTCCTAGTCCAGTGCTTATATACTGGACCATACTACACTCATACTCCCTGCATAGTTCTTGAATTTTTCTGAAACATTCATAAAACATATCCTATTTGAGAGAGAAGTGGTCATTCAGAAGATTAAGGTCTTTTTCAAATGGAATGTTCATCTATGCCAGGTGGTATGGTAAATCTGAGTCATAAATATCTTTTATTTCCTTGGTCAGATAGTGCAGTGAAAGTGCAACTTGTCATTTTTGATTTCCAGTTTCAAGAGCACCAAGAATTTGAGTTTCTGAATTTGTTCCTTCAGTTCTCAGCAACTGACATATTCTCCTGGATATTAAATGCTTAAAATTTAAATGACATAAAATTATTGTGTTTATTTCTTTGGATAGCTGATTTTATTTTTTTCTGCAGAAATATATCTAACTTGATTTTATGCCAAACACATTTTACATTCTAGAAACTTCTGAAATATTTACACAGCCTAATACTGCTCTTGGCTGCCATATGTTGTTATAGAAGCTGTCCCTATTCTCCTCCTTTCCGGTCAGAGTTATCCTCCTATCTTCCCTTGCACATCATGCAAGGTAATTTGGGATGGAACATTTATTCTGCCTTTTAGTGTAGTCATATGGTTTTGTAAAATCTAATTTAATGTGGCTGCATTTGGGCTGCTGCCCTTTTATTAGGAAATGTTAGTAGGACATGATGCAGGGGGAGCAGAGTTATTCAAATCTGTGACTCTGAATTTAAGAAGCAGTTTGCAGATCATCTTCTGGATTAAGAAAATCACCAAAGTCAATCATAAATGCAGTCAGTCACTGAAACTTCCAAAGAATTATCTGGCTTCACTGCAGGCACAGATAAATTAAAGATTATGGGCATAAGTCTTTTTTCGCACAAGGGTAAATCAGGAGCCCCATCACTGAAGTCAACAGATCTCAACAAGAAAAGAATTAGGCCCTATGGCTTTTAGTAAGAGGAATACAAAGAGTTTAATTACAAGGAATAATGCTGAACCTCCCTTCCCCCATACACAGACACTGCACATGTTCTCTGGTAAGGTTTGTCTCTTGCAACATTTTTGTACTTCTGTTATCCTTATCCTAATCAGCTACTACCAGTGTGCATACAACAGGGACTTAGATGCTGTAAGGATGGGGCCACTTAGATATTAACACATGGGGTGGTTAAAGCATTAGTAGGGCTGTAGCTCAGTCCTGTATTAAAAAACCTGGTGAAATCCCTATTATGCTGCAGTTTTTTGTCCTCTGTGTTATGACTCAGAAAAACCCAAAATCCTCAAAGAGGAGGAGTTTCTATTCTGTGCCAGGGAAGGAGTTTCTCATGTAAGCAATGCCTCTTTAAGGATTAAAATAATGCATAGCACATGTAAATTAACAGCTGCTGGAAATTCAAGTAATACAAATATAATGCTTTATTTCCACATATTTAAATGGTCTTATATGTCTATAAAAAGATTTGAAAACAAATCACACAAAGAATAACAGTTAAACCATCCTCTATGAAAACCTCTGACAAAAAAAAAGCAGGTGTAAGATGAAGATCCCAGGTCTGGAACATAAATAATAGTTTAGGAGAAATCAGCTGTTGTACCAGATAATTTGACAAAAATGGAAGTACTTACAGTCTAAGTGACTATGTCTAATGCCTTCCACATCTTCAGCATGAATGAAGTGGTAACATCTCTTTCCTACAATATCTACAGGGGTCAGATCCATGTAATCACTAATCCTAAAAAGGAAAGAGAACATAAAGCCTATAATTCAAGAAAGAAAAGAACAAAAGAATTATCAAATGACTCAGAAAGTTAAATCTGCTAAAAAGTTTTTTCAGCATTATATCATTTAAATGGAATATCTGTACAAATGAGACAAGGCCTTAGAGGAAAAAAAAAAAAAAGAAAAAAATCTTTTAAAAGAAACCTAGAAATTATTTTATCTATTTAACTAAGTGGAAAATTAAATTCTAGTGCATATTCTCCATGTAGACCAGAACACCAGAACAATATAATTCCATGAAATTGTAAAGCATTAGTGACAATCCAAAATCCTCATTAAAAGACTAAGATGATTCAAGGTTACATAATAAAGTAGAAACATGTTATGTTTATACCAAATGATTAGAGACACATTTCATTTCAACAGATTGGTCTTCTATTGGGTATATTCATGAAAAAGCTCTTCAACCATTTCTTGGCACCAAGTCCAAACTCATATTTCAAGGGATATAATTTAAATGCTGAGACACACAGATGCCTCAGGGTGTTATCTTTTTTAGTCTAATTCATTTGGGAGCTCAGCTTTCACTCTGGGTCCTTTCAACTGGGACTTTGTTGTTTATTGCACATAGAAACTTTAAAATCTATTCTGCAGACCTTTGTGTGTGTGTGTCTGTGTGTGTGTCTGTGCACTTGTGTCTGTGTGTGCGTGTAAGCTCACATTGTGGAGAGTCAAGGGGTCAACCTCCTTAAACACAGTACAGACATTTAAAAGAAAATTGGAAAATGCCCCACTCAAGCAAGAGTTTGAAACTATGTCTGTTTTCTAGACATAGGATACTTTTTTTAGGGTTTGAAATAATCTGCAATGATTGTGGTACATTCTATGATAAAATCAGGTAGAGGAAATCCCACCCTGCCAGCCTAGTAGAAAGGGGCAATCTCTAGGCAGGCCACTATCCTGTGGTCCTGTAAAACATATGCATAGGCTTGTGTTTGAGCAAATCAATGGCTCCACTGACTTACAGGACTGTTAACATGACTGAAATTTAAAGGTAGGTTTATGGTACAGTGTTTTGCTGAATTTGCTGAAATTGTGCACAGGTTTGTAGGCTTGAGGCTTGCTACACAAGACTGCTTCTGCACATCGAAGGATCTACTGACAACCACTGTCATGGCCAACAAGTCAAACCTCTGCCATGTGCTCATTTCTTTTTGGGCACATATTAGCAGATGTGGTATCACAGTCCACAATAAACTGGCTATTGTCTCTTTCCAAATGGTTTTCAATTCTTAACAGCTGAAAACACACACACTGATCATGCACTCTTAGCATCAGTCTCTCATTTTGCTTTTAGCTATTTATCACCATCTGAGATGATTTTTCTTCTGCAGGTGCTTTTCTCAGTCCACTAACTAATAAAGAAATCCCAGATTATCTTAGATGGTGAATCTTAGATGACACAAATCCTACATTTGCAAAATAGACACAGATTAACATACTACGTTTTAGGCAACAAAATTTTATGTCTGTATTTCACATTCTCAAATAAAAATAGGAATTTTTAGGAATAGCCAGTATACTAGCTAACAGATCTTGTCTCAGAGGGAAGCTAATGTCTGGCTAGTTTGTGCACTGAGTCCAGGATTATGAAGGAGATCTCTTCATTCTGAGGAAAGTAACAAGATGCACCCAAAGACTTGAGTAATGTCATTCCTGCTCACTGCTGTTTCAAGCAGGCAACCACTTGGAAAAGTAGGAGTACTATTGATCTCACCCCTGCTGATCCAATGGTCCACTGTGAGCATTCATTTCAGTTAAGTGGCATGGCTTCTGCTCCACACTCCCTGCAGCTGCCAGTAACTCCCCATTGCTCCATAAATAGTGCTTACAGCTTGCCCAGCATGGATCCATTTTTCTCTGTTTTCATCAATGTTGTGCTTGCTTTACTGTGGCACCGCAAAGAATTTCGTAGCTGCCCGCAAGTGCCAGGAGTCAAGCTCATATATTCAGGGTGGGATCCTTATCTCCTTTTCTATAATCCCAGAAGAGAGATCCCAACGTCCCTGACTCAGAGAACAGCCTTGGCAAACACCCAGATAATTAATCTGACAGCTTCAATCAGCTGTTCTGTTAATTCCTTCCCATCTTCTGGTGGTTTTTCTTTTTGGTTTTTTTTTTTTTTTTGGGTTTTTTTTTTTTTTTTGGTTTTGTTTATTTGTCCAGTTTTTAGAGTCAGATTCTGCACTGTAGCTGCTGTGAAATCCAAGTCCTGTCAGTCTTATTTCATTTTAGATGAGTGGAAATCCTGCTGCATCAGTGAGACCACATTCACCTCCCAGCACTGGCAGAAGTATTTCTACTATTTGAAACTACCTTTATAAAATATTTTAAACAGATTTTTAACAATGACACATGGGCTTAAAGTGGAATTATTGTAGCATACATTCAAGTACCACTATATGCATTCTGCATTACCATGAGATAAAATCCATAACAAACAAGGAAAAGTTGCTTTATAATGTTGCCTTCAGCTAAAAAATTGAAAAAACATTAAGAAACTCAAGACTTTCTTGCTGTCTTCCCACAGTTTACCATGTCTTATCAGCCCTTCCCATGTGATTACCAATCATTGCACCTCACCTGATGAATTTTACAGTTTTCAGTGATGTCTTTCTCAGGCATTTGGAAGTTTTATTGCTACATGAATATAAAGGGATGGTTTGAGAAAAATGTTTAATTAAAAAAACCCCACATATACAATTTAGGGCTCATAAAAATGCCAAACTCACAGCAGAGAAAGCATAAATCATCCTAATTTGGCCTAAAAGTTCATTTCATTCTTGACCTGATGGAACAGTTCATTTTTCACATCTATTTGATTCCTGGCTTTTTTTATGGAGGTTGCCAATAAAGGCAGCAGTAAGTGCAGGTGATTTTGTTAAAAGGGAATTTGTTCATTAGGAACTGGATAGAACTCACTTCACAGAGGCCTTTGAAAAACTCTGCAGTGGTAGCAGCTTTCCATTACTACCTAGGTAGGTCACAGTGAAATCAAAGACTTAGGGAAAAGTTTTGCTCTAGATCCTATTCCTAACCCCCAAAGCTCTTTTGCCAGCATCTGGATAGTCACAGGCATAGCTAGAGTCTCAGGCAAAAAGCCCAAGCTTTAATGCCATTGTCCACTTTTTCTGTGACTTTGTGCAAACCACTTTCCATGAAGCAGTTTTTACAAGCTTAAAAATGAGAATAATATTTTCACTTTTAGACAATGCTCTAGAAGTGCAGATGAAGTGTTCTCTCTAATAGTCAAGTAATATTTTAAAAGGTATTCCAGCAGTGCAGCAATGTGGCAGCAAAGACAACCTCATAATTGAAATCCAAGATTATTTTAAGATCCTGATTCAACAAAACAGTTGAGTTTATCCTTTTTAATAAAAGTTTATATTGACGCGCTATCCTGATCACAGGTATTCCACTATAATTAAGCAATTATGATTGTTCATATCAGACAGCTTCCAGCCATCGATGCTGGAAAAGCTTGCAGTAGCCACCTTGTTTCTTTCACTTTTTGATGATGTCCCCTTCACAAAATTTATTTTGGCTGCATTACCTTCCTTCTTCCTTTCCAACCTTTTCCCCATACCTTGGACTTGAACCAATGGACCCAAACTTACTATGTGTAATTTACTTCTCATATATTTTCACTCTGAATACCTATTCCCTGGATTATATTTTGATTTTTCAAAATCAGGACTCTGAGGTCCTAATGGTTTTGATCAGCCCCTCTGTTTCCCAGCTCTTCCCCCAGCCCAGCCACGGCCCAGGCCGCCATGGCAGCCCCTGTCAGTGCCCAGCTCCCCACAGCCCTGCCTGGCCATCGGCCCTCCTGACCTGACCCCAGCCCATTCCACTGCCTGTCCTCAGGAGATGCCCAATGCCAGGGGCTGGAGCTGCCCCTGTGCCCCCAGCTCCGCTCTGGGGTGGTGGGATGGGCCCTGGCTGCCACGTCCTGCCCTCACAGGCTGCTATGCAGAGCCCCCAGTGCCATGGGCACCCAGCCCCCAGGGAGCAGGAGCTGAATTTAAGTCCTCTCTTTCACCTTCCCAGATCACTCATCACTATCACACAGAACACAGCCTCCCCCAACCAACTCTTCATCACCTGTTCCCATTTCACTGCTGTCTTTCCCAGTATGCCCTTAACCAATTTTATTCTACAGTTTTCCCACCTCTAACTGCAACAGATCCCACCTCTCTAGCCTACTGTCTAGGCCATCTGTGCTTCTGTTCCGTTAAACACCGAGCATGATAGCTGTAATCTGCAAATTAGTTCAAAAATGGAAAACTTTAAAACTTCAGACCAAAAAACTTGTGGAGGGGAGGATGGAGGAGCATAAGGACAGGCATACAGGTCAGACCAACGTCTGTCTAGTCCCAAATCTTGCCTTGAGAGGGACGGTGAAAGATTGTAAAAAGCAGAGAAAGCTTAGAGGAATATTTCCTGGTGTATCTTCCCTTATTCCAGAAGACATCCTGCAAATTGCAGTTTTAAATTTACCTTTATCTTCTAAGAATGTAATGAAATTGAAGGTAGCAAGGATGAGAGTGAATTCAGTGTTCTCCTACAACACCAGGATGACATTGCAAAAGTCAAAAATTTCAAAACTTCTTGACAAGCCCATGGAAGCCCAAAGACGTAAAGGATCTAAAGGCCGTACCTATTTTCACAGTAAATGATATTGAGGTCCATATTCACACGAGTGACAAACATGTGGCAGTCAATCCTGACTTCATTAATTGTAGGAGGTGGCAAAGCATGAGCAACAACAACAAGTCCCATGATTTGGCTGGGCACTGTCCGTCCGTGTGACAGCGACACTCTCAGACGTAACCGGCCTGTTATATGAATCACCTGGAAAACAAAACCAATAAAAAATACCAGTGAATTCTGAGTGCAGCTGTGACATCAGTTTCTTTTAAAGGATAGTTTTACTGTTCCCTACAGATCACTTAACACTGCCTAAAATTATACCAAGTAACTGCCAGTATCATTGTTAAGCTTATTAATATTGGCTGTCAACATGCCCTATATGTCCTCATGGCAAAAGGAACATAACAGTAAAATACTTCACATTCATCAAATAAAAAGCTAACAACCCAACAACCTGTGGTGTTGATTTTTGCTGTGGTGTTTGTTACACAAAGAAAGAAGACAACAATGAAGTAGAAATTCAACAAAAAAGAGAGTCAGATAAAACTGAAATAATGAAGCTGGAAATTAATAAAGTAACCATTTTATATATTTGGAAATTGAATATGACACAAGAAAGACCAGCAGTTTTGAAACATAATGGATTTCATTGAGTTGATAGTCACCTACACCATGGAAACACTGTTCACTGCCTTGAATTTCTTCTTTGTGGTAGGCAAATTGAGAAGCAACTGCCTACAGGTGATCTGTGAGCTCAGGTGCAGGATGGTCTTTCTGCACCCACAGTAAAACATTTAAAGAGGTGGTAGACATGTAATGCCTTTGTCTAGTGCACTAGGCATGCATAGAGAGCTCTGGGGGTGGTGCTTTTCTTCCATATGCATAAGATAATACCAGAAGATGCTCAGATCCAATAGCATCCATAAGAACTGCATCCCCCTTCTAAGAGCGCTGCCTGAAATAGAAAACTGAATCTCTGGGAAAAGAATTATTCACCACTTCCAGTTTCACTCCTTCAGGAGTTATGTGTATAAATAAAGGAGTTGTTTTATCCAGTAAAAGAATATAAATACAGAATATTGAAATGAAAATGCAAACCACAGTTCCTGTACTCATGGATAAGAGATGCACAGGAATTGGCAGTTGCTGGCTGCCACAGATTTTCTTCCTCAGAATGTAGTATATCATCAACATAAGAGAACACTTCCAGGAGATGAGGGCCCTTTTCTCTGTCATCCCAGACTCCCTACCCAGAGGTCAACAGAGAAGTTGGTTGATTCCTGGGTCACAGGAGGAGGTGACAAAAATGTGGTAATAATTGTACTGATACTCATCTCACAAAGATAGAAGACAAGCCCTTTACTTCTGATCTGAGATTGATAATAGAAAGTGAGAGAGAAGAAAATTTGTCATTTTTAAGATTGCAAATCACAAAGTGCATCCAAATTAAAATCCAATTAATGCTAGTAAATATGTGATGTAAGACTTGAAATTTGTTTCTTTTTTTTTGACCTAATCATTGAAATATCTCCTCTCACCACTATTTCACATTTTGAGCCTAGCCAGTGTGGTGAATCTGAATGAGGAAAGTGATTAGCTGCTGTGTATGGCCATTTCAGTTACAGTTTTCTGACCACCCATGTTTAAAGTAACTATTGCCTAAACTCACACTTAATGCACCTTTCAAGGGCAAACTATTCTATGAATATTTGAATAAGTTCCTAAAGGCAAAGATGCAAAAACAGCATTTCAAACCCACTTTAATTATTTCTTTTTCTTAAAACCTCATTAACTAATGAAGAAATAGCTAAAAGAAATAGGATTAACTTCACAGGAGGGGCCGTATTACTATATTTTGCTCCTTTGAGCTAGGCTTGCATATACATCTCCTTTTTATCATTATCTGTCTCTTTATCATGCAGTTTCAGCTTACTGCAAAACTCAAATCTGTAAATGCTTGGAAAAATGCTGATGGATAACTGGTAAAAATGTGAAAATTTATCTTATCCTGAACGTGCTATGCAAAAATATCATTTTTCTGTTGTTTTTTTCGTAGGAGTCCTTATGCTAATATGTTTGAAGTTGGCATGAACACTTCAGGGAATTTTTAAGCTATATCATATATGTATATCTTCTTTGTATTTTTCTAAACCTTCATGTCATTTGCAGCTAAATATCAAAATGATTTGTTTTTGAACAACTGTCTATTCAGGCAGTACCTCACTTTTTTTCCGATACTTCATCTGAAATACACTTCAGATGTAGTATTGCCCTAGAGACAGTTCCAAACCTGCTAGGACCACCATATATTAACATTGTTTAATTTCAAGAGACTTTGCTTCCAGATTCAAATTATTTAGCATGTTCCTAATTCCACCATGGATCAAAACATGTTCAAAATTCCCATATGAAGTAAAATTTTAGGGGTTAGCACTTAATTTCATTCTGATTCTATACACTGGGAAAGGTACAGCAAACTACTCATCAGTTCCAGTGCCTGTGTGCCTCTAAAGGATCTGTATTTCCATGCCTGAAATCCCTTTCTATGACAACATCAGTCAAATGCACCAAGTGGGAAAATCTAATTGGTAGTAAAAAACAATTCTAACTGTCATGACCTTATCTATATTGTGAGTATTGCCACTTTTAACGCTGGTTCATTTGAACTGGGATTAGGGGTGATAGGAATTATAGGGTCAATTATCTCCTGTAGCTAAAATTAATCTCTTTATAATTCAATCCCACAGCACTAGTCTATCATACCCTAAAGCAGTATTATGACTTTAATGAAGCTAAATTGCAACAATAAACTGTTTTATGAAGGACAACACTTGGCTCCAGATGTAAATATATAGTAAGAATTTGCTAGGAATTTACTGAAAATAAAAAGTAAACACAGCTCTTCTGTGCAGTTACTTTTATAAATGCTTCCTTCTGAAAAGTTAGTCCTAATCAATCTTTAAAATCTATCTTCTTTCTACTAATGCCATATGAATAGACAGGCACATTTAGATATCACAGCAAGAGAAGACAGTGATACTGTGTTCTGTCTATTTCAAAAAGGTGGGGGAATACTATACTCCTGATCACAGGATCATCAGAAACTTTGCATGTCAAGAGCTGTACAGATTTCCCCATAATTTCTTCATCCACCTTCTAAATTAAATTAATAACAAGACTCCTTTTTTATGTTGCTGGGAGCTGGACTGGGTTAACTGTCCAGAAACTTCTTTGCTTACAAACTGTTTATTAGTAGGTGTAACTATGATTTTATGATTCATACTACAGAAGCCCAGGGAAGTCTAATGGTTGAAATAAGCCATGTGACCTGATCAAGACCAGAATTTTGCTTATTCTGATCTATATTATTGCTTGTAGTACAACCTTGGATAGGGAGGTGGGTGAAGAAAAAGCATTTTGCAAAACCAAAACTTTTAACACTGAGAAATGAAAATAACACATATACTGTAAAGACGTAATGCTGAAGCAAAACAAATACTGTAAAAATATTCTGAACTGCTTAATTGCTTTGTTTAAAGCAAAAAACCTAAATCAACTTTGCCTAACACACTAATATTGGGAAAAAAGTATTTGACTTTTATTTTTAGCTGATTAGAAAACGGATTTGCAAAATATTGTAAGTACATGTAAACACACGAGTTTATGAGTGTGGGAGTGTTAACAAGCCACACTGGTTGGACAAATATATATTTCTCTTCCCTGCCATATGCTCTCTTTAGTCATCTGTTAGTGATATCCTCTTAGATGTGCTCTACTAATGTCTACTCATTATAAACAAGCACATCACAAAGACCTTGATAAAACCTTCCCTCTGTCAATTCTTAGGGAAAGTAAAGCCCAGCAATTGAAAAACACATCTGGAACCTGCTCATCAGCCTTTAAAGCTAAATCTCACCTCTGAAGATGGAAATACTTCCTTTGTCAAAAGATATCTTTAAATATTAGATCCAGTTTTTCACATACATGTGATGTCAGAGTAAGGACATGCATTACCAGAGGCTATAAAAACCTGCAAGCATGAAAAATCTGCGAATTTCACCTTTCTAATATCTCTGTGTGCTTCAGAACTTAAATTTGAAACAAATTTCTAAACTACTTCTTTTGTTCTCTGTAAAAATGATTATGCCAATTTATTGTGTGTGTGAAACCACAGCACTGGCAGAAGCTGTCCCTCCAGCTCATTTAATGAGACATTATATTTGAAGTCTTAAAATTATTGTGTAGAATAATTTTTTTGGAAAACAATAACATATGAAAACATCCAAATGTATTTAGTGTGTGCACCTAGGTATTTAGCTATTTTATAAACAATTCACACACACATTTATTCCCCTTTTACAGAAACAACTGTTTCTGAAGCATATATATATATATATATATATATATATATATATATATATATATATATTTGTTTTGGTCTCTCAAATATGTTAGTTTATACTTCCAAAATCAACACCTAAATCTTTAAAACACAACCAATTTAAACTGATGAAATTGGCAAAAGAAATATCTTACAAACTATACCCATAGTCTCTCATTTTTCCTTCAAAGAGTTGTGTGTTCCTTCACTCACTGATCTCACTGACACACATCCATGCATCTCAAAACCTGTCTGTGACACCAGTGAGACAAATATTTTTACACTCTGCAAGGTAATGATTTCCTACATGGTTTCAGGTGATTTCTAAAGTAAGAGTGAGTATTTGGAAGCAGAATTTCCTCTGGACTATGAGGAAAACAGAGCCCAGTGTCGCATTGGGAGTTTATACAATGACATCTGAAAGTTTCTCCTTTTCTGACATAAAAACCATTTCTATCAACCTGAACTCCAGTATAGGTTTCTTTATTTACCACACTTCTCTTTCTTCCTGCCCATGTCACACTGCAATCACTACAACATTTCTACTTGCTTATGTTTTCTCATGGTCAGAAATTGTTTCTGTGGTTCCACAGCCCCATCCTCACTGAGTTCAAAGCCTGCTCTCCCAGCCTTCATGAAAGCTTTGGGAGAAGACATCATTGGCTTATATTTATCATTCAGCAGTAGCTGGGAAATGAGAGGTCCAGTAAGGCTTTGTGTCTGCAGGTTCTGTAATACTTCATTATCCCCTTCTCAGACTTACTGCATTTCTACAACCACCATTTCTACAACCACAACAGTATTACTAATAGGAGATCCCATGGAGCATGACATTTTGTTGTTGAAAAGGAATAAGCCACTACAACTGTAATATGTTGGATCATCCCACATGTGCAGCAAGTCTGAGGTGTCCCAAATGCATCCAACTTGCTGTACACAGGCCAATCAAGTCTCTATTGTGCATACTTAGCTTAACACACAGAGGACATATTGGGCTCGCCATGTGCACTTTACATGATGGGTTTCATCCATTGTGTAAAGTTTGTAGATGTATGTTCCTGTTGAATCAATGCTAGATTTGCTATCTCTTTTAATCTATGAAATAACCATGTTATCATTTTCCCTTGTTAACATCAGTCATCTCCAACCTCATAAGCATCATCTATCTTTTCTCTTGGACAGCATAACCAAATAACCTGTCTACTTACAGTAATTGTTCTCAACACTTACTTGATTCAAAAATTTGTTACTTCAGTTTTAGCCTTGAAAAAATGCTTGTACGCTGAAAACCCTATATATCTGGGGTCTTTTTTCAACTACAGTAATCCATTTAATAAAGAGCATTGTGTCTACACACCAACCTTGTCCTATTATATCAAGGCTGCACCAGAACAAAGAAAAGTAATACTTAGTGCAGCTGTCATTGTTACATTCAGAACCATGGTGGATGAAAACAAGACAAGGCAATATAGTCTATGACACCTGAGAAACAGCTTTGCAGTCAGTCTTGATTGAGTTAGGCAATGAATGCCACTGTTCAGAGCTGTGGTCTTGAGCACCCATTCAAAGAATACGAGTTGGATTTCAAGGAGGGGGAACATTATTCCTAACACATACATAGTTTCAAGGTCAATAGCCTCTTTCCCATCTACAAGTACATTTTAAATCCCTTCAAATACACCTGCAGAAGACAGTCTGAAAATGGAAATGGTATTTACATTTAAACAGCATATTTGGTCTCAGGACGTATTTTATTGCTAAAAAGTCAATACTAGTTTTTGGAGATACTTTAGGCTTTTCCCATATTTCCTCTGTTATCACTCTCTCAAATAATAAGATTCAAAAGCTATTCTACTGCTTAAAATAGTCACAGGCAGAATTCAGGCTAATCCTAAGGGTATAAAAAAAGGTATCCTTATGAGACCTCAAACTTATTGGTGCTTAAAGACAAGCATCATGTGAGAAACAACCCAGTGTGGTAGGCTCAGTTCAAAGCACTTGCTCAATCCCTAAAATGACCTGAGTAGAATATTTTTGATTGCATATGGGGAATCCTTAGATCAGCAGCAAGCACAATAGCCACAGTCACTTTCATTCAAGTACACTACAGAGAACAGATCTCTTCTGTGCTGAAGTTGCTGTTTTGAGCACACATGCAACAAACTGCATGTTTGAGGTTGTTTCTCAACCTCAGGATGTGGAAGGTTTATCTCCCACTTACCTCTGTCTGGATAATGAACTAAAGAGAAGGTAATGGGGACAGCTTTCTAACTCTCCAAAAAAGAGTGAAGGTAAAACAAGAACATGAGATTGCCCAAATTACACTGGTTAGGTTAAGGCTATCTTAGGAATGCTTTGTGAGAATAATGGAAGACTGTTGCGTGATAAACAACTCCTAAAGCTGTCATTCAAAGAACAAAACAAAAGCATTTTCAAGAGTGCACAAATGCTTTTCAAGAGTTATCAAATCTTAACAGACTGGGAAATGATCAGAGGTTCCTCAAGTACTTATGGATCCTTTAGATTAACATTATTAGATCCTACATTTATGGTTTTTCATTCTGCTATATGACACATATACATTTTTAAAATTTATATATTATTTTATTTGGGATACTAGATAAGCAGTTACTCTTCAGCATATAGTAGAGTGTTCTGGGCTGTATATGGGCACATATCTGTCTGTATTGCCATGATGGCTCTCATGTCAGAATTCTGAGGTCCAGTCTTGCACTGGTGTACATTGCAGTAGTAGAAGTTGCACTATCAAGTCTATCCTTTCAAAAGCACCTTTGTATTGTAAAATACGTTAATGATAGGACATCCTTTCCTGTGTTGTGATTTTTAATTAGTTACAATGGATTAGCAAGCTGCTTTTCCCTAAACAAAAGATGTAGAGCTGACACTCCTGAAATCAGCTTTATAATATAAACTCAAGAAATATTGTGTTGAGTTAATAATTATATTTTTTCAGTTCAGCGCATTATAATTTTTCAGTTATTTTGCTTTATGTCACTGCAAAGTTTTCCATTTTCATATTATGCCCCTGCAATAAGAACTCCAAATTTTCTACTTTTAAACAGCATCCTTTAAATATATGCAGTATTATTAATTTAAATTATTAGGTTTAATTTTAGTACCTTTGAACCTTTAATAGATATCTTATTAAAAACTCTATCAACACTGTATTGTCTTTTCATAATGCAAAACTTAAAAGCATTTGAAGATCAACATTAAAAAAATGGAAAAAAAAAAGAAACTAAATGAAATCAACACACAGCAACCTGAAAAAGTAGCCATAAAAATTGGGTTTATAACTGAGTACTTTTTGAAGTAATTGGCACAAAGACTGTTCTAGTGCAGATTGCTGCAAGAGCGCTCTTGGCAAGAACATCATAAGCACTAGCAAAACTTTAATATGCTCACACAGCCAAATACAAACTGACACCAGGAACCCATGTGTGGCAACAAACAGGAAAAAAATAGAGTATCTCAATTTAATACAAACCTACACACAAAGAGATCAATTTTTACAATTCGTGGTTTAGCATACAATACAGCTGTCCTCAGAGTGAATATAGAGTAGCTATACATAAGAAATTAGAATTATCAATTCGGGGGAATTTCTCAAGAGTCCTTTTGATATGTAATACAGCAAATATAATGACTTAGAAACCAGACATCAATGCATTAAATGAGATCAGGTTGAGATCTATTTAGAAAAGACAGGTTTAAGCTGGAAAAAGAATCTCTTTGATATGACCTCCAGAGCAGACCATTTGCAGAAGGATTCAAGATGAGCAGATTTACCCTTGCATATCTGTTTGCTTCACAGCTGCTTTAAAATATAAACTCTAAAATTTTTAATATTGAGCTACTGCAAAATTAAGTGTGTGTAGTAAAAAAGATTAAGAACCTGGGATTTTCTTGCACTTCTTGTAAATGTTATAATGGATTTTGTTGAACTCAGAGGAAAAAATGAAACATACTTAATTTAAAACCAAGCTAACGTAATTTTTTATATAGGATTTCTTATAGAATCTGGTTACTGCTGGTCAAGCTAGGAATCTGAAATGTCTCAGAATTTTCAGTAGTCTGCATCCCTAATTTGTGGTCAATACTTATTTAACCCTGAAACTCAAAAGATCAGTTCACTTCCACAGATTTGCCACTTCAAATCCCTTGGTGTTCAAATATGTTGCATTTTTTTTTTCTTCATGGAATGTTTGAAGTTCCCTTTAAAAATAATGCCTTGAGGATATTTTTTCCTTAATACTGTTTAAAAAAAGTTTAAAGTATTTAGCTATTGAAGTGTGCAGGGTTCCAGTAAAGGAATAGTTGTCCCTGCCCATGAGCAAACTCTCTTGAAATTCACTACTCCAGAATTCTGTTGCTTTTGCCAGCAGTGAAATTTAAACCTAAAAAAGGACTTTTGTTGCATTGGTTCCAATGCAATTTATCAGAGTATTGGGAGATGGGCGAAAATGGCTGCATCCTTCTGAAACAGAAAGGGTGAAAATGTCGCTTAAAAAAGTTAGTTTCAGCTCTGTATGTTAGGGCAACCAAATCTTGTTGCACTAAAGACAGCTAAAAATAAGTATACTTCAAATGTAGTTTCTTTATTCCTTTCTTTGCAGGGAGAAATAAAGAGATTCTTTTAGTTTTTTTTTTCCTACTGTTTTGTTTGATGTAGTTCTTAGCAGCCCAACAATTACCTTAGGTGATTCTCTGCAAGGACTTGATAAGTGAGAAAGGACTAGATAAAACAAAATATCTGATATTAATGTATTTTCCCACACACAGAGAAAAAGATATAGAAAATGCTGTTGTCTGTAAAGACAGAAATGGATTCCCCAAGTCACCCTTGATTAAGACAGGAATGTTTATGTTCTGCTCAAGCTCTCCACCTGTGGTGGCAGCCCCAGAGCTCATTCTGAAGTTAATAAAAAAAATTACATTTACTCTTCCTACTTTTGTGGCTAAATGGGTAGAAATATATGGGTGAGTTTTGCACACTGTAAAGCAGGGACACACAATGGGAAAGGATGAGGACTATTATTTGAATGTCTTTAATGCTAAGGTTCCTCTGCTTATGCTGATGGTGTCTGGTGTATGCTCCCACAGAATACCACAACTGTGACAAAAGCAAGAGTGGAGTAGGCAAAAAAAAAAAAAAATTCCATACTTTATTAATATGCTTTCATTTTCCTCACATCAATGACACTTATATGAATCTAAATGTAAAATTTTCAGCATAAAGGGGAAAATAGAAAGTAAGGAATATGAGCTGATTTTATAAAAATTACGACTGCAAATTTCAGAAAAGATTCTGCAGGTAAATAATAATGCTTCCACATGCAGATGATGAAAATGAATGATCATAAGAGGAGAGGAAAAATTCTTCTGGCATGTCTGCCAAGATCTAATGTCAGTAGTTCTCTGATTGTTCTCAGTGTTAATTTGAACAGTTTTATATACACTTCACATGGTTCTGATAAAGAAAGTAGCATTGAAACTGCAAACCCCAAGCCCAAAAATGGCTTTACAGAGACTGTAGGAGAAGGCTGGGGCACACCATGACAGCCCTTCCAGAGGAGCAGCCACATGTACTGTCATTAGTAGACCAAGTCCATCCATACAAGGGATTAGATTTCTCTTTGAAAAAAAACCCTTTATCCATTTGGAGATGGATGGTCTTTGCAAAGCTCTGACCTTCTCCTTGACAGCTACAAATGGACCACTATCTATGATTTGTTTCTATAATCCACTTAATGCAGCAAGCTAGATTATAGATAGCAATTTATTTGTAAAAATCATAATAAACCACTGTTGTTTTAAATGCAAAACATGGATAAATGGGGAGGAAAAACTGTTGAGACAAGGTTCGTGTTCTTGAATCTACACCAAAGAATTATGGCAGACTCTTGCTTTATCTGCATTGGAATCAATTTAGTAATTTTTAATTCACTGATTTTCTGTTGTTTGCTTAACATTTATTAATTGATTGTCATTCTCATGCAATTAATTCAAAAGTTGGCAAGTTTAACATGCAGAGATTAATTTTCTTTTACTAACCCACTACTCAGAACACTTTTTTTTTGGAAAAACAGGTTACCAAGAAATTACCTCTACATCAATCATATTTATAAATGAAATACAGTAGGGGTGTTGCATGCCATCTGTCAATCCACACTGAACCTTTACTTATAATTGGCTAAGTTTTTCTATGTAATTCAATAAAATAACCAGAAAAAAATAGGACAGCTCTTTCACACACTGCAGTCCCAACCAAAAGTCAGCTTGAACCCCTAGGACTTCTCTCTGCAAGGCTGGGAATCTCTCATTTAAGAGTATCAATCTTAGGGCATAGAGAAATAAATGGTATGTCCGCCCCATGATCCAGTGGTCACAGGATCTGCACCTTTACAACAACCTACAGGTTCCTCAGCTTTAAGTGTTTCTCATCTGGAATGAGAGCCACTCACTTGCCCTTCATGTCACACTCATTTATGATGGCTGAAATGTTTATTCAGGAGGGAGGAGAGATAATGAGCAAGGTTTCTTTGCTCTTAGTTACCAGGGGCTATTCACAAGATTTTGTACTCACTTTCTGTGTACCTCATTGCAACACAAACCAGCAGAGTGAAAGGAAAAATAGCATTCCTTACTCTCATTATTTTATTATGGCTTTTGCCGTACTTGGTCTTTAACTGGAAGCCCCAGTTTCTATGTCTTTTTTTGCTCTGTGTGTCACTTAGGCTGCTGCTGTAAAGTGGACAAATTGACAAAATAGACTTTTTTATAGAGAGAGGCAAGGAATACGTCTTAGACAACAAATATCTTTGTAGCCTATATAAGAGTAGAATAGACTCAAGCATTTTGATCTCAAAATGAGGATTTAATATCTCTTGCAGACTGCACAAAGGTCCAGAAAAATATGCAGTTAGGTACAAGAAGACACACAGAATGAATTCAGCATGCAATGCAGACTGTAAGATACATGAGCGTGCAAGCTGTGATGCATGGAAGTGCTGCAGGGCTTGTAGGAACCTAACCCAGACATTTATTTATTTTTGCACAGAAAATAAAATGTGACCTTTATTCTCTCTCCTGTAATGTTGGTTAGAAAGCTCTGTGGAAGAAAATGAATCTTTTCTGCATTTGAACTGAAATCTGAAGTTAGCTCTTCGTGTAACAACTGAGGGTAGAACATATATGCACATTCATCTGTACTTTAATTTCATGTGCATCCCACTGGTTTAGTGGGACTAGACCTATGGTCTATTTGTAAAATAAGACTTGGAATGATCTAAAAGACTGTGAAAAATTACACAGTATTTAACAAATCAAGGTCAGTCTGTTTCCTATAGAAAACCTTAGAACAGCATCTTTTACATGGATTTTAAAACTTTCCCATGGAAATTTTTACCAAATACATTAATTCTCTGTTAAAATCTATGGAATCATTAATATCTTGTTAGCTCGGGAGAAATTTTCAGTAAAGAAAGGGAAATAAGCTAGAAACATATGCAAATTTTGAAGATTTTGGTATACTTTGACCTGTTGAGTCATTAGGTAGCTCACTGCACATGCATCTACACCCCTATGAAATTCAGTCATGCCTGGTATTGCTTTGACCATGTAAAAAAGGATTTCGCTTATTATCCTGTTTAAGTCACTTCTAGTATAATTTCTCCACTTTCATCTACTTATGTGGAGCACCTTCCTTGAATCTCAGGTGCTCCCTGAATCCCCAGGACACCTCACACAAACATGTACTTTGGATAATTGACTGTCTGGTTTAGCAGCTAAATTTAAAGCACACCAGGGCTATGGCACTCTATATTTTGTTGGATACATTTTCTGGCTTTGTGGGGTATTCACTGCATGATTTGATAAAAACTGAGGCTAAATGAACTCTACAATTTGTATTCCTACAGGCACAAGTTTATTGGCTTGGGTTTTTTTTTTCCTTGGCTCTGTCTGTAAGGTTCATTACTTACAGTTACTGCAGAATCAATTTGAAATGGCCAAAATCAGTGATGGAATTTATAGCACAATAAACGTACTGCCATACAAGTGCTGCTACACATGAAAGGGCTTCGGAATATTTTCAGCAATCCTTCTACACAGCAGAGTGTTCTGTTTTTATCAATTTAACAGAATCACCACAGGTATATTCTAAGAGGTGTAATCCTGACAGCTACACAGCAGATTTTCTCTGAGGCAGATATTTTTACAGGAAAACAATATTATTGATAAAATCTTAGCATATCAGAACACAAAAAGGAAACTGCACACATCTTTTTCTTTCTCCACAACAGGCATTTGCAGTTCCATTTCACTCGCACAAAAAACCGCCCTGAACCAGAAAGAGTTTATGTAGGAAACATTTTCACTCTCCTTGAGATATATATTAATTAATTATCAGCACTATGGCATGTGGAAAATGTGGAGGGCATTTGTAGCTAAAACATAAAGTATAGCATCAGCAGTTCCCTGTTTCTAAAGTCTATAAAGATTTACATTTCTACTTAGTACATTTTTCTTTCCAAGTGTCTCTATTATAGACATCTCATATTTTACATCATTTTAAAGCACAGAAAGTTTTAACTTTAGAATGATGCATTGTGCAAAAAAGACAGAAAAGACAGATGGCAGGCTGTCCTCCCCAAAACTCAATTTCATAATATGCATGTGATTGCTAATAGGCAGGCACTAAAAAACAATTTTCCTTGACGGAGAAGAGCTGATAAATTGTCAGCATAAACTTTGTCTGTGGTTGCTCCAGTGATCTAAAGCTCTTGTGTGAGCTTTGTACCATCAAAGTCTGCATCTTCCAACCATATAAAAATTTATGAATGCATATGACTATAAAGTGACTGAAAACAACCCATAATGCCTGTTTGGGTGTTGAGAATCAGCTCCTTGCTTCTTCAGGAAAAGCTGTGTCCAGTGCCCCATTCCTAACCCTGGACATATGAGTGTGGGAGATCCAGGCTGGACCCAGAGATTCCCTGTGAGCTGAGTGAAACAGGGCTCTGCATTTAGCTATCTGCTAAGCACAATGCTATGTTTGGTGCTGGACTGAATTAACCAACATGGTCTTTGGAACAGTGCAAAAGGTCACAAGAACTGAAGGTCGCTGATTATTAGGAAGAAATTATTTCTGAGCACTTCAGCAAGGAGAAATGAATGAAAAATCTAATGAGATAACAATTTCCAAGAAGAGAAATATTTATCTAATACCTCAGACCTTCCAAAATATGTCAAAAGTGAAAGGGACCACTGAGTTCACATGAAATAAAAAGAGCATTCTGCTCTTGCACAACAAATTCTTGGGGAAAATGTCCAAATTATTTGTGCACAGAATGAGGCTTGTTTACATTGGTAGTGCAGAGTTAATTTCAGATTTAATATTTCACTGTAACTGGTATCTACTAATTTTGATTTTTAAAAGGCTTATCACTATTAAATATTTTCATGCCTCTAAGAATTCAGATCTTATTTCTGAGAATAACTGAGAAGCAGCAACACAACAGCAGATGAGCTGTGACTGTTATATTATCAACATATTTGCCTGGAAGAAAATGATGTGATGATCCCACCACATATTTAATTGCAAAATTTCCTTGAGTTTGATTCTGAAAAGACTGAAACATTTTAAACAGGTTTTTCTTGCCACACAGAGGAGACTTGCACTATTTGAAAGTATGTGACCAACTCTGTAAAATGAAGCTATGGGAAGAATACATATTTCTTGAACTTTCTTTAGATGGGGTAATACTGTTAGTTTTGAAGGCACCAGCCTTGCATCCTATTGTTTCAATTTTATGCAGTGTATATTTCTCTATAAATGTTCCCTAAAACAAGCAAACAAACACACAAAGAAATCAGTAGAAAAAGAATAAACGTCAAACTTTAGAAATATTGTCAAATATTAGGAGGATACACTCTTTTCCATGTATATTTGGATAGTTACTGATGTGCTATATTGTTTGTTTTAGGATGGAAAAACATACAAAGACAGGAATTATAACTGAATATGTCTGTAAAAAAAGGGGCATGGGAGGGTCTAATGTGTCATCAGAAATAAAAGTGAAAAACCTTGTTTACCACAGATGAAACAGACCTTGTCTGTGTCCTTTCAATAGCAAGCTCTTTACACAGCAATGAGCACAAGAAGTTCAGAGAGAATAAAATACTTATCCATAAAAATTGAAATAAAACTTGTAACCCTCCTCAGGGTAACCTCTTCAGAGCTCAGACCTCTTTATGCAATTTACATGAAAATTCAGAGACTCCAATCTGAAGTTTTTAAGAAAATTACCACTTCTTGTGGTACACACTTAGTGTTTTTATTTGTTTGCAGTATTTTTTACCAATTTTAAGTAATGGAGAAAATTAAGATAATTGTGCTCTTCACACTTATTCTCAGATACTGATAATTTTCCTTTAAGCAGGCACAAAATTCTTGGTTCTAAGGAGGAACAGACAAAAAATATAGCAATAAAAATTAAAATTTCTTGTTTCATACTGGTTAGAGGTGCATTAAGGTATATAAGCTTTAGGGTAAGTATAAGCCTTGCTCAGCTTTCTTTAAAAGCATTGGGAGTAATAAAGACTTCCATTTTATCTTCAGTGAAATAATACTGCTGAAATATCACCTCATTTTTGATGTCAGCAGTGATTTCTTTTTACCTTCATGATGTCAAATGGGAATTATTATTATTAGAACGACAGCTTCCTAATGATGCTGTAAAAAGGAGGAACTGAAACTCTTTCCACTAAACATCTATATCCTGCTTTCTCCACAGGGTAAAGCAGATAGGCTCAACCACACACCATTCTTCAGGCAAATCAAGAAGCATGCTCAAACACTAAGAAACAGAAGCACCTTAAACATCCAGAAACATAGGCAATAATGGCTTTCTTCATTATATAGTGGCGAATCTGCACTCTGAAGAGTAGAGAAAAAGGACATTTACACTACAGCAACCCTCTCTGGGAAACATGCTCTGAAACACTCATGATCACTTTTCTGTTCTAGATGGTAAAACTGGCACATCACTGTCCAGATCACTATCCAGGAGTCACTGCCCCAGGTAAAGTGAGGCAATGAAAGCCTCATGTGATGGCTCCTGTTCAACTGATGGCTTCATGTATGGCACACTGAGGATGGACATATTTGAAATGCTCTGTGCCTTTTTTTCCTCCTATTTTGTCTGAAGAATAAGTACAGAAAAACGTTGCGTCATATGATACCAAAATAGATTAATAAGTTTGGCTTTTGAGTAAATGATGGGCTTGAAACTTATGCAAACACCTATTCGTGCAGAAAGTGAGTAGCAGAGGCAAACTGGTGCTATCTGCATCAGCAAATGGGGTACTTTCATTTTCTAATACACTTTGATCAAACATAAAGAGCTACAGTGAATAATGATTCCCTACCAATTTCACATTTACTTATAACACCTATTGCTTCAAAGTAGTTCGCAAAGTCTTTAGGGTGCACACATCTATGGTGGCTATGAAAAAATATTAATCAAATTGGAAAAGGAAAAGGTCTCTATATGAGGCAGGGGGGTTTTGATATAAGAACAGCAAAGCTCTCAAGGAGCCAAGTCACCTGCCAGATGAGGAGGTGGGTGCTGCCAGCCCTGCTCTTCTCCCACAGAAAGGTGTCAGGAACAGCAGTCCCAGCAAGCTCCCCTGGGCTAAATCCAAGGGACAGGAAAATGGGTTTTGCTGCTGGTACAGTGCTTTGTTTTCCTTCTAAGGAAAAGAATTTTGGAGTAGCTCTTCTACAGTCAGTTGTAGGCCAGTTGAGAGCAGGAGTATATTTTTCTGATTTGGGCTTATTTTTCTGATTTGGGCTTATTTTTCTGATTTGGGTTTATTTTTTTTTAACTTTGGTTGTTTGTTGTTTGTTTTGGTGGAAGTTCTGCTAAACTTCACACTATCTGGTCTGCGTGCTTTCTTCTTTGGCAGCTCATTTTGCGTATTCAGGGCAACCATCAAAACAAAGGAAGTACCAGCCTGAGAAAACGAAGTGTGATGCACTGGAACACAGAGACGATTTGACAATATTCATGCACTAGGAAAAAAGGCTGAGGATGAGGTACAGCATGTAATCACAGTTGGCTCTGACACAAACAGCCATTGTTATCTTTGGCAAGTTACTTGATATCTTGGTATGTTAGCACTTTCAAGACTCAGATGAGTGTTGCAAAAGTACATTCATTAATATAAATGAATATAAACCAAGAGGAAAAAGCCAATAAAAAAATCTTGCTTTGCACATGCAAGAACTGCACATAAAGGTGAAAGTTTGAAAAACGTGGAAATCAGTGTATGAACCTATTGTCTTTTTTCAGCATATTTTTGACAAAAGCTGTGAACTGCTGCAAGTGGTAGAGATAAAAAGGTTAATAGTGTCTGCATTTGGACATCTAAAACAATCTTTAAATTATGAAAAAGAGGGGGGCCAAAGCATTTAGTGGCAGCAGTTAAAAAACAGTGAATTGAGGCAGAGATGCAAGCAGCAGCACCACTCTGTCCTAAAGCAAATCTTGGCTTTGTGTTCTTTTCTGTGCTTCTGTGAAAGGCACATTCCCAGTCATTTCCAGTAAACAGTGGTAAAAAACATTGGTGGATAACTTAAGAAAACCCTGTGGGCTGAACACCTCTTTTTTCAGTAGCCATTCCTACCTGGGAGCACAATACCATTCCCCCAATGTGCAGTAAGAGGTATTTTCTGGTTCCCTCTCTGCTGAGATCCCATTGCTCTCATCCTACTCACTGAGTTTTGCTATTAACACCACAATGGGTCTCACACTGCAGTATGAGTTCACATGTCTTTAGTGCTGCTTATGAAAGTGTGTAAAACATTTTCTGTCTCTATGACTCAGTAACACTTGGTTCTTGAAAAAATACTAGATTTGGTTTGAAACTGCTCCTTGTCCATTTTGAATATTTTATTCTGTATCAGAATAAATCTTGTTCTCACAGTTTTCTCTCACAGTTATACTGGACACACACTGACTTTTAAAAAAGGAGGCTTCAGAATTATGTTGCCTAAAAACCAGAATCAAAGGCAATTACTGCTAATTTGGTGATAATATTATCTTCTTATATCCCATATACTTTGATAATAGAATTCATGAAAATAAAAAATCTCCCGGGAAACAATCTGTGCTTACTCAATTTTATATTTTCTTTCCTTCCAGAACACAGAATTTATTTCCCTTTTACTCAGTTTGGAGCAAACCACAACTCTGAGGCCATCTAAACATTTAAGGTAATATTTGAGGAGGTAATATTACATAAGGTAATATTTGGAAATATGTGTTTCTCCTCAAATATTACATAAGGTAATATTTGAGGAGAAACACATCCTGATAACAGGAGTCAGGAATACAACAGCTGCAGTCATTGTGAGGCAGGATCAAAGCTTGAATCTTTCTTGTACAGAAGATTGCTATTAAAAAGGCCTTTCATATAACACTAACTGGTTAATTTCAATAGTGCTACTGCAATAATGAATGCCTAACATATATTAATTTTTCCAGATGGTAGAACAGTGCTATAAATCCCATTAAAAAGATGCTCAGCCCTCATTTTTTCTTTTTGAGATGATGGAATTCATATCCACTGAACACATTAAAAAAAGTTGGTTAATGTATTTAGATGCTGAGGGTGAACCAAGCTTTTGCAAATAGCTCTCCTAATAGAACCTCACAGTTCCATAGCAAGGCCCCCAAATGAAACCCAGTCTTCTTAATCTGGTTGCAGGCCATTATTTCTTGAACCGTATCTTTATATCTACAAGTAGATACTTCATAAGATTCAGGTTGTCCCATTAGTATTTTGTTCTTTTTCAAGTCATGCTGCATCTTTACTAGCTAAGAGACTTCCTTTTGACAAAAAGGTCATCGATTTACATGGGTGAATTCTCGATCAGTTCTTTCTCACTGACAAATTACCTTTAAGTCTTCCCAGTGCTGAAAAGTCTGGGGAATGCATGTGCTGACATTTAGAAAACTCTTCACATAATGCTTCCTGATGTTGGTTTCTTATTCCTTCTTCACTCAATTAAAGAGGTGTGGCAGTAGCCATGTGATAAAGTACTAAATTCTGCAGTTTTCTTTCTTCCTGCAGAGAAAGGTCAGGATATCTTTCTGGGACAGAGTAAAATACTTGATAGAAAAGATTTCAAGGGGGAAGAATATTAGAAAAGGAGGCAAAAAATTTAGGTGAAGCTGTAAAGTGGGATAAGTGAATTCCCTCACTGGGAAGATGGAATGAAATCTGTCTCTAACACAGGCCATGTCTGAAAAATGTACCAATCATGAGACTATTCCCTGCCTTCTCTTTCCTCCTCCATCCTCTCCTCCTGCCCCCATGAAGTGGAAGGTGCTTTCCTGCAATGATATATTGGGTCCTTAAAGCGATTTTGGGGTAGGGGCATCTTGTTTCTGAATTCCAGGTGAATCTTGCACTTGGATGAGAAACAATATTTTCAATTTTGGATTCAGCCAAGAGGACAGTATCACAAGATGAGCCCAATGTAATTTTGTCTTTTTCACACATTTTTTTACTCTCTTGCCCTCTTGGATTAATGAATCCAAATCCTGCCAAAACCTGCACTTCAAGTGTTCAACTATGGTCTGCAAATCTTGCCCAACTCCTCAAGTTCTTCTAAAATAAAAAAGTGAATAAAGGAAGGAATAGCATGAAAAAGACTCACAGTAGAACCATGACAGGCATAAAATTTCAACAAAAAATTTAGATTTCCATCTTCAAAATTGTCATTCAGAGAATTCTAACTTTATGATTTGAAATACCAAATCTGAGAGTACAGTCTCAGAGAACGTTTAATTTTAAATGAATTTGCAGAAAGACACCATTGTCAAAAAAAAGAAAAAAAAGAATTCATAAGGGCTACAAGACTAATTTGTGAAAACACTTTTCTGGAGTTTTGAGTATTATTTAAAGGATTTTGATACACCTCATGCAACTGATGTATGAGGTATAGCCAACCAAACTTGCATCCTCCATTTCTGAACTGCAGAAATTAGATGTGCAACAAACCATACAAATGTCTAAATGAAACTTACCAAACCAATTTTTTTAAATATAGCAATTTACTTATTTTTACGCAGTCTGTCCACTGGAAGGGACAGCCTGAAGGTTTTCTAGGATATCCTTAACTCTGCTGATGGGTCTTCAAGATATTTACTTGCCAGCTTTGAGGGAGATGGAGAGGCAACAGACGTTGGTTATACCCCATTCAGAGATTGCCACAGTGGCAGCAAAAGAACAAGGCAATCTCCTCGTTTGCTTATCCACTTCTGTAATAGCTCATATTACAGAGTGCTGAGAGAGTGCTGTTCCATAAAACAGTAGAGGAGTATGCCTGGATCTATACTAGCACCTCTGATGAGCTGATGAGCTGGAAACAGCTGGCAACTACTGACTCGGATGCTGCTTGATGCTTTGACTACTTCTTGAACCCTTAGTTAAGCTTTGTTCAAGAGAACAGTATCAGTTAATGAAAGTTTGAACAAAGAAAATTCTAGCGTAATCTGATGGGCAAGTAAACATGACAGAACAATAATAGGATACTGTAGGAGTAGAAAATTTACCACTGGACCTGAAAAATATAATTTTGAATTAAAATTAGCTTTGAAATATGATTGAGTAAGTCAGACAGTAGAAAAATTGAAGTTGGAAAAACTTTTGAGTGGACAGAACTGTGACCCTCAAAGGGAGGAAAATGAAAATAAAACCAAAATGAAGATAAAATCAAAATTAAATACAAAACCATATTTCAATGATGAAAAAATAAATATTGAAAAAAAAGGAAGATGATTTCCATTTTCAATGGAGAACAAACAGTAAGTCTCTCCAGCATGTATCTCAGACAACAGCTGCAATTGTAATACATTCTGAATTTTGCAGTGAATGGAATTAGAAGTTTTTTCTTTTTATTTGTTTTCCATGTGTTTTATCAGTTGACTAAATTTTATTTCACTGTTTTTAAAGATTTTCAATTTATTAACTGAAAAATTAATAACTCTAGTACTGAATGTAAACTCTTTTCCTGCAGACCTCTGAGCCTAAGACCATTAAGAATGGGAAATTCTAATTCAAGGAGAGTGCTAGGGAACAATGAAAGGGAAAGAGAGAGGAAGGATTAATCATGTAATCACTTTTCCACTTACACTTTTAAGGTAATATAATTCATGGAAAAAGGCCATTACCTCCATCTTTACGTGTAATTCAGAACTAGTTATATCAGTTCAGGAAGGGACTATAAACAGGTTCATCTTAAGTCAGAATTGTCTAGAGCAGGGTTTCTTTGAGGCATACATATGTGTTAAATTATCAGTCTGCTTTTTGTTATAACATTTCTTTTGATAGAAAATTAGTTCTGACTAGATCAACCTGAATGATTAATCAATTTTATTCTTGGACTGTTTTCACTTTTATGTGATTGTCCTAAGGCAGGGACCACTCATTCTGAAAATTGACTAAGCACCTTGTGGACCACCTCAATCATTTGCTGTCTACAGGAAACATTCACCAGCAGTCCTCAAAGCAAGGCAAAATGATGATGTGGTTCTGAGCTCAGAAAGAGTTTGGATCAAGACACAACTACTTCACAAAGATGAAAAAATTTTGTCCTTGCTGGAGGTCTGAATCCATGGGGAGCTGAATACCTTTGAGAGAGCTAAAATCTGACTCATACCACAAACAGTTCCTCGCACCCTGCTCCCAGTGAAAGGTTGCATGCTGATTCAGAGGGGTTACCCCTGAATCCCCCCTTACAAGAGCTCAAGGGAAGGTGTTAGCAAAGAGCCCTTGTACTTTACAGATGGGAAATTCAGTACTCTTGTATTCTGAAGGTGTGAGAAACTGGCTCTTTAGTGGGCCTGCTCCACCAGGATTTCCTGCAGGAAGTCTGCTGCCCATGATCCCAGCTGGCACAGTATTTCCTGACTAAGTGCTGAAGGACTTCCAGGGATCTCTCATGCAGAACTTGGCCAGCTTTTCCCACGATCTTTGTTAATGTTATGCAACTATTCTTCCTTGTTGATAATTTCTTATAGACGTACATCCGTAAAGCTTATGAATATTTCTTAATTTTGGCCTTGAGTTTGTTCTAGTACTGGACTTTTAGAAATCAATTACCAAGATTCCTAAAAGAGACTTTTACTACAGCGGTTGAGTTTTATTATGCTTGTCTGATACACCAACTGACAAGAATGTTTAAACATGGCAGTTCTGAAAGCTCAGTTAAAAGGATATTCACTTGATCCAAATTTTCTAAAATAAATGTACTATTTTTCTGGGGCTTGCTGTGGCCATGGATAATGGTCTTTCCATGGAACACAGAGTGCCAATAACCAAGCTTTTGAAAAACTGTAAGAGTGCAATTCATATTGCTGGACACAGCTAAATACTGCCAGTTACAAAATCCTTAAAAACATCAAACAGCAGAAGAACTGCATGTCTATTTTTACACCTGCCTAGGGCTTGCACACTGTTTATGCGATTTTACTCAAGCTGACTTGCCTCGTGAAAAAATTTGGAAAACCCCCAATATTTTATTTACAGGCAGTTTTGTTGGCTTTCATACTTTTTCTTTTTATCCATTAATTGTGTTCAGGAAAAAACTGGCTAAAAAATATATCAGATCTTTCAAAACTAATTTTGCTGTACTTGTGACATCTCAGTAATGGTTTTAAATGCTGCCATGAGGCATTAGAAATGCTAAGAGAAATAAAATTGTATTTACATGATAGACATTACCATGTCTTTTGAGCCAAGGGTCTAATGTGAATTTCAAAAATTGTATTGCAATGAGTAAAAAACTCACCTTGTGAAGCCAGCTTATATGTCCTATTCTGATGCTAGACTAAAATTAGATAGTCAGGAGTCCAAGAGAGAGAATGACAGAGTCATTCACACATCTAACTTTTGTTCCTAGCTACATCTGGAAAAAAAAGTGAGACTACAAAATCCACAGACAAATTCCCTATGTTTTACCCATTATTATTGCATCACAAATATCCAGCAAAGTAAGCTCTCTATCAATCTAACTTTGTCCAAGCCTGGTGGACCATACCTAATAATGATAATTAGTTTAACTTCAATGACCTGAAAAAACAAGATCTCTTCCAACCAAACCATTCTATGGCTCCATGATGTGCCAATTAATTAATTAATTTATTTATTAATTCTCCTTCTTCCTCCTAAGACACTTCACTGTCAATACACTTCCTGGTCTTGGTATCTTCCTAGACTTGCAAGCATGAACAAGTACTCAGTGCATTCTTTCAGCTGTTGACAATTAAATAGGACACAGATCAAAAACTTGTGATGCCTTAGAAACCATTGCTTTGGACTTAAAACTTCTACTAGCAACAACTTTAATCATCTTCACCCAGAAACCATCCAAGAGCATGATTCACAGTCACTTGCTTGCAAAGAAGATATTTCTGCTAGATTTTTACTCCTCAGGTAGCTACCATAATGCTATATTCTTAGAGAATTTCTTGGGAAAAGTGAGTTGGGGAACTTTACTTTAAAGCTTCTCTAAGTCTTCCTCTAAAACCAAAACAAAATGGTTGTGAAAGCTTTTAAATGAACTTTCACAAGCAACTTCTTTAAATACCCACACATTCTCAGACTTACTTTCTTGCACCACTCTTTTATCTTGTATAAAACTTAATGGATGACATATTTCATTCCACAAGTTGACAATGTTAAAAATGTGCTATTCCTTCTAGTTTTAGTATACTGCAAAGCCAGTGATAGCTACAGGCGCTATGAGCGATATACGACTGAAGAAAAATGAGATTACTGCTGATAAGAAACAAGAGACTTTCATATCTTAAAAGACTCTGAAATCCAGCAAATATGATCCCCAGCAGCAGATGCCCCTCAGACAGACAATGAAAGAAAAATGGTGGAAAAGTACTCAATGTGGCTCATTGTTTCCTACAGCTGGAATGGCAGAAAAATGAAATAGCATGCTGCCTGCATGAAGAAATCCAGCCTCTCTGGGAAAAGCATAAACCAAAAATTACTAACAGTCTTACAAAATGCACAGTAATTTTCCACTGTGGGAAAAATGATGTTACTCTGACTCACCTTCTTTGGTAAAAGATACCTTTACTTTGGAAATGTTGCTCTTTTGAAGGCTATCATGCTGTTATCATCAACATTTATCATCATAATGATCAATTTAATGGAAGTGCAGTACAAAAGCCAAACCTCAGGCTGAAAATATGTATTAATGATTCTTTAACAAAAGGAATGAGACATATGCAAATGTGAAATAGCTCCTCTCTCTGTCTATTAAGGTGCTCCTGGAACATGAATGAGCATAATTTCAAGATGTCAATATTTCATGTTACAGTGCAACCCTTACCTTGTATCCTGATGATTTGATGTGCACTCCTCGCTTGGTCAGTGTAGATTTCATTCGGATGAAAAAAGAGCGCTCTAGAGTGTTGTCAGTGGTTAGCAAACTGGGGTTTGTAGTTTCCACTAGGGAATAGAAAAAATACATATACACATAATTTAGATTTTATACATCCCCTCTAAGCTATTTTTCAGGTGCAATCCTTGAACTCACTAAAAATAAATGACTGATGGATGCTAAGAGTGTTGTAATCAATTTACCTCATTTAGAAAATGTTTATTTAGCAAAAAAGAAATTACAAAAATATACATATACTCAGTATGTCTCATTTTCAAGTTATTTTTCCCATAGAATTTTTAACAGAGATTTGTCTCATTAACTCTTTCTTGCACAATTTAGTGATGACTGGAGTTGGAGGGTATGTTGCTAGAGTGTATGACATTGTTTTAAAAACTGTTTGTCAGTATTTTGTAAAAGGCAAAGTCTCACTTAGGTAGCAATTCTCTCCTGAAACAGGCTGCACATTCTGCAGATTTTTATTCCCTAGTCACTTCTCAACTGCAGTGATACCTGAGTCAGTGCTGGATTTGTGTGCCTTGGTTTCCATATTACTGAGGCTAAATTAGGGCCTTTATTATCAATAAAACATTAAACAACCTGAAGGCAAGAATTCTCAAGTAAATGACACATATTATTATTATTGTCATCATATCATCAATTATTGGTGATTAATTAGTCATTAATGAAACATCTTTCTAGTCCAGCTGAAGGGATATTACTTGCTCACGACTAAGTACAGCTCTCACCTGCACTTCTCCCTCCCTTAACCGCAATCACTTAAATTACTTAAGACTCAGTCTAAATCATGATAAAATAGCATCAGCACTGAGGTATTCTTTATACAATCTTTACGATTCCTCTTTTTTAGCCCTGATAATCAACTTATCCCCAAAATACTTAATGGGAAAATTCTGGAGCAGCTTACAATAAACAGGCATTATTTGATATAAAAGAAATTTCAATTTCAGTGAGGAATTAACAAGGAACAAAAGAAATATTTTGAAATTGTACTTCTGTTGTTTAGGAGAACCACACAAACTACTAGTAGAAAGTGTTTAAGTATTTAAAATGCCTTTGTTATGCAGTCAACAGAAGTGCAAAAATTTGTTTGTGAGCTAAGGATTTTATTGAATTGTCCTTGATTTAATGTGGTCAACTTGTCTTGTGTTTGTGACATTTGAGCTCTGTTGTGATAACTGACAACAGTGCCCCTTTCTTCAGTGTGTCTCTTAAGATTTTTTTGTTTTAGAGAGCATGAATTTGATGTCATTTTAAATGTACAGCTCTTTATCACTCGAGGGAAAAGCAGAGCCATGTTATATTTAGTACTTTCATTTCTTCTGATTAAATATGAATTACTATGAAATTTTTCTCATCATCTAACACACCATAATACGCCAACAGCTTTTTAATACACTGTATAAGCACAAACTTCTGCTCTAAGAGTTTAATTTGCCCCTCTAATCCAATCACATCAACCTTATTTCTCTTATCAGAGATTCCCATTTTGAATTAAATGAGCTCATTAGTTTTAATCAAAAGCAGAGAGAGCAAAACTTAAACGTAAATGCTTTAGATCAGAACTGTCAGTCAGCCGTGCAGTTCTATTTTACTAAAACACAAGATCAGAGACCCTTAGAACCAATTTTTTCTCGTAAGGGATGCCAAGAGCTTGAAGATGCTATATCCTTTTTTTTTTCTCCCAAGGACAGATTATACATTTAAGGTTAGACTTAATTTAGAGTATTTTTTTCATCCTGGTGGAAATGGAAAAGTATGCCATTCTGCTGTTGTCTCTTTCACATTTATTGGTGCGGGTCCTTGGAGACCTGAACAAATGTGAAGCCATCACAATCCATGCAACAAACCTGTCCTCAAAAAATTCAGCTCTGTTCAGCAATATCACATAAGAAATAAAACTCTGAAGGGAAAGATATTTTTCAGGGTGTGGGACAGTGAAACCCTGAAAAAGCAGCCAAAATCACCCAGATAGCAGCAGTACTAGTAAGGTGAGGTTCATAATTAATTATTATTTTTATTGTACAGTACAGTACAGTAGTTAAAGAGTACATTAAGAAGCCACAGCATGGGTGCTTCCTGCTGTGTGAAGAAATGCTAAAATCAGCTTAACAAGCGTAGTTGTTGTAGTCCAGCACATTATACTCTAGTACCGGCAATAAGTACAATATGTCCTCCTGTGTTCTAATGGCAATTACCTAAACATACAGAATTAAACACATGATATCTTATGCTCAAAAAAAGATCAGGCTGTAATACATATGCAACATTCCCAAAAAATGGAAATTAAAATTTCTCTTTCATACACAGTTAAATGAAAGAAAGGATAATAACTGACATACCATAAAGTGTACTTGGCATTGACATTTTTAGGCTCATTTAATCATATATCATAAGATTAACATAATTTTGCTGTTATTATACTATGTACAGACCTATACATCTCTAAGTGAATATTATAAAGTGCACATATTTTATCCAACAGACTGGAACAGTGTCACACAAATATATATTCTGAAGTGTTTGATTTTCTTTAACAAGAAGTATCTGAGAGTGTATGTGTGAAATGGGATTGGTTACCAAAAAGTCCAGAACAGCTTATGAACAGCATTTTGAATTTCTCTCAAGAGAGAACCATTAGGGCTGATAGTGCAAATGTGCATTCAGAGTTGCACCCACCCACGGTAGGTACTGTAACAATGCTGATGGTGATTATGCATGCAGGATTTTAAAAATAGGACGTACACAGAACAGCTTCATTGATGTCAGTGAGATTTGCACAGGAATATTTGGAATATGGTCCATTAAGAGTTCTCAGGAGTTGGTTTTAAATGCCTATCACTGAACCTTTTCAATTTTTTTTTCAATTATGTCAAAGCAGACTTGCAATCTGAAGAATATCAGAATGAAACTCTAGCAATTAATTTTTGATTAAAAAAAAAATCTAAACCTTTAAAAAGCCTGAAATAAACAAGGTCCACTTAGCTTGATACTGTAGAAACAAAAGGTGTCTTTTTACACTGAAAAATAAGGCTTCTGGCTTGAATTTACTGAGTTTAAACCTACTGTTGAGTTATAAACTTCTGAAACTGTGAGTTTAGAATGCTAATTATGTGATAAAAGTCAATGCTTACTGCATGTGAATTAAAGTATTTTACACTGTCAGACTTAGAAGTGTAAGAAATAAGTCTGGGTTGTCTTTGCAAAGCAGGTAATTGTGTACTCTGTTGGGAAAGCACTTGCCTTTGTGTGCCCTTAAACATCTTCAGCAGATACTACTAAAGGAATAAACGTCTTCTCTTTCCGCTCCCAAAGCTGATAATGCAGGATGAGATTTCTAGACACAAGGAATGAATTTTCCATTTCAAAGGGAACGAAGCTGAAATCTACTGCACCCATATGGAAGTGTCACAAATGTTAAAAAGCTCAAGTAAGAGGCCACAGAGGCAAATGGGAAGATATTATGAAAGAGCAGCCAATTCACAAAACTGTTTTGTTATCATCTTACTGAGACTGGCTCTGTTGGTCAGAGCATGGTGCTGGTAATGCCAAGGTTGTGGGTTTGATCTGTGTATGGGCCATTCACTGAGGAGTTGGACCTGATGATCCTTGTAGGTCCCTTCCAATTCAGAATATTCTGTGAACTTCTGTGATTCTAAACATTTCTGTGGACAAACTCTATATCTCTGATCCCTCAATGGGCTTTGCTTTGGGAATGATCTTGGCCCCAGTCCTCACAAAGCAGTCATGCATCATTAAACTTCACGTGCTGGAAGAGTTCTTCTGATTCTTCTGATGGTGCATAAACATGGCCATAGCTGTCTGGAGGACTGAGGCCCATGATTCTCATCCTGCAGGGCTCTGCAGAGGTACCGTACACGTGCGTGCAGTCTGACTACTTTAATGCTATAAAGCAAAACAATGTAAACTAATGCAAATAATGGCTCATACACAGCAATAGCACAAGTACTGTCCCTATGAGTGATTCACAAGCATATTCAAATTTAGATAAACAATTTGTCCCCCAGGAAAAAAGAAGTTCCACATTTGATTTATGTCCTAAATAACAAAAAGCTGCTACAGTAGGCTGAATAATGTTTACCAACTTCTGAGCTTTTTTCTTGACAAGCATTAAAAATAATTGAGAGGAGAAAAATGCATTTTTGCATGCCAAACAGAGAAAAGATAGGCTTCTCATTCTTAGGAAGAAAGGAAGTTATAGAGGGAAAACCAAAAACCAACAAGGAATTTGAGATTGGTGGAAAAAAATACCTTATGGTTTAACATAAAGGATTTTCTGAATTTTGTAACATTTTAGGAAGGTTTCACCTGGCTTTCATTTCACTTCCTTGAAAACATATATCCATACATTTTTAAAAGCACATTCTCAAACACCAACTATACAGCCAGCTCTTAAAAGAGAAACAAAAAAAGCGAACATACAAAACAGTCAGAAAAAGGGAGCTCTTTTCCTGTTATCTTCTACCCTTGCAAACCTCTTCTCATATTTTCTTAAAGGCTTATAAACCTTTGCATAGGGAATCATTATGTTCAGATGAATTTATAGGTACTATAAATCTATCATTTTCAGTTGGACTAGATGCAGCTTTTAAATGTTTCTCTTTCTTCTGTGCAGTTTATTGTCTGTAACCAGGCATTAAAAGACTAAGAAAATTTAACCTTGATTACTTAACTGCCTTTAATCAGAAAAGTGACTCTCAAAAAAATCACTATTTGCCAAGATCATTCTCTCTCAGTATCTTACAGATAAAATTTGATCATTTTATAAACTAAAAGATAGATTTTCACAACTACTCACCCAACAAATAAAAGACAAAAGCTACAAGTTAAGACAATTTATTTCCAATGAGTGCAAGTTACTATACTTAGCAATTGGCAAATGAACGTTTTAAAGTGAAGTGGGTTCAGGCTGATCACAGGCTGAACATGGGCAAGTAGTGGAAGCTAAAATTTGTTCTAGGAAACTGCTGAAGATTCCTGGGCTACTTGGATGAACCACTTTGGCCTATTTGTGGCCACTGGGAGCCTGCCTGGAGACCAACTAAAGAGCACAGAGTAAACAACTATATAGCAAATTCTATAGGTGCTCTCTTGGTCTCACCAGTGTCCTCAGCACCCTGTGAAATCAAGGACTATATGAACCACTTATTTAACATTTTGGGTGGCAAAGGCTCATTCACTCTTCCAAAGCAATACTGTTTCTAAAAGGAGGAATAATATTTTTGCTGTAAACTGTACCAATTAGAAACAGGAACTTGAGTTCCCAAATAACCAGATTTGGATTTGAAATTCATGGTACTTTTAGGTGACTGGGTAAAACTCATAAAATTTCTGTTTTGAAATTTGCTATAAAACTGAAAAAGTCAAGAACTGGACTAGATTTTAGGTGACTTAGTTCCATTCTTTCCTTTATATGGGAGGAATAATACTGGAAGCTGGATAAGGCATCACTCAAAAGAGGACGATTCAGGACAGATCTTTAAAAAAAATGGAAAGAAAGATGACTTATAAAGAATTTATATCTAGGTAATGTTTTCAGATAAGATAATAAACTGTTCTTTTTTTGTCACTCTACCTCCAAGGTTAAGACAATACACTTTTCATGACCTATAGACCTATTAGAAATTCAAAGGCATATAAACTTTAAATGCTATCAGATTTCTGTTGAAATCTAGATCTTGTAATGTTTTTTTATTAATTTTTTTTTTCCCCTACTCTTATCTCTCCACATTTTCCAGATCCAATAACTGACGGTATGGCCTAGATTGTCTTTTGCAAAATCCTTAATTTTTTGCAAGCAATTTGACATTGAAGCATTACATGTAATATATTTATTTCCTTCACAATTTCTAAAGAATATGCTATATATATTTACATCTAGAGATATGACTATTTTTATAATCACTGTAATTACTGGCCTATGATCCACATGAAAGGTGGACATTGTTAAGCTTAGATATTTGTTTGAAACTGGGAGAACAAGAGACTAACTTAGATATATCCCAGTTTGTTTTAATGTGATACAAGTCTATGCATTCAAGCAAAACACAACTCAGTGAAGTAGCAGTGAATTCAGATACAACAGCCAAGGAAGTGAGAGAATGTGTTTAATATCTGATCTACTTGCATACTATAGTTTGGGCAGAAAAATGGCTGGATCTGCAGAGAAATAAGCCATGCTTTGCAAAGTTATCCTGTAGTATTACATATAATGAGCTTACCCTGTTTGCTTTTTAATTCAACTATGCTCAGGTACTGACTATAGTTATGTAGGAGAAACTGAAGTAAAAACTCAGAGGCAGGCATTTAGTATTATCAGAGACATTTTTGAATGTTCTATTATCCTTGCAGGACCAAAGTAATCTGAAATACCCTTATTGGACTAATAATCACAGAACCACAGAATCATAAGATGGTTTGGATGGAAGGGACCTTAAAGATTGTCTAATTCCCACCCTCCTGCCATGGGCAGGGATGCTTTCCACTAGCCAGGTTGCTCAGGGCCCATCCAACATGGCCTGGAACACTTCCCATGGATGGGACATTCACAACTTCTTGGGCAAACACAGCGTCCACCTTTCTCATAGTAAAGAATTTTTCCTCATTTCTAATCTAAACCAAATCTCCTTCAGTTTATGACCACACCCCCTTGTCGTGTCACTACATGCCCTTGTAAAAACTCCCTCTCCAGCTTTCTTGTAGCTCTCTTTAGTGACTGGAAGTTTGCTATAAGTTGTTCCCAGAGCCTTCTCTTCTTCAGACTGAAAAATTTACTTCTCTCAGCCTTCCCTAGTATGAGAGATTCCATCCCTCTAATCATCTTGTGTCCCTCCTCTCGACTGTCTCCCATATAGGTCCATGCCCCTCCTGTGCTGGGGCTCCAGAGCTGGATGCAGCCCTGCAGGTGGGGTCTCACGGGAGTGCAGTAGAGGGAGAGAGTCTCCTCCCTCGCTCTGCTGGCCATGCTGCTTTGGATGCAGCCCAGAAGAGGGTCAAGTAATACTTTATTTAACGCCTCAAAGCTTTTCTTCTTGTGCATTTCCTTCTATTTCTTCTTCTTCAGCCTAGAAATGTCTTATCAGGCTATTAATTCCAAACACATGCAATTTACTTCCCATGTAAACTTTATCCCACAGAACTCCTCACATATCTGGTAAAATAAAGAATGAGTTAAGAGCCAGGACAGAGCTATAAATAAAATATTGCCAAGATAAAACTATGAATAAGATTTTTGTTACACTATGACATTGAAAGACAGATTTTACAGCAAATTTTGGTATGTCAGTGATCTGTGAAAGACACTGGGCTTTTTTGTTTGTTTGAAAACAACATGATAAAGATTTGTTATTAATGGAGCTAATCATGATAGGAAGCCTTAACTCTGAAAAGTGTTTGGTGTGTGAAAATGTTACAGTCTACTGGGCTTCAATCTGAACACTTACAAATGTACCCATACTCATCCAATAGAGCAGAACAACTCTTGAAGGGCTGCTATGGTCTTGCGAGTGAGTGGTACATAAACCATCCTGCGTATGAAGCTCAAACTTTCCTCTACACTTTTACATCTAAGGTTAATTTATTTTAAACAATGGAATAAATAATCTGACCTGACCTGGTTTCATATGAGGTCTCATATAAGGTCAGCAACACTCCTACATTTTCAAGGTGTGGTGAAATTCCCAAAGAAAATTAGCACAGTGATAGCATTTCCTTACTGTTTACTCACTTTGCAGTAATCCTAATAAAGTTTGAAACAGGACACACCCAAGGGATGGGAGAGGTTCTGATATTAGGAGAGAGTAGTAAACAAGAGTACATCTCTCCTCTGTTAAGGAATGTTTATGGAAAAAAGAAACTGGGAAATGAGAAAACAACAAAGGAAAAAAAAAAAGACACTGACTAATTTTGAGGGTAAAAACTTCACTGGATTCCCCAAGGGCTTTATGGTCCTGTGAGGAATAGAGGACTAGATGTTTAATCTCCTTTGAGATGTGGCTGGTTTCCACAACTTAAATGATCATTATCCTTGCTGAGAAGCTTCTTATAAACAATTTTAAGCATTTTGTTTCAGCACAAAGCTGCCATAAATGCTGATGTTGCTCCCCCTCTTTCTTGCACTAGAAAACCAAGGGTATTTTGTCTTTCTTGCTAGTTTTCTGCTCTTGCCTAGTAACTTGTGAATCATTAACTGACACTACAGAGCATAGCTGTGAAAATAACTGTGGTTTAGAGCTGCCAATAATGGCCCACTAAAGTTCCTTCCCAGCACATGGCATAAAAACACCTCCAACAAACATTAAAAAGTCCCTTCTGATGTTGCTTAACATTGCCAGCCTGCTTGAGCTTAAAAAGCACAATAAAGAGGTTGCTTTCCAGATTTTCATATGCCAAATGGGAGGTGCTTTTTGGAGAAGCTTTTCCCTGAGGGAAAGGAGAGCAGCTGAGTTACCTCACGCTGCAAAGTTGATGTTTGGATGATCCCTCTCTGGGGAAACATACACAAGTGCCACAGTCAAGCTGCTACTAGTGGATGTGTCTGTACTAAGCAACTAAGTAGTAGGAAAGTTCAAGAGAAAAAAAGGAGCATCATAAAGATACTCTTTGGGAGCACATGACATCCAGCAAAAGCCATTATGCAGCAGCCTGAGTATGCCAAGGAACAACAGTATGAATACAAAAAGTGAGTGTTTGAAGTCTTAGTGGAATTCCCTGAAAATATAGCCACTTGAGGAATCTATTTCTTTAGAAAATACCTTTTGTGCTGCTGGGATATTTGAGGATTCTATTTTCAATACCTGTGTTCTGGATCTGGTGGAGCAATGCTTTTATCACGACTATAAAATGGTTATGAGGCAATTCCTCATATGAAACAGTCAGTAACAGTGGAGCTTTTTAATGACAAACATGATGTCAGACAAAGGGCATCAGGACTTAGTCTTTGTACTACAATACAAAATAACAATACATAAACACCTTTGTGAAAGCAGCTTGAAACCCCATGTTTTCTATTAAAAAGTCATGTTCAATCTTCACTGTTGATAGAACAGAATAGCTAACACAGAGAACACTGTATATCAGAAAGGTCAATAGTTATTATGAGCTACAAATATATTTTTTTCCATCCTTCAGGCTGTTTAGCGCATATCACAGCATGAGCAGCTGTCTTCTTTAATGCTTTTAAAATTAGAATCCCAAAGAGGAAGAAAAAAATTACATTTGCAATGATTGCTCTTTGCTTTTGTAAGTTTACTTTAATACACTATTTTATATACATGAATCTTGCATGCAGCCTAACCAAGGGGCAGTTACTGGTTGCTAGTATCTACTGGATTGTTACATCAATGCATACAGAATCCTGACAAAAAAAAATCACTTTGCACAAATTGTGTAACCTTGTTGAATAACCTGTCTAGAAAAGTATGTAGCTACTGAGCATATGTTTAAACCCGGCAAGTGCACATGTGCAAACACAGACTGATCTGCCCATGGTGAACAGTTACTGGCTCAGCAGCAATAAACAGAGGGGGCCACCATTTTCTGTTCACACACTGAAAAAGGAAAAAAAAAATGGGTGGTACGACTGTGGCAGCATTTGACCTCTTACATTTTTCAAACGTGGCAAATATCTGGGTCCATCTTTGCTAACAGTGAACAACTGCTTAACACTGCAAAGAGATTTCCATTCTCTTCTTTGGATTTCTATCATGTTGGCTCCATCAAACTGTTCCACTTTCCAAGTTTAAACTTTTCCTGAATGCATATTGGTGTGTCAAATGCAAATAAGTACTCTATAAATATTTTGAAGCATGGAGGGAAAGAAATAATTTTCTTTATAAAACAAATTTTTAGCTAATTTAGAATGGTTCAATGATAAGAACTCATGCAAGTTGGATTTACACACCATATGTTGTCAAGGGAAAATATGTATAAATGTCTAGAAGAACTGTCATTTGTTTACAGATAACTTCATCACTGGACAGTCAGTAGCAATAGGCATGGTGCTAAGCACCATGTCATGGCTTCAGAATAATATATTTCAGAATATAGTCAAGTGACACTTTTTCTTACACAAAGTGTAAGAAAATGTATTTTCACATACTCAGAATCTACTTACCCCTGTCAAAACCAGGTTTAACTAACAGTGGTAATTTTCAATAAAAAGAGTAATGGAAAAAATGAAGAAATGTAGCCTTTCTCATACTTTGCCAAACAATTAGCACTTTAAAAATCCCATAAATATAACTAATACTTAAACATGAAAATACTTATGTCCTCTACACTGTGCATCCAGCTGTATTTCAGAATGCCGTTAACATTTCCATCATTACAAGATTCTCTGTGCAATTGTCCCTTCTCATCTGTTACACTGACACTCCATGACCCGGTCCAGGATAAGATGAATCAGACAGGCTGCTAATCCTGCAGTTTCTGAGGGATTTGCTAGCACAGCTGGGACAGAGGGTAGCTGATGCTGTTGGGACGTGCTGCTCAGCTGGCAGTGCTCTCAGAAGCAGCCCTCACCTCCAACACTCACATTCCTGGCTGAAGAATGGGTAAGAGACCCAACTGCCCAGGTTTCTCTATAGTTTTGTCCCTTATTAGAATTGCTGCCTTGTTCCTGTTACAGTATTTTCTCCTCAGGGTAGCATATTTAATTAAAATATGGCAACAATATTCCTAAGGTACACCAAGAGAGTTCTTATACATATAAGTTAGCACTTACAGAATTCTTTGCTTATGTGGAATTTATAAAAAAGCTGAAAATAATGACAAGATCTATGCCATTTAAATTCAAAAGGAGTTGAGAGCAAGCATCTCCAAAACTGACAGACTTGAGTCTGCTGAAGAAAAAACCCCTAGGGGTAGTTTCTGTGGGCTGCAGCCATGCATTATTCTTAGAAAAGTATTCATTCAAATTATTTAGTAAAAACAAATGTCAAGTGGACCAGACATTGTACTTTTATTATATTTTCTGCCTTTATCTATTTTTTTTTTGCACTGTGGAATTAAGAAGGTTTTTGACAGACATAATCAGAACCTGTCATATAACACAGGAAACAGCATGTTAAAAAATCAGCCCACACTGCAGATATTTTGGCATATTTATCACAAGCCTTGAATAGTAAACACTTAACAGACAGAATTCTGGGGGTTTCTTTTGGTATTTTTTAACAATGGGAACAATGACTTTTTTTCCCATAATGCCCCTTCAATTCAAGCGCCAAACGAAACAAGGCCAGGCCCATGATAAAAGGAGTAAGGTGATCAATAAAAATAGTTATTCCGTTTTTTGGTAATCCATTTTTCTTCCTTCAGTGTTTGCAAACTGAGTAAATTGCGGAATGAGCTTTTAGGCACTGTCAGAACATGGTATGACCGGTGAAATTTCCATGGTACAGTATTTTCTGAGTTTTTCTGAGTTAAAATTTTTCTACATTGTATCTTCACAATCCTGGAGCTTGAACTGTTTCTTTTTTCTCCAAGTCTGAAGATCACCCCATGGATTAGTAAATGATTGAGGATTGTCTCTTAAAAGACTCTTTAAAAAACTGTCAGAATCAACCCGAGACAAAGATTTATTATGAACTATTTAAAGGGCTTAATATATGTATCCCCAAAGAGCCCTTGGAGCAAACTAGAAAGGAAGAATGGAAATCTCAAAGAATGGGAAAAATCTCCAATGCCCCACTTTCTTCACACCATGATTACTGTTTACTCAAAGGATAAAATGCCTAACCTGTCACATGCAGTCTTCAGAAGCTGTATTATTGCTGATGTACAGTAAAAACCCAAAACAATGAGCCTCGACAGCAATATGCCTAAGAAAGGCAGCTGTAATTTGCTTTCTAACCTGTCCACTAACACACTAATGTGGATACATCTTGTAGAAAACGCTGATCTCTTGACCCAGACAGCAATCAAACAACTGCCAGAGTGTTTGCTGTCACACAAGCTGTGACCATTACCTTAATTATATGTTACCATGTAACAAACCTTCTCTAATGAGCAACTCTTCTCCCACCCATGTGCCAGCTAACCCTTCTGTCCTTGAGAAGCATCAATGCAGATAACTTCAATTTGAAATTTGAAAAGCATATTCACATAGAGTAGTTCCCATAGATAAAGACATGCATTACATGAAGATATGGAAAGGGAATTATAAAGAAACGTATAATATATAATTGGTAAACTTTAAGTGAAGTTGGATATGACCTTTAGCTATATGTTCACATATAAATATATCCATCTTTCCATATTTCTTTGTGTTTAGGGAAGTACCTAAAATACTTCCACAATGATACGTTTTACTTTGAGACTAAGCCCAAAGAAAAGGTACATGAGTCATGGCTCACAAAAACGCTTGTTTTCCCTCTGTGGTGCCAACTTCCAGCAGGTTATGTTTTCAGCTCACTTCTAGTTTTTATATCATATTTTTTCCCTTTTGTTGTCAGCTGTTTGGGAAGTCACATTTAACTTACAGGACACCATATCCTTATAATCAAATAAAAGCTTCTCTCAGAAATTATCCGTGTTCTACCTCAGATGCAGTACTGGAAAAAGGGGGAAAGACTAAGAAATAGAAATCTGGTTTTGGTCTATCTGGATTATTAATCTTTCTTCTTATGGGATAGTTTCAACATTTTAGCCCTTCATGCTAAATGCATATCTAACCTAAATAATTCAGCAGACTTCCCATCTGCTGTGTGTTTTACTTCAGTGGGCAAAACACTTAAAAATGCAGCTATTACACCAAAAGAAGATCAGGAGGAACATGAGAAGGACCTAAATAGAAGTCAGAGCAGACAATTGAAGAGCAGAGCAACAGATGAAATTTCATGCAAACAAGGGCAAGATGTAGCACACTTTTGAAGAAACAGAAACTCCTCTATATTCAGGAGCTTTAAATAATTTTAACAAGGCAATAAAAGGAAATGGAATATCTCCGTGAAAACACATGCTCTGTATGGAGACTGTTACCTTAAATGAGATGTTAGAAAACAATAAAAATTAATTTAAAATTAATAAATTTATAAAGATCATATTACTTTTCCACTATGTAACTTTATGGTCCAGACTTTAAATTCAGTCTTGTGTTTAGTTCTAGTCATCTGTTATTAAGAAAGAGAATAATGGAAACAGAAAAACTTAAGTAGAAGGATATCTGAAGAGAGATTAATGGGATTATAAATATGTAGATTTGAGAGCAGATAAATGTGACAAGAGATACATAAAATAATCAATGATACATAAAAGATACAATAAGAACAGGATATTTTCAATAAATTGAAGGGAAAACACGTTTTGAACTGATAAACACAAAATTATTGAAATAGATAATTTTCACCACACAACATGTAATCTATACAATTATCTATCTATCTATCTATCTATCTATCTATCTATCTATCTATCTATCTCAAAAGAAGGACTAAATATCTCTGAGGCTAACTAGAATAACCATGCTACACTACGCATAATAAAATTTACGTGAGATAACAAGTGTTCTAATCCAACTTATATGGGACAGTTACCATACTGAAGATTTTACATGTGATTGGGAAGTATTTAGTACCAGCTAATCTAAATGATAAGATATGATAAGATAGTGGGCTAGATAAATATTATAAATATTCAACATTCACTTATATAAGTTCCCTTGTTACTATGAAATTGCTCTTCCATCTAAAGATCTGTAGTAGGAAATGCTTGTCTTGTTTACTCATCCCCCACTCCCCGTGGTTTATAATTCTCCAGTAGCTTCTAATATTCAGTAGCATAAAAAAAAAAAATTAGTTTCTCCAGAAAGGATATGTAACTACATGGTCTTCCCTCTTCTTCATTTGCTGGCTTTGAATTGGAACATTCTTATGATGTTTCTCTAGAAATTATAAACAGCAACATAAAGCTGATTTGTATTAAGTTTGGCATAAATTCTGAAGTTAAGGAGAACTGTGGTGAACCTCTTGCCAGTGCTTCTCTTCTTTGAGTATTGAGAAATTTTAGTACTTTCAGCTGAAGTCATTACAAGTCCTTGAATGGACTTAACATTCAGTGACCATCTTGGTAAATCTTCTACAGGTACATTAACCAGAAAATGAAGGTCAAAGAAGGTGTACCTCAATAAAGAATGCTGGAAAACTGGTAAGAACAGATGAGGAGAAGGCTAAGGTACTCAATACTGTTTTTGTCCATCTTCAAGGGCAACTTCACTTCCCACACCTACTGAGTGGATGGACAGCAGGATGGAGACTGGGGGAGCAAAGTCTCTCTCTCATTATAAGTAAAGATCAGGTTCATGACTATCAACCTGAACATAGGCAAGTCTATTAGATGCAATGAGACACATTTCACAGTCCTGGGGAAATTGGCTGATATAGTTACCAAGCCACTCTTGATGAGATTTGAAAAGTCATGGCAGTCAGGTGAAGTCCCAGGTGACTGGAAAAAGGGAAATATTTCACCCATCTATAAAGAGTAGACCCTGAGAAGTACTGCCCAGTCAGCCTCACCTCTGTGCCTGGGTAGGTCATTGAACAGATCCTCCTTAGCTGTGCTAAGGCACACGGAGGATAGGGAGGTGGTTTGGCACAGCCAACATGGCTTCGTCCAGGGCAAGCCCTGCCTGACCAACCCTGTGGCCTTCTGTGATGGGGTGACTGTCAGTGAACAGGAGAAGAGCAACAGATGTCATTTATCAGGACTTCTGCAAAGCCTCTGACAGGCTTCCTCCTAACATCGTTCTCTCTAAATTGGATAGTATATTTAGTTTAGATATGAGGAAGAAATTCTTTACTATGAGAATAGTGAGGAACAGGTTTCCCAGAGAAGTTGTGGATGCTCCATCTCTGAAAGTGTTTCAGGTCAAGTTGGATGGGGCTGTGAGCAACTTGGGGTAGTCAAAGGTGTTCCTGTCTATGGCAGTGGGATTTGAACTAGATTATTTTCAAGATCACTTCCAACCCAGCCTATTCTATGGTTCTATGATGATTTCTTCAGAACTGAGAAGTTCCATCCTCCTGCTGGCCTAAGATGTCTGCCTTTGCTGCATATACATTTATATATCCAGCGTGTTCTCTACATTTTCCCTGCTCTGCTACTTACATGGGAAAAAGCAGTGTGCAAAGCTTGCCCACTGCCATTATAGGATTTCTTTATGAAGAATCTATGCTTAAATTGATTTCTTTAATCACTACACATGATCTTTAAAGATAAAAGATTGTTATTACATACCTTGTGTAAGAATTAAGGCTTTGTAGAGAATAATAATTATAAGACTGTTTTCCAAGAAATTATAATAGAGATGTAGCATATTACATATTGCAAAGAGTTTTGCAGTTGGATTATATCCTGCACATTAACAATATTATTATAAGAATTTTAATTTAATCCTGGTACATTTTTAATGAAGAATTATGAGGTAATTGGGGAAGACCATGAATCTTATGTGTAAATATATTCTACAATACATGTATGTCTTGCTACAAAAAATACAAATTGTAACAGTGAATTAACATGTTTGAATTAAATATAACATATAATATATACTGTAAAATGTAACTTGTTAGATGAAATTACTTTTCAAAGCCAAAAGGTAATATAAGACCAACAGTGATCCACGCTCTCTTTGTACTCTCTTACTGCCTTAGTCACAACATAGATCATTAAATGGCTTACTGTCTATGGAAAAAGAGTTTTCTAGGTCAAAAAAATTAATTCCAGAGTGAATTTGATTAATTAACATTTTTATCAAAATACAAAAGGAAACTCTTCTCTCCAAAAAGATTTTGTAAAAAATATTTGGTGTTTTTCTACTTAGGCACTTCAGACAGTCCTAGAATATCCCAGCACAGTGCAAATGGTGACTTCATATACAAAATGTTAGTAACTGCTTAATATAATCAGGTGTTAGAATAATGATAATGATTACCTCATCATATTGGTAATTTTTGCATTCTGTTAGCAAATTTTGCTTTTGCTAACATGATGCAAAAGTTGTTAATATAATGAGTCTCATTGTATTAGCAACTTTCTATCACATTAACAAAGATTAAATTTGCTAATGGAATATGACAGTCACTAACGTAAGATTAGTGTAAACAGAGACCAGAGTCTCTGTAGGCCTCCTAAAGGTAATGCTGAACATGTAAGCAATGCTCATTTGTTTTTCCTTTGCCAGCTATACCCTGAGTGCCCTAAGTGTCACATCCATTGGCACTCCCTGAATGTGCCCCAGGAAGGTCCACTTCATGGAACACTGGCAGCCATGAGACAATGATGAACTTTTGATGCAAAATCATCAACCATAAAGTGACTTGTTAGAAGATAAGTGACTCATGCAAATGGATCAGCTGATATTTATACAACATCGAGATGTGTTCATGAAAACTGACGTTAACAATATTGTTGATTAATTTATACAGGACCTCCCATGATGAGCATACTGATGCCTACAGAAATATTGAAGAGTTACAGCAAACATCCTTGGACTACATTGCTCATGGGGGTCTCCCAAAAGAGACTGCACATTAGGAATTTATGGCATAAATGCCACAGCATTGTAAGTGGCAAAGAGCCTGAATACAATGATCTTTTTACTTGTATAGCACAATGTCAAAATGGCTGCTCAACCCCTACACAGCTGCACAAGTGACTTGGGAAGTAAGATATGATTTGTATATATAAAGGAAAATTAGGGGGCCTTAGCTGTGTCAATGATCCCTCCCTCCTCCTGTAACATTGACACTATTCATGTTCCTGGGGTAATGGTTTCACCTCCTTGACCCAGACTTCAAAGGAGGATCCCAGACTCGAGGAGCCATAGAGAAACTGCAGCCCTTTGTGAGTATGGAAATACAGGTCCCTCTTCTCAGAGGAAGCCTAACCTTGCCTAAATGGTCTGATTTGAATGAGCGTCTGAGTAAGGTGCTATGTTAGAGAAGAACTGTGACAGACTGTTACTATAAGAGAAGTGGAGCTTGCTCTCACCTTCTATTTTGAGAGTTTTAGGACAAGCCACATACCAAATCCAATCACTATTATTCTTACATCCTGTGTCAGAACAACCTAAAAAATGTAAGTGCTCCTTCCCGAAGTCTACATGCATCCAGTGTTGGAATATACCAGACTACAACATGTGGGTGCCAAAATGCAATTCTTGTTTGACAGAAGTGAAAATTAAATGCAACAGTTAGTCAACACAAGAACTATTTACAGTAGCAAGCAGTTAAACATCACTAAAATATTCTGAGGAGAAAAATCAACTGTTTTTCTACAGTCTAGGGTGAAAAACTACGATAACAGAAAGGCAGTAGACACAAGCTTTCAGTGAATAACCTCAGCACAGGCTCATGCAAAGAATGGCAGCCACTTGATATATAGTCCCTCTTCCCTTTAGAAAAAACACCAGTAAATTCAGCCCATATGATGTAGTAACAAAAGCTAACAGCAAGCAGGATTCCTGAAGAACAGAGCTGCTGAGAAAACTGGAAAACCAGTAAGTAAACTTGAAAACTGTGCAGATAAATAAAATATATGCTCCAAATTTTCATTTGCTTTGTGCTTGCTTGATTTGATTTTATAGCTGTTGAATAAGTTTTGTGGTCAAGCACTAAACAGTTAGAATTAGCATATGTGGATTGTGAGAGCTGTGAAGTCCTAGATCCAATGGGACAACTGCAGGTGCAATAACCAGCTAAGAAAAGGAATAGGCTGATGGGGGGCTAGATATTTAAGAAGGTTCATTAATTGAATATGAAGAGCCTTTTGACATCAGAAGAAGTTAAAACTGGATTCACAGCTTTATGTTAACATGTAGATTTCTTTTACTATAAACAGCAGGCTGAACTCAAGAAAAACTAGTTTTGTGATAATGATATTTCAGTTCATAGTACTAAAATATAAAAGGGAACAATCATGAGTTTTCCACTTCTTTTCCTTCAGTTCTTGGAATGTGATTTCTGTGAACAATTGTTTAATTAGAAGACCATTTCTGTCAATGAAGTGTAAAAGTGAAGCCCTAACCACTTATTGTTATGAACAGTATGTGGTTTTTTCTTTGTTAGAGCAGTATTTCTGGGGCTGATTTATGACTGAATTCTAATATGGCAAACTGTATTCTGCTGCACTGCCACAAGTTTGTTAGGTTTTTTTTTTTTTTAATGCAGAAATCTTATTCTATCTTGGCCAGTTTATTTGACTCTGACAGTTCACAGCTGAGCGGTTCAGAGGAATACACAGGTGAATTCCTTAATTCACCTCACTTGACAAAAGCAGGACCTGATCCTGCAAGTCAGCTTTAAAATTGCATTTGGAAGCTGTCATGGAAATCATGTGAGAGAAAAACTGGTTCTCACCATTTCAGAAAATTAGGTCACTTATTTAGGACATTAAAAAGAACTTAGGAGTTATGACTTGAGGCACACATTATATATTTCTTTGCCAGTGTAGTCTCCCTACCTAGTGGAAAGAAATAGATTCCTAATAATGTAATTATAATAAGCTAATCTGTCTTAAAAAGTTCCTTTAAAGACATACTTCATGATACAACTCTTTCTGTTTATGCTGAGTTTTATGAATGATGATGGGCCTTTTTTCACAAAGCCTCCATAGTGCCAAAGATCTTTGGATTGAGCACAAGAAAATTTAGGTCATACAAGAATAAAACTGTGAAAAAACAGAAGTCTTAATCAGGGCAGAAACCCTAATGGCAACTGGGGCAGGTGTTTGAGGAATATATTGTATTCTCCTAAGGCACAGCAGCAGAGGGGGGCAAGTGACATGAGAAGCAGGAGAAACAAAGGAATTTGTTGACATTTTTTCCCCCTGTATCACAGGGGAATATGCTTTGTATCACATAATTGCAAGCATGCATCGCACACAATTTTACTCTGCTGTTTTCAGCCTAAACTTAGCCTGTTTGTAAAATTTCCCAGTCCCATCCACAACCCTCAAGCATATCCATGGATTAGTAGAGGATTGTGCTAGAGGACATGGCCAGGTCTTTCTGGTCCAGTGCCACATGCAGCCCTGGACACTTGAGCCATAGGAGAATCCCTGACAGGGGCAGCAGTTCCAGGACTGATGTCATCTGCGGGCCAGCCACTAGAAGTCAGCAGTCACATACACTCCTGCAATCAGCAAAAAAACCCCAACAGCCAACGTGTACAGGATAAGCATCCAGCTAACTGCAATCTGTGTACAGGATTCCTCTAGAGCACCTCAGAGAGCCAAGAGCTGCCCAAACTCACACCCTTCTAAGCACGTGTAAGGTGAGCAGCCCCCAGACTTTGTACATAACTTCACTACAGCGTATAGAGACGTGGGGCTTACTTTTGTACAGACTACTGAGCTGCCATTTCAGCATCTCTCCTGGGCTCCCTGTGCCTAGAAGGGAGGTCCAGTTTGTGGGGAGGAAGGACTGAATGGTGCATGGGCCTTCATGCATTCATGTGATTGAACATTATTGGGAAAATACAGAAACTACCGTGAAAGCTGCTGGGTTGGATATGTTCAAACAAAAGCCACAGTATTACCATTTTGTCCTTAGACAACACACTATTATTTTTAGTGTCATGTGTGATATTACATTATTTGATAAAAGTAAATGCAAGAATTTGCCAGATGACTTGATTTCTATCCTTGTCAGATTATTTTGTTTAGTTTCTGATGAAAACATAAGACAAGCTTTACAAAATTATTTTTGTGGATTCTGTTTTCCACTTCTTTTTCCTTCCTATTGCCATGTATAATCTATTTACCTATGGCTCAATCATTGATTTATGTCCACTGGGATGATAGATACATATTCTGTAAGTGATCTCAGGGTTTTTTTGGTACATTATATACACAGAGAACAGATACTCTGAATTGCATCTGTGAATAAAAGCATTGCAAATTGTTATTAATTATACCCTAAGGAAGATGTATCCCACTGTTGAACTTTCAGAAAAAGGAAAAAAAATATTATTTCTTCTCTTTACTGAAAAATTTTTTCCTTCATTATGGAACAGCTGAAGAACACAGTATTACTTTTACCATGCAGTTCTGAAAATGCCAGTTGGGTGAAAACATACTTTTGGATACTTAAAATAAAAATATGAAAATTTTACAATAGCTTGCATGGAAGCTCCCCATGTCCGCTTAACAAAAATAGCCTTTGAACTGCAAAGAAATTTAGTGATGATTACTGTTCACTGAAAAAATAATACAAAATGTTATTCATCTATTTCTTTTCCTGACCATGTGTTTATCTATCATTTTGCAGTTTTCAGCAGAGCAGATGTGCTATAACAGAAACAGCAGCTACAGTATTTGCTCCACATATAGAAACAACAAGCAAATGTGACTCATATCCTGGATTACATTAAACAAAATGGAAGAGTGACAAAAAAAAAATCTGTTAGTCTAACAACAGATTTTAATTGCAAACCAAATTGAAATTCATTTGTTTAAAAAAGTGTTTTCAAATGTTAACCCACAGATTTATACTGTCGTATTTGCCAAAATGTTAATGTTGTGAGGTAAAATCCTGTTTCTAATGAGGTCACTAGAGCTTTGTCACTGCATCTGGGGGCAAGAGCCCATCTTGGTCCTTTATTTGGTTCCCCCAGATAATTTCATGTACACCACACAAGCACCGAGCTTTCACTTGTCTTAAGAAAAAATCTTTAAGGCTGCAAATGATTAAATGCAATTAAGGACTTGTCCATAAAAATATAATCAATAATTATCATTCAGTGATTGGCTGCAGAGACCTGGACTTGAAATATGAGCTATTTGTCAGAGGGCAAATGCAAATGTCTATAACACAAGCAGATTCTCTGCTCTTGACCTATTAAAACTTTGTTTGCTATTTTACTTGCTGGTGAACAAGTCATGCAGAAAGGTGTTGAGGAAATGAGCCAGCGTGTTCCCCAGGTGATATAAATGCTTTATCAAACTGATCCCTGCCTTGTTATGTAAACTATACCAGGTACCATTCGTTTTAAACAGGGAGATAAACAGATCTAATATGCTTCAGGGCGTCATGCTTTATGCATGAACTGCTTTTTATTTTTATATTGAAGATTTTCCTGACACAACCCTTTGCAATGAAGGAAAGCTCCAATATAATGTCTTAACTACAACCACTGCAGCACCTGCGAGTTCAAAGTACTGAGACTGATATTCCCTGATCAGACAGTCCCATGTTAACCTGTTTAATTAATTCTTAATAAACAATTAATTTTTTAGTGAAATATCTCTTGCAATGACAAAGTCCCTCACCAAAGATAAATGAAGTAATCCTCTGAGAAAGAATCTATAAATAACTTGGTCTATCTGTCTATTTACAATATTTAGCTACCTACCCTTTGCTTTCACTTGTCTGATTTATCATTTGTTTTCTTATTTATTTTACAATTTTAAATCTGAAGGAATACCAGATAGAACATTCTTAACCTTTACAGGAGCAATATTCAGTTTCTTTTTATGGCAATGGGATTGAATTCTACTTTCAGCTTTCATGGGAGAAAATGCAGAATATCACCTAAGATTTCGGTTACTTAAGATTTTGGTCCATAAGCAAGACCAGGATTTAGTCATCTGTCTTGAATTTGAGATATGCAAGATGAAAGTGAGCACATTTATTCTCTTATTACAAAAATGGACCTACAGAATATAATAAGGATCCACTTTGAAAATTGTGTACACTTTTACCATAAAAATTATTAAAAAATTCCTTGATGTTGGTTTAATATTCAATGTCATACGCTGAAATTTTAAGGACAATTATAGAACCCTATTTTCTTAGAACTGCATAAGAAGAAAAAGGAAAAAAGTCTTATGTGGATTGTCATATACACAGAAATATTTTTTTATCCTACCTTAAATAAGATTTGAAGTACACTTTCCAATCTGAGCCTTAACTGTGGAGTCACTAGAGATACCCTTGTTATTTACCTGCTTCTACAAACAGAATTGTATGAATGCATGTTTGTACATACTAGTCCAGATTTACATATGTGTATTCAAATGGCTTTTGCACATACTCCTTATAAGTATCCATTGACTAATTAATTAAAAACAGTTGGTCAAAATGCTTTATAGAGCACTATTTGTATTATACTCAGCACAACAGTTGTAATAACTTTCAGGCTGATAAGACTGGTACGTTTAGTCTGCCTCAGCTCACATTTTCAAGGCTGAAAAAAATTTGCTAATAAAAGCCTTTGTTTTAGCAAGCATATATGCACAAAGATAGCACAAACCTCCTGATTTTAATGCTGAAGGCATCTGAATAACAAGTTTAAACTGGGTACTATAACAGTCTTCACTAACATTCTGGTTTGTTTTTATTCATAATGTAATATTTAGTTTTCTGGATACATGTTGCCTTCCTTCCCTTCATTCCATCTGCAACTCAAAATAGAAAAAAACTAATGAAATTTAACTCTCAGCAAGTCTTTGTTGTGAAAGGACTGAATTATAACTTTTTAATTTAGTCAAGTAAAGAATTATTACAGTAGGACTCTAGGGCAGGAATGTGTTAATAAAATCATACTCTCTGCCTTTTCATTTAAAATAATCCCCTTGAGCTGATTAAATGAAATATCACTTGTTTAATAACTGACAGAACATTATTTTTAAGCAGAAATGTTTTGCATATCTTCCTATCCTGATTTTAATTCTAGGCACAAAGTAGTGAAGGCACTGACATCACACAAAGGGAGTAGAGTTTAGCACTTGGATATAGTTTGTCCTGTCATAGTGGCATCTATAATTTAGTGTGAAGCAGTGAGGTAGACAGAGCATTATCATTAGAAATCATCCTGAACAGGGATATAAAACACAGTCGCAATAACACTTGTCAGAAAGGTGACTGCAGTCAAAACTAATATCCAAGATTTTCAAGATAAATGCTGACACTGCAGCCATCTTACAAAGACTATTATTGCTCAAAAAAAATCCACCCCAAAATGAAAAAAAAATCCCAAAACCCAACTATGAACCTTCCCCAGAGAGAACAAGTTAGAGTGAAGTTTGTATCAGAAGCAGCACAAACTTGTAAGATTTATGGTAAATTAGGCTTTCTGGCTTAATGACTTTAAGCAATTTTTCTTTCCACCCTCTCCCCATTATCTGGAGCATGTTAGTACAATACTCAGAACAGGTGAATAACTGTGCTGCTTCCAGGTTCAATCCCTCTCTCTGCTGTCCACTTCCTCAGCCTTTTTATTCCTCAAAACCCACTGATTTTCTTAGTCTTACACTCATCTCTGTCTCAGAATGCAGATGTGATCCTATAGTCTTTTACCACTGATTTTGTAACTGCAAAGCCACAAGGAATCTCCTGAATCATAATTGTAGTCTTGAAACTTGGAAGTAAGCCTAGTAATTTCATTGTATTTGTTTATTTGGCACCCATAATGCCATATATATATCCTTGTATACATACACGGATGCACAAGAACGCTGCCTCTTTAGTGCACAAAATACAGGTGTGGAGTACAAGGTATTTCTCCTGCTGCAGGCATCCTGTCCTGACCAGAGATACAGAATGGACACAGTGGTTTGAGTGCCCGTGGAGCTCAGCATTCCAGGTTAGATGACTTCCAACAGTGGCTTACACTGCTGAGAAATGGGAGAAAAATCCGCTAAAATCTCTAGGCTCTGTTCTAGGCCCCAGCCATTTTCAGTGCATCACATATTCTGAGTCTGATGTTGTTTATATAAGAACCACCATTTTCCAAGGTCTACTACTTTGTGTCTGAAGAAAGCAAGCAGCAGGTTCTCTAAAGACCTAAGTGTAATGTGGGAAGTGATCAGCTAGCAGAAGCTCTTGAGCTCCATTACGCAGTATTATGTGGTTTTATAGAAACTCAACCACAACAGAACAAAGCTAATTTTGTATTGGCTTAAAGTACATTTAATTAAAAAAATATAGGACAGTATGGGTCCTTGTAACTACAGAACTTTAGAGAACTGTTTGTTCAACAATTTTTATCAACAATTATAGATAACAACAAATATCTCTGGAAAAAGAGCCAGAATACCTGCTGTGCACCATGTGCATGTAGAAGACCTTCCTTCCTAAATTACCAATAGGCATCTAAATTGACTTGAAATACCATACACTCTTCTATATAAATATTACAACTGAAATTAAAAGGGAATGCTGTCATCATATATAAATGCCTATATTTTAAAATATATTATTTAATTATTTAAAAATTCTAGTCTGCTCTTGACTGCGGGGTTAGTGACAATGAGTTCCACACATCCACAGCACCTGACAAACATGCTTCCTTTTACCTGTTTTCCTGATCTTCCATATGAGTTTTGCTAAATGGATTTGTCCCCTTGTAAACATATACCAAGGGTAGTCTATGGAAAATTATTTCAGTCTTTTGCATCTTTCATCAGAAAGAAATATTCTTATACCTCAAATCATGTCAGCAATTCATGTCTAAAGCTGTTTCATACTTGCTATATGATATCACGTGTATGTTAACTGAAAAAGCACACACAAACCCACATAATTTTTAAACGTTATTTTAGAACTGTTTTCCACAACATTTTTGTAGATCAGGAAAATTTCTCTCTCCTAGGTAATCATTTTTATCCTGAAGGTTTCTGCCTGCCATTTTACTCGAACATTGTGTACTTTTAGCAACCTGGGCATTTCACCTTTTCACCTTTCCTTCATATTTTTATTTTGTTATATACCATCTATACCTCACAAATACATCAGTTTGTTTGGATATCTCCTGTTTTGAAATCTCAGATTTTGCGTGCAGTTGTTTTGTCTCAGTGAACAACTGTAGAACCTCAGGGCCAGTTTAGACTAATAGAAAGAACATAAACTAACTTTAATATAAGCTGTCTTTATTACATGCAAATTCAGTAAACTGAGCAGTTCATTTCTAACTACCAATCCATAGCCTCCCTTTTTTATTTTCCCCACACATAACCCAATACACTTTTCAGTCCGGCTCTTAGTTCTCCAAATTACTACCTTGCAGACAACTGCATGGTGTTGTCTTTACTCTGATGAAATTATTGTTTTTTTGCAAGATTGGATTTTCACAACAATCTCGGGAATTTTACCGTTTAGAGTCATCACTACTCTTAGTAAGTTCACATCTGATGTCATTCAGTTGTCATTACTTAAATGAGTTTCATGATGAATTTATGGATTACAGTTTCCCAATACTGGCTAATGAACCTATGGATTATGGTTTCCCTGTATGGGCTACATTCAGCGCTTTCCTTTATTCAGGATATCCCAGCACACTTGGAGTAGTGGTGACTTGTGATGTGAATAATTCTACCTACACCCTAATATTGAAAAAAATTATATTAGAGGCTCAACTGTAACTATTTTCGAACCAACATCTTTTCTAATATGAAAGATGAAGGTAGAAAACAGACCCACAATTTCTGTGTGCCAAAAACCTTAAAAATGCCTTAAGCATCAAGAAATGTTCATTGAAATCCTGTCAAGGTGTGACATTTTTGAGTTGTTGAATGCATCCACCATTATTGTTCAGCTAGGTTCTGTGACTCTTTTTATTTCCCTCAGTACCAATCACTCATTGCCCTTCTTCTGGCCAATGTGGCTAAATATGCACCACATGTGTCCCTGCCTGCTTAAGGGTTGGTATTTCTACACATATGCATATCTAGAAAAGAAGCAATTTTGAAGAATCCATTCTGATATCAAATTAACCCTTACAGATGTCACAATCAGTAAGATCTAAAATTATCCATGGTCTCCCAACTCCAACATGGTCTCTTTGAATAATGTCTTCCTTACAGTTTAAAATAAAAATAAGGTATGTTTGAAATTATGTGGCTCAGAGAATTATGTGGCTCAGAGCACAAACAAAAAATTGTGCAAAATCTTTTTTTGGATGTGTGATCACTGTTAGTCAGGAATCACAAAGACTTAACAAATATAAGGTGTCAAAACCTGACTGCTTTTTTTGCTGCACACATACTATGCAGTGTAAGAACACTTACAAGCAGATATTTGTAGGAGAAAATTACAGAAGTTTAAAAAATACATTTTCCTTATGTGTAGGTATGAACCTGCCTGTAGACTGTAGAGGAAAGAATAGCTTCTGAGATTGTTTCTGAGAAAAGAAAACTCACGGTTCAAAAGTAGGATATGTTATAGATATTAAATGGGAGCTATGAAGCAAACATATACTGAATTTCTTTCCTAGCAAAAAAGAGTCTGGATTTACAGTGAATTTACTTTCCTTCATGGCTTGAAAACTTCATTACATAAAAAAATTAAGTTAGATGGAGAGGAATAAATTTAATCAAAACACTGTTAGATAAAATAACCTGGATTTACGAGTCTGCAGCAGCTACTGCCAAAACAAAGCTGTTGTGATTTACCAAAGCTAACAACATTCAATGTTTAAAAATCCAAAGGTGAAAATCTAACAAAACTTTAGTAAATTATCTATAGTATTTCATGTGCCAAACTACTTTGTTGTAACGAGTTTATCTAGTGGATTGTTTAAGACCATGTTTTCACTGTCTAAAAACCCTGAAAAGATAAAAAATTTACCATGGATTTGTAAGAGGTCATGAAGTTAAAGACAATGCTCAACTCCACTACAACTGTATCAAATTATGCATAACACTGGAACAATATCACTACAGAAGTCAGAAATTTGAATTGTTTATAATGGCACCATAGTTTGGCTGCTGAGTTTCTACTGGATTTGGATTTTGGACTAAGAACAGCTGTTGCAAAATATCTGGGAAGATCCCAGAGTGAAAGAGATTTAATTTGGGCTTTAGCATTGAAAACTGTAAAAATAAGAATATATGGAATTAAAGATGCTACAATTTCTCTCAATGTATCCTAAATATAACATTGTTCAAAAAAAATCACATTCCAGACCAATTTGATCTGCTTCTTGTGGCATACAGAATAAATAGCAAAGTACCTTAGGTGATTTTACAAGTATTAAAAGAGAGAGCTGTGCTAATCAATTCCTTTTATTTGTTCTTTCTTTTGCCTTTATCTTGAACACAGAAATAGAAAATAAATCATAGTACTATATTTCTCAGAAGTTAATATCATTTACTTTCAATAGACCAATAGACTCAGTAACACTGTTTAAACCTTGAAAGCTAATAAACAGGGATTTGTAGAATTAAAAACATTGAACAATTGGAGAAATAGTTACTCACAAAATTAAAGTTTTATAGCCTAAAGTTGAAGACTGTGTTCCACACTTTACATATTTAATATCAGGTGTTTTCAGCTCTACTACAGTGTAAAGTTTGATTTTGACTTTTTAATACAGTCCAACTTTTTTTGTACTTGTACTAAAAGGCTATCCCATGTCTACCTACAGTCTTTGATATGATTAACACAGGCTTTAAGTATGACATGCATTAAAAGAAGCCTTAACTTGAAATATGCTCTGATATTAAGGCATAAAGTCACCCGATGTTACTGCCTAAAAGTAAACCCAGCAGTTTCTTGATAGCAGCTACCATACAAGCCAACTAATATTTGAGTCATTTTCTTTTCCACAGCTATGGTGTACCAGAAGTTGTTTCTGACTATGCTTTGTATTTATATTCAAGGTGGGAGTCAGTCTTTACATCTGCAAGCCAAGATACCAGTCTGTAGTTGTTTTATTTTTTTTTTTTTCCTGTCCAATTATGGCCAACATACTTTTCTGGGGCTATCAGAAGTAGCAATTATGAGGACATCTATGACCAGGGGCAGTTCCTATTAGCATGCATCAACTGATTAAGCTGTAGCAGTAATTGGAGAGAAATAAGTTCACAAGTGAAACTTGTCATTTGAGTTAACACATTATTTTGGTGTTATGGGTGGATTTAAGTGCCCTACCTTCATAATTAGACCAGGTGATTTCAAAAAGTCTTTGGAAAAACCCAAAACTGATTCCACACATTTAAAACCTATGGCTATGCTTATTTATACCAATTAATTATCAAGGGTATTCTGTACTGTTTTCATTGGTATCAAAAGGAATATTGGTTGAGTAAGATGCTGGATAAATGAAGGTTGATAAAACCATAGAAGATAAAAGTGAACAGTATGTGTTAAAGAGAGGCAAGGACATTACTGCAGGTCTATATATATTGCATTTAGAATCACAAACTATTAAAACATAAGCATATTAGAATACAAGGATATCAGTCCCATCAGTGAAGATAAAAATGAACCCAAGCAACTTGCACAGCAAATACTTTCATGAGTAGTTGAGAAACGGTGACTCAAAATCCATGACTATTAACTGTAAGACTGCAATACTGTAGGGAACTCTCCTGCTCTGGCAGGGGGATAGATAAGTTGACCTAATGGCTCTTTTCCATTTCTAATTTCTCTGATTCTATTAAGTCTTGGTATTTTCAGAAGAATTCAACTGCCTCCCAGGGCCGCTGAGGCATGAGAATGTAGGCAATTCCTTCCTGTAAATAACACTACTTTTCAAACAGTAAAAATGGAGACTAGGAGGGGACATTAAGCCCAGTTTAATAAATTCTAAGCTCGGGCACAGGAAAAACTCTTTTTTTCCCTATACTTTTCCTACTGGAGTTTAATTAAGATTGACAAAGCACTAACTTTAAATCAGAAAGGAGATCCTTAGATCCATTTTGTTGTCAAATATGCTTTCCCTGCAAATGGTAGCAGTAACACATATCATTTCACTGATAATGTTTTAATATCCTGCATTGAATAAAACTTTTTTTTTAATCAAGTTGCAATGGTAGCACTAAACTACACAAGGGGCTTGGGGGTTGCAGATGGCTGCATTACTCTAAATGTTCAAGCTTGACTGACCCATTTCATCAGCACTGTCAGAGCCTTGCACTGATACATGTTGACAACATTTAATCTTAAAAAATTGAAAGAAATGAATTAATATGCAAATTTCATCAGCTTTGTAATAAAAATGTCCTTGAAAAAAAACAGAGAACATGACCCCCAAGGAATAGTGTGAATTATCCCAGCTCAATTCTTTAAGTTAGTCAGAGGTATGTGGGTCCGCAAGGAAATCAGCGCAGATTTGACTTGGAAATAATTATGATGAAGAACAAAACACAAGCAGGTTGAATAAATGTAACAACTTGGGAAAAAGTCTTAGTCCTGTTTGTTATTCACTTTGAATTAACAGGATTAGGTTTGGTTTTTTGAAAATAAAGGAACACCACCATGTAATTTTAACACCTAAGTAATGTGAAAACAATTTTTTCTTGCTATCAATTTTAGTAGGTATTAGAAACAGCTTTTGGAAAAGCAGATTTTTTTCAGTACAGTATAGCTTTTGGTTCTGAGCAACTTCAGCCATTATATTCTGTCTGTGTGTGCAAGTTGGGTAAACACTGCCATTCCTTCAAAAAAGAGCAGAGACATCTGTGTGCAAATCAGGAAGATGAATGGAAATTTTCCTGGACATAGATACTGACAAGATAGGAGACAACCATCTCTAGAAAGGAGCAAAAATTCAGGTGTTTCTTTTAATGAGATAAATGCTAGCATTACTAAATAAATATTTTACATTTTGCAATCTGGCATACATAATTTAGAATTACAAAACAGTTGACTGCAACAAGCCAACTTTTCATTTTGATTGTCATTATCTGAAGCAGACTTCAAATTTTGAAAGATTTGGCAAGCATGAATGAATAGGAAACAGCTTCTTCTTAACTCTACTTAGTTGAATTCAGGTGTGTAGAAATCAAATTCTGAATCACCGACATTTACTTCAGTGAAGTCAAGCAAAGTTCTGAGAATTCAGCAGGTTTCCAGGTAGCATTTAAATGGTCACTTAGTAGTAACGTACCTGCCAGGCCCTTATTTCATAATTCTAGTGTCAGTCGTACTATTTCCATAGCAGTAAAAAATCTACAGACAGTGCCCTGCTCAGCTCCTCTCAGGCAATCACATTGTGGTTTTCTCACTTTTTGTATAGGGTAGAGAAAGTTTTTGAACATAAGATTTGCAGTAATTAACACTGCTGTAGCTACACTCCTTGAAAAGAGGTAGTCTAGGTCAACAAGTTTTAACAGCATGTCTTCAAAATCAAAACTCCGCTACACGTGAGTAACTTCCAGCCTGGAAAACTCCACACAATCTTCCAGAGACTCTAAAATAAGTTGACTGATTTTATATTTTCATGGAAGACCGACATACTAAAATACAGACCATGATCAACCAAATGAATCTATTATGTCAGCTTTCACGGTTTTCTACAAAACCATTTTAAGTTTCTCCTTTCTTTTCTAATCTACAATCAGTAAAATTCTACTTTTATAGTGCCCTTTGCACCTGTATGCATAAAATGAATAACCTTGCAGTTTAATTATGCAGTATCTATCAATTTTGAAATGATATAAAGTTGCAGATAGAAAAAGAATAAAACCTCTCTAAGAATCCAAAATTAATATATGTCAAACTCAGGCTAAATCTTAATCTTCTTGCAACATTTCTCTAAAATAGATGTTCTTTTATCACCTGGCATATCAAGACCCACTGGAAAAAAAAAAAAGAAAAAGCATTTGGTTAACATGCTGTGGAACAGCACTCTCTTTTCCACCTCACTTCAGGCTATTCTTGAAAGATCTGAACAGTTGTATAATAATGAAAAATGTGCAATACTTGTGGGGCATTGCTTGTGCACACATACCTCCGCCCACGCATTCATCATTCTGCAGGTATTGTCAGTGAAAGTTTAATTGCATAAACACTCTGTAACTGTCCTGTCATATTTCTTGTCAGTCTGGATTCCCTCTCCGGGCTCACTATCTCACAAAACTATAATTGAATTGCTACCAAATCACAAGAGGGCCCCAAAAAAATAAAATCTTTATGAATAGAATTTGTTTCCTATCAGCAGATTTGACAAATTGTGGCAGAGGAAGGGCCTTAGCGATAATTTCTGAGTTTATTCTAAATCCAGTTATTTGCTGTTTGCTCTTATCTGTTCTTTAGAATTTTAAAGCCCCAGTGAGAAAGAATCCCAAACAGCTCAACAGTGGTATTTTTCCAGGTCCTGAAGAGACAAGTAATAAAATAAAATAAAACAAAATAAAACAAAATAAAATAAAATAAAATAAATGCTGTCCTAGCTGTGGCTAAATAGTGCTTAAACAAAAGACAATTAATTTTGAAATACAGTGAATATCAGCCAGCAATATCTTTCATATCCCCTTAAAGTAATTTTGCTCACTAATTCAGGTCAAATGACAAATATATATTCTGAAAAATATCTTGCTTTGAATGTGTAATCTATGTCCATTTTACTAATATTTTTCTGTGTAATACTTGCCTGTACATTCAATTCCTGAGTAGATAATGAAGGTAATGACCAAATAAACTTAACAGAAAGGTGTGACACATACTTTGTTAGTGTACTGTGAAACTGGAATGCAAATTAAAATATAACTTATGTTAATATTTTCAGAAAAATGCATCCCATTAGGCTAAAAGTTGCTCATTTTAAGTTGAAGTTGATATTTTTCTGATATGCATTCTGATTTTATTCTAAGTGAGTCCTAGTAAATGGTAGAAAATTATAACTCTAGCAGAAACCTGAAAACATTGTTCATTCCATTTTAAAATTTTATTAGCAGCAGGTGCATTAGAAATATATCCTAATGAATAACTTTTAAATGGGACAGAACTTCAGCTGGATTGACAACTGTCTGATTGTTTATGTTTTTTAAATGTGCTTATCAAAATCACATAGGATTGATGGGTGTTTTTAGGTGAAGTTATGTTTTAGCAAGAGACTTAATTTAGGACTAAGGTTAAGGCTGAGGATAAATGAGTGCATTAGATGATTAAAGAACATTTGTCTTCTTGGACACTTTAGTAATTTGTTTATGACGCCTTCAAAACAAGCTGTAAAAGAAGAACAAAAAGCTCAGGTTTTAGCCAGTCTCTCTAACATAAGCCCTGAAGTAAAATCAATTGTTTTTATGCAGAATTAAAAAATGTATCAGCTTATTAAAACTGTGGTTACAGGATACGTGGCTTAAGCACATTTGATGAAAATATTTAAGGTACTTTTTTCTGGGTTTTTTTTGGTCTTTTTTTTTTCCTTTTGCTGGTTGAATGACCACATATTTGACAATGTTTATTCTCAGTTGAAGAGGGATGGAGTTGCAGCATGGCAGAATAAGATTTCTCACCTCTTTGAAAAAAATCTTATTAAAGATTATTTACCTTGCTTTTACAATTTTATTTTTAATATTACTAGAATTATTTCACTGTTCTTTCTTGGAGATAAAATGTTATTATAAGAAATGGATGCCTCGGGAGAAATACAATAGGAAACCTGAAACTAAAGCCTTTGATCTTTTGTGCATAGGTCACTGATTAAAATTTGATTTAGGTAAGCAGTTGATTAGTATTATCATTAGGTGGCTTATCTGGCCTGGATGGGGGACCAACACTTCCCATGCCAAAAAGTCCATGAAAATGGACTCTAATTGGCACTGCTGCATATATTCACAGGAAAACACCTGGAGTCGTGGCAGGGGCTGGACTGTGAACTGCCTTCCCACCCCTACAGAAAGTCAATGGAGAGGAAGGCAGGAGAACAACAATGCAACAGCATGGGAAAGCCTACGCTGCTGGTGCCCATGCTGTACGTGTTCTGTGGATAAACAAACAATTTCATTCCCCAGGGCAGTCTCCATCTGGCACCTATCATCAGAATGAAATTCGCTTCGAAAAAAAAGAAAAAAAAGAAAGCTCAGTTATGATGATAGCACAACTATGTCTTTTCATTCAATGTTCTTCAGAACCTTGAAGGGTAATGTGCTTTGATAAGATACAGTTAATGAAATAATTTATCCTAATCACCTACACTGAGCTAGGTTAGTACTGTTTCAGTTCTGCCACATTATCACCCAATAAATGTCCAGTCCTGGAAGGGAGTAGCCAGCATGAGGCTCTTCAGGAGCATTCCCATGGACAGTTTATGGGTCTGTGCAATAGCCTGACTATAAAAAGCCTTATTTTTGTGACTGGACTCGATGGGGATCACCATCACCACTGCAGGTGTCATGCTGGGCCCCTGGGCTGCCCTCACCATGCTGGGCAGTGTGCAGGCACAGAACACACAGCTCTCTGACAGCTGACTGCTGCTGCTGGAGGAGTGGCCAACAGCAGGGCTCAGCAGCACAGAGCACTCAGGCAACAAACAAGGGAAGGGATTTCTTACTTGCCCTGCAGCTACTTGTGCAATTTACCCTGGTGAAAAACATAAAATATTATAAAGTCAGAGACACAGCATATCCACTTTACCTGGGGATAAAGAAATAGAGATGGTAAAGTCAGATGACTTATTCAGAGTGGTCATGTCCTATTCATAACTGAAAACCAAAGAGTATGTGGGACAAACTGTCTGGGAAAAGCTTCAAGAACTGGAAGCAACAAACCTTTCACACAGAAGCAATATTTTCAGGCTTTCCCCAGTGTGACCATGAGTAAAGTTGTTCACTGGAGGCAGACATTCCTTTTGGCCAGTTCTGCCTTTTGTGATCTCTGCCCCCCACAGAGCTGAATCGATACCAAGTAATATCATCCTTTGTATCTCTGCTGTTTTGTGTATATAAAGAAGATAGAATTGTGTAATTTTGACAAGAACAAGGTTTTAGTCTGTAGTATGATGAATTAAACATAACTGACTTACAACAAGCCAAGAGCTTTAAGCAGTCAAGTCTGATCTGCTCAAAATCAGATTATTAAGCATTGGTACTGTTCTACTCTGCTCTGAAAAGAAACAGCTTATCCAGCTCCAATTAGAAGCATAATATTTGAAAAACAAGTTAATATCAACATAGATTAGGTAAGTAAAGGCTGTAGTGTCATTTTATTTTAGAGAGGAACACAAAAAAAATTAAAATTATTTGTTTAAATATAACACTTTCTGGGTTTATAACTCTAAATTTAAAATGAGAAATAAACAAAATGTGTAAATGATAAAATAAATACTAAAATAATAATAAAAAAATAATTTTGTGATCTACATTTTACTCAGAGCAGGCATCAACAAATCTGTCAAATGGAAAAAAAAATTCCCCACAGTTAAAAAATAGGTATAATGAATATGGTTAATGGTCATTACTTTGGAAAGATACACAATGTCATAGAGCAATATTTAGAAGGAAGAAACAGGAGGTTGGAAAGACAAGATGACCGGTGGGGGCAAAAATAAATGAGATATGAATTTTTAACAACAGGATGGAGAAAACACCAATGTAATTTAAGGCTACATAGGTGAATATAGTGACAGAGTAAAATTATTGTTCTGTTTGAGAAAACAGCATTCGTATGAAATTAAGAGACAAAACTGAATGAGCTGAGAGAAGAGCACAAAATAAGAACTACGAAAAATTTCAGAACAAAGCACTTGTGAGGGAAGGATGAAATGAACATTGTGGTGGTGTGCAAAGATGTATGGAATGTACTTTAAATGAACATGTAGACTGAATATCACAAGTAACTGTGAGAAGATGGAAAGACAATTACTCTGATTTTTCCAAACTCAGCTGTATGACCGGGAACAATCCCACATAAGACTAGGGATACTCAGGAAGATCAGTCAGTCTTATTTCTCACAACCCTTCAGCTGACACAGAAACATCCTCCACCGGAGCTGCCACACACACAGGATCAATGAAACAAAAATCTTGACCTCAGAGCCCAAATCAAATAGATCTGAAAAAAGCTGTGGGGAAATCAATACAGGCAAGTAGACACTCTCCAGCCTATTTGCCCATGTGTTTCTCTTTATTGAGGAGGGAAGAGTGCAGTAGAAATTCCATGCAGTCTCCAATCCTCCTGCCATTTTTTAAGTTTCTTCTTGCCTGTTCCCAAAGAGCTTACAAACCACACTAACTACTGGTCTGTCCAGAATGCAACAGAGATTCTACTGGTTGGTCTTCTTGGAGTTATGGAAGAGATAATAGAATTTCTGCTTGAAAATCAATTATGTTAAAATATGTGTTTATCATAGTACACGGGGATCAAATGAGAGCAAAGGTAGATTATTCTCCTGTTTATACTGATTTGGAATTTCATAGTATACTAAAGACACTTGCCTAATTTTGTGTTACATTAGTACACTTATAAATAATTTTATATATACACACACACTACCATACATACACTGTATTTAGGCACTTTCAGGTATATATTTCTGTCTAGTGGACCTACCCTATGGCAGAGGAACCTAGAAGAATATAAACTGAGAGCCAAATTTAGCTCTGTGGTAAACAGAGGAAGCTGAACCGTGACAATTATATTTAGGAAAAACCTATCCTCTTGCAATGGCAGCTACACAAATCCCAGCTTAACAGGCAGAAGTGACAATGTTCTTAGGAGGAGTCAAATACAGACATCTCAACCTCACCAGTATATGATTACAGAATAAATAAAATTTCTCTGCAGCTGAAGATTTGTATTAATGTTGTTGGCATCACTATTTTACCTTTTAAAGCTAACTTGGGGCTGAAATGAAAGCAAGGTTTATCATTAGTATGCATACAGGTCACCCTGATATTATTCTACCACATAATGATTCCAGAAATCTCTGAAAGATTAATGATGATCACATAATTCCAGAAAGTCAGCACTATATATGTAGAAATATATTGGTAATAAAAAAACAGTCACTGTTGTGCCTTTCCCCAGTTGGGGATCTCTCACTTTTCTTTGATTTCTAAAGGCTTCAGATCAATAGCTGGAGTGACATTATTAACAGCTCCCTCAACACCTTGGCCAGCACTAATATTAAATCCATTATACCTTCTGTTTGACATTTGCAGTACAGCAGAAAGTGCTGTAGATACAGTCAAGCTGCCTTGGGAATGGGGTTGGATGCAGGGTTAGTGAGATGGCTTCCCTTGCCTGACTCTGAATTCATCTCATTGATAGAAAACTTCAGCCGTTCAGAAAACTACACTAGGCAGTAAATAATTCACCTGTCAAAGTGAGTAAAAAAACCAAAACACTTTCATGCTGGTTTTGAAATACATTACCAAAGGGTCTTCAAAAATATTTGACATTCCTTATTGTCATCACATTTACAGAATTTAATAGGTATCACAACACACATCACAGTGTTTCCAAATGAATGCCTTAGTAGTAAATGATGTAGGAAACAGGCACTTGTTTGGTTTGTAGTTTTAAATTTCACAGTAAGTTTTTTAAGGTGTTTACTGTATGTTGTAGGCACCATGCAGTAATATAGCTTAATCAACCTGAGCAAAATTGTCAGACAAATTAACTGGCAACACTCAGGGTATTTACACTGGCATATCTTATATCTGTATTAAATTCCTCAGCATGCCCTTTCACTGTGGCATTCCCTAGACTCTAGTTCTGGTGTTCTGTCTGAGCTTCATTCAGGGCAGAGCATGACATAGGAAGCTATGTCTAGGATATCCTTAACTTCCTATCTGTGAGTACTTCAGGGCAGCTTAGAGTAGATCACAGAACAGTGATGATTTAACGTGACTCCCCTCTTGGCTGTACTTCTATCTAACACCAGGAATTGTGAGCCTGAGCTGTTCAGAGGTGGCTGTTCTAGGAGTCTGGAAATCAGTCAGAAAGAAATTGAAAATTCTACTATTAGACTATCATTGCTGATGCAAAAAAATGGATAGAGAGTATATGTAGTGGCTGTGGACTCAGGTTCATCCTGACACTGTAATTCCATAGCCTGCATGCATTTACTGTAATGGTTCTCCTAACTACCCTTCCAGTATATGTCCAACTAAAAGCTGCAGAGAGAAGGAAATGATGAACAAAAACACATATGTAAGAAGCAGAAGATGGTGGCACTAGGTGGGGAGAAGGGCAGCTCATAAAAATATATTTTGACCTCATGGAAGATTCTGGCACAGCGTTTAGGAAAGAACCTTGCCTAATACAAGAATATAAGACAACAGGATCAACAGGTTATGTAGCATATTCTCAAGTACTGTGACTCCACAACAAGTGAAGCTCTTGTGACAGCACTTGAAACCTTGCAGTCATGGGAGGCAGCAATCCCTGTGATGGGACTAAGGCTATCGCAGAGCAAGGCTGCAGCTCTGTGTCCCTTTGGCTTGCCTTCCCTGCTGCTCTTACACAAAAAACTCTGAAGATTCCTGCTGAGATGATTTCAAAGGAGTCTGCCTGCTACATCTCTGCCATCTTTCTGCCTAAGGTTGCTAAGCATGGTGTGTCTGCTTCTCAGCACCTGCCACCCACAGTTCAGATTAGCCACTAGTAAAACCACCACTGATTTTGGCTTATATTAATATCCTGGCTGCGAAGGTTACAGCTGACAAGTGACAGTGGCCATGCTCTTCCCTCCTATCTAGTGGCACTAATCTGTGGCAGAGGTCACAGTGTGTAAGCAGGGCAGCAACCTCCTAGGTGCCTTTAATGAGTTCTAGAATCACAGTCCTAATAAACCATTCTTGCCTGAATGTGTGATAAAAGAAAAAAAGTAAACCAAAAATTGACACGGATGTCTTCAAGGTTCTAAGCCCTATGCTGCTCTTTTGTTTTTTTTATAATATGAGCCTACAGTAAACCCTTTCCTGTTAAAAGGGACAGTATGTAGAGGAGTGTCCTTTATAGACTTGGACGACTCTGAGCAATAATAGTTGTCTCCATTTGATTCTTTTGGATACTTTCCCAGATTTGAGGTGAATTTTGCAGTAGAAGAGAGATCTATGCTTCTTTAGCACTTCTGCTGGAAATATCCAAACCAACAAATCTGAAACTAGCTTGAGTGTGGCAATCTCAGAAGGTGCCTGGCATGTAGGCACTCATGAAGATTCAGCAAGAGTCAAAAACCCACAGCCTTCCCGTAAATGCACTAATTCCAGCCACATATTCTATTACTTGAATACTTTATATAAATAATGAGAAAATACTCAAAAGAAAGATTCCCTTTCTGCATACATCTGCAGATGGTCACTGAGAATGCAAAATGAATGAAACCAGAACTCTCTTACCTTAACTGAAGATGAATGGGGCATTAAAGCTTTATAAGAAGTATTTCCCACAGCCTAATCAGTTTGAGGGCAGGATGACAAGGAAGTTCAGTGTTCAGTGAGGTGTCAATGTAATTTTATGATTTTATTTTCCTCCATTTTGAAATTGCCCAAAGAAACAATTTAATTGCTATACATGCTATAATTTGATTACTTCCAACTAAGCTTTTAAAATACACATTTTACTAAAATGAACAGGGTAGGAAAGGAGTGGCTCTCCTCTACATTTTACTTGTAGTGTTTGACTGGTTACAGCACCATTTTACTGTCCATTTACTTACTCTTTTTATAGGCTCTTACTATTTTTGTCATTTTAATAGGAAAAAGATTATAAAAGTGAAAATCTAGAAAACTAAATTTAACAGAATATTACTGAGATTCCATAATCATGCTTTAGTTCTGCCTCTATGGGCAGCTATCCTTGTGTGTGATGTCAATTCAAGCCTAGGAAATGCCATTACCAAAAATTTGTTCTGCTAAGACCTGAGAAAATACAGTTGCAGTGACAGACATTTCAGGTGCTAATCTCTCCCACTCAAAGTACAGGTGGGAACTCTATCAAGACTTGTCCCAAGAAAGCCTTCTAGTCTTTTTAATATTGCTTACTCCTTCTATCTGAAAAGTACCTCTTCTACAAGTAGCAACTCAGAAAAAGGTGTAAACTTTCTTCACATCTAAGCAACTTTGCTTAATAGAGCAATACTTTAGCTTCTCATGTCCAACTGGTGTGAAAAATCACAGAGATAATATCCAAAGAGAATTTGGATAACATGTGTGAGAAGGGGACCTTTTAAGGGAGTGGATTTGCAACCTTTACTATACTTCCAGTTCCCTGCTAGAATAAGTAATGCTCTTTTCAACTGAGAGTTTAAGTGAA